>NW_028301602.1:37180000-38462500 GCF_987345545.1 Pholcus phalangioides
AATTTCAAATCAATCTAGCTTGAAAGCAAAAAAACAGGGATGCATCGAAGAAAAAATTCCAGATGCAATGAACAATGGATGCTTGATGGATAAAAATGTAGTGGATGTAAGTGCTGATGGTCCTGAAAATACGGGTTCATTACGAAGAAGCTCAAGGAAAGGTAGACCGATGAAATTGGTTAGATTTAAAGATATAAACGCTCGTATAGAACAACCAGAAAGTTTGGATGATGTGCCAATATTTTCACGTAAAAAGAGCTCAGCTGTTCCAGAGGAAGCAAATATAGATGGTGACAGTGTGAACAAACTTGATCACGCTACCTGTACAGAAAGAAAATCCAGAAAAAGAATGAAAAAACAGAGATTGTCATCTGCAAAATATTCCACCAGCAGCTTCAAAGAACAAGATGTGCTTAGTGTAGAAAATACTGAAATGAATAGGTCTAATATCAGGGGCAAAGTGTCCAAGAGAACATTTGTACCCAGCAATAATAACCGTGCCATTGTAAACAAAGTTTTGAAAGGAATTTTGGAAGCTGTGGAAAGTGACTTCTCGAACACAGATCAAAAATGCAAAAGAAGGAGAATTGTTGAAAAAGAAATGAATAACTCAGGGTCCATGGAGGAAATACAATCCTCTCAAATTATGGATGATGACGTGCAACCTTCTAATGAGGAATGCTCAAAAATTATTTGTGACACTGAAATTGACTCTACAGCTAGTGCTATTAGTGCATCACATCCAAAAAAAACTAGAGCATCTCGTGGTGCTGCAGTAAAAGCTAGAAAAATGCTGATTGATTTGATGGAACGAGATAAGCAGGATGACAAGCCTGTGAAAGCGAAACGTTCCAGTGACAATGAAGACTATTTTATACCTAGCAGTGAGGATGATCATGACTACAATGAAGAATCAATCCCAAGAAAAGACGTTGAAGAGGAAGATTTTCTAAACCAAAAGGACATTGAAAATGCCCTACTGAAAATCAAAGATCTTTTTAGTATGCCCTCTGGAAGAGTCTCGCGAGTTGCAAGTGATGACCTCATTAGCACATGGGAAGATGCATTGGCTGAAAATGGCAAAATTATTTGCTCGAGAGAAGGCTGTAATAAAGTGTTACAGTCAAGGAGAGCCATGATTTATCATTTTGAAAATGCTTGTCTTAGAAAGGAGAGAATGTGGGTTTGCAATATCTGTGAAAAGCGTTTGACATCCAATATTCGTACACCAAGGAAAATGTTAATTCATATAACTAAGCAACACTCGGATCATATTACTGAAGAGGCACAGCAAGTTTTGCAACAGCTCAAGTCGAGATCTCATAAATTATATGGCAATATTGCTTTGGTTGCTGATTATCTGACAAGGCATCATATAGATGACCTGTTTGAAGAATTCAAACCAACAAAAGATATGTACAGATTACTTGATCAGGACACAAGATTGTTCCTTCCACTCAGTACATCAATTAGGTTCAAAATAAAAAACAGAGGCAATGAGAGTTCATCATGGTCTCGTCTCTCTTGCTTTGAAAGCCAGTTTAGTGCTGGGAAACCGGAAAGAGTTACTTTCTTTGTTGGTGGGTTAATTTCGTCCTGTGCATGGTGTCCCACAGTAAAAACTGGTGCTGCTCAATATATAGCTCTATCATCAGTCAGCAGACCCGATAAACCTCATGATGCTTTAAATACTCCAAGTGACAATGGTTTGATACAGCTATGGAATGTGGGTGTCTTGAGCAACACTAGAATGAAAAGTCCTCCTACCCTCAGTTTTGCCATCGCACACAATTATGGTAACATATGGGAAATGACTTTTTGTCCATTTGGATGTTACACAGATCTCGAACTGGGAAAGAAATCAAGCAGTACAACTGATCGCCTTCCAAGGTTAGGACTTCTTGCAGTGGCTTGTGCAGATTCCTATATCAGGATAATAAGCATACCACATCCATCATCATTGGATCCACCTGTGTCACAACCATTTTATGTTGCCGAGCCTGTTGCCATTCTTTGCCCTCCATCTGGGGGGAATAGTGGAAGATCATCTGCAACCTCCGCCGCTGCTATGTGCACCAGTGTAAGCTGGAAAAAAACTGGTAAATGTGAAACCATAGCTGGTGGCTTTGGCAATGGTTTGATATCATTCTACCAACTGGTAAAAGTGAACAACATGGTTACCTCCAATGCTGGCAATACTACAATAATCAAACCATATCGCATTATTCAAGCTCACACAGCACCGGTTACTTCTGTAGATTTTGCTCCAGTTGGTGATTGTTGGTGTGCAAGTACCAGCTATGATTGTTCACTCAAGGTGTGGGATTTGAATGTCAGTGAAAGTATACCAGTATTTAAAAAAAATAGAGGCCAAGCAATGACTGTTAAATGGCCCAGCACATGGACAGGTATCTTTGTAGGTCTTGAATGCGGAATAAATGTGCCAGGAATTGCAACCTTCTTCGAAGAGCTTGGAGTTGAAGTGAGACTGAAAGGTCTTAAAACAACAGGAATAACCGCATTTAAAGCAAGTCAGACGTCATTATCAGTGTCTGAGTTTTTGAATGTCCAAGTTGCTGCTGATATTACCGGGGAAGTCACTGCTTGTCGACTTAGCAAAATGGGTTATTACCAAAAGCAGTTCTCACAAAAGCGTTTTCCAGTTTTCAGAACTGAATTGGTGAAGATCTCTGAGAAGGACAAACAGTGCATGGTGCATCCTGATTCGCAACTCGAGAATGAAGAACCTGATGCAGGAAGTGATTGTTCGTTGAATAGTCAGGTAAAGGATCTTGTGGAGACTTTGGTTCAAGATTGCTGTGCACAAAGTGAGGATTCAAATAGTGTTAGATGTACATTCCAGAAGCATTCTCCAGTTATTCACAATGTTACAGATGTAGCCTCCTGTGCAGCATGTGTAAATGAAAATTTAGTTACGCACAGTCTGGCGACAGACGCGAAGGAAAAAACAAAAGTGAATCAAACTGAAAATGAAAAAAAGAAAAATCAGTGTCAGTCCAAAAGAACTATTTACTGTGCAGGAAAAAATCAAATTACTATCAGTGGTGTGAATTTTGCAAGAAAATGGAAGAAAAATGTATTGAAAACTCATAACAACAGAATTTTTTGTTCCAGTTTTTCTTTGCATCCAAACTTCTCCCATATTAGAACAAGGAAAACTATCATTTTTATCAGTAATACTGCTTCAAATAAATCTGATTGTATCGACACCGATGATCGCAGATGGAACGAGTCTATCGAAAATGTAGTTAAAACAAGACTTTTACGCAATAAAAATTCTGTATCCATGTCTGAAGATCAGAAATCCCAAATGGACATGTCTCATTCACATAGAAATCATCCAACTTTATCCGATTTGGCCAATAACAGAGACCCTATTTCACATCCACTATCTGATTCACAATCTGTAGAAAAGTATCATCGCTTATGTACATGTTACTCAGATGCAATAGAAAATTATGGTTTAATTTTTGTTGATCATGATTTGTGTAAAATACGAAACATACCTGAATCAGAAATCATGAGAGTGAGGAAAGATAACACAAACACTTTCAATTATCATCAAGGGTGTATGGCAACCGCTATCAACTGTTTATCTTGGAGCCCAAACAGTGAATCCAGAAATTGGCTGCTCAGTGTTGGACAAAATGGCATTGCTCGACTAGTATGTGCAAGGGGTTTACGGCATGAGGAGAGTGCTATTGATTGATGTCGTAACATATTATGCACACAAGAACTGAAAGACAATGAGCATGTGATATTGATTTTCTAAAATGCTTTGTACATAGCCTGCTGATTGTGCATATAATATTTTTCAATTTGACGCAAATTATTCATATTTCGCATTGTTTGTGATAATTGTCTTTTTTTTTTGTGTCAGAACTGTTACTATTTGAGCAAATTATGTTTTTTTGTTGTTTTTGTTCTGGAAAAATGGTATCACTTGAATCGACAGTAATCGATCATAAACTATCTGTGAAAGAAATAATTTTATTTCCATATCGAGACAGTCTATCGTAAATTATTGTTAGCGTCATTTTGTTATCAGCTTATACTATAGCTTTCTTGCGGTTCTGAGTTCAGAAAGTTTTTAGAACATGAATCTGTATGGGGAGCTATGCACACACACAGCTTCAGATTTCACTAACAGGTTTTTATTATAATTATTTTATTGGGGAAAAAAAAGATTTCCCAAATGAAGAGGTAGAACTAAAAACTGTTGGCAAAATCGAAAATTTCAAAACAAAGCTTGATAATAGTTTATTAAAACAAAAGTAGTAATGTTCAATTTACTGTCAATACAAGAACTGGTAATCTTGTAACTAAAAATTTTGGTTTTTTGGAGAAAATATAGTTTTGGTTTGACTATATTGTTGTTAGAAATGAAATACCTTTTGGGTTTGATAATACGATTGAATAATCGACGTTTGCTTGTACCCAAAATTCCAAATGCCGTGTTCATTTTGGAATTTTGGGTACACGCAAACATAGATTATCCAATCGTATTATATTGTTGTTTTACGTGTTTCACTCGGAGCTGGATTTTCTTTATTTGGTTTTTGAAAAATGATTGAAATTCTTTTAGTGTTAATTTTTTCTGATTTCAAAATTACCATATTTTAACTTGTATAAGGAACCCCTTTTGCCAAAAATTGGGTCCCAAAAATAGGAGGGGTTTCTTATACGTGAATAGTATTTTATACGTATATTTAAAAAAAAAATTCTAAATTTTAAGCTCAAAAAATTAGTGGGCTCCTTATACACCTTAAAATATGGTAGGCATTTTTTGAAATTACAAATACAAAATGATAAGTAATAAATTAATACAGTGAAACCTGTCTTAAATGGAATCAAAATATAGTCTGTTCAGTGATTAAGACTTTTATTTACACCGTTATAAAATGGAAATCTGTCTGAAACGGAATATTATTTCATACAGGTTTCACCGTATAAAAAGAAAATGTCTAAGTTTTAGATTATGAACAATTAATGATGTTAGTGTGTCGTTTATGAAGTTATTTCGATGAAGAAATGAAATGGCATCTATTTAGCAGAAAGCTTTCTGTGTTTCGTTTGCCTGATGCCAGCCGGTGATCACAGTTCTGAGTGTTTCTGAGCCTAAAGTTTTGTGTGTTAAGGAAACAAATGCTTTACAAGTCATACAAATCACATAACTTATTAATTCCGAAACTTAGTGATGAGCTAAATTAAATGAAATTCTGTCTTCACATGCAAGACACTATGAAGGTGGACAGTTTTTTTGTATCAACTTTAAGCCTTTTTTAACATACCAGTAAAGAGAAAAAATCTTTACTAATAGGTTATGACCTATTGTCAATTATTATTTTGTCATATATTATGTACGTGCGCATAAATAAAGGATAAAAGTGTCAGTTGGTTTACACTGTTCTTTCCCAAATTTTTGAATTCAAATATCTCAGTGAATATTGCAGTTTGAAAAAGGGATTTTTTACAACTTTTTTTTTTTTTTTGGCTCAGAAGAGACAGGGCAACAACTTTTTAATTAGAATTTAGAAAAGGGGGGAGTTATAAAAATTTAGATTTTTTTTTATTTTGTGACTAATTTTTTTGCTCTCAAGACTGGTAGAGGATGATTTCAGAACCCTTTTTGAGCATTTTAAATTGACCTCTACTCTATGATGAACTGTTGATGAGATAAAGGCAGAATTAGGACTTGCATGAAAAACTGTATACATTGCAAAAGAAGAATAAAAAAAAAAAACCAAAAAACACCAGCAATTATATAAATTTCTTTACAGTATTTGGAATTAACAGAAAATTTATGCAGGCTATTTGAAACATTACTGAACACTAAATCTTAAGAAACATACCAGAGCTATTAAAACTTACATACCAGAGCCCAAAAACAAAAATTCATTTATAGGGAACATGTAATAAATATAAAGCTCAATTTTTTCCTACTTGTAGGCCTGAGGCAACCTATATATATTATATTAGAGGTTAGAATATAATTTAAAAAATTGTTTGTAAAAGTGATTAAAACTAACCTTGCTATACATATTTATTTTAGTTTTGCAATTTCTTGAAATTATTATTCATAATTATAGTTTTGTGAAGTGTCATGCTAGTTATCAATATTGAATAAACAGCTAACGAACACCTCGGCTTACAAATGTGGCTAATGAACATTTTTGTTGATGCACATGCTAACATGACGCTGCCATGTAGTGAGCTAAATTTTCCCATCGATCATTATCAGAATTACAGTCACCTTATTTATTTATATCTGCATTGAAATCATTATCAAAATTTACCTTCATTTTGCTTTCAGATATATTTTGAGCCATTCAATAGTGAGTTTTACATGAGTTCATGTAAAAGAACAAATATGCTTAAACAAAATACTTTTTCTATAAAAAAAAAAACTTCAGTGTATGGTTTGGTAAATCTCTTGAAGCTTGTATTTCCCATCTGTGTAGATGAGATAGGAAAATGAGCTGCCCCTGGACTATAGAGGGAGAGAGACAAACATCGGAGTGGTCTCTGCTGATCACATCACTATCACATCTTTTTATTTTACCCACAAACCTGATGGGGTTCTGTACGCAGTGTAAAATAAAAACATCTTCAGTACACGAAGATATATTTCTTTAAATTCTTTATTCAATTGTGATGTCATTCATTTCAGTCTTCTGTGAATTTTTTTTTAAATATTTATAAAACTTCTTTCTAAATTGTGAGACAAATCCAGAAAGAAATGAATGGTTTCTCATAAAAACCTATAGATCTGGTTTCTATTATCAAAGATTTCGGCTAAAAAATGTGATTCAGGAATGAATTAACTTTGTTAAGGAGGTTTAAAATTCATTGCGTTCAATGGCAGCTTTTTGTAATCAAACCAATACTATGAAGTTAGAAATGAGGGGGGGGGGACCATTTGATAATAAAGAAATATTTCCATTCAAGTTATTATTTGTACAGTGTACCTGCACCCAGAAAGCAATAAAGATGTCAAGTTCTTGATGTGAAGAGGGGAAAAAAGTTTTCTAAATATATATAGTTTCATGCCCCCTCTATTATCAGTCTCAATATGGCATAGTGTATAAAACCTATTTTATGTTTTTGAGTAATCAAATCTTTTTTTTTACATTTTCTTAAGAAATTTGTGTGATCTGTTCAGGGAAAATTATATTTTTTTTGTACACATGGCTAAATAGGGTGCGCCTGTTTGTCACAGTAGGAATGTATGTATCACTATTAAATGGGAATTATTTAAACTATAACTGGAAACGTGTGATGAAAATGCATGGTGTGAGCACACTAAAGAGTGATTTTATTACAATTTTAAGATTCTGGAATTTTATTAATTGGAGCTCTTTCCACTTGTTTCACTAAATTGCGTCCATGAGAGGGATACGTGAGAAGTATATACAAGAGATCGAATGTTATATCGAGAGTATTAAAAAAATGTTAGCTATTGTTTTTAATTTTTATTTGGTGGTAATTATAACACTTTTGCAAGTTTTAAATATTGTAAAATGTTAAATTGATTATTATTATTATTTGAAACACTTGTCTTTTTATGTTGGGGTTCAACTATATCTCAGGATAGCATTTACTTTTAACTAAATAATTAGTTAATTGATATTTAAAAATTTGAATAGCATTTTTTTAGGGTTGGAGTTATTATATTCCATACTTATTTATGTAACTGAAGATTTCTGGTGGCAGTGAAATGCTGGGCTCCTCGGAACCCCCTGTGCCTACGTATCTAGTATATTTTTTTAAATGGGCATGGATAAAACTCGTACTGTCCTGCGCTTTATTGATTCATCTAAAATTTTTCTTTTGGCGCTAGCTCTTTTGACTGTAATGCAATAGTCAAGCAGAGTCCTGTTATTGAATCTCATCAAATCTATGATGGAATTATGTGAACAGTGAGTTTTCAAATCTGTCTCATTTTTCAGTTTGATAAGCTTGTTAAAAATTCTCAGAGGGAAAAGTGCCTTCCATTAACTTGCTTATGAAATGTTATTCCTCAAAATAATTTAGGATACAAATGAACGAATCTGGCTGCATTTAATATTTTTGTTCTCTAATATCAGTATGTATATGATAATGCGAACTGTGATTAGTTTAATTAAACATCATCCAATCTAAAAAATAAAATAAAGTACAGCAATTTTATTTGATGTTTAATTACTGACATAAGAGCTAGAAACGTGAACGTTATGCACAGGTCCAACTTTGATACCTGATGTAATAGAATACTTAATATCTATGCCTTTACAAAAAACAAACAATTTGTCCAAAATTTGGTGCAAACATGTTATGACAATGTAGGAGTTTATATCTGATTTTGTGTCATTGGCATGCAAACAAAATTTTTTTAAAAAAGTGTATGATTGAAAAATGAGCTAAAACACCCATTATATTAATGGAGGAAAAGTTTTATTGTGTGGCACATATTTCATACCTGCTATATAATGATTAATTATTTATGTATAATTAATATAAAGAAGCCAAATATTGGTAAAACATAATTATATGCATTGTTCGAATAAAAGGTTATAAAAAGCAGTGTTCCTGTTGAAGTATCTAACATATTTTCCTCAAAAGTTTAGTGGAACTTCGGTTTACGAATGTTTTGTAAAAGATGCAAAATTTTTGAACAAATTTGACTCGATTAAGGAGCAATGTCTCGCAAAACAACCAACCAACATATTGAATTTTTTGCAATACAAATATGTTTACTAAAGATGAGCACCATAACTTTGTGTATTCACCTTGTCTGTCAAGCATCATATGATTAGGACTTGGCTCAATCATTTTTCAGGGGACTTTTTTTTAATGTAAAACCAACTTTTTTGAAAAAGTATATTGTACACATATGTGTATTAATGAAACCTTTTAGTAGAATAAGGGGCCCCTGTGTGTGTGTTTGTTGTTAAGGGGCCCCCAACCCATTGGATGAGACATCAGTCATTGCAAGAGTGACATTCTTAGCTCAAGCACATGAAAGACTCACCATAAATTTTGGGATGTAGTGTAATGAAAGTAGTAGGAATTCCAAAGTGAGAGAAACTCCTTGCTCTTTTGTATCACTGGAAATACTGAAGCCTTCAGTATGAAATACAAATATAAATACAACGCCACAACAGGCAAAATGCCCAACGAGGTGGCTGAGAAAAATTTGCCCATATTTAAATATGGATGTCATATATTTCAAAAATACAGCAATCCAATTAAAAATGCAATTACAAAAACTATAAAAAATATATGTAAATGATAAAATATTATACAATGTGCCCATAAAAAATATTTATGGTTGTCTTATTCTAAGTATGGATAGCTTCTTGATTTACCCAAACATGTCAGTTGTGTTAGCATTTACTACCTCTGGGGGTAAGCTATTCCATTTATTAACAACCCTTTTAAAATTACCTGTGACACCAAAACATCATAACAAATCAACTTGAACTTTTCCTTTGAAAAGAATAATAGGTGACATAAGGGAGACTTTTGTGGAAGGAATAATTTAAATTTCTATTATTTCCTATATTATGGGGAAGTTTGATTTGATGAAACACCAGTGTTTTGGATTATGAGCACATTCACGCAATGGATGGTACTTGTAAACCGAAGTTCCATTATGCCATAGTTCTGGTGTATTTCTAGCCAATCTGTCTCGTTCTTTACCTCCCCCCACAGAAATGTATTTTCGGCTCAAGTTCTTTTCCTTTCTAAAAAGTTTTATGAATTCAAAAATTGTAGGGACATATATAAAACATTAACATTCATTGGCTTACAAAGATGTCCAATGATATTCGCTCAAAATACAAAAATTAAACATACCAGACAGCTGTTTCAAGGCTAATATTGCCCCTTTGTCAGTGGAAATAGCCTGTTATAGTGCAGGCCACTCATTAAAATAAAAGCATGTAGTCTGATCAAAAGCTGATGTGTTATAGGCTATTTCCACTAATGAAGGGGCTGTATTAATTTTGAAATAGCTGTCTGATGTTAAATTTTTGTATTTTCAGCAAATATTGCTGCACTTCATCTTTCTATAATGTGTTCAAAAGGCATTTCCATTATATTCATTGGATTGCTTAATGTTTTTAGAATGAAACAGAAATTCACAGAATGAAGTATCTTTTATTTTCTGGAGTTTCAGATAATTAACATATTGAGAAGTGAATGTTGGGCTATAGGAATAATTTATCAGTAGGATAATTGTGTTATTTAGAGGTTATTCATCTTATGCAAATTCATTATAAATAATTGGAATTGTGAAAATTTTTGTTTCCATATTCAATTATAACTATTCCCAATATTCCCAAATTTAATTTTTTTTAAAAATTCATCTATTGTACTCAGATAGCAACTCTTAACAGATTTCAAGGCTATATTATAAATTTTACAGTAGGACTTTGAGTAACTGGGATTTGTGTGTACGGAATCAACTCTGATAGCAAGATTTTCAGTTAATAAAGATGATCGCTCAAATTGTGAGAAATAATCTGTTGGTCTCAGGTGAATTTATTTATTTACGAAAATAGAAATTCTATACATGATGGTAAATGTCAGAATTAATGAAAAATCACCAGTTTGACTGGTTTTGGTACCCTCAGTCATTTACCACACTGTGCCAGTGAAAGGTCTCTGTCGATAGAGGTTTGTTTAATCGAGATCCGATACTGCATTCTGATTGTATCCTGTATATTTTTATCTGTTCTGTAATCGGTGGTTTATGATTTATTTTGTGTTTGAAATCTGTGTTTGCAATTTTATTTGAATCTTATTTGTGTTCATTGTTTTTGATACAGATAGTATGAAATTCAACTATCGTTTCTATTGTACATTTTATGTGGATAAGTTTTTGGAATTGTGCATATGTAGAATTGTGTTAATCCAAAGATTGTAGTAAAAATTGTTTAAATTTCGCAAAACGACTTGATTCTTCACCCTCCTGTTCAGAGTCTAATGATTAATTATAGTCATTGATTCAAATAACTTGGTAATCATTTTGAAATTGCATTGCAAATCAGTGACTGGGTTTTTACTTACATGACATAGTTAAAGTTCATACTTTGATGAAAGAAAAAAATCATTGGGATAAAATGAATGACACTATTACTAAGAACAACGTCAGTTCTAATTATCATACATCAAACTTGGGTCACTAGAAAAAAAAAAATTAACTTTCTTTCTCATCATATACCTCTATGTAGTTTTCATTCTTGTGTTTCAATTTGTGAAATATATCGTATTTTTACATGCATAATTTGGAGAAAAAGTTTCCATCAAAGATATTTTTTATTTTAGAATGCAGAAAAAAAATCTGTTTCATTTTTATTCATTCGTAAAAACCATTAAATTTCTCATCACTCTCGTCAGATACATTACAATCAACTACATCAATTAGTTCATCATCAGCGTCACTCTCATCATAAATTGCATCATGCTCAGTACCATCCATGTTGCTGAAGATGCATTTTTTTAAAGGCTGTCACAAGCACTTCTTTCTTCTTTCCATTCTACTATTTCTTCACCCAGCTGCAAACTTCACTAATGGTTGGCTTCCTGATTTTTTTTCCTGCAATGGACTCAACATCCTAGCATACACTTGAATTTTGTTATATTCCCCCACATTCTTTTTTTTAAAAAGAAAATTGTTAGCAAAAAATGTTACGTCATACTGTCTATATCATTGGAGGTCGCTTTATGCGCTCTCTATTTTTTGACGATCAATATGACATGCAGTGTTGCAAGTTATGAAGATTGGAGTTGCGAGGAGATGAATAAATTTATTATCCATGCAGTGGTCGCCAATGCATATTTAGATGTGATTCATACATTGAAATTTACTCCTCCAAATTTGATTGTGAATTGCATAGCAACCCATGACTGGAAATGTCACCATACATTAGTAGGTAGTGCTGTTCATGAGTAGGGCAACAACCATAGGCTGAGATAGACTTGGAAGTCTGGGGGGGCATGATGATGTCAATTCATATATATGCATATGATCAGCGCCTCCACCTTTGACACTGAGGGGGGGGTGGCAATGCCCCCCGTAACTCTGCAACTTGATGCTTGGTCACCCGGGGCAAGCGCGCTCCCTTGTAATGTCGCAGAATATGGGGCTATGCATATGGAAGAAGCAAAATGGTATGGAAGATGAAATTTTCTCCAAGTTTTTCTTTCATATTCATGTTTTCATGATGAGGATCACAAGCTTTAGGATTTCATTTGACATATTGTAAAATCCTTTACTCCTACAATTTTTACATAATTTTTATTAATAGGGTTATTTCTTACTGATAAATTTTTTTTTTTTTTTACAAAAATACCCCTTAAAATTCTGGAGAAGGGTGAAATAACTCTTTAAAATTGTATTTCCGGATAATACTGTATCCATGTGTAAGAAACCCCCTATTTTTTCATAACCCAATTATTTAATAAAAAGGGGGTTCCTCTCGTATATGTTAAAATATGGTATGTTTTTCATCCCTTACAACATACTTTCCCTCACTCTAGTTTTTAAGCCATTACTTTTTTTAACCAAAGTACACACATTTTGGTGAACATACAGGGTGTCTAATAAATAGAGGTACAAACTTTAAGGGAAGGTAGAGAATATCAAAAGGACTGGAGAACCCATGACCAGAAACATAAGAAAGTAGTAGTAGAGATACAAAAAATGAAAAGACACAAGACAGACTACCAGAAACATTTATTGCACATAAATATTACAAACCACACAGGTGATTCAATTTCAGAATGTTACCAGAGATGTTCAAAGTTTTCCACCATTACACTGATGGATCATGGATTGGTGGACACTGTCGAAAACACTGTATTTTCTTAGATAGCAGCATCTGCGCAGATGATTCTTGCGAAAGATCCATTTCAGTCTCGAGTGTTTCATTTACAGCAGCTTGAAGTGCCCCTCTCCGAAGAATGAGCAAAATCACATATTTCCCCTCCAGCACTCTCATGAACAGGGCTGTAACTAGGGGGGGGGGGGAAGCAGGTGGGTCTTGTGCCCCGGGTGCTAGACCTGAAGGGGTGCAAATTTCATTCGGAAACCTCTCCTTCAACATTACAAGTGGGCGTCAAAATGCGCGCTTGCCCTGGGTGACCAAGCATCTAGTTGTGGCCCTGCTCATGAACAGCACTGCCTACTGATGTATGGTGACGTTTCCAGTCATGGGTTCCTATGTCATTTTCAATCCATTTGTTCTGTACCTCCCCATTGGTTGCATCCAATTATTATGGTTGAGACAGGTTTAGGGGGCTTGCGAAACCTTTTTTTACCTGCCAGTTTATCAGTAAAATAAGAGGATATTTCACTGTGGAAACAAGTTTTTTTTCATAAGGGTGAGGCTGACAGGGCTCGGAGATGATTCTTATTTTATAATTGTTTTTTTCCATTATAAGTTCACCGTGGAGGAACTTTGTGAAAAGTCTGTTAGGGGCCCACCTGAGGACGCCTGTTGCGGAATATGGGGAAGTAGCAAAATGGTATGGAAGATGAAATTTTTTCCAAGTTTTTCTTTCACATTCATGCTTCAGGATTTCATTTGACATATTGTAAACTCCTTGGGATCAAGGCTACCACAAGAAACGAAAACTCACTATTTCACCCTTCTCCCTGTTAGTTTAATGGGGAAAAAACTCACTATGTGTGTGCTCTTTGTCTAGAGCCTGGGACATCAGATCCCTTCCACCCTCTCAGTTTTGGCCGTGCTTGAGATCTATGCTGTATACCTTGGAATCAAAAACTTTTCAGCTTATGATAATATCAGAGCTAAATAATTTATTTTGTAATGAATGGTTTGATGAATAGAGGGCTCAGAAGCTAATTAGTGTCAATTTTTTGAAAATGACTTCATATTGCAAGTGCCTCTTCATTGTTGAAACTCTTAGTTGCCAAAGTATTCGTCTCTACCTTTATATTGCAACAACAGATAGCGCCACTTATACTGACCACAGAATAGAAAATCCTTTTATCTCATTTTCAATGTTTAATTGACTACAATGATTGGTTTCTCAGCTATGGCTGACTTAAGCGTATCATGGGCCTCTGAGCAGTCATTTTTCTGAAGCCCTGTCAGATAAATTTACACGCTTACTCTGGAAAATTTCCAACAGATCTTATTTTTGTGAGGGCCCCTCTTCTCTTGAAATCCCCCGGGTAAGCCCATACATTAAGACGGCACTGTTCTCAGCCCTGATCTAAACATTGAGCTTAACCTTTCAAAGTCCCTTTAAAGACCAAAAATCTCTGTGTAGCTTTTGGTGTAGAATCACTAAAAAGAGTTCTACAGGCAAATGTGTTCTTGTAAACTTAATCATACCCTTTGGTGAAGATTTAATAATGGAAATGGTTCTGTCGGAGATTTTTAGTTACCTAGCCACAAAACTTGAGCAGTTTGGCCACTTGTAAGAAAAAATTAGCAAAATAAAAATTGCATTGAAACACCCTCCAGTGATGAATTTGGAATTGATTTTTATGCCATACCTCCTAGATGTTCATGTTTTATAGGTGTGTGATGCATAATTAAATCTTTAGGCAGCTCAGCAGGGACATCAGAGGTGTTTTGTTAGACCTGTATGTAGATGCTTGTCTTTCGCTCTTCAAACAGGAAATTTTGATTTTTAAATTGATTCACGCAGTGCTCGATCCAGCCCCCTTCAGCTCTGAACATGTCAACTTAAATTATAGGCATTCAAATACAGGCATATTGTATAATAGTGTTTTTTTTAATGCGATATAATTGTACAGGGTGTCCCATAAATTTGTAAAAAAAATAGTTAAAAAATTCAAAAATTTTTTTTTTCTTTCTCATGATGGATGTTTTTTGGTATAGAAAAAGTTCAAATATTTGTTGATAGATGGCAATGCATAACATTTCAGACAGAAGAGGTCGAAGAAAGGTTTAGGCCCAGAATTCTGTGATTTGCTTTCGTGCAGCACTCTATTGACAAAAATTTTAACTCCTTTTTATTTCTGTAACAAAAAAATTCCCCTCTTGTGGAAGTTACTTTTTTATAAACTACATTGAAATATACAAATTCCTTCGACATTTATGAAGTTTTAAATTATTTATGAATTTAAGGGGCACTGTATATAAAGGAAAAAAAACTGCTAAGAGTAAAAAGCTTTTTTCTCTAGGCCTATATTTTGAAACTCAATTTTATTTCTTAAAAAAATTGAATTGGACTCATTACATCAGCTTGAATATCGAATCAACTTTTCAATTTTTTTCTTTATATTGGCATCAACATTTTGAATTTTAGTCGATTTCCTAACTGCCAGTTCTATATCTTGCAGGACATGAACCTGCGATTTTTCCAACAATAAGCTGGTGGCATGACCCTGATTTGTGCCCACTCTGCCTACTCTTCCAACACGCAATATATAGTCAGACACATTGTTAGGGAAATCAAAATTGATGACATGCTTCACTATTTGGGTGTCCAGTCCTCTAGACGCTAAGTCTGTGCAACACATAACATCCACATATCCAGAAAGGAACTTTTCTAAAGCCTCGGATCTCTCTTGATACGAAAGCCCAGCATGAAATTTCACATGGCGCACATCATTTTCATCGAGCACGTGCGACATCCAATTGCATGCGGGAGATCTATTGCAGAAAACCATAACTGGTTTCCTGTTCTTAGCATCAGATTTAACCAGCTCTAAGAATACAGCAACTCTATTATCTCGGTTAACACGTATGAATTTTTGTGGTACATGCGGCAGAACTTTGTGCATGTATGGTGAGATGGCTTTCTCATACCAAACATTTTCAAAAAGACAATCCTCAAAAACTGAATTAGCATTTTGTGGCATAGTTGTACTAGCTAATATTAATTGGGCTCCTGGAGGTTTCGGTTCATCAGCTTCACAATGCTCTTGTATCATAATTCGAGACATCAATCTTTTAAAATCTCTCCTGAAACTGTCATCCAAAAGAGTATCAGCTTCATCCAGCACTAGATGTTGCAACTGAGCCATGTTGAACACACGCCTACACACAAGTTTACAAGCGATTCCAAACGTTGCAACCATTATATCAATGGGCACAGAGTCATCTTGCCTAAGAAATGGGTATTTGGTACCCTCAGGTATCAAGAGTTTCACATTCACGCCACAACAAGCACCAAGTTTATGGATATTTAAAGCAACTTGCTCTGCGAGCTCTCGTCCAGGGACTATCACCAAAGCTAGCGGAGACTTCTTGAATCTCTTGATTTTTTCCTTCCAATAAACTAAGTTATTGATTATTGGTATTGCATAACTCATTGTTTTTCCACTACCAGTTTCAGCAACACAAAGAACATGGCTATGCTTCAAAACCTTTGGTATAGTCATTGCTTGAATTGGCGTTGGATAGGTGAAATTCAGAGTCTCCAGCCCTTCCATTACCTCTCCGTAAAGACTCATTTGCTTGAATTCTGTGATAAAATGCGCCATGCTGTCCTCAGGAAGTAACTCGGTGGCAACTGGCGTTGTTTCCACCTTCATGGGTAGGGACGGATTCTGATCCCAAGGGTTTATGGTGAATTTCTCGCCGGCAGTCTTCATCTTCATCCAGTATTTAGACATTATCGGGACAGGGTAGTTTTCATTATATATTTGTCCCAGGTAGAAATTATATTCTTTCTTATTGCATGAAATTACTGGGACACTGGTGTTACCTCTATAGAAGACTTTGCGTTGGACATCCAGTCTATATTTCTCCTCTTTTTTCTTCATACGATCGATGTGTTTCTTCACATACTCCGGAAGCTTTATGACAGCTGTATTTTCAGCGACCTGAACTGAATACAACCTGAGATGAATACGCCACGGGAAATTCATCTTCAAACAACGCATCATTTTCACTCGTTAAACTGGAACAGTTAAATCGGAAAGTCTATTCAAATACAATAAAATGGGGAAAACGGCCTATTCAAATGCAGTCAAAGGGGAAAATGGTCTGCTCAAATACAGCCAAATGGGAAAAGTCAATTGAAATACGGTTTCAAAACTGGAATTAATGAATAAAATAGTCACTTCTCACATGAATCAGATGTGTTACACATCCTCTTGATTTCGAGATCAACAAATGCTCTGACGTCACTGTTCGGTATCATATCCAGGACCTCTTTCATTTTGTTTTCGTCATTGCCATAGAAGTATTTGATTTCGACTAAATATTTCAGCCAGACGCAATTCTGGCAGCCGTCCCCGCAACACTCATCATTCGTTGGACAGACGGGGATCGTTTCTTTGCATGACGAAAACGTTCCCGTGAACAATTTCTTCGGCATACATCGTCTTTTGGTAGTTAGAGGGCATCTGCCGAACCACCAGCGTGATATGCTAGAAAACATGGGAGCATCATTACACCACGGAAGTTTGTAAACAAATGTCTTGACTCGACTCAATTATCGAAAGTTTTCTCTTGATGACGTCAAAGCTGATATTTTGTTTTTGTTTGTTTTGAATATGTAAAAAAAAAATATATATATATTTCACATACTATTTTTTTTCTATGCATCGGTGCATAAAGTTTTCAAGTTGTCTTTGTTTACCATTTTTTTAAAATATCATCAGAGGCGTTTTTACTGGTGGGGGGGGGGGGGTATGACACGGGGTTTAGGGGGCTATTGGTCAGGGCGGCAAAATTTGTACAAACCCACCATAAATCCGCCTTTTGCACAGAGCGAGGGACATGTTCAGTGCATCGAGGAGCTCTGTTTCTCCTCTAAGGTTCAGAGTTTCAAGTATGTGAGGGAACATAAATGTACAAACAAGTGAGTGAGCAAAAAAGTGACCTAGAGTGTGCAGGCGTGTAAATGAATGACCTAGAAATCTGGGAACCTGACCAGTGAGTGACCTAGAAATCGGGGGGGGGGGGTCCAGGCTGGTGAGTGACCTAGAAATCGAGGTGCCATGCCAGTGAGCATTGGCGTATGCAAAGAGGAGGGGGGTTGGCAAGAGCGTAGCCAGGGGGGGGGGGACTTGGGGGTCTGGTCCCCCCCCGAAATGTGAGAAAATGAGCGAAAAAAGGGAAAAAGATGGCCAAATCTATTGTTCTGTCACTTTGGTCCCCCCCCGAAATGAAAGTGGTCCCCCCCCGAACGAAATTTCTGGCTACGCCCCTGGGGGTTGGGGTTCTACCCCCCCCCCTCAAGCCGAGATTATAGTAATTTGTAGGAAAAAACGTAACCCCCCCCCCCCGAGGAAATTCTGCGTACTCCTATGCCAGTGAGGGGCCTAAATAGTGTATAGGCATGGGAGTGACCGAAACAATGAGGGACCAGGTCAGTGAGGGGCCTAAATAGTGTGTCAGCATGGGAGTGACCTAAACAGTGAGGGACCAGGTCAGTGAGTGACCATGAGTAACCTAGAGCAGCGGTTCTCAACCTTTTTTGACTCGCCCTTTTCAGTATATAATTTCTATGGCGGAGCCCTGTTTGACTCAAGGAACCCTTTTTTGTACATAATTTTTATGGCAGAACCTTGTAGGCCTCTCTTATTTACTTATCTCTCAAATTTACTGATTCATTTTATTTTCTTTGAGTCGCCGTGGAGCCCCTGGGAGTTGCACACGGGGCTCCGCGAAGCACCGGTTCAGAACCGCTGACCTAGAGCAGGGGTTTCCAACTGGTGCTTTGCAACAGGTTTTTTTGTGATTCTGCATGATCGCCTTTGAAACTCCACAGAAAACTAAAAAAGTTCTGGAACCTTAGAGAGCTTTCAACGTTGAAAAATTTCTTGCTTCTGATCTTCACAAAGCTGTTCTTTGCTTTGAATTTTAATGAGATAAGATTGTTTAAAAAAAATCATAAAAGTGTGAGTAACCATAAGAATGACCTGGTGAGCAAAGGATGAAAGCAACTACCTAAAGGGCGTGAAAGTATGTGAATGACTGAAAGACAGGGCCTTCTTAAGAGTATCCTGGGGCCTCGGGCAAAGTAATTTTTCTGAGACCCCTTATACCTGGAGCGCAATGTTTAAATTTGAAAATTTTACCCAGATCTAATTTTTATCACACCTCTCTGCCCTTGAGACCTCCGGGCCATGTCTGGGTGAGCCCCATGCGATAAGATTGCACTGCCAAAAGAGTGACTTAGACACAGGCATATTAATTTTGTGGGGAAAAGACATGGCGGAGAGGCTAAGCAGACAGGGCGGCTAATTTAAATGAATAAATAGTCAAGAACACTAGATTAGGATGGATGAAGGGCGGCAAAAGTTGTATAGCATAGCCACACAGGCAAAAAAACCATGTCTGCCTCCAGAGGGAGCTTTGGGCTAAGCCCTACTAATCGAAGGGCCCTGAAATTACACATTTGTCAGTTGCTCGAATTCATGTTTGGAAAATGAGGAATTTGCTCATACTTATTGCTAATAGCAGCTGATCCCATTATCATAGAGTACCCTATGCACACCCCCCCCCCCAAGAAGCCCTCCTCCCCAACCGGCCATGCATGGTGAGCCCATGCATTAAGATGGCCCTGGGATAATTTATTAAGAATCAGGCAATATCTTCTTTCTGTAATTCGAAAACAAACAAAATGGGTGAAACAACACTCAATGCCTGATAAATAAATACCTTCTGTTGAAAAAAATACTGTTATGGAGATGTATGCCTATACATATTAAAAGCGGTTCTGTTTTGGTTTCAAAACAATTGTTCATTGTTGGCTTCTTCTGTGGTAAACAATGAAGGAACATAGCCAAAGATGCATCCTCATGTCGAAGTTCAGGAATATCTTGTAACCATATACTTTAGTGCTCTCTCTAGCACATTGCATACATGGATAATATCTTGTCATACACACACTACTTTACCGCTCACCAACTCGATCATATATCGTCATATGGCGATTTCCAACAAGTGGAGTTGGGTGTTAAATGAAGGCTCCATCCGTCGGTGGTCACCCCAGGCTCGGTGGGTAAAGAACTTGCTTTTGACCATGGGCAGAGAGAGGGGGGAATTAGCCTCCCCAGCATCAAAGGTGGAGTCGACTGATCTAATGTATATGCGTCTATATGAATTGACATCATCATCGTGCCCCCTAGTAATAATGACCATGCCCCACCCAGACTTTCAAGTCTATCTCCACCTATGCTTCTGACGTTCTAATGTCTAGATTCGAGCCCATGGACCTTGATGGTAACCTTCATAGTGGAAGACAAGCCACTGTGCCACTTATACACACACTGTAACTGTAAGACCAGACGTAGTCCCGGCTCTGTTCCATGAGGGATATAAGCCATTTACCCCGAGGGGTTGGACCACTCGTACACACACTGGAACCCCTGCTGCGATCTATGAAATATGAAAAATACATAACATCAGTTTACTTAAAAAATCTTTCTAAGCTGAATTGATTTTTTATTTTGGTGGTAAGAGAGAGGGATCCTTGTTTTCCAGATGGGGGAGAGCACATTCTCTTTTATTTTACTTGCACTGACCTATTGTTTCTCTATACACAGAATTTTGGATATCTGTGTGGAATGACAAAGTAACACTGCCTTACACATTATAATGAATTGTTTTACAATATCGAGTTTTTTTGAAGCAAAAACTCTACACGAAGACTTTATCAGACTCTAAATGTCCATATTTTTTCAACTTTTATTCACTTTGAGAAAATAGTACGGTTCTTAGTTACTTTTGTCCATTGCCAATGAAGGGGGTAAAAATGAAATTTTATCATCAAAATATGCCTTATGGAAAACATAGAAAATAACTTTTCAGCGCAGTATTGTATTATATGCAGGAAACATCATTGAACTAGAACTCTCGCTGTCACCTATCAGATAAAAACATAACTGTAAGAATTCTTAGATCAAAATCGTCAGTTAATGTAACGCTTAAAAAAAATGATATTAATAAATGTTTTATGAGCAATAATATTCATTAAATTATTGAGTTTGCTTCAAAATTTTAACAGTTGTTAAAATAATACAAGTAAAACCTGCATAACAGAGTCAGCTTTCCATGGCTTTTTTGTAAATGTGGTTGAAGAGGATCCATACCAGAAACACTTTGACCACAATTACAAAAAGTTGAGGAGGGCAGACTCCTCTTTGCAAGCTGTACTTGTGTTACTTTACAACTGTTAAAATTCTGTAGCAAAGTTGATAATTTAATTGATATTATTGTTAGAAAAATGTGCATTAATATCATACCATATTTTGTTTCATGCAGCGCATTAATTGAAAACCGGCCACCAATTTCAGTCAAAAATTATATAACAGTTGTGGTTCTTGCAGGAGTTTTAGTTCAATGATGTTTTTTTACATTTAATATACTATACTGTATAAATATTTTTAATATTTTTCTAGAAGGCATATTTTTGCTGATAAAATTTTATTTTTTGTCCACTAATTGGTAATGGACAAAAGTATCTAAGAAAGACATTATGGTGAATAAGTTTTCAAAATATGGACATTTAGAGTCTGCGTACATACACGGATGCATTCTCAGTCATTCTTTTGCTGTGCAGAAAAAATTCCTTACACTGTATGAGGTAGCATGTTATTTTGTTATTCTGCCCAAATACCAAAATTCTGTGCAAAAAGGAACAGGTCTGTGTGTAAATACAAATAAAAGACAATGTGCTTCCACCTGGAAAAAAAGAGTGCACATTCATGTTAGAATAAATATTTTCCCTTCCCCGCTAGCATCTCTGTGTTCATCATGCCCCACCCCAAATCCTGGAGCTAAGACCCCTAGACCAAGATCTTTGTTGGAACCTACATTGAATTTATACTGTAAAAAAACAAATAATCAGATTTGTCCTGGGCCCTCATTTATAGCCCTGTCAGCCCTACCCTTGTAGGGATCACTCAAACCATTGAGGATAGATGCTTGATTTGTATTTAGGAGATATTCACCGGCAACACAGATGAACACCCTTTGATTTAATGATTATATAGCATCATGATTATTTTAATTAAAGCATATGTCAGAGTTCTTGTACGGGAGCTTTTCTTCTGGTGATCAAAGCTCTTCATTCGTGAATATGCCTCCCACTAGTCTGACAAGGCTCCAACGTTATGAGTCCCAACCATGAGTCCAACTTGAAACAGCAGTAGGAACACACTTAAAGTCTGTACCTGGCCTTTAAGTTGCTAGTTGCTTGGTCAATCGGGGCAAGCACACATTTTGGCACAAGTGTTGAAGGAGGGGCAAAAGTGATAAATTTGCATTCCCTTTGGTCTAGCGCCTTGCCTGGAGCATGTGCAAGCATGTCAACGGCAAAAAGCATGTGGCTGCCTAGAGAGTGTGAGCATGTGAGAGACTGAAAGAGTGATTTCGAGGAACAGTGTATTTACAGGGGTGGAGACCAAGCAGGTTATAGCATAGGGTAGCAAATCTGAGGAATGAGTGATAAATCTGCCTCTGAGTAGCATGGATCATGATCCCTTGTGCAAAGCGATGTTGAGAGATCTCTATAAACTTGCTATGGTCAATTCAATGTCAATTGCATTTCAGTCATTATGTAGTCGTCTTTACCCAGCATAGAAATATTCGGTTTGAGGATCCCCGTCCCAATATTTCCAATAACTTTATGCCTATGGGCCCTCCATGGGTTTTATGAGTCCAGGCACAGAAACAGTGCCATAGTAGACATTTGAGTTCGTAAATGTCCCCCACCTATTTGTGATTTAGTCAGCTCATTTCAGTGTCTCATACATACAGATGGAAAAGATAAGCTCTTAGAATGTCTAGACTTCAGTTTGATGCTAAAGAGTCTTGCACCGAAGAACGTTTTCTCTGAAAACTGAGTCTTATTTTTTCAATGCATTTTCTATTGGTTTCATCTTTAATTTTATATGAAAGGCTCAAATTTCAGAAAGAGAACTAGAGGTACATCTGGAAAAAGATTCTGCTGTGGACATGAGTTAATCTAGCTTGAGTGACATTAATTTTTTTTATGACAATTGCTACTAAAGTTCATCTCATGACACAGTTATTTTATGTTAGCACATGCCTCTATATCAACAAAAATGTTCATTAGCCGAGTCCATATTTGTTAGTTGAGGCAGAAAAATCACGAAAAAAATTTTGTTAGCTTCCTTTGTTTGTCGAGGTATCACTGTACTGCTTATACACACATACTGACAAATTACCTATTCAAATCGGTAGATAAAATATGCGCCACGCTGTACTATTTAGACATCAAGATTCATAAAAATAAATTATTGACATGAGCAATGAAAAAAATTCTTTATGAAGCAATTAATATTTAGTAATTGATCAAATCATAACTCTGAGACAGACTTGTGTTTCTTTATTTGTATTTAAAATTCAGACCATACGCTTTGAACAAATTTTTCAATGATATAACTAAGTAGAGACTCTTATTGTATATTTTGTAGAATGAAAACAGAATGTTCGTGTACAGTTTTTTTTAGAACTTGCATGTTCTACATTTAAGCAGTTCATAGTTTTTTTTTGAACATGCATACACAGAAGATCCATGAAATGATTTTGCTTGAATTATTCTTTCTTAGTGATCAATGTCATCCATGAAATCCCTGGAGCCGAATTTTGTTGGAGCAAATGCACCTCTATGAAATCCATGTGACAATTCAGGGAAACCAAGTTTCGATTGGAAGACGGAAGATGGCTAAATAATTGAAAACAGTGTGTTATGGTAATGAAAACACAATATTAAATAACACAACTAATATTAAACTAATCCAAAAGTTTTGTTTCATTGTTAAGCACAACATACAAAATATTTTGTATTTAATTATATCCATTCTACGGTATTATTTCATCCATTTTCCCAATCCCAGAAGCTCTATAGTTAGGGTGATCTAACATTTTAGTTTGAATGAAGTGTCCCTATTTATTTTTAAGCTGAAGAATACATGGTAAAACCCCTCTTTGCAATAGCACAAACTCCAATTTTACGTTTTTGATTGTATTAAAGACATCAATTTTTTGAAAAAGTGTAATTTCTCTAGAGAAGTGACTTTTTTCCTGTTCACCTCGGCATAATATCCAGAAAGCCTATTGATTTCATGTATCTTAGCCAAGCAAAAAAATCATCATCCATCTCTACTGCCATCACCTGGAGGCCATTAGCTAAAGTTGAAAGAGACTGCAATGTCTCTATTTAGAAAGTCGCACTACGGTGCATGTTTTAAGGGAAAAAAAGAGTCATATCTCTATGGTATAATGGTCAGTGCACTTGTGCCCGGTATGCAAGATGTCCTGGGTTTGATTCCCAGTGGAGATAAATGACACTTTTTTCCCTGTTCACCTTGGCATAATATCCAGAAAGCCTATTGATTTAATGCCTCAATTTTGTCACATTGAAATTCTGTCACCCTATGTATGATGCTATTTTTCACCAACTTTTGTTATTTTTCCTAGAAAGATACCATCCGAAGTACATTTTTTAATATAAAAACTGGTACTTGAAAGATAATTTTTCAATTTTGAGAAATTTTTTTTTTCTAATAGTTAAACATTCTGGACTGGTAATGTAAACAATATTTTGCTAGCTAACCAAAAAATGTTTTGGGAGATGGCATAATTCAGCTTCCACAGGGGGAAACAATAAGGTAGAACAGAATTGATCGATCTGATCATATGTTTAATCAGCAATACAATAAAAGAGACTTTTGGGAGCAGATGGTTGTTGCTTATGAAAACAGAATATAAAGATTAATAGCAATTAAAAAAAATATTTAATTTAATCATAATCAAAAGCTTTTAGATTATTGAATTATACAGTGTGTTCAGTTTAAATTTGCACCTCACTATATATCAGAGGTACATAATCTTTTCCACTGTATGGGCCAAATAGGGTGATGGCTACAGCTCTGAAGCTCTAAACTGGTGTTATGCTGCACGTATTGGTACTTTTTTATAAAAACATGTTTGGCAGGCTATATGGAACCTTTTCAGAGTCCTGTGGGCTGTAGGTAGTGCACCCGTACTATGTACAATGATTTCCAGATGAATATGTTATGGTCCATATCGAAAGTCTACCCTCTTCAGGAAATGCCCAGCAACCAATAGTCTGAAGCTTGGGCAGTGGGTGAAGTGGATGGCCACTTTTCAAAGTTGTGAGACTTTTGACTTCGACTGTAACAGATACACCATTTTAAATTGAATACACTTTAGTTACTTATTATAAGATTTAATATGCAGCTATTTAAAAATGTTCAACTATTTTACCAGAAAAGGAGTGAAATTTGCTGGAATTTATTATATGTTAGCTGTAGGTACAAGTAGTAAATGTAAAGTGAGTATATTGCAATTAGATTGTTAAATTTTTAATTCAAAAATGTATCAATATGGTGTGAATATTTATTACTACAGTGAACCATACTACAGTGAACCCTCAATGTAATGATACTCAGCAGATGAAGAAAAAATATCATTGTAGAGGAATTATTAGGAAATATTGAGAAACAACAGTTTTGCATTAGAGCATAGACATTTGCAAACTAGACTTGAAAAGATATCGTTGTAGAGGGATTTATTATGTTGAGTATCATTGTAACAAGGTTTCACTGCAATTTAAAAAAATTCAAAAACACTGACAATTGACTAACACGCAAATTGAGCATGTTAAAATTTTCAGTCTCACAGCATTATAAGAATATCTAGATTAACCAAGAAGTATAAATATGCCTGGTAAATGATGTTCAAAGTCTTTAAATATTATGTATTTAGTTTCAATATAATAAGCACCTCATTTTTCAGCTGCGCAATGCTTATTTTCTTTTTAGTATATACTGCATTTGTTTTTCGTGTTATGTATTTTTAAATTTTGCAAGCAGTAAAGCCAAAACTCACAGGTAAGAAGTGCAGAGAAAGAGTATTTGTTTTAGTATTTTTTCATGCATAAGAAAGTTAATTATTTTTTTTTTTGAAACAGCGAAACACACTGTCACACGAAGAAACTAAGATCTCACCTAATATAGTTTGACTAATCAGGATACAAATTTATTCGTCTGAGGCTTTAAGTTTGCGTACAACAGGTTTCATGATGGGCTACAAGAAAAGATTGAGAAAGAAAGGAGGAAGAGAAAGAAATAAGAGAAAAGAATTTTTTTAGACTTTGGAGAGGGGGGAAATAAAAGAATGATTGACGGGAAAAAAAAGAAAAATTCCAAAGACTGAGTTCTTGGATTTTTTTTAGTTTTTCTCATATTGAAACCATGTAAAAGAAAAAATTGTATTTATATATTTTATATTAATCTTTGCTAGTGTACGTATTATATGTATTCTGAAATCACTAACGAATAAGGCAAATATACAGTAAATACAAAACTCATAATACATTTTTGTATTACAAGGAGTTTTATATTTTCTTGTATTTGCCTTATTTGTTTGTGATTTCTGAGTATTATTGGGCAAAGTATTATGTATGTACTAAGCAGAGATGAAACAGTGATTTCCAATTGTTGTGCTGCCATATCAGCTAGATATGTGGTATTATATTAATTATGATCCTAGAAAGTGACTGAGAGGGAAAGATTGTTTTATTTTACTGGTTTGGAAAAAGCTAGATTTTATTCTAAATTAAAATTTTCCTGATAGATGTGCCACTTTAAAACCTTATACTTAGAAAACTATATTTGAGAAAATAATGGTTTCTAACTTTTGCAGAGCAAATAATATTTAATTTTGTCACGAATCTCAATTTTGACTGGTATACAGTTTTATATGATTATGTTGTATGATCATATAATTTGATGTTTTTATTATAATGGATGTGCACCAAAGTTTTAGTTGTAACATGAATTGGAGATATTTTATTTGAGTTTTCATAATTAAATTTTCCAAAGTTAAAGCTTATGCTCATAATTTTTGTGCATACAGATGGTTCATATTATATCCAATCACCAATTCCATGTCAGAGTTGGGTTGCTATTAATCATACAAGTAGAATAATGTGAGTAAATGGACTGCATAGCAGTTATTTATATGATCTGACAACTTGAACTTTATAGGGGTATATTTTTTTTACTTTTATGATGATATGATGAGCATATGAATTATTTCTTTTCATATTTTAAATTCACTAGAATTCAAAAAAAGTTAAATTCATTTAATATATGAATATCCCATACATAAATGATAAGAATTAGTACTTACTCCTGGGCTTACACCTCGACTTGCTGAAACAGAACTTCGGTTCTTTGCTCTGAGTTTGGCTAAGGCATTCTCTGACATATCAGCACGTTCTTCTGCATCTTCAAGCTCTTGTTGAACTTTGCGGAACTTGGCTAAGTTCAAAGCAGCAATTTCTTCCTGTTGAAAAATTATTTAATTTTACTGTAATTGTATTTTCATTTACTATTTCAGCTAAGTTGATTAGTTGATCTTATTTGTGATAAAAATATTAACACATTAATGTTTCTAATACAGTATATCTATTCAGTCAATGAAAATTGAAGATTTTCTATCATTCTTGTTAACATACAAAAATGATGTAAAATTAATGGTTTTTCTTTCTCAATGATCAAAATGATAAAGAGCTTACAGCTTCTTCTATCTGCCTCTTGTATGTCTTAATTTTCTGTTGTAATTTGTCAACAAGATCCTGCATCCTCTCATGGTTTTTGCGATCTTCCTCCTGCTGGAACTGTACTTCTTTAAGACGTCTTTCAGCCTTTCTGTAGTTTTTGGCTGCATCAGCATGTCGTCTTTGCTCATTATCAAGATCGTTTTCTAACTCTCTCACCTAAATTGAGGAAAAAGAGTTGATTGATGAATATATAATTGATAGGGAATATTATATATTTAATATATGAAGTGGTGTAGAATTTTTGAAAACATTAAAATCATTTGATTGGTACAGACCCTCTCAAAACTTATTGACACTAGATTTTTAACTATGCCATGGATATAGTTTCAAATTTCAATTCAATTTTTTTACTTGTGATCGGAATGCAAAACCTACTTTGAACTTTTGTCATTGTCTAGGAAAATAAGTTATGGATGCTTTAAACTCAAACATTTTAAAAATAGCTTTCCCAAAAGTTTAGAAAAACTTCAGATTACATGTAAATTTTGAAGATTATATATATATATATATATGGTGTAATAGAGACATGATAGTAGAAAAGTGGGAAGCTATCTGACTGGCTTTCATTTAAAGAAAAATTTCTGAAGTCGTCACATATCTTGTATGATGAAATCATTCCAGTACTCCATTTGAAAGCAAAAAGAAGGGCTTTGAAATGCATTGCAATTTCTTAAGCAGGTCCAAATGCACAGTGCTGACCTACATTGACCCAATCATGTGTCCCAAAAGCAAAAATCTCTTTGTGGCAGGCATACAAGTTTATGTGAAAACAAAACTGTTTGAAGGTTGACTTTCACCTAAAACCGATCTTGCATGAAATTATGAAAGATCCCAGAGTGAAAATTTCAATGGAAGCATTTCATAGACAGATCAGAGAAGCTTGTATCTGATTCATAAAAAGAGTTTTTAGAAAACTGCCTCTTATACAAGGAAGCACCAAAGGGAGGTGAAGAAGAAAGACTGAAATGGGCACAAAATTATGTTTATGAAGACAAATATCTTAGTATCATATTTAGTAGTGCAAAAATTTTTTATCAAATTCAAAAGTTCTTTGGAGGATTAAAATCACATTCATCGCAAATCTTTCTTTAAATCAAACCTTAACTGAATTGGATTTAATCATCCCTGAGATTATAGAAGATGTCAGAACTGGTTCAAAAACTTGGTAGATGTCAAAATTGGTAAAAAAAACATCAGTTTGCTCTCATATAAAAAAAAACTTACCTTTTGTTCAAGTTTTTGGATAATTTTCTTCCCACCCTTGAGAGCTGCAGCTTCTGCTTCATCCAGTCGCACTTGAAGGTCTTTCATCTGTTGCTCCAATGCCTTTCGCATCTTCTCTTGCTGCATGGCATGTTCTTGTTCTGCTCTGAGTTCATCAGCAAGACGAGCGGCATCAACCATGGCCTTCTTTGCTTTTTCTTCTGAATTTTTAGCCTCATTTAGCATTTCATCCAGATCAGCCTTTTAAAAAATCTTATTTTTAGTATTATGTAGCAGCATCATTATTTTGTGATAGTGAGTATAAAAAAATTTGCTTGTATCCATGTAAAACCAGCAAGACCTAAGGGAAATTTTCATGTACTTAAAATTATAAAAATAATATAATCATCTTTCAAAATATAATTTTTTGTAGTTCTTGTGCTTGTGCCAAATACATTTTTTTTATGAATTTTAAGTTTTATTTTTTAATACAGTAAACTTTCATTCATGTTTCTGATTATCACGGGCAGGGCCTGTTTCTTACATGGACAAAAAAGGGCACTTACTCTGGGCCCACAAATTTTCAAGACCCCAAAGTTGGCTGCTTATTGTATATTTTAGGCACAGCCCACATGCTCTGCCTCAAAGAAGGCTCAAAAATTCATATTTGTTAAGAGCTAGAACTTATGAGGAACATGCCCTGAATATGGCAGTTACAGGATTAGTACATGCCTAGTTATATCCTTAAAATAGTTTCATGTGCACTTCAATCCTAATTCGTCATAGGTGCATGCACATTGTATATGTTTTACTGTGCAGTTGCAAATGATGAAAATTGGTCAAGGTTTGTGGATTTGTATTGAGGACATGTAAACATGCACACAGATGAACAACCATCTATGCTTTGCACTGCAGTTGCTGTTTCCAGAATAAATAAAAGGAAGCAGTTTTTATAGTAAAGGATATTGAGTAGAGACATAATACAATGTATCAGGGTGACAAAGAATATATATACCTACTATATAGCACTAGCTATACACCAATTGTAAGCAATATATGTCAATCAAAATAAGATTCTATCTTAAAACTCAATTTATGTTCAACTGTGAATGTCACCAACAGAAAACAAAAAATTATGAAAACTGAGATGAAACAGGACAGTCCTAAAACTGTATGTAGACATGTATTTCAATGCTTATAATATGAACTTTTTCTACAATCCTAGATCACCATAATTATCATAAAATGTACTTACATGAAGTGCTTGCATTTCACCTTCCAACTTCTTTTTTGCCATGGACAGGGATGAGTTCTGGGCTGAAACCTCGTTCATTTGTTCATGGAGCTCAGAAATTTCAGTTTCAGCACTGCGTCGAGCTCTGTCGGACTAAGTAAAGTAAATAATATAATTTATTCTTCTGACTTATTGTTTTAATAATAGAAATTTGACTAAATCAAAACTAATATAAAAAAAAGCATAAATACTAACTGTAAAATTTTATTTTAGCATTTTTATATAAGAATGTTCAAAGTCTTACTTGTTCTAACAGCTGTCTGCTTTCTTCCAGTTCGCCGTGAAGGGCATTGCAGTGCCTTTCAGACATTGCATATTGTTCCCGTAGTTCATCTCTAGCTCTTTGCTCTTCTTCTAGGGCAGCCTGAATTTCTTTGAGAGCTAGTTGGTTCTTTTTAAGGTTCTTCTGAGCTTCAGCATTGGCTTTGTTTGCATGATCAAGAGCTATTTCTAGCTCATTGATATCACTTTCAAGCTTTTTCTTCATGCGAAGTGCCTCAGCCTTACCTCTTGCTTCAGCTTCAAGACTGGCCTGCATAGAATCAATAGCTCTCTGGTGGTTTTTCCTATAATAAATTTTTCCGAGATGAGAATCATGGAATAATTCTTTTTATTAACATTTGTCAACATGTATAAGAAACCTGTATTTCCTCCTTTTGAAAACAACTTTTGCCAAAAATTGAGCCACAAAAATAGGGGAGGTTTCTTATACATGGATATTAACACATTACCCGATTCCTTGCAATTTACGATGAGAGTGACTCTGATGATAATAATGAACTAGTTGATATAGCTGGTTGGGATGTATCAGATGAGAGTGATGAGGGATTTAATGGTTTCTGTGATGACTAAAAATATCTTTGATGAAAACTTTTTTTCAAATTTGAAGCCCCAAAAAAAAAATCAGGGGTTTCTTATACACATTAAAATACAGCAATTCATTTTGCAGATACTACTAATTTATTAAATCCCATTTAATCAAATAAATTTCTGATTGAGCTTGGAACTGCCTCATAATAAACTAAATGTGCTATAAAAACCTTTTTTTATAGAAGAGAAAGTCAGAGATTTTAAAATTAGTCACATAAGGATACAAAATATTAATGTGATTTTTGCAATGAGAACTTATTAATATATTTGATGAATATTACCTCCATGCAATATACTTGAAGTTTTTTTTTTGGGCTCCGAATAGGTTTGTAAATGAATCAAAACAAAAAGTTATAAAAGTGAATATTAAAACAGTTTTTTTATGCCTGTATTTAATGAGGGTAGTTTCAAAAGAAATGGTTGCTTGATAAAGAATGATAGTAACCAGTATTATCATCCACTTTTGTGTGATAGTGAGCAATAATGAGTGCGAACATGAATAATCTCAGGAGTTGAGAAGTCAGCTCAATAATCAGATTTCTTGGTGCAAAAGAGATAAAATTCAAGGAAAGCAACCATCTCAAACAGAGATGGTGATTGTGTTTTACATCTTAGCATCTGACACATCTTTCAAGAACAACTTTAAAGGAAGAAAATAATATTTTCCACTTTATAGCTGTTGTTCACACTTTTTTGAGGTAATTAATGGGTGCTTCTTTACATGAAGCATTAACTTCAGTGGAAATTTTTTAACTTATGAGATTAACTAAGACGTATTAAATTATATGATGAACTTAAAAAAAATGTTTATGTAATATTTGAGGATTTGGGGGAAAAAAATCACCTGGTGTTTTCAAATTCCTCTTCTTTCTCTTGCAGTCGCCTATCGATTTCCTGCCTGATTTGTGAAAGTTCAAGCTGTGCTCTCAAAACCTTGTTTTCTTCTTGCTCCAAAGCAGCTTCAGCTTCTTCAAGAGCGGCTTGAAGTTCTTCTTTCTCAAGTTCTAGTCTTTTGCGAGATTTCTCGAGTTCATGCACATTACGTCCACCTTCTCCCAATTGGTCCATAAGGTCCTTGATTTCATCTAGAATAATAGTTTTGGTATTACAATGCCATTCACAGTAAAGGTTGGGAAAGAAAGAAATAAGAAAGGGTTATTCTCAGCCTGTTAATTAATGCTCTCATCAACTAATGCAGATAATATGGTGAATAATTTAAAGAAAATAGCGTGAAAAGGCATCTGATCTCAATCAAATTGTTAGAATCAAAACTAAAAGGTCATATATATCATAAGCTCTTGAGGTAATGTTATAGTTCAGGTTATGTTTTCCTAACAGTGTGTTTTTGCAGGAATATTCAAACTTTTTTGGTTGTTATGCTGTGATCAAGGCTTTTTATTAGTGTGGTTTTTATTTTGTACAAAGCACTGCATAAATGCCACAAAAAGTAGATTATTCTAAAAGGTTGCCACCAATTAAATATATCTAGTGATAATGGTTTACAACTTTACTTCAGGATAGACAAATGCTTTACCCAAAGTATATGATAAACTGGATATCAAACAGAGATGTGAAGATAAGATTTATGCTATAAAACCCAAACTATCAAAAGTTTTTAATTGCTTTTCCGCAGTCCTCAGATTAACATGTAGATGTGTGCCAACATGACATCGTTCATTCCAAAGAAGTTCAAAATAGTAGTCCATTGCTTGTGAAAGATGGCTTCTTGGCAAGTGGTGATAAATTGACCACCTAATGTTATTAATTTCTGTGGGGGAAATATTAATATTAAGTCTTACCTTGTAAATTCTTGTTCTCTCGCTTAACAGATTCATACTGTTCTTGACTTTCCTCGTACTGTGTTCTAAGTTTAAAGACTTCTGTGGAATAGTTCCTGCATTCTCTCTGAGAAGCATCCAGTTCAGCAGCCAAGTCATCCACTCTTTGTTTCCATTCTGCGATGACTTTGTCGAATGATTTCTGTTTTTTCTCCAGAGCTGTAGCAAGGGATGTTGCCTAAAAATATTTAAAGATATATAATCCCAATATAAAATAATATTATTTCTCATCTATTGAAATTTTTTATTATTTATTCAGTATTCATTAGCACAGTAGCTCAGGATTCAACATATTTTTGTCTGTACCATCAAAATACTTATTTAAGTTTTTTGAAAATAAATGCATTCAGATGTTTCCCAATTCGAATTTAGAAACTTTGAACTATTTAGAAAATAATTAAATCAAGAATTTGATGGGTTTCTAATTTTTTTTTTTCACTAGATTGGAGAAGTATGTATAAGGATAGCAACTGGTGTTTAATTCTGACTTTGATAATTCAGTTCCTTCTATGTGGCACTATCTGTTGTTTATTTATTTAGTTGATTTTGTCATGCAGTTTAAAAATATATTACAAACATACCCTTTCAACTTCTATTGACATGTCCTCTAGCTCACCCTGCAATCTTGTCTTCGTTTTTTCTAAAGCGCTGCATTTTTGGTTCAGCTGCTCTATGCTGTCATCAGCTTCTTGAAGTTTTGCTTGAAGTTTCCTCCTGTGACAAAAGATTGGAAGTAAGTTAAGTTTTTGTTTTTTCTTGTAAAATTTTGATACCAGCTTATGAAAATTTTATATGACACTCACAAAAAAAAGGATAAATACATAATTAGTTAAGGATTTAAGTCGCCACATTTACTTAAATATTAATCTACCTTTTATTTCACTCTTCACTAAGTAAACTTGATTGGGAAATGTGTCATTGAAACAAAAGTTTGTGGAAAGTTACTCCAGCAAATTTTACCAACTTATCCAAATTCACTTTGAACGTGTTTGTAGGATGCATACATACTTTGTCCTTGTGTAACTTGGATAGTAATGATGCTGTGTTAGAGACAAATTCTTGTATGTAGTTAACGTATATGTTTTTCTAATAAATTATTATTTTTTTGCTTTCATTAAGGGAGACAAATAACTTTATTACAGATTATATATCTTGTTCATTAAAGTATTGCATAGAGGGTTTGAATTTTCTAACATTAAATGCTCACTTTGATTCTTCAAGCTCTTCAAGTCTTGCTAATCCTTCACTTTCATATTTATTTCTCCATAACTGAACTTCTGCATTCAGTTTACTGAGCTGCCTTTGAAGATCAGCTTTTGCTTCCTGTTCTTCATCAATTTGTTCTCGCAAAGTGTCCAGATCATGTTCCAAATTTCGGTACTTCCCTGCTAATCCCGCTCTTTCCTGTTATTGAAATGAATTGTGAAGCAAATTATAATCTTTGAAACTTTTGATACTGAATTTATGCTGCTAATCACATTCTTCAAGTTACGTTCTTCATTTATTTATCAAAATTAATCTGAACTACAGATTAACAAACTCAATTTGTTATATATATATATTAAAAATTAGTCATTGTGAAAAGTGCAATCCAACTTACTCTGCTCTCCTCATCAGCTGTTCGTTTAGCTTCATCTAGTTGAGTCATGAGAGACGTTTTCAGTTTAGTCAGCTGAGATACTTGAGACTCAGCTTCTTCCAATTGTCTGCCTAAGTCAACATTTTCCTGGGAAAGCTTCTTTTTAGCAGCATCAAAATCACCAAGAGTGCGATTTGATTCATCAAGTTTTCCTTGAAGATCCATGAGCTGCATCTCCATTTGTTTCATCTGTTTCTCTGCATTTGCCTAGCGTAACAAGAGCAAAAAAGAAAGAAAAGAAAATTATACTCAACTACTTATCTTATCTATATATCTCATCTTACATGTCTCATATTTTTCTTGCATTAAACATTTCTACAACAATGAACAGTTACTTTTTCCTTGTTGACATGGTCTATACTGGATCGTAAGTCATCTAATTCTCCTTTCATTTGACTTTTCTCTTTCTCTAATCTAGAAGAAATAAAAATGAATGTAGAAAATTGTGGAATGGGAGTTAAATTTAAATTGACATTTAAGAAATTCGTGAAAGATAAATTAACAAAGGCAAGGTTATATAATCATTTATAACAAAATACTAACAATGCTATGGTTAATTTCTAATTACAAAATAATTTTGTTTTAAATTGATAATCAGCTGAGATAAGTAGCTGCTTAATAGAGAGATAAAGCAAAAAAAAAATGTTTCTTTGAATGAAGAGAGCTATCTATATAATGAAGCTTTGTTCTATCTTTACCTTGCCTTATGCTTGTTGGTCTGGTCTAGCTGCTCACTTATTTCACCAACCACATCATTGTGTTTTTTCCTCATGTTGGACAAGATTTGTTCATGTTGGATATTTGCCTCTTCAAGGTCCCTCCTGAGTTTGGTCATTTCAGCCTCTCGTCTTTTGTTCAGTTCAACCTTGTAATTATAAGTACGAGAGACATTGTTATAAGTAAAATCATATTTTAAAATAAATTATTGATACTTAACTGAATAAATAAATATTTTAAAAACTCTTCAATAGAAAAAAAAGCTGCTTACTTGAGCAGAGGTTGCACCTCCGGCTTCTTCTAGCCTTTCACTAAGCTCTTCAATTTCTCTTGCAAGATCAGCCCTTTGTTTTTCTGCCTGTTTTTTTTAAAAGAAGGGAAAAAATATATCAACATATTTTCTATTTAACAAAAATGTTTTCTATTTAAAAAAATTGTTTATTGTTCTGAAAGTTTTTTATTGTTCTATTTAAAAAAGTGTTTATTGTTTAACTTAAAAAGACTTTATTTTCTTCTATTTAAAAAAATATTTTTTCTTTGCAATAAGATTCATTATTTGTATTGAGAATTTTTCTTTAACCCGGAAGGTGAATTCATCCGATTATATTGCCTTTTCATGTTATTCATTGATTCTGAAGTTCTTTCCATTGCTATCCAAATTTTTGTAAAAACTTACCTTCGCTCTTGCTTGCCTTTCAGCTTCAAGTTCTTCTTCCAATTCTTCTATCCTAGCCTTTGAAGAAAAAACAACAACAATTGCTTGTTAGCAAGTTCCTTCAAACAGTGAAAGAAACAGTGAATTTTTTCAATAGATTTAGATGTTACATTTGAATTCCTTAAATTCAGGGAGGACAGAAATTAGATTATAGGTACTTAATACTAAATAAATATTGTGTTATTTTTTCTTATGCATATTTAGTTATAAACTATTTTAATGATATGATTTTATTCAAAAAATTCTACCTGTAACTCCTTGATTTGTTTTTGCAACTTTGCAACTAAGCTCTGTTCATCCTCTAATTTGGCAGCCAAACTTGCCATTTCTTTCTCCTTCCTGTTAAAGGTAATGTTAGTGTACTATAATATCAGATGTTTCATACAAAATAAACCATTAACAATTCTCACATTTCATTTTTAATTTTTTTCTCTAACTATGTGCATCAACTGATGTCATTGAACTTTATCGCATTGATTTGATTTTCAATGTTGGGGAGCACTTTAACAATCTCATGAATTAAATCACTTGATTCCACTGTATATTCCCATTCCTGCGTTTTGGAATTTTTTTGTTTTATGATTAATATATATATATATATATCAACACAGTGAATTTTAAAAATCTTATCAATCTAATTATTTGCATGTTGACTTCACGTCATGATTTGAATCATTTGATGCTTGTGTTTATTTTGTTTCATTAAAAGAACTGATCAATTGGTCATCACTGTGAAATGGTTCATGAAATACCTGATGTTGAACTTCTAAATGGGAAAGTTAGGATCTTCCCACTTATTTTATTTCATTTATTTTGCCAAGATTATTTAGGTTATTCATATTTACATTAAACATCGAGACACACTCCGATATTGAAACATTTGATATTCATATTTACAGTGTTATTAAATGAAATAATTTTTTTTTATAATTATGTAGCATATAATGAATGAGATTCATTGGTTATATGTGTGATGTCTGTTCAAAATATATCTATTTAATATTATAAGCGCAATATATGTTATATCATGTTTTTTTCCTTTATCACTTTTTTTTTCATTCAATCCATATTAAAAACATAGTTTTGCCTGTTGTGAAAATTTTTCAAAATTAGAATATTGTTGCAATGATTGACAGAAAAGTAGATTATTAAATTTGAAGAGTACAAAAAGAAAATAAATGAGTTTCTAATTTTATAACTAGAAATCGTACCTCTGACTGCCTTGTTCTGTTTCTTTCTTAGCTTTCTCTAGGTCCATGAGAGCTTCTTGGCAAAGTTTAAGGTCACTTTCTAGTTTTCTTTTGATTTTTTCCATTTCTACTTTGGATTTTTTTTCTCTTTCAACGGTATCCTCAAGCTAATAGATAAATTTCAAAGTGAAAACTATGAACAATAGAGTAACCAGTGGATTTTATTAATGCAGTTTTAACTGACTGATTGCCTGTCCATAAATCTGATAAAAAAAATCTACTTGAAAAAATCTCTAGGTGTTGCAAAATTACTGAAAAAAAAAACCGCTTTACCCCATGAGTAAAGGCTATTTCAAAAATGTTCTGGTAGTTTCCCCTACTTATTTCTCATATGAAGAACTAGATTTTTGTGCAAGACCTTTTGAGACCAGACATCTGTCCTATATATGCAGGACAGCCAGTTACTTAAAGTTTATTTTAAATTGGTCTAGCTTAATAACTTATTTTTTTAGCCTAAAGCTGCTTCTTCTTGTCAGTAATTTTTAATGTGAATCATGTTTATTGTTGAATTAAAAAAAAATTATATTCATGAAATCAGGGAAAAAAAAGGGTTTAAGGAGGATAATTCGTACTTTAACTCTGTTTATTCTAAAGGGAAAAAAAACCAAACTATTCCCCAAAGAAAGTGATGTTGCTCACAATTCATTATCACAATTCAAATTTTTTAATATTAGCTACCATTGTTTTTTGCTTATAATCTGCACATAAGAATTTTTTTACTTTGAGATGAAAAGCCAGTCTGATTTACTCAAGCAAATTATTGGTATTTATCTGTATCACCACTATATATATATATAATGAAATCTTAAGGAATGGAAGGAGTAGTTGATCATGTATTTTAGAAAAAAAGTTAATCCTTTTACTCCTATCTATGTACTAACTGATATCTTTGAAAAGTTAATTTTTGCTGATTATTTGTATTCCAATATCTCTCAGAGAAAAAAGCTATCGATGATATGCAGTGTTCTACATGGTGCGTAGCTCACACGTAACAGCAAAAATGACTGGCGAACTGTTGATCGTAGAGGCATACTTTCAGTTAGAAAAATTATCTAAATAATGTATGGATCTCATATATGTCATTCATATTGTGAGGGGTTGTATAGTTATTAAAATAAAAAATAACTTTTATATGAATACCATGTGCTCAAAAATCCAATTAAAAAAAAGTTGGAGCACTTTCTCTCATGATGCCAACAAAGAAAATTCCAGGTTTCTAAGTGCCAACTTATTCACGGAAATATTTGAACTCAAAAATCGGAAAAAAGGTGGGTGGGGGGGGGACAGCATAAATGAGGTAAAGTATTTTCTATTAATTTATGATGTTTTTTCCCCAACTTTTCTTTGATTTTTGAATTCATATACTTCAGCAAATATTGCACTAATAAGCGTGGAATTTTTTTTGTTGGCCTCAGGAAAGACGGCAACAATTTTTTAATTGGGATTGTGAGCACACCAGAGCAGTCTAAAAAGGTAATTCATTTATTTTTTATGTATACAACCACCCCTTGCAATATGAATGATATATCTGAAGTCTTCACGTTATTTGCATAATTTTTCTCATTGGAAGTATGCCTCTAGGATCAATGGTTCATCAGTAATTTGCAGTGTGATGTGTTAGCTATGGGTTAGCTTTGCAGTGTTAGCTGTGAACCCTGTATAACCCACAATAAAAAATTTAGGTAGCTTTTAATGTATAATCTGTAGGTTACATGCAAGAATTATTGTAATTATTGTTTTTTCATCAATGTATGAAAAATTACTTCATCTAATGTTTGCTCCAGCTTTTGCTTCACTTTGTTGAGGTGATTCACTTTGTCTTCTGTTACTTGAAGATCTTCAGATGTTTTCTAGAGGAATCATGGAAAAAAAAATAGAATGAATTTGACTTGAAACGAAACTAAAATTTTTATATTGGACTACTTGTGATCTTACTAGGTAATAGCCAGTGTTTTCATTGTTCTGTTACAATTCTATAAGTATATATATTCCAAATTATGAATAGCTGTCAGCATATTTTAAATTCGTGGATACCTAAGTTTTAGTAAATGTGTGTCATTTAGAAAATGTTTTCAGGATTAAATTTAGAAAAAAAAACAAACAAACTTGTATGTAGTTAAATGAATGCAATATAGTTCCAAACTTAAGAACTTCTTACCAGAGGTTTTTTAGCATTTTATATTTTATGACTGTGTCTGTTCATTTTTCCACTTATAAGAAGAACAATTTCAACCTAGCTAACAAGTACATAATACGAGCAATACATATTCAGAATTTTATACCTGATTAATTTCTTGTAGATGTTTTTTTTCCTTGTTGAGCTTGTTGATGAGGTCATCCTGATGACTAATTTCTTCATTTAGATTCCTAATTTGATGATCTCTGGATGCTTTGTCTTGTTCAGCCTTGTGAAGAAAGGAATCAAATTTACACACACAAATGTATATAAAATTCATTTTATTTGTATTGCAGGGAGTCGAGTACACTAGTCAACACATTTTATTTTGCATATGTGATTTTACAGTGTAGTAAGTTTGGAGTAGAGAATATGAACCAAACCTGAATGTTATAAAAAATTTAAACTCTAAGAAAAACTATAAACATGGTATTTTATTTTCCTCCCACTTTTTTCATTTATCTGAAGTAACATATATTTGCTGGTTGAAAGTAAAATTTTTGAATTATAGTGAAAAGGAAAATTTCCAGAAATGGAAAACCTGACTGTTCTACTGTTGTTCATTCTTTTGTGCATTAATTTTGTTCATTCTTTTGTGCATTAACTTTGTTATTCATTCTTGCACTTCTTTTGAATCTAATAAAGGCGTGTTGAATTTCCAGATGCATCCATTCCTCAGGAAATGCTTTGAAATCTCCCCTTGGAGATGGGAAGCTGGCTATGGCCGGTCCATCAATGTTAATGTTAATGCCAATGTTGTTCATTCTATTAATTCTTAGTTTTACCTTCTGTATAGTTAGCTCCAAGTCTTCAACCTCCTTTTTCAAGTTATTGACATCTAGATCAAGTTTCTTCTTTACTTGTGCCATTTGGCCGTGAGCATCTTCTTCATGAACAAGCCTCTCTTGGACATCCTAATTGGGAGAAAGAAATCTGATTATAAGGAACAAAAATAGTAATTTTTCATCCACATGAGTTGTGGTGAGTCAATTGCTTTTCTAGGCTGGTTAATGACTAGGAAATATTGGATATATATCTTATAAGTCAGTATAGTTTTGTAACCGCAGTCATTGGAAGACATGATCAGGTTATCTTAACCCTTTCACTCCCACAGGACATATAAGTCCCATACCTGTTCTAAAATTGGCAGTGAAAGGGGTTGAGGAATGATACACTTCTGGGTCTGTTAGCTTACAGATTATCAATGTAGGCTCTATTTTTAACAGTTTCAGATGAAAAATATTTATGCCGGTAGTCATATAAAATTTGAAGTGGAGTGAAAAGGAGTTCTCGCATAATCAATTAACCCCTTGATCATCATTGATAAATAGCAAACCTCAATTTTTAAATTAAACTCCTATGACCTGTTCTATGCCTTACATTTTCGGTCTGCTAAAAACCTATTTCATAACCTGAAAATCATGCTATGGAAAAACTTTTCAGGCTTCCTATACATCTGGTTATATTTGACAAGATTCCTAAAAACTAATAGTTTTTCAAGTTAAAGATTTGGCTAAATCAGATACGTATAAAAAGATATTCAAAACAAGGCTGTTGTTTTTTCTACTGGAGAAATGGTTGTAGTACACCTCATGTTATTTCACATGTATTTTTTACATCAGACTATCATGTTATTCCATAATTGTTTTAAGCTGTGTATTACACATTTTTTTAAATTTCTATTATGTATTTTTTATTATTTGTTATGTGGTAGTAATTTATGATCATTTTTTAGGTAAATTGTATAAATTTTTATCATATTGGCACTTTTGTAATATGTTAGTATATGAATATGAAATATTAGTATATAGCATTTACCTGAAGCTGACATTGAAGATCAGCTTTCTGGGCAAGAGCTCTGTTTAACCTCTCTTCTAAATCTCCAGCACTGGACCTTTCAGCTTCAAGCTGTAAGAAGATATCATTCTTTTCTTGAAGAAGCTTGACATTTGTTGTTTCCAATTCTTTTCTGACCTTTTCTTCCTTCACCAGTGCTTCATGTTCCACTTTCAGTTTTTCCTCTAAAGCTCGTAGTTCATCTTCTACTCGAGCAATGCTCAACAATGGCTTTACCTAAAGAAATATAGTATGCGTTCATCAAATTATATTTACAAAATATGAATAATTTTTGACCCATTAAGCTATTTAAATTTCTAGTTTTTCTACATTATACACATTTAGTACAAAAAATACCTTTGAATACAGTTTCCACCATAACCAATTTCGGAGTTGCAAGAATTTACGCAAATTCCTTTGGATGACAAGCAAAGCAATCCTATGAAAGAATTAATTCTTAATTCAGTATAATTCAGATAATTTATTCATATTTCAATATTCATAGTTTGAGAAATAAAATTATATGCATCGGGTGTGTGGTGCTCAGTTAACTCATCTATTTACAGTTTGATAGGTCTGGGTATGAATCTCATCTAGAGCAAAGAGGCCTTTAAGCTGCAACTTGGCTGTCTTAAGCTCACTACTTGAATGCATGTAAATAATTCACATTGCAAGCGGAGATGGGGGGGGGGGGAAGAGAATGCCTATTACTGCTTTGAAAAAAAGCTATGTTTAATTTTTTGCTTTGTCTAAACCAATGTATTTCCCAATGTGGGCAATATTACCCCCCCCCCCCCACACACACACACTACGAATAATGGAATGGTCCAGAGCAGACGTCAGAAGTCATGGATATAACATAGGATCCTATTTGTTAGCTTAAGTTTGGGGGGGGAGGATGAGAAAATAAAATCCCTGAGGAGGGGGGGGGCGATAGAAAAAAAAGTTTGGGAAACTCTGGTCTCTTTTGCAAACTTTTTGAATGTCCTATATCACCTTCTTTTAAGTGGCCTAGAAAAAAGTCCAAACTATAAAATAGAAAGCATGCAGATGATCGGAATTTTATTTACAAATTTACTTTTGAATCATATACAGTGTCTGTATATTGAAATTTAGATTTTCGGATGTTATTTGCTGTGCATATTCTTACCTCTGTTCCTGTAATTTTTTGAATTCCTTCTTACATTCATACCATCTGACCCAGGCTTGCAACCAAGTGATAATTTTTCCTAACCTCTCATCACGCATCTCTTCTAGTCTTCCTAGTACACCAGCTCTGAAGAACACCTGATGAGATTTTAAAAAATTAAATTATGCAATGAGTAATTATGTAACAGAGTAATCGATGTTTACAGTGTATGTAATGGTGTTTTTAATATACGCAGCAGCATATAATAGAGCCTCTTTTAAATGATTATTTGTTTAATCAAGTAGTTTCTGATTGATGTAATTTACTATTTTTATTACTGAATAGTGGCTATTTTTAACTGGTCTTTATTATAAATTTTATGCTTTTCATCAAAAGTACCTATAATGCAATACATATTCATATACTGTGTAGTAGGTTCACAGAACCTTAAAAATTTTCAAATAAGTTCACTCATTTTCATATTGCTCTCTTAAAAATCAAATCACTCCTGTCAGGAACCACTGGTATAGAAGACAAGTTGAAGAAGAAAATTTTGTTTGTCATATTCAAAGGTTCCTTATAGCATGGTTTGGTTACATATTTGTAACAGTTAAACCATGTTTTATTTTAATTGAAATTTTTTTACTTCAGAAAAAAAAATAATGAAAATATTTTTTAAAGATCTATGAAGACATTCTATTGAATGTTCTAAATTATTTCTTACATAAAAATTTTTATTCATTGTATAAGGGTATGCAGTTTGTAGTTATGGAATTTTTCCATAAATATGTGTATACATTTTATGGAAAAACAAAATAAAAGTACTTTTCTTTCTTTTGAATCAAAATTTTTTCTATCTTTCATAACAGTATTACTTCAGGCATTTTTTAAAATATGTTTCATAATATTTCGAAAATGAAAGTATGATTTTGGTGTAAGGTGAATGTATTTTAATACACATTATTTTTTTCAGTCATAAAATTCATAAATCTAAATTCTTAATTCATAAAACTCAGATTATATGCCTGCTTTATTTTTTTTTTTTCATCTTTCAATAAAACCTTGATTATCTGACATTATTGGGATGAACCTACATCTGTGAATCTAAACATCTGATTACTCAAATGTACATGAATTTAAAGTTCCAGTATTATCTGTAATAAATTATATTTGAGTGCACATTCAACAACCATGCAGAGAGTTCAGTAATCATTAAACTGCGGCTGTATCACAAAGTTTTTACCAACATTATTTTTCATCAGTCACAATGTTGTTGCTTGCAAAAGCATCTTTTTCACTTATTCACACTTGCCTATTCACGTTTGTTAATTCTCCACTTCTGTTGCTAGAAGAATTTCAGACTTTGGTGGAAAAATGATAATTAAGAAAACACATTGGTTAACCAAGAGTTTTGAATAAACAAGGGTCAAATAATCAAGGTTCTTCTACATTTTAAATCAAAAACGGAATTTGACTTTTTTGATTTCAAAGTTCAGAAAAAATAAATAAATAAAAGAACAAAAACAAATCATTATTAGATGTACCACATTTTTTGTGCAGGAAGAAGAGGGGGAGATTAAAAAAAAAAAAAAAAACTACAAACACAGAATCATGCAAGAAAACTGATTTGGAAAGGATGTAATTGACCTATGTAGTAGAACTTTTCCCTCATGAAGAACTAGAATCAATTCTACTGTAGTTAAGGAATAACTCTCTCTTGAAGCTGAATATGTGAAATTACTAGTCTGATTCTGAATTTATTAGGGTTTTATTAAATTTATTTATTTATATTTTTTTCTGGCATTAAAATTTATACCTTGAATCTCTTAACAATGGTTCTTAAAGATGTTAAAAATCAATTAAAGGGAAATTATACTTACTGATACTGGTAAGTTCAATATCCACTAAATCAGCAGATTTATTGAACACAATAAGATTTTTCCGTGTTTTCAGATTGAAAACAAACTACCACAGATGAATTGGTAACTTGATTTTGTTAATGAATCATATGCTTTTATATTCCTTTGGTTGAATAATAAGTGGCTCTATAAGGGTACAGAACAATGTTGTAGTTCCCAGCTGCGATCAAATTATTTTACTGGGTTCTAAAAGTCATTGAATTCCTGTGTTGACATCTGCATCCATTAGTTTGATTCCCAGTAGTGATGTTAGTCTAATTTCATACCTTTGTAAGTCCAAAACGATATTCAGTCGAATCCAATTTGATAGCTTCACAAAGTTTTTCTGTGGCTGCTTTAGCATCAATAAAACCTTTAGGAAGGGAGTTCGGGGCCAAAATAGCATATCTATGGACAACATGTAATTTTAGTTACTAAGATATAGGGTTATAATTGGTACAAGGATTGCTCTATAAAACATGCAAACTACATTCAGAATAAGTAATCTAAAACTACTATAAGAATAAAAGTATAATTCATAACATTCATGCAACATCTCACTACATGGCAGTACATTTAAAAGCTATTAAAAACTTTGTATGGTTTTTTTTTCATCATCTACTGCATTTGAAAAATATTAAGCTTTCGTAGATGTTCACCACATTTGTTATCCATTGCAAATCAGTGATATTACCCAGTTGCGGATTTGCTTTCTTCTTTTTTTTCACCATGATCCGAGACGTTATAAATAGTGATGGCAAAAGCAAGTGATAGCTTCGTGATAATAACATTAGAGACAAAAACAATATTTCAGCATATAAACTTTATTTTATTAATAGATTTCTATGATTTAGATGTATTTTTTTTTGTATTTAATTTCAGAATAAAGCTATCAAGTTCTTGTGCAATCATTGTATTTATAAAAATGTATGTGTGTTTGTGGAAGCCAGGCAGAACTACACATGCTGAACATTTTCTAATTGATGATCTATTCTACAAAGAATACATGCCTTTGTATGACCAAATCGAAAGTCGTTTGCTTCCAATTGAATGGCATCCAGAATCTTTTCGGTTATACTCTTAGCATCCACAAAACCTTTAGGGAAGGCATTGGGTGCAAGGATTGTATATCTAAAAAGATGCACAAATGCAGGATTTTTTTCTGTTTAAATTTTTTAAAGGAAAGAGAAAGAAAATTAAATAAAATGTAGGATGTGTGGGAAGGGAAAAGGAGGGAAGGATAGTAAAAAATTAATAGAAGGAGGATGAGAGAAAAAATTTTATGTGCTCAAAAAATCTGAGAATAGCATGGTTGTTGACTTTGGAGAAAAATCACAGGTAAACTTTTCTTGTTCTTCAGATATTAAAAAACTTGTAGCATTGTTATTAAATTCATAATGAATTAAAATGAATGTTGTGTTTAATTTAATTTTGAGACACTGTTTTGTTTTATAATACAGGAGCTATAAGTGGCTTGACTTGCTAGTAATGAGCAAAAAATATTTCCTAAACAAATATTTTAGCAACAATTTGACTGGCTAGAAGCATACAAAATGTTTTTAATTGACACATGAAAGCTCAAACACTTCAAACTAGTCAAAGATGATGACTTTGATGAACTGTGCTGTGTACTATTTTTTTGGTGTAAGCAAAACTACTTTTATCCTAAATAGAACATACTACACTGTACTATGCTTATTGATTTTTGTGTAGGAATTAATACATCTCGAGGTGTAAAAAATGAGAGATTTACACCATTTTTAATGAGAAAATTTGCTTCAATATTGAAGTGTGCTCAGACAGAAACAGGTTTTATTTGGAAAAATGGAAGAATTTGTGAAAAGGAAATGAGTTTTGGAGGGAAGACTCTAAGTGGTGGGATGTACTAAAGGAAGAGATGAGGAAGGACCTTTTTATTCCTGCATGGCATTAGCAAGCATTATTTTGTTTCAAGTAGAGGTTTAGTGAATTTCTTTTTGCTAAAGCATCATGCTGAGGGAGAGGTGCTTCAGTTATTTTCTGGAATTAGTGTGGCACAAAATTCAAAACAAAGTGCTTTCAAAAAAATTTTCCACACAGATAAAAAAAACAAATAAAGTAAAGACAGATCAGAAAAGATATAGTCTAAAAAAATAAGAAAAATGTGCAGGGAAAATTCAGGTTATAATTATTAGCTTGATAATTTTTTAGATTAGTTAAAAAAATCAAAAATGTTTCAAAACATGATAAAAAAAAACTTAGCAAGTAAGCAATGACTTGAAGCAAAAAAGAAGTTAACAGCGATGAACTGGTCCTCTACAGTATATAGATGTGTGGTTTTCCTATACATGCCTTAGTGTGGCCCAACCTATAGTCATTTGCTTCGAGTTGAATTGAGGAAAGTACACACTCTGTAGCTTTTTTGGCATCCACAAAGCCTGGTGGAATGGAATTTGGAGCTAAAATAGTATATCTGAAAATGATTCAATGGGAGGAAAAAATGGGAAAAATCGAAAAAAGTTGCTTTAATAAAACAAAAAGTATATATAAATTGCCATATATGCATACAATTCTGATTGGGCAAAAAAAAAAAAATTCTTCTAGTTATACATTGCATTCATAGCATAATATGAAATAAAAATTGAAGTATACTAATGCATCATAAAAAAAAAGCATCAATACTCATCATGAAACATAAGTTGAGTTCAAAATAATCTAGATTGTTTGATTATAAATTGAAGTAAATTAATAAAAAAAAAATATATATATATATGTATGTATTAGGATATATATTATTTTGTGCTATTGTGTAAATCATGCACAGTATTTGCAAGCATTTCTCAGATGTGCTTTAAAACGGTAGGTACTTCATCTGTTTTAAAATCACAGATAAGACACACACATACTTTTTAAAACTACCACATGTGTTGGTCCCACCTTCAGACACTTTTTTACATTTGTAGACATTTACATTTTATTTGTTTAATGAAAATAAATCACAGTTTTGAGATTAGTATTTAACTACTATCATTAATATTGTATATTATCTACTAATTAAATCAAAATTTTACTGTTAAAAATTGAAATATAGTTTTTTTTCATTTTAATTTGTAATAAAGTAATTGTGTTGTTAAAGATATTTATAATCAAGAAGTTTTATAAATGATATGAACTTATGTTGTTACTTTATGCCATGAACCATCATGAAAATTAAAATGTTCTTTTTTATTGTAAATTATATATAATTAATGAAACACTTCATATCAACATGCTTTCAACTAGTATGCCTCTTCCTAACAGTATTGCATAAAAATATATGTCATACAGCATCGGCTTCTTTTTTGTAAAAGCGATTCTATTTGATTATTTGGTACTAGTATAATACATAATTATTAATAATGAGTATAATGAGTAATAACTAGTATAATTTGTGATGAGTGCCAGAACCTCTTTTTTGAGATAAAAGCACTGCATTATAGAGCTGCATAAATATGGGTATAGTAAAATACAGAACTAATATTTGCAATCTTTTCTGTGGTTTTCAGGGAAGCTTTATTATTTTATGAGACTCATAATATTTCTCTTTCATATTCAATAAACTTTCATGATATTTCACATGTAGAAATTTGAATTCATTAAAATTTAAATGATTCCAGATAAACGTTTTAGTGTCACGAACATACTCATTCTGCCAGTAATTGCAACATTTTCATATTAGGAGTATTTTATGTAATTTATGCTACATTTGTGAACGGTTTTCACATTTTTTCCCCTTTTGGACCTTTCTAACAATATAAAAAGGACTGATAAAAAATTATAGTACCTGTGCTTAAAATCAGGATAAACCATTCTGTTAGGAAAGCCTTTACGACAGATCCTAATACCTTCCAATACACCGTTACATGTTAGCTGATGCATGACAAGATGGGAGTCAATGACACCTAGAAAAAACCAATAAGGGAAAATTTCGAAAGCTTTGCTTGTTTGAAATAGTTCTTCAAATATTCAAATTAAAAATATAAACAATATTTGTTTAGATTAAACCATTAAAATGATTCAGAACAGGTTAATTAAAAAAATAGTTATATAAGTGATTCTGAAAATTTCAGTTATGGCATCATTTAAAAATAATATTATTGAAAAATAGTTATGTATGTAAAAATAGTATGATGTGTTTGTATATATGTGCATTTAAAATACTCAAATATTTTTTTCAAACATAAATCTCGAAAGTATTCAGTGATATATTGCACATTTTATGATGCATCTTTTATTACTGGTCTGTGCTGAGGTATTTAATCCCAGGATACTTCATTTTATAGAATATAAATTAGAAATAAAACACTCAAAAGATAAGCGTGATAGCCAAAGTTTTTTTTTTTCAAAATTAGCTATTAATTTTTTTATGGCAATAATGTGAATTTATTGGAGTTGTGTAGAACAGTAGTTGTCTAAAACTGGAATCTTTTTTTATTTTTTTTAATTGTACGTATCTAGACTTTTGGCGGTATATTTTATAGATGGAGTGGTTGTGTATTTTTTATCATTTAAAATTATTTTAGAATGATTATAAGGTATCCAGAGCTAATAATTTTTTATAACAGTTTTCTTGCACCTGTATTGAATTTTTATTTCTCAACTCATTTATTCAGAGTAGCAGAACAGTTTACAGATATTTCTACCTTTAAATTGTAAGTGAGTGTTAATTTAAGTGAGAAATTGTTATTAGATTTTTTCCCGATATAACAGTTTGTTTCAGATGAACAAAAGGACTTTTTAAAAATTAATTACGAAGAGTTTAAAAGTATTTTTTCTTTTAATTAGCAAATGAACTTATATAATGCATTGAATTTTAAACACAAAATTATGCTGCATAAATTTAGAAAATATATCTGTATCTTATCTTACCCCCTTCCATGAAAATCTGATAGTTATAGAAAACCAACTCGCTCGGATTATACTGCTATCTTTTATCATGTTCAAATCATTCAACCATTTCTTACCTGTTGATTTAGTCTCATTCGGAATGATGCACCGCACAAAATGTGGTGCTGTGCTCTGCAGTGTTGTCATCAGCTTTGTCAGTTGCTCCTGATTGTCAAAATATAATGCAAAAAAGCATAAGCATAAATTTTTTTTTTATTGCTGATGATGGCATTATTATCATCATCAGCATTTTGCTAAAGAAGGCATAATTTTTTTTGTTAATGAGCAAAATTATTTTTTAAATTAGTGGCAGCAACATGCATTGGCGAACCAGATTTTGTTTAAGAGTATGTGAGTAAAAATCCAATATTTTTCAAACTTATGAGAATGATGATATTGAAACATTTCTATTTTTGAATCATGGTCGAATCCAATACTTGCATATAGGATGAATATATTTATATGAATGGATATGCATATTTCTCACCTAAATTACATTAATTAATCTATACTAACAATGATAATGTTAGCATAGTTTATACTGAGATTAATTTTAATCTGCAGATTTGTTCTTGCATATAAAACTCTATAGATGTTATTGATATATTTTGTTAAAATGTTTTTCTGGTTTTTTTTTTTTGTCAGTATGACGCTTTAGTTCTAACAAGCATCATCTTACTAAGTAAAACCTGAAATATTCATTGGTAGGTGAACTTTTTTCTCTAAGTAGCGTTCACAGGAAGTTAACTAAAGTGCCAAAAACAAAAGAAAACAAAAGCTCAGTTCTGAAGCATAATCCTTCCCAAATCATTTGTTTTTTCAAGTTGTTAAATTTTGCATATGAATAGGAGTAGTTTAAATTTAAAGTAGAATGCAGTGCATAAACTTTGGTACAGTTTTGTTCCTTTTAGCAAAATAACATGCACCAACCTAGTTTTTTTTTTGCGATTTTTAATCATTTAAAATTTTATGCAAGCTTGAAACATTTTCAAAAAGAAATCATTGATAAATTTTGTCAAAAATAAAAGAGCTCAAAGTGCAAAAACTCAAACATATGCATTTTAAAATACCCATTAATGAATTGGTTTGAAAATCATGCTATAGAAGTGGTAAAGTAGAGAGACTGTGAAGAGAGAAGAGTTCAAGTATCTTCTAATATTTTCAGGCAGTTAATGTTAATTGGAAAAGGTTGGGGGAACAGGATACTGAGGAATAACTGATGACAACAGTTTTGGTGCCTAAATGTTCAAGGAAAAAAGTTTGGTATAATGAGGATGATGGAGTATTTTTAACAAACTAAGGAGGAAAACTGATTACCATTCAAGTATGACCTTGGTATTGCATCTTTGCACATAGAGACATTGATTGATGATTTTGTTTAAAAAAGATATATTTGTAGACATTTCTCAATCAATTCTGAAATTTTCAAGAGCTTTCAAAGTTTGTTATAATAACATTGTTCATCTATGACCAATCAGCATTTATTGATACCCTGAGATTTTTATTTCTTACGTCTCATTCACAGTGGCATGTATCAGCATTTCAATGCATTACCAATTGTCATACATACAAAAGTTAATAAGAAAAATGTTCTACAGTTATTCACTATCTACCTGGGGATTTTGTTTCATTAGGTATGATGCAACGGACAAAGTGTGGTTGAGTTTGGCGAAGGGTAGCCATCAACTTGTTGAGTTGTTCCTAAAGATGGAGAGGATTATGAACAATGCAAAACATGAAAGAAAAGAATTGAACACACAAGAGAGAGAGAACTATTTTATGGGTCAAATCTAACACATTAGTGGAGAAAATATTTTTATATCTCATGAAAACAAACTCTTTATAAAAATTATTGATAATACCAGTATTTTGAATCATCAGATTTTATATTGAAATGTTGAGTGGAACACTCCATGCCTCAGTGTAAGCATACTATCAAATATAAAATGGGTACTATATTATTTTCCCTATTATATTTTCTTAAATCACTTTATATACCCTGATTCGATTATAATGCAACAGAAACCCACGTTTCCTGGCACCCACAGTATGATTGAGTTACATTGTAATTGAATATCATGAGTTGTAAAAGTTTTTCCAGTCCTATGAAGTTTGTCTTAACATGATTTACCTATATCATCCAGTGACTGAATCATTGACAAACAGGCAAACATTTTAGTTTGTGTCGCATTGTATTAGATGTGACCAAAATTCTGTGGTGTTTGGTCAGAACATGATATCTCCAAAAAATGGCTTTTTGATCTAGTAAGTCTTGCTAATTATAACTAATTAAAAACGAAATAAATGCACAAATACGTGCGTACGTCTAAACAACATGCTGATGTATGATATTTTCATTTGCATTTATGCTTTATTTCTGATTCTTAAATGACAATGAAAATGCTTATATCTCAAAAATGTGATTTTGTAGTTATGTTCTGACTAAACACCACAGAATTTAAGTATGGAGTTTTATTTTAAAGGATTGAAAATGCAGATTTTGTGATCACCAGAGGCAGCCAAGTAGTTAGTTCATCATAGACCAATGTAATAGGTCTGGTACAGTTCTTAACCTTTTTTTTCCATCCCTGCACCCCCAGTGCAATATGACTTATCTTGTCCCACCCCTTTTGGATAATGTGTTTTTTGTTAGAAAATTTATTACAAAAATTACAAAATGTTTTTTGTAATCGCGAGTTACAAACCATAAAATCACCCTATTTGAAATGCATATATTATGAAAAATATTGAACATAGACACTTAAGATTAATTTTATATTACATGGCTAATCAAAGTTTTTTACAAACCAAATTAAAGGTGCTCAGTATGTTCACCTTTGGATGCATGGCATATGTCTATACGGTAGTCAAATTTGTACCAAACTTTTGTGAGCATGTTTGCATCCACTGCGAGTGGACTTCTGTGGACTACGTGCGAAACTCTGTCGACTACGTGCGAAACTCTGTCGGATGCACTCCACATTTTAGTCCGACATGCGGGGGCAGCCAGGGGATTTCCCTTTACACAGATAACCTGAGTCTCGGAATTGTTTATACCATCACCTAATACTCTGAGCAGTAGGAAGTTCAACACCAGGGTATTGTCGACGAAAAGCATTATGAACAGTTGTTACAGACTCACACTTTGTGAAGCTCAGAACACAAAACAATTTCTGTTGGTTCTGTCATCTTGACAAACATTGAAGTGGCGGCCGAAGGAAAAGCGCTAGCATTACCTGTCGGCAACTGCGTAAAACTCGAGATTTCTCTCTTTCTACCTATACATTATTTGATCAAAACGGATTAAAAGCTGAATAGTTATGATTTTTTTTTAATCGGATGATTCTTTTTGAAACACCCTGTATTTTTATTTTTTTACGGTATTTTTTCCTCAATTGAAATGGAAAACAAATACATTTGACTAATCGAGAAAAACTTTCGCAACGCAAATTTCTTGTGACACATTTCTGCAAATGAAAGTTGAAACGAGGTACCAAAATATATTGGCATAATTCATATTTTTTCGAGAATTAAACTTTTACCATTTAAATTTTCATCCAATATGCTAACGTGTAATTTTTTTCCATCTCGCACCCCCCCCCCCCAAAAAAATACTCTTCCGCACCTTCGGTTAAAAACCACTGATCTAGTGTATGAATTCACAAGAAAGAAATGAAAGCTCAGATTCGGCTTTGATTCAAGTCCCAGTCTGATTAGTCCCCATGTGAATCATGGTTGAGAAAAATAATTATAACAGGAACTTCCAGAACATCGGAATTTGTAGGTAACATCTGATTTTTAACACACAACTTTCTATGCATAAAACAGTAAGTAGAATGAAGTGTTTGGTTAAATTTTACTTACCCTATAAAGAGCTGATACTGTTTGGAATCCAGAGCCTTTCTTTCTGCCACCACCTGTTTAAGTAATGTAAGATCCTATCTTGAAATTTCAATATAGGCATGAAATTATCTAAAATTATTTTCATGTGTGTATAGTATAGATGTGCAAGATGATCTTGCCCCCCCCCCACCCCAGTGAACATGTGTTTGTTCACTGGTTGTTGGTTGTTTTTCAACTCCAAACTCTTATATGCCCTTTTCTGAATCTGTCTAATTAATGTTTGACCATTGTGCTTCTGTTCCAGTCTCATGGTAATCTCACCAATTTAGTCAGTGATCTTTGATCTTTGCAACAGAAACTCAGAATATTTGGGTATAGAATACTTTGATGTGTAGCCTTTTTTAGTTTACAAGTGGACATAAACTTTCACTATAGCTTAGCTCAGTGTTCTTCAACTCATAGCTTGTGAGACAAATGGGGCTCTCAGAGCTTTTTGTCGTGGCCCACTGACCATTTTGAAAAACAGCTATTTGAAATTTAAAGAAAAAAAATGTTAACGAGGGAGGGAGGGATAGAGTGAGTGTGTGCTGGCCACTTACTGTGGAATACTTTCCCGATTCAGTAGTAATGCTGTGAATTTGGTGCATTACAATGGCTGTTGCAACAAATTTGGAGAATCCAGAGCCAAAACATTTTTTGAAACCCATGATTTCATATATTTCAAGAGGCAAAAGTATTCATATGTAATTAAAGAATTGACAGAAATGCTGAAAAACACCTTAATGAATGCAATAATTTTAGAATTATGAAAAAAATTCATAACTGAAAGAACTAACTTCAGAACTAAAGAAAAAAATAATTGTAGAACTAATGAAAGAAATAATTGTAGGACTAATAAAAGAAATAATTGCAGAACTTATAAAAGAAGTAATTGCAAAATTCTAATACTAATAGCAATAATTTCACTCTTAATACTAATGGGAATAATTTCAGAATTATTGAGAGCACTTTCAAAATTCTTAAAAGAAATAGTTCATGAAATTAAGAATTTGCAAAAAAAGTATTTTCAAATGGCAAATTTGAAATTAATGAAAAAATAATTTTGGAATTATCAGGACAAATTTAAGAATTAATGAAAAATAATTTTAAAAAATCAGAATCGGTGAAAGAAATTATTTCAAAATAAATAAAAATTCAAATTTAAAAATGGGGAATACTACGGTATGATTTGATAGCCCACTGGTTTCATGGAAAGTTTTAACTTGGCCCGCAATGTGTGAAAGTTTGAAGACCCTTGGCTTAGCTTGTAGATTATCTCACTTGGTGGGTAGCTATTGGCTAGTAATGTACTTAGTTGTTATGAAAGTTGTTATGATGTGTGTATGTGCTGTCCAAGAATAGCTTGGAAAGAATCTTCCATGTGTATTTATTATTCATTATTCTTTGTGTGATTACAAGTATATAACTGACCTAAAATCAACTCTTGACCAAAATATTTTGGTCAAGAGTATGTCTTATATGTAAAAAAAATTCTCTCATTTGTATGAATGGTTTCAGAAACTTTTAGAATGCTTTGCTAAGAGTAAATCAGATATCATTTATGAGCTACAGAAGTTTGCCGAGTATTATTTTTTGTTGAGTTTGTAATACTAAAAATAAATGCTATGATATTCCTAATGTTTTATTTGTGTGATATGTTTAAAGTACTGTGCTCATTTGTTCTATTTCATAACGATAATTCAGGTTGTATGTATAAACTCTAATATATGCTTTCTGTATTTCAACATTTGATTTTCAGTGCCAGTGGTGCAAAAAAGAAAATGAATATTAATGAACATCAAAAATTATGAAAACCATTCTTTAGCTTAGTGCCTGAAAATAGTTTATTTTATGTGCTAGATGAGTTAATTTCACTAGACTTTTTACTTAGTATAAGAGTACTTCAAATTATTTATTTTTTTCCAGGAGAACTTGTCCCCAGTTTCCTGTTTGATTATTCAAGTTTAAGGTTAAATTTCTTCTATGTATCTGTACATAACTTCAAAATATTTTACCTTTCTTAGCATCATCACCACTCAAGCCTGGATGATCTTCAAAAATAGCATTCACAAGCTTGTTTGATCCATGTTTGAACTGATCAACAACTGTGTCATTTAGAGGATCTTTGTTCTTTTCCAGCCATCCATGAAGGTTATATGGGACCTATTAAAACATGCTCCTATTTAATTCATGAACTGATTCATCTTAAAATTGTTTAAAATTACATTTTTTTAAAACATCTTACAAGTTTTGATTGTGAAAAACTGGAAAATCATTCAACATAAAAAATAGAAAAACTAAAAACACTGTAATACCACAAAAAAAAAACTATAATAAACAATTTTTATAAAACTATTTAATAATTAATCTTTACATAAGTAATTTATGACCAAATTATCTTTTACAATATTACTGTTCTTGTACCATAGCTTTTATTTAGATTTGTTACTAACCAATTTCTTAAGTATCTTTCTTGTATAGTTATATTATATTGTCTATCTGTAAATCCTTTCTGTAAACTGTCTACATGATCGACTTTAAATGAATTACTGCATAAATTTATGGTTTTTTATTCATATTTCAAAATAAATAAACACATATTTTTCTTATGTACTTACAGTGCCTGCATAGTGAACAATGGCAAAATGCGCTTCTTGCTGGCCTGGCTTGGGTGGTTTGGGTTTCACAAAATTAGGTGATTTGCCAAGATGATTGGTTTTCAATTTCTCTTCAAAGGTTTTGTCTGTAGCTTTGGGAAACATGGATTCCTCTTCAAGGATAGATAACACTCCCATAGGCTGGAAGCAGTGTCAAGTAAAAGTTTTATACAATATTTCTTCATAGCAATTTCATGCAGTACTAAAAAAATTATAAATAATTTTATAATGTTTAATATCATTGTCAATCAATATTAATAAATTTTATTTATTATGTAAATTCAGTAGTCTAATTATTTATTTGCATTTTAATTGATTGGAATAGAGTTTTGTGTTTGAAATGTCAAGGCAACAGCTCTCATATCCAGTGATAATTTATTTGAATGCATTTTCATAAATTTTGTACTGTTGCTAATAGAACTGTATATCAAATATTGAATCATATCAAAATTGCTTTGGTGTTCAAGTCTGTGTATAACCATAGACAAAGAAATCAGACTTTATAAAGCAGGGTTCATTGCAAAATAAAGTAGCAATGCTCCACCTGCAATCAGAAAATAGGCAACATCCAGGAGTATCAGTTTAAAAGAATAGTCACATATACACCTAAACTTGTAAGAGTTTTGAGAGCATCTATCATGTGACTCAATGGATTTCTGATATTTTTTAGCAACATAGTCACAAAATTCTAAAAATTCGTACAAAAATTTTTGATGATGGAAAGAAAATATACACATATGTATCAGGTTGGAAAGGAATGAATGCTTAAAAATGAGAAGAAAGAGATACTATTCATATTATAAAATGTAGACTCTTTCATGGAAAAATATCTTTCCTCCTTTTAGAAAATTGATGGGTTGGAAGCATATGTGCAGATGTGAATGAGAGGTTTGGATCATTCTCCCCACCTATTTGGTTGTGAATATACAAAATCCAAAAGCTCTCCCAGTGGAGTCACATATTTTGTGGGCATGATCTCGCGAATTGGTGCGCTGTTATGAGATATTGTTACAGTACTTTCTTTCCAATCGTATACATGACAAAAATATATAATAATAACGACACCAATTTTTTTTCTCAGATTAGAAAAATGCATCATTGACTATTGATGTTAAAATATGACTACATGCACTGACTATCAAAATTTCTAAACTACTAAACTATCACTTTCTTGTTATGTCAATGATTGTATTGCATCGGGATCACTACCTATTCAGGGATCACTACTATTATTCTAAGAATAAATTTGTGTCAGTCAAATGCATTGTGACAAAAAGCCAAAGTATTTGTATACTTATTACTGATATGCTAAAATATAGAAGTGTTTTGGATGTTCTGTACATTTTCTGTATATACAGGGTGCATGAGAAAGTCTGTTTATCCTGGAATAACTTGTGAACCATTGATCCTAGAAGTGTACTTCCAGTTGGAAAAAGTATCCAAATAACATGTGGACCTCAGATGCATCTTTCATATTACAAGGGGTTGAATAGTTATTAAAATAAAATAAAAATTTTATTTGGTCACCATGTTCTTAAAAAAACCAATTAGAAAGTTATCGCCCTGTCTTTCCTGAGTCCAACAAAAAATTTTCATGTTTTTAAGTGCAGTATTGTCTTAGAATTTCAATTCAAGAATTGCTGGAAAAGAAAAAAAAATCACATAAAGTAACAAATAAACCCATTCTACAGGTCATATGCTGTTCTTTCCCTCATTTTCAGCGATTTTCAAATGCAAATATCTCAGTGAATATTGCACTTGAAAGCGTTGTTTTCTTTTTTTGCGTTCAGGGGAGACAGGGCAACAACTTTTTTACTGGTTTTCAGAACAGGATGGCTAAATAAAAAGTTATGTTTTTTCATTTTAAGAACTTGTCCCTTGCAATATGAATAACGTATCTGAGGTCTGTACGTTATTTTGACATATTTTGCAATATTAAGTATACTTCTAAATAGAGGGTTCATGAGTTATTCTAGGATTAAAGGGACTTTCCTATGCACCCTGTATATATTTTTTTAATTTATAGGTTGAAATATATATACACCAGTTAGCTCTATTTTCTGATGTGCCATGAATGATATATAAATGTAGAACCATCACTGAAATCAAATCTTTTGAATCCAAAATGATCATTATAATATATAAATTTATTAATTTAAAAAAAATCTGTAAAATTTTACTGCATAACTAATTTATTAAGATAATCAATACACAAAAAATACTGTAAATTTTTATTCATCAATGAAATACCATATGTCAATGTCAACAAAGTACTATAAAGACGAATATGTTATTTGTAATGCAACTGGGATATGTAGGGCTCTTACAGCATTGGTAAAATGAAATGGTCTTTTCTTTTCTATATGAAGCAAAGATAAATTTTCAAAGTCATGAATACATTTTGGGTTGTGAAAAAGGAAGTTTTGTTTTACTGCCCATCTTTGCAAAATGGCATATCTTCTCAAGAATTTTTCTTGCAAATACCAACTTCTAACACATTCCTCATCTTTAGTTTTTTTAAGACATTTAAATTCTACTTCTTTTCTGATCTAAAAAGTTCAATAAATTTTTTTTGAATGAATTTAAATACTTAATGGATGGTTGAATAGTTATTATTATTTTAATAATAATTTGGGAACAAATAGAGAGAATATTTTTCTCACTGTAAGAACCCTTGATCATCAATATACAGGATAATGGTTATTACATTATCTCTACAAGAAATTAGTCAAAAACTTTCAGGCAAGGGAGGAATATTAAGCATCATCAGAAAGTTTTGGTTGTTTACTCATGCATGTTTGGGAAAATGTTTTTTCAAAAGCATCCATGACTATTGAATGTGATATATCATGCTATTTTTTTTGTTAGTGCTGTTTGCTTGTTTCTTTTTTACCTTTTCTATTAGCTCAATGCATGCCTGTAAATCCAAACCAAAATCGATGAAAGTCCAATCAATTCCTTCTCTCTTGTACTCCTCTTGTTCCAAAACAAACATGTGATGATTGAAGAATTGCTGCAACTTCTCATTTGTAAAGTTGATACACAATTGTTCAAAGCCATTGAACTGTGATGTATAATGTTTACATGCCAAGAAAAAATTTAATGTGAGCCCAAAATGTTTGAAAGCAATTGCTAAAGCAGGGTTTAAAAATGAGCAAAAAATACAAGCTTCTGGTTTTTAGGTATTCAAGAAAGGATACTGCTTCATGTTCATTGTTTGGATAGAATTTAAATATGAATTCAAGAATCACCATGTATACTTGAAGTTAAAAAAATGGGTGTCCAAAAAATGGGGTGTATTGAAAGAAAAACGGTGAAAGAAAAGCAATAGAAAAGCAGTATCCTCCTTGTGATAAAAAATTCATGAGCTGAAATATACACACACATAATAAAAATTACTCACTGATAGTAAAAGCATTTCTTAGTCTGCATTTTGATGCATGAAAGCTTTCAAAGCATGAAAAAAGAAGCTGTTTCAAAAGCTGCTCTGCATAAGGCTCAACTCAGTGATTCCCATGTTTTGTGCTTGTTCACTTCATATTACAATTACCTTTTCAATTAAATCAATACAGGCCTGGAGGTCGAGACCAAAATCAATGAAAGTCCATTCAATACCCTCCCTCTTGTACTCCTCTTGTTCCAAAACAAACATGTGGTGATTGAAGAATTGCTGTAGCTTTTCATTTGTGAAGTTGATACACAATTGTTCAAAACTATTGAACTGATTACAGAGAAAAATACGTGTTAATTGAAACGAAAATTCAATATGAATGTAGAATTTTTTTCAATACATTGAGTGAAACTATTCATATTTTTTTGAGATGGGGTTATCTCTTCCGCCTTCCTCCTTTTCTTTTTTTGATCAATCTGCAGAGCACATATTACAATTAATTTTTTTTATTCACTTTTGTGTATGTTTTAAAAACATAAATCAGAAAAATAATTCATATTTTCATGCATAAAACACATGTAATCAAATAACATCATAAAACATTATTAAGGATAATGGAACATGATTTTTTTCTCGTTTGACTGATTATTTATAGTGAATTCATTTATCAGAATTGTGTTTTGCTGATGTTGAAATTATTTTAGTTTTAGTCATATATTTTTTGCTCAGAAACTTGCCAAGTTATTTTATTTAAATGTATTCATAATATTTCCTAGTCCTCTCTGCTCAAGCTGGTTATAGATAGAAAATGATCCACACAATGTATAGACACAGTTTTCAACACTTTAATTGTTCATTGAATTCAAAATTCAACACCACACAGATGCAATTTATTTATCCCATTTATGTTTATGTTTTTGGACTAAATTGATTTAGTGTGGAAATTGTGGAAGCAATAACCAATACATACTCCTGACATGAAGTGTTCCCTAACTATAATTGTTCTTATCTACACAAACAGTGTCAAGTTTCAAATCAGTAGTGATGGTACAAGCAGCCTGCCACATTCAGTGGTTCAAGGATGACAGGCATCTTGGGGGGGGGGGGGTCAAAGAAATTTTTTTTTACATTTCTCTTTCTCCTTCTTTTTTTTGAATGATTCTCTAGATTTATCATCAAAACCTGATCGACAGCAGTTTATCAATAAAATTTTTTTTAAAAATTGGTGAGCCAAATAAAAGTATGTGTGTAGACGTATTTATTACATATGTAAAAAATATTATAATTTTGGCAATACATATTAAATATATTTAAAAATATATAGTCAGAAGTCTTTTCTTAGCATCATTCAATATTGATACAGTATTTCTAACACTTCCTTTTATGGTTGTATGCTTAAAAATTTTTCTTTTTTGAAAATAAGTTATCATTTCATATACAGTAGAGTCTTGATAATCTGAAGTGAACACAATCAAGACCATCTCAAATTGCTGAAAACTTGGATTACCTGAAACACATTAAAAAACGACTAATTTAACAGCTTAATTCATAACAGATTAAGACTGGCAATACCTGTGGCGTCTTCATAAAGTAAGCTGGCTGAAGCTGCAGCCCTCGGGCCCGATATGAATGTTTTTTGTTTTTTTTTTGCGATAAATGTATGATATAATTATCACAAAATAACTAAAAAAATTATTACACTATGAATATAGAGAAGCCTGTAAAAAATTCAGGCTGAGTCCACAGCAGGCCTCTAGCCCAACAAACAAAATGTCTTAAAATTGAAATTAATCACGTTTGTAGAAAAAGGAAACAAAACATGTTCTTAGCAAAAAAACAAAAAAAAAAAACAAAGAGGTTTTTAAGAAGGAATTCTAAAAAAATGCCAGCACCTTTGATTATCTGGAACCTCAAACTTTCCAGACATGAATTATTGAGACTTCTGTAGTCTTTTGTACTTCTGCTCTGTTCATCAGTAATGCAAAAGAAAATGCTCTCTATACCTTTATTATAAGATATACCTTTATTTATACTCAAGATGCACCTGGGAAAGATGTATATGAATTTCAAAATTGCAGTTCGTACTATTTAAAATCCAGTAGGCCAATTCGCCTTGACTAGATAAAACTGTGTATATGCACATTGTGCAAAAATAAGCATAGAAAAATTAATCTTTCATTTAAAGAAAATATTATACGCAGAGTTTGTGCTCATCATCAATACAATAGGCTGTCATCATTGTATCATCATCAAATAATAAAAAAACTTACATCAAATATTTCAAAACCAGCAATATCCAATACACCAATGAAATGTTGTCTTTTTTGTTTTGTATCCAAGGTTTCATTTACTCTCTTCACCAACCACTTGAAAAGCCTGTCATACATGGCTTTTCCCAGAGCACCAACAGAATAAACAACCTAGAATAACAAAGTTCACATTGTAAAAATAAAAAATCCACTACCAAATCCCCTGTTTTTACAAATCATCTATAGTTTCATATATTTCTGCTTTTATATGTTTTGAAGTGAAAGTTAGTATTTCGTTTTTCTTTTCATGTTTTAGAGGTTTAATCTAAAAACTTAATAAAATGCTTTAAAAATGATACTGTGTAGCGTTCTGACAAAAAAAATTTCAATTTCAAAACGTTCATGGTGGCAAATGAAGAAAAAATAGTAAGGTGTTTTTCATCATTTGATTTCCACCCAATCAAAGATTCACTACATTAGCTAACATTTAGGTGTGCATTAACCCTTTCCAGTCTCAATTTCCTTCTTTTTTTAGTGGGGGGGGGGGGGGTGATGAGCATAATTGACATATTTGGTTAATGTGCAACGCTGCCATTTTAAAAATTTCTCTGTGCTTAAGTTACATTCAAGAGATGAGCCAGAGTGACGGCCATGTAGCAGAAGCTTAGCTCAGGTAAAGCAATCAAAGGACAATGCAAAGGGGTACAGGTTAAGCCATCTGTACTTATTGGGGACAAATATAGGTAAATATAATTTCATTAAATATTTCAGTGCTGTTTATCCATTTGAAATATGTATACTATTTCCAAAATTCCTAGAAATGTATTTCAAAAAGTGATAAGAAGAATTCACCTGTTCCTTGTTTCTTCCTTGTGTCACAAGCTCATTGCCAACCTTGATCTTTGGCTTCAGAAGATTCTTGTACAGGTCAGCAGCATTGATACCCAAAAGGTGTGCAACTTTTTCACCAGCCTCTGTACCGTCAGCTTCAGCTTGCTCTTCCCTGGGTCTTTGCTTGAATTTTAATTCACCTAAATGCATCACAGATGCTGTGATCTTGTAAATGTTCAGTTTTTCTTCTTCAGTGAAACCCAGGACATCGAAACCATTCTAGAATTTAGCAATCTATTGTTAGTACTCAGGAAACATTATAATTGTCTTAAAAATACACAATTTTTAGCTGTTAAATTAAAAGGTATTAGAATTCAAAATACATAATTTTTTTATGAATTTGAGTTTTAAGTTTTTAAAATTACTTTTCATCAGTCTAATCAGGTTTTATGCTATATTATTTGTAGCGCATGTTTCTCATTTGGTATAGATGATAGAACTTGGTTTTGCAAGTGTTTCTTGTATCTGAAGCATTTAAGCATAAAATTAATCAACAAAAACCAATAAATAGCTGTTGTCCTGAAGACTGATCAACAAAGTGTATTAATAATGAAAATAATGATGTATTGAAAAACAGAAAATTTATATCCAAATATGTATAGAAATGTGTATATAATAGTACAATAAAACAGGGATAGAAAAACCCTGGGCACCAAAATGAGGAAAACATTAGGGGGCTGCGAGTTGCTATTGTTTTTGTTTTTCTATGCATACAGGACTCCAGCCCTTATGCAGGAGGGGGAGTAATGTATTGCATTGTACACTGCTGGCCACCGTAAATGCAACACCCTGAAGGAAGCATGCAAATAATATGAAATTTACAGCATGCATTAGCGGAGGTGAGATATGCAAATGATTAGAATTTCAGCGCAGACGCACATCACGCGCGCCTGTGGCGCCACTTCAAAGCGCTATTTAAGGCTTGGAGATTTGGACGATTTGAAGTACGGCAATTGTGTTTTTCTTGTGGTTTTTTCAAAAAAACGATCAATTATGCCTCGTAGAAAACAGCTATCATCTTTTGATCAAGTATCCGAGTTCGACAGAGGAAGGATAGTGGCCTACCGAGATTGTGGATTGTCTTTCAGGGAAATCGGTAGTCGTGTTGGACGAAACCAAACAACTGTAATGCGGATATGTGATCGTTGGATGCAGGAGGGTACGACGGACCGACGTGTTCGATCGCATCCACCTCAGTGCACCACTTCACGTGATGACAGGCGTATTGTGCGTATGGCAGTGACGGATCGCTCAGCCACATCACGAACCATAGCACAGCACATTCAGTCTGTACCGCATCATCCAGTGCCTGCGCGTACCATTCGACGCCGTTTACAGCAGAGTGGTCTGTCCGCAAGACGTCCATTGCTTCGTCTACCCTTGACGCAGAACCACAGACGTCTCCGCCGCCAATGGTGCGATGAAAGAAGGATGTGGACGGCACAATGGAATGAAATTGTCTTTACTGACGAGTCACGCTTCTGTCTGCAACACCACGATGGTCGGATTCGAGTCTGGAGACACCGTGGAGAGAGGATGCTGAACAGCTGCGTTATGCACAAAGCCGCTTGTAAGTGCGCTTGTAAGCCGCTCTTAATGCAGCTTTGGTTATGCACCGCCACACTGGTCCTGCACCGGGTATTATGGTATGGGGTGGTATTGGATATCACTCTCGCACTCCTCTAGTACGCATTGCCGGTACTTTAAAAAGCCAGCGCTACATCTCCGAGGTGTTGGAGCCAGTTGTCCTTCCTTACCTTCAGGGCTTGCCCACAGCCATATTTCAACAGGATAATGCGGATCACACGTGGCACGCATTGTCCAAAGGTTCTTAGTCAATCGCCAGATTGAATTGCTTCCCTGGCCAGCTCGCTCTCCGGATCTTTCGCCGATAGAAAACATGTGGTCCATGGTTGCTCAACGATTGACCCAGATTACATCCCCAGCTGCCCCACCAGATCAACTTTGGCAACGCGTGGAAGCTGCTTGGTCTGCTGTACCCCTAGAACACACCCAAAGTCTCTTTGAATCAATTCCGAGGCGTGTGGCAGCGGTGATCTACAACAATGGCGGCTACTCTGGCTACTGATTTTGGCGGGAACCACACTTCACAGAAGTCTATAAATTTAATCATTTGATGCTTGGTCAACATGTTATCTACAAAATAAATATTGTTGCGATATCTCTTGTCTTTCTTGGTGTTGCAATTTGGGTGGCCAGCAGTGTATATTCATTAATTATTGGAGGGGCTCAGCCCTCTCGTAAAATTTATTGGGGCAGGGGCTCAAACAGCCTCATCCCCCAGGTTCTGGGGCGCCATGCTGACAAAAATTAATATCGGCGCATTAAATTTTGTATGTGTGGTTACTGAATTGAAGAAGGGGTGTAAAAACTGGATAGCTCCTTCTTTTTCTGATTTTCACTTATTTCTATAAAGGAAAAAATCCTCTATTAATTGGTGCAAGAACCATACAGCTTCAAGCAATGGCTATAGAGACAAAAAGGAAAGGAGCTGTACTGGTGTCTCATACGGTGCAAGAAATGTACAAGTGATTTTGTCTGTTCTGAAAAATTTAGAAAATTGGAGTTGTCTGGTTCTTACACCCACGTCTTCAATCAGAATCTGAGGACAATACAAAATTTTTGCAATTTATATCAGCATATCTGTCAATACCGAAGTTGGTCACCGTGTCTTGGAAAAGTAGAAAGAAACATAATTTTTTACGGGTTTTTTGTGGAAAAAATGTTTGGTGCCTAAATACTTTTGCGGTTTGTCAAGCCCTGCAGCAAAACGTCTTAGATGAGCTCACCACTCTTTTATGACCAAATATAATTTCCTGGGTCTATTTAAAGTATGCATTTCAAACCCCTGCTTAATGGTTATTCCCCCCCCCCCACTTTATGGAAAATTTGTTTTGTCCTGCTGGTGTTCCCAAAAGAGAAGTTTTACACAGGTTATACAGCAGATACATTTTTATAATTTTCATTCATGTACATTTTTATAATTTTCATTCATGTACATTTTTATAATTTTCATTCATGTACATTTTTATAATTTTCATTCATGTACATTTTTATCATTTTCATTCATGTACATTTTTATCATTTTCATTCATGTACATTTTTATCATTTTCATTCATGTACATTTTTATCATTTTCATTCATGTACATTTTTATCATTTTCATTCATGTACATTTTTATCATTTATGTATTAGTATCATAGGAAAGTTATGAATTTTCAGAAGAGTGGTGATTTAAATAACAGTGGTTATATGTTTTCTTATTAGTGTTATAACACTTTGTGTGATATGCTCAATACTCACGTCAGTTGCATCCATTTCTTCGCCATCATTTACCCCTGGAATATCAGTCTTACCTTGTGATACAAAATGATAGTCGCGGGCATTGTTTGACAAAATGCATTTGCCTGCAAAAATGGGAAGGCAATTAAGGTTGAACTAAAAACTACAGCATAACCGCTAGTAGTGTTTAATGGCAATTCTAAAGCTTTGTGCTGCGAGCAGTGGGGAGGGTAAAACTATTAGTTTTCGTGTGAAGCATGAAGCCAAAAGCTAAATAAGTGAAAAAGAAATAGAAAAAAGAAGCATTTTATCTTTCCTCTAAAAATTTCTAAATTGGCACTATTCAAAGAAGATGCATATTTCTCTAATCTGTATTAATCAAGAATTAATGGATGAAACAATTACCATCAGATCGCCTGTATAAAGAAAATGTTGAGCAATAAATTTAAGGGTCCGATTCCAATATTCATTTAACAGTAAAAAGAAGTTGAAGTAACTACAGCATAATAATTTTTCTTGGTCACCATTCTCTTGCATGTCTTATACACTTGAAAAAAAAATTTCATTCCCTTTCTGCGCAGTATGTCACATCAAAATATTTTCACTTAATGGACTTTTATTTCATTGATTATTGATGGTAGCAGATTCATTTCATTATTCTCAATCAGATTTTCACTTCTAAAGTCTAAGTAAAGTTCCAGTATAGAAAAGCTATTATTAGCAATTAAGATCAATAATTTGTTTTATTAGTGTTAGACAAGCTCACAAAGCAAAGACAGGCTCTTGTCTGTGTTTGGGATGGATAATAACAATATGTAAGGATTTATATGTTTTTGTGGTAGTCCAAGATGCGCTGTCATTCCTTCACACACAAGTTCACCTTTCAAAAAAAATTTTTTTTTAAATAAATTGCTGTACCTGAAACAAAAAAATAGATTTTAAAGCAGATGGGTAAAGGAAGGAAGGAAATGGTTTAGGAATAAAAATTTCTCCAGGATAGTAAAAGGCACAAGATTTCTAAATTAATTAAATCTATGAGGAATCTAATTGGAACTTCTTTTTGTAAAAAAGAAAAACATTGGGATGCTGGGAAGCTAAAAAAGGGGAGAGAGACAGGAAAATAGGACTTGGGTCTTTTTTTGCTAGTTCTCTTTTGCTCATGTACTCACATCTGTTAATCCCATTTCTTCAGAATCATCTACTCCAGGGATGTCAATTTTGCCTTGCGATACAAAATGGTAATCATGGATGTCATCACTGAGCAAAAGGTTTTCTATCAGGTGATATGAAATGTTTATTTGATAAGGAGAGAAAAAAAAAAGCATTTGTTAATTTGAGAAACAGCGAAATGTAACAGAGAATATATTCATAGATTTAGTTAAGCAGCATAAAATTGCATTTTTTTCTTAGTATAACATTTTATTCAAAATCTGTTGAAACGTTATAAAAATTTAGCTTTTGAAAATTATAACATTTTAACAAATAAAAACTTTGAATATGTAATAAAGAGAGAGAGAAAGACAGAACATAGTAATTAAAAATAAAACTTTCCTCATACATTACATACACAGTGCAAGACTAGTGGAAATGACTGATTTTTATGGAATGAACTTACATGATGATTGTGTTTAATGTCCACCCCTGAAAATATTTCCGGCTACTATCTGATGTGGAGTATTCATATATTTTTTTTGTTCAAACTTTAATTGCATCATAATTAATTGCAGAAAATTAATGTTTTCATTGTTTCAATGAAAATGAAATCCAGTTTCAATATACATAATAAGGTATATGTAAACTAACGTGTGTGTATGTATATGTGAGTTGGCTTGATATAAATTACATTGATATACCCAACTGAAACCTTAAGAGTAATAATTCCTTCAAGAAAATAATTTCTTACCATTTTTAAATTTCTCATCACTTTGTAAATAATAAAATATCTTTTATAGAATGAGTCAATTTATGCATTGCACATTTACCATGTGACCCAGCAGTGTTGTACACATTGGAGCCTAATCGTGTATCATGTCTCAAATGTCTCTTACAAGGATGATGTCATTCTCTCTCCGCTACCCATACATAGGTTTCAAAACAAGTATGTAAAAAAGGTTTGAAACCTTCATTAAATGTCTTCTACAGCATTTACATACATTAATTCAGAAGTTTTTCATATTATGACAAGCTGATTATTCATTGTGTTTTTTCTTATATTATAATGGTGATACGCTGAACAATAGACATTTAAAAAACGTTTTTCTTCAAAATAGTTTCTCAAAACTAGTGTGACAAACAAAATATTTTAAATACAGATCCAGCAAAAAGGTAATTACTTTTCAAATCCTTAATACGCCCTGACATCATTTGATAGAAAATGTGATATGATCTTTCTAAAGGTTGCTGAGATATGACACGAGCCTTTTCAAGTAAATCTATGGAAAAAAATGAGTATCAATTATCATTCAAAAATACACAATTACTGTAACAATATTACAATTTATAAACTTATGATTTTAAAATTTGCATATTTGGACAATATCCTGACCTTAAAACCATTTGGTTTTTACGTTCATGATTTATGGGTTTAAAACTTTAATAAATGATCATAGTTATTAAATATTGAACTTTGCTAGATGTGTAATTTTTAGTGACAAAATTTATTATTATTTGTATAATTTCATAAGTTTTTAAGTGTTATTTTCAAATACATAATAGAATGAAAAAATCTGAAAAAAAAATGGAAGAAGATTGGTGTACTAGTTAGGCATAATTATGTTAAAAGTTAATTAATGTTATAAAGTTATAAATACTGTTTGTTACCAATATAGAGCTGCTATGCTATATTTTAGAATGGTAAAACATGAACTCACATGTTTCAATATCTGCTCCTGCCAATTTCCCCATTGGTCCGAAATGAATTCGAATGAATTTACCCTATGATAGAAATTTTAGTATCACTCGCATGTATTGAATATGCTGTAGTTTTCAGTGGCACATTAAATCAGAATTGGAAATACTCAGAAGCTTACAAATCTGGAGGAGTTGTCGTTCCTCACGGTCTTAGCGTTACCAAAAGCCTCCAGAACTGGATTTGTTTGAATGACTTGATCCTCCAAGTTACCCTGGGAAAAAAATGGTAGAGATCAGTTATGATGTCTGATTAGTTATTCCACTGGAAATGAAAAATAGAAAAATCGTGTTAATTTTTAAAAAAAAATTTTCAATTTAGATTACCTTTTTTGATTCTTTCTTGTCTTTATCTTTTCCCGATTTAGTTGCAGCACCGACGTTTGCAAAGTAAGCAATTACTTTTTTTGTGTTTTCTGTTTTGCCAGCACCAGATTCACCTCTTCACAAAAAAAATAAGAAAAATTGATGTAAGTGGTTTACCAAAATTATACATTTTAAGATGGAAAAGCTTTCGATGAAGAGGGAAAAAAATAATTTATACACTTACGTGATGAGCATAGACTGATTTTCACGATCTGGAAAACAAAAAGAAAAATAATTATTAAAAAATAGATTATACGTATTTTGCATTAAAAAAAAATTGAAAAGACAAATTTGTGAGTTGTATGATTTTCTCCACGATTTCTCATGACAAAGAGACAATGTTATTTCGGCGCGATTCGAACGGTAACAAATTATCCTACTTTATATCGATAGACCAGTGTTTTGAGTGTTCAGATGGGCACCCAGTGATTACCTTTTGAAAAGTACTGTATTAGTCTAGAGTATGCAAGTCTTCAACATTGTTTGTGCCACGATTACCCATATGGCTACTCTGACATATGCTCATGCACTCAACTAAAATCAGCATGATCTTAATTTCTGAATGCAACTCTTAATCCAACATTTAATTGGAGATCTCATAAATATCTTTTGCGAGCACGAATTAGACATTAGCATTGAGTTATTTCATGAACGAACAACAGGTTGAAGATGCCCGGTTCAGACAATACCTCTTAGATACCTTACATAGTCTTAGAGGGAGGAGATTTTCAACCGTTTTTGTTAACTCAGAACCCTTGGTCGTTTCTTTTTTTGGACATTCAAAACAACATGAATATTTCTCCAGTACTGTATAGACATTTTTATTGTAACATCAATTTGAATTTGTAACGCTTTTTATATCGTCGAACCTCGTTAAATATCTCTCGGAACATCAGTTGAAAGTCTAGAGTCTAGACTAATGGTTCTCAAAGTGGGCGTCGTGGCTTCTAGGAACGTCGCGAAGACTTGGTGTATTTAATGTGTGCTATTTAGTTCTTTGAAATGATTATTTTTTCGACCATTCTGGGTAGTCAAGGTTGAACGATGAAAAAGCCAATGGAGTCGCAGATGGAAGAAGTTTGAGAACCACTGGTCTATAGACCTAAAGCAGAATTTTTCATATGGGGTTAGACTTTCGTAAGATTCAAAAACCTACCTCTTGCAAAATAGTGTTCACAAATGTCGATACGAATATGTATTACGGTATACCGGTGATTATTACACACCAGGAAGAAAAAAACCGTCTATATTAATTTAGATTGGATAAATTTCGAAAAATGATCATGAGTTTTCATACTCAAATCAATTACAAAAGGGAAAAAACATTTTAATCAATGTAGTTCATTTTATTTTTTCTTCTTACTTTGTAACATGTCATTGTAAGCTCCATCAGAAACAGAGAAGATGTGTGGTGGCATCTCGCCCCTCCTCTTTCCTTTGTACATCTGCACGACCCGATTGGTGTAGATTGGGAAACGTTTGTAAGGATTGATGGCGACACAAAAAAGGCCGGAGTACGTCTAATAGAAAGTGATATCAGAGGAAAAACACATTATGCAACTAAATATTATAATGCCCAAAAAAATCTTTTTTGAGAGTTTCATTCTTTTTTCAAGAGAAACAGATTTCTTTTCTTCTCAAAATACCAAACAACGTATAAAAAATGTTCCGAGTTCCACAAGTTTTAGTGACAACATACTTTTTCTAATAAAATGAAAAAGGAAAAATAGCATCCAACTAGATCTTAGATCTTAATGGCATCATTTAGGAAGGAAAAACAAACGAGTGCATTTGCACATTTTTAACGGGCGTATAACGGAATTCTGAGGGGAAAAAACTGTGTCTCAGAAAATAGGGAATTAGTACTGCTAAGTAGTCGGACGGCTCCGACGAGCACAACTTTGAAAAATTACAAGAGTGCTGTTGAGATCCAGTTCTGCAAGTGTTATGAATTCATTTAACCTTTCTCAGCGACATTTATGAGATATCTCGCCTAACTTGATAACAGAAGGAGCGAGACAGTGTTTCAAATATACATTTTTTTCCCTTCCCTTTGAGGTAATATACAAATATGCATAAAGTATAAATAATAAAGAATATAGATTATTTCTCTTCTTCGGCTTATTGTTCTCAGAGTGGAGCGTAAGCACTATCACACCTATAAAAATTCTTTGTTTTGAAAGAAGACGTGGCATTTTATAGAGGGTTTGGTTAATTCCATTATGCCAGTTATAATGCGGATCAGTTATTTTTTTTAAAACCACGCAAAATGTTGAACTCAATTTCGTTCAATATCTCTCAATTCTAATGTAATTGTTTACAGCATTAATTTTATAAATGAATGGTAAATAATGCGCAAGTGAAAGTTTATCATTAGAGCCCGGAAGTTTAAGCAAAAAATGTCTTTTTTGCCTATTTTCAATATTTTTTTGTAAAAATGCCTTTTTTTGAAATTTCCCTGCCATAAATTCCTATTTTTATTGTTATATGTTTATTTGTGAATTTTAGAGGCCATAGAACTTGAGAAGAATTCTGTAGAACTTAAATGTTTTAGCATTGAAAACTTCAAAAGAATTTCCTTTTTAATTTCCAACCCTTAGTATTGGGGGGGGGGGGAGAAGCTTGGTCAATTTCCTTCCAGATGTAAGGGTTTGTATCAGGACTGTATAGTAAGAGCTTTTTCAACACTCTCTGTAAACGCACGCTCATCCACGACCTCCTATATTATTTGAAATTATTGAAAATCATGAAAATCATTGAAATCAAATTATTGAAATCATTTATGAAATGTGTATTTTTGAATTTATTTCATGTGCGGGCAGATTTTTTTTCCTACATCAATGAAAGAATTTTATATCCATGTAAAATAAAGTTGAATCAACATTTTTGAAACATGTAAATAAACTTTTCCAATTGAACATTATTATGGTGTCTTTCATTGCTATCAAATAATATTTTGTAGTAAAGAAGATACAAGTGATTTTTTTTTCATTCATCTGTTCAAAAAATCAGTTTTCCAGATATTTTTGTAAAGGTTTAATTTTAAGAACACAATTTGTAAAAAAAAGTCTCATACTTAATAAGAAATGAAAAAAAGCAGAATCATTCTGTACAGATATCACATAGAGAGACAATGAATTAAGGTGACTTTACAATGAAGATCTATGAAATCATTGTTTAATTTAAAAAAAAATTGAACAGTGCAGTGCAGGGGGGAAAATAATTTTTTTTAAATGGGTCATTAATGTGTATATAGTTGAAAAAATATCGATGTGTCTTTTAAGAAACTTTCCTGACTGGTTACGTGATTCAAATTCTTCAAGGAGAAAAAGAAAACTTCAAAAAATATCGTCGCCGTATCTGATCAGATCGTTAAGCTTAGGGAGGTCGAGGAATGCCCTACTTCCAGTGACGTCACAACACTACGCAAAGGCCAGTTATATTAGCGTCTTAGGTTATATAGGAGGTCGTGGCTCATTGTCCTGGTTTAGATGGGCGTGGGTCTCGGAGCTACTGCGTGACGTTATTGATCGAGAATTTTTCCAATGCTAATATAACCCAATTCCCATTCGATTTGTTTTCTTTGCAATAATAGTATGTTTGCCAAGAAGCAAATTTTACGGGGTAGTGTTTTTCCTTTTCTTTAGCAAGTTTGTTATGTTTTATAGGATTTTTTCGTGGAAGTTTGTCTCTCGCTATATTTTCAATTTATTCCGGATGATCATGAATTAAATTGCCACGAACATAATACCATATAATTTGTTGTGATTAGTGCTGATCTTTCCTTCCTCTGAGAAATGAAAGTTCATCAGAGTGAAAAATGCTAAACTGTAAATGCTTCCCATTCTTATGAATCAGGTCGTCGTTGGTATTTTTCTGTACTTCAAACACTGAAAAAATTCTCTTGACAATCAAATAATAATTGAAATCGTGGGTAGCCTCCATACGAAGTTTGATGTCATTGCTTATTTCCGATTTAAGTTTAAAATGTTATGGTTGGAAGACTACAAATCCGGTTCATCAACTAGGATGGAAAAAAAATTGATTCATATCTTCAATATCCTCTTTTGAATTTACTGCTATTTTTTAATTAAATTGCTTGAATAACAGCACACTATAGTGCATTTGTATTTTGTAAAACTTGATTTTGCTGTGAATTTTTCAAAGAAAGGACACATTTCCTTTGGGTCGTTTCGTCGTTCATATGGTCGTTTTGTTTTGCCAGCATCAAACAAAAACAGCAAAAAGAAAAAAATAAGTATCAAAATGGGATTTATTGTGGGATAGAAGCATAAAAAATGGCCTCTGTTTTGAAAACTAAAAAGAATAATTAAAAAAAACGTGCTAAGGCTTAAAATATACTGGAAAAAAAATTTCAAAACCAAAAACAAGTTATGCAAAAATTATTTTTCATGAACGAGATACTGATTCTATACAGTAATAGAAAAAAATACGCTCGCATGCTTTTTTGTGTTCCCATTAAACAGATAGATAATGAATCTCAAAAATTTAGAAATATTTCTTGAGCAAAAAAAAGCAATAAACACAAAAATGTTTTGCAAGCAATCAATACAAAAGCATGTTTATTTACAACTTCTGGTTAGTTTATTCTGTCATTGTAAGAAATATAAAGTGTGTATTTAGTGTATTTAGATGTGCTTCGAATTTTTGAATTCCGTTATTTGTAGCAATGCGAACACAGGCATCTAGCTCAGTTAGACTGGCCATATTTCATTCAAGTACTAGAAATAAGAATTCTGAATACGGGACATCAATGCTTTCATTCATTTACGGGACATCATGATACATTCATCAATGCTCTCCAAAAAAATTGTCAGCTTTAGCTAAAATTTTTGAAAAAGTGCCAATGTTGGGAAATGAAGCCCTTATCGCTGGGATTAATATATATTTCACGGGAAAACCCTTAATATGACTAGTATATGAAATGAATTTTTATACGAGATAAACGGAGCAGGCTACACACACACACAATATATATTTTTGAAATTAGAATGAATGAGAACTGGTGGAATGTGTTATTATACTGTGTATGTTTTTTAATGGCATTCTCTGTTTTGTTAACAGTGTTTCAGATCGTGATTGTCAACCTGGGGCCACATGGTCCCCACTGCCGTCCTTGTCCATGAGGAACTTACATGATGATTTCTTATTTTCTTATGCTATGATTTTCGAGAGTGTAAATATGTAAGCTTTTACTTCCGGCTAATTAAGGGCCCGGAATATCAATATGTATGGAACCCTTTCTCAAAAAGATTGCTCACTGCATTCTAGCCCAGGGGTTTAGAGATCAATCTTATTTATAAAATTTTTTTTTCTTCATAAATTTGTTAAAAACTACGTTCGATACGTAGAAAGGGCTTCGCTCCTGCATGAAGAGGGGGGGGGGCATGAGAAGAAAATATGACACAAAGGAAGTCACGGGCGGGGAAGGGATAAAAGCATTGGTATAGATCACATACTACACTTCAACTGTACGTCATCTATAATCGTTCAGTCTGCAAAGAGCATTGCTTTTAGGTTTTTTGAAATTCTTTAAAAAATCTTTCGTAACAACTGTTTTGATGATTAGTTTTCTCTCTTGCATGCATGTAAAAGGATTGGTTAATTTGTGTATATTATACAGGCTTGTGCTAGAAGGGGGGAAAAAACGAAAATAAAACGTATTGCCACAAATGTTAGTGATGTATTAGGAAAAACAAAAATATGCTGGCAAAAATTTAAAAAAAAATCACCTTGGCATTTGATAGTACTTACGTAGATGAGTTTCGCATAATATCGTTCTTTAAGGTTGTACAGGACACTAGGGTCATTGAGGTAAGTGAGGTTGGACATGTCCTCGACCTTTTCGTATTTAGGAGGGTTCACTTGTTGCACAAGATCCTTTTTGAATGTGGCCTGAGGATTTTTATGTTTCCCAACGAAAAGGCACGTCAGTAACAATTGCGAAGAGGGAAAGATAGAGAAAGAAGAAAAAAATAATAACATGATATTAGAAAATGAAGTATATAAATAGATAAATATTGCTTCTGGAAATGCAACGAGGGGGGGTAAATCGCGGATTTTTTTTCTCTTCCACTGATTGTATTCTTTCGGATGCAATAATTTCAAGACCCATATTATTTCATGTCCATCTGGAGGACACTCAAATTTCAACTGATTTTTAAAATCTATTCTGTTTTAAAAGCTCATAGAGGTATACCTTTTTTATATGAAAAAAAGAGGAACTTTTCCACTTTAGTTTTCAGTATTCTCGAGCATTTCCAGGAGCAAAGGGAGTTGCAACCTCCCGAAGGAGATCACACAACTCCCCATTTACTTACATAAATGAGATTGCAGTTGATGTAACGATCTCTAAGGTTGTGCAAGACACTAGCTTCGTTCAGGTAAGTCAGGGAGGAGACGTCGTCGCATTTTTCGAACTTTGGTGGGTTCACCTGTTGCAACAGCTCTTTCTTCATTGGTTTCTGCAGAGTGGGGTAAACATGTTTATGTTAAATCATACTTCTTATGAGAACGATTACGTTTCTAACTCGAGAACCTTTTCCGACGTAAGAATTCGTAAAGTTGTAATAAAAGTCGTGTAACCAGTACAAACGTCTGTAATTACATCATGTTTCGGTAGAAGAAAGAACACACCTTCAAGTAAATTCGATATTATTAGATGGTTAAATATAAAGTAAGATTGGCCATCTGATCATCAAACACTTGGAATGCTACGCTAAACGACGCCAATGGCGAAACTAGTCGTCTAGAAGTTCTATTGCATAAAAAAGACGTCATTATCAAATCAGGGATTTACCAGATCACTAATTTCAAGATGGAAAATTCATAGGAATAAAACTCGATTCGTTTTCCCTTGAAATTCATCATTGTGCATAAAAATATGAAACCTAGCGATAAATGTGTCATGAGCAATATTTTCTAATATACCCTCTTCACACCTGGGCCAAAACTGACTATTAAAACATATTTTTTTTGATTGATTTGCGTTTATTGTATGTCAAAATGTCTTTTAAAAAGTTAATTAATTAATTTGAGTTGATGTCTTTACTAGGACTATTCGAGTTAGATACACTTATGTGTACCTCATGTCTTAACTTGGAAAAAGAATAATTAAAAACCACTTAAACCCGTCACGCTGGAGCGAAGAGGATACAGTTTAAAATCAGTACATATAACATGTTAGACATTACAACAAATTACACCAAAAGGAGAATATACCCAAAAACATTTTTATTTCCTGTCACGTTTTGGTTTTTTGTCTCTCCAGGGGGACGTTTGAAATTTTTTTTTAAATTTTTTCCATGAGAATTTTATCTTCCAATTAAAATCAATGCACATTTTTCTTCAAAGTCAATTCGAAAAAATTTCTTGATGACTTGATATGCTATCGTGGATGGCGCATCTAACTCCAATAAAAGTACTTCTTTTTTGAGATTACATAAAATTGAATTAAAAGGTAGTTAAAGCATATGAGCAATATTTGCGTTAGATCGAGAGATGACGCATGTCCATCTCGTGTGAGATAGAGATCGACTGTGGGCTTCTCATACACACATGACACCTCAGACTTTTCGAAGGGGCATCCGGTCACGTGAACATCCCGTGCTTCAGTACAGAATGTACCGAGTTTCTTGTACGTGACCAGAGCGTTCTTGGTATTGATCCAGAGTGAAAAATAAAATAAGAGTGTCGAGAGGCTCTACACAGCATTGATATTCTCTGAAGTGAATAGCTTGATGCTTTTGTCATCTAGTTAAATATTATGTTAACTCTGTTGTGACAGCTTAACATCACCAGCTAATAATTTCCAGAATCGTTCATGCACTAGATGTATCCGACACTTTTTATCACCTACTACTACTATACCGTACACGCACCTCGTAAAAATTCCTCTGGAGAATTTATCACAAATTGGTGCATGCCGGGGAACGTGTTGTATATGTGTGACGTTATGCAGTTATGGTGCCAGAATTACGGGCGTTGCGTGTTATAGTGGTGGTGCTGCCATCTGTTTTCTATATTAGAAGTAAAGGTGGTCGATGCTTGAATTACATCGTGTTATGTAGGTATCGTGCTGAGGGTCTGCCTACTGTCTCGCAGACAGTACGTGGGAGTGTGTTTGGTTCTTCTGTCTCGCAAACAGTACACATTTTGTTCGAGAAGTTATTATATCTGTGTTCCATATTTGAAGCCGCTTTGCTATACTTAGAACACGCTATACTTGGGGTCTGCCGATCTGAGTTCTAATTTTTTCTAAGGCATGGTTGCTTCTTTCTAGAATATACTCTAAACTGTGTATCTGTATCTAATGGGCCTTAATAACGGGAGATGGTCGTGGCATCACAGGAAGTGACAAAAAACAGCCGCTTTGATGATGAATAGTTGAAAATTTCCTCAAATGAATAAGCGCAATTCTTTAAGGCCGGTAATCCCGGCCTTAAAAGTTTGCTAAAAGATCTTTTACAAAACTTCAAAAATAACGAATAGGCCCATACGTTTATTGGTTGCATATTTCAAGTTTTTTATAAAAGAGCTTTCACAAAACTTTTATAGTGTGTTCCCTGCCTAAGACGGGAAATTTTGTAATTAAATCCGCATATCATAATTCGGGAGTACTTTCCGATAAAATGAGAACTTATGCAAAAAAAACATTCAGTGTACACTGTTGAAATTATTATATGCATTATTTTTGTACTTTCTTTTTAAAGAAAACCTTTAGTCATAGTTAAATTTTTATGTGTGTATGAATTCTAGAAGCAACTTGAATGTTGTTTAAATTAAAAATTACAAGGGTTATCTTGCGTGTGTAATAAAGTAACTTGAAATTAGTTTAAATGTGAATTAGATGTAACTTATTCGAGGAAATATATTACATTTTTTTAGCCATCTTTGGTAGTTTTATGTAGGTAGATCGAAAATATGAACATGCCTTATATCATACAACGTCTTACCTCTCCTTTGCCCCCAGGCAAGTCGACGGTCACCATGTCACCCTTGGTGCTGACGATGTTGCCCAGGACGAATCCGTCTTTTTCATCGGGGACCCAGACCATTTTCTTACCATCGTAAGGCTTGGTCTGATCCTTCCTCTTCTGCTCGAGGCTGACGAAAAGGAATTCGCTCGGATCGGGATCATCCTCGATGTTGCCGCCCATCGTTGATGATGTATGAATGGAAAGAGATGAGAAACTGGATGGGAATTGGACCTAGGTGGGAGTAGGTGGGTAGATGGTGACGGCGACACGATCCAGAAGAGCTATTTCCCACCTGCAAATTCACACAAAAAAAACAAGTGTTTTTTTTCAGGTTTTTATTCAATCATTTCGAACGGATATCAATTGTATACGGTTTCTTTGAGTCATATACTTGTAAGTCGATGAACACATTGCGCGGGCGTTCTTTTTACGTGTATATCTTCCGGAAAAATTATTTTTAGCTCTTCACAGGTTCTAATAATGACCGCGAGTGTTTGAATCGAGAAAACAGTAGAATTTACACAATGTGTCAACATCATAAACAAGATATAGGGTGTACATGAGTTAAAGTCTACCGTTTCGAGATGTTCAAAAGAAAACAGTAACTACTGAACCGTACATGCACATCGTACACTTTCCTTTATGGATTTTCTAACGAATTAGATGCGTGCAGCAAAGTGCTGTGTATGCGTATTCATGGCTCTAATACTTTTATGTTGTCGGAGTTATTCTTGTTTCGTGTAGGTGCTAAAACTTGTCTTCCATACTTTGAAGTGAAAATGGCAACTGCTCGAACTTTTATTTCATGTAAATATCGTGTTGAGGTTATGCCTAGTCTCTGTGAAGAGACTTATTCAAATGGAAGACCGGCTCGCGCATCTGCACCTCAAAGTTGGAAAACCGCATAAAACCAACTTCAGCCGACCACTCTTCTGCCGTCAAAGTGGTTCGAACCTGGATCTTCGCGTTGAGAGTCCTGCACGATGCGCATACGACCGCACGGCAGCTAAAGCAGTAACTATTTATCATGAAGCAATGAAACATAGCAAGGAATGGAGAGAACAATGTCCTTTAAAAAGGGCTTAAAATTTTTGCAAAGCTTCTGATGTGAAATCGTCCAGCTTCTAGAGGAGTTCCAACCAAAACACGTTTTTTGATAACTCACCGTCGTATTCATTGATGATGAAATTGGAAACGGTTCTGCTAGGGCTCCTTTAAACCCTAGGCTGACTCATCCGCAATATTTGAGTGCATTATGATGTCAATATTATTACTACAGCCAATAGCTGCTCCTTACGGTGATTCTTTTTTTTCTAATAATTAGATGTCACTTTGAACAAAACATTGATTTTGCTGCTCTAAGATGGAGGACGATGAGTTCGCTCGGTATTACAGGTGCCTTGGGTTTGACTTAAAATGCTTGGACCCCTACCATTAGTAGATGTGCTACCACTTACACATGGGAATGCCCTCCAGTATAGTCGAGGTCAGGTTTGACTATATTGGCAAGGTCAGGTGAGTTACTTTTGTTCTCTCAATATATTTTTCGTCTCTTCAGTAAGATGTTACCAAAGCTTTATAGCTTTCGATGGATATTTACAGCTAGAATCAGCTCAGAATAAAAGGAGAAAATTCAATTGTAGACACCATGTTACAGAATTCGTACCAATTGATTCATTGATGTTAATTAACTTCAGGAAAAACGGACCATGACATTAAACATTGAAGGACCGGACACAGCCCGCTTCACATCTCAGAGAGAGATTACGGACCATGACAACTAAACAACCGTATATGTAAATTATTCCTATGAATTGTTATCAGATGTATCAACTGTCCGAAATACTTGTGCACTCCCATGATCATACTGTATTATAATTATGTAATTATGATTAATATATTATATTTCCGAGCAATATAATTATCAAAAATAGAAAAGAAAATTTTTTCTGAAATATAAACTTTTTTATACGTAATTTTTTTTTACAAACCCGTATACCTTTATAAATTGTCGTAAATGAAATAAAATCATACTTATAAAATGAGAGGAAACTGAAACAGAAGTGCAATGCCGTTATAAATAGATGAATAAACACTGGATTTGAACATGAAAGGGGAAAAAAAAGGCATTGCATTGAGAGAGGTTGCAAAAAAAAAAATGGATTTCTCTTTAAGGCTTTGACCACTTCAGCGTAGATGTAGATCTTATAATGCGATGAGATCCAATTCAGACGATTGAAAAAAAAAATCACGTACAACTTCTTCAAGAATATTTATGAAAAATACTTGATTTCATTAATTGTCTATTATTTTGCGCTACATATATATAAATATTGATGTTACGGTTCGAATATCACAAATGGTTTTCGAGCACATACTCTTAAGTGAGCATTAAGCGAATACAGTAGTGCTAGTGAGTAACATGTTGTTATGACACCCTTGGCAATGAGATTAGAACTTTGAAAATATCGCGGAACTTTGGTGATACCCCCCCCCCTAAAATACTGTGCTAGACCGGTTCAGAATTACTATTCTATATATAATTACTTGTTTCATTATAATTTTATTTCCAAAATATCTTGCGCATTCTTTTGTCTCATCCACCGTTTGGAATCACTTATTCAATTTAGGTTTCTGTGCACAAAATTTGCACTGATAAATATACGATAATTAAAAGTACGATAACACTTCGGCGCTTTTCTCGTGATTTCAAAATGATAATTAAAAATAAATTTTCTCTATGATGACTATCGTTAAATAGCTGATAATTAGATATGTAAGAATGAATGAATGTTTGATTTTTTCAGTATTTTTCACAGGGGCCCTATTATTATTATTATTATCGATCATGTGTTATAGGCCTATTATTATCGATTAAGACATCATACCACAGTATTTATCTTCCGCTAAATTCCATAACTCATGTGAAACTTCAAATGTGAAGAAAACATTTTTTAATTTCAAAATATGTGTGATTGACTTTTTTTGATCTTCGTTTATCATTACCAGTCCTATGTGTGCGTCTGAGAGTAAAGTAAATTTAATAAATATATTATTCCGCAAGAACAATCTACAAAGGACATTAGGAAATAAATTTAATGATAACCATCAAAGATTTAAATTCCCATATTTAGATATTAGATACCCCTGTTAGATATTTAAATTCCCATTAGCAATTACAACATATTTAAAAATAAACATTCCGACTGAAATTTCAGGGGTATATATACATATATAAATGTTCTAAAAACTAAATATACCTCATACGAATTTCATATTCCCCAGCTAAGCTGTGCAATGTTTATTAGATTATTTATTTCACATATTTTGTTGAATTGAAGTATTCATGTTGGGATATTTCGTCCGTGGATTGAACACAGCTGTGGAATATAGGAAGAATTCAATCCTTCAAATTGATGCAATTCGTGGGTGTGTAAGTTATATGCAACTACGGATTATAAAAGGACATCTTTTCATAATATTTTTGTTGAACTGAATTTTATTTCATAAAAATTCATAATATTACATAATACGAAAACGACCAACACGCCAACATGAATATCCGAGAGTAACCGAAATTCGCATGTGCGAATTATACGCAGAAAAATACGGCACTCCCCAATTTTAACCATCGCCTTCACATTCTCTATGAAGTGTGTTTTTTTCCGTTTAAAATTTTTCAAACATTTTTTCAATAATGCCTAAAGGATATCAATATAAGATATCATGATAAAGTAAAGTTTTCAAATACTAATTACAATAGTCAACATTAATTAAACAAGGAAACTGTTATTTTTCGGATATTATGCTGAGGTGAACTCGGAAAGAAAAGTCATCACGTCTCCACCGGGACACGAACCCAGGCCCACTTGCATACCGGGCAAGCATGCTACCATCTACACCATGATGACTTTTCTTTCCGAGTTCACCTCAGCATAATATCCGGAAAATAACCGTTTCCTTGATATGTCGAGCTGGGAAAAAGCCACCTATCTCTCATTAATTAAACGAATTACATAATATGTTTTCTTAATTTAAATAATTGACACTCTTATATTTTTGCAAGGGGGAAAACTAAAATTAAAACGATTGAGTGTATCGAGGTTTCCACTTTGCATGCCATTTTCCTCTTTTTTAAAAGGCAAAAGAAATAATTACTATTGATTTACTGAAGTTATAAATGCACTTCATAACCAAAATTTTAATTACGTAGCGCATCTCTTTCGTTGCTTAATAATTTTTGTCTTTTTCAATTTGTATTGTATGGGCGAATTATTTTCTGAATTAGTAGCATCATGAAAATAGTACATGTGAAATGAATCACGAAAATTATGTAGTGTTGTTTACTTGGCGAGAGACATGTTTTACGTGAGAAGAAACATTTACAGGGAGGTCCTAGATCTGTGATCCCGAACGTTTATTCGACGCAAGAGATTTTGGGGATAGATCAAATTTTAAGTGATATACAGGCGAATCAGAATAAAAAAAAAACTTTCCTTGTAATTTTTTGAACGGCAGATATTGATGAATGCATTTATTTATGCATTTATGCATAGTGAAAAAATTGACAAAACTTAAATTATAACTCTAGGTTTCCGATATCATTCTCCCAACTTACTACTACTATTATACGCCCCTCATAGATATGCCTTTGGGGAATTTTTTATTGAATTGATGCATACCGGAAAGGTGTTGTATGTACGTATATGGTGTCCCTAACGTAGTCATATTGTCAAAGTTATGCTTGTTTCGTGTTCGGGAAGTGCTGCCATCTATTTCCTATTGTCTAATGGTGTACTGCAGACGTTATTAAGAATTTCTATTTTGGATAATGTATTGTTCGTCAAAAATCCAAGTTATCTCATTGTTATATAATCTTTAGTTATAACTCATAGGATTTCGTAGTCAACTAACCATATTTACTTAAACTCACCCAAATAGTACAGGGTGGACGAGAATTCCTGTGGGCACATTTTGAAAACTAATAAGAAATCAACCAATTGACATTAAAATGATGGTTTGTAATACTTAAATACTTATGGTCTGGAGTTTTTTCGATGAATTAAAAAGTTCAAATTTCACTCACAGGTGGCGATGTAACACATAAAACATAAAAATACAAAACAAACAGTGCATAATTTATGTTTATGACAATTTGTGTTACATAAAACAATCACATTTTAATACGAGTGCCCTTTTTTGCTCGGGATACATCTAAACCAGTGATTCCCAACGTGGGCGTTGACGCCCCTTAGGGGGCGATAGAATGTTCCAGGGGGGTGGTAGGAGAAAAAAAATTTTGAAGGAGGGGGCGATGGGGCAAAAAAAGGTTGGAGGAACTATGATCTAAACTGATGAAAGGGTACTCATGCGTAACATAAAATAAAATGGTTTTATGTAACGCAAATCGTCATGAACATTAATTATACACTGTTAGTGTTACATTTCAAGTGTCATGTGATGTTTATCGTCTTACAGTGCCACCCGTGAGTGAAACTTGAACCTTTTTTACAGTTTATCAAACAAAACTCTAGGCCATGATAAGTATTTTAGTGCAATCGCACCTTTTTATGTCAATTGATTGATTTGTTATTAATTTTTAAAATGTGTCCAGGACTTCTCATCTACCCTGTATAACAAAACAGTGATAGATTTGACTAGAGAACGTAGGACTTAGATTAAATGAAAATCGCATCGGCACATGCTCAAAACTTCTGAATATATATTTTTAAACACATGGAGTCCGTAAATGGAGATGGATTATAGTAAAGATGGCTAGTACTGAACATGTATTATGACGAGCTTTATATTTTAATAATGGAGCAGAGCTTAACCAGTATTAAATCTCTCTTTATTCCCAGCAAAGGTGCTCAATCTCCAACGTTGGCCATACATAGTAATTCTTTAATAGTTATTGTTTATTTCAAAATTATTAAACTGCAGATTTAATTTTAATAGCTTCCTATCTTTAAAACTTTGGATTGCTGACGTTCAAACTAGGTTTAGCAATCTCTAAATTTTTTCCAGGACAGGCTCAAGGACACAAAGAATTTTTTTTTCTTCAAAAAACATAAGTAATAACCTTTAATAAAAAAATATCTAAAACCTCTACCGATATAAAATCTGATCTGATTCGATGATTCATATGAAAAAAAGAAGTGGTTTCCGTCATTTCAAAAGTTTCTTGTTGGAGATTAAATTAATTTTGCTCAGGCAAATACAAAGCTTGATTCGAAAATGTATTTCCTGAATCGTTTCGAAAAGCAAGTTTGAGATTCGTTTAATATGTAATTCTGTATTGATAGGTATCTACATTTCATAACTAATTTTGCCTAACACTGCTGCACAGCACAACCTGGTTTTTTTTAACCTCATTGTTAACAGCATATATAGGATGAAAAAACCCAAGTGTTAAGTATAAGTCATTAGCCATTGGCTATAGGAAACATACTTTCAATTAGAAAAAAATATTTAAATAACTAGTCCATCTTATGTATAAACGTGCCATTTATTTTACTAAGGATGGAATATGTAAAGAGATGCAAGATTTAATTTTTTATGTGGTTCCTCCGTCCTCTAATTTCCAATTAAAAAGTTGTTGCCTTGTCTCTCCTGACCCCCTCCTCCCCAAAAAAAAAATTCTGTTTTTCTAAAAGCAATATCCGCTGATAAGATATTTGAATTGAAAAACAATTGGAAATGAGGGAAAGACCACATATGAAGCCTAGAATGAGATTGTCGTTAGTTTATGTGCTTTCCACCCTCATTTTCAACGAATTTCGAATTAAAATATCTGTTTGAAACAGAATTTTTTGTGTTGGACTTAGAAGAAACAGAAAAATAACTTTTTAATTGGAAGTTAGCGGACAGGGAATATAATATAGTATATAGAAACTAGATTTCGTATAGGCCCTTAGTAAAATAAATGACCCATCTAAGGTGGGCGCATTATTTTAATACTTTTTCTAATTAAAGGTATGTTTCTATAGCCAACGGCTTACGAGTTACTTGAATTGAAACAGATTGAGTTTTCACCCTGTATATTATAAACGATTTATCACTCAAACGGGGTTCAAATCTAGGAAATTTAGTTAATATAGAGTATAAAATTGACGATTTTTTCCGCTAATATTATTTGCAAATCATTAATGGATTCCTTATCGGATAAAGATAGATTAAAAAGAATTTGACCAGAACTTAAAATCATAATCAAGAAATTTATGAAGTTAAACCATGAAATTTCGAACCCTTAGATGATCCTTTCGAAACGTATAGCCCAGTGGCGGTGATGAAATCCTTATTGCCGATCAATCTATGGAATAATCCTCCAGATACGTCCGTGATCAAAGCCTTTCAAGATATGTATGGGGGAGGAAGGGTTTTGAGAAGATCCGTATGAATGCACACAATCACTTTCCGGAGCTAAACCGTATGAACTTACACTGATTACAGGCTAAGAAAGAGAGAGAGGAATAGAGAACAAAAATATAGAGATAGACGCACACATATGTAAGTACAGTAAGCGCGCAACTTACGTCGTCGGAAAAGCTGTTCTGTAAACGCTTGAAAGTTGAAGAAGCACTTTAAAGTGGATGCAACGAGATATGATCCTCCAGACGGCGGTTGGGTGAATTCGGGATAATTCTCATTGGATGAAGTTGATGAGCATATGACTCAAAGAGTGAAGGGTGGGCGGTTCTTAACATGTTCATCAGGAACATACCTATAGAAAGTCAAGCTCTGGTGAAAGCAGAGGTGAGGTGGAGGGACTTCATACATATCACGTGGTGAAGGGGGTCCGGATGCCATTTTTGGATCAGTGGTCTCTCTCTCTCTCTTGAAGAAGGAAGCAAGAAAAGAAAATTTTATTCTAATTTTTTTGGATTTACTTCGTAAAGTTATCGTTTACTAGGAATATCCTCTACTGACTGGGGACGCTGTAGGGTTCCCACTCACACTCTACTCAGGCGTCGTTTTTATCTCCCGGCCGATCCTTTTCGGAGTTCCTTTGTTTCCATACCAGTCAAAAACTCATGAGAACTTCGAAATTTAAAAGCAATATAAAAAATAAAATTTAGCATGTATGCGAAAGTATGCGAAAAATCAAATGCTCCTAATTCACTTCTCTTTTTGTTGGATCTTTTTATTCTCCCCTCTAAATTAAAGGTATCTGTACCAAATTTAGTAATCGTGAATTGAATTATAGCAATAAGCACCGGAACGTAGGGGTTCACTTAACCCCCCTCCCGTAAATATGCCTCTGTCTCCAAATCATTCTTTTGGTCACTTACATGCTTTCACACTCTTGCTCAGCCCCATGCTTACACACTCTGTAGGTCACACGACTAATGGACAATAAATAGGGAAAAATGAAATGATGAATCACTCACGGCCCGGTTTGACTGATAAGGGCCCGGTAACGGGCCGCGACCTGATGGTTGAGAAATATTGCTCTAGGTCACTCACATGCTTGCATTCTCTCCAGGTCACTCACATGCTTGCATTCTCTCCAGGTCACTCACATCCTTGCACACTCCCTAAGTCACTCTTTTGATCAGACATTGACCTAGTCCCCTCGATCTCTAGGCGGAGACCCATTTATGGTTTTGCACCCTTCTACCGTTCTACTCTAGCTCTCTTGACCCCTAACTCCTCAAATTGGCCGCCCCTCCGAGCATGCCGCCCTGTAAATACGCCTCTGTGTATTTAACTATTTTAGAAATTTTTTGCTTGTGAAAAAGTTGTATGAATTTCATAGTTTTTCTTTCACTTCTCACTTTAATATCATCACTGCCTTTAATAGCGTGGCACAAAAACCGGCTAGGTAAAATTACTTCGCACTCATCAATGGCGTTAAACTGCAGTAATATGAAGTTTTGAATTATTTTTTTTTATTTGAATGCGATAGCATTTGACTATGTGGAGGCGTGACAATCGGAAATAATTTTTTTAAAAATGTGTCTACAGTAAAAATATCAGTTCCCTTTTCCAGAAAGTATAATTGGTGAAACGTATTAGCGTCCGGTCACAAAAAGGAAATTATGAAATATATTAATGTTTGGATTTTTCTGCACAAGAAGATTTAAAACCTTATGCTTATATGTGCTAAAATTTTCTATTTATGCGATTTAAGATTTATACTGGGATATGACATTTTTCACTCGCCGAGGGATTTCATCTTATTTGTGCTGATTACAAATACAGTGAGACTTCAGGTAACGAACACCTCGGCTTACGAATTTTTCGGATAACGAAGATTGTTTTCGTGATTTTTCTGCCCTTTCTAACGAATACGGATTCGGCTAACGAACATTTTTGTTGATATTAATGGTAACATAAAATAGTATCGTCGTGAGCTGAATTTTCATGCCAGTCATCATCAGAATTACTCTCATTAGAGCCCGATTACTCATGTCCACCTCGGAGTCTTTTTCCCAGATGTACCTACACTTCTCTTTCTGAAAGTTTTTTAACAATTTTATGTAAAATGAAAGATTCGGCTAAATAGAGACTGCAAATTTCAAAATTTCAAATTTATTTCACCTACATATGTTACACAAGTACAAGAATTGCTAATAGTTGCATAGATATATGGATGTAGTTGGGATAAGGGAGAAAAGATCATATGTGTAGTATGATCTGACGAGCTCCCTCACCCCAATGGCAACAGCGTAATATATTAACTAAAAATGTGTAATGTGATAACATACACGATACTCGTATACATACGCACTCACACAATATATATATACAAGAAGTTAGTGCGCGTGAGTAGTAAATGACATTTAAATTTCTTCTTAAAGATAGGGAGACAACTTTTGGGCTCAAGAGAATTTAAATTATTGTAGAAAAAATGTCAGTTCTGGCGTGGGCTTGTATCAGATGAGTGTGGGATTTAGTGCCATAGTGATGAGAAGCGAGTCTTGGGGATTATAATAGCATTACTTGTGTGGTCATGGAATTTAATTGTTTTGAACATGAGAATGAAAATAAAATAATCATATAGAAGCGAGACTGGTAGTATATTATACGCAAAAAAAGATTAGCCAATTGAGATGGTTTGGTTATTTATTATTATATATAAAAATCTACTCTGCAGAATCTCCATGTTTATTTATATTGTTATCAGTGGTTATGTCCCAGACCAGGTGACAGTAAGAGAGAGACGAGAGAATCATGGTATTGTAAAGAAGCAACTTGATTTTAAAAGGGAGAAGAAAAGAAATCTTAGCGATTAATTGCAACTCTTAGTGACAATGCATTGAAAAATATAAGGAGCCTATGTTTTCAGAGCACGCGTTCATTCAGTGCAAGACTCAGCATCAAGCTGAAAACAGTCTGGACATTCTAAGAAATGATCTTTCTCTTCTGCATGTATCAGACACAGAATGAGCTGACCAAATCACAAATTGATGGGGACATGTACAGACTCGACTGGATTGTGTCAACACCAGCTTCAGTCTATCAAAGCTGGTGTTGATTGTATACATACTGGAAAATAAAAAGAGCTTCAGCATCTCTCATCTTCCTGTTGATTCTCATTTATCCAACTTTAAAGCTGTTAATTTTAGCCTTCAATCAATATTTTTGTCCTTTTTTTTTTCATTCCTTGGTGTTTTAAAATGGTTATCTTTAAGTTCTGGGCTGAAGCTCGAACGAATAAAATGGTTCTCCATTGAAACCTATGGGAAATATGTTTCGGCTAACGAACGTGATTCCGGAACGAATCATTTTCGTTAGTCAAGATATCACTAATAATGTGATTTTTTTTTTAATTTTTTATAGATTGCAATAGAACATAAGCTTAATAAGCGTGGAATCTTATCACACGAAAGATTCCACGTTCTACATGAGAATAACGATCAAAATATATCGGCAATAGTTCACACAGAGTTTTAACTTGGAGGAGGGAAAGCGCCGAATTCATCTTTTGTCTTCTCGTTTATCCACTCGTTTAACCCGCATCATATAAATTTTTTGGTAGATCAGTTTAGTTCTATATAATTGAAGCCTAAAGAAGATTTTTTTTTCCCGAAAATTAGTACATAATACATTTATTTACTTAATACTTTAAAGTACCGTCAGCACTGTGCGCTCACCAAAAAAAAAAAAAATCGAAAAATCCAATTCAAATATGCTTAAATAAACATTGGCATGAATGTTTATTAATTTTACTCAAAAAAAGCAGTTAATTTTATTTCATACATTTGTTAGAGAGTACTTTAAAAGTAATGATATTAAAAAAAATTTTCATTTTGAGAATTTGATTGCATACTATTTCACAAATTTAAACGAACACGGCATTGTACAAATGTCGGCCACTGCTATCCAAAGTTTTGGAGCCGTATATCGTTCGAAACTAGAATTAATTTCCCTTCTTTTGTGAGGAAAGTTTCGCATATAATGTACTACGCACAAAAGTGTAATGCGATAAACACTTTTCAGTAGCGAAACATCTAACAATTTCATAAATCAACTTAATAATTATACAGGGTGTCCCATAAATTCGTGAAAAATTTGGAAATTCATAAAAATTGCAGAAATGGATATATTTGAATGAGGTTTGTGCGAGAGTTATTCTAATGAAGGTGTGTTTGTTTGTTTTTTTTTTTTTTATCGACAAAAATTTGAATTAATTTTTTTTTCTGTACCAAAAAATAACCTCCTTTCGCGAGAATAACTTTTTCGCAAACCGCATTCGCACCAATTCTTTAATTTTTATGAATTTTCAAACTACAGTTAAAACTTGATATAACGATACTCTGTGACAGGGCCGTCATTTCAACTTTTTCCAGGGGGGGGGGGGGCAAAGCACATGTACTCAATGTATCTATATATATATTTGTATATATACACTCATTGCCATAAAAATTTGCGCGCCAAGAAATAATTGTGGGATCGAAACGAAAGTTGGCCTGAAGGTACATGTCGGGCAGATATGCAAATGATTAGAAATGCAGCGTGATTGCGCATTGCGTAATGCCACTAGAGGGCGTTGAACTTCGTTCTCCTTGGAGTATAAAACAGGTAAGCAGAGCTTGCTGGAGTGTATTTAATTGTTTGCAAAGGAAATGCTGAGGTAGACATGCCGTTACGTTGCCGTCGAAGACCATATGAACAGTTGTCAGAGTTCGATAGGGGAAGAATCATCGGGATGATGGAAGCTGGGTGGTCAGCTCGGCGAGTAGCTCGTCAACTAGGCCGTTCTGATTTTACTGTGAGGAGGTGTTGGGACCAGTGGACAGAAGAGACGTCATTTACACGGCGACCAGGTTCAGGGCGCCCTCGACAGACCAGTCGTCGAGAAGACCGTCACATCATCCGAAACGCACGCGTAGAGCCAACTGCCTCATTGGCCGCTATCCAGACACAGGCAGCAGCTTCACTACGGGCCACTGTGTCTTCCCGAACCATCGCAAGGCGCCTGGCTGAAGGACATCTGGTATCGCGGCGCCCATTACGTGTGCTGCCAATGACACCCACCCACCAACGCCTCCGTTTGGAGTGGTGTCGAGCACGACGGGATTGGACTGCAACGGAATGGAACCAGGTCGTCTTCAGCGACGAATCGAGATTCAACTTGAGCAGTGATGACAATCATGTTCGTGTGTGGAGGCCCCGTGGTGAACGCTTCAATCCTGCCTTCGCTTTACAGCGACACACCGCTCCCACAGCTGGTGTCATGGTATGGGGTGCCATTGCTTACGATACACGGTCACCCCTAATATTGATCCATGGCACAATGACAGCCCAGCGGTACGTCCATAACATCCTTCAGCCACATGTGTTGCCACTCATGGCAGGGCTCACAGGAGCCATTTTTCAACAAGACAATGCTAGGCCACACACAGCAAGGATGTCACAAGACTGCCTCCGCCACATTACCACCCTTCCCTGGCCTGCTCTATCCCCAGATTTGTCACCAATCGAGCATATCTGGGATCATTTGGGACGGCAAGTTGGACACCCTACGAGGTTGGTCGAACTAGAGGCGCATTTACAGCAACTGTGGAACGAGATGTCTCAGGACATCATACGGAACTTGTATGCCTCTATGCCCGCTCGTATCGCATCGTGCATTCGCGCTAGAGGGGGTCCAACCGAGTACTAAAACTTCTGTTCATCTGTACTTTTTTCTGCAATAAATTATCCTTTTTCTTGGATTTTCTAATCACTTACTTATATCAACGTAGTACTTACATGTGTAAAATTTCGTTTCATTTTGACGACTTCTGGGTACGCACAAATTTTTATGGCAATGAGTGTATATACCAATATACCATTTTTAGTGTATTTTCGAAAGCCAGGGGGCCCAGCCAAAGCACCACCCTAAATGACGGGTCTGCTCTGTGAACCAAAAAACAATATCGTTGTATAAGAATTATCGGTACACCGAAAGGTAGCATTATCATCAGAAGCCGCCACATTTATGCAGTTTTTGGCATCTCTTCTGAATTGGCGCGTTGTTGGTACCACCATATAATGCATTTATGAGTGTTTATTCAATTTTTTTTTCAATTTCAATTGACAGTTTTATTAATCACATTAACAAAACGGCATTACACAAAACAAAGAAAATTCATCCAAGGTGTCGTTATCGGTCACAATATTGTTGAGTTAATATTCAAATACGAAAAAGTGGTTAATAATAATAATAAACTAATAACAAACTGATCATAATTTAAAAAATAAAAAACGTAAGGCAAGGAAATCATATAGGAATATGATGAGAGATATACAGAGCAGTAAATTTTAATTGATTACTTGATGAATGGCATTCAGTCAGTTGTTTCACCCTGTAAAGTAGTTTACTGCATAACACTCTTGTGTACTACACAGAAAGTAGCAGAAAGTTGTTTCGCAGCAACTTGATTAACGTTTTTAAAGGGTAGATAGTGAAAAATAGCGAAACTATCAGACACCCTAGAAAGAACTAAAACTAGTGAGGAATCGAAAAATACATCTGAAGATGATTTTGAGCCAAATACATGTAAAGAATAACGTTGTAGCAGTTTCGCGAAATCTCAAAAAAATATCGTTATCAAGGGATTTATCATAGTAAAGGGTATCGAGAGGAGTTTAACATTAGAGTTAATTCCAAACAAGATCTGAAAAATCACCGTTTCAGAGGGAGTTATCGTTACATCGAGTATGGTTGTAGCGAGGTTTCATTGTATTTACGAATTCACTGTATTACGCATATTCTTTTGCGGTGAATAAATACCAAATATGTCGCTAACATTGTGGGAACAAATGTGTACAGTGTGTACAAATTTTTTTAACCGTGATTTTCAGAAATTCTAAATGGGATTCGATTTACATGACGACATCTTCATCCTAAGAATATTTCCCCATCATATACTGTACTATTACAGTGGATATTCCACCAATAACGTTTTTCAAAAAAAACTTTAGTAAAAGCGTAGTAAACGTGAAAACGCTTTAAACGGGAAACCTTAATGAGAATTAACTGGAGTTGAGACCACAAAAATGAGTCGTACTAAGCGGGGACAAACTGTCAAAAAAAATACAATTACGTCCATGAACATTCCCGGCTGCTTTCTCAATGTCAATGATATATACTGCTGTATAAATATACATCTACTCGAGATATGCAAAACAGCGTGTCTTTATCCAAGCAATTACTCATATCTTCACACGTTTGTGTCGTATGTGCAAGGCCGTAAAATGACGATGAAAGCAGAATTTGAATAAAAGGATGTGAAAACGTGGAAACTTAGGAAAAACAAATTCTCCTGCGCTTCCTCGATATTTTTAGATTGAAGAATGCAGCCCGATTCAAGAAGCTCTGCCAGAGAAAAAAGGCATAGTGGTATCGTCATAAAGTATGGCACTGTTTAAGCATTTAGGAACAGGAGGAAGGCAAATAAAAAAAACGGGGAACTGTGTCACTTGATAGCACACCCACGCTTCTAGATAGGTTCGTTAGAATTAAAGAACAGAACTGAAAGGAAAAATAATATACATAAACATAATCTAGGTCTTCAATGCTATTTTTTTCTGCGAAAATTTTCCCGTCTCTTTTATTTTATTCACAATTGACGGAAGTATCTAGAGCAATTCTGCTGTAGGTTTAATTTTGGTTTTCAAATAGTTACAAAAAAGTATGAATCACGATTGCCAATCGAGAAGATCAACAACCAAAGAAAAATGGATTAAGATTGTTAACATTCGTATTCATTTAGTATATAGATATTTTTGAAGTTTGTGAAACTGTAATATGCAGTAATTTTTAAATGAAGATATCTAAACGAAAAGTAGATTACATGTCATTTCTCTAAAGAGAGCTATTGTAACAGACCAAGTTGAATGCTCTATAAAACTGTCAACTCCAGGGTAGAACAGGCAAATTGTCCAACGGGGGGGGGGGGGGGGGGGGGCTAAAAGAATAAATAAATAAAAATGCTCATAACAGACATGGATGTCTATTTTTTCCAAGCACAAGCAAAAATTGAAGAAATTATTTACGACAAAAAGGAAAAACAATCGAATACATTGGCCATAAATATATGGTTATCATCAATTAAGAATGGATAGCTTCTCGTTTTTTTTTTTGCCGTTGTGCAGTCGTGGGGGCATCGCACTGGACTCTCATCGTGAGGATCCAGGTTCGAACCCCCCGTTGGCTGCCCAGTGGTGGTCGGTTGAAGTTGGTTTATGCGGCGTTCCAACTTCAAGGCGCGAATACGAGACAATCTCCTATTTGAGAAAGCCTCTCCACACAGAGCCAGCACACCTTCAAAATGATACTTACACAACATTTAAATTCAATCATTTATCATCCTCACTCCAAAATATGGAAGACAGATGACAGCACCAACGAGAACACGAAACAAAAACAACTCTGACATCATATATAAATACGTTAGGGCCACGTATATGTTATATTTACGCACATAACACGTTCCAGCATGTAGCCAATTCGTTGGAAATTTCGTAGAGGTATATGTACGAGTTGCATGAACAGTTAAGTAGTAGTAGCTCTCTTTCCGATTTTTCCTATCTTGAATATAGTTTTTTTTAAACGAGTCAATTGTGATAGAATCCACAACAGATGGTAAAGTATATTTCCTGTTGAAAAAAAAAAATCTCCATGTGATACTACAACTTGAAATAATCCCAAACCAGTCCAACTGATACTACTATTAAATCTGTTTCATGTTATTTATTGTGAAATCTGCACGATTTCTTCTGTGGCTTATAGACTGAAAAGAGCAAAAGTTACAAATTGAAATTCATTCAGCAATGCACTTAAAAGGATGACACGTTGATTGTAACGAAAGGCTGAGTGGTATAGACAAGCCATTCACAACATTTTTACAAACGACAGGAATGCACGTTGGCAGTGAAAGAACTAACTCACTACAAATGAAGAAGTAGGTTCTTTTCTTTCCTTTCTTCTCATGTGCACAACAAGGTGTGAAGTTAAAGATGAGAACAGTGGAGGAGAAAAAACAAAATAGAACTAATGGGAGGAAGTACTTAAGCGTTATTAAATAGAATAGCAATAAAAAAAGACGTGGAAGAGAGTAAAATAAAAATTGTTGTCAATCGCACAAAAGCGGGTCGAAAAAGAACATTGTACCATCCTTACAAAACAAGAGCAACAACGAGGCAATGTTCCAAACCGTTTCATTAAACACTCTGAATAGGTTTCAGCTGGTGCCTTTGACAGGTGAGAAACAATGCTGCTCTTCCGTCAACCTCACCTTTAAGTTCTTGTTTCGTTACTTTTGTGAAGTTCAAGTTCACTGAGAATGCCTTTATATATTTATATATATATATATATACATATATATATTTTTTTCCTTTCATATTTCATTCACGTGCAAGTGCTACTGAACTGTTAATTTTTTTTTGTTTAGTATTTAAGCTACTTGTACAATGACTTCTTCAATCTGAAAATACGATGGGGAAATGGTTTCTGGATATCAGGATTGACATCGGCAAATCGCATCTCCACCATCATCGCTGTAGAGAAGATGCGTTTCTTGATTTCTCGTGCATTTTTTTATTTAATGTTTAAAAGGATTTAAACGTTTTTTTAATAAATTTTTTTAAGAAAAACTTACCGATTTTTTTTAAATTGGGAAAAATTTCTTAAGTATTTAATTTTTGCTTTTATTTCTTTTGAAACTAGTGGGTGCCAGGGCCCTGTTAAGAATACCATAGAACCCCGGGCAAAGTTATTTTTCTGAGCTCCCCTCCCCTGTGCACTGGAGTTCTCTGAGTCGTGCCAGAGTCGAACTTATGTGTTTGGATGGCACCTAATGAATGCGTAACTCTGCATCAGAGCCATCAAGTTGTCTCCGATTACTAAGATATAAGATGTTATTCAGTTTCAATTACGAATTCAATATAAGCTGATTTTCTTTTTATTTTCGCAGTGCCATTAATGAATTCTCATGGCAGTTGACATAGCCTACTTGGTTCAACTATTACTACTTATCCGTATATGCACTTCGTAAACATTCTTCTGAAGAATTTCTAACTAATTGGTACATTCCGGAATGTTTTTTGCGTGCATATGTGCAGTCCTAACGCCTTTATGTAGTCAGAGTTATGGTTGTTTCGCGTGATACTGGTGCCGATCTGTTGTATGTCGATGTCTGTCATATGCCAATCTGTCTTTCATATTTTGGAATGAAAATGACAAATGTCTGAATTCGCATGCCATGTAAGTATCGTGTTTGATATTTGGTTACACTACCATTTGCCGATGTTTATGATTTCGTTTTTTTAGTATAAAGAATTTTCGGTTTCGAGACTTGCACAAAGCCGCGTTATATCCAACCACGAGTGCAATGACTTGTCAGCTAATCAAAGAAAATATCCGTGACGAAATGCTTTTTTCTTCTGCAGTCGCGCTCTGTGAACGAATTCTCAACATTCAAACGAGAATTCAGATTTCGCCTGTTTTCCCAAAAATAAAAAAGTAAAACCTCTCAGTTTTACAAGGAAAATAGAGAGACAGAGCTGATGCTTCATGGAGGAGAAGACAGAAAAAAAATAGATGAAAAATCAAATCGGTAGTAGTGTAGTAAGTGCAGTTCCCCCACCATCTAGTCCACAAAAAGCATACTTCTAATAACATCGTTGTCTGGTGCGGGGAAGGTTCTAATGCCTTGCCATCTTCTCACAACCCCCCCGAATTGAAGACGAGTCCATATAAGGCAAGCAGACCCATGAAGTAGTGAGAAGGGCGAGTCTCGTGTTTTGGAAGAATCACCGAGAAAGCTATTTTTCGCCTCAGAATGCTTGTGGGGGAGTTTGAAATATTTTAGGAGACGGAGCCCATCATTTTTTCGAAGGGAAAAAAGAGAGTGTGGTAAGGATGAAGAAAAGGTTAAAAAAAATGTGTATATAAAAAATATATATCTCACGCTGCCAGTGCAACAAGTTTTTTTTCCCCATGAATAAATAAATAGCTCGCCATACTAACACTTGCCGGGAATTTTTAATGCTGAGCCAAGCGAACCAATGATGAAACTGTAATGAAAAAAAAAAAATCTACACCAAGCATCTTTCGGTTATTGTTATTATTACTGTAACATATACGTTACGTGCTGCAGAAACGTATCCGTTGCGTAGTTAAACGTTTGCATCTGAGAACATGAGCATTTCTTTTTTTTTCGTTCTGAAAAGTGCGAAACGACTCATTGACGCAAGCGATGACGCAGTTGAGATAACACTCATGCCATGATGATGATACTATTACTAATAATAATACCACCCCCCCCCCTCCTAAACAGCTTCTACACCTGAGCGGATTCATAGTGGATCTCTTTTGATATCAGTAGACTACTTAACCCTTTAAGCGGTTTTGCAAATTTCACTGATCCACATTATAACTGGCACCGTGGAAATACCCAATCCCTCCGTAAAATGTCACCTTTTTCAAGAAAGAAAGATACTTATTTTTCTGATGTTGTGCAGCTACTACTATTACTAAACCACACATGTACCACGTCCATATTCCACTACGGAGATTTTGTGCAGCTAATAGTCCTAAGCACTAAAAATTCACATATCATATGGCATAAAAAATGTGCCAGCGTGAATATAAAATTCACATAAAATATGGCAGCACTAAAAATTTACACACACATCCCTATAGATACGCACTCAGACTATTAGGTATACACACTCACACTTCCGGCGCAACTCATTCGGTAGTGAATTGCCCATGGCGATAGACCGGAGTTGTGCTCGATTTCAAAGAAATCACAAATACGTTCGGAGCACGCATGCACACAACACGTTCCGGCATGTACCCATACGTTAGAAATTCTGTAGAGGATTGTATACGAGGTGCATGTACGGTTAAATAGCAGTAGTAGTAGTAGTAGTAGATAGTGTTTCTCTAACACCGAGAATAATAATTATTAAAAACCAAGGAAGAGAAATACTCTAACTTTTCTGTTATTTGTACTGTACTCCCATTCCTTTACTGCCTCTAAATTGAAGGGGGGGAAAAGTTTTATTTCAAACACCGTCTCTCTTCCTTTTGTTATCAAAGCGAACAATAGCTGACTCCGCCCCCTGGTTGTTAATCGACAGGTTGGGTACGGAGGGGGGAGGTGAAAAGCATGTTCTAGGTAAAGCAAACTTACCTAGACTGGTTATTGCTGAAATGAGAGATTTTTGAGGGGGGTGAGATTTTTTTTTTTCGTAATTACCGAAATGCAAAACATCAAGTTAAGCGAGATATCTCGTAATTGCCACCGAGAGGGTTAAAACGGTGATCATTGTGGCAATCTCGTATTTCTTTGAAAACGTTGGAAAAACTGGAATAGCCCCTCGAGTTTACTACAAATTACGGTACTAAATCGACTCTGGTAAGGTCACGGGCAGAAGGACCATGTGAACCATGCTCTAACGATCGCGAGATGGTTATAGCAGAAGGACCACGAGAACCATACTCTGTTGTAATATTTTAACGAGGTGTGCGTAGCAGGAGAACCACGAGAACTCACCTCTATCAATCACGGCATGTTCATAGCAGAAGGACCACGCAAACCATACTCTATTGTCACGAGATATGCGTAGCACAAGAAATCCGAGAACCATACCCTATCTACCTGAGATGTAAATAGCAAAGGTACCGCGAGAACCGTACTCTATCACGAGATATGCATAGCAGAAGGACCAGGTGAACCACGCTCTATCTATCACGAGATGCAGAAGAACCGCGCTTACCATACTCATTGTCAAGAGATGTGCGTAGCAGTAGCAGCACCACGAGAAAAACCATACTCTATCATGAGGTGTACGTACAAAGCAGGTGGACCACGTGAACCATACTTTATTTATATAACACGCGTATATACCTAGAAGAACCACGTTAACTATACTCTATTACTACGAGATGTTCATCGCAGAAAAGGGTCACGCTATCCATTACATACCTATTCCATACTCTGTTGTCACCAGACGTTCACAGCAGAAGGCTCACGACAGCCGTACTCAATGTATCATGAGAGTTTTCATAGCGGAAGGAACACGATAACCATACTCTTCCAGAATTGCTGAATTAATGAAATTAATTCCACAATTGATGAAAATTAAATGCTAACGGTAGAAAAAATTCCAGAATTGATGGAAATCTAAAATTAATCCAAAAAATAATTTACAAATTGGTGAAAGCCTCCAGCAATTTATCGTGAGTGTGGGTCTCACAAAGCGCGGGCCCCGGTGCGACCACAGCTGTCGCACACATCTAAGGATGGCTCTGCATTATTGAATGGGGGGTAGAGTGCCTGCCTGCCCGAGGGCCGTCTTAAGAGCATTATGGGCCATCCGGGCCAATTCATTTCCCTGAGGCCCTACCTGGCAAATTGCCGAAAATTTTAATTGATTCTCGTGTTTGTGGACCCCCTCCCTTGAGGTCCCCGGGCCGTGGCTCGGTGGGCCCATGTGTTAAGGCGGCACTGGCCTGCCCCCAATCACTATTTTGTCGGTGATTGAACCCATGAGCACCGGAACCTGAAAATGCCTCAGTTCCCCCCGATAAGTTGTGTGAGGGAGTTGATCCCCCCTATTCCGCAATAATTAATTAATATACAATGCAGCTCATTCCTCCCCTTCCTAAATACGGGCGTTTCAGCAATTTCATATATAATTGACACTTTTCTCCGCGTTTGGCAAATTTTTTCAACCCTTTTCACGTACGTACTTCTAAGGTTGAGGGACTAAGTAGATAATCTGTATTTGGAATATCGGCGATAAATCTCAGAAACTGGTTTCCTCGTTCAGATATTAAAAATTGAAAGGGGAAGGGGGGGGGGGGGAATACGAGTAATGTAGATTTCTCTTCCGTAATTTTTGCAAGAAAAACCATCAAACAGGAAGAATAACTATTTATATAGCTCCAGAAAGAAAGGCAATAAAAGGAGGGGGGGGGATGTTGAGGTGAACGGGAGGAAAAACAAGTTCTGTTCATAGTGTTCAACGAGGCTGGTGATGAGAAAAAAGGTAAAGAAACAAAAGTGAGAGCTGGAATGAATTTCTTCCATTTGCGTTTTGGCTGAAATACCGATTAATCGTTAAGGCAGAGGTGTACAAAATTTCTTGAGTCATAAACACTGCCTATGCTTATCATAAAATAGAGAGCATCCCATACTCAAGGTGCTCATTTAGAAGAGTGCGTGGCCACTTGACCACTTAATTGGTTTTAAAACGCGTCACGGGCCACTTAAGTGATCTGTAAATGTGCTGCGGGCCGTCTGAGTGATCTGCAAATGCGATGAGGATCGCTCGAGTTATCTGTGAATGTGCTGCAGGTCGCTTAGATGAGGATTTGTAAATTTTCCGCGAGCTAATTAAGTGATCTGTAAATAAGTCGTGGGCCTCTTGATTAAGTGATCTGAAGATATGCCGCATAGGCAGGTGCGATGAGTGCGGCCGCTAAATGTTTGGGGCCGCAAAAGAAGATGACATTTAGACTTCAACTTCTTAGCAAAGCAATAGCTTAAAATTCAGTCCAAGATAGAGAACTTCTAAGGTTGAGGGCCTAAGTAGATAATCGATTTTCTAGCCCTGAGAGGCCGCAAATCTTCGAGTGCCTGGGACGCATTTGCAATTTTTTCACTGGGAAGCGGACACTTTTGTCCATATTTATTACCAAATGGCATTTCTTTATGTCTGTGAAGGAGTTTTACAGTCATTCTCGGGCACCAGAGTACCCATGGACACCCTGGGGTATTGGAAAATCCCTATTCAGAGAGGGGCCTCAAAATACTTAAGCCCGTCCGTGAAGGTAGGCTTTCACGGCCGGAGTTTACAATAAATTTCATACCTTTTGGGCTGTTATGCCGTGTTCCAAACTGTTTTTCAGCAGACGTTTCATCCACTACCGCGATGGACATCTTCAGTGATGTTTTGGTGAGCGAGGAGACGAAACAACCTCCTTGGGTGACCGACAACGGCCGGATATGGAGTGACCGGTCGGTCACCCATATAAAGTCATCGAACCCTCTATAAATTCATCGTCTGCTCTGAGAGGCCCGCAAAATATCCCAGCCTAGAGGGGCCTTGCTCCAGGATCTGGAGCCATGCCTGGAATATTATGGGGCCTTGGGGGAATTCAGAACTTTTCAGAACGAAAAAATTCGATTTTCTTCTATCCTATTAAAAAAGCTATTGAACACTAACTTCAACCAAGGGAGCATGTTCAGAGGGGCCGCAATTGTTTTTTTTCACCGGGCCGCAAAATACTTGAGCCCATCCCTGCGCAGAGGCCACTCAAGTGATCTGTAAATACGCTGTGGGCCGCTTGTGTGATCTTTAATTGTGTCATGGGCCACTTAATTCATATCTGTTATTGCTTGAACTGTTAAAGCTTGAACACCGTTAGGGGGGGTCATTCAAGTATTACGTCACATCGGGGGGGGGGGGGTTTAGGATTTGCTGACTTTTAATGACAAGGGGGGGGAGGGGGGTTTGAAGGTTGCTTACGTCATCGATTACCCTTTTTGAAGATATGAAATATTATAAGCTGCTGACGAAATTTTGCTGACAAGGGGGGGGGGGAATCAGTGTTTTGCTGATTTTTGCTGACGGGGGGAGGGGGTCAAAAATGGCTAGAAATCTGCTTACGTAATACTTGAATGGCCCCTAGGCAGTTTAATTCAAAAATGTGTTTTTTCGGAAAATTTGTGTGCACCAACCCGCTTAAGTGATGGTGTAGTTCATTTTCACAAAATTAGGGTTTGAAGTCGCACGCCGCATCATATTACTGCGAATGCCACATTAGGACCAGCGGGTCAAGAGTTGAGTTACATGTATGCCTTTCGGCAACGTTTCCATACGCATGATTGACATCTACATAATCGTAATCCTTGAATGCAATTTTTACAGTGTGTTTAATTGTCGAGTTGATCAAGTGCTCACGATCACGAAATCTGGCATGAGTATTGAGCACTCATAGTGCTTCAGGGAGAACCATGGTGCTCGCGAACAACTGAAGATAGCTGCGTTAAGGGGGTTGAGCAAGACGAATCAATGAAGTCCGTAATCCGGAAATACTTCCGCAATGATGCATTTTCAAATAAAATACCATGTGGTCAGCTTTGTGCCTGTGTTATGGTATTGATCATTTGTACCACAGTATCCCATAGGCTACTTTTTGTTCCATCGCCCACTTCTTCATAAATTTTTTCTCTCATCGCCCCCTAACTCAAATGAACCCATAGGATCCTATGTTATACCCGTAGCTTCTATCGCCCTCCCCCCGGACCATTCCGTCACCCACCAGGGGGCGATATTGCCCACTTTGGAAATCATTGATTTAAGCCGGGATTTCCTAGGACCAGGTTTCCTGTGCCGCGCGCAACGTGAATCGCCGAACGCGACACGCCGTTCACTCACCAATAAGAAAAGCAGCATGACTGTTTCCTACAGAGCGCAATACGCCTCACGACAGCGCTTTACGTCGGGCGTAATTGGCCGACTGCTTCTGGAGGAGTCAAATGCTCCTCGCGATTTGCCTTCACTCTTGTGTGTTTTCTTTCCCTTCCCTTCAAACCGGAGCATGCGGACGACAGAGTAGCTGATGCTACGTCCTGATCAGATGCGCCACGCTAGGAAAACGCAAACGCGTAGCATAGTTATGTAACACGTTTCTGCCGGCGCGAAATAATCTAATTCGGTTCACGCGACGCAAGAAACCTATTCCTAGGAAAACCCGGCTTTACACGTTCAAAAACACAGCTGAAGGTGAGGTGACCATACATTCCATATTTCCCAGGACACACAGGCTTTTTTGCAAAAATGTATCGGTTTTTCATGTATTTTCAACAGACGGAGCCAACTTCATTTTTCATTTAATTCCTCAATTTAACGATTAAAATTATCTTCTTAACTCAGAAATTACACTACGGTAATTAAGACTACAAATCAAAATATTCACCTCACATATTTGTCATATTTTCTTTTTAATTCACTGGAGTCAGAAGCACCGATACATCGGGAGGGCTGAAAGTTGCTGGTCGTCCCGTATCGTAGGACTCAAATGGGTACGCAGGAGAGGGAAGGTACACTGCATTGTTTTTTCAGAAATTATTGGAGTCTCAGCCAGCTGGCTCAGCCCCTCCTTATAAAATTTAAAGCAGGGGCTCAAATGGCCTCAGCTCTTAGGTTCCGGTGCCTTTAACTGTAGTAGCGTCGGTGATGTGGTGAATTCTTCCAGCAAAATTTCCCTTTTGACTAGGGTGACCATACGTCCCGTATTTCCCGGGACAGTCCCGGTATTTTCTGTATTTTTGGTCGTCCCGACTTTTTCGCAAAAGTGTCCCGGTTTTTCCCGTATTTTACACGACGCTTACTTGAATTTTTATTCTTTATTGAAGTCAAAGATTGAAATTATTTTTCAACTAATAAACTATATTATGATAATTACAACTATAAATGAGAATATTTATCTCCCACATTTGTCTTGGTGAACGTTTTTTTCGTGAAATTCATTTTAATCCACACAACTTGCAGTAACGTTTCATTTCCCGCCATTGTGATTTTACCGTAATTTTAACAATATTTGGCAAATTTGCTCGGTTTTGGCGTCATTTTTGGCGATGTCCCGTATTTTCCCGTAATTGGAATCTCAATGTCCCGTATTTCTCTCGAGGAAATATGGTCAGCATACTTTTGACTAAACTTTTCCGAAGAATTCCGAAAATTTGCTACTATCTAGCGGAGAAAATACGTAATCAAGTATTTTACAATTGAAAAGTATTACACATTACTGAGCTGACCATATTTCCTCGAGAGATATACGGGACATTGGGATTCCAAATACGGGAAAATACGGGACATCGCCAATTATTGCCAAAAATGACGCCAAAACCGAACAGAGTCGCCAAATATTGTTGAAATAACTGAGAAATCACAATGGCGGGAAATGCAGCATTACTGCTAATTGCAGTGGATTAAAATAAATTCCACGAAAAAAAAATTTCACTAAGACAAATGTGGGAGATTCATATACTCATTTATAGTTGCAGTTATAATAATATAATTTATAAGTTGAAAATAATTTCAATCTTTGACTTCAATAAAGAATAAAAATTCCAGTAGGCTTCGTGCAAAATACGGGAAGAACCAGGACACTTTTGCTAAAATGTCGGGACAGCCAAAAAAAACAGAAAATACCGGGACTGTCCCGGGAAATACGGGATGTATGGTCACCCTACACATTACACTATATTTTACAGTCATTTTCTTTTTTCAAAAATTTTTTATTTTTTGATGAACTCAAAATTTTGTAGCGTTTAATTTTCCGCGATTGGCGACTTTTCTGTAATTTAGCATGAGCTGGCAACTTTGCTTATGTTTGGCATCCTTTTTGGCAATAATTGTCGAGTCCCGTATTACGAAGCCCAGTCTCCCTCATTTTTCATGAGCAAATATGGTCAGTTTAATTGAATGCAACGAAATAAATCAAGTTCGAAAGCAAAAAAACTTTAGTTTGAAAATAAACTTTAAGATAATTAAGAGCATTATAAACATCTAAATTATTATTTTGAAAAAACAACCGTGTATGCAACATTCGACCGGAACACTGAACCACTGAGCTATAAGTAAACTTTATAGGTATGTAAAAGTAGTAAAATTATAGGTATTTTTTCCTTCCTTAAAAAATTAACATCTCAAATAATGAATATCTTCACAACATCCAGTCTTCTGTATATCTTGTATTAACAAGTGGAGAGCGACATTCATGTCATATATATAGCCATCTGGTGGCTCGTCGTCCGTGAGCTATTAGCTGATCGGTTCACCGTCCATTGCACGGTTCCGTTCGGCACATAATAATACGCTCTAGCGGAGGAAAATCTCTATCTCCTCTGTAGCTGAGTGGTCAGAGCACTCGTCCGGCAATCGAGGGACCCGGGTTCGACTTCCAGTAGAGGCAGAGATGAGTTTTTTCCTTCCTTAAAAAATTATCATCTCAAATAATAAATATCTTCACAACATCCAGTCTTCTGTATATCTTGTGTAAACTTTATAGCTTTACTTATAGCTCAGTGCTGTGAGCACAATGGTCTCGAAATTCCCTGGAGGTGGAATTCGTAACTTCTGAAAATGTTAAACCCAAAGCAGTTGAAGATTTTCTATTCAGATTTGGTTAAAGCCATAAAGTTTTGATATAAATAGGCTGACCATATTTCCGGGAGAGAAATACGGGGCATCACCAATTATCGCCAAAAATGACGCCAAAACCGAACAAAGTCACCAAATATTGTTGAAATAACGGAGAAATCACAATGGCGGGAAATGCAGCATTACTGCTAATTGCAGTGGATTAAAATGAATTCCACGAAAAAAAATTTTCACTAAGACAAATGTGGGAGATTCGTATACTCATTTATAGTTGTAGTTATAATAATATAATTTATAAGTTCAAAATAATTTCAATCTTTGACTTCAATAAAGAATAAAAATTCCAGTAGACTTCGTGCAAAATACGGGAAAAACCAGGACACTTTTGCTAAAATGTCGGGACAGCCAAAAAAAACAGAAAATACCGGGACTGTCCTGGAAAATACGGGTAGTATGGTCACCTTAGATATAAATCACTTTAATTATAACAAAATTTATAAAAAAAAAATTTCAACATGCAAATCATGACTAGAAATTATTATTAGTCTTTCTGTGATTATTTATAAAAAAAAAATAAAATAAATTATTTTATAGATTCCGATGATAATCATCGATGATAATATTACAAGTGACGTGAAGTGTTGTTGATGATGGTTGACATCTGTGTTATGTGATGAACTCAGCAGTGGTTGTTTTATTGTATATGGCGAATTAGAGAGCTTGGCTTCTCTCTGTCGTGTTTTTTTTTTTGTTTTTTTTCTTTTTAATTTCTCCATTTTCGTTTTAAATTTCGTTTTATTGCCGTCGAAGCAAATCGACGAAACGTTTTATTTCACCAGGAGTTTCCAAGACATGACATGACAGGTTCGTAATCAACGGGATAAGACAATAAAACAAAAACCATTTTATTTGTTTATTACTCATTTATTGCTTCATACAAACAATAAATGTATATCGACAATTATTGTTGCGATTGTTAAACTTTAAATCACTTATACGATCATATTGAATTGAGTGTTTCTTTTATTTGCAACGATTGATTAACGGCTAGAGTTGTTAATTAACTCATTTTTTTTTTCTCCGTTTTATTCTACCTTTACTTCATTTTATTGAGAGAGAGAGAAAAAAAACATTTAAAATATATATAATGGCTCGAATGTTGTTCAGAACATGTCAACAATATTATAGGCTGATTTTGCATATGAAAATTAAAGTTATTGATTGGATTAAGTCATTGATTTGAAGCTTAACAGTAAGTTGGTATTAGTTATTTTTAGTGAAAATGTATATCACTAGAGGGAGGAGGAAAAGTTTACATTGAGTGTCATTAATTTGGAGGAATCAAATTAAATCGGTGAATTTTTATTTTAATACAGTGATCTGTCACTTATGCATTAGTGCAAAGGAACAAAGAAAAAAAGAGACACACATACAAGTGTGAGAAGCGTAAAAGTCAGGGCTAGGCAAATCCCAGGTTGCCACAGTGACTGAAAAATTAGTATTGACGTCTAAAATTTTCTTTTTTTGTTGTTACTAAATTGCAGGCTGGGAGCAGCACAAAGAGATTAGATAGTTCACGAAAGAAAATTCAATTTCCTTTGCGGGGAATCGAACCCACTTGCTGAGTGAGGGCCCTAGACCAGAGCTGGACAAATCGCAAAAAAATCTTAAGTGCCAAAAATATTTTTACCTTAAGAAAAAGGTCCAAAAATAATGCTTCTTTTGACTTTTTTGGAGCATAGTGACGTTTTCCATGTTGGCAGATATAGGATGCTATAAATTCCAAACATTTTGTGCTGCTCTCAGTCTGCAATTTAGTAACTAAACAAAAAATTTTAGGCGCCAATATAATTTTTCAGTCACTGTGGCAACTTGGCACCTGGGATTTGCCCAGTCCTGCACTAAACTACAAGGGCAACAAATCTCAATCTTTTCTTAGAGAGTCATCTTTGCTTCAGCCAGCTGTTGAAAATCTTCTTATAGATAGCAGAGAATGGCATCATCCTTGGATAAGTCTCCATCTGGTGACAGTATCGGCAATCGTTCCTTAGTCGTAAAATATAGACATATAAAGACATACATATATAGATAGCCTATACAATTTGAGGACAAGACACCCTCCCTCCTAATTCAGGACTAGATGACATCATGAGTTTATGCAGAAGCGATGATTCAATTAATATACATCAAAGAACTGTTTCATAGTGCAATCATAGGTCTATGATAGACAAAGATCAGGGCTTGACGAATCTCAAAAATATCTAGACTCCGGAACAATTTTTTTAGGTGCCAAAAATTTTTTTTACCTGAAGAAAAGTTCAAATTGAAGCCAAGTGTCTTTTTAGTGAAAGAGTAGCTCCTGTAGACTTAGGAGGTACGGTGGAACTTTGGTTAAATGAGCGATCTGCTTAGCGAGCAATTTGCATAACAAATTCTTGACTCGGTTAACAAGCTATGATTCACATTGTAAACAACAATTTTGCATTTTGTGTATTTATTTTCATGTTATAACAACTGAGCCGATGGTTTTCACTTTCGTCGACATCCCTACTGTGGAAATATGGGTAACATTCTTCCCTACAGTCTCTGTTCAACATGAAGTAGGCCTACTTGAAATATGAATACAAGTGCGAATGTAACTGTTTGCAATATGAAACTGGTAGATGTAGCAATGTAACCACATGTATTTGTGCTTGCATTTTTTTTAAAATTCTACTTGGAAAAACCTGTGGAGCTGTTGTCTTATTGAACTTGACTTTGAGGGACTAGCTCATGAATAGGACCCATCACTTGTCGAGAGATTGTGTCCTTGGGGAAGACCATAGGACTGGAGGTGCATGAGGATGACATTCAAAAACTATTGGTAGAAAACATGGTTAGAAGTTGACTGTAGATGGATGTCCTTTTGCACGCAACAGCAACAGCTTATGAATGAAATCTCGTTTGCGTAAGAGGGAAATGAGAAATCCCTTACTTCAAATCATTAGAGATATGCATAAAATGTGGAAATCTGTAAAATTTTATAGTAAAGAACCAATCTGAGAGCTACAAACTGTTCAACGATAATGATTCCCACTTCAGAGAAATCCTAAAAAGGAAGCAAGTGCCACTGGATAGGTTCTTTTTCAAAGTAACACGAAAAAGAATAAGTTTTCAAACAGAGTCCGTAGATAATTTTAAACGATAGTCCTCCCATCTCCCGTTGTTTAGAGCAAGTTAATTGTAAACATTATGGTGTATGTTTATTTATGGCGTTATTACATTATATATACATTTATTTTTTATTGTATTTTTTTTGTTCTGTATTATTCATTAAGTGCCATTTTTATTAGTCATTTTTATGTGAATGAATAATTGTGAAACGAATTATCAGAGTTTCCATTATTTCCTATGGGGAAAGTTTGATTTGAATAATGAGCGATTCGGAAAATAAGCACATCCACAGAACAAATTGAGCTCGCTACCCGAAGTTCCACTGTAACTTCGGGTGGCTTGCTGTAAGTGAGGAGGATGTGTTATTTTAATTTTTATTGTTAAAAGTTAATTAAATCAGTCTTCAAAAACGAACCCAATCGATAATCGAATTTATATCGATGTTCTTGTATGGTAAGTTTTACCATATTGATGACGGTTTTTGTATTTTTGATAAGTTTCGCTCTTTCCATTCTAGTGTTAAGCCTTATTCTACATCTCACCAGTCGATGATCACTTCCTGTATTGAATTTGTTGACCTATCTAATATATCCAATATTAGATAGGATGTAGTCTATCTCACTTGTTCCAGTTGGGCTTTTCCAGGTCCACTTTCTTGGGGGTTTCTTCTTAAAAAATGAATTCATGATGCATAACTTCGCTCTCTGCAAATTCAACGAATCGGTTCCCTTTGTCGTTTCGTACACCGTAACCATGACTTCCAACTGAGCTTTTACCATTTCTTCTCTCTCCAATTCTGGCATTGAAGTCACCCATTATTATCTTGATATGATGGTTTCCTTTACTATGCAGCTCGTCTAGTTCTTCATAAAAGTCTTCTACTTCTTCCTCAGAATAGCTTGTTGTTGGTGCATAGATTTGTTTAATCTGTATCCGGTATCTGCTTGATATTTGCCAAGTCAATTTGCCTAAACCAACTTTGCAACTGTATCAAATGTACTATCTAACTTAACGATGTGATTTTTCCACTTTTTATGAATGAAAAATCCTACTCCACTGGTTCTTTCATTATTTGTTCCTCTGTAGTAAAATACATGTCCACTGGCAAGTTTAATTTTCTCCTCTCCTTTTCTTTCTTCACAGATGCCTAAGATGTCCCAATTTATTCTTTCCAGTTCTTCTTCCCACTCCTGCAAATGATTTTCTGAAGAAAGATCGTCTGTTATACGGGGCCAAGGTCATCATCTTATGGTAGCCTGGTCCAACCCAGAGATTCTTAGCACCCTCTGTCTTCATGTCTTGCTGGTTGCTGCCGTAACCAAAGACACTCAGACTGAGGGCCTTAGTTTATAGACAGAGTTCATATTTCTTTTTAGAAGGTTTTTGGCTGTAATCCTCCACGCTGGCCAGTGCAGGTTGGAGGAAGCCATCCTCGTCCGTTTACTACGAATTAAACATGGCTACTTATAGGCTGCAGCACAAGAAGGTGCAGATTGGACTTGAAGGAATCAACTAGGAGTAGAGGCTTAAAATCCTCATAATGAAGCAATTAAAGGGGGTTGTAGAGATATATGGATTTATATTGGAAAATTATACATATATATGAAAGTCTAATGTTCATTTATAAAAATCCTACTTGGTTTGAAATCAGGCAATGCCCAACTAATGCACGTCTTCATGGAGATTTTCAATATAATATTATACAACCTGAAAAAATATTAACCCAAAAGCAATTCATATATTTGGATCCATTATATGTAAATAACCTGTCAAATGAATTTAAAAACTAATAATTATGTTTATCTTTTATTGCAATAATATAATACTTCTCAGTCCCCAGTATACACATCAAGGCCTCTATAATATTTGTCTTTATTTGTATACTTTGTTTAGTATTTGATATTTATTATGGAAGTGTTTGCTACCATGGAAAAAAAATTATATAGTATATTTTGGACAGATCAAGCCAAGTGATCCCTTGAGTAGAATATTATGTTTTTCTCTCTCTCTCTCTCTTTTTTTTAATGAACTACTTCTAAAGCAAAGAAAAGGGGGCGCCATGCATCTTAAATCCAATTATGAGTATGAAATAATGAAATAATTATGAATGCAAATATGTCATAAGTGTGCTTAGTTATTATGCAATGTCGTAAAGCTATTATGGTAACTTGCAATTTTATGAACAAAGTTTTCTTTTAGAATGCCTCTAATAATAAATGGTATGCTTGTGGAGGAACTCCCTACTGACACAAGAACATTATTTGAAACATATCCTCACTTCAAGGTTTGTTTTACATATTTCTTTGTGTTTGTGATGCTTACCTACTTATGTGCTTTTATGATCAGATGCTGTGAAATACTTTGTTTCGGGGCTTGACAAATCAAAAATCCATTTACCAGCCAAGCTTCTTTTTCCTTCTACTTTTCCAGGACTTGCTGTCGCCTTTTATGATGGTATTCATGCTTAAAAAAATTTGTGTGTTCTCAGCCTATAATTTAATAATCACACGCAGAAAATTGTAGGTAACAATTCCAATTTTTTAGTTGTCTGTGCCTGGGATTTATCAAGCCCTGGTTTATTTATTTTTCTCTTTGTTCCCCCATCTAAGATTATTCAGAAGGATTGCATTTAAATTTTTTGTTTGCCAACCATATAGGGTCAGGTTGAATTTTTTTTTTCCAACTGAAAAAAGGGATTTTTTTTTCATTGTCAATTGGAAACAAAACAAAAAAAATCAACTTAGTTCTCAACTCAGACAGTGAAAAAAAATTGTAGGTTCATGAGAAATGAACAATCAAATTCACTCATCTTCTCTCGCTCTTTTGCCTACACATTTTTTTTTCTTTAGACTTTCAACTGATTATTTAATTGTCCAAATTCATTCATAAAAGGGTTAAAGAATTGAAAGCATGGCTTGACAAATACCAGGTCAGTATGGCGACTAGAAAATCTCTATTGTTCCATGAAATTCTCTGTACATGATTGCTACATTGAAATCTAAGCAGGGTTTAAGCTAGATAAAAAATTCCTTTAGCAAAAAAGCCAAAATGGGAGGGGGGGGGAGGGGAAGCTTTAGCAAAATGCTAATGATTGATGGTTGGATGTCTACTCTTTTCATACCTCCTGTATGCATTTTGGTGGCTACTACTTCTTTCGCATTTTGCAAAAAATGTGACCTTAGCTTAAACCCTGAACCTAAGGGTGACAAAATTTTTTGATTTCATAATAATGTGTCTTTCGACATGGGAAGGAGACCCTTCTATTCTTAAGACCTTAGATACACATGCTACTTATAATAGTATAAAAGCATGCAACTTTCGAGCAGATGCAGTCAATAAGCTTATTGGTAGCCTCCAAAGCAGAATATACCTTTGACCTTTGAAGACCGGATACACCCCGCTTCCCATCTCAGAGAGATATCGAAGCGTTCCCGAAGGATGGGTGTATCCGGAAAGTTTTATTAAAAACAACGTAACATGACCACCTCAGACGAAGGCAGCAAAATAAAATAATTTACATAAAAATTGATCGCCAACTTCTGAAGTCATATAACAAATAAATAAAATCTAAACAATCAACGCCAATGGGCAATCAAAATTATAAACGGGATTATAAGATGCTGGTGTCGTCCATCCCATAAGAATCCAGTAATCGTCAATTGATCGAATGATTGCCGATAATCTTGGTATATAAAATTTCGAATCACTGTGAATTAGTCGCAGATCATCATCGTCTAAGCCGCCAGTCGTTAACGGAATCGTTACCGGGTGAACTGAGATCATCACAATTCACTATATAGCCGAGTAAACACTTAATTCGTCCTTGCCATCGATGACTTGATTCATCTCCTTGCAGGTGAACTTGCTTCTGTTTTCCATTTATCGGTTACTTTTGTTTTGACGCCGACGTGGTCGAAGATCATATTTCCTCCTAAGATCAATCGCTGGGGCTCTTGCCGGTTTGAACTCGTCATCGCTCCCACAGCTCAGACGCGCACTTCCAGTCTTCTTAGTATGTATGCGATGTAAGTTGCTATCGAGGAACAATATAATCCACCGCACCCGAGCAAGGCCCATAGGGCTCTTCAAAACTCTTTTTTTGAAACACAGTCGACCGTTTTCGGGAATAGCACCAAAATGAAATTTTTTTGTATATGGGCAAGATGTCAGGTAATGCCATAAAGATCCAATCTCACCACAAGCACACATGGCGTTGTCCGACTTCTTGAAACGTTCTAGATACGTCGGTAATGGGCCGTGCTCAGTTATCATGATCACTTTCTCTCTAGACCAAATGGAACTGTTCCAACGGACGCGTTTCTGTATCTTATAGGCATCTTTATGTGCATTCTTGTCCCATAGCTGTTGCCACTTTTGTAACAGGTCACTTTTTAGGACGTGTTTGATGTGACTGCGAGGTAGCAAGAGTTGTTCTTCCGTTGGGAGATTAAGAGCATCTTTGGCCAATCTGTCCGCAATTTCATTCCCCGCTATTCCTGCGTGGCCTTTGACCCATTTGATACTGATAGACGGATGGTCGTATAAATGCTTGCGTATTCGCCGAGTATTTTCATGTGGAGTGCGCTGATCACGAATCGCATTAATACTAGACGCGCTGTCAGTATATATCGTCGTCTGCTGATTTTGCTTAATCGCCCATTCTACTGCAGCTAGTATGGCCAGAACCTCCGCCTGAAAGATACTGTTCCCTTGACGCAACCGTCGACTCCAAGCCTCTTCAACAGATCCTTCTGCATTCATAACTACGTATGCACAGGCCGTGGATGTCTCTGTTTTTGAGCCGTCCGTGAATATACTAATAGCTTCATCCGATGAGCATTGTTCCGTACCAGGCAGCGGAACTTGATTCTGGAACAAGTCCACACTGGGATGATGAAGCCAACTCTTATTATTCCCTTCGTAGGCATCAGGTGTTATAAGAATTCCGTCCATCCAAACCTCCTTACCGAAATGCAGGATTGCAGATCGACGAGCGTCATATTCAACATATAGGCTGAGCGGAGGGTTTCCCGTAGCAGTATACAGAACATCATTGGCTGTAGTTCTGTATGAACCAGTTACATACAATAAGAACGGACGTTGGGCAACATCGAGTAATTTACGGAGTCTCTGTGTCGGGTTTTTATACCAGATGGCGCTTGCATATGAAATCTGCCGTTGTACAACCGATCTGTACAAAATGTTCCTAAATTTTTGGCGTATACCCCACTTTGGGCCTGCTATGCGTCTCAATTTTTGCATGGTATCTTGAACCTTATCAATTTGTTTCGCCACATGCGTCGTGAATTTGAACTGATGGTCAATATGCACTCCAAGATATTTCATGCATTTAGATATTTGCAGTCGAACACCATTGATTCTTATGCAGGGACGTTTTTTCTTGGGGTGTGGCCATAGTAATTTAGTTTTAGTCACCTCCATGCTGAGACGATTATCTTCTAGCCATTTTGACAGTTCGTCAAACGCGGCATCCGCAGTGCTGCCAATGTCGTTGGGAGTTCTCGCCGAGATCACAAACACCAGATCATCGGCGAAAGCTTGGACATAGACATCCGGTCCCCAATTCTTTTTCAGCAGTGAGTCAAGCACGATAGACCATAGTAGCGGACCGCTGCATGAGCCTTGAGGACAGCCCATGGCCTGATGCTTTTCTGCGTCTCCTCCATCAGTTGGCATCACAACCGTTCGATCTTTTAGCATGTTCTCCACTATACAAATGAGATTGTAAGGAATTGGTAATTTTCGTACAGTATTGATTATTATCTCATGGCGGACCGAATCAAAAGCACCGCGAATGTCTATGGAAACTATGGCCGTTACTTGACCTCGTCGATGTCTAGTCGTGATCTCTTCCATCAGTGATTCTATTGCTTTTTCTGCCGAGCCACCTGTACGAAATCCGAACTGTCTTGGGCTAAGCCAGTCTGCCTTCTCTAGATAGTAGGTGATCCGTTGCACCACCAATTTTTCTAGGACTTTACCCATTGTAGAGAGTAAACAGATGGGGCGATACGACTGCAGCACCCCTGGATCCCTATCTTTCTTCAGGAAAAGCAAGACCTTACCACGTTTGAAACACTTTGGGAACACCGACAACTTGACTAAACTATTGAAGATATCTGTGATAACATGACCATGGGCTGCGACTAGGGTTTTCAAAAGAGGAATATTTATGTTATCAATACCCGGAGCTCGTTTATTGTTCAGTCTTCTGACTATTTGATTGATCTCCGTATGAGTGAATGGTGGGTCCGTCATAATCATAGATGGCGTGTATGGAGTCAAATTTATAGTATCCGGGAGGTTCGGAAAAATCTCCTCCAATTGAGCTTGGGCCGCTTCCAGCATCGTGGCACCAGTATGTGGACCGTTGGACATCATTACCTGTGGTGGTAGACGCTTCGTTTTGAACATAGATTTGTATGCTTGTCCAAATGGGCGGCTTTCCTCTGTGCAAAAGGCAATCCAACTAGTCGTTTTTGCCTTGTTTACGGCCTTAATATGCCCTGCTCTGAATTTTCTAAACTCCATCCTCGCCTGTACTCTATCATCACCCTTGGCCTTAATGAAACGACGCTCTAGTTTACGAAGTTGCCTGCGTGAAGCTGCTAACTCATCAGTCCACCATTTCAAAGAAGCGGTAAGACGCGGTTGTGCATAGCCCAACACCTGGATACATCGTTCTTTCAGCCGCTGCATTGAGGCGTCAAAGCATGCATTAACCTGATCCTCGTCCAAAACCATATGAAGTTGTTCTTGGAGGTCCATGAAGATCTGCTCTGTAGCAGGCCTGATCTTTGCTAATCGTCTTGTGGTAGTTCTATACTTCGTAGGTTTTTGATATCTAGGCATAATATTGAGTTGTAGATGGATATATTTGTGCGCACTATACGAATCTTCCGTACCTACTGACCAATCGGAACGCCTGTAAATATTTTCTGACGTTGTAAAAGTAAGATCTGGCCATCCTTTTGCGTCATAAAATTCGTAGGTAGGTCTTGTCCGTCTAGAATTAAACAGAAACAAGTTCCTGCTGGTGAGAAATTCCTGCATCGCGCGCGCCCTCTTGGATCCGTCTCTCGATAGCCCCACCACGAAGAATGACAATTTGCGTCCGCACAGAAGATAATGTCGATACCTGGTGCTGACTCGCAAAGATCATCCATCTCCTCTATGGCTTCGTCTACTTCTTCGTACGGAGAAATGTATACACTAGCAATTATAAGTTCACGTCCCTGCAGACTTATCTGAACAGCTACCAGGTGGCGGTCAATCTTGTACGTGGCCGGTCTAATATGAGTCGATGGGACTAATATAGCACTTTTGTATAGTTGCGCCGTCCACGACTGCCATGATTGTGGAATACCACGTAAAAGACCTCTATTTTGCCATGGTTCTTGAAGTAGAACCACATCTACTGACTGTGCTCTTACGAAAGCCTCCATATGTTCGATACAGATCTTAGCTTTGTCTGCATTTAATTGGAGGAGACGAAGTCCGTGTCTTACTTGGTTGTTTTTTGCCGAATGTGACGTCATCAGTTTCATGTTAATTCACTGCCTAGATTCAGGCCCATAGTTAGTAACTTACTGTTACACCTTTCTCTTCGACCATCACGCCTTACCAATCTCTGCGTCGCTGATTAAATAACTGGCGAGTCGACTGCAGACCTATTGTGAGGAGAAAACTGGGACATTCTCTGCTCCTCGACCTGTGGTCCGTGTTAAAGCGGAGGTCTTGCGCCATGTTCATGAGCACACAGTCAACACATCTGCCCGTTCTGTCCATATGAGTGTTGATCGGTTGAGTATACCCGGTCATCTGCATTCGTCTCGTCGATACGCCTCGTATATTTTGCCAGTTCCGATGGCGATGGCGTCCGAGTTCACGTGTGTCAACATATACCCGCCTTTCCTCACGTACTACTCCTTGTGAGAGATGGTATTTTCTTCGTCGTTGGTCTTGTCGAAAGTGTTCTCTCGCTGTACCCAGTGTACTGTCCCTATAGTCGGAAGTATAATGGTCAGACGTAATGTGTTTCCGTCGGTGTGGTGGATAACAGTCACGCCCATGAGGATCATAATCAGACCTCCTGACATTTCTTTCAGCATCAAAATTGGGAGGGTTTGTGGCCTTCCTACTTGACGGCTGAGCCAACTGCTCTTCTGCGTGTTGTACCTGACTACGTCTATATACCTTGAAAGAGTCTAATTTCGCCGCACCGCTGCTAGTGTTGGTTAGGTAGCTCATTCGCTGGTGACGAGCCTGGTGGGTTTCTGTTGCGTAAGTGTTTTTGCCATGCCGACTATTTTTACTGCCCTGAAGTTCTTCTCTCAGTTGCTTACGGCTATGTGTTGTTGTTACGGTATCAGTCCCTTTCATAGTTCGGTCATAGTCTTCACATCGTTCAGCCCAGGAGAGTGGGTTGGATTGTCTCTTTTCGTTCACGTCATGCGATGAAATTACCTCGGCTTGTACATCTGATTCCACTGGGTTTGACAAGTGTAGCGAGGAGATGTCCACGCCCTTAGTCCTTTCAGGTGCAAGCCGCCTGCCCGATAATATTTGATATTTGGACCACTTTTGGCCACTGTCTTCCATTTTTACAACTTCTGCCCACGTTCTCTTTAATCCGAGGGAGGAAGGTGACAACACTTTTTCAGCTGGAAGCACAGTGCTATTCTTCAGTTGCTTATTCGAATGCAGTTGTGGCCAGGCGTCCACCTTTTCAATTTCTATCGAAGGACTGTTCGTTTGCCGAGACCTGTCAATTTTGACTTTACGTTGTCTCTGAGGTTTGGGAGGTTCCCAAGGTAAAGTGGTTTCGTTGTTCCAGCTATCCTCAACGTAAAATATCGAGGTTGGCAGTTGAGAGGATACTGTCGTCGTTGGGCTAACACAGGCGTTCCTCTCTCGTGGGGCGTCTGGTCCCGTACCATTATATTCTGTATCACTTTGGGAAGCTACTACAAATTGAAAGTTCTGTTGCCGCTCGTCGGTGAGACAATCTTCCCGATCTGGTGAGTCCACGTCCGGAGCATGATCCAAGATCGTCTGAGTTTCTTTGTCAATAAGTGGACCAGTTTCACTCCGACACACTGACAGATGATCAGTTTGAGTGTCTCTACTAATAAATATGTTATGTTCTCGCTGATTCACTCTCTTGACTACTGACTGCTTACTTTCGTAACACGAAGCGACCGTTAGAACACCATCCGACCGAAGTTCATTCGTACATGATACGATTGGAGAACGTTGTATGCTAGTTTGGCCCATTACACGATCGCTGACTTTTTGGGTCATTTTGCTCCGTAATCCAGGGAAGGTCACTTTGCTTGATTTACTTTTGACGTTAGAGTTCTTCGTAGGCGAGGGTTGAGTTTCTGACTGCCCAACTATCTCCATGACCAGGTCGACTAATAGACGACGAATACTGTGTTGATCATTTAATGACACCTTGCGCCGCACCTTTCCCGAGGAGAGTTTTCGGGTGTCTCGAACGAGATTCCAAGTCGATTTAATTGCATCTATGGTGCCTTTTAGCAGGCACTGTAGACTTTCATGATCACTGACAGGCAGGCGGTGATGGGATCTGCCCAACGAATCTCTTCGGGGATCAGTTAAAAGTGTCCAGATGTTCCACGCAGCATCATACGTATAGAAGTCATCAGCATCGAGAGTTTCATTCGTTTCGTGGTCACCTAAGATCGCTTTTACCACAGAAGTTGGCACAATGTTCTTTTGGGTCTGGGGATGCAAAGCCGGAGTCACGACATCTGAAGCACGAACTGTTGATTTCAGGAAGTTCCTCTTGGGAACTAATCCGTAGAGGGGAGTAGCAGTCTTCATTGAACATTGGCTGCTTCGTGTTGCGTAGGAAGGTGTCCCAGGTCCACCGGATAAGTCCAAAGCATTCAAAAGTTGCGAGCTGCGGATACTGGTGACATCGATATGGTCGTCCGATGACGTGGTGTTATTCATGGCCAAGTGGTGTCGCAATTGTTCAAATTTCATGTTGATCAAAGATTTTGTTCAGTAATGTGACTTTGTATTATCCTTGCTGTTGTTTGTGTTAATTTTATTTATTATACCTTATTCTAGGCAACTTTACTTATAATAATTATTCTCAGCCTTTGAAGGAACAGTAGTGCATCTTAAAGTAATCTGCTCTCGAGGCCAGCCGAAAATAGAATTCAAGAATAAGAACTCCTTTATATTACAAATAATAAGATTGGCCTTGTTACACATGTTATGGAGCCATAGAAGAACAATACAGCCTCTACAATAATGATAAAGCTATAGGCTTGTATTAAGATGGCGGGTTTCATAGAATTTACTTTGAAATCGATCAAATTTTAATTAAAAACGATTTTCAATGATAAATTTGAACCGAACATTTATGTCACACATAAAGTACACAAAAATTATTCAATCAGCCGACATTTGATGAATTTGAAGTCCAATGGGAGGGCTAACGCTGTAACGTAATAGTGTTTACAATATTTCTTCTTAAAATTCTTACAGATTGTTTTGCAACACACGTAAAATATTTCGGCAGAATATACCGAAATATTTTACGTGTGTTGCAAAACAATCTGTAAGAATTTTAAGAAGAAATATTGTAAACACTATTACGGGAACTTTTACTGTTACTTTTCAGCTGACGGCTTGTTACAGAGCAATGCAAAACATTCTGCTCTGAGGTTGGCAGCATTTGAGCGAATACTTGAATGCAAAATAGTTGCATTTGCTCGAAAGTAGCATGTGTATCTTGGACCTTATTAGTTTTATTAAATCTCACAGAAGTAAAAAAAAACACTATTCAACTTAGAACCATTTTTCTTGAGGAAAATCATGTTTGGCTCCTAAGAAATTTAGCTGGTGCCTAAATATTAATTTGATTCATCAAGCTCAGGAGTTGACAAATTCAGAAAAGTCAATGAGTATCCTACACTATTCGGGACTGATTTTGTTGGGGAAAATTCTTGGCACCTATGAAATTTTACTGGCACCTAATTTGTTTGGATTTGTCAAACCCATTTTTGAAGTAGAGTAAAACGTAAAAGTCTACTATCCAATCTTCTGCTGTAATTAAGACTAATTTATTTTCAGAAATTTAAGTTTCTAGATAGTCAAAAATGCATGGATTACAAAAATCCAGGATCATCTGTATTTGATGTCATGTTAACTTGCGATTAAAAAAAATTTATTTGCATTCCTAGGTTCCATTGGGGAAAAATTGTCTTGTCCTGTGTAATATTACTTTTCATTTTAGCGGTAGAATTCAGAGAACATCCTATATAATAATAATATTGATGAAAATTTCTTTCACGTCTCTTTCAACTATTTTTCTTGGAAAATATGTCTTTAATTTACCAACTTTTTTACTGTTTAGGATGTGGCAGCAGCTCTTATAGCTCAAGTTCCTAAAGTTATTGGTCCAGTCGGATTACTGTATGTTCATCAACGTGAATATGCCTGTGTCTCTCCTCACGACAGTTTGTATCAATTTTGTAAAATTCCCTCGTGCATCACACAGATTATTTTTGTGACTTGGAGGTTATATGTTGTAATTTCAATTGGTTATAGTCATGTAATGTATTTGTATTTAATTTTTTTTCTCCCTTTTTTCAATGAGCAGAACACATCACTGTGGTTGGAACGGATGATACTACAACTTGTATCATGGCTGTTCTGAGGCATACAGGTAATTTCAGCTACTTTGAAACAAAATGTGATAGATTGACACCTTTCGCATGAAACATAAATCCTATTCTCAATGGCATAGTATGCACAATAAATTTGTATAATGTACTGTACAGTAAAACCTCAATTAACCAAGATTCAGGTTATCCAAGGCACTTATAATATACAGTAGACTCTGTAATCTGACCCATCCACTAATCTGGTGTTTTCAGGCAAGCTTACTGCAAGTGTGGAATTAGAGAACATGTCATTGTTTTATTATATTTTATAACTGTGTACAATTGATGTGCGTTATAATGACCGGACGTTATAGGGACTATTCCATTATAATGATTGATAGGATAAGTCGCAAATTTTTTCTCATATCAACTATCCTTTGTTTTTCGTTTTGATATGTTTGTTTTTGACGGGTTGTTATAACGAATGTCGACTGTGTTATTTAGATGAACTTTTTTCAACTGCCTTACTGTAATTCAGCGGTAATTCCATATACCTTGTACTGATTTTTTAAAAGTTAGGTGCAGTGAAATGACCTACAAAATTCTTTGCATTATGGCAAACAGACTCAGCTGCAACTACAGTGTGTTAAGTAGTAAGAACTCTTTAGGTTGTTATGGCAAGATTCTGTTTTCAAAATATATATGCAAGAATACCTAAAATGTCAGTTGTGAGTGCATACAACTCTTTATTAATGTAATTGTACACTATTTATTGGATATTTGATGGAATTGTATGGTGCTCTTTTGCAAACTCAATTTTCATTCCCCCTCTTTATTTCATTTATTTGATCTCAAAACCAAATATGATTTGTTTTATTTGAGTTTTTGGTTATTAGGGAGATCCAGTCTATATTAGCTCTCAGATAATCTGAGTCCTACTGAAGCATCAAAAAGGAGGGCTATGATCCAGGACAGTTTCAGTTGGAATGATTTGTGGAAGGGATGGAGTGCGGGGGGTTAATAGGGGCAATACTGTGTAGAAACAAATTCAAGTCACTTGAGTATTCCAACATATTTAATTACCCATTTTATTCATTAATAAGTATTCGCTTCTCTGATGCAATATGATGCTCAAAATACATTTGTTGATCTCCAATTGTAAAACATTGGCTGATAAAGAGCGCAAGTCATTATTGGAATACCTCGATTAGCCAATTCCAAGTCCTGACTTATATTTAGTAGAAAGTCTATGGAACTAGTTGGAGTTATTCAACTCTGCCATAAACCATCAGATTATCAGTGGAAACTTATAAAATTATTATCACAACAAATGCAAGCTGTAATTGATACTGAAGGCTATCCAACAAAGTTGCTAGAATGTGGTATTTCTTGTTTTGGCCAAGCAATGTGTTTTATGAAATTATGGTACACATCCTTAGAAATATGAAATCTTAGTTTGTAAATCAATACAGTTGGACTCAAAAAAAACAAAGAGAAGCACAAGATATTAAAATATAATGTTGACCTATTGACCTTATATGCATGGGTGCTAGTGCTAGCAATTTACGCAGCAGTCTTTCGGCCTTATTAAAATCTTCTGGTCAGTAATCGGATTCTTCCAATTTTTCGTTTCTTCATAGAAAAATCCCTAAAAGTCCTCGAATTGTGCTTGTTTTGAATAGAAAATCCCTTAAGGAAATATTCTTTCAGTCCTTGCAATTCCAGGCTAACCATGTTTTACCAGGAAAAATATGGTAAATCCGGATTTCAAGTACAAAGAATCGGTAATTGTCACCAATATGATGCAGAAAGAAGCAAAGTTGCTAATTATTGCGCAAAAATTGGGATGGCAAAAAATATGCGAATGTCCCAGGAAAACAGGATTTCTGTATGGTTATACGATTCTGAAAAACCCTGTGTTTTCCCCTTTTATTTGTGTGACATGTATTTTTTGATGGAACTTTGTCATAACGTGATAAATTCTAGATTTTTCAAGTCTGGGAATTGGCACCTATAGATATGCATATTAATTAATTGTGTATGCTTATTTACCCATTTGCATCCTTCCTCCAAATTTGCAAACTTCTCATCATGCATTGACAAAGAAACAGATATTGATGAGTTATGCCACTGGATTATCTCACTCCCTATGATGAAGGATATTCACAATTGGACAAATTATACTACTTTTGAATGCAAATGGGTTAATATGATTTTGTAAGAAAATAAGTATGTTCTTTTAGGTTCAGGAATCTCATGTGTTGCTCATTTTGATGGCTGTGGTTTGGATCAAGGAGTTGGCAACGTTGTACGGCATGTCCATGAACTTTCCATGAATGTTCCAGATGGCAGGTTTGTGCTTTATTTAGTGTTCTTTGTGAATCTAATCCCTTAGATTATATATGATCCCACTAATATTGTAATACAGTTGAACTTGGTTAATTCAGAATCCAGTCATTGGGGAAAAAGTTTGTATTACCCAATTAATCTATCCTGAATCCGTAAATAGACGGGAAATTGCAACTTAATCATCAACATTTGCATAGGATAATAATTATCAGTTATTAAAATTTTATCATTTATGCACATTTTTTCTAAATTTTAATATATATAATTTATAACTATAATTAATCTTAGCTGCTATATTATTCCACTGTTCTGGAATCAGCATCACTGCAGAATTTCTTGCCCATGTTCAAAGCCTGATTTATGGAAACATGATCACCATTAAGAAACTGTTTCCCAAATTTTGCTTATTATGCTATCAAGGAAATATTTTTTCATCAGCGATGATAAAAATATTTAGATTTTGAATGTTACACCTTGATCTGTAGGTTGAAAAGTATAATCGATATCAAGTGATGGTACTCATTCTTGATGCACTTCAGCTGAACAATGTTAAAAAATGGGCATTAGATTATAAAAGAAAGAGTAGAAAAAAACAGAGTTTTTTTAAACTTTTATTTGGTTGTGAAAATTTGTTGTGTAATAACTTGATCAATAACAAGAAGTCTGACTTGTAGAATTTTTCCAAACTATTTTTGCTTATGCAAAAATCATAATTTTTTCCCTCCATCTTCAAATTAAACTAATAATTTTAGCATTAAATTAGATAGAACACTCAAGGGGAGTTTCTAAAAGTTTGAACTGTATAAAATTCTAATTAACCAAGTTCTATTGTATTTTACATAATCTGTAGTTAACTTCATTACTGGAAATAGCAGTACAAAATGAATCCCCCCACACACACAAGAGATTTTTTAATTTGTGTTAGTGCATATTTTTTAATTGCTGTTGATGCAATGAGTTATGTATGCACTTTGTAAATCTGTGATCTAATTTAATTGTTTTTGCAGGTTAGAGCTTCATCTTGTTGGTGGATTCCTAGATCCACGAGGTTATTCAGAGGACTTGGCCATCCAACTATTGTGTAAGATTATTATTTTATATTCTTTCCCCCTTTTTAAAAAAAAAGAAGATTGTGTCTGGTTCAGTTTCTTGCTAGCAACGCTATCATCATTGATATTGTCATTCCATTTCATTCTTTTTTTTTTCCAGGTCATTTTCATAAGCAACCTATTAGTATACATATGGTAACAGCATGTATCTGTGGTATGTATATCTTGATTTAATTTTTATTCTCAGTCACGTAAGTTGTATGGAAATCATGCTATTATCCAGGGTCAATACTAGAAGTGGGGTGCATAACCAGAGCAGTCTGTAAATTATTCTCAACCACTTGACATTACATGGGGACACCAAAATGCTTGCTTGCCCGACTGACCTAATATCTAGTTCTGTATACGTCTTTACAGCTTCTGTATGGGAAAGAATTTTTCTGCTAATTTGTTTTTCTTTTCTTTTCATACATAGAACTGAACAACTCATTACGAGGAAATATGAATTGGCCAGTAATATATGGTTTAGGTGAGTGTCGTGAAAACTTGTAACATTTTGTGAGATTTTCAGCTCTTTAGTTTAGCATAATTTTTTTTACATGAGTATTTTCCAAAATCTTCAATGTATAATTGCATTTTTTTCAAAATCATTATTGCATCATCAAATAACATGTTAAATGTGCAAGGCTTTTTTTTCCTCAAGCAGCTTTTATTTTATCAGGAAATTTTTCTCAAAAAATTATTCTCATCTGAAGGGAATACTTAGGTTCACAAAGTGTTACTTGTTCTTTTTCTCACTCATATCTACATTTTTATCGTGTTTCTTGTGACAGCTTGTATTATGATGTTTCTTTGTAACTAAAATGCTCAGTTTCTACACAATGCAATAATGTTTTCTAATAAAGCCACCTTTCCTTGAATATGTATCGGTAAATTTATGGCATTTTTTATGATACCGATTTAATTGTGAAGAAAGACTGTGTCCAAATTTCAGACTCCAGATTTTTCATCCTTTCTCCTGCTCTCCGCATTTTGGCAGAAAATTAGATTTTACATGAGCTTTCACGTTGTCGTGACGTCAATAACTGCTGTCGTCGTTAGGGAAAACACCCATAGAGGACAGCCGTGGTCATTTCCATCGAGCAACCATAAAAAAAGTCTTCGTGACCGCATTTAAGCAGCTGGCAAAGACGTGACTTCGTTTATGTAGCATTTATTGGCAATCATTTATCAGGGGCATTACCTTGGTTGCTGAAATTCCTGTATAATTGTTATTGTGTCCCATTAACAGCCATTGCAGTAAACACAAGTTTTTTCGTCAGCAGCTTTTTATTTTGAAGTTTTTTAAAGTGTTTCCTCAGATTAAATATGTCTTCAGAAAGAAAATATAAAACTTTAAGAGAGTTATATAAAGCTAAATATAAAGCTTTTAAGAGTTCATATATCCAAGATTATCAATCACTGATAGCATCCACAAAAGGAAACACTTATATTTCATGAACAGTATATAGATGTGATCTCTCTATTTTGCATGGAAAGACTGACATAGAATTATATTCTGCTCAGGGGCAATGCAGAACCTGCCTTGGGGGGGGGGGATAATGGATCTTTGTCTTAATTTATGAAAAAAAAATTATTCTCAAAATCTCAAAAAGGTCGAGTCTGAGTGGTCGATTCCCCCCCCCCCCCCCCCCCCAGGGAGAATCTCGCATGTCTGCAAGTGGCACAGTAAGTGCATTTATAACCGCTGAATGTGTGTTTTTGCGACTCATCTCGGAAGCCCCTGCGACCCAAGTTTGGGTGGCTACCCATAGGTTAAGAACCCCTGATATACAGGATTGTCCTGTGTTGTCAAGTAATCTCCAAGTTCCTTTTAAGTTTTATTAACACTGAAAAAATTTGGTTTTTCTTTGAATTTTTTTTAACCTGTATATCAGCTATTCCATTGCAATTATCAAGCCTACAAGCTAAATCTAAAACACTCATTTTCAAATTATTTTTGAAATCTGAAACACCACATGTTAAAATTGTCTATGTTAAAAAAGCCTCTCATTTATTGATATTGTAAAGAATATAAAACTAAATATATATATATATATATATATAAATATCAAGAAGTCTCAAAATTTTTTTTATGATTAAAAAAATTAAAAAATATTGAATTATTTCTTCTAGATGAAGTCTCTATGTACTTTGTACCTTGAGGACACTCCTCTCTTCTGAGCTGAAGTAAAATGTAATCCTGTAATGTGTAATACTGCATATATGTGTATAAAAACTGTGTATTTTATTTACTGTCAAAATTTTAAAGTGCTACAAAGCTGATAAATGCTGCTACGAAAATCATTTTTCTTGTTACAAAAATTAAATTTTTATTTTCCATCCCTGCATTGGTTACTAGACTTCCTCCAGAAAATGAGGGTTGGATGATCGTTGTTTTACTGCAGTCATAATTTTGTGTGTGTTTGTAGGTGGGGAGGGTAACCCCCCATTTTCATAAAATTGTGAAGAAGCAAATTGTATATACTTGTATTCCAGGAATCAACATAAAAAATGGAGAGATATTTCCTGCTACCTTCCCTGATAAAGGACCTGATTTTCCTCTTCGATCAGCCAGATATTTTACAGGATGCTATGAGGTTAGTTGACTTCCCGTGATGATAGTTTAAAATTAATCATTTAAGATAACATTTTAAAAAACTCAAGTTCAAAATTGTTACCACTAAACTGTTAAATCGCAAGATTAATTTCTCTTTCTTCTCTTATAAAACAGTAAGTTGAATATATTGATCACAGAAGGTTGCGATATATTCAGATGTGACACATCTGGGGTTTGCAAATGTAATAATTACTATCCTAAGCATAGAAAGATATGAAGAGAAATGTGGTGTATTTTATTGTGTCTGTTCATTGATGCCTAAAAGAAAAAAGTCAAACATTAGCTCTCTTATTTAGCCAAACTTGTAGTCTCATTGCTAGTTGTGTGATATTATATTTCTCTGAAAGCAACTGTAACAGTTTTATAGACCTAGAAAGTCTGCAAAAATGTAAAATATTTGACAAAAGCCATGGAAATATGCAAATATTTGACAAAAGTCAGAGGAAAATTCTGTGAAGGGAAAAATAAACTCAAAAAATATTTGGAGGGTTGAGATTTTAATATTTCTTTAGGAGTTTTTGGTCAGGGAAGTGATCAAACAGATTTTACTGGGATGTTTACTGGATTTTGTATTTAAATTCACTCCTTGCTCAAATGCTTTTAATTTTTTACATTTCGAGTACAACTCAACGTACCTAATATGACAATGTTAAACATAAATGTTATAAATTGCAATGAAAAACAATTTCATCTTAAAACTCTTACTCGTTATTTGTGGTACTCATGTAAATTGCTTGCTCTTTTGTAGATGCTTGATGTTTATGATTGTAATCTTGGAATGCTAAGAATTGGGCCTTACAATTATGAACCTCTTAGAGGGGTTGATTTGTGGCTTTCTCAGAGTGATGATTTCATTTTACGGGTGAGTTTTCTTGTCATTTTCTCAACTCTTCTTTAATAAGCCAGACCATACAAAAAAAAAAAAAAAAAAACACAAATAAATAAATAGAAATAGGGTATTAAATGTGGTTAAAAAATATTGATTCCTTTGATTTGTCTACATGAAACATTTTATTTAAATTTTAAAGCCCCCAGAACTTGACAGATTGAAAAAAAAAATAGGCTTAGTGCCAAAAAAAAGTTACAAAAATTTAGATATTTCCAAAACTTTGCTTTTCCATGCTAGTAGACATGCTGACATAAATTTGGAGGTACACAAAAAAGACGAGAACACAAAATTTTGTAATCCAAACTCCCAGTTTTGTGATCAAATTAAAATGTCAGTTGCGAATAACCAGTTTTATAGTCACCATGGCAAACCACTACCTTGGATTTATCAAACCATAAAAGGGCTTTATTAAAGTTATTAAGTGCTCTACCTAAGTTTTTAGAAATGCTCATGGCTATAAAAACTTGCTTTTACTTTTTAGTTTTAGCATTTGGAGCATGATTTTTTCATTAAATATGGAAAAATGCTAATTTTCATTATCAAATTATTGAAATCTCGCATAAGGTTAGATTTTGTCATTTTTATTGGACGTTAGAAGTTTCCTAAATTTCACTCAAAATATCTTTTGTAATCCTTTTTCCACTCTTTTTGAAATCTATTTTTTTTTTTTTAATTTTTAAAAAATTGTGTGCACAATATTTTTTAGTTGAAAATTTTGTCTCTAAAATATTTTTTCCCTGTATTTCTACTAGCATTTGTCTACTTCACCAGAAGTTGAACCACCAAGTTTTGTTCTGCAAGTTCGTGCGGCTCTGAAGTACATACAGCAGAATCCATTCCCTGGAATAACAGTGTTTCCTGATAATCGCCCACATTTTTTCCAAAAAGATGAGAATGGCAGCTGGATTCGTGTCTGCTATTGATTCCAGTTCCTCTAAAAAAAATTTCTAAGAAAAACAAATGCCAGCGAAGACTATTTTGTCTTCTTAATATTTTCTTGTGCCTTTTTATTATCATTGATGACTTGTTTTTTTTTTGTGGTTTTTTTTTTTTTTTTTTTTTTTGGACTTTCCAAAAGTGTTCAGTGCATCTCAATTATTAGTTTTTGTTTTAGAAAAGTTCTATATGTGTATTTTATTATCTCATATTACTTCTAAATAATTTTGTGCTGGAGTTTTTCCCCTCTTGTGTCAAGTTCCATAGTAGTGATCAACAAACAAGGAGTGGCTGAATAGAAAAGTATTTTAATGTTTCTTATGTTAGCTTCCCCTTCCTCAATTGTCGCATCTTCATGTGATACTTTGATGGAATCTGAATCCTGGTTTGCCATCGATTATAAATCTATATTTATAATGCCATCTTCATGTATTAACATTACCAGTGTGTTACCTATTTTTAATTATTGCAGTTGTGCCATTTTTTTCACCTCCTTATGTGCCATATAATCGCATTCTAATTTAAATTGTGTGGCTGGAGAATTTTCTATGCAAATAACATTTAGAAAAATGTGTATTTTTCAACTGTGATTCTTCTCTAAAATTCTTCTCTCGCAGCATTATAGTACTTACCTGTGTTTGCTGACTGTTAGATTTCTGCATTGTGAAGTATCCAAAATTCAATATAATACCACTGAATGTCCAGTGTAATTTCATTTTTTTTACAAAAGCCAATGATATGCAAATTTCAAAGCAATAAATGTTTTCGAGTTATTCTTTCTTTTTTTGTGTGTATACTTCAGAAAGCTATTATGCATTTTTACATTGTGTAGTTTACTGTTAGAAAAAATGAATTTTTTTTTCTCTCTAAATGTAGGCATTCATTGTTGTCTTAGCTTAAAATCATTTGTTAATCAAAATCCATCTGGGTTTATGTGAAAGGGTGAAATATATATATTGTGTAGCTATCACGGCTAGCTATCAGTTATTTACAATTGAACTTATAAAATGCTTACTGCAAATGTTTGTTACTTAAATTGTATTTTTATATTGCGAAAATTGGCCAGTTTGCCTTGGGTAGATAAATATATTTACATATTGCTATAATGTTATTCCATGACTAGGATTTTTGAAAAATCTCAAGAAATGTGCAGTTGTGCTTTGTGTACTATCTGTATGAATGTTATGTTTTTTTTCCCCCATTGGTGTAAGCGACCTGTGGACTTTTTTGTAATATTTTCTTTTCTTTCGTTAATTGCAGCATCTGTTATAATATATGTCGCACGTATAAAATCTGTGTTCTGTTGATTTTGTAGGAGAGAAGCAATTATAGTGTAAATATAAGATTTTTCAATATTTTTATATCGTGTTTAATCTTTCCTCAATATTTTGTTATTCATGATATGGTTTTCTTTCAGCAATATTTACATTGTGTTTGTTGTAATCCAGTTGTGTGTATTATAATCTGGTGTACGTTTTATGGTTTTCATCTTGATTTCTTGCATGTTTTTTTTATTTTCTTCAAAATTGGTTATTTGTGTTTATTTTCTGTTCATAAAAATGATCAAAAGTGATGCGCAGCTTAGCTTTTTGGATCAATAAAATAGTGAAATTATCAATATAATGCCAGATATGTCTGAGCAGTTTCATTTCTATGAATCATTTGTTTTCATGTGAATAAAGTTGGGAAATCTGGCGATCATTCAATTGTGGTATGCAAAGAATATTTTTTATTGGAAGATTATTTGAAGGGAAAAATATTTCATTGTGGTAAATATTTAACATTCCTAGTATGGGCATTTTTTTTTCTCTTTTCTGTTCTAATAATGAATGCTAAGTGAAAAAGTAAATGTATATGTGTCCAATATAGCATAGGGCTGTGTTTATCTTCACTTCCTATATCAAGATATAAACACAAAATATTTTTATACATGCCTATGAAAATCTGTAATTATCTGTGTGTAACTATTATAACATTATCATGAGGCTTAAATATGTTACTGGTTCCCAGAAATCAAATTGAGGGAATCCCACACAATTTTGCCCAGTTGTGTTTATTACGCCTCATATTTGTTAAAATCTGGCTTACAGTTATCAATCTATATAATTTGTATATAGCGCAATAAGCCACTTGAAATCAAATTTTATATGGTTAAAGGGTTGATTATAGCATCTCACTGTTATCCATTGCAAATAAAGAAGTTTACTCTGCATGTTTGCTACATATGTTGATATTTTTTTTAAGTATATCGTTTTATTTTGGCATTTTTTTTTCCTTGTTTTATTCTTGGAAATATTTTTTTTAGTATTGGTTCAGCTGGAAACTTTAGCCCATCTTTTGTTTAATGTAATATGCAAAACAAATGCACCATGTTTATGTATTTAAATTTTATGAAAGATTGCATGTTTTTTTTGTTTGAAGCCTTTTTGGAAAAATATTCATCTTGAAAAGCTAGCAAATGAATTGGAAATATTCAAAATATTTAATATAGATTCAATTTTTCCTTCAGTTTTCAACAAACACTGTTTAAAGTGAAAACATATTGATCAAAATTATTTTTTCTGACTGACTTTGAAATTTCAATATTCCCAAAAAAAATTATCATTTTTTGCAGTCTTTATATTGCTGTGAATAGAGGCTTGTAAATTGAACTGTTCATCTTTTTTTATATATATATATATATACACACACATCCCTGTATTCTATGTCAACTTTTTGTTATTCCATACTTAATAAAATGGACGGCATTCTATCCTTTATGTTTATCTATTTAATTTCAATGTCTTTATTTTGTCTTTGCTCTTTTTAATGATTTCAGAGTATTCTTTTCTCTTTTTTTTTGGAGCTGCCGAAAGTTGCCTTTCTTCCATTTTTCTCTATTAGAAATAGTTGTTTTTTTACTATTATTAGTTGTTCTCTGTGGTGGTAGGAAGATAAACGGAACTGATATCTTACAATGAAAAATAATTAAGAAAATGCTTGAAAACTAGCACAACACATTAGTTTTTATTTATTTATAAGAAAAATTTTTAGTTTTAATTCAAAATTTAGTAGAAAAGGTATATTGCACAGTTTTAATTACTTTTAAAATCAATAGAATCTAATATAAATTGATGTGACAGCATTAATGCACCAAGAGTCTTGGTAATCCATGAAAACATGGAATTCATTTAATGCTAAATAAAACTAACGGGCCATTCACAACCTTGAGTAGAATTCTTGTCTTACTACCAGTGAAGGCTTGATATCTTCCAGAGTAGCACACCCTTTAAAAAAAAAACATCAAACATAAATTACTTATGTATGAATAATATCATTTGATGTGAAGAGTAAATAGTACCCATATAATATGTCAAAACCACATATAATTCACAGCTTAACCCATTCATTGACCGGTTTTTAGTAATGATAATTTTAATCATGGCTTTTAAGGGATCAGGATGCGGTGAAAAAAATCCATGTACAGTATCAAAAACACTTTTTTTTTAAATTTGTAAGGTGACAACACTACCCACAGGAAGTTCTGATACACATAGTTGTTTATGTTTGTAAAATTCATGTGAGGAAATTCTAGTATATGGATTACAGAATTTCTGGGCTAACTTTATTAACCAGCGAGCACCAGCCTAGAAAATAGGGGAAGTAACCTACTACACCCCCCCCCCCCCCCCACTTAACCGTTCCTGCACCTCATGCACATTCTTCTGCAGAATTTCAAACAAATTGGTTATGCATATAAAAATAAATTAGCTATGACATAGTATTGTATAAAAAAATTAAGTTTACAGTCATATGAATAATAAACCCTTGATTGTAAATATTTCTTTCGCACTGACCTGATAAAGCCATTGCTATATCAAACTCTTTCTTCAATATTTGCAAAACTCTTTTAACACCAGATTCACCCTAAAAAAAATTTTGATCTAGATTATATTTACTGAGTAACAAATAATGAATTAGCAATGGTTTTAATGTTTTAACACTGAAATCAATAAAATATTTCAAAGCAATAAATGAAGTAGCAATTAATGTCAAATATTTTTATAATTAACCATGTCGTGCATAAATTGTACACTTATAAATTTGAAATCTTATAGATCCTTATAGTGAAATTATAAAATCTGTTAAAATAGTAGCTTATGTGTAAAACTACACACTCCTTTTAATACCAAATTCATTATATCTTAAATAAACAAATTAAAGAAATCTTTAAATCTGTGATTGAAATGATCACATACATGGTAAAACTTTTTTTAAAATTTGTTAAATTCTAATTCTCTATTATTTCTTTCCTCTAAATCTTAATAGATTTCACTAAAAAAGATAGAGTAAAAATTTTATTGTGATTATGACTAATACTCAAAAAATCAACAAATAAGGCAAATACCAGGAAATAGCAAAAGATTCTTAATGCATTTCAACATGCTATGGGTGTCTTCAGAGGATAGTATCATTCTGCCGAGTCTCCCACTTGGATTGAGTACCAAATCTTCAATCTCAGTTGCTCAGCGAAACGAAAAAAATTATGTTCAGGTCAAACGTGTCATGGCAAGAATGAAGTGAAGCACTTGCGTGTAAGTCTTTTGCAACAACCTGATTTGCTGCTTGCAAAAAGGAACTATCCGATTGGTCTATTAGAATTTTCTGTAAATTCCTAGTCATAATTAATTTAAGCCTTACCGATATCGATCGATATTCACAAATTAATTCTTGATTTGTGAAATCAAGAATGTGAAAAAAATATACCATCACCACTCACTGCTGGCAAGAGGGCCATAGATTCAAATTTCAGGAAGCGAGAGTTTTCACAAAGTGAAATTCATGGCCGATTTAGACTTCTATGAAGTCACATACATCCGGGCCTTCAAAAATAAATTAGTAAACGACAATAAACCAACACCATCGGGAATTTAAAGAAAATTTGAATAGACCAACTGGATAGCTCTCTTTTTTTTGCATGCAGCCAATCAGGTTGTTGCAAAAGACATGCAGGGGCTTCACTTCATTCTTGCCATGACATTTGACTTGAACAGACGCATAGTTTTTTTCTTTTCGTTCCACTGAGCAACTGAGATTGAAGATTTGGTTATCAATTCAAGTGGGAAACTCGGTCAGCATGATACTCTTATCCTTTGAAGACAACACCCATAGCATGTCAAAATGCATTAGGAATGTTTTAGTATTTCGTGATATTTGCCTTATTCGTTGACGATTTTTTTTAGTATTATTAGGCAGTCATCTACTCTTCTCTATTATGACTAATGCTACATATGCATGTCATACGTTTGCTTCTTGTTTTGTTAATAAACTGATAAAACTATTTACACTGTGTGCTAATCCCCATAGTACAGGTCTTCCTATAAATACAGCTTTTGCTCCAAGAGCTAAAGCTTTTAATACATCTGTTCCAGTCCTCACTCCTCCATCTAAATAAACTTCACATTTGCCTCTGACAGTTCGCACAATCTCAGGAAGAACTTCAATCTGCAAATACACAGAAATGGATATTGAGAAAAAAATTATGATATAACATACACACACACTTATAAAAATTAAATAATTTCAATTGAATTAAAGGAAAATTAAATAAATGTACCACTATCTGCATATTTAAAGTCCAGGTGTCTCAAAAATAGTTGTAATAAGCTCTGGGTGAAATTTGTGGTTATGTTGTTTGTGGTTCTAATCTCTAGACTCTCCTGTGGAACAACCTTGTCATATAGAGTGTATTAGGAATGTTTTTCCTTCAAGTGAAGGTTATCGCAAGATAATGTCCCCTTTCAAAATGGCAAATTAGTTTTGAAAATTGTATTATAGCTGGAGAATCAATGTATCAAAAAGTTCAAGTACATTTTCATAAACCATAAGAGCATGTTGATTTTATGTGATGCTTCAAAGATGGATGAGATTACTCACTGTAGAAGGAACTCCATCTAACTGCCTGGCTCCATGGTTTGAAACCAATATTGCTGAAACTCCATGTTTCACAGCTAAATAAGCATCTTCCTCTGGTGGGAAAAAAAAATTGTCAAAGTCTTAATTTTTTTACTACTGTATGCAGTGAAGTATTACTCAATATTATGTCTAACTACAACATTGTATTGTCCCTCCTATGCCAAAAACATGAATGTGCAAATTCTTGGGGAATGACATTTGAATGTTTACTCTACCCATGTTACTCTATAAAGGTTATTTTCCTAAAATATTTGTAACGTGTTTCAATAAGGATAAACACTAAGTTTCTGGCAAAACTTAGATAACAAAATAAAGGATCCAACCGACTGATGAAAAAAGTAAAATGGAAAATTTGTACATTCATGTTTCTGGCATAAAGGGGACAGTATGTAATTTATGTAGAATGTAGTTAGAAGAGAGAGAAATTTGCTATTGATTTTTTCTTATAAATTTTTGTTATTTGGATTTAAGAGCTTGGAAAAAATATATATTGTCCCCCTTATACCAGAGACATGAAAGAGACCCCCCTCCCCCCTTATACCCAGACATATTAAAATTTTCACTTTTGGGTTTATCAGCTGGTTAGATCACTTATTGCATTCATTTCTCAAAAATAATGACTTTCATAACAAGTTTTGATGCACTAAATGTTGCGAAGTGCATATGTTAGATTTCAACTGATCTATAAATTTACCAGTGAGAATTCCTTTGGCTACAATAGGTAAATTGGTAATGCTCTTTAGCCAGTCAATATCATCCCATGTAATAGATGGATCGAACAATGAATCAGCGTATGTACTTAAACTGGATTCTGAAGTTGCATTTTGCAGGCCTGTCGATTTTATATCTTCAAAGTCAAAGTTTGCCAACCTTGAGAGTGAAAAAAGAAAACACAATATATAAACGTACCTACAAATAAATGCTAAAATAATATTGCTAAAATGCAACAACATTGAGATTTCATACCAGGAGTTCAATTTTTCTAAGAAGTATATTTTTTATATTACCATTAGTGGTTAAATTATTCAAATGATGAATAATGGCTGAGTATGAATCAATTAAATACCAGTGAATCTTCTTTCTCATAGAGACTGAAAATTTTTCAGGAGAAATGAATCCAACCTTTTTAAAGGAATGTAACGCTATAAATATTTCAGGCTTTCAGTGTCATATCAGTGACAATAATTTTGGTATCAGAGCTTTTACTGTTTATAATCAGCAATTATACTGTAATCACATAGAAAAAAAAATTCATTTAACATATGTTATGATTTTCTAAATTGGAGAGAGAAAAAAAATATATACAGCTTCATGAGATATGTTATGGTAATGTGATAAATTGTGATTATCCATAATTTCTGCTATTATGCATAATCACCAATCTTATTGGTGAGTTGGATAAATTTTCTTACATTTACCACTTTTATCAGAGATTGTGCAAAATTCCTGAATGAAGTTGGTAAGTATGATAAATATGGGAGAGAAAGTATGCGGAAATATCACTTAAATTCAACCACTTATCAGTTTCTCCTGTATGTTATGGGTGTACTATGCATATTTTGACACAAAAATTAAAATAAGTGTTACAAGGATAAAAACGTATAAGTTATTATCAGTCTTGTAATGTTGGTTTTCTTCACATTTATCCATATTTTTTAACATATCACCCAAGGCCATAGCGGGAAGGGGGGGGGGGGGCCCTCCGAAATGTGAGGAAATGACTGAAAAAAAGGGGAAAGATGGCCAAATCTATTGTTCTATCACTTTGAAATGCAAGTGGTTCTCCTCCAAACAAAATTTCTGGCTACAGGCCTGATATCACCGTTCAAATCCATCATCCTAGACTAAAATTTGAGTTAAATGTCTGGTAAATTTAAGCAATTCATTGACGATTTATCATATTTACCCATGTGAGCTGGGGATAATACATAATCGGTAAATGTGATGAAGTTGCAAAATTTATCACTTGCCAAAATGGTCAGTGGTAATGCGTAATAATCAGTGATTATCCATAATGACTGGATTTATCACATTTTCCATGACATATCCACACATAAAGTGGTTTAATGGTGTCTTGCTGTGCAAATGTAACCAAAACTTCAGAAATATACCTCAGGTGAGAAGGCAGTACAAATTTATTTCTGTGGTCTGCCCACCGGTTTCCAAACACCGGGGTATCCACAGTAAGGACCAATGCCTTGTAGCCACTGTTTTCAGCTCTCTTGACAAGTTGTTCGGTGATCTTTCTGTCTTTGTAGATATACAATTGGAACCACTTCAGACCATCTGGAGCTGCTTTACTGACATCTTCGATGGATGTCGTTGCTATAGTGCTCAGTATCATCACTGTTCCCTGAGACTCTGTGGCTGTTTTGGAACAATAATATTACACTCGAATTTATCTTGGGCAATATAAATACATTCCATAAATCATAATTATGTTTAAGAAATATAGATTACAAAGGTTTTTTTTTATCTCACCTCTGGCTGTAGCACATTCACCTTCTGGATGAGCCATCTTCTGCATTGCTGATGGAGAAACGCCAACAGGAAACGATATTGGGTTTCCCAATACATTGGTTGTGAATGTTCTTTTTGTTACATCTCTGAGAAGTCGGGGTCTCAAGCGCAGCCTATTTATTAGATTACCCGGTAAAATAAGAATGTCAAAATTTCAATTGGTTATATTCAATATTTTCTATGTATAAATTGTTTGTGGGGTGGGGAAGAGACCACTTTTATATATCAAATAAACTATGCAGATGTTACTATTTCTGTTTGAATCGCAATGTACGTTTCACAGAAATATTTCTTAGAAAAACAGATCTACATCTTTTCGGTGACATTTTTCTTCAAGATGGAAGATCAGTTCTCTGAAATTTGAAAATGCACTAATATTTTATAGAACAAAATGGACCTGCTCTGTTGAGAGATTGAAGTGCCTTTTGCTGTTCACATGAATATGAATGCTGTCTTAAAAGGAGTAGTAGTAAATTTTTACTTCAAGGAACAGAATAGATTTTTCATACTTGGTTTTAGATGATCATACAGAGCTGGTACCTTAACCTTGCTGATTGCGAACCCTACAGTACTCACTCAAATATACTCAAAAGCACATACTCAAGAGGTGCAGTAGCCCTAGTAGATAAGATACTCTCACCTAAAGTATCAAAGGATGATGTTTAGAGATGATACAAATTCAATACACAGTTCATCCTTGACAAACATTCCAGATGCTGGGGTAAAACAGAAACGGGACACGACCACAGAAAAAATAGGTAGTCCCACACGATGGGGTTAGCGCCCCAACCTTCTTGGTGAGTATAAAAAAAAGGCTGCTGTGTGAAATCAGCAATAAATTGCAGGTACCAGCCTAACTAACCCCTTGTGCGCAGAAAGTGATTGTGGTGTAACAAAAATTATCAATGATCAAAAGCACTCAATGCCTGTGCCTGATTTTTTTACTCCCAATCTATTGATTGCCCCTCCCCCAAATTAAACACCCTGTAGAAGTATGCTAATTTGAGTTTGAGCACATTTTAGTTCTCATATGTTTACTTGAGGCTACAAAAAATGCTGAAAATCTCTTATACAGGGTGGTTATAGTTAAACTGACACTACTTAGACTTCTGTAGTATCCATTCTGGTGTACATAGGTTTTGTTGAAACTTGGTATATATGTTATATGGACTATGGGGAAAAGAAAACGTGATGTAAAAAAGTGTCACTGTTTCACCTGGCGGCCGAAAATTGAACTGTATTTATTGTAGGTTCCCCCCCCCCCCCCCCATGATCCATATAACCTATAGGTGCATAGGAAAGTCCTTTTTTTTATCCTGGAATAACTCACAAACCGTTGATCCTAAAAACATACTTCCGATTCGAAAAAGTATCCAAATAACGTGTAAGACCTCAGATACGTCATTCATATTGCAAGGGATTTATTTGTTATTAAAATAAAAATATATCTTTTTATTTGGTCACCCTGTCCTAAAAAAAACCCTTTATATACACTCATTGCCATAAAAATTTGCGCACCAAGAAGTAATTGTCGGATCGTAACGAAACCTGGCATGAAAATACGTGTCTGGCTGATACGCAAATGATTGCGCAATGTGTAATACTGGCAGAGGGCGTTGAACTTCGTTCTCCTTGGCGTATAAAAAACGTAAGCAGAGGAATTTTGCCTGTACTTAATCTGTTGCAGTGGGATGCTTTTTCATTAGGGATGCCGTTACGCCACCATCGAAGACGGTATGATCAGCTGTCAGAGTTCGAGAGGGGAAGTATCATCGGGATGATGGAAGCAGGGTGGTCAGCTCGGCGAGTAACCCGCCACACAGGTCGATCCGACTTTATTGCGAGGAGGTGTTGGGACCAGTGGATGAGAGAGGGAGGTCGCACATGCAATGCGGCCAGGCTCAGGACGCCCTAGGCAGACAGATATCTGAGAAGACCGTTGTATTACTTAACAAGCACGCACAGCGCCAACTGCATCATTGTCCACTATTCGGATACAGGTAGCAGCTTCACTACACGCCCCTGTGCAAAGCGTATTAAGACTCTTTAATACGCTTTGCCCCTGCGTCTGTCCGTACCGTCTTGAGGCGCTTTGCTGAAGAACATTTTGTATCGCGGCGCCTATTACGTCTCCTCCGTTTGGAGTGATGTGGAGCTAGACGGGATTGAACCGCAATCGATTGTGCAGTAATTCAATTTGGGCAGTAATGACAACCGTGTACGCGTGTGGAGGCCTCGTGGCGACGACACCCAGTCACCTCTAATACTGGACAGCCCAGCGGTACGTTCGTGAGATCATTCAGCCACATGTGTTGCCACTCATGGCAGGGCTCCCAAGAGGCATTTTTTCAATAGGACAATGCTCGACCACGCACAGCAAGGGTGTTGCAGGAATGCCTCCGTCACATTAACACCCTTCCTTGGTCTGCCCGATACCCAGATTTGTCACCAATCGAGCACATTTGGGATCACTAGGGAGGCAAGGTGGCAGCCTAAGAATTTGATTGAACTAGAGGCACGCTTACAGCAACCGTGGAATGAGATGACGTAGGACACCATACGGGACTGTATGCCTCAATGCCCACCCGTATCGAATCGTGTATTAAAACTAGAGGTGGCTCAATAGGGTGCTGTCAGACCAGACACGACCCGGGCTCTGTCCTTTCCGGGATGTATGCCCTTTACCCGTGCGGGCTGGGTCGTGCTGGGGAGGTATATCAGAGGGGGCACCCGGACAGGATACCCCAAAAGGATACTAGAACCTCCATTCATTTGTAATTTTCCTGTAACAAATGATTCTTTTGCTTTAATTATGTAATCACTTACTAATATAAACGTTTTATTCACATATATAAAATTTCGTTCCATTCGGACAATTTCTTGGTGAGCAAAATTTTATGGCAATGAGTGTACATATAATATTGCCTTGTCTCTTCTGAGGTCAACAAAAACAGCTCCACGTTTTTGAGTGAAATGTTCGCTGATATATTTGAATTCGAAAAATCACTGATAATGAGGGAAACAACACAGAAGTGTACAATCAGCTTGGTCCCCGTTAGGGTTGTTTCCTTAATTTTTTCAGCGATTTTCGATTTCAAATATTGCACTTGAAAACATGGATTTTTTCCTTTTTTTTTCTTGGGCTCTGGAGAGACAGGGTGAGAGAGAGACAACTTTCCAATTGAATTTTTTTTGAACAGGGTATAACCAAATAAAAAGTTAATTTTTATATTTTATTAACTGTATAACCCCATGCAATATGAATGACGTATCTGAGGTCTACACACAAGGGTGCTCAACCTTAAGGAGAGTGCGGACCACTTCCTTCGCATGAAAACGTGTCGCGGCCACTTACGTGATGTGCAAAAGCACCGCAGGTCACTTAAGTCATCTGTATAAATGTGCCGTGATCCATATTCTTTTGAATAACCAGCTTATATCTCTTGTAGAGACAGAGCGGCGGTGGTAGCCGGTTTGTTTTTGGTCTATAAATGTACCGCGGGTCATTCAAGTGGTCTGTAAATATACTGCGGGTCATTTGAGTATTCTGTAAATGTGCCACGGTTTCTTAAGCGATATGGAAATTTGAGGCGAGAATATTCTGAGATTTTCCTGGATGTAAAAATTGGAAAATAACTCGTGGGCCACTTGAGCGATGTGGAGCTGTACCACAGTTTATTTTATTGGCGGTTAGTGACTCCAAAATTCCATGGAAGGAAATTCCGTAAACAACCCTCTCTCTCCAATCCACTCATCCTTCATACAGTCGTTTTTTTCCCTTCATAAGGTTGGTGATTTAACTTAGATGTGTACGAAAAGGCAAGTGGAGTTTTATCGTATGGACTAACACCCCTCCCCCAAATTATTAAAGGTTTTTTAATACACATATAGGGCTTGAAAAAGCCACCATGACGATTAAAAAATTTGGTATTGGTAAGTTTTACCTCGTTTTGGTTTTTAAATTAGGGTCGGGAGCAACATAAAATCTTTAATTTTTATATCAGCGTATCTACGAACATCGAAAAGGGTCATTATGTCCTTTAAGTAATAAAAAAGTCCCTAAGTAAAAAAGAAAAACATTATTTTAGACCTATTTTTCTCAAGAAGAAATATTTGGCTCCTAAAAAATTGTTCAGGCACCTAGATTTTTCTGCAATTTTTCAAGCCCTGACATACATAATTTTTTTTTGTATGAATTAGGTTAAAACAGCGTTTCTCGAGGGGGGGGGGGGGGAATGAGAAAAATAAATTTCTGAGCGGGAGGGGAGATGTGAACAGAAAATTAAAATTTTTTTGAAAAACTGCTAAAAGGTGGATTAAAAATTTTTCGGTTCCATTACCCCGAAACACAACCTCTAGCTAGATTATTCATCTAAAACAGGAGTCTTCAACCTTTATTTAGCCGCGAGCACTGCCTCTGCTCATCATCAAACAAGGAGTACCCCTCACGACAACTTTGACATAAGTACAGTATGCCTGAAATCTGTATAATTGCAATACTTGGATGTAATTTCCACAGGATGATTAAGTGAAGATTTTGTCAAGTGGTCACGAACATAAAATTAGACACGAGCATAGATCACTCTTGATGCTTCGGGGAGCACACCATGCGGTCCATCGCCCCCCTCCTTCAAAAAATTTTTCTCCCCAACCCACACACCAACTCATAGGATCCTATACTAAACCTAAAGCTTCTACCGTCCCAGAATCTTTTCATTGCCCGCCAGGGGTGATATTGCCCACTTTAGGGAACGCCGATCTAAAAGATCGTTACCGAATTCGTTAAAACAACCCAACAAAAACAATGAGATTCGTGGACGTGGATATAAACGAAATCGTAAATCTATTCTGGAGAGTGGAACCTGTATTTATTTAAACTTAAAAGGTTGTGAGGGTGAAATCAGAGAGAGTGGAAAAAATCAAATGAGAGACGAGTTGATTTTTTTTTCATTCATTGGAACACACGCAATATGCAGCCTTTCCATACATATAAAATGCGCAAAAAACTGAAACCTGTTTGTTCGATTTCGTGCGAAGCTCTATCATAAACAGGCTGTGTGTTTAATAGACAGTAAGTTATCTTCTTTCTCAGCGAAATTTTATGAATTGTCTACAAATATTTGGATAGATACCGAAATTGGATACAACAAATTGCAATTTTCTTTCCACGAAACTAGCATCAAGCTAGACAGGCTTTTTTTTGCCAGTGCTGTCTTGACAAAAAATCGTGTCTAGCGTGATGATAGTTTCGGGTAGAGAGAATTTTTTTCTTCGTGTTTTCAACTTTGCTATTCATTCACAGATTATTTATTTTCCAACACAATAAAATTAAGATATTCGCATAAATGTATTGCAGTAGAGAGAAGACGGTTTTTTTTCTCTCTTTATGTGTATATATATATACTAAAAGCCTATTCATTATAAGAACTTTCATTATAAGAACATTATTCCTTATTTTGCAATCGAAATTTCAAAGAAAAAAATAGCGGAATGCCGCAGTTACTTTACCGTAGAAAGGCTTCCCGATTTTCCTTGAGTGTCTGCTCGATATTAGCTCCACTCTTGTAATAATCTGCAGCATTTTTGTTCAAGTAATTCAGGGCATAGTCTTCAAAATCCTGCAAGCAGACAAGCTTATCTGCAGCTGCTCTACTGTTCGTCACCGCCATATAATCACTGGTTCCTCTGATCTTCTCTCTTGTTAGGGCAAATTAATTTATTCTTGTAGAAAAGCAATAGCGGAATCGATGTCACTGCAAACTCGTGCTCTTATGGGGTGTTTCTTTCTTTCTCAGATGTCGTAAATAATTCAGAGGCGATGGTCAGAGAATAATTCGTTTGTTTTGTCGTCTTCAAAGAACACGATACAGAAGAGAAAAAAAAAACTCCTCCGAGATAAAGGCTCTAATCACAAACGGTTCTGAGTTATCTTAAGTGATTTCAGCCATTACGGGTTATGTTGGATACAGCTGTGCGATACCTGGACATTCGCGCTGCTATTCAATTTGGGATTAAATATGTTGCCTTGGAATAGTTATTTGCATCTATTTATGAAGTGATGTGGGACTTTCTAAGTCTTCGTTACAAGTTGGGAATAATGCTGCAAGATTGGAAAAACATTTCCAGCAGCCAGGTCATAGTTCAAAGAAGCTATAACCATGGAAGAAAACTTTTAGTTTTAGGACAATATTTAATATACATACAGGGTATCCATATACAGCGATACCTCAGCTAACGAACGCTTCTGTTTACGAATTTTTCGGCTTAGGAGCTGTTCAAGTATTACGTCAGCAAATTTTTAGCCATTTTTGACCCCCGGTCAGCAAAATTTCGTCAGTTCTGCTCCTTACCTGCTAACGCATATTGGTGGGATCAGAGACGTACGCGGAAGAGGGGGGGGGGGCGCATGCCTCTCCAGACGATCAAAAATTTATTTTTTTAATGCAAAAATATTTCTTTTAATTAAAATTTCGAAAGAAAATACCTTTAAGGTACATGTTATTATAATCAATTTCTGTTAATTTCAATGCTATATTTGAAGGCCAAGAACTAATTTCTTTTTGAGAAATTTATTGCCACACACACCACCCTCTGTCATATATAGTAAACCCATGGCTGCACACCAAATTTGGCCCTGGGGATTATCTGATGGGGCCCGGCCCCTCAAACCTAATTTTGTGAAAATGCATCAAGCGGCACATTTCCAGATCGCTTAAGTCACCCGTGAAACAATTCCAGATCGCTTAAGTCACCCGTGGCACAATTCCAGAGCATTTAAGCGGCCCGTGGCACATTCACAGATCACTTAAGTGACCCACGACACAGTTCCAGAATACTTAAGCGATCCGTGGCTCATTTGGAGATCCCTTGAGTGACGTGTGTCACAGTTTTACATCACTCAAGTTACCCGCGGCACATTCCCAGATTACTTAAGTGAACCGTGGCATAATAACGGATCACTTGAGTGATGCGTGGCACAGTTCGAGAGCACTTAAGCGGCCCGGACGCATTTCCAGATCACTTGGATCCGCGAGACATTTAGAGTGGTTCTGTGGAAGACGATGCCATTAAGAATATTTCATATTGTTATAAAGGGTGGTTGATGACGTAAACATTATCCAAACCATCCCTCTCCCCTTGTCATCAAAAGTCAGCAAATCGGAAACCACCTCCATCGATGCTGACGTAATACTCGAATGACCCCTTATTCTGTCTAACGAACATTTTCGTAAATATGAATGCACATGCACATGCTCGTAAAACAGCTGCGCCGCGAGCTGAATTTCCGTCCCAATCATCATCAGAATAACAACTTTACCATACACCAACTCCTGTCATATACCGCCATACGCATTTTTCAACCAGTAAAGTTGGGTGAGAAATGAAGGCGTCATCTATCGGTGGTCGCCCCAGGCTCGTTAGGTAAAGAACTTGTTTCTGATGTTCTTCCCCAGATTCGAACCCTTGGAGGTGGAAGGCGAGCATCTTACCACTGCACCACTCGGGTGATCATCAGAATTACTGTCACTCAAGCCCGATTAATTTTTGTTCACCTCGGAATATTTCAGGATGTACCTATAACATTTCTCTGTCTGAAAGCTTGTGAACAATTTCATGTGAAACGAAAGATTCAGCTAATACAAAATGCATTAAAAAAAGTGGGGGTGTGTTATGTTTTCTCAGTGTTATGTTTTCCCCTATGTTTTCTCAGAGCACGCTTTCTTTCAGTCCAAGACTGTGCATCAAACTGAATAGTGTGGACATTCTAAGAGCTTATCTCTTCTATCTGCAAGTATCAAACACAAATGAACTGAGCAAATCACAAATGTATGAGGCACCTACGAACTCGACTGGGTTGTGTGAGTGCGTACAGCAGTGTAAAATAATCTTATCTTCCCGTAGATCCTCATTTACCCAATTTGGAAGCTGTTCATTTATTCCTTTTAGTCAATTTTTGTTCAAATTTCCCCCATATTATTCGGCTCTTTGAAAGGAGGTGGTCGTTTCTACCGCCCCCCCTCCCCGGATCGGTGCCTAAGCGAAGGTAGACATCTTCAGCTAAGAATGGAGAAAAGGTAAATACCTTCAGCTCCGAATGGAACAGAGAGCTAGACACATTCAGATGAGAATGGAGCAGAGCCGCACAAATTCGAATAAAGCGAAGGCCGACATCTTCAGCTGCGAATGAAGCCGAGGCAGGCGGATTCAGGCAACAGCCACTAGATAACAATTGAAAATTCTCTAGTAGGTGTTAATTCAGGGCATTGTGTCGGAGAAATGACCTATTGCGAAGGTGCTTCACATCATTCCGTAGTTTACGGGACAGACAAATTTTCCACATATTATTCGGCTCTCCGGAATCCCCCTCCCATGTTGAACCACCATTGAACCGCCCATACTTTTGTTTAATGTTAAAATTTGTTGTGGGTTTTCTTGCAATAAATTTTTAAACAGAAGCGACTTCATGCGAAGGTAAGATGCCATATTGTTTTCCGTTCTGTTTGGCAATTACCAGAGCACCATATGACCCGTATTTTAAAGGACACTCTTGATCGTATAAGTCGTAAAAACTTTTTTTTTTTTTTGGCATCTTACCGTTGCATGGAGTTGGAACCAGCTTCCAGTTTAAAAATTCATTGTAAGAAAAATCTAGCAAATTTTAACATTGAACAAAAATATGGTTTTTCAGTGCAATATCTTTCTTGAATTATTTCCGTAGTTCAAATGTCCCCAGTGTCCCTGACTGACGAAGTCGGGAGGAAAAAACTACTGGAATTACCGTTTATAGTCAGCATCCAAATGGTCTGAATTTTTTATAAAGATGCGAAAAAATGCAAGATAAACGAGTTTCAGTTATGTTTTACGAGCAACAGCAACACAGGAAATTTGTTCCTTTTTTCCAATTAAAAGCGCTCCGGATTCCGGAATTTTCAAGGGTTCCGTGATGTTTAATTTCGCGGAACTTTTGAGGTTCCGTGAAATACCAGTTGCAAAACTATGTCTCAGAGTAGTGGCTCCTAGGGACGTTGCGATGAGCCATTGATATTGATATGTCCCGCTCGGTGCTGTGAAGTGGTTTTTTTGGAAAAGATTGTGGGTGCTGGATAGACTTTGAGTAAGGCTAGGGATCCACGGGTGACAAAAGTTTGAGAACCACTGCAATACAGGATGAGTTACATTGAGAAACATTAAAGTAGAACCCCTACTGCCACCTATCAAATAAAAAACATACCTGTTTATGATTCTTGGATTGGAATTGATGACCGGTTTTTTGAATAATATGCCGCATGAAATAAAACAATATAGTATGTTGTTAATAAATATTTTATAAGCAATAATATGGATGAAATCATCAAGTTCACTGCAAAACTTTAAAAGATGATGTTTATGTGCAGTAAAATAGCGTTCCGCTGTGGTGGTCAAGTGGTCATAGCGACGGACTCGCAACGAGAGGATCCGGGTTCAAACCCCACCGTCGCCGCAGTGGTGGTCGGCTGAAGTTGGTTTTCTGCGGTTCCCAAATTCGAGGAGCGAATGCGAGCCCATCTCGCCGTTAAAAAGTCTCCCCGCAGAGAGCAACAGGCCTACAACGGTATAATTATTCATTCATTACACTTCACTCACTGTCAGTTGATAAAAAACTCATAGTTTAAAAAAATTGATGGCAGCGCTGCATGAGGTTCGCACGATAGAGATTCGCTCCAGGATACTATTATAGAAGATCTATGCCGCATAGATAATTTAGTACATAACACAAGCATTACACAGAAACGAGATTCACGGAAGGTTCACTATACGTACACACACATTCTAACATGTACCAATTCGTTAGAAGTTCCGCAGAAGAATGTGAACCAGGTGCACGTCTGGTTTAGTAGTAGTAAAATAGCGTTAGTAACACTCGCAAGAGGTGGCCCTCCTTGGCTTCCTACGATTGTAATCAGGGCCGCAACTACATGTTTGGTCACCCGGGGCAAGTACGCATTTTGGTGCCCCCTTGTAATGTGGAAGGAGAGGTTTGAGAATAAAATTTGCGCCCCCTCTGGTTCAACGCTCCGGGCACGAGACCCGCCTGCCCTCTCCCTAGTTGCAGCCTGATTGTAATTAAAAACAAAGAGCATAGGAACCGAAAACAATAGGGCCACACTAGGGAGAGTTACTAACGTTATTTTACAACATACAACTGATAAAGTTTTGCAGTAAACTTAATAATTCTATCTGTAAATTATTACTCAAAAAATGTTTGCTAATATCATACCATATTACTTTGTTTTTCATGCAGCACATTGATTTGGTCACTAATTCCAATCGAAAAAATCATAACAGTTGTTTTTTTTATATGACACAGGTGGCAGAAGGGGTTTCAGTTTAATGATGCTTTTCAATATAATACATAGTATTATATTCAGTCGGCCCGGCGTACGTTCCGGGGGTGGCCGCGAATACGAAAAATCCATGAATAACCGAAACCATAGGTTTTTTTTTGTTTATCTCGTTTATTGAACAGCACGAGAAGAGCAGGGTGACGTAATAAGGGGATGTTAAAGACGGTGCAGAGATTGTTGACGATGTTTTCTGAAAGAACATTGTGCGATTTCTGTTTGCTGCTTCTTCATATCATTTCCGCTATGCTGTTACTCATGGTGTGAAAATTTGCCTTCCACTTCATCTTGATCTTCTTCATCTGGTACCGCTTCAGTTTCAGCAGCAGTCAGCTGAATTAATCCTCCTCGATCAATGCCTCTGAATTGCTATTAATTAGCTGTTCGCTTCTTCTATATCTATATCATTGAACTTTTCTCCACCTACCTGTTTCGCTAACGTGACAATGTCTTTTATAATCTCTTCAGTTGGCTCTGTAGAAATGGTGCGCATATTCTGGCCAAAGGTTAATCCGACCCGAGTAACTGTTTCTCTCTTACGAGAAATTTCGACGGCTATTGCAGAAAGAGTGTAGGGGGGGGGGGGGGAGAACCTCATATCAATGAAGAAATATGTTTCAAAGTAGAGAAAAAAATTGTAAAAAATTTCCCCAGAAAAAAATGAAAAATAATTCGGGAAACTGAAAAGGAGGACAAAAGCAAATTTTCCGAAACGTAAGAGGACGCTTGAAATGACATCAAAAAGGAGGACGGTTGGTAACCCTACCAATGACCATCAATTGTGTCCAACTTGTAAGGGGTCTCAGTTTATTGCTCAGCATAGGCGGAAGATTAAAAGTCTGGGGGAGGGGGCATGATGATGACGTCAATTTATATATACGCAGATACATTAGATCAGTCGGCTTTAACTTTTACACTGGGGGGGGGGGGGGAAAGCATTGCTCCCATGCTTCCCTGTATCTCCGTTCATGTTGTTCAGCCCGGGGGCCAAGTGGTATATATTTTGCTGGTCGGAACTAGTGCACCCCTGCCATAGGGAGGGAAAGTGTTGGTAAAACCAGTCTTGTAGATATATCTAAAAAAAATTGTATCTATAAAAAAAAAAAATTCAAATTTCCACAATACCCTCCCTTCGAAAAATGAATCCTATGAAAGTAGTATGTTTCCCATGTTAGTAGTAGCCCATGTAGTAGCCATGTAGTATCCCATGTTAGTAGTATCTAGTAGACTTTTTGGTAAAACGTGGGTTGAATTTTTTCTTCCTCGAAAACTGACCCATATGTAAGCTGATCCCTCCAATTCCAGAATAAATTTTTGAACAAAAAACTCTACTTATACACAAATACATGAGCCCCTTTGATGTATAAAAGACATCGTGAGTATCAAAGGAACTATTTGCAGTTGCCTAGATGAAACAATAAACCTTTTGTGGCTCCACAAAAGCCCTATACTTGATTGTCTCTTTATATGGCAGTTAAGATGACACAGCTGAACCCAGATATTCAAATCATTTTCATGCCATATCCTGCTTAAAATTTTCGTAAGAGTTTCGTGTTTTTTGCAAGATTTTTCTCGACGCAGCAATTTTAAATTACACTGAGTGTATTTAAACTGAATTTGAATTTTCAAGTGATCAGTATTGGGAAATATGTAAAAGTGAAAATGACTGATTAATTTCACAAAATTAGCAAATAAACTTTTATTGCAAGGTCTTCTAATGAAGATCAGCATATGATATACATATTTTAAAATTAAAACAGAAAAAAAAGTCCTATATACATAATAATTTCAACTGAAAATCTTTGATTAAAGAACGTACCACCTTCTCATCAACAGCAGAAATCCAGTCCATAAGACCTTTTGGTCCTTAACTAAAAACAAAAAAGAATTTTCATCGCTTTATGAAGGAGGTTTCCCAAGTTTGGACCAAGCTCTCTCTACAGATGAGTAGGTGATACGCCTTCTAGTAATTTTATTTGTGTGCATTATCTTAGAGGAAAAAATCCTCTTAAATTAAAAATTCTGCTCTGAATTTTCAAGAGAAGAGAAATTTGTTGGTATGAATATATGTTATTGAAAAAAAATTGTTAAAGTTTGAGTAAAATAACATAAATAAAATAGATACATGAGGGTAAAAAAAACTATGAATAATAAATACAAAATGTGCTATAACTAATTTGAAGCAGTAAACATGAGTATTATCTATACTGAAGTGAAAAAATAAAACTCGAGAGACAGTAGAGAATATATTTCCTGCCCAATTACACGAGTACACCTCATCCATCTGAAAGAAAAGATTCTGTTACCAAACTATATTCTTTGAAAATATTTAGATGTAATATTTTTAAATCAAGGATTTTTTTTAATTCTTGTTATATTATTTATGAAAGTTTTTTAATCAGTGATTCCTTAACAAGCGCTTAAAAGTACTATAAGCTCAGCTGGCTGTTTCCACAAGATATTCTGAAAATAAATGTATATAGTAAAAGTCTGTTATAACTAATACAGATTATAATGAGAATCTCACAACTGTTATGAGTAATTCGTAAGTGATTATCAAAGAGCTAATGTTAAAGATACAAAAAAATATTTTTGCGTATAGCAAGTTATTTATTAATGAAAATCAGAACACATTCGCTATAATGATAACGAAAATTCTTGAAAATTCTTTGAGAAGAAAATTATTTTTTTTAAAGAATTATACATATAAAATGGGGACTAGAAAGAGTGGCATTTTTTAAAATCTCTTCGCCCTATTCATAGATGTTTATATATGGGGCATGTCAGTACCTCCCCATATAGATAAGAAGACCACAGTCTTATCCTCTTGTTATCTAGACCTATATGGGGGTGGAAAATGTGTTATTTTATCTGTGAGCATGTTGATTGGGCAGGTGGTTTTGATATCATTGTTAGTTCCCTTGAGAAATCATCTCCATCGCTCTCACCATTTTCTCTGCCTTAAATGTTATTTTATAGTGAAAAACTGCTGCATTCCATAAAATGCAAAATTTTTGTTAGCAATCAACATCTTTTGTATGCATAACCAGCTAACTCTAAATGTAAATATTTCAGCAAAACATGGGCAGGAAACGGGGGGGGGGCACGCATGGGGGTTCTCCCCCCCCCCCCCCAGCGTCAAAGACGAAGCTGACTAATCTAATGTATATGCCTAAGTATATGTAATGTATATGCCTATACATGTATATGAATTGGCATCATCGTCATTATGCCCCCCAGCAATCATCATCGTGCGCCCCACAAACTTTCACGTTTATCTCCTCCTATGCTCCAAAAGTAGTTCTAAAGAAAAGTAAATTTATCTAGCCCCCCCCCTCATTTATAATTTTCTACAGCGCAAAAAACTAAAGTTCATTTACAATGAGAAGTCTGTTATAACTACAATTTTCCCGCTGATTGTGAACTGTCATTATAATAGACTTTTATTGTATTTGAAGCAAATGAATAAAACAATGACACTCCACTAAATGTGTCACAGCATTTAGATTAGACAGTGGCTAGTGCCACAACATATATTTAAATTCTAATATCATTACTAAACGTGCCGAGAAGGTATTGTTATAAATACTGATTCAAATTACAATATTTCGCAAAAAATAACTTAGACCTATATTCTTGATTTGTGTTCTTTGATTATTTTACTGATTAATTTACGAAATTTTCCCTCCAGATGAAAACAGTTCCTCGTTGTTTTCATGCAACACAATTATTCTGAACGTGAAAGGTATCTAGTATGCTATGTGATTAATTCATTGACCTATTTATCTGGTGACAATTTGTTCATCATGCTAATTGCATTGGTAATCACTTGTACAGCTGCAGGCTGAATTAATGAGCACTGCCCAGACCACTCAAATGACTTGAAGCTATCACGATGTATGAACCGTGTATTAATGCTCAATATCTTTACAATGATAGCTATTCCCATGTAACAGTGTTTCTCAACCTTTCTGAACCCAAGGATTCATAGAAGGTCTGAAAAAATTAGACAGCCTTATTAATTAATTTACAGCATGTGGGTCTCTCCAACTTTTAGGCATGAATGCAAGCCAGTCTCCCATTTAAAGAAAGCATTCCACAGAGATCAGGCAGACATTCAGAACGATAGCTTAAATAAAATGAACATTCAGGCATCTGACATTTTCATTTTGAAATATAAAAGACTGATGGCAGTGCTTCTCGAACATGAAGCATACACAACTCTGACATCATAAATACATTTGAGGGAGGGGGGGACACTCACATCATATGCAAACTTTCTGGTATGCATCTATTCATTAGAACTTCACCAGAGGAAATGTTTACAAGATGCATGTATGGTTTAATAGCAGTATACAAATAAAATCTTTTATACAAATCTATGTGATATTACTAATTAGTCATATGCAATTGAGTAAATTTAATTTAATTTACTCAATGTCTCTGTTTGTCTGAAGATCATCTATACCAGAGTGTGTTTCCCAATTTATTTGTACTATAGTCCCTTCTCCAGAAAAAAAAAATCTAATCCTTCTCCCCAACTCACGCTAACCCATGGGATCCTATGTTATATATGTAGCTACTACCGCCCCTTCTGGACCATTCCATCACCCCATCACTGGGCAATATTCCCCACTTTGGGAAAACACTGACCTATACCATCTTCATGGAAAATGAATTGTGAAACACTACTATGCAGGTTAACCGAATTACTCTTAAATTCACACTTAAAATTACAGTTCATGAAAAAGCAGATTTATAAAGTTTTCAACAATAGTAGAATGAATAGTTTATAAGGTTTTCAGAGCCATCATTTGATGAAAATTGACTGTCCGGGTCGGAAGACTGTGGGTCTGTTTTAGTTTTAACTCAATGTTTCCCCCAACAGTAGTGGTTGGCATCTTCAGGTGAACCGTAAAACTGGAACTGAGTCATGTTGGGGAAATGTTGAGGAAAAACTCAGACACAGGTCTTCGTACACGAACAGTGAATTTTCATCAGAATGAATAAAAGCTTTGAAAAATTATTTATAAACTAACCGTGGTGTGCACTCACCTTGAAAATCACACTTCTACTTTGACAGATATGTTCTGAGATGAGGCAACATGCTCAATGTTTTTGTCAGACTCACCAGTCAAGTTATTTGCAGTGGTATCAGGGATGGAAAGACTATAGCTTTGCTCCCTTCCATGCCCTGCAATCTCCATCCTATCTGGATACAAAGAAACTGTTGCAAAAGCACAACTTTCTGGTGGGGTTTCGATAATTCCAGAGAATACTATATAATGTATCCCATGAGAATCTACAGCATAGCCCTTCTCGTGGCTATGACCGCTGAAATATGCAACAACACATTTATGTTTATGGAAACAGGAAATGACCTCATCATAGTTCCATAGGAGACAGCTTGAATCTGTGCTGTCCGGCGAGAGACTGACATGACCTGAAACACAGGAAATAATACTTGTTTTTGAGAATAGTGTAACAGTAAAATAGCGTAGAGTAAAATAGTTAAATCAGTAGATACAAATCTTTTGTGCAGGCGAAAAACCATGAATACAAAAGTTTTGATCCCAGAGACTAAGCCAATCTGCTAATCAAGAAATTAAAAAAAAACAATGATGAAAACTCTTTGACTAAACCTTACACATAGGACTCTCTTCTACTAAACTTGTTTACATGCATCACATAGTTTAGTAGTTAGCTGAATTTTTGAATTCTAAGTTGTTAAGTACAGTGGAACTTCGGTTAACGAGCTTAATTCACTCCACAAATGTACTCGTCATCGCTCGAATCAAACTTCTCCATAGAAAACAATGGAAGCTTGGATATCCATTATTCCAATAATATCCAATTATTCATTCACATAAAAATGACTAATAAAAATGCATTCAATTGATAATTAAATACAATAATAATTATACATAATGCAATAAAATATACATAGTATAAATAATGCTATAAATAAACACACATTTACAAATTAACTCTCTAAACGACGAGAAAGAAAGAGGGGAAGGACTATATCGTTTAGGACAATTTACAGACTCCTTGTTGTTTTAAAATTTATACTTTTTGCGTGACTTTCAAAAATAACCTTATCTAATGATACATGCTATTGCCTCTTTTTTCTTAGGATTTATGGATAATGCTAAATTGTAGTGTTCGTTGAAGAGATTGCACATTGCTACAGCTTTATTTTGGTGGTTCTTTTCTACCGAGTTTTGTACAGATCCCCACATTCTACACATCTCTCCAATCTCATTTTATGCGAGAGGACATCTCCTTACTTCTCTCTTCCTCAGATGAGATACCGTCCATGAACTCTTGCTGGTGCGTGCAAAAGAGATACATAACTTCATCTAACGTCAACTTCTAGACATTTTTCACCATTAGTTTGTGAATGCCATCCTCATGCACCTGAAGTCCATGGTTTTCCCCAAGCACAAAATCTCTTCAACAAGTAGTGGCTCTTGTTAATGAGTTAGCCAAGTCACGTTCAATAATGCAATCAGCCCACAGTTTTTCCCAATCAGAATTTAAAAAAACTGTGCACATACGCATCGCTGCTATGCTACATCTAGTTTCGTATCATAGATATTCACACTTGCACATGTGTTAATTTTCCAACTGGGGCATGCTTACCGGAGACTGTAAGGAAGAATACTACCCAAAAGTCTATAACACGCGTATGGCCGAAAGCAAAAACCATCAGCTCAGTTGTGATAATGGAAAAAAATAAAAAAGCACAAAATTTTTTGCTCATAATGCAAACCACAGCTTGTTAACTGAGTCAAAATTTGTTAAAAATTTTTGCTCATCATGCAAATTGCTCGTTAACCAAAGTTCCACTGTACTTTAAGATGTATAGAAATGTTAAGGGTCATTTACAAATATTTACATGCTATTTAGTTGTTAAGTTGTCGAGAAGACAAGTAGATAAACTGGATTCTATTTTTTGGTTAAGTAGGCAATATGCACATGACCTCACATTATCCAATGAGCATCAACCACTTGATCACCTACACTGGGACAGTTTTTTTGAGCACTTCGTTAATTACTAAACTACTTGTGATGCATGTAAACAGGCCTACATCTACTACCAAACCACACATGCACTTATTCTGAGGAACTTCTAACAAATTGGGGTATGCCAGAATGTGCTGTGTACATGTTTTGTACCTAATGCGAAAATTGTTTCTGAAATACCTGTTATGTGTTTAAAAAGTACTGTCACCCGTCTTCTGAGTTAAAAAAAAAAAAACCAACTTGTCAGGTAATTTTGTTTGAAGTATTATGCATGAATTCTAAATGGTGTATGCCCGATTGCTCTCTGTGGAGAGACTTTTTTACATAGGGAGGATTAGCTAGCCCTTATATACATCTAGTAAACATTAAATCCTTTCAGAATTTTAATGAACTACTACTATAATTATATTTTATACTTGACCGTACATGCACCTGATACAAATTCCTCTGTGGAATTTCTAATGTGTGTGTGTTTTGAGTGTATGTGTGGCTCTAATGTATTTATGTCATCCGAGTCCCATGAAAGCACTTGGTTTTTTTCCTGAATGTGTGAGATTCCAATATTAATTTACAAAACAAAATTTCATTCGCTTTAGCACTTACACCATAAATTAAAAAAAAATTTAAATTACCTATTTTTAAGAAAGAATAAAATTTTTTTAATGCTTTAATTTTTATGTTGTTTTTATGGATATGAGAGTCCAGAAAACATATAGGAATTTTTTTTTCATGAATTTTATGGTTGACACCTCCAAATTAAAGGATCAGAAGGGGAAATAACATGGGGAAAAAAAATTATGAAAATCAATTCAAATCTTAATTCGGCCGATAAAAGGTTAAATTGGACAAAACAAAATTTTTTATTTAAAAAAAAAGTGTTTAAATCAACTAATTTAGTCGGAACTAAAACTATATATTTTTTAATTTGTCAAGCCTGGGTACATGCAGGACCCTAAAATACAATATTTATCATTCACAGGCAGCCAGGCAAGCCTGACGATACTTATATTTACATAAAAGAATCGGGCACCTGCTACTTTCACTTCTAATTACGGAAGGAAGATGGAAGAACTTCTCAAACACAAAACATGCATAATTCTTACATCATCAATGTGTTAGAAATTCCTTAGAGGAATATTCAATGTGGTGCATATTTTCTTCGGAAATCATTTTTCTTTCAGTCAAAGCTTAAGTACCGTTTCATAGTACCTGAACATTGCCCACCTAAGGGGCATTAGAGAGGGACACAATTTTCTTTGGAATTTAAATCAAATTATTTTTATGGTAATTACTCAATCTACTTAACCACACATGCACTCGTACACATTCCCTTGCAGAATTTGTAACAAATCTATACACGTTGGAATGTGTGTTCTGAGTGTGTGGCCCCAAATGTAGTTATGTTATCAGAGTTGTGCTTCTTCTAGTCAGACTGCCATCTGTCTTCCATATTTTGAAGTGAAGATGGTAAATGCTTGAATTTTTCATATTATGTATGTATCCTAGTATAGGTATCCTATTATGGTAGTTTCTGATCGGCTTCAAACCAAAAAAAATTACATGAATTCCCTTTCTACCACACAGATACAGATATTTACTCAATTCATTAACTCATACTTACCAAAAACTACAACTTTTTGATGCTTATGATCAGAATCAGCTAATTCATTCTCCAACCAAGACAACTGCTCTTGCCCCACAGCACCATTCATTTGTTGGAACCGAACATCAAGACCTTGGAGATCTCCGTCACAGTCCCAAAGATCAAAATCAGAATGTTTATGGTAACCTTCTAGAATTCTAGCCGCTTCTGCATAATGAGGATGACTAGACTTATAACCTAAAACACTTATATCAAAGCAATCTAACGATATGAACTTCAAATGTTCATTGGGTGTGAACTTATAATATAGGGTCACTGCTTCATGATCATCATCAATTAGTTGTCGAGCGGAACTGAAAATATTCAGAGGAATATCCATTTTTGCCACAGATTTGTTGAATAGCTCAGCGAGATCTTGTCGTCGAAAGTTATATAACTCATGATTCCCAACAGTATGAAATGTTGGGATCGACTGGTACGACTCAAACTTCTCGAGAGTTTTCTCGAGAGCTGTATTAGAACCATTGTTCAATCGATTCAAACCATCAATGATATCTCCTAATTGTAAAACAAAACTCACAGGTCTTGGGAAAGTTTTCCAATATTCAAAAGCATTCTCAACATGGATCAAAGCTTGTCTGTAGAATCTTATCTTAGAATTGTCATATCCAGCTGGTCTGTCATCACAATCGGCATACTGTACATCTGTCACAACACCAAATGTGGCTAAAGGTTTTGACTTACTGCAGGTAGCCATCTTACCAGTTATCCTGATGAAACAAAAAATTGTTTTATGATTTTTATAAAATGAATTTTCAAATAAATTCTATTAAATTGATTACAACGAATATACAAACACAGATGAATTCCTTTTTTATTAGAATTGAAATTAGTGTCAGAAATGAAAAATGCAGTAAATAAAACCACATGACTGTATGTCTTATACAGGTCTGAACAAATCCATTGCCAATGTCCTGGGCCTGTAAAAGATTTGTCCAGGCATTCATATTGTTGTTTTCAACTGCATGCTCAAAGCCAGCATATACAATATTGATTGAAGCAGGACTTGACAAATCACAAAAAAAAATATCTAGGCACAAAAAATTTTTACCTAGAGAAAAAGGTCCAAAATAATGTTTCTTTCGATTTTTTCAGGCCATAGTGACTCTTTCATGTTGACAGATATGCTGATATAAATTCCAAACATTTTGTGCTGTTCTCAGACTCCACTTTAGTAAATACACACAAAGAAAATTTTAGGTGCCAATATAAATTTTTAAGTCGCCATGGCGTCCTGGTGCCTGGGAATTGTCAAGTCCTGGATTTGGACATATTTTAAGCTGGGTACGTAAACTTGTGGAGATTTGTCCAGCCCTAGTCTGATAAAATATTAGATTTTTTACAAAAAAAAAAAAAAATCTGTAGCAGTCTGAATCAGGGTTTAGCACATTAAAAAAAAATATGGTGCCAGTCAAACTTCTTAAGAGCAAAGCATGATTTCGTTCTTAAAAAAAAGTTCTAAATATGAATAATGTTTTATCAACTTTTCCGGGACTTTACATCGCCTTCTTATGTTAAAAAGCCATGCTGTCATGAAGTCAGAAGATTTGGTGTCACTCAAACTCCAATCATATATAGAAAAGTTTCAGGTATTAGTACCAATTTTCTAGGCATCATGGTGAAGCGACACCTGGGATTAGCAAGCCCTGGTCCCAAGCCCACAACTTCTGTATTTCAATACATACTTATTATTTATTGGGTTCTTTATAAGACTCGAATAAAATGAAACATCTTCAGGATACAATCAATAAAATTTTCCGCTCATTACACATTAAATATTTTTCCCTTTCTGCATAACAAAATTGGTGTTTTGTCTCTTAAAAAAAAATTTTGTTAGTACGAAATATTTTTGGTATTTCTCGGACTCCATCTTAATGAGGTTCGACTGTATTTTGTGTTTAGAACTAATACTCTGTTAACCAGGGTTCATACTCACTTTCTCATGAATAAATTTCCCTGAATTTTCCAGGTTTTTCCTGTTAGAGAAAATTAAAAAAGTTCTGGTTTCATTATTAAAGTTGAAGAAGAGATTGATTTTATTTGCAAATCATTTGTGTAGCATTTAAAAACCACATTTTCTTCTCGTTCAGTTTAATAATTACATTCAGACTTCCCTTTTCTTGTTTTTCTGATTTATCATGTAATTTCTGTAAAGACGCCAGTATCATTTTATCTTGTGCTATCATTTTTTTATTCAGGGCTTAGCAAATCAAGAAAAAATCTAGATGCCAACAAAATATTTCAGGAGCCAAGCATATTTCTTCTGCCTAAGCTACTAATCACCAGGGCCGTCTTAAGAGTACCTTGACCCACCAGGAAAATTGATTTTTCTGACGATCTCCCTACCTTCCTAGAAATTATTGCTGACCAATTTGCGTGTTTAATATTGAAAATCTCAACAAGATCTTGTTATCATGAGGCCACCGTGCTGTGCTTGGGTAGGCCTATGAGTTATTAAGACGGCACTGATAGTCACGCACAGAAAATTTTAGGCAATATGAATTTTTTAGTCACCATGGCAACCTGGTGCTTAGAATTTTCCAACCCTGTTTTTTTTGTGACATGATTTAATTGAAGACATGTCTATTTATATATGATTCAATGAGTTTCGTATCTTTTGATAATGTTCCAGGTTCATTGTCCTAAATACATTGATTAGTTATTATTGTTAGTAATTTACATTGATTAGTTGTGAGAGATTTTCTTTTCGATTTCCTAGAATCCTTCAGTAAAAATTAAGTTATATTGAGCAATTCTAGGTTATTCCCTTCATTGCATGAAGAAAGATTAATTAATGTTTCTTTTTAATCACAGATTGCATTTATTTATTTTGTCCAATTTTAATTCACCCTGAAGTTCATCTATGACAGGTAAATTCATCGAAATATTTTTTCATTGGTAATGAGTAAGGCATGTGTTCTCCTGTTAATTTTCGGAAATATCAAAATAAAATGTTTTTTTACACTTTTCTATTTGTATTTAATGTTTTGTGAAGAAATTTCTATTGAATGCCACTAAAAATCTTTTGCTTGGCTTCTTTCTAAAGAAGCCAAGCAAAAGATTTTATAGCTTCTTTCCAAAGATTTTATGGCTTCTTTATTTGGCTTTTTGCTAAAGAAGCCAAGTAAACTTTTATATTGAGGAAAAAAGTGATCTAAAATTATCTTTTTTTTGATTTTTCTGATTAGGTGAACCCTTAACGTTAGTAGACATGATGAAATCAGTTACAAAAATTTTGTGTTGTCCTTAGTTTCAAATTTAACAGTCCCACACAGAAAATCTTGGGGGGGGGGGGCAATACTTAATTTTTAGTTCCCGTGGCAATCAGGCACCTGCGATTTGTCAAGCCCTGAACTGGATGCTGATTTTCTTAACTTCTTAAGTCATAGGTTTTGCCATGGCTATCATTCTGAATGCTATCTTTTGTAAACAAAACCTTTGAATATTTAGTGCATTTTTTATGAATACAAAATATTATGGTAATATATATTTCTGAAAAAAAGTCTTTAAACTGACAAGGTTATGAATAATTGAATGGTCGAATATTTTTATGATGGTGGGAGGGGTAGTACTGGACCTCTGTATGCCAGTTAACCACTTTCCGATCACAGGAAACTCCAGTGGAATGAATTCAAACAAATCTATTGTTTTTTGTTTTCTCTCTCTCCTGATAATCCCTAAGCTTTGTTGTAACTTAACGATTTTTTTTTTTCGTTTTGGTTTTTTGTATACCCGATAGTGATTTTTTTTTCTCACATAAATGATGTATCTTTCCTATAAGATTTGTTGTGTTCATTCAATGTTAATGTAGGGTGAGGGTGAAAAGAAATCTAACTTTGTACTATATTCTTATCACCTCATCTTTTATACTGTCTTACTCTTTCATATATTTGTGTGTTTTTTTTCTTTCCCTTTTTCTAACGTTTGGGTAGGTTAAGTTACTATATTTATTGCCGATGATTCGCCGGCCTTGGCGACTTTTGATCGGGTCGTCACACATGTTTGGCGCCGAAAAAAAGTCGCCAGAAATCGCCAATCTCTGGATTATACAGCACCTGTACCCGTCCCCTCTTTCCCCCACTATTTGGATGCCATGGCAACTATGCTACAGTAGGGCCCCAGGCCACGACCACCTAGATAACCTAGGTTATATAGGAGGTCGTGCCCAGGCTGGGATCTTTTGACGTCCCCCCCCTTCGGATTCAATGTTAAAGAACAAAAAAACTAAGATCCGAGACGATTCTTATCAATCCCCAGTATTGTTAAGGGCTCCAGCATCCTGCGGCAAGCACCTTTGGCGGGCCCCTTGTATAGGGAATTTATAGCATGAAAAAACAAAAAATGATGAGAATCATCTCAGGCCCTGTCAGTCCTACCCTTGTGGGGACCATGCCACCGGGCAAAGTGATATTCTAGGGCCCCTAATTAGTTGAAAGTACCTGCTTATAAATTTCTATGCTCTCTCGGAAATCATAGCACTAAATCTCATTTTAACGAGGCTTCTTACTCACTGCAGGCCCCGGGTAGACCCATGCGTTTAAGACGGCACTGGACAGAGATGATTTTGATAGGAATGGCATATATAGCATATGGCTGCACCAGAAAAAAATAATAAAAATCCAAGTTTAAATGCCAATTCGAGCAGCACCGATTTAATAAAGAAAAACCAAAATTTTTTCCCCAAACATATCAGTGACCACGCAAAACAGAGGACACGTCAGATCAGTGCCGTCTTAACACAGTGGCCCACCCGGGCACAGGGCCGGTTCGGCAAAACGCTTGGGCATTTTTCAATTGCGAGCAAATGATATTTTGGTGATAAAAAATTCGCCCCTCCCCTTTAGTTGGCGCCTTCTGCGGCCGCGTAATTCACAGGATTAAAATCCGGCCCTGCGCGGGGGGGGGGGGGGGTTCAGAAAAATAAGTGGTTGAATTTTTCGAGAATTTGCCCGGTAGGGCCTCCGAAAAATTACTTGGTCCGGGGCATGATGCTCTTAAGACGACCCTGCGTCAAAAATATTGATATTAAATATAACATTTATTCAATAATAATGTCTGTTAATTAACAGTTATCCGGAGTAATAAATTTTCTCCAAAAAAAAACCACGTTCATGTTAAATCCAAAATATTTAGCATTAAATGAATCACAAAAATTCAAAAACCACAAATAAACAGCATCCCCTTAAGACATCATGGGGCCCAAGGGCAAAATGGTTTTTCTGAGGCCCCTATCCGGCTAAAAATAATTATCCACCAATTTACATGCGAAAATTTTAACCAGTTTTTGTTATCAAGAAGCTTCTTATGCACCTCCATCTGCTCTTTAGACCACTCCCCACCCTTCCCGGGCGAAGCGTTAAGACGGCACTGTCAAATCAAGATAAATTGGTGGTTGATTAAAACAAAATTTTTGCACGCACAAGTCATTTTTTTATCTAACCTCCCGCCGATAAACAACAACAACGAAATAAAGAGAACAGGGGAAAAAAATATACACATCTCTCCGGGCGCGCTCCGCTATCATTTTTCGTATCAGTTTTGATTATAGAGATAGATAAAAAATAAATTATACACACACACATACCACGTAGAGAAAATGGCATCCAGCTGTAATCCGTAAATAATTATTTCCTCGGAAGAAGAAGGCCTCACAATCCTCTGTGCTTGTATGAGTCAGGAAGCCGCGTCTACAGGAAAAGTCCTCATTTTATCTATCTATATATTTTCGACCAAGTTCTTGGCAACTGAACAATACCCTTTCTGTTGCTTGTTAAAAAATAATTATCTAATTCTATTCTGTTTTAGCAATTTTTGATCTATCCTCGAATGTTAGTTCGGCTTGTCTGTGCCAGCTGTACTATGTAGATGCATCTTGTGGGTTTTTCTTTTCTCCAAGGCCGTATCGATCGGCGGGATTTGGAATGAACCGGTATACTCTCCGTCTGGGATGCGAAGAGAATAACAACGGGGAGGTCGGAGGGACCGTCTGCAAATTTATTGCGCTTATAAATAGATCTTCACGAAAACAGACAACAGAAAATGTGACTATCAACACAGGGCCACCCGGGGTTAACGAGAAATTAGATTCCCTTTCTCGTTAACCCTTCCTAGACTCAGGGCCGTCGTAAGAGCATCATGGGCCCCCGGGCCAAGTGAGTTTTCTGAGGCCCTACAAGGCAAATTCTCGAAAATTTCAACCAGATCTCATTTTTGTGAGGCCCCTATTAGCTTGAGGCCCCCGGGTGGGCCCATGCCTTGAGACGGCACTGCCTAGACTGGCCCGTTGCGAAAATGATAGCGGGGGCTCCTTCGCGAGCAGGTGTGTCTTAACGTGTCAATGGGGGCCCTGGCGAAGGATCTGAATCAAACAGGGGATCCGGGACTATTGAAAGTTTTCACTAATTCCGAAATAATCCCATTCATAACTTCTGAAATCATTTCTTTCAAAAATTCTGAAATTTCTTTTAGTACAGTATTCTGAAATAATTTCTTTCATAAATTCTGAAAAAAAATATTTTTCATGTTTTCTGAAATTATTTCTTTTTAAGATATTCTGAAATTATTTTTTCTATGTAGTGCAGCATTCTGAAATTACATCTTTTATGTAGTAATTAAAAAAAATTTACTAAAGTACTTAAAATAATTTCTTTCATAAAAATTCTGAAATTATTTCTTTCATAAAAATTCTGAAATTATTTCTTTAATATAGTATTTTCTAGAATGATTTCTTTTATAAATTTTCCAAAAAAAAACCATATTTTCTGAAATTATTTTTCAGAAATTTTATTATTTTTCTAATTATTAATTTCACATTGTCCTAATTTTCATTAACTGTAGAATTACTTCTTTCATATATATAATTCCAAAATTTCATTGGTTCTGAAATTCTCACAATTTTTTTCCCCTTTAAACTTCAGCGTGTGTGTGGATAACGTATAACATAATTGTGTGTTCATATATTTCGGCGTTCCTGTATATTTTGTAAGAATTTATGTTTTTCACCGAAAAATACAAAATATGATGAAATCCGGCGCAGAGTCCTTCAGAAACACACGCCCCCCCCAAAAAAAAAAATCATTAATATATGCCTCAGCAAGTGGGACAGTGGATAATGAATAAATTTTGCGTGCCTTAAAAATTTAGCCTTTTCATAAAAATTTTTACTGCTAAGTTCAGCCATCTTGCTTCATTTATTACAAAAATATCTCAATAATCATTTTCTTCGTCTCTATTACTACGAGTGGGGGAACCTCTAAACACAGGGGCGGCACTTGGGGCCTTACCTCGGGCATAGGCGGTATAGACTTGGAAGTCTGGGGGGGGGGGGGGCAAGATGATGTCGATTCATCTCGTGAAGCTTCAGCCACCGATTCATGGCTGAGGTAAAACTTCCATATGCTTTATTCCACCAATGTATCTCAATATCACATATTAAAACCTTATATTCGCTCCAGTAACAGGAAAACTCAGAAATGATCTGTCGTAGTCTGAGTTTTATAGGACTGATTCACATACGGAAAATAATTATTTCGCAAACAGCATTTTCAAATAACCAGTTCCTTCTTCCTTTTGTGAATTTTTAAACTATGTACGAATTTATGGGTCACCCACTGAGCTATAAGTAAACTTTCCTTAAAGCTCAGTGGGGTCATCCCATATATTTTTTCTGTAGGGTCTTGCGCGTATCTCCGCCCATAAATGTGGTAGATGGAGAAAAGGCTAATTGTGTGTGTGTAGAACCGTTTTCGAGATTGATAATTAAAATAAAACACTAGCTGTAATACCTGGGTTTTCTTAAATTACTGGGGGGGGGGGGGGTTTGGATTGAAAAAAGCGACAAACCCTTATGAAGGCATAAGGGTTAATTATTGTATTATACTGACAACATTAGAGAAGTGGCAAAACATTGCTATAGGAAACCCCGGTAACCGAAGTAAACATTCCGAAAGTGATTGTCGAAACTCAAACACCATTGTTGCCTGACTGGTTATCGCCCTGCTCTGACAAACTTTTAAAGTAGGCCTATCGATCCAAAATTGTAGATCTGTGTAGAGAACATACACAGACCAGAAAATCAAAATTTTATATAAACTTTTTTTCCCTGATGTGAGATTCCAAACTTAATTTAGACTACAAAAATTTCATTCGGGTCTCATCACTCTCCTTCTAGTGCAATTAATTGCTCTAAAAATCACCCATTTTTGAGGGGGAAAAATAATCGAATTTTTTGTTTTTCACTATCTTATAATACCGGTCCTATGAACTCACCTATATCCATAGAAACAATATTATGCGAGACAAGAAAAATTTTTTCAGTTTTAATTTCTCGGTTGATAGCTTTAAACTAAAAGATCTGATGGCGCGGATAGTCAAAATCAATCCGAATCTGACTTATAAAAGACTAATTTGCGAAATGATTAAGTGTGAAGGGAAAGAAACAAACTTTAATTTCCCAAATAAATGACTGACAGGTAAAGTTGAGGGGAAACACTTGCCACGTGGATGATAGAAAACAAAATTAGGAGAAAAAATCACAAAGTTCCTCCCACTAACATTCAATGTTTTAAATACAAGCAGAACGGAATTTGTATACAGTCTGGTTGAATACCTAAAAAAGGGGGTAAAACGTTCAAGAAAGAATAGGCACATGTTGATATTGTTTTGTAAACTGTATCTTATCGAATGGCTGTCTAATAATAATAACACTGATAACAGGTTATCAGCAACCACAGATGAAAACTTCCCCCCAACAATCAACCAAACAAGTTTTTTTTTGTGTGTTTATCTGTACTTTTATTCACGTTCCCTGATAACATTCCCGGCTATATCCCAAAGGCGCCGTTTCGTTCCATTCACGAGACCAATTTTTTTCACGATTACGATAGGGATGTTTTCCACGAGCAAAGCACGTGATGCCTTCTACATATATGATACGCATTCACACAATATAGGATATCCCATACGAAACAAAATATTTTCTGACGGGATATACCAACACTAGAACATGTTCAGGTGGTGTTGAATAGTCAAATTGTAGTGGGCGTTCTTGCAGCACCACCTATAGAATAAGGCCTCCCCACAAAGCTTGTGACGTCACCGAAGGCGGCCATTTCACCTGTCGCTACTGGATGTAGCAGGCCGACTCATGCGATATCTTTACCTTGCAGTATATCCAATGGCAATAGGAGAAATGGCCTTCATTGACCTCACAAGCTTCGTGCGGAGGCCGTTTTATAGGTGGTGTAGGTTCTATTCGAAAAATTAGATTCCCAGATAAATATAACATGTAAAGCAGGTTTAGGCACGCAAAAATCATTTTGCGGGCCTTTACAATATCTACGTGCACACCCCCCTTCCCTCAGGGAAAGAGGCTACTTAATTGCCATCTCCTAGAGCAGTGGTTCTCAATGTTTTGTCATCTGCGGCTCCCCAGAATAGTTAGGTAGATATTTTCCCTATGTAAAAAAACATTAAATATATATAGGCAGACAACCAATATCTACAACTCGCCACGACGCACTCAGAAAGAGTCCTAGACATGCAATGTATCTATGAGGTAATGACCTCGAACGCATTTCTATGCGGAATTTATAACGAATTAGTATGCAGCGTTGTAATATTGCCGGAGTTACGCTTGTTTCACCTTATGCTGGTGTTTCCACCTGCCTTCCATATTTTTACGAGAAAGAGGGGGTGCATGAAAATTTTCAATCTTATTTAAAATCTACTTAGCTTTCTGCACCCTAATTGAATTACATTCGTCCGATTAACTAATTGATTCATTAGGTGTATATAGTAGTCAACGATAATCAATTTTCATCAGGAAATGGATTCAATTTTGGCAATATACTGGATGCATAGCAAACGGGATATGGAATTTTACCGGGAATCGTTGATCCTATAGAGGTATACTTCCAATAGAAAAAGTTTCTAAATAATGTGTAGTACTCAGATGCCATTCATGTTTGAAGGGGTTGTATAGCTATTCAAATACAAAAAAAAAACTTTTTCTACAGTTACGTGTGCCTCAAAACTCAAGAAAAATGTTGCTGTCTTTCCCGATGCCAACAACAACAACAACAACAAAAAAATTCCATGTTTCTAAGTGCAATATTCACTGATAATCGAATTTGAAAAACGGAGGAAATTTGGGGAGAAACAGCGTTAAATGCAGGTAAAACGGTTTTCCGCACATTACAGTTGTTCTTTCCCAAATTTCCTCCGTTTTTCGAATATCTCAGTGAATATCGCACTTAGAAACAATTTTTTTTTGTTGGCATCAGGAGAGACAGGACAACATTTTCTAATTGCGTTTGGGGCACACGGGGGACAATAAAAAGTTAATTTTTTTTTTATTTGAATAACTATACCTCTTTAAATATGAATGATATATCCGATTACTACACGCTATTTGGAAACTTTTCTAATTGAAAGCATACCTCTAGGATCGACGGTTCGCCAGTATAAAGCCATACCCTGTTTACTATACACTTTGTATACTTTTGAGCCCACTCAATATTTCCAATCCACTTTACGTCACCTTCATATACAGTTCGAATATCATGAGCTGTAACAAAATTCCCTAACCCATGATAAACATGGCAATCACGTCTAGTGGTTGTGCAACATTGCCCTCTTCCACAGGAAAAGGTTTTCCATACAAAAAAGTTTCTGCCAGTGAATTAGATTTTTTTTAGTTCTTTGATATGCATAGAAAATCATCATTTACAATTTTTCCACATAAAATAAAATGATTTAACAATAGTGTAAGCCACCTCTTTCTTTTGGCACACCTTATGATACGAATAGTTAATAATTTGGCAATTAAAAGATTCTTAAAATTACAATTTGAATAAAACTGCTTCATCTTGATCATTTTTAATGGTATGGTTCTGCCCATAAACTTTGAATGGCCATCCCAATATCAGGGACGGAAAAATTTCAAATTGATGGAGTTGCTATAAAATTCTTTCTAAAGGACTTAATTACAGTATATAGAAAAAAGAACTGCATAGCCACTTTCAAATCCTAGCTATTCATTTACGATACAAGCTCATGTAGAAATGAGTGTAAAGTACAGAATCTCTCGCATGATTTAAAAAAAATATATACATATCACTTTATTCATTTTTTTTTACATGCCGTATGCATCACACTGGAGTTTACAGAGATGAACAATTTGAGCATAATTTAGACAAAAACCAATAATCAATTTTAAATAATAACAATAGGATAACTGAAGAAAAACTGACAGTTGAATTGGAATGTCACTAAAATTCTGTTTGACTGAAAAAAAAAGAGATTCCTCCAAGCAGAATAAGTTTAGTGAAATTTACAAATGTACATTAACTGTCATCCAGCTATACAAAGGATACATAAATGTGCAGGTCATAAGAATAGTTCAATAGCACAAGGCCATTATTTTTGACACAATAAAATTTTTTTTGTTATGAACCAAAAAAAAAAAATATTGTATAAAAGGGGGAAAAAAGTCATGCTATACCGAAGAGAGATTGACTGGCACCATGAAATGAATTGGACCTACAAAGAGACGCGTGACTCCTCTTCTTTCTCCAAGAGCTAGGGATGATCTTCGTCGTCGTCTTGGTCTGTCGGTTCACCCATCTTCATCATGTTGCAATTATTCTAGTCCAACTGGTAAAATCTGACACCACACCACGATTGACCATAGTCTATCTATGAGCAGCAAGCAATCTTCGAAGATTTCTCTCCAGCCATGGCACTTTAACCTAAGCTTTTGACAAAAGTTCTTGGCTAACACAAATTTGACTTCTTATCCTCGCCTAAATCAAGAACTGTAACCCCCTGGAATGAATGGTGAAACTGCAGCTACTATTTCTCTCGAGGTAGTGCGTTCAAGCTTTCCCAAAAACAGCAACTAACCTCTCCACAATGATAGTGGCATAGCATGACATTTTTTTAGAATAAATTGTATTCTATTTTAAAATATGGGTTTTTAAAATAAATGAGAGGGCCAGCTTTGCTGTAAGGCTCCCTCTAATCAAAACTATAAAGCTGCAGAATTACTTTCTTTGGTTAATAAAGCAGATTTATCTGCGTTGAGGATACACTGGACCTCCTGTAGGAAAGCCAGAGTTTCCTCTAAACCGGAAAATCCAAGCTCTTTTTGTAAAAAGATTACAGGAATCGTAGGTCGATATCTAGAAAGGGATAAATCATGGTTAATTACAAGCAATATACCATTTCTTACCTATCTGCCTAAAGATCTGAGGAGAACGAAACATATTATACAGCATATTGATTAAATGTAGATAAAAAAGAGAAATAAAAGATTTAGATTTCTCTTTGGAATCTCAGAATTACATTCTTAATTTTTAAAAAAATCAAAGTATCAGAAAAGGAACATTTCAACAAAGAGAAGTGTAAAAACTTCATGAAAGCTTTCGTGAAATATGAAAATATTCCCAACATTTAAATAAAACTAAGGACTAAGACCTCAATTATAACTCCAAACTCAATACAAGGATGAGTTTTATGTGTAAAGGTATATATTTTAATAGGAAAAGCAGCTGCAATTTTTAAAGTTCAGTTTTTGAGTTGAACATCTAACCCTGGCATTACACTATAAAAGTTAGATAAAAGATCTTACAAAATAAAAACAATAAGTCTACTGGTTAACATGTGAATGTAACCGATAAGCTTATTGGTTGCATTTTTCAAGTTTAATGAAAGAACTTTTGTAAAACTTTATAGTGTAATCCTGGCCCAAGTAAAAAAAAATCACAATCAATGAAAAGTAGGACAAGGGGAAAGTCAACTTTAAAGATATATTCTAATTTGTGTCCAATGGCAAAAGATTTCAATGACAATTTTTGTCACAATGAATTATGATAAAATTGATCCATAAAACTGATGTCACTGTCCAAAGATTTGAGTAAAAATAATTAAATGGAAATTTAAAGTTGTGTATTACACCAGATGTTTTAACACTACACTGTGTAATGATTGCAATTTAAATGTAGCAAGGCTAAAGACATAACAGACTAATGGATAACATAACTGGATCGCATGCTACAACGCTTGTTTGTTATGGCTGAATATCTTATAGACTGGGATTTGGGAGAAGAAAAAAGAACTGCTACTTTCCAGGGCCGGCTTTAAAAAAAAGATAACCCTAGTTATTTATATAAACCATATTTCTGTTCAAGTTGTACTCATTCAATATGGACAGAGAAAGACAGCAAAAGCTTATCTACATGCAGGGGTTGTTTTTTTCTCCTACTGAACACCAATACTTAATTAGTTTTAACACGCTGACTTAATATGCCCATTCTTCCACTATTACTAGAAAAAAAAGCAAGTAAATGAAATAAAAATATTGAACAAAACTAAATATCATAAGGTGAATACTGCAACTAAGCACACCTCACAAAAATAACTGCTGTGAGAGAGATGTTACAAGTTTTTTAGTTACAGCACATTCAAGTGCATGCCAAGGTGCTTTGTTTCCTATACCCGAAAATCATTAATTGCCTAGTTGTGGTAGCTACCTTGCAATGTAAAAACTTACTAGGCAACAAGCATATTTAACCCTATACATACAGGGAAGAGATCTTGTTGTTGAGTAGATAAAAGAAATAGAGTTGAGCTCTCCCTTCATTTTTCTCTTCCTATTATTGAGACTAAGCATTATTTTCTTTTTCTCCCTTGTTAGTTTAAAGAGTAAATAATAAAAATGTACACTATAATGCATATAAAGGTGGTTGGAAAGATGGAAAATCTGTTCCACCATCTTCCCCATGTCTTCAATGTTAACACCACTTAAAAAAATACCACTGTCAATTAGATTTATTGATGGTATTTCAACTGCACATTGTTCAAATTTGTTGCCAAAAGCTGTACGTAAAGGGGTTAAGCAGACCCATGTTAGAATTAATCAAATGGGCTACTTAGATCAAATACAACTTGAAAATTATAAGACACCTTTAACAAAAATATATCATGGAAAAATTAACATGAATATCAACACAATCCTTTTCCTAAAAGATAAAAAAAAAAAAAAGAAGAAAAAGTTTATTTCTTTATTGAAACTAGTTTACTTTAAGTCATTTTATAATTACAGTGAATATCAATGTTTAATGTGTGTGTAAGACCACACTCAAACTTAGCAGATCTTTGTAAAAAACGATTTACAGCCATTGTCATTTAAAGCAAGGATGAGTTGGAGCAACATTTAATAGGCATCATTTAATCAGTCAAGTAAACTGGCTTACAAAAATGATTAAATTTGTTTTAGAAAACAACTGGCTGAAATCAATAATCACAATTGAAATGTTAGGAAATTTTCTAAATAACTTCTTGTTCTGAAAGTTTTTTTTAAAGTAAAGTATTATGTTATTTAACACAAGGAATTTAAAAAAAAAAAAAAAAAATACAATCTTCATCAGAATAGAAATGCAGAACACCTATTTTATGAGAATCCAAAAAAAAAGAAGTGACATTTTTTTTCGAATAATCTCAAAAATGATAAATATGAATCATTTGTTGAGATGAGAAGAATGGCTAGTTTTCCACAATTCATATGGAAAATTAAACTAAAGAACATTCAGTTGCACTGATCTTAAATTTAAGGCAATTAAAACACTTGACGAACTACCAATTTCCTGTCATAGAAGATATGTCCAACCTCATCCACACAATCGAAATGTGTCGTTATACTTACCAACTAATGAAGCTAGAAAAAATTTAAAAAAAATAACTGATAAAAAAGAAAAACAATTGAGTATACATACGCTTTGATGTAAGCTCTCAATGCCGCTTTTCTTATCTTTACTACAAACCAATCGATTAAAAATCCTGACATCTTGGGTGCTGAAACATATAACTTAAAAAAAACATGATAACTATTTAAAATCCAAGCTTGAACTAATTTAAGAGAATGAGAAATAACTTGATTATTCTTCTCTTCTGCAGTGAGATTTGCAATAATATTTTTGATTTCTGAAAAAGAAAGAAAAAAAATTTTTAGGTAAAATTCTCAAACAAGAAAGCTAAACTTCTACATAAAGTGTGTTAATAGTAGCCTTAATTACATAGACAAGATTTGAGGCAGAAGCTGGTTAAACTCTGCGGGGGGGGGGGGGGGGGGGGAAAGGGGCAAAACTTTTTACAACACACATACACAAAATAAATAAAAGTAAGCTCCTTGTATAAATCTCATAATTATATAGAGCCTAAAGCTCTTGTATACCATATATCCCCAATTGAGAAAACTCATAAAAAAAAGGTAGAGGTTTCTATCAAAAAGGTTTGAAAAAAAAAAAAAAATTGCGAATAAATATTTTCATGGAGCAATTATTAAATATCCCGCATAAATTTGAGAGGATACATTTCATTATGGCAAGCTTTCTTCTTAGAACTTTTTTTTAAAGTACATATTACATGCAACCAAAAAATTAAATTGCATTATATTGTAAACTGTATCTTATTAATGTAATTAAGCTTCTCACACAGAGATTAAAAAAAAAAATGAATACAAAACCCATACAGGTACAAAGTAATAGCGTATAATTCTCACCTCTTGTGTCTTCTGTAAACATATTATACAAGATTCTGTAGCCTGTAAATTCCAACTTGTTTTCAGTCTGTCTAACTTCATCATAAAGAACTTTCAACTGAGACTGACATTGGTTGAACTCTGTATGATCACCCTTCAAAAATAGAATGAAAACATAAGTAATATAAGTATTTGCTGTTGAAACTGAAGTCATTTACATCGACATTACAAGAATTTACAAAAAATGTAAAGCAATAAATGTTTGAGGTGAAAATAAGTGATATAACAAGTAGAGAGCAAAGCTATGCCAAATACAAATACAAATACAAATACGACGCCACAACAGGCAAATTGCCCAACGAGGTGGCTGACTTAAGAACATCATGGATCCCCGAGCCATTTTTCGGAGGCCCCACCTACTACTGCTACACCCCAAATGCACCCCCCCGGAACCCCCCAACGAATCGGTACATGCGGGAATGTGCGTGTACGTGTAGTGCAACCTGACGTAAAGTTTTGTTTCTGTGTAATGCTTGTTATGTGTAATGCTTGTTATGTGTAGTGCTGTCATCTGCCCCCAGTTTTTCTAACTATGAGTGAAGTGTTATGGTTGAATGATTTACCGTTGTAGGACTGTTGCTCTCTGTGGCGAGACTTTTTAACGGGAGATCGGCTCGCATTTGCGCCTTGAAGTTGGGAACCACAGAAAACCAACTTCAGCCGACCACCACTGTGGGGTTCGAACCCGGATCCTCGCATCACGAGTCCGCACTATAACCACTCGACCACCACAGCGGCACAAAGTATCATAAAATTAAAATTCCAAAAAGCATACTATCTCAGGAAATATAATTTACTAGGATTTGGGCTTCAGTTCAATAAATTTTTAATGGAAAATATTCCCAGTAAGAGAATGTGCTTGATTTTATTTTTAAAATTACTTTTATATGGAGGCAATTATATTTTTTTGAAAGTTTCAGAACCTTTACTTTATTTCAAAGAAAATTGTAAAGCACTATGTACGTTTATACACACAGGTAAAATAAAACATGCAATAGTGACCTTACCTTTTCAAGTGCTATTCTAGCATGTGTTTCATATGCGTGTACCGTAAAATCATTTCTAATGCACTGAACCTAGAATGAAACATTTGAGGTAATTTAAAAATCTAATTACTGATATTGTCTTTCACATATTCTTTTCATGTGTGTATATAATATGCAAGCAAACACATACCAAACTCATAATTTATTAAGAATATTTTATACACCATGAATTTAAATAAGGTGCAAGTGAAAAAATAATTTGGGGAAAGAAAGTTTGGTGGACATGTCGAAAAAAAAATTAGAGAAAATTTATTTCCTACTCATCTGCATAATTAATCGAAAGCTTAGAAGTTGAATGCATCTATCCATACACACATCCAAGTTTTTTTTGCAATCATTCAAGTTACTCACCACAAGATCTTGTCGGATTGACTTGAGTTGTTCACACGCAAAGTGATAATCTTGATTTTCAGTCCAATGTTTCTTGACCATTTTTAAAGACTCATACAGCACCTCTACAGGACGGATTGTTGCAGGATCAACCGCCTTAAATAAAAATACAACAATGAACATAAGTTTTTTGTTTAAACCGGTTTTCAATGTTACAGGCAAAGAGAGTGTTTGAAAGATAGAGATATTAATACACTTTTTAACATTATCCCATACTATACAAAAAAAAAAAAAAATTATTATTTAACATGCGTGAAAAAATAATATCAATGAAAAGATGAAATAACTCATTAAAAATTCTTTGAGATACTAACACTGGTGATTCGAAGGAAAGGTTTCTCAATGTCTTGACATGTACCAACAATTGCATAAGTGCTCCAGTCGATGTCAGATGCATCATCAATCCCTGCCTATATTGTATAAAGAAAGGCAGAGGAAAAAGGGTTGGAGAAAAGTCATGTTGATGCTTAAAAAGATTAACAAAATTTCAAACAATTAAAGTCATAGAAGATTTGATCAACTTTGCCCAAGAATATTGAGAAGACACCAACGAATAAGGCAAATACACAAAAAATAATAAAAGTCCTAATGCATTTCAACACCAATGGGTGCTGTCTTCAGAGGAAAAATTCAACCACTAGTCTTGCTGACAGAGTTTCCCACTTGGGTCGAATACCAAATCTTAACCAAATCTAAACGACGAGTTTCCCATGGGAAACTCGGTCAGTGAGACTAGTGGTTAAATTTTTCCTCTGAAGACGGCACCCATTGGTGTTGAAATGCATTAGGACTTTTATTATTTTTTGTATATTTGCCTTATTCGTTGGTGTCTTCTCAAAATAAAAGTCAGTCACACACATATATATATTTTAAAAAATGCCTTAAGCATCTTCGACTCAATCTGATAAAGGAGAGACCCAACAATATTTAAAAACTCATGCAAATTGGAATTGTTTTGAGAAAATAAAATGGAAGTTGTCGGAACACTGGCTTTTTATCAGGTTAAAACATCTGATTACCATTACCCACACCATTATTAATACATCAAAATGTGTTCATATTTTGAGAGAAACAGAAGACTACAAAATACATACGGATGGATTATTTATCGTTAGTACTATGGATCCACCACTTTTCTTATTCCCAGACAGATCAAAACGTGCAGCTCGTTTTTGAAGCTTCTCAGATGACGAAAATTCAGATTCAACTGTGAAAGCACTGTAATAAACAAATTTGAATCAGTTATAAATAAAATAACCAATGCATTAAAATAACAATCACAATCTAGATAATACTTACAGTTTATTTTTCTTCTTGTTCTTTTTCTTCTTGCTGCTGGATGAATGAGAGTTGTTCCTAATACGATTGTCAGGTTCCACAACACTTGAGTTCATACTTTGCTTACTTGAGCTGCCGTAACTGCCACGACTAGAATCAGGTGATTCACTGTCACTGAAATGTTTTAAACTTTGAAATATTTGTTGCATATCAATACAAATTTTTCAAAATTATCAATACAAAAAAGAGTAAATAATAGAAAACAGCAATTCATTCAAGTTTCAGCATCTTTCTCTCTCATCATCAAGGATTAGAACTTCAAAGAAAACTCTCATCCATCCATCATCGGAACATTAACTAGGCACATCTTTTTGTTATGCATAGGGGGTGATTACCATTACATATTTTCAAAATAGGTAGTTGGTGAATGTAATGAATTCAATTTTGTAATGCTGTGGGTTTGATGATAGCTGTGGTAAGACTTCACCATGTACAGAAAACAGTATTATCCATGGGGTCCTCTAAGCCTAACTTTTTTTAACCTCATAGGTAGCCATGATTTATAGTCCTGAAAAAATGTAAATGGGCTATCTACTGTAACTAAAATAATCAAATGCCTAGAGGGCACGCATTTTCCAAAGTGTAGGTCAGAGCTGTTAGTTCAATGTTTTTCAACCGTCAGGTCCTGACACCAAACTGGGACTAGAGTGTGATTCATTGTTTTATTTTTCTCCATTTATTTCCCCATCAGTCATGTCGTATAATCAGGTCTTCCCCTTACAAAAGGAAATCAACTGAGCCACAGGCCTTCAAAGGTTAAGAAGGACTGTACCGGTTGATCATATAAAAAATATTTGAAATTGTCCAAACATCTAGCTTTCAAAAATTTTTAATTAATATGAGTGAACTTTTTTTTGTTGCAGATGACTCGGTCAAAATGTGTCCAGGTATTGAATTCATAGGGAAAAAAACCCCAGCAGAAATACTTTTGCCACGACATAAAAATCTTGCCAAAATCTAATTTAAAATCGATTCTTGGAAACAAAGATGTCAGCCTTATATCAAAAGTTTTATGATGCGGACAAATTATAACTTTGAAGATTCATACAACTTTAATGCATCATACCCAGTTCACACAACATGAATAATATAAAAAATATAAATCAAATAATATCTGACAAATATTACCTCGAGTAACGTCTTCTCACAACACGTCTCGACACCGGAGATCTTGATTTGGATCTTGACCGTGAGCGTGAGTGCATCTGATGCCTCCGTCTTAAAATAGACAAAAAATGAACTGCTTTAAAGTCTATTCACACATGAAAGTCATGGCCATCTCCATACTGAGAGATAAGTCTTGTCTCCCTAAAATTCATTAGGATCAGATTCTGAACCACACCTGATGCGTATAAATGAATAGGCTAATAAAAGGAAGAATATATTTTTTGACTGTCACAGCAGAGACAAACCATGACTGGTATGTGAATAGACCTTATATCACACATGGAAAAGATTAGCAAATACAAAGAAACCTCTCTATCTTGAAACTGACGGGACCAAAAACATTTCAAGACAAGAGTTTGAGTTTTTAGTAAGAAAGGAAAAATACCAAAAATGTCGAAAAATTTGATGAAAACAGAAAAATACCATGCTATATTTTACTACATACTAATGGAATTATTGGTTAAGTTACACAATCAATGCTCAATTACACTATATGCATAATACTATACACTAAAATATGTTCAATTTTTTTCGTTAAATTTTATTTACATATCTTATTTAAAATAATCCATGAGTTTAGATTGATGCATATTTTTTCCTTTTTAAACCTCCACAATTTCATCTATACTAGCAAAAGCTACAAATATTTCGGGCCCTATATTCTCAGGATGCTACAGAAAATGGTGCATTTTTCAATGTTACTTTTTTCTAATTCCACTGCAGCATTCTCTGCTGTATTTTCATGACCCCAGTCGGCCATACGTTCAGCAATAATTTCATTACCAGTCAAGGTGCTGCAAATTTGTAATGAACTGTGCATTTCGAAAAAAATCGGAAAATGAAATTTCTAGCATGAAGTGTTTTTCAATAATGCCCCAATGTTTTGAAATTTCACATTCAACATTGTTTTGAGAATTGTTTAAATTCGAATGAACTACCAGATCTGATCCTTCATCACTGAGATGACTGATTCCAAAACCAGTTATCTTCATACAAATTTTGAATTTTCTGTTGGCTGACTTTTTTTGTCATGCTGAACAAAGCTATCTACACTGCATCCACCTATGATTGACAAGATCTATCAACACAATGGGCTGTAATCTTAAAAGAGACCCAATATAGAAAAGCCCAAATATAGAAGTACAGCTATATCTCCTCTAAGGCTGTAATAAGAATATAATCCTTTCTTATCAGTTTCTTTCATCTAAGGAGAAAAGCCAGGTTTGTGCAAAAGAAAAGGAATTTCTGCGTTTCACTATCATCATGACTTGGCCTTCGAGATAGTTTTCAAAAATTACTTTCAGACAGAGGTGAAAAATGAATTGGTCTAATACAGTCAATGCAAGGATTTTGCATTCTTCGACATAGTTTTTTGAGAAAGAGGTTTGACTGTATTTTGGTACTGAAAAAAAAAAAAAAGAGAAAAACATTGAATTGATACCTGGGTAACTGCTTCTGATACGACCCTCTTTTGAACTTGAAATTTCTTGGACTAGAATATTGACTTGATGGAGGTGTTGATCTAAATGTAGAATTGTTCTTCGACACTGGTGAATTCATAAGAGTATCTCTTGCGTCAAAATGATTTTGCTCACGGGACAAACTTGAAAAGGAAAAAGCATAAATTCAGCATACTCTACTAGAAAATTCATAATTTAGCCAGACCTCTGCAAGTGGCCAAACCAGTTAAATTAAAAACTGCTAAACTCAGTTGATTAATCAAGGGTGGCCTTTATCAGAACATTTGCGTGACATTTAAGTCAGAACACAGGCCAACTTAACAGTTATAATGGGGTTGGATTGGTTATGTAAAAAATACTAAATCAAATTCCCAAGCAATTTATAATGTAGGAAATGAGTAGTTTTAATTTTGTCTTTAATGCTTAAGTTTGAAACCATTGGCTCAACTGAATGTTTGTTTTCAGACGCAAATCTTCTCTAAGAGAAATATTAAATTTTCATATTATTTTTCTTGTCCACATGTTTGCAGACACCGTAGAAAGACTTTGTTGCAGAAATTTACACGTAAGAAGTTTAGCTGTAACATGCATAGTTTTGTACCAAGGTACAGATTAAACAAATTTAGTTGAATGATTTCACTGTATTTTGCATGATCCGGATAAATGAGAATAAACTGCTTAGGTGAATATTTTTCAACTGTCTAAACAGTATCCACTTAGAGAGGTTCGACTATACATTTTTGAAAGATCTTGATACTTAACAGGATAATTAAAACATGATTGCAAATGTGCGGGAGGGGGGGGGGGAATGTCCCATGAGATGAATATATATACTCCCCATCAAAATACCTTCTATAAATAAAGAATGCACTAAAAAATTATATACATATAATTAGACATGAAAAAAATATTTAAAAACAGTTCAAGAGCAATATAACCCTATTCCTTTTTGCTATCGATATATATTTTTTATAATCAAGCATATAACCCCCTTTTTCATCAACCTCCAAATGATTTTCATAAATGGAATAATTTCATCAGCTAAAAATATCCTCCATCATTAAAGGCTAACTAAAAACTAACTGCACCCGATATATCAGGCTCACTTATTTGATATCTTGAATTCAGTGGTGGTGCTGATCACTCTTAATACTGTGTAGATTCCATTACAATGCTATTTCATTTTACTGCTACTACAGTATTATTTATTCTGAATCTCTAAAAAAAAAAAAAAATTATAAATATTCAGATTTCCCGCTGATGAAGGTGGATGCAAGAAACTGAAGACCAACATAGCAGATGCATATTCACTCTCCTCTACAGCAGGGTTCTCAGCAAACTCTATTGAATCATTTCCCTAATAAAACTCCACAGAAAAAAATATAATTCAAAATCTGATTCTAAATGTTTTTTGAGTTTGTTCCCCCCCCCATAGAATTTTTTAGACTTTTGTTAAATATACATTATATTTTTTAAATTTTTACTGCCAAACATTTTCATTTCCCTACTTACTGGGGAACTCTATATAGGCACCTTAGACTAACCCATTGCTGCTTTTGAGGCCCCACTACAATAAAAATGGTCACTTTGTAGCTGTTTTATTCAACTGTATTTAGTCATCAAGGATGAACACGAGTGGTTCTGGTAAATTTCCCTAGATGGTAGGGTTAACACAATTCAATTTTATATATAATATAATGATTAATTCACTTTTTAATAAGAGTGGATAATAGAACAGAAAAAAAATAAACATTAAACTCTGCATTAAATTAGGGAAGTCTTCATAGTAAAATCTTTCAAAACTTACATGCTCAGGTCTTACTCAGGAGCTGTGTATTTATATAATACAAGAGTTAATAGTGAAGTGTCAAGTGAAAGATGAAGCTATAATTCTAGCATCCTCCTCTGATAACTCTGAAGTAACATTTAATAACAGGGAAACCTGATATAAAATTTATCAGAAAACAAGCATGCACAGCAATACGAGTCTAAAAGATTGACCCTCTTTCTGAATCTCAGATTTCTGTAATTCCCAATTTTGACAAAATGTATCGTTGATGCCAAAACCAGATTATCTATTATCCAATTATTGTCCCTTCAACAAATGTTTTGATTAATTGAAATGCCTAGCCTTAGGATTAGTAAGTTTTCTGTTTCCATGCTTCACTCTTTACTGGACTTTTCCCACTTGATACAAAAATCTGTGCAACTTGATACACTTTCTCAAATGGCAAAAAATAAAAAAATATCATAGGGGGGAAAAAAGGTGCATTGCTTTGCCTATCCCCACCATTTCAGCAGAATTTCAGAACCACTTTCATGGTAAATTTTCTATCCTCCTATAACTTTAGAATATTATGTGCATTGCTTACAGAGGAAGTGGCTCAGATTTCCAATCAATATCAGGTTTAATTGTATTTCCATATTTGTCTGTTAGTCCAAAAACTTTTTTGCATATTTTGCGCATCAGAACAGCCATCTCATCTTTCTCTTGGTCATTCAAGCATTTATCAAAGCCCCTCCGGACATAAGCTCTGGAGGATAGAAAGAAAACATTCAAGTAATTAATCTCTTCAAATCGAAAGGATATCAAAACTCTATCGCAATGATATTATTCTTCAAGCTTAGTGAATGTCTCATAATACATATTCAAACACATAAACACTTAAATGAAGAGTTTTGATTGTTTGTTTGAAAAATAATCTGATGTATGATGCATCATTGAGACATTATGTGTATATCCTCATCTCAAGGTTGTTTTGAAGTGGGAATCCTTTTTACCTTTGCCAGTAATTTCAGTTTTTTTTCTATACATACAGGCGGGAAGGGGGGGGGGGGTGCACCATCAACTAACCATTCAACAAACAGTGAGTGGTAAATCAGAGAATCATCAATTAAATTCAGTAGATGACGAGCCGAGATTGTGACAAAAGTAGGTGGCTAAGTAGATACTAGGGTGGTAGAGTGGTGTACTCCTATCATTAGGACCCCACCGTTGCCACAGTTGTGGTTGGCTGCAGCTAGTTTTTTCTGTGGTTCCCAACTTTGAGGAGCGAATAGGATCTCTCCCTTTAAAAAGTATTGTCACAGAGAGCAACAGGCATACAAAGGTGCAATTATTCAATCGTTGCACTTTACTCATAGTTAGAGAAATTGATGGCAGCACTACACATAACAAGTATTACACAAACTTTGCATTAAGCTAACGACACATACGAGCACATTCTAATATGTACCAATTTGTTAGAAATTCCACAGAGGAATATGGGCGAGGTGCACGTGTGCTTTAGTAATTGGCTAAGTATAAATTTCTCTCAATAACATATCTGAATACTCTGACTGCTTTTTCTAGTTTTATTTGCAATTATTTTGGTATGCACTTTAGTTTCCATTAGGAGAAATTGTGACTTAGATCACGACGCCCCTATTCACTGAACTGAAAAAACTATCCTCTGATTTACCACTTAAAAGTAGAGTTGGTTTGATGGTCTAGAAATATGCCACCATATAACATCCAACAAGTGCAAACAAAAGTTAAAAAAAAAATCTGCAGACTGGGATGAGGTCACAAAGAAAAAGACTAGAAGTGAAGCATTTGTGTTCATGTAAAATTGAAGCAACTGACAAAGATAAGGAAATAATTCCTTGACCCACAGATTGAAACTATTGAACATACAAAAAAAATTGAAGAAAATACAAAAATCAAATTTGTAAGTGGTCAGCATATCCTCAGCCGCTTATAGGAGGAGGGGGGGGGGAACACAAACAAGCAAGCTCATGCTACCTTGGAACACGTTTCTGTGGTTCCTGGTTTTTCCTCAGAAAAACGAGAAGTTCCCGAAATCGATTAAATAGACAGACAATAAATTATTCTAAAAATAAGACTAATTTAACAAGACAGAAAAGGACATTGATTTCTTAGTGAGAAAATATGCATGTGACTGATAATCTGAATGATCTATTTCTGAGAATATAGACTGTTCCTCTATTTCAGCATCTTCCAAATTTATCCAGTATTCTCCCTCCCTAGGATTAAAATATACAAATCCACACAGTTGCATAAACCAGTTACAACAAAGTGACAATATTACTGTGAATTAATTACATCATTTAGAAATTTTTTCCAAAGAGTTTGTCTTCCCTCCTTCATGTAACACTGTTTACAAAAAAAAAAAAAAAAAAAAAAAAAAAGAGACATGTATGTGGATCTTATTTTCAAAGCTTGCACTTCCAATCATCATGCCTTATTTATTCTAGCTTATTTTTAGACTCGTAACAAAAATGTTACCTAACCTTACAAAGAACGTAAGTTATGATTTTTATTTTCACTACCAAGTAATTCTTAAAACATAATTGTTACAATTTGCTAACAATTTTTAAAATAACCTGGATCTTTTTTTCCCAAAAAAATAAACTGAATGGAGAAAAATTTTAAATAGGGTAGTAGTTATTAAAAAGTTTGCATTAAAAAAAATCCCATCGTAAACAAAAAAAATTAATACCTCAGATCGTCATCGATCAATGGATCAATTTTTGACATTCCAGTTTCCCTACAGGAAGCCTCCATTCTGCAAAAAATAAAAATCATCACAATAAAGACCTAATTTTATTACCAATACTCATTAATCATTAGCTCTTGTATGCTCACATCCAGCCACCTATAGGATGGGAGGGGATTAGTATTATGTTTATTTGAGCATATTTTGGAATAGCTGAAATGGGTGCTCTTCTACTGATGAGAACACATGCCACTTATGACTCAAGAAAGTTTGAATATCACTGAAATAAGCAGTGCTTGCATTTTCTTAAAGCATAATTTTACAGAGGCTTGCAACATATTTTGTAGCTTATCTATTTTTCGATTTTTAAATGAAATTCGAAAGAAATAAAAAACCCCACCTCAAATATCAACTAGCATTAGTTTATTGTTCTTGTATTTTAATGAAATGAATTAATTGGATTTTAAAAATTAAAAAAAAAAAGAGCCCGGAACATTGAGTATTTCTTATATATATATATCTGTATATAGAGCACAACGAAATAAAAGTTTGTTGAATTAAGCTAGCGAGCATCTATATGGCCCTTATTCTATTAATATTGCCACAATGATAAAAAATTAATTAAAAAATAGTTTTGACAAGACCCTTTTTTATGCATATTTACCTAGTCTCTGCATCATCACTTGACAGACCTTCATTTTTTCTGAAATAAAACAATTTTTTTTACATCAGACATTTCCTACACATGAGAGCTTACTAGATGGGCACATACAGATTATAGCTGAATTTGAATAGCAACGTTCTCCCCCGCGTTTGTTGCTGCATGTATGTGTGAGGGAGGGGGGGAACGATTATATTTTAAAGCAAAAATTGGTTTGGTCATTATATGAAAAATTAGGAATATTTATATAAATTTTAAAGCTTCTTTAAATTATAAACTTTTCTCTCTCTCAGAGCCATATATTTAATTAATACCAATTCTTATAACTGGATTCTGCATGGGGAGAAAAGAAAAGCCACGTGTATTTATTATTCCACATGAAGAATCTCCCTTAATGGACACTTTTCTAATCCTTGGTCAAATGGAATAGGGCTTTAATGTATTTCACTTCCCGTTAGCGGACAGCAAAATCAGGCAAACTCTACTTTTTTGAATTCTAATTTGTGAATTTTTGTTCATAAATCGAGAATTTATCATTTAGTTTTTATTCCAAAATATGTGTAGTGCGTGTATCATGTATAGGTAAAATAAAATTATTGGTTTAGTGAAGAGAAGAAAGGCTATACATTTTTCTATATTTATCAGACTTTCCAACTTTATTTGGGAATTGTGAATAATCACCAATAAAAGTGATAAATGTAGTGAAATTTAATCGAACTTTCTTTATTGAGACAGTTGATGACTATGCATAATCACCAGTGTATCACTTTTACACACAATAACACGTAGGAACCAATTGCGACAGAAGCCAAATGTTGCATAAATGTGAAAGTCGTATAAGCAAGGTTATACTGCATATCATACCTTCCCAATAGTGGATAAAAGTTTTGGTCCCATGTGTGTCTGTTATCAAGAGGTTCTAGTGTAATTGCGGAGTAGAAATAGACAACAGGAAAAGTAGAATATCACACAGGCTTACCCATGGCCGAGAGAGAAGTCACAGTTTAAAATATTATCTTTGCTTTCTTCATCTGATGATGCCAAGTCAACATAAAATGCGTTCTTGGCAGGAGGTTTACTAAAACTGTCTATACATTTCTTATTCTTCAAAGTAAGGAGGCCATTTCCTTGCTGAGCTTTACGCTGTGGAATGCTGAACCTGATGCCCCCACTACCTGGAGCTTCTGTAACAAAAATCACAATTAAATGAGTGGAGGTTTGCATCAGGCCTGGACAAATCCCAGGTGCCATGTTAACTAGAAAATTGGGACTGGCACCTAAAATAATCTATAAATGTGGTCACTATATTCAAATCAAGGCAACACAAAATTGTTAGAAGTTGTATCAGCATATCTATCAATATGGAAGGGAGGGCCACTATGTCCTGGGAAAGTTTAAGAAAATATTATTTTAAACCTGTTTTTCATTATTTTAACATGAAAAAAATTTGAATTTTTTTTTATGATTTCTGAAGACCCGGTATACATTGCTATAAGATTGCACTATTCTGAGAAAAACACTGCTACCCTTAAATTTTTTTAAATGGAGCTTTTGAGCTTACTTAGAATAATGTAAGGGGGATATGTTTGGTTTTGATTTGGATGGGTAATTTTGAAGAAAGTGACAAAGAAACGAGAACCAAATATTATCAAGATATTTGCAAGCATCAGACTAGACTCAGAGTTTGACATCAAATTTTCAGAAAGTGTCATTATGGACAACAAATCCATTGTTGTGAGCAAACAAAGAGAAAAATGGTGTCATACCATAGAAGGTGCAAATTATCCCATGGAGATATAGCTACAATTGATTTTGTGAACCTGATTTTCTTTCTAGAATAATTTTGGCACTCAGAAAATCACCATACGATTTCTAAAGTGGAAAGAAAACTCAAAATCAATGTAATCAAGGTCCTGCTTTTGTGAAAATTCTTATTTTTGTGAAAATTGTCATTAATTTGTGAAAAATAAGTAACTTTGTGGGAAGCAAAATCAGGTTAGTTAATCATAAAAGAAATAAAAGGCCTAATTTATGATTTCATTAATTTGTATTTTTTACAGTCTATTTTTCAGATCTAGAATTTTGTGAAGGGTTCGGAAAACAGATTGACGGGACAGACCCCGGTGATGCTTGCAGACCACCCACACAATAAGGTAAATGGGCAATTTTTCCATCTGGGTAACCGAAGGAGCTTGGATTTTTTTACAAAAACTTTGAGTGTTGCTTTCTATTTAAACACTTTTCTTATTTTTGATCTCTTATAAAAAGCAGGAACTGCTCAAAAAAGAGCAATTTCAATCAGACACTGTATTTTCAAGCTGCATTTCTTTGTATACAAAATTGTTGCAAAAAAAAACTAACCCAATAAACATATTTGAAAATTAAGATAAAAAAAGTTTTTGTCAACTTTTAGAAAGGGATGGATGAGTGGTGAAACATCTCTAGGCAATACAATCAAGGAGCAATAAATACAAATAAATAAATATACTTCGATAGATTACATTATCATAACAGTTAATGCCCCATTGAATTACAGCAAGTTACCATTGCAATAAATATACATACGCTTGTTTTTTGGTGAAAAACTTGGTTTGCTTAATTTTTCATCCTCTTCATCTTCCTCGGCTGGTGGAGCTGGTGGTGGGGGTGGCGGTAAGGGGGGAGGTGGATGACTATTTTCTTGCTTCAGCTGGAGATCGGTGGTAGAAGTGACCATGGATTCAGAGTTTTCCTGCTCTGAGGTGTTTGTCGCAACAACTGAAACTGGAGGTTGCTGAGATTGGGAAGCCATCCCATACAGTTGATACGCTTCATATCCATTCCTAAAAGGCTATATTCACATTTAGAATATCAGAATATTGCATGCTTGCAAACATAAAAAATAATCACATATTGGATAATGAGAAGTTTTACCAAGAGTATTTACCAATTATCTTACATTATTAAGACTTACATTTACTCATTATAGATAATTATCACACAAGAATCAATATTCCCATTCTAATGGGGGGATTACCAAACTTTTTGCATTTGCAAAGCCCCTTCCAGAACAAGGGGCTCTACACTGGTATAGTTGCCAACTTTTGGAAAATGAAAATTAGGAAGGATTTTGTGCAGGTCCAATTTAAGTATAAAAATAAATATAAAAGGGATTTTTGAAAACAATGCAGGAATTTTTACTAGAGACAAATTTAATCTTTCTTCCATTTTTTTTCTTTAGTAACAATTTACATTATCCTAGTGACATCATTTCAGAGATTAAAAATGAAAGCAACTGTCTTTTTTTCCAAATAAAATGTATGGAAGTCCCCCCCTCCCCAAATCAAGGATTTTTTTACAATCACTGTCAAAATTTGGGAGATAAAAATTTCTTGGCAGACTGAATAGAAATTTGGGAGCCTCTCGAAAATCCAGGAGATTTAGCAACTATGCATTGGTGACTTGACACAATTGTTGGAACATATCGTACGCCCATTACTAACTAGAGGCAATATAATTTTATCTCCATAATATCTGGTATATAGCACCCGACTAATCTTCCCCACATATGCCGAAATCTGTGATGTACATCACACAACAATCAGGAAGAATTTTAAGAAAAGTGTAATGAAGAAACACTATAATGGGATTTTTTGCAGCAAAACATTTCGTCAGCCGAGGGCTCATTGGCAAACAATGCAAATCATTCTGCTTTGGGGCTAATCTCATGGCAGTAATTGATCAAAATTGTGAGTCACTGCTTTAGAGTAATGGTACTTGTCAAAAAGTAGAAATATATGAACAGATAGAATATTCATTTGAGAAAGCAAAATCTTCCCTTGGCACTAAAGCAGTGTTTCCCAAAGTGGGCGATGGAATGGTTCAAGGGGGCGATAGAACCTACTTATTTAACATTGGATCTTATGGGTTTACTTGAGTTGGGGGGCGATGAGAGGAAAAAATTTCTGATGAAGGGGGCGATGGAACAAAAAGTTTGGGAGACTATGCACTAAAGTAACATAAGGACAAAATAAAAATTTTGAACAAAATCATTTTCAAATTTGGATATACAAGATTATGAAAGATGAAGAGATTTTTAAACTAGCAATGAAATGGAAGAAATGTCACGAAGAATTTGTTAAAACTTCTTACACTTTGATATCTGCAGGGCTCCCACTCAAAAAATTAGAAAAAATAACACAGGTGGGATGGGAAGCAGCACCCCCCCAGATATAATTATATTTTTAAAAAAATCCCACAAACATTTTTATTTTTTAAAAAATTCTAAAAAAATAAAATAAAAATTCATAGCACTATTTCAGTATCCTATAAGATTGACTCTCAAGTCAAAGAAAATGACAGGAATGACTAGGTAACAAAAATTTTTTTTGGCCAAATCAGTGTACAAGCACAACCACAAATAATTTTTTTCTGTCTCTTCTCACAATATATTATTCTTTTTTGAGATGTCTGAAATCCAGTCTGTTAACTCTCTGGCAATACACACCAAATTTGGAAGATATGTAAGCTTTTAAGAATGACGCTCTTTCAAGACCCCTTTAAAAAGCGCAATACAAAATGTATAAATTACAACGTCCAATGTAAATAAGTCAAGGAGAATTGAATGGCTTTACTGCATTGTTCATCATTCTTTTTAAAGGGATTTGCTTACATTTCACGGTTCAATGCAAGTGTAATCGTTTTTGACAAATGAAGCACTTCCATTTCTAGCTCTTTGCTGAGCACTATACTGTTTGTCTCTGTGCATGCCCTAAAAATACAGAAAACAATTGAATGTTATTGGGTGGCATTAGAACCACCAAACGTAGAATAGGCCAACTGCTTTGTTGTGCAAACTGTTGTTTTACCTATACACCAAATGTGTACCATAATTTTGAATGACTAATGTTAGTTACTGTGCAAGACCAATAGATAAATATTACTAAAGGGGTTTTGCAGGGTGAAATTTTACCTCCCTCATTTTTCTCTACTTTTATTAAAGAACTCGCAGACCATATAAATACCTCCAGTATTTCACCAGTTTTTATACATCATACCACTGGTATACACACACTTCTGTAAGCGGATGATGCCGTAATTTTATCAGATTCCCTTGCAAAGAAAAATAGATATACTCCAGGGTTTTTGTGATAATTTTTGACCCTACAATACCATTTGTCATATTTTGACAATTTACCTGATATTTTAATACAATAAAACTTAAATTATTGTATTCAAAAAAGCAGCTAAATTGTCAAAATATGACGAATGGTATTTTAGGGGTCAACAACTACTACTTTGACTTACATGTACTTGGGGAAGGGGGGTCCCATTTTGAAGTTCCAGCAAATTTCATACACCATACTCAGGGGTGGGAAGTGACTAAGTCCATTTCGGAGCAGCAAAATTCAGGATTCGGAGCAGTTTTGGAGCAGCAAAATATGGGATTCGGAGCAGATAATTATTAATTGGAGCAGCGAGATTAACAATATTTTCGTTAACCCTCACCCCTTTTCAAAACAAAACAACTGCACTGTCTTTTTTTATCAAACATATTTTCATCAGCTTGTTTTTTGTTTTTGGTGTTTCAGGCTTTTGACACCTTGTTTGAAAGAGCAGCTGTCTGTCATAAAATTTTTTCCACCAGTCTATTTAAGATGATTTTTGCTTACTGAGGGCACTATTTGCTGTCTGGAACAGCAGCCTTTCAAATGGGCTAAAAATTTTCTATAGTCTATAGATATTATAAATTTTCTATATCAAGTTTTCAATTTTTTTATACTTAGAAAGAAATTGTTGTAAAATGGGAGAGAATTTCGGAAGAATCAACACGATGGTTGGCAATTCAGCACTCATTATTTGGCGAGATTGGCGATCTGACACTCGTTATTTGGCAAGATTGGTGATCTGACACTCGTTATTTGGCAACATTGGTGATCTGACACTCGTTATTTGGCAACATTGATGATTTAACACTCGTTATTCGGCAACATTGACGGTTTAACACTTATTATTCAGCCAAGTTTCTAAATTAGCAATCGGCGGACATGCGCTTTTTTTACTCCCGGAATGAAAATGAAAATTTTGTTCACGAAACATCGGGATTTGAAGCGATGCCGATCGGCTACAGTAATTTCTGATGCTTCCAGTGGCGGTTTTTTTTTGAAAACGAAAACTGACTCGCATTTGCACTTTAAAGCTGAAAGACCATTGCAAACCATCTTCAGTTGCACGATCACGGACAATACCGAGATTTAGTGATGGAAAGCCCGATGCAGGGGCAGATAGTTTAAATACGGCGATAGTTGAAGTACAGTGGAATAAAACGCGCTCTTTTCGGAAAAAATCGTTTCGCGGCAAGAAGGAACAAAAATTTTTCGATGTCCTTTCCGAAATTCCGGGCACACTGAAGCAAAATTCGCTATTTGGCAAAGAAAAATATGAAAATACCCTATCGGAGCAGGATGGCGCAAGATGTTAATTTTGGCGCAGTGCGGCGTAATTGGCGCAGAGTTCCCACCCCTGCATACTTACTTTCTGGCAAAGTCCAAAACAGCTATACAACCAGTAATAAAAATACTTAGAGGAGCTCATAATAATTCCTTGGTCACAGCCTTAAAACTTTAATTCCCTTTTGCTTTCAACAGCCTCATATGCATCTCCCATTTGGGTGTTACAATTTACTGATAAAATGGACCAAATATTTAATATTTTTGCTAAGAGGCTATTGATAGTTTCATTTAAAAATGTATTTTAAAATTCTGGATACGTTTGCTTGAAATGAAACAATCCTGTTTGATAAAAATAAGTTATGAAAAGTTAAGAATAAGTTATGATCTCAATCTCGTAATTCGTCCATTAATAATAAAAATAATTGGGCATTACAAGTTAAATATATTCTTGACAGTGCTGGCTTTGGTTTTATTTAGGTTCAACAAAATCCAAGTCTTGTAAAAGCTTATCTTCCACTGATTTATCGAGAGTATAAAAAACCAGAGTATCCAAACTGATTTCTCCCGTATTGTAAACAACAAAAATTTTTCTCACTATAAAGATATAAAAACAACTTTCCTGATGGAAGAATATTTTTTCCTCCCCTTTTCATATCTCAGTTGAAATGATTTTTGCCCAACTCAGATTTAATCTGACATCAATTTTCATTATATAATGGTAAAAATTTTCTATAGATCCCATCAACAATTGTACATATTGCAACGTATTGGGGTCATTCCATGTGAAATCAACACAATTTTTATATAAATTTTAACTCACCATCTCAGATTTTGATGAAACTTGGCACAGAGGTAGCCTACATGTAGATAAAGAAAACTACCCAATTTCATTAAAATACGTCAACCCATTTTGAAAATATGGCGATGTGAAGTTGTCAAAATTCACCAAAAAACACCCCACTGCCATAATTTCAAATTGCTGTAGCAACTCTCCTAATTAAGCTAAAATGATGGGACAGGTGTCATTTTGCAGCATTTTCTATGGGCTTTCCTATGATATGCAACACAATATGGGTGTGAGATGAAATGCTTTTTTTAAATTTAAATTAAAATTTAAATTTTGAATTTATCAAAAAGCGCATCTTCAAAAATTTTCAAAAAATTATATACAACACTTCACATTATTGTTAACTAATTCCCTAAGTATGAAAGTGGGACTGTCATGGGTTTACTACTTTATAAAATTTCAAAAATACATATTTCACTAAAAAAATTGACATTTTTGTAAAATTTATAGATTTAAGCAGAAATATACATAACTTACCCATAATTAAATTTTCACTTTTTTCATAAATTTATTTTTAATGTGTTTAAAATACAACTAGTGACTATGATGGGTGATTATTTTATGGTTTAACTAGTTTAAACCAGTCCAACTGCCTGTGGGCATAGGCAGACTGATCAGTCTTCATACTGATTCATTGGCAGTTGGATGTGAATGTTGTTGGGGATTAATGTGATGGTAATAAGTGTCTTTTTTAAATGTTAATATTTTGTGAGGTGTTGGTATTAGTGAAAAAAAAATATTATTTCAGTATATTTTCTTAGTGTTCTCTTCAGAAACTTTTTTCTATATTTTAATTGAGATCTGTGTGATATTATACAATGGAGAAAGAAAGATATCAGACACTACAATGTTGCAATCCTTTAAAAAAACAATCATTCTGTGAAAAACATAAGGAGACTAAGAAATGTGCCTCAATGGATGTGTGGTATGTTTCCTGATATGCCAAAGATATCAAAAATTTGTGATAATTGTAGGAAGCAGATTGGTTCATTGAAAAATATGCAAGGAAAAAATGATTGCAGAAAACTTTTGGATGATGAAACAAGCTATGTTCCTCCACCTTCAGCTGTTGTGCAGACACTAAATATGTCTCTCCAGGAATTAGGAGAGTCCCCTGTGCGTAGTACAAAACTTCAGATGAAGAAGTATTCAACCAAAAAATGTAAAAGCATTGGGTTAGCACTTAAAAAAGAACTATTTGCTAATGCAGAGGATTCCTCAGAAAATGAATGTGAGTCACTGGAACAATCTGTTATATCTAATCTGAAAGCTAGCTTTTCCTCTAGTAGCAGGAAAAAGAAAGTAATGCTACTGACTTGTTTGCCTGAATCTTGGAGTATAAGAAAGATAATGCGCGAATTCAATGCTCCTAACTACATGGTACGCCAGGCAAAATGGCTTTTGAATGAAAGAGGTATATATTAGAAAGTCCTGACCAAAAACCGGGAAAGAATTTGTCAAATGGAAATAAAACAGTAATATCTAAAAACTTATTTTGTGCAATTTAAAAGAAGCATATAAAATTTTCAAAGATAAATTTCAAGAAATAAAGATAGGGTTTTCTAAATTTGCAGAACGGCACCCAAAACACTGCATTTTAGCAGGATATAGTGGAACACACTCAGTATGTGTTTGCACTACACATCAAAATGTCAAACTTATGATAGAAAATGCTAAGCTCTGTATGTTAACCAACGGAGAATTGGCCTCTTATAAACACTGTTTGGCAAAAATGCTGTGCAACCCAGCATCAATTCATTGCATTATGGGAAACTGTAGTTCTTGCCCAGGAAGTGACCCAATAAAAAGTACACTACAAAATTCATTTGATAATAATATGGTTGAGAATATCACTTTTCGACAATGTGTTTCAGTAGACAGATGTAACTTAGAAACCATACAGAAGACATCATCAGAGTTTATCGAATTATTTTCTGAGAAATTGACCACACTGATACTCCATGATTTTCTAGCTAAGCAGCAAAGCTCTTTTGTAAATGAAGTCAAGGAAAACTTGAATGAGGGTGAATATGTTGTTACATGTGACTTCTCTGAGAATTACACTTTTGTGATCCAAGATGTGGCCCTGAGTTATCATTGGTCAAGTGATCATGCAACAGTGCACCCCTTTGTAATGTATTACAAAGGAGAGAAGAAAACAGAGCATATGAGCTATGTCATAATTTCTAATTGTCTAGAGCATAACACTATAGCAGTTTACTGTTTTCAAAAAAAGCTAATTCAATTTTTAAAAACCAAATTTCAAACTGTACAGAAGATATATTGCTTTTCGGACGGCAGTGCAGCCCAGTACAAGAATAAAGAGAATTTTATAAACTTATGTTTCCACAAAGAAGATTTTGGCATCGATACAGAATGGCATTTTTTTGCCTCTGCACATGGAAAAGGACCCTGCGATGGTGTCGGTGGCACTGTTAAGAGATTAGCAACAAAAGCAAGTCTGCAGAGGCCATATGAGAACCAAATTCTTACTCCACAACAACTTTTTGATAGGGTAGTTAAAAACATTACATCTGTACACTTTGAATTTTCAACACAAGAAGAGTACATTGAAACTGAAAGATTTCTAGAACAATGCTTTAGTCAATCTGTTACCATCAAAGGAACACAGAAGTTACATGCCTTTATACCGATAGCATCAAGTACATCAAAAATATTAGTAAAAACTTTTTCAGGTACAACAGAATCTACTGTTGAAACAGTCACAAAATCTCCGGAAAAACTGGCTTTAAGAGATATTCATGGATATGTTACTGCCATCTACGACAGGAAATGGTGGCTAGCTTATGTTTTAACAAAAGACGAAGGTCTTGATGAAGTTAAAGCTACTTTCCTTCACCCAGCTGGCCCATCACTGTCTTATGCATATCCTACAAAACCTGATATTCTATGAGTATCTGTAAATGATGTTCTTTGTAAAGTAAACCCAGTAACACCAACAGGAAGAATATATCAAATTCCTGGGGATGATACTGTAAAAACAAATGAAGCGTTCAAAAAGACAGTGTAAATCTTAAAAAATATACTGTTTGTATCAGGTTTGGCAAGTGACATTTGAATGTATGTGTTAAGAGTAAATTTCAGTGTGTACATAGATATATTAAGAATAAAGACTAAAGATTTATTTATGGGTAAGTTATGTATATTTCCACTTAAATCTATAAATTTGACAAAAATGTCAATTTTTTTAGTGAAATATGTATTTTTGAAATTTTATAAAGTAGTAAACCCATGACAGTCCCACTTTCATACTTAGGGAATTAGTTAACAATAATGTGAAGTGTTGTATATAATTTTTTGAAAATTTTTGAAGATGCGCTTTTTGATAAATTCAAAATTTAAATTTTAATTTAAATTTAAAAAAAGCATTTCATCTCACACCCATATTGTGTTGCATATCATAGGAAAGCCCATAGAAAATGCTGCAAAATGACACCTGTCCCATCATTTTAGCTTAATTAGGAGAGTTGCTACAGCAATTTGAAATTATGGCAGTGGGGTGTTTTTTGGTGAATTTTGACAACTTCACATCGCCATATTTTCAAAATGGGTTGACGTATTTTAATGAAATTGGGTAGTTTTCTTTATCTACATGTAGGCTACCTCTGTGCCAAGTTTCATCAAAATCTGAGATGGGGAGTAAAATCACTGTGTTGACTTGACACGGAATGACCCATTGGTTTTTGAGGGTTGGAATGTAATTTTTCACTGCCTTTTTTACTGTAATCCCAGATCTAAATATTTAAATCTCTCTCCAGGTCTCGTTAATATAGTTCAATTACTTTTGATCATCGATAACGTATACTCAAGATATCTATTTATCTTGACGTGTATTCGCTTATGCTCACTCTGTTTAGACTGAATTCCATATATTTCCATTGTTATTAATTTATTTTTTTCTTTTATTTCTTGCCTTTTGTCCACTTAATATGTATGTTACCTATTATTTGTCGATATATTATGATCATGTTTATTCTGTGTGCTTATCATTCATTATTTTTCCCCTTGCCTTATATTGTTCTCACATCAACATATGTGCTTCATTATATTCCTAATTCACTGTATATTTTGTAAATATGACTGTAAAAAGTAACAATGAATTGCATTGCCACTCATTGTAGGACCTACTGGTCAAATCAATAAAATTATTTATTATTATTGTCTAAGACCATGCAGTAGTAAATACAAAATTATTTTTCCCATCCAGACTGAAGTTTTCAATGACTACGCTACTTGTTGAATCTTCAAACTAAGCAAAAGAAAAATCAATAAACAAAATGGTCAACATCCCCCCCTCCCAAATAATAAGAAAAATTATAAAATTTTTGCTTTTGCAAAATCATTAATTACAATCGACATTTGTGTTATTTGGCAATATACGGGGTGATTATAAAAAAAACTATCCCGACATATGGGCCCCTAACTATCATACCATTCACAGAAACTGAATGAAATTTTGGCATAAGGTATTTTGAGGTATGCGCTCCAGAATGATATGGAAAACAACAGTGTCACTCTAACAGTTACGGTTACAGTGAGAAAATTTCGAAAATATCAAATGGCAACACCAAGTTTTTCGTATTGGAATGCGATCTCCATACTGAAAAACACTAAATAGCGTTGGAATGGCACCTGTAGCACGAAAATCCCCGGAGCTAGGCAAGGAAAAAGTAAAAAGGACTTTGCCGTGAGCATTAATGTTCGTTTCATTCGTCACACCGTTTCTTCGGCTGAGATCCCAGCCTGCATAACTCCTCTACAAGGTCATGTGGAAAATTTGTGAAACACAATAAAATGCTTTATTTTATGCTGCTTCTCTGTCCTTATTGGTTGTCCTCACTTTTAGCCTATCTACCGCTGGTGATTTTCATGCTACAGTTGCCGTTCGAACGCTATTTAGGGTTTTTCACAATGGAGATCACATTCCAATACAAAAAACTTGGTGATGCCATTTGATATTTTCGAAATTTTCTCACTGTAACCGTAACTGTTAGAGTGACACTGTTGTTTTCCATATCATTCTTGAGCGCATACATCAAAATACCTTATGCCAAAATTTCATTCAGTTTCTGTGAATGGTATGATAGTTAGGGGCCCATATGTCGGGATAGTTTTTTTATGATCACCCTGTATCTATGATTCTCTCCTGAATTCAAATCAATTACACAAATTTTAATAGGATTTGGTAAAAAAGTTGGAAAAGCAGGACAAAACCAGGAAAGGTAGGACAAATGGGAGCCCGCTATCTGTATACTAGAGGTAAAGGGCACAAAACGAAAATTTCACAGAAAAGCATTTTGCAAGCCGATTTTTATTTTTGGTGTAACTTCCTATATAGATTGTTTGTTTTATAAAATGAATATCTGTTATTTATTGAAATAAAGGACTCAGTGTCCTATACCTCTGTGTAATGCATATACATTTCTTTACTTTTAGCATACAGATATGTACAGTCACATTCGAATGTAAAATTTTTCAGCACCTTTACAAGATTAATTTATATATATATATATTTTTTTTTCCAAGATTGAAATTTGTTTATGTAATTTGTGTTATAAACCCATACTTACCATAGGGCAATAACCATAATTTCCCATGTACCCTGGATATCTGAAATGACAAAAGAAAAGAAATAACTGGATGCACATACTATTGATTAACCTATGTCAGTCCTGAATAATGTAGCATTACAATATTTAAACAAATTAAATTGTACCACAATATTGTGATAAAATTTACATAATATACTCCATCCTTGATTGTAATTAATTAGCCAATTGCAAATTGATCACAAGATCTTCGAATTTTGAATCATGAAGTAATTACCAAAAAAATCAATGAAAATAACTTTAAACATTATGCATTTAAAAATTAACGGGAAATAAAATACAAAAATTTGAAAAATATGAAATCCAAAAACTAGGATTTTTGTAATTGTTATTCAAACAGTTTGAATGAAGCAGATGTAAAGAAATATCACTTTTTGGATCAATGTTTCAAGAGGAAAACCTATTCTGAATACTAAACGTGATAGATTAGATGATTTTAAAGCTAGTAGTAGTAGACACAGATGGCTTGAAGAATTCAATTATGATCATGATGAATTTCAAGACGGTATCCATAACTACATAAAATAGGCAACATATTTTGTCCCCCTCATAAAATAAAGGCAGAGGATAAATTTAACGTCCAAGTCACCAGACCTGCCTGTCTGCTAAGGTTTCGACCTGTTAAGAACACAATTTATTTGAAAGTTAAGCAGATAACATTAACACATTTTTAGATATTTGTACAACATTTGGGTAAGTTTTAATTCAGAATTGCTTGCAATTTGATGTTGAAAAATGTTTTCTTGTGCAGAATTTTTTTTAAAACTCTAAAACATTATTTTAATTATTTCTCATTAAATATTAACTATTAGTACCTTTAAATAATTGCTATATTATGAAAGAAAAGAGCTAGAAATTTCTAACTAAAAAACTTGATATATACATTCTAAGTATTTATAAAAAGTCATGAAAAGTGCCAAAAACTCTCAGTCCACAGGGACAAACATAGTCGGAATAGTCCAGACCTGAAAATGTTATATAAATACAAATAAAACGCAGCAACAGGCAAAATGCCCAACGAGGTGGCTGAGAAAAAGATGCCCATTATAAATATGGATGTCATACTTCAAAAATACAGCAGCCCAATTAAAAATGAAATTACAAACAATATATATATACATGATGAAATATTATACAATGCCCATAAGAATACTCATGGTTGTCTTGAAATATAACAATGTGTTAACAATATTGATCTGGGCATATGTTGAATTAAAAAAAAAATTAAATACAGAAATAGGCCTTTTCTGGATATTATGCCAAGGTGAACTCGGAAAGAAAAGTCATCTGGTCTCTGTTGGGAATCAAACCCAGGTCTGCTTGTACACAGGGCACAGGTGTGCTACCATATAACAACATTGGAGATATGACCCTGCATTTCTTATTTTACTCACATGAAGTGCTGAAGTACACAGTCATTAGTAACCTCCCACAACTTCAGCAACTTAGCACACTTGCCCAGTTTGCAAGAGAATCTGTGTTTGATTACCAGTGGAAACGAGATATCCAGAAAAAGTCTATTTCCTTGATGTGTTGAACTGAGAAAAAGCTGTCTCAAAGCATATTCTCTCAATATCAAATATTCCTTACAAACAAAATGTTTTGCTTCTCAAAATTAGTAAACCAGTGGCCCAATAAATGGATTCGTAAGAGTACTGTCAACAAATTTGCACCACTCATCTTGGAAGCCACAGTGATCCAACAGTTCATCATAACTAGAGAGGGCTATGATTCTCATGTCCTAAAAACTTCTAAAAAATGCTCTACAAAAAAGTATTTATGTGCCCTTAGAAAACTGTAAATATGTCTTATAAAACGAAAAATAAGGAATGAAAATTTTTTTTAGAACAATCTCAGATAACATTAGTCTTAGCAAAATAAGACGAGAAGTGTTAATGCAGTCTAAACTATTTCAAAAAATTACTTATTTTATAAACAAAAATTCTTTGTTTCACTAACCACTACAAGTATCAGAGAATAAATAACATAGATTTTAATTTTTTTTTTTTACAGTTAATGTACCAAATACACAGACACTGAATAATGGGAAAGAAGAAACAGCTCTCGCCAGAGGCAGGAACTGAAAAAAAAAGACCAGTCTGAAGTGGAATGGGAATAGCAGGGAAAATTTCTTTGCTCCAAAATATGCATTCAAATTTTGAAAATATGCTCTATCACATAAAAATAGCAAAATGTACAAAAAATAATGTGCAATGACAGAAATCCCAGCCCTAATTATAACATTAAATTCTTAAAATGTTTCAATAAGAGGAGATGAAATACCCAACTGCTGCTCATTGCAGCAAATTGAGACAAAATACTTAATTAGGCAAGTATGACATGATTTTAATCTTTTGCTGTTAAAAAAAATCCCAGTTTTGAATAAATATACATCATAAATAAAAAGATTTTAAAATACACAAATAGAAGAAGCATGAAGTTTACCCAGGAAATGAATACATTGGTGGAGTCCAGTACTGTTGATGTTGAGCAACAGGATAGCCCATAGGACTAAGTTGATGTTGCGCAGTTACAGGATATTGTTTGCTTGTTGCTTTGGGTGACACACTAGGAGACACTGTTCCAACAGATGGTAAACTGGACTTGGATGACTGCTGTTGAACTTCTTGTAAAGCCTCATTAGCTCTTTGCCATTCTTCTGGTATTTCAGCAGGATAATTTGTTCCAGACATGTTGTTATCTGATGAACCTACAGACCTGTAGAAAAATTAATATTCAAAATTTATCAGTGAGACTTCCATAGGTGAAAACCTTTATTTCTCGGCCAACTTCTCTTTGTTGCCAGTTTCTCTTGAAACAGACAATAGGATCAATAGACATAATACAAAAATCACCCCTATTCCATGGCCACCTCTATATGCTGTCAGCACCCAACCTGCCCACAGTCACTGTGGGCAGGTTGGGTGAAATTGTATATTTTTGTGCATTTTTTTCTTCCCAATGCATTTATAGCTGGTCTTTGTATAACCTTATCAGATTTTCTGTTCATATGTGATACTATCAGGTTAGGAACATTTGTAAAAACGAGTGACAAAGGCTAATGCTATATGATTACTGCTAAATGGTAAGAGAAGACAGTTTAAAAATTTACTCCCGAGGTGACAGGGTAAACCAGACAAATAATGTATGATTTTTACTGAGTAGGTGAAGGATGTAGAAGTTTTGTGAAGACTTTCTTCACTTTTTAACGAGCAGAGATTCAGTAGAACAATGAGGGAGTAAAAGAAATGAGAGGAAAGAAGGTTCTTGATATAAAGTACTTGATATAAAGAAAGAACAGATCCCGGATAATACAAATTGAAGAATTGATTGGATGATTTGGTATTTCAAGTTCTGCATAAAATACAGTGAAACCTTAATATACATAATGATACTGCACCGAGAAAAAAAACCCAACTTTTTATTCATAAAAAGTCAACTCAAACACCTGTTTTATTCATAATTTCGATGAATTTTAAAACAGTTGATATTCGGCTGCCGAATACTCAGTGTTCGGTCAAAACGTTAGCAGAATTTTCGGTATTTAGTTATTCTGCCAATTCACTATTCATCTCATTCCTATTGCACATGACTACTTTTTTACAGAACACTGAGTGGTGGTAGTCTTAGAGGAGTTTCATTGTATATGTTTCCCTTTTCAGCAACACTAGCTTCAACTCTTCAAATATTTTATGAATAAAACAATGCACACTAGTGCTTCCATTAAACATTTATGCGGTTTTTAAAATTTTCTGATCTGCATTATACTTTAGGAAATTTCCCCCCGGTTGTGAGCTGACAAACGCTTTCCCCTTTGAAAAAATGAAAACTATAGTTTGTTATTTATGCTGTATGCTTAATCTTATAACTATCTCGAAGGAAAGAAAAAGGATTCTTTCTCTCCCCCGTTGATTATCAGACTTTGAACAAAAGCTGACTCCGCCCACTGGCAGTTGACAGAACAGGGGGAAGGAAAAAATGTTATCAGACGAAGAAAACTTACAACGGTATCTCAGCTTGCTGTTTTGAGATAACCAGATATCTCTGGATTACCACTATAAGGCCCTTTTCACACAGAGCGCATGTGGGTCCGGAAGAAGTTGTAACCAATGGTTTACAAATGGAGCCTTTCAGACAGATGCAGAATGTGGCCCACAACTTGGAAGAAGTGTCACACCCGGATGGTGTTTGCACATGCCAAAACTTAGTGTGGGCTCTGCCTCTGAACAAACTGGCTTTGTACATTAGGTTAAATGGGGGTATTCACATGAAACAGGGTCCTGGCAGTACTCACCCAACAAATTGAAGTCAAACTGTAGTTCATCTGTTATCTAGATGGAAGCAGGCGTTTAAACATTTTAGGCTACTTTTGAGGATGATTTTGGCTGGAAATTTTTTAATGATTTGGCAACTCTGGTTAGCGTCAGTCTTCCTACTAGTTCTATATAAACTTTCATGTTTTGTTGGGGGGGGGGGGGGGGTCTTCTGCAAATGCGATTTGCGCTTTTCTAACTGTTCGTCAAATGTGTCAACTGACATGTGAAAAAATTTGAACTTGTCACCATCTTCCCTTTGTTTGCTGTAAATACTCTTAAAAACATTATATGAAGGTCTCTGTTTATTAATAGGATGTACCCACATGTATCCCTCAGTTTTCTTCTAAGCTAAAGGGAATAAAGTGTTTCCCTGAAAGAAAAAAAAAAGACATGGTGTTATATTAATTTTCATTTCAAAAATGAATTAGGGCTTATTTTCGGGGTAGGACTTGTATTAGGAGCATCCTGAGAAATCATGTTAAGGTTTACTTTTTGGTATACTAACTATATTTGGAAGACATTTTTGAGTGATGGCTATGCAAAAAATTGCAACTTCATAAAACATTACTTTTGGGTGTTGTTGTTCTAAGTCACCAGGAAGTTTGGTGCAGCTTTTCAAGACCAACTGAGTCGATGAATCCATGCCTGCTGGAAATATTTGTCGCTTCATTACTTCAGTATTTCCTCAGGGTCGAACTGCACCGCTTGCTTACTTATGGTCGAGATTAAACTATACTATTTTGATAAAAGATGTTTTACAAAACTTGAAAAAAAAAATCATTAAGCCATTGAAGGTTACTTCACTTGAATGTAACCAATGTGCTTACTAGTTGAATTTTTCAAGTTTTATCAAAGAGCTTTCACAAAACTTTTATAGTGTAATCCTGGCCTATGACAATGACATTCATTGGGTAGCCGGAATATGTCATAGGTTGGTATTACCCTATAAAAGTTTTAAATTCTTTTCTAAAACTTAAAACAGCCAATAAGTTTATTGTCACATTTTTAAGTTTCATAAAATAACTTTTCTAAAATTTTTACAGCGTAATACTGGCCATGCTGTTTTTTCATTTATCAAAAATGCTGTATGTATTAATTTTCTTTGATAAAAGTCTAACTCGAAAATTTATCTGTTTACGTAGGCGTTCACCTCTCGTCCAAGGAGACCTGTTTGGGTGTTAAGAACTGCTTTGGTATAACGGGAAACTTGGTGATTTTTCTGGAACAACGACAACCCAACAGAACTACAAACCAAAGCGCAGAAGTTTGCAACTTATCGTTGAAAAAAGCCACCAACTTGGCATGTCCCTTATACAGCTTTGGTATAAGGGACGCGACATTTATATTTTTATTCGATAATAAATAATATATAACCATTACCATTTTATATAGTTCAATACATCTGTCATGTGTTGCAACGACATACTAAATGTGTCTAATTGAAGATTTTAACAATAGCTTATTTTTAACCTAGGGCTTATATTAGGAGCACATCCTGAAAAATCACACCAGGGCTTCTTTTCTGGGTAGGTCTTATTTTTGGGGAGACACAGTATAGCAATGGTAACTTCCTTTTGTTCATAGTTTATAATTTTATACTTAAAATAAAATGCTAAAGGTCTGCTGCTAGAAATGTTAGATAAAAATCATTAAAAGTAACAATTAAGATGTCCAGATCCATGACTAAGAACTGGGGTAGCTACTTATTCGAATTGAAGCTAAAACCGACACATTCCAAATACAGATAGTGCAAAGGGAAACAGAGGGGGGGAATCATGCTACGTAAATGGTGAAGGGGTTGTATCGAAAAAATTAAATTTAAACAAAAAAAGTGATTATTTGGCTGTTAAAGAGGTTTTACTGTTACAGTGGATCCTGCTAATAGCATTCTAACTTTCACGGTCGCAACTCCTCTTACTAATACTCAGATTTCACGCTTAATGAGTTTTCCCACATGGACCCAATAACTTGAACCATAGAAAATCACTTAAGATTGCTTTCTTTCACTACTCTAACTCCCCAGTCTTGAATCTGGACAAAGTTGGGTCCTCATCCAGGACGGTCTTCAGAACAACATGGGCTCCTTGGGTAAAGTGATTTTTCTGAAAACCCTCCCCTTCTCGGCTAGAAATGTTTGTTGCCTACCAATTTGCATGTTAACTCTTGAAATTGTTTCAACCAGATCTTCATTAGAAGAGATCTTCCTTTACATGAGGCCCATCATCTAGTGGACACCCATGCACTAATACAGTACTTTCTTTCAAAGCACAACTCAGGTCTATCACCATGGGCAATTTACTACTTAGTGTGTGGTGCCAGAAGTGTAAATGTGTGTACCTAACAGTCTGAGTGCATATCCAGTGTTCTGATTTTTCAGTGCTGCCATCTATATTTCAGAAGTGAATGAAGTGTAATGATTAAATATTTGCACTGTTTATAGACTTGTTGCTCTCTGTGGCAAGACTTTAACAGGGAGACAAATTCCGATTTGCACCTCAAGTTAGGAACCACAGAAACCAACTTCAGCCGACAACCACTATGGCGACAGTGGGACTCTAACTTGGGTCCCCGTGATGCAAGTCCGTCACTATGACCACTCGACCATCACAGTGGCCACTAGGACAGCACTGTCTTTATTAAGTAAATGCCCCATGGGATGTAAGAAGCCGCGAAGCAGAATGTTTTGTATTGTTCTGCAATAAGCCTCATCTGAAAATTCTCTTAAGGGGTCATTTAAATATATTACGTCAGCGTCGGGGGGGGGGGGGGGAGGGTGATGTTGTTTTTAAGGTTGCTTACGTCATCAACCACTCTTTTTGAAGACATGAAATATTCTAAGCTGCTGGCGAAATTTTTCTGGGGGGGGGGGGGGTGTCCAAAAAACGGCTAAAAATCTGCTTAGGCCACTAACAGTTTTCTACTCTTTTCTTAAAATTCTTAAAATTTTTCTGCGACTTCGCAGATCTTGGGATACTCTCATTTGGGGGAAAGAAGTTAATTTTTATGTGAGCCTTTTCCGAAATTTCGGTTTCGGGTATACAGTCAGTCACAAAAGTCTACATACACCTTTGAAAATGGTACTTCTGAAGGAATCATACATTTTGGGGTTAACCTATTATTTTCAGAACTTTGTGTATCAAAAGTGTAACAAAATTTTATTACTGTAAATGACAAATATAAATTCGCAAGAATATGCAAATTTCATAGAAAACCATGCCACAAAAATCTGCATACAGCAAGCACATTTCTGTTGCGTGAAGTGAAATTGTTGTAGTATTTGAGAGGCAAGAAGAAATACCGCTTCAAACACGGAAAAGCAACTCTGTACTTGTACTAGGCTCATATTGCCTTTGTTCTGATGTTGAAATGGCTCCACGGAGAGAGATTTCTGTTGAAATAAGAAATATGGTGATTAAGTTGCGAACAGAAGGAAAATCTTATGGCGAGATTTCGAAAATTATTGGAAAAAGCCGTTCCAGTGTCCAAACCATTGTCAGAAATTACGAATCAGCCGGAAATGTGTTTAATAAACCTCGCTGTGGTCGTCTGAGACTTTTCAGTAATCGAGATGTACGATTGATTGTTAATAAAGTCAAGTCGAATCTGAAATTATCCGCTCCCAAATTGACGCAGCATATTGCATCAACGACCAACAACACTGTGCATCCTGAAACTGTCAGATGAATTCTCCGATCGAAAGGATTTCATGGACGAGTTCCAAGACGAAAACCTCTGATCTCCACTGTAAATCAGAAGAAAAGCCTCGATTTTGCTAAACAGTATCATCAAAAGGATTTCGATTTTTGGAAAAGTGTCTTATTTACAGATGAAAGCAAATATAATAATTTCGGTAGTGATAGTCGTGGAAAAATGAGGAAATGAAACCTGAAAATCTGACTAACAGTCCAGCATGGTGGAGGCAGTGTGATGGTTTGGGGATGCATGTCAGCGTCTGGAGTAGGGAAATTAGTTTTCATTGAAGGTAAGATGGACTGTCTCCGATACCTCAAGATAATGCAAGATAATTTGCAAGCATCTTTTGACAAATTAGGTCTCGGAAGCCAATGGATCTTCCAACAGGATAATGATCCAAAGCATACTGCAAAGATTGTGAAGGAATGGCTCCTTTACAAGGTACCTAGACAGCTTCATTCACCTGACTTGAATCCCATTGAACACTCATGGGATGAACTCGAGAGAAGAGTTCGCAAGTATAGTGTTGCCAACAAAGCATGTTTGAAACAGACATTGTTGAAAGAGTGGCCCAAAATTACAGCGGATATAACAGAAAACCTAGTTCAGTCCATGAGCAGGAGGTTGGATGCCGTTATTGAATCGAATGAAGGTCCTACAAAATATTAATTTTCAATTCCAATGCAAAAGTCGTGCATATTAATAAACTTTTCACCCATGTATGTAGACTTTTGCGACATGCTATTTTCACTCAAATTGGTTTTTTTTAAATAAATATCAATTCGATGTTATTCATTTCTATCAAAAACATGTTTGAATTGTTCAATGTTCGAATAAAAATAGAGTGGAATCTTGATTCCTTTTTTTTTCTTCAATAATGCTATTTTTAAGGTGTATGTAGACTTTTGTGACCCACTGTATGTGGATTCACGATCTATCATTATAGCAGAGACGCAGTAACCGAATGACCTCATTTGGAAAAAGAAAAAAAAAACAATCTTCGACAAAAGTGCACTTTTTCAAAACTGAAATACACACACACGCGCAATATTCTGATAAAGATATTTTTCCACACTTACCAGGTTCCCGCAATATTTGCATAGCCACCAGGATATGGGGTCGCCATCACTTCAGCTAAAAATGACATAACAGTAGGCTTAGTGACATGAAATCAGTGACCACTCATCGAGAACACAGACGAACATCCTCACGTCACTGAAAACTTTTAAATTGTACTTTTTCGCTCTAGACGTAAATTAAGATTAAAATACTGTCGAAGAAATATTTTCGAACTGTTTCAATAATTCTGAAATACTTGACCCGACAAACCTTCGGCTGAAGATCGATGTTTAGTACTTGATTGTTGTGGTGACGTTGTCAGTCCTCCAATCAGATTCATTCGAAGCAGAAAATTCTTTAGTCAAAGACGTCCGGTACAAGGTTTCTAGAATATATCCCGTACACCAGTCTGTATCAAAAGAAGCTAACAAAAACCGACGACAACGATGGCACGGCATTTTTTCGTTCGGATGAAAGCGGTATGTGAACTGGCCCAAAAGCCGGATTTAACTCAGGGCCGTCTCAAGAGTGTCATGGGCCCCCGGGCCAATTGATTTTTCCGAGGCCCTACCTGGAAAATTCTCGAAAATTTTTTGTGAGGCCCCTCTTCTTGAGGTGCTCGGGTGGGCCCATGCGTTAAGACGGCATTTTTTTTTTTTTTTACTAGTAGTAGGTTTTTTGAGCCTCGTAAACCAAATTGGGCCATTGCGCGTCGGTAGAAACGTGTTACATAATCACGCTACGCGTTTTCCTAGCTTGGCGCACCAGCTCAGGGCGCTGGCATCAGCTACTCTGTCGTCTGCATGCTCCGGTTTGAAGGGAAGGGAAAGAAAACGAGAAAAATGAAAGGGATCAGTGAAACGTGCTGCGTAAGACGCATTTGACTCCTCCAGAAGAGGCAGTCGGCCAATCACGCTTGAAGTAAAACGCTGTCGTGAGCAGTATTGCGCTCTGTAGGACAACAGTTATACTGCTTTTCTGATTGGTGAGTGGACGGCGTATCGCGCTGGGCGATTCACGTTTTGTGCGGCACAGAAAACCTGCTCCTAGGAAAACTCGGCTTAAAGCCGGGTTTTCCTAGGAGTAGAATTTCTGCGCCTTGTGCGGTGTGAAAACGCTGATGATTGGTTGAAAACTTGAAATTCATTTTTTTTTTCCAGGCTGAACGTGAGTTTTCACGCTGCACGCACTGTAGAAACCTGCTTCTAGGAAAACCCGGCTTTTCAGGCCTGAACTCGTGTCTTATCACCCCACTTCATAGGCGTAAACTGGTATCCGGCCCATGAGGCCCGAGATATAAGCAGATACAGACTCCTCGCACGGGCAGTCATTTCCGCCCTCTCACCTTTGCCAATGACACAAATTTTTCAATCTATTTCGCTAAAATTCCATGGAAATATGGGACGGTGAAGTGGCAGGAGGTGGCTGTACTCTTAATTCAGTGGTTCTCAACCAGGGGCCATATGGCGCCCTAGTGGTACTAGGATACTTCAAGGGGGCCACGGAAGAAAATGGAGAAAGGGGGCCATGACAGGTGGTTTGGAAGGCTGCAGAGAGCTAAGAAAAATTAAGGTGTGAAGAAATAAAGTTTTTTATATTAATGATTATACACTTACAGAATCAAACAAAACCACCCATAAAACCATGCCCTAAGACGGCCGAAGGAGGGCATGGATCCACGCGGGCCTCACCGCCTACATTGCAGCAGGTTCCCTAGGATGGGGTTTTCCGCAGGCCCCGGGTTACATTTTTCACAGATCCCTCTTTATTAAATTTATAGTGTGAAAAACAAAATACGTATGATGAAAACCATATCAGGCCGCGGGCTGCAGCTCTGTCAGTCCTGCTCTTGTGAGGGGTCATGCCTGGGGGGGGGGGGGGTGTTTCATGTCCATAAGTGACCCCACCTTTTTTGCAATATTTTGTATAGTGCAATAAATTTTGAAAATAAGTAGGCTGTTTATTTCCAGCTAAGTATGGGACTACCATAGTATCATTTTGCCTAGGGCGCCCATGATGTTGAGACAGCCCTGAATAGAACTCGGACTAGCGGGGAGCTCAATAAATTCTAAGCCAGTGGTCTGGAGGCTAATCTTATTTGCAAAGTTTTCGCTCAGTATAAATTAACTGAAAAAATCAATTCAATATGTATAAAGGATCTTGCTCCTAGATGTGGGTCGAAAACTCTGGGTAACACAGGGGAGCCAAGAGAAAGAAAATATGGTTCAAAGGGGCCATGGGCAAAAAAAGGTTTACCAGGTTATTCGAAAAATCTGAGTTCTTTTTGAGTGAAAGTTGGTCCTTCTCAAAAGAAAAATCTCAAAAAAAATTATGCCCCCCCCCCCATAATTCACTGGTAACTCTATGAATTTTCTTCCAGCATGCCCCAGGTCTTTGATCACCTGCTTATATTTCTTCGTTGAGACTGAGCGGTGGGCCATGCTCTAGGTAAGAGAAGGAGGTATCTGTTGTGTGTGCGTGTCATTTACTTTCATTGTCTACTAGTAGGAAAAGCTTGCAAAGAAGCTCATTAGCTCTGAGAATTTGATGTATGGAATTCTACATATGTAATAAATCTAAAACAAATACAAATACAACGCCACAACAGGCAAAATGCCCAACGAGGTGGCTGATAAAAAGATGCCCATAGTCAATCCCGCTTTTATAACATTCCTCCCATTTAGAACATTTTTTCACTTAGTACAATTTATTTCCGTGGTCCTAACAATAAGTAATTTTCATTAAGATTTCTCATTTAAAGTGTTTTCCTGTTTACAATATTTTTTATGATGGTTTTTTGAAAAACGTTATAAGCAGGATCTACTTTAATTAAAAGTTGGAGGCACACATTTATATATTTAGTAATAAATCAATCTATAAATTTCTTTGATTGATTTTACATTTCGTTAAAAAAATCTTAGCACTTTCAATATTTTCTGATCAAATTTAAAGCAAATTAGATTCTTTCTCTCCTCTCTCAGACACGTATCTTCTGATTCGCTATTTATACTTCGGTTTTCCTGGTAAAATGATTTTATTTTCCCTTCCCGATGGTCCACACTATGATCTGTCGCCATTTAACTGCCACATATTTTCATACCTGAATATGGGAGCTATGTCAGATTTGTGGTGGAGAAACTTAACAGCATGCTTATGTGTGTGTGCCCAGCATTTGGCATGTTCAGTAGGTGGTGTCATCTATCTATCGCCACAACTAGATACTTTCTTAAATGGGGCAAGCACACATTTGTCACCCATGTAATGTAGAAGCAGCAGTTATAAAGGGTGAATTTGGTGCCCCTTTCTAGTCCAGAGCCCGGGACAGTAGACTTGCCTGTCCTTCCCCCCTCCTTAGTTGCGGCCCTGCATCTATCCTCCAAACTGGCATGCATGCATTTGAAGTTTAATGTATACATATTTGTGTTGTAGGTCTGTGTGATTGCTGTGGCAACCAGTTTTTTTTTTCTTCAAAGGAATAGCCAACTCAAAATTAGAAAAATCACATTTTTAGCAGATTTCCATTGTGCAATCGCAGGTTCCGAACCCGGATTTTCACCAAAAGCAAAATTTGGGTGGGGGTGGGGGGGTTATAAGGGGGCCTCTTCCTTGCCACACCCCTCTCACCGAAGATTAAAAATGTTTTTGCAGAGAATTAAAATATTGGAATGAAATCATTTCTTTTATAATATCTGTTTATTTAAAATTCTTTTCGACTGCTAGTGGCCCACAATTTCTGTAAAAGAAATCCTTGTGCCTATCCAAAAGCCGATTTTGCATACACACCTGTGATTTTCGCAATGTGAAATGGTGACTACCAAATGAACAATGGTGATGACAAAACTGGATATTCAAGGTAGAGTTTTTACAGATTCGTTTTTTTCCCACGATCTCAGGAAAGTTTCACAATTTGAACAGGCATTACAATCCTTTAGGATTAAAAAAAATGTGCATTTGCAATATTGTAGAACAAGGCAAATTTACGGTGTATAGAAGCTGTCTTTGAATGCCGGCAGATAGCCGCGAAAGTACTGTAATTTCCGGTATGTAATTGGAAGAGACAAAATCCACAGGGAAATAAAAACTTCAAAATTTGACAATTACACGGTCCCCTCATTCAGGGAAGAAACTAGACATCCCCTTATCTAATTCGTCAACAACCTGTGTGTATATAAATACAGTACACAGTAGTGAAACCACTTTTTCAAGGTCGCGCTATCATGATACATGGTAAAAAGAAAAGGGGAAAAAGTTGGGGATTCCTCTACTTGTTTCTTCTTAGAACTAGGAAAGAATGTGTCCCGGAGGAAGCATGAACAAAATTTTTATGCGTCCTTTTCCGAAAATCTGGATATTTGACGTGTTATAGCACGTCAATGCCTTGTAAAGTACTTGACAACTCTCTTAAGTTGTCAAGCACTTTAAAATGTATGCAAATGATAAGGACCATTTACATATCGTTCAGTTGGTAAGTGATTAAGCAATTTAGTAAAATAAATCGGATATTTTTCTATTAAGTAGACCTATGCGCATCAGGGTTTAAGCTGGACAAAAAATTCCTTTCGCAAAAAAACGAAAAGGGGGGGGGGGGAAGCTTTAGCAAAATGCTACAATGCTGAGGGGTCATTCAAGTCAGCAGATTTTTAGCCATTTTTGACCCCCCACCTTGTCAGCAAAACACTGACCCCCTCCACCCTTGTCAGCAAAATTTAGTCAGCAGCTTAGAATATTTCATATCTCCAAAAAGGGTGGTTGATGACGTAAGCAACCTTCAAACCCCCCCCCCCCTTGTCATCAAATCCGAAACCCCCTCCCCCCCGATGCTGACGTAATACTTGAATGACCCCTAATGTAATGATTGATGGTTGGATGTCTACTCGTTGCGTACCTCCTGTACGGATTTTTTGCGAAAGTGGTTACTACTTTTTTCGCATTCTACAATTTTCTTTTGCATTTTGCGAAAAATGCGACTGTAGCTTAAACCCTGGTGTGCATACACTAGTGGGAGTGGTCACTCTTGGAGGGGAGGGGTTATTTTGATCTTAACCATGAACTAGAGATGTGAGGTGAGAATATTTTCGGAGAACGAGAATATTCTCTTGGATGTAAAAATTGGAGAATAATCAAGAATATTAATTTTTCTTTTAAATAAATTTAATTTTTTTTACTAATTTTGTTTATATTGTGAAATATAAATCGGTTTCCATTGCCTCAAACATTTACAACAAAACAATTTTTGGTATAATCGCCCGAATGACACCTTCTAGTTCGAGAACGTCATGATGAGAGGTTTTAAAATTTTGGTTACAAAGATTTTAGAAACCTTTAGATTAAAACTTAAATTATTTTAATATTTGATAAATTTTCAGAAATAAGTTCAAGACGAAAGTAATTAAACCAAAGGTCTTTGATAAAGGAAGCTATTCTTATGTAATCACCTTCATTCTAAGATACAGAACTGTTGTTTTCTTCAATGCACATACACTTAAATTCTGTATTACTCACATTTCTTTAAAAGTTGTGCAATTCAGCCCTGTTGGTTTAATTTTCTTGCTTTCAAACTTTAACCAGTCAACTGTCAATGAATTTCTCCGAACGTTACACGCAGTGCCCACTTTTTTTTGAATATGCGAACGCTTTTTCCCTTTTCTTGAAAGTTTGAAATATTAAAATATATTTTTATAGCATGTTTTTTTATAGCTCAAATGTGTTGACACATAATACGACACCCCAAAAGTGGGGAGGGGCAGTCATAATGTCCTGTGACTAAAAAAAATACTGTTGATGGATTTATGTGGAACCATAGTAGTTGAACCTTTGCTAAAAGATATACGAGTAATGAAACAGATGCATCTTCGCAAGGGAGTTGGAAATCGAAACAAAAGCGATGGGGATGCAGCTTTGCAAAACATGACAAAGATAATAGTAATAATAATCTCAGACCTTGATATATAATTGTCAACTCCATCTAGCGATGAGATAATAAAGTAGAAGGATGGCTGTACAGAGATGGCATCACATGTATGACAAATTATTTCGTCATGTCTATGTGAAAAAGACCGAAAATTCTGCATGTTGGCAAATGCCGTCGTAGGCAAGACCATTACGTATATCAGCGATGGGAAATGCTGTCTTAACCACTTGACTGGTGAAAAAGACCAAAAAAAGTCTGTGCGTTGGCAAATGCAGTCGTAGGCACCAACATTACGTATGGTAGCGATGGCAAACGCAGTCGTAACCACTTGACTGGTTAATATTGTGGTCTACAAACTTCAATATACCCATCTTCTTGACAGGAAGAGAGACAGGACAGAGAATATTCTTGAAAATAATTCTCTCACAGGACTATACTATTATAAATTACTAGAGAACATTCTCATCGAAAGTAATAATTATTCTCAAGTTATTTATCGGGATTATTTATTATAATACATGTTATTACATATATTCTTGATAACACTTTCTGGAAAGATTTTTCTGTAACTGAAGAATATTCTCTGGAAGGACTATTATTAATAACTTCAGAATAATCCTTATTATTTTCTATAAGAATATTCCCCAGCAATTTATGAAAGTAGTCCTTCCAGAGAATATTCTCAAGGATATTATATGTAACTATATTATATATATAAATAACAGGAAAATATTATCATCAAGAACTTATAAGAATAATCTCAAGTTATTTATAATAGTAGTCATACTAGAGAATATTCATTGAATATGACAATATTATTCCGAAGATATATGACCATCATAATGTATAGAGATGTAAAATTCTCGAGAACAATCTTTCAGAGAATATTTTCCGAAAGATTATTCTCAAGAATTTCACATCTCTACTATGAACCTGTCAATGCTCTATCATATCCTTCTGTTTCGCTAGAATTCCATGGAAATATGGGATGGTGAAGTGGCCGAAGGACCCAACCTTCAAGTTTTTTTAACTAAAGAAATGAAAACTATCTTAAAAAACAAGCTAAAAATCAATCGATGTTGGCAATGGTGGAGACCCACAAAGCAGAATATACCAAAATCTGCGACGTATATTGAATTATATCTGGCAGAAAACGCTAATATGGGGATTTTTACCACAGAACATTTCCAGTCAGCCAAGGGCTCGTTGCAGAACAATGAAAGACATTCTGGTTTGGGAGTAGAAGCTATGGGGTATTTGGTCGACGTACTCCCAGGAGTTGAAAAAAATTGATATTAAACAAATATCGGGTGCTGGTGTGGAGGATTTATTATACTATATTCAAAACTGAACAGGCTTGGAACATTTCCCTCAGCCAAAACGAATTTTCTACCATCTATTGATAAAAATACATAATGAAACATTTAACGTTAAGAAAAGCATTGCATTAAAATTAAAAAAAAATTTCAACTAATTTTTAAAAAAGCTTTAATAAACACTTAGAATTTTTTACAAAAGCCAAGAAGTTTCTCATATTGACAGATTTTTCCAGCGAATGTGAGAAATTTCTCACGAATTAGGTATATTACTGATAGTGAGTGAGAGCTATAAGCTTAACCAGTCAACTGTCCAATTAATTTCTTCGAGCGTTACCCGCAGTGCACACTTTTTTTTTTTTGAAGATGCGTGCGCTTTTTCCCTTTTCTTGGAAGTTTGAAATATAAAAACATTTTTTTTATACAAATACAATGCCACAACAGGCAAAATGCCCAATGAGGTGGCTGAGAAAGCATGTTTTTTTATAGCTCGAATGTATTGAGACGTATGTAATAGGACATTATATTATATTATGACATTATATCATATTACATTATGACCCCCCCAAAAGTGGGGGGGGGGGGGTCATAATGTCCTGTGACTAAAAGAAATGCTGTTGATGGATTTATGTGGAACCATAGCAGTTGAACCTTTGCTAAAAGCTATATGAGTAATAAAACAGATGCATCTTCGCAAGGGAATCGGAAAAAAACAAGCGATGCAGCTTTGCAAAACATGACAAAGATAATAGTAATAATGCACAGGTATGATTAAATTATTTTATTATATCTATGTGAGAAAGATCGAAAAGTCTGTGCGTCAGCAAATGGCATCGTAGGCACCACCATTACGTATGTACTCGTATGGCAGCGACGGCGAATGCCATTGTAACCACTTGACTGGTTAAATTCACCCCTGAGCAGGCTCTATATGCATGTGCTAGTCACGCTTGACCTCCAGAAAAATTATACAACGAGCATCCACTTAATCATTTATCCTGTGCACACTTTTTTGAACAATCGGTAACTTAAACCTCAGTAACCTACTTAATCACTTAACGCCTATAAACTGGTCTTTAGACGGACTCTTCTTCCCCTTTCTGTGATAACTTTACACAGGGCAGTAACTGGGGGGGGGGGGAAGCAGGCGGGTCTGGTGCCCAGGGCGCTGAATCAGAAGGGGATGCCGGCTTGCCCGGGATGAAAAATTATCTAGTTGCGACCCTGACTTTACATTGAGATGAATATTAAATTGTGGTAGAATAGAAAGAGTACAGGGATCACTTTTGTCCAGGGGGTTTTCCCCCTATGATTGATGCTGTTAAGTTACCCTGTGTCAAAACTTGAGAATGTCTTACCTATGGCAGTCCTGTGCTGTTTAATCGAAGTCCGGAACATGTCCAGGACCTCTTGCATGCTTGTTGTGGGCGTCACATGTATTATCTTCTTTACTCAGAACTTCGGCACTTTGTTTATCAAGTACAGACGTACAGATATACACAGCACGCGTTTTCACACAGCTCTCTGTTGTCTGTTGCTGTTTGAGAACAGTTACAGTTACAGTTGAATTAAGCAGGGCTATCGGCTGCAGAGACCATTCCCTGGCTGGGAGAGAGAAATGTGAGGTAGGTAATAAAATAAAGAAAATTGAAAATTCAAAACAACAACAGTAGTAGATTACTACAAAAACAAAAAGAATGGAAATGGGATGATATGAAAAAGAAAATCTTCAGATCTAGGGGACGATGCTAGATCACTTTTGTGAGTTATGAGATGTAGTCCCAGGATGAGTGTGTGTTTAGGTTGGAAAGGACCTCAAAACCAGAAAGAAATGTTAAATAAATCTTTTACTTAACGAAATGAATTTTTCGAAATGACCAATCGATATACGGAGGTTGGACGCCATGAAGGTAGGCCAAGATTTAATGGGAGGAGAGGACGCAAAAAAGGATGGAATGCGATGACGCATGAAGCGGGAGCAGTTGAAAAGAAAATGGGTCGCAGTTTCCGGAAGTTGGCAGTGTGAACAGAGAGGGCTGTTAACTTTTTTGATGAAAAACAAGTAAGCATTAAGAGGCGCTCTATCACAGATTAACTTGTAAAAGAGGCGTTCAAATTTTGAATTAGAGAAGAGATGAGAAATCTGATTACAACAGTTGAAGAAAATTTGAAAATCAGGAATAGTGGAATTAAGCGAATCAGATGTATATTGACGAAATGAGAGTCGTAACATAGATCGTAGGTCCTCTGGATAAAGAGCCGGCGTGACGTAAGGACTGGGAGAGGAGGAAAGCGAACGAACATAACTGTCAATAGACTCGTTCAAATGTATCCCAGAATGTGCAGGGACCCAAATTAAAGAGATATGGCAGGTATAAGAACAAACCATTAGAAGTTGGGAATAAAGGAGGTGGATGACTGTGGGAGAGTGACTGGAGAATTCATTAATCGCATGAAGAACTGATTTAGCATCCGAAAAAAGGACCACGGGTTGGCCCCTGGTGGGGATAAATGATCTCAAGCCCATAGTGATAGCTAGAGCTTCTCCTGTAAATATAGAGGAGTGAGAGTGAATCCACCATGCTCTCATACTATTCGTAGAGGGACAAAAAGCACCGCAGACAACATTAGAATTTTTAGACGCATCAGTAGCGATGATGATCGTTGAACGGTCTAAAGATTTCAAGAAATTTTGAAAGAGGATGTTGATTATATTCTTATGTCTATGTTGTTGAAAATCCAGGTCATCAGTGACAACCGAAATTTTGTTCGAAATCCAAGGATAGAAAGAGTAGATTGGTCTGAGAGTTTGGGAGAACGAGAAATTAAGGAAACTGAAAAATTGGGAAAGTCTGATTTTCAGTTTGGGAGCAATATGTGAAAAAATTGAATTGAAGTTATCAGCACAGCCTTGAGTAGGAGAAGCAGCAGCCTGAATACATGCAATACCATTTCTAAGAAGAAGAATTTCCTCCAGAGTGGGGAGTGCTAAAATGGTACGCATCTTGAGTATTCTAGTAGAAAGTGGTAGGCCCAAGGTAGCTCTCATTGCAGAATGATACATAGTATCCAATTTCGAACGGTTAGTTTTAGCTGCATTTAACCATACTATGGAACCATATCCTAAAAGAGCTGAAATGATGTTAATGAAAATAGGTTTCACAATAGAACAAGGAATATTTCTGGAAAAATGATGAAGAGAACGACAAATATTGAGAGTGAAAGTGCAACGAGATCTGAGATGATTAATTTGTTTTTTCCAGATTAAAGAACGGTCTAAATAAATACCTAGGACTTTAAGGTAGGGATCAAACGGGATACTATTTCCATTGATTTGGAAATTCGGAACATATGAAGTGGGATTCCGAGATAAAATCGTAAAACGAGATTTCGAAAGCGAGATGGACAGACCACTGTCCTCCGCCCACCTTAGGATACAATTAATTGCAGACATCATACGAGCTTCCATATAGGCTTCACAGTTAGATTTATACATGATGAAAATATCATCTGCATACACAAAAAGTTTAATGTCGGGCGGTAAGTAGGTGACAATATCAAGAGTGAAGAGAGAAAATAAGATAGGAGACAATGTTGAGCCCTGTAATAATCCTGAACAAGGTGAAAACTTATTGGATGGGCAACCACGCCAGTGAATGAAATGATCCCGTCCACTCAAATAATTAGATAACCAAAGTAAAAAGCGACCATTCAAACCCATTCTCGCCAGTTTATGTAACAAAAAAGAGTGTTGGGTTGAATCATATGCTTTATTGATATCAAAAGCAAGAAGATAACAGGTCTTAGATTGGCGGAAGGCATCTGAGGTATAAGAAACAATATCTCTGAGACAGGCCTCGGCAGAGGTTTTTGGACGGAAGCCGTAGAAACAGTGCGGAAAAATTTTGAACCGTAGGCAAATCCAATTAAGACGAAACAGAATAATGCGTTCGAAAATTTTGTTTATGGAATTGATCAATGTGATAGGGCGAAAAGAACTCGGATGCGATGGGGATTTGCCAGGTTTTTGAATAAAAATAATTTTACCCTCTTTGAAAGAGTATGGAATTATGGCAGAAGCCCAAATCCTATTGAAGGCGGGCAAAAATTCCAAGCCTTTAGCAGGGAGATATTTAAAAGCGTGAAGAGGAATGTGATCAGGACCAGGTGCAGTAGATTTTCCGGATCTTATGGCTCTGCGAAGTTCCTGAAAAGAGAAATCCGCATCTAGACATTGTTGAAAACAATGGTGGGGACCAGTGAATTGATTCGGAGGAGGGAGGGAAATGTTTGGAAAATGAAAATTTTTTAGAATTGAAATCTGGTCCTCTGGACCCGTGAAGTCTCTGTGAGCAATGGAAAAAACTAGTCGGGAAGAATCAAAAGATTTCGAAGCCACATACCGGTTTCGCCTCAAAATAGAATAAACAGCTGAAGGGGGAGAATGGGGCTTAACTTCAAAAGCCAGAAGTTTAAGACGAAGAGTACGCAGATGACGACGAAATTTAGCAGCACTCTGTTTGTACAAGATCCAGTTTGAATTAGATGGCGAAGAACGGAACTTTCGAAAGTTACGTTTTTTTTCAATGAGAAGAGATCGACCATCCCTATCCATTTTGATACGAGGGAATTTTTTACGAGGTTTAAGCGAAGTGTGCTTTGAAATAGAAGAGCGTAAAAAAGTATACAAGTCGTCAAAATTATCGGACGATGGGATATTTTTCAAGTCCGAGATAATTGAAGGCCAATGGGAATGACGAACCATTGATGAAGTATTACAGTTTACCGGAATAGAAAGCTTGATTGGAAGGTGGTCACTGTTTAGAAGACTGTCAGTCGGAGACCAGGTTAGAGTCCGATGAACATTTGGGGAGCTGAAACAAAAATCTAAAAATGAGTTGGTATTGGCACTATAGTAAGTAGGGCAGGTAGGAATGGTGAAGCAAATATTATTTTGAAGATACCAGTTGTAAAGGGCAATACCAGCTGAAGAATTTACATTGCCACAAAAGTTCACATTTTTAGAATTAAAGTCACCCAACATAATATAATCGCAAGTCATCAAAGATATCACGTGGTTCAAAGGATCAATGTCAAAAGGGCCATCAGGACGGTAAATATTTGCAAGGCATAATGGATGATTATTTATAAAAATTTTAACACAGAGAATTTCAAAAGATACATCATTAGTGGCCCAAATGAGTTGAGATGAAAAATCAGACCTGATAGCTGTAATTAAACCACCACCGGAAGAATATGTTCTATCAGAACGGTATATATGGAAACCCGGAATAAAAAAGGATTGGTAATTAGAATTGAGCCAACTTTCCTGGATGCAAATGATGTCAAATTGATGAATAATATTACGAAATAAATTAAATTTGGAACGAATGCCACGACAGTTCCACTGCAAAATATTTAATCTTTGACTTAAAGACATGAAAAATAAAAATAAAGGCAGGACCAGCTTGGAATTCTGACAACAAAAGGCAATAAAAAAAGTGGCATGCGTATGAATAAGAAAACTAATTAGGTATTACCTTTGGGAGGATAAAAACCCCCTAGAGCTCCGCCTGTCAGAAGACTCGAGGAATAGGAAGAGGATGGATCATTTTTATTTTTTTTTCTCGGCAACGTCCTGTCGTCCACCGTGGGACGGAGAGAGTCAATAACAGTCTTGATTACATCAGGCATAAGAGCAGACAAACAGTTCGAGACTGTTTCTTGTAGTTGAATTGACATTTCATTCAACAAAGCTTCTTTGATCTTTGTGATCTCACTCTGGATTAAACTGTGAATTTCTAATTTCAAAGATGCCAAGTCAACAGGAATCGTGGACATACTAGCTTTACTAGCATATGATTGAGGATGGTTAGGACGACACGCAACCCTGGCCTCTTGAAGAGTGACATGATTATTTGCCTTAAATTCGAGCACTTTACATTCAAAGATATACGACACACATGATTTGTCCATTGGATCATGATCACCAGCACAGTTGACACATGATCTAGGATTTGAACAATCTGAGGAGCTATGAGCACCCCCACAGGATCGACAGACTGGACCAGAGGCCCGACAATGGACTTGTCGATGATTCAGTTTGAAGCACCTGGAGCATTGAAATGGCCGGTCAATGAAAAGGTTCGGTCTGTGTATGGTGAACCATATTTTGAGAACTGAAGGTAAATTCACTCCCAAAATAGTAGCAAGCACTGACGTGGACGCTTCACCATTTCTTGCAAATCTTCTTAGACTCAAAAGGGTGATGTTATTTTCGCGAATTTCCTCGGCCAAGTCCGCAAGAGTTTCAGAGGTAGGAATATTCCGCAGGAGGAATTTCGAGGTAATGTTATCAGTAAGCAAAATAGCTTTGACTGGAATATCTAGGATCCTAGGTATCGATAAGGCTTCGGTCGCCGCTTTTTGTGAAGAGGTCGCAATTATGAGTTCATTACCACGAGTGAAACGGACGTCTAAGATCTGGGAGGTGTCTGAAAAATAATTTAATAAGCTTTTTTTCAAGTCCCTCGGTCGAGATCTCGGAATAGCTTGAGCACCCGACAGCTTGACAGTGAAGCATTTAATTTCATTACACGCACAGGCTAATAAGTCTACATCACTAATATTTGAAGACCACGTGTTGACAGGCAGAGCCCTATTAGGGTTCGCAAAACCATTAGAGGGAGCATCATTATTAATTTCCATGTCGATATTGTTATCACTCAAGTTAGCTATAAGAGAGTTGGAACTACATACCAAATCCGCCGTCTCGACGATAAAACGAGGATTAAATAAATAACCAAAAAAACAACGAAAAAATTACCGTGACGAACAATATGAAGAAAGGGAAGGAGGGGAAAGAAAATTACAGAAAGGAAAGATTATCCTTTTTCTAACACAAACGCAAAAAACAAACTAGCGCTACAAAAGTCGACGCGGAAACCGGATTACGAAGAAGCAGCCGATCACCCGCTCTCTGCTGTTTGAGAAATCTCATGCTCCTCAGAGGCAGAGTTGCCAGATCCTTAAAAACATTCTAGCCAAAATCATCCTGGAAAGAGGCTAAAAAGTACAGGAGATGGTCATGATAGCCAAAAGCCCTGTATAATTACTGTTGTATTGTTGTAGACCAAAAAGTAGTCCAAAATATTTAAACTTCATATGGTCAACTGAATACTAATGCCATTCAAAGTTCGTGATGGCTTTTGCTGCCATCTATTCAGTAACTTGAGAACTTCATTAATTAACTACAAACAAGAAAAGTAGGACTTATGCTGCTATCTATTAATAAAAAAAAACAAAAAACAAACGAAAAACTATCAACTAGCGCTGTTTCTAAACCATAGATGGCAGCAAATTCTTAATGTAGGATAGTTTTTTTTTTCACTACTAGTCAAAGCCGTCTGAATTTTTCTATCAACAAACACGGCGAGCCACTTTTGAAATCGCAGCCAAGCAGTGCAGTCTTAAGGCATGGGCCCACCCAGGCACGGCCCGGGGGCCTCAAGCGAAGAGGGGTCTCACAAAAATGAGATCTGGTTGAAATTTTCGAAAAATATTTTGGTTGGGCCCCCGAAAAATCAATTGGCCCGGGGGCCCATGATACTCTTAAGACGGCCCTGCAGCCAAGCCCAAATGGAATGTTCCCGACGATATCGCTGATACGGTCTAGTATCGATGCACAAACTCTCCCCTAAAAAGAGCCAGTTGAAGGAAAAAACGCGCTAATGGATGTCGAGATAACTGACCCTAACTAGTACAAAATAATCTACAAACATACATTGCTGATGAAAAAATGGTCGGGCTTTTTCGGCTCGCTGTAGTCTCACCCGAAAACCGTCGCCACAGTGGTGGTCGGCTGAAATTGGTTTTCTGTGGTTCCCAGCTTCGAGGTGCGAATGCGAGCCGATCTCCCAGTTAAAAAAAGTCTCACCACAGAGAGCAACAGGCCCACAAACAGTACAAATATTCAATCATCATACTTCACTTCTGAAATATAGATGGCAACACTGAAAAATCAGACACAACACTAAATAAGCACTCAGACTGTTAGGTACAGACACTTACACTTAATGGCATAACTCACTAGGCAGTAAATTGCCCATGGCGATAGTTGTGCTGAGTTGTACCTGATCAGTTGCGCTCGGTTTGAAAGAAAAGAAAGTCTCACTCGAGAAAGCTGTACGACTCTGACCTAAAAATTAACTTTTTATATGGACATCCCTGTGCCCAAAAACCCAATTAGAAAGGTGTCGGCCTGTCCCTCTTGATGCCAACAAAAAAAATTCCACGTATTCGAATTCGAAAACGGAGAAAGTTGGGGGGGGGGGGAGAAAACAGCATTAAGGGAGTGCAGGTAAACCGTTTTACCCGCATGCAATACTGTTTTTCTCCAAAATTCGAATTACCGAATCTTCGAATATCTCATTCACGTGAAATTTTTTTTTTGGCATCCGGAGAGACCGGGCAACAACTTTCCAATTGGGCTTTTTAGCACAGGGTGTCTCAGTGATGCACCTCTGACCTACCGCGAAGGTATATAGGTTACCTTCGTAAATCAGACGCTGCAGTCCTGCCTAGTATTATACTTGGCAGGGCGAAACGGGAAAAATCCCCGAATCGAATGGCATTGACGTCTGATTCGGGGAGGGGGGGATGTGCCACCCCTCTTAATGACCGTCGTGCGGTTTTTTCCTAGAGCTACATAACGGCAGCTCCAAGCTGAAAACCCACCCTACACGTAAGGGCGAAATACCCAATATTAGGGTGAAACTAACCTGTCTCACGACGGTCGAATACAGGGTGTCTGTATAAAAAGTTAAATTTTATATTTTAATAACTATGCAACCCCTCGCAACATGAATGACATATCTTAGTACTACACGTTATTTGGCCACCTTAAACTGCCCTCCCTAAATGTTTTCGCCCGGATCAGTTGCCCCCCGCCCCTTAAGTTCCGGTTCTGGTCGGAGCACCCCTAAATTGATTCATAAATAAAAATTCCCCAAGTAAAAATAAAAACGAGCATCCGCAAGAGTTCCAAATATTTCCAATTCCCCCCCCCCCTCCTGTTCCAGAAATACCTTTTGAACTACGGGAAAAACAGTATTAGAATCTATTTTCTGGAAACGATGACCCCGAAATACGGGACCCAAGAATCACGCTCCGGGAAGACTATTAGAATTATGTTCTAGAGAAGCTTCTGGAAAACCACGGTAAAATCAATGGAAGACTACGCTAACACTTTGCTGAACTTGAAGTGCAAACCCAATAGTTTTTCTTTAAATTTGAACGAATGTGTTTCATATTTCTCGTTTTCTAAGAGAGAGAATCTAAGGGGAGGGGAGATGGGAGAGGAGAGACAGAGAATTGGAATGAGTCATGATATGAAGTTTGAAATTAGTTAACTAGTTATGGGGGCTGAATGAAACTTAAGAGTTCAAGAACACATGTGGAAATCGCTTAGCGCAACTTGAAGTTGTCGAGGTGGCAGTGAACAAGTGACCGCTGTTAGACTTGCTCTAACAACTTGCTTACTGAAGCCCCAGCAGCACTTTCATGACTCGGATTAAAAGTGTCCGTCGAGGCCCGCAAACAAGGATGGAGTGGCCGTCCAGACCGCAAATAAGAACGGAAGTAGCTGTATAGACCGTTCAAGTATTACGTCAGCAAAGTTTTAGTAATTTTTGATCCCCTTCCTTGTCAGCAAAACTATGCCCCCCCCCCCCCTCATCAGCAAAATTTCGTCAGCTCTGCCATATGCTCCAAACGCATATTGGTGGGATCAGAGACGTATGGGGGGGGGGGGGATCATAGAGAGGCTCATGCCACCCCGGATGATCAAAAAAATTTTTTTAATGCAAAAAAAATTAAAATTTTGTAAGAAAATACCTTTATATGTGTGTGTGTGTTATTATAATCAATTTCTGTTAATTTCAATGACATTTGAAGGCTAAGAACTCAAAATTTCTTCTCAAGAAATTCATTGCGACTCACCCTCTAAGCCATATATGCTTATCCCATGACTCGCGGGCCAAAAGTGGCCTTCGGGGTTTTCTGATGTGGCCTGCCCCCGTCAAATCTAACTTTGTAAAAATGAACTAAGCGGCACATTTGCAGGTCACTTAAATGAACCGTGTCACAATTCCAGAGCATTCAAGCGGCCCATGGCACATTTTCAGATCATTCAAGTAGGCCCGTGGCACTTTCACAGATCACCTAAGTGACCAGCGACACAGTTCCAGAACAGTTAAGCGATCCCTGGCACATTTAGAGATCCCTTGAGTGGCATGTGGGACAGCTTCAGAGCACTAAAGCGGCCCCCATTGTAGCTCTACATCACTCAAGTTACCCGCGGCACATTCCCAGATTACTTAAGAGAACCGCGGCATAATAACGGATCACTTGAGTGACGCGCGGCGCAGTTCGAGAGCACTTGAGCGGCCCGAACACATTTCCAGAACACTTGAATCCGAGAAACATTTAGAGATCACTAAAGTGGCTCTGTAGGGGACTTATTAGATTGAGAATGTTAGTCCTGGTGCCCACAAACTAGCGAAAGGTTTTTCCCGTTTTTGGCGCACCGAGTAAGATGCCATTAAGAATATTTCATATTTTTGTAAAGGGTGGTTGATGACGTTAGCATCACCCCCCCCCCTCCTCTCTTGTCATTAGAAGTCAGCAAATCGGATCCCCCCACCCCATCGATGCTGACGTAACACTTGAATAATGAGCCCTTACCATGGGTTTCGTTTCTTGAAATTTAAACGATTATACCATAAATTTTTTTCTCGGCGAGTATGATGGGGAATGGTAAAAGAAAGCGAACCAGAATAGATTATTGCACGAAATTCGAAACTGTTTATTGGGGGCATAGTGTCACTAGAGAGGAGTGCGTTGAAAGTTAGAATTTCGGTAAAAATGTGCGTACTGAAGTGCAAGTCCAACACTGCCAAAATTCAGGTCTAGAGTGGCCGTCTAGGTCCTTAGAATGCGGCGTCTCAGTACCGGAAATTAACTGGCATGCTTATGTGATAGCAAAATTTAGGTTACCGTGGGGCTTCGGTAATTGGAACGAATATGCCTTAAATCGCTGAAGTTTTCTTGGCGACTAAAAAGGGGGGATGGGGGAAAAGACAGAGAATTATAATGGATAATGATGCGAACTTCGAAACTAGATATGGGGAGTAGAATGTTACTAAAGAGGAACGAGAGGCAATACTAGAAATTGCGCTAAGCGATATGAAAGTGCCGTTGTGGCAGTAAGCAAGTGGCAGCTGTTAGACTTGGGCTAACAATATGCGTAATGAAGGGCCAGCCCAATGCTTCTAAAAATCGGAAACTGAATGGTCGAATAGACACGCGTGTCGGAAACTGGCCGTCGAGGTCCGCGAACCAGAACGCGGCAGTCCAGGCCTTCTAACGTGGATGCGTTGTTACAAAACTGAGGTTAGCTGATGGTTCAAATTAATGGTTGCCGTGAGGCTTCGTTTCTTTACATTTGAACGAATACGCCTCAAATTTTTGTTTCGAGAGGCTTCCTCCTACAAAATAGTTTTTCTCGTCAACTGAAAGGGAGGAAGATGGCGGAGGAGAGACAGAAAATTAGAATGGATAATGATGCGAGCTTCGAAACCAGATGCGGGGCAGAATTTTATCAAAGAGGAGAGCAAGGAAGTACATGAAATTGTCCTTATGGTTGTAAACAAGTGGCGTCTGTTAGGCTTATGCTAAATAATGCTCGGTCTGAATTTTAAGTGCAGTCCTGTTACTTCCAAAACTCAGAACGTAAATTATTCTTGCAGACGCGGGAACGGGACAGACCAGGCTTTCAAACTAGGCGTTCTAAAAACCGAGTTTCATGGTTGCTTCAAATTATTGGTTACCGTGGGGCTTCGTTTCTTTAAAATTGAACGAATATGCCTGGAATTTGTTTCGAGAAGCTTCCTCCTACAAAATAGATTGATCTGAAGTTTTACCAACTAAGGAGGGGGATGATGGAGGAGAGACAGAAAATTAGAATGGATAATGATGTAAACTTCGAAACTAGATACGGGGGCGGAATGTTACTAGAGAGGAGAGAAAGGCAACAAATTGCTTTAAGCGATTTGAAAGTGCCGTTGTCGTGGCAGTAAACAAGTGGTCGCTGTTAGACTTGTGATAATGTGCGCACTGAAGTGCAAGCCCGTTTCAAAAAATCGGAACCGTAATGGTAGAACAGACACGCATACAGGAACGAAACTGGCCATCGAGGTCCGCGAGCAAGAACGCAGCAGCCCAGGTCTTCTAATGAGGGTGCGTCGTTACAAAACAGGTGATGGCCCAAATTATTGGTTACCGTGGGGCTTCGTTTCTTTACATTTGAACGAATATTCCTTAAATATGTTTTGAGAATTTTCCTCTACAAAATATTGATCTGAAGTTTTCTCGTCAACTTAGGAGGGGGGGGGGGGATGATGGAGGAGAGACGGAAAATTAGAATGGATAGTGATGCGAACTTCGAAATTATATATATGGGCAGAATGTTTCCAAAGAGGAGAGCAAGGAAACACATGGAAATGCACTGCGCGATTTGAATTTGGCGTTGTCATGGCTGTAAGCAAGTGGCGTCTGTAAGGCTTATGCTAACAATGCGCGGTCTGAAATTTAAGTTCAGGCCCGATGCTTGTAAATGGTCGGGAGTCCGAGAATGGGATAGTCCAGGCTTTCGAACTAGAAGGCATCGTTCTTGAAACCGAATTTCTTGGGTGCCGCAAATTATTGGTTGCCGTGGGGCTTCTTTTTTTTTTAATTTGAACGAATAAAATGCCTTAAATTTTTGTTTCAAGAAGCTTCCTCCTACAAAATAGATTGTTTTCTCGTCAACTAAGGAGGGGAGGGGAGGGAGGGGGATGATGGAGGAGAAACGGAAAATTAGAATGGATAATGATGCGAACTTCGAAATTATATATATGGGCAGAATGTTTCCAAAGAGGAGAGCAAGGAAACACATTAAAATGCACTAAACGAATTGAATTTGCCGTTGTCATGGCTGCAAACAAGTGGCGTCTGTTCTTATGCTAACAATGCGCGGTCTGAATTTCAAGAGTAAGCACGGCGCTTCCAAAACTCTGAACGTAAATGGTCACGCAGGGGTGCGTACAAGAACGGGACAGTCCAGTCCAGGCACTCAAACTAGGCGTCGTTCTAAAAACAGAGTTTGCTGAGCGTTTCAAATATTGGTTGCTGTGGGGCTTCGTTTCTTTAAATTTGAACGAATATGCCTTAAATTTGTTTCGCGAAGCTTCCTGCTACAAAATATTGATCTGAAGTTTTCTCGTCAAATAAGGAGGCGGATGGTGGTGGAGGATGGACAGAAAATTAGAATTGATAATGGTGCGAACTTCGAAACCAGATGCGGGGGCAGAATGAAAATTGCATTAAGCGATTTGAAAGTGCCGTTCTCGTGGCAGTAGACAAGTGTCCGTTGTTATACTTGTGCTAACAATGTGTGTGTACTGAAGCGCAGGCCGCCACTTGTAAGACTCGGATCGAAAGTGGCCATCCAGGTCCGCAAACAAGGACGTCGAGATCCTGCAAAGAAGCTTGCCGTATATTATTGGTTACCGTGGGGCTTCGTTTCTTTGCATTTGAACGAATAAATGCCTTGCATTTTTTTGTTTCAAGAAGCAGTAAACAAGTGTCCGCTGTTATACTTGTGCTCCACGTGGATCGGAAAAATGTTTTGAGCAACTAATAATGCATACGCGAAATGAATGCGTAGATACAGCGATAAAGCCAGTAAGCTTATTTGAATAATAAAACAAGACTAATTTTTCCCCTCAAAAATCATTTATCGATCAACGACCCAGAAAAGAATTTTTCGACGTTATCTGTCGAGATAAAAGATGGAACTAGGGCTTCTGATTCAGATTAAAAAAAGAAAAGAAAAACGATATAAGACTGAGTTTGCGGAGAATATTTGAAATGGGATCAAAACTATATATATATATAGGACCTCATATTTTATATTGCATCTCTCCAGAGCTTAATTAACTTCATTTGTTCAAGAAAGGGAGAAAAAATTAATTACAAGCCAAAGTATTTCGAAGACAAGCTAGGCCACCGGTTGATCGGTAAGGTTAACATGCAATTTTTAAACGATTTGATTTATTTACGTATGTAACTTTTATGGATGCCATTATCTTACCATCACAAGTACACAGATTTAAGATATAGCAATGAATACTCAGTTATATGTTATAAAATTGTGTACATTTTACGCTGTGTTTCAAAAGTTAAAACTGCAAAACAATTTCGAGTACATTCCTACAGAAAAAACGAACAAAACTAAATCTTGGAATTACAGTAAGAATTCATTTTTTTGGCCGAAGAATACGCTAAAAGTTAAGTGAATAGGGGGCCTATAATTTCAAATCATAAGCTCATGGGAAAACGATGACCAATTTGGAGACATTAACGAAATAAAACCGAAGAAATATATATATATGATCAAGCAGGGTTCAGGAAAAGGCGCGTATTTCAGTTTAGTGACGAGAAACGTTTTCAGAGTGAAAATCAAACCATAATTTAAAAACTAAGAATCACACATTAGAAAAGTAATAGCTGATCTGAAAAGAAGAAGAATGAAAGAAAGTAATGCAATCAGTGATTGTCTGGGAGACGCCACACTTCCTAGATAGCTTATGTAGATACATAGTATCTTGGGCAGGGGGCAGGGGTCTTCACCCCCATGGCCAACCGACAACATTTTTGTGGCCCGCCAAGACACCGATTAGTGGAAAATGAAATCAGCATTCCGCTATCTGATACTTTGATCGTAAATCTCATTCATTTTGGACATTTTTTCTAATCTTGCGAACAGTTGATATACCTAAAGAAAAATCAAATCTTGACCAGAATTCCTATACTGACCAGTTTACACTTTAAATCAATAAGATAATAATTTATTAAAAATTTCGGAATTTCATCACAAAATATTTTATCAATAGTGGTCGAGGGGTAGAGAGAACTCTAAATTTGTCTAATTAATTAATAATTACTTAATGATTGCTTATTAATTAATTATTGATAATTATAATTTATCTACGCATGTTTTTTTTGCAAAAATAATTACCACTAAGGGCAAAATAAATTAAGTCACCAGCAGAAGTGTGTGCTGCCCAATCCAAGTGATTCATCCCGCCACTAAATGTGGCCCATTAATTAACTTTACAAAAATATTAATGTGGTCCTCGGTGCGAAACACTCAAGACCCCTAATCTAGGGGACATCGGTGCTCAAACTTTTTCCATTTGTGACTCTTGTGCTACGAAACATTTTGGGAATTAGTAGTCACGTAGGCCTAAATAATATTGGTTCGTGTATTTTTGAATCTCACTCATGATGGAATGTGTGTTTTCTTGAAACTAAATACACTTATTATTCGACTTTGAAAATCATTCCTAATATGAATAATAACAATCTCATTCCTAAGATGGACATTCATGCATAGGAATGAGACTTTTTGTTGCCAATCATCATGATGCTAAATTTCTTCCTCACTCGCATAACTAATCATTGATCATATTTGTCGCACCACGGTCATTCTCTGCACACGAGGGCTAATTAGACCGGGATCTACAATTTATTGCCGATTCCGAACGGCAGGGTTGTTTTTTATACTCGTCGAGAGATTGGTGCGCTGACCCCTCGATGGGGGGACTCCCTGCAGTCATGTCACCATTTCTGTTGTACCCCTGTGTCAGGAAAGTTTTCTGACAAGGACGAACCGGGTATCGAACTCGCGACACCTCTAAACATCCTTTGGTACTTTAGGCGAGTATTCATGTAATATCAATGTAATATAATCGTATCAATGTCAGGTTTGTTAATATGATTACGGATGCATATAAGGCATGTAGTAAGTAATGGCGTATTATATTGTGTAATCAGCAAATGCTATGTGCAGATTCTCTATGCGGTTGGAGTTGAAACGTAGAAAAAAAGATGCTTTCCTCGGTTGAATTTAGTTCCTTGGTTGAATTGAAAGAGAATGCTGTAAGGAAGATGAGTTTCGACGCATTGAAGTATTTCATGGCTGCAGCTGGTGATAACGAAGAGCGATTGGTGAATGAAGAAGCTTTCAAAAGGTATGAATTACTTTTTATTGTCAATCGTTTTCAGAAGATACGAAGCAGGTTTCTTTTCTATCGTAAAGTACGGCTATTTCCGCTTCCATCAAAAGTTTTAGTGACATTACATTGCTGACGAGAGAAGCAGTAGGCCTATGTCTATTCCTATGTCAATATTCCATACATGTTCAATCCATGGCCCGCTGGCCGAATGTGGCCCTCGAAGTCATCTGATGTTGCCATCGACAAATAACCAAACCACTGGACCCTCGAATAACTCAAATCCCTTAATGGCCCGTGTCACATTTCCAGGTCATTTAAGCTAGCACTCGAGTGGCGCAGTGGTAAGGTAATCATCTTCCACTATGAAAGTTACCGTCAAGGTCCGCGGGTTCGAAGAAACAAGTTCTTTACCTATCGATCGTGGGGTGACCATCGGTAGATGGCGCTTTATTTCCCACCCAACTCAACTGGTTGGTGGTTTTTATTAATTATCTTTCGTCGCACCGCAGTCATTTTCTGCACACGAGGGCTAATTAGATCGGGACCTACAATTTATTGCCGATTTCGATCGTCAGCCTTTTTTTATTATATCCCCGAGAGGTTGATGCACTAACCCCTCGGTGTGGGACTCCCTGCGGTAGCAATCTTTTTCCGTGGTCATGTCACCGTTTCTGTTGTACCCCTTACTGATTAGAAATTACCGTATTGCGATATATGACCGGAGTTGGCGTGCGGTAAAGTAGATCATTTAAGCTGGTAACGGTGTGCATACCAAGATCTCTAAAGTGGCATGTGGTATATTTGCAGATTACTTAAGTGGCTGGAGGGGTACATTTCGAAATCTCTAAAGTGGCACGTAGAGTATTTGCACATTATTTAAGTGGCTGAAGGCACACTTCCAGATCACTGGAGTGGCCCACGGCACGTTTCGCGATAACTGGAGAGGCCGAAGGCACGCTTTGAGATCAATTGGGTGGCCCGTAGCACACTTACAGATCACTTAGGTGGCCCGAGACACACATACAGTTCACGGCACGCTGCACTTTTTTAGATCACTGAAGTGGTTTTTGGCACATTTTCAGATCACTTAAATCACTCGCGACACATCTCCAAGTCACTTAAATTACCAGCGACACATTTACAGATGTCCTAAGGCACATTCTCAGATTATTTAAGTGGTTCGAGGCATACTTCGGAACCAATGAAGTGGCTCGCATCTGCCCAAAAGGTTGAGCACGCTTGTTCTTATCATATCGTCCTCCTCCTACTCCTCAGGGGCGCTGTAGCCCAGGTCGATAAGATACTCGCCTAAGGTACCAAAGGATGTTTAGAGGTGTCGCGAGTTCGATACCCGGTTCGTCTATGCCAGAAAACTTTCCTGACACAGGGGTACAACAAAAATGGCGACATGACCGCAGAAAAAATTGATACTGCAGGAAGTCCCCCATCGAGGAGTTAGCGTACCAACCTCTCGATGAGTATAAAAAACAAGCCTGCCGTTCGGAATCGGTAATAAATTGTAGGTCCCGGTCTAATTAGCCCTCGTGTGCAGAAAATGACCATGGTGCGACAAAAATGATCGTCCTCATGCTAGATGCATAAATGTGCAAAGCGGTTCTAACCCTTCCTTTGGGTACAACACAAACTCCCTATGCATTCCTAGAAAGAAACTGACTAACGGTGTCTGGATCGAACGGAAAGAATGATTAGTTCGTCGTTCACAACACTGTGTAAATTACCGAACAACCACATCATGATCCGTTCGCTGATGTATTAGAATTACAGAAATTTCGAGAAAAAGGTAATTTATATTTATTTCTGTGGAAACTCTGCACATTTTTTTTTAGGATTTCCAAGTGTATGGGATTTCATCTTGTAGGTACCGAATTCTTCCATCCGTAATGAGAGACGTGTCTGAAGTAAGCGCCGAAACAAGTCTGCTGGGTACCAGGGTCAGTTCCCCCATCGGCGTTGCACCGGTTGCTCACAAACATCTGGTGGATTCTCTAGGAGAAATATCTACGGCTGTTGGCAAGTAATCATAGGTTGTAATTTATATACATAAAATTGATTATCTGAGTGTGTGTGTGTTCTCTATACAAATCTACAATTTTAGATTTATCGTCGCCAAATTTTGCATGTATACCAAATGGGACCGACTTGAACGATAGGCTACTTTAAAAGTTCGTCAGAGCAGGGCAAATGCCCGAAATGGGCGAAAAACTGTCGGGCAACAATAGTTTTTGGGCCTCAACAATCACTTTCGGCGGTACACGACGTTTGGACGTCGTACCCAGCACGAATTAGGTGTTGACCACCCAACTTCGTGTAAATTCATAGACGGCCTCCGGACTGTGCAGAAATCGACCGATCAGCGTTTATTAAAGAACACATTAAATGAATAAGACATTAATGATCCCTCCGATTGTCCGACGTCCAAACATCCTCGTGTCCAAATAGCTGCGTCCAAACAGCCGCGTCTAAACGTCCTGCTCCGCACATTTCTTTAATGCTGCTAGTATTATGCATGATAGTTCATGCCTTTGTCACTTTTCAATTCTCTCAGTAACTGAAGAAAACCCGGGCAGCGCCGGGTATTATAGCTAGTTATGTATATACATGAACGGTAGCGTATTATTTATCGTTGTTTAAACATCTACCAAATATTAGATTTTCTTTTCCGCGACCAGAGGCGAATTTATGTGTTTTGCCGCCTGTGGGCTACACAAAATTTTCGCTCTTTTCCCGTTCTGGCCTAATTTCTTTAACAGCCCACTTTGTGCTCCCCTGTAAATACGCTTCTGTCTTCAAGTCACTCTTTTTGCCACTCACATGGTTGGTCACTCTTTTGGTCTTTCAGATAACCTGTTCCTTAGCTATGTCACTCCCATGATCATAAACTCTCTAGGTTACTGTTTTGGTCACTCACTCACCTGATACCTCGATCTCTATAGGTCGATATTTTAGTTATTCACATGCTTGTCGACAGATTAGCTAAAGAAAGTACAATGAAGACTACCATCACTGTGAATAATCGAAGTTCCAGATTCGAACTTTATTAAATCGTGACAACATGATCCAGTGGCAACTCTACTAAAGGTCGTGCTACATATCACTTATGCCCGAAGGTAAGCTGTAGACTGACCGAACACGGCGCTTTTGGTTATTATCAAGGGTGGAGACACCAGAAAGATGACTCGTGTATTTCGTGGTGAAAGGTGTGCAAGAAGACATGTGTACGATTGCCGTTACTGGAAAAGTGAAAGAGAGACAACCGTACCTCCGGATAAAAGCAATCGATATATTAACTCTTTTAAGAAACAAGGAAATTTATGAATTTTACATAAGAGTCATCAGAAAATCAATGGAGATATATCTCGAATATTGGTGAAGAATAGTGGAGGTGGAGAAGAAAAAAGGAGAAGACAACTTTTGCTAACTATATTGCGAATAATAATGTGTGAATACTGAATTTTGTGACATTTTGATTTAAGTTTTATATTTTTAAGTTATCCCATAAGAAATTATGGGCTCATATTTCATATTTATTTCTACAGAGCGAATTTGTTGTTTTTTGCATAATGCGCATAATCTTTCTTTTCTTTGTAAAACCCAAAAAGTTGAGGGGGATTATTATTATTTTATTTATTTATTTTTCCTCGTGAACACGTTGTTCGCTTTGATGGTGTATTTGAATCTGTCTAGAGGTCTTATGTGATCTTTCGTTTTTAATACTGTTTCCGGCGATTTGTTGATAGGAGAAGCTCCAGGATATCTCGCTACAAATTAGTAGCAACTAAGATACCCCCCCCCCCCAGAACTTCATAAATTTTGATCTATATTTTGTCGAAGCCCTTGATTTCCACGTTCCACATCCTTTGTTATTTATTTAGTTATTTTGTTTATTGTTGTGAATTGATTTTGATGTAACTTTACTCTTGTTTGTTGTTTTTTTGATATAGAGTTGGAGAAGTAAACGGAAAAGGGGCGGGGAATGAATAAATAGGTAGCTTAAATAACCTAAAAAAAATGGATAGAAAAAATTATTATTTTTTAGAGATAGCTCTGAGAAAATTGGACTTTTTGTGCCGAGAGGGATTGATCTTGAAATGTTGAACTTCAGGACCCGCTGTATGCCTCTAGGGGCGGGACAGCAATATATGATTGATTGACATGCTTGTGCACACACGCTAGGTCACTCGTTGGGTCGCCCACGACCTCATTTGTTGTTTTTCAAGTCAATCTTTTGGCCGCTAACCTGGTCTCTTGCCGGCCCCTATATTACTTTTTAATTCACTCACATGCTTGTAAAAACTCTAGATCAATCATTTGGTCATTGGCTGTGACTCTCTGGGTCACTCATATGCTTGCAAACTGTCTAGATCACTCTTTTGGTCACTCGTTGACGTAGTTCCTCGCTCTCTAGACAGAAGTGGATTTATGGTTTTACCGCCTTTAAGCAAAACTAATTTTGCCGCCTTTTCCCTATTTTAAAATTTATTTTGACCACTCATTCCTAAAATTTGACGTCCTTAGCTATAGCAAATACGCCTATGACCGTGACATACATAAAGATAATACATTTTACAAACTCAATCGAAACCCAAGAGTTCGATGGATAGTAATGTATGCAATCATATGTCTTATTCATGAGTCACTTTGTATGAGATCTTGAAAATTGTCATACAGTTTGCAATTGGCGGTAAAGTACGACTGTATGGGCTTTTTTTTATCTTTCACTAAGCACGATATGCGTTCGATATAGCGTTGCCGTATGAAATTAAATTATTTATGCTTGTTTGAATTCCTTCAATATTTTCACAGCTGCGTGTGAAGAAGGCTGTCCATTCATACTGAGCTGCAAGTCCGTCACGGATGCCAAAGAAATTTCGAAGAAAACCACGAGTTGCGTGCGATGGATGCAACTGTACATTTTCCGGGACAAGTCCCTGACTGAGAATCTGGTGAAGAAAGCTGAGGTTAACGGATTTTCTGGTATTGTAGTGACAGCAGATTCTCCAGTTGGGGGTCAGTGGAAAAGCAAAGTGCCACCAGCATTGCCAGCTCGTTTGGGACTTAATCATGGGTCTGTATGACTTTCATTTACCGTGTAAGCGAATAATTTTCCCATCATTGGGTTCTTTCTTTCAAACCGGGAACAACTCCGTTTATGGGCAATATGCTACAGAGGGAGGTGTGCTGGAAGCGTGAGCGTGTGTACCTTACGGTCTGAGTGCGTATCTAGTATTGTGTCTGATTTTTCAGACTTCGTGCCTCGAAGTTCACAGAAAACCAACTTCAGCCGACCATCACTGTAGCACCGGTGAGTGTTCGAACCCGAGTCCTGGCGATGCAAGTCCGTCACTATCTTCATTGGGTTTGACTTATCATCAAACTTGTCTAACAGCTCCAAATATATTTTTATAAGTTTTGAATCTAAAAGATTATTTATTTTTCCTGAACGTTTCTAACTCTAACAATTTTGAAAATTCGAATGAATTCACTATTCATCTATCACGAGCCCAGCTAGCTCTGCACATAACAGAGAGCTTTCCCCGATAACACGTTTTCCTTCCCCCCCATCTTGTCAATGAAATGCCAGTGTGCGGAATCAGCTTTTGTTCAAAGTCTGGTAACGGAAGGGGAGAGAGTGGATGTTTTTCTTTTTCCTTCGAGGTAGTTTAGGATTTATTGCATACAGCATAAATAACAGAAAACGATAGTTCCTTTCAGTCAGCAAAAAAATATTCGTCTTGAAAATAGGTGACTATTTTTCTAAAGGATTTAGTGATTTCCATTGTGGCAGTTATAATGTGGATCATTAAAATTTAAAAACTCCTTAAAGGGTTAATGTCCCAGAATGCTGAGAGAGTGAAGATGTAGCCTTAAGCTGGTCATAATGGAGAAAAATAATTTCCATTTATTAAATCTACAGAAATGATACATATTTGAAAAGAATCAAAACTGTTCAAGAATAATACTAATGAAAAAATTATTAAACGTTATTTGGAGTAAAAAAGATTTTGACAAGCAGTATTTGTATCGTTTTTCAGAGTAACGGTCAAACCAGTGATGTTCAAAAATCTTCTCGATCCTTCCGTGACTTTCAAGGATATAAAATGGCTCACGTCGATTACGAAATTGCCTGTTATTGTGAAGGGCATCATGACAGGTAATAAATGAAAGCTTTCTAATCTTTTAAATTAACGAAAATATGGTAAAAACAAGGGGTGAATCATTCTCAGGAATTTAGTTCTTTATTCTCAAAGAAACAAAACTAAAAACGCGAGCTGAGCATTTTTGCACATAAACATTAATTAATTAGACTTTTATTTTTTTGTCTTGTTCTGGCAATGTGATGATAACCAGATTCGAGAGCTCCGAAATGACGACGCACGCGCGTGCTTCTTTGGCAACGTCATTTACCAGTGGCCACAATAGATGACGCCACCATACGAGGAAAGACTAAGAATAGTTTTGCAACTAAAACAAAACTGCTCTTCTGTTTTTCTTTTATGAGTGAGTTGAAAGAAAGGAAAGAGAAAAAAAGTAGCTCGTGTGAACGAGCTAAAATAGCTTGTGATCTGCGCTACGATACGAAGAGATACGGTTTTTCTTTTTTTGCGAATTTGGATGGAGATTCGTCAAAACATGTTGATATGTGTGCATTAAAATCTCAGGGTGGGCGACCAGAGGTGGCGACCAACCTTCATTCAAGCTGTGCCCGTGAGGCGAATTCTTCCCGAGTAGCAGCAGCAGCAGTTTTGGAAACGGTGTCACAAGTTGCCGCCACCTGTCTTCCGAATTAGAAGGGATAAATTGGCAATCCATATTAATTGTATTTATGTATGATAGGTCTGATACTCGTTGAATTAAAAAGTCTCAGCAAGTAATTTTATTCTTCAAAGCGATTCTAATCGAATCTAAAGAAGAGTAGAATAAAATCGGGCATCCGAAAATAACATTTTTCTTCGTAGACTTGAGAAGTAACTACTTTACGGACTTTAATCGGTCAACGAGTTTTAGGTAATCACAAAAAAAAAAAAAAAAAAAAAAAAAATCAAGAAAAATGCAGTTTTCACCGAGTTTTTCCTGATGCTTGGGAAAATAACAAAGAAACTTCATAGCATGGATATATACTTCTTTTCTTTTTTTCTTTTTTAAATACCCAGATAAAAGTTCCCATTCGATGATGATGTTCGAGGAATAGCAAAAAGAAAACCGACCCACATATTTTCTAGCAGAACGATAATGGACGTTGGAAAAGAAAAATCTTTCTTGATTGAGGAAAGGGAACAAAAAATAAAAAAATCCCTTGAGATTTTTCTTTTTATCGTGACCTTTTAATGAATGTATCTTTTTATTTAGTGTTTTTCTTTATTGGGAAATATTTTCTTTCGCTTTCGGTTTCTTTATTAGGGTCGGACGCTGTCATGTCACTGAGGAATGGGGCATCGGCCCTGATTGTATCCAATCACGGGGGAAGGCAAATCGATGGAGTGTGCCCTACGGTAATAACATTCTTTATATTCTTATTTCGCGATGGAAGTGAAAGAAACAAAGACAGAAAAATATTGGTTGATGACTATATCAACTTAATTGCCTTCATCATCTACTGAATTAAGATGCGTCTTTTTTTCCCGCATTCTTTTCTATATTTCTTCGCTATATTTCATAGAAATAGCTTCGGGATGTTGGTTTAGATCAGGGGTTCTTAACCTATGGGGGGGTCGTATGGGCTTTTGAGATGCGTCGTACCAATAAATGCACATTTCGGTTATGAATCTATTAATTGCGCCACTGGTTTCACGGGCCCATTTCGGGGGCATGGATGGGCTGAGACCAGTTCTAAAGAACCCTTTCTGAGACTCTTTTTAATGTAAGAAATTCGTAATTTAAGAATTAATGAAAGAAATTCATAATTTAAGACTTAATTAAGAATTTTAAATTAATGAAAGAAATTCATAATTTAAGAATTAATGAAAGAAATTCATAATTTAAGAATTAATGAAAGAAATTCATAATTTAAGAATTAATGAAAGAAATTCATAATTTAAGAATTAATGAAAGAAATTCATAATTTAAGAATTAATGAAAGAAATTCATAATTTAAGAATTAATGAAAGAAATTCATAATTTAAGAATTAATGAAAGAAATTCATAATTTAAGACTTAATTAAGAATTTTAAATTAATGAAAGAAATTCATAATTTAAGAATTAATGAAAGAAATTCATAATTTAAGAATTAATGAAAGAAATTCATAATTTAAGACTTAATTAAGAATTTTAAATTAATGAAAGAAATTCATAATTCAAGAATTAACAAAAAATAGTTCAAAAACTGATGAGAGCAATAATTGAAAATTAATAGTGGCAATAATTCACAGAATAATAATAAGAACAATAATCACAGAAATAATTCAAGAATTAATTTAAAAAATCACAATGTATGAAATAAATCATTTTAAAACTAACAATGCGGGGCCCCTTCTCAATTCAGGGTGGCTCAGACTATGTTAAATGACTGGCTGTTTCCGAAGAGTTCGGAAACTAAACATTTTTTTTATTAATGAATATTCATTAATTAAGCATGTAATATTTAAATTTTAAATAAAATCTGACACTTGTGTGAATTTATTAACCATTTTTAAATTTGAAATAGACCCACGGGTCACGAAGTCGATTGTGTCGTTGATTTTTTGGTCGCGGCTGAAAAAAAAAAAAGTAAAATAGGTTAAGAACTTCTGCTTTGTCTGTGCTCCTCCATTCGACTTGATCCACTTTCGGCATCCATGCTATAAAATTAATCTTCATCAATATAACAAATTTCATTGATTCGAACTCATTAAAATTTAAATTACTTATATTTTGCCACTTGAATAAAGAATTTTTTTTTTCTTTTCCAGATCGATGTCCTCAGTGATGTTGTCGATGCAGTGAAATCAGAATGTTCTACAGCTGAAGTGTATCTGGATGGAGGTGTCAGAACCGGGACTGACGTGTTCAAGGCTTTAGCATTGGGTGCAAAGGCGGTGTTCATCGGAAGACCCGTTATATGGGGACTGACGGTTCAGGTGTTTCAACAAAATTTAATTTCAAAATTAATAATTTTTTCCTCCATTTTAACGTGTATGCGTGTTTTAAATCATCTTGCAGATCGAATACGGTGCATCTCAGGAAAGTTGGCGCAACGGAACTACATGGTAGGCAAAAAGTCCGCAGAAACTTTAAGCAGGGCTGGTATCCCTAGGTCACGGGAATTTTTTTGACAGGAAAAAAAAAAAAAAAACTAAAAAAAGTTGCCGATAGGTAGTACTGACATATACAAGCCAAAGAAAAGATAAGCAAATAACGAACAGAATGCCTCCAAATCGTTTATTACAGCATTATGTGTTCCACATGACCACCACAGGGGATAAACACATTGCAGGCGAGTCACAAATCCAGCAACGACGGAGTGCAGCAGGTCCGGATGCCTCCACGACACCTTTCGGCGGATCGCATCTTTCAGTTCCGACAGATTGGATGGATCGGATCGATACACCTGGGATTTCAAATATCCCCATAGCGCCACCAATTGGCTGTTTTTTTTCCTCCTGTCTTAAAAAAATTCCCGTGATCTAGCGATGCTAACCCGGCAAAAAATTGGTTATTTCGGTTATTTTTCCGGTTTTTATGAATTTTTAAAGTTTCTACGGACTTTTTGCCCACCCTGTACTTTAAACGCTCAGACATCGTGAAGCCTGAAGTCTGATCTATACTGCGTACACAGGAAAATCCTTTGATATTAGGTCTCCTTGTTATTTGGATACTATTCCCGATTGGAAGTCCAAGCTCAACGTTTCGCGAGTTATTCCACGATAAAGGGACTTTCCTATGCACACTGTACGTTTTTGGTATCTACAGATAGATACAAATTCAGCGGTATCTTATTAGTGTTGGTATGTATTCTGGTTTGCGTGTATACCAGGCGCACGGTACATTTTTATGGCAAAATTGTTTTACACTATATCAGCAGAAGCAGATTAAGGTCGTTTGAGGTGGCCCCGAGCACAGAAAAAAAATATAGGATCTTCTTAAATTAGAAAAAAAGTGTAAAGTTGGTGTTTTTCGAGGCCCTTCAGAAGTCGGGGCCCAGAGCGCGCGCCCGGTGTGACCGCAGATAAATCCGCCTCTATATATAAGTATGTATAATGGAGATGTGTGATTCTCGGTTCGACAAATCCCATAAGTAGTCCATTTCTTCAGCCGCCTTGTTGACAATTTGCCTGTTAAGGCATTTATATTTATATGAAGTCTTCTCCAGTTTTACTTAGCAGCGACAGATCAAATTACTATATTGTAGTCTGAAGAGATTTAAAAGACGTATTGGCGTTGAAAATCGCTCCAACATTTTTTTTCATCCAAACCTAACATTGACATTCATTGAACTATCAGTCATTTTATTCTCCCGGGTGGACTCATTAAGCTGATACAGTGGAACTTCGGTTAACGAATGGTTTGGTTAGCGAGCAGTTGATATAACGATATGCGAACGATGATCCGCATTACGAGCAAAAATTTTGCGCTTTATTTATTTATTGTCACGTTTTCACAACTAAGCTGATGGTTTTTCGCTTACGTACACACACACGCGTGCACTGTGGAATTTTAGGTAATATTCTCCTCTATACAGAAACCGGTCAGCGTGCCTCAATGGAAAAATTTAGCTTGACTGTTCACGATACGAAACGATACGTCACATTGTAATCGCGCATATGTGCGCTCGTTTTTTATATAAATTCTGCTTGGCCAAGAGTTAATCGTAGACGAATTGATGGACCTCCATCGCATGCAACAGCAAGATCTTGTATTGAGGGTATGTTTTTCTGAGGAAAAGAGAAGTGAGGAGAAGTTCCTCACTTTTCAAATGTGAATAGAGAGATGCGTAAAATGTAGGAATCTGTGCAAAAAATTCTGTAGAAAAGTACCAATGAAATAGAAATGCAAGCAATAAATCTGCCTAACGACAATGCAATTTCCCATCCCCGAGAAATCCTAAAAGAAGGCAAGTGCCACATTGAATACGTTCTTTTTAAAATCACCCAAAAATAATGCAAACAACAGCGAGTCCGTAAAAATTGTTCAACACGAGATAGTCCTCTTCTCTGTCGTTGTTTAGAGTACGTTAATTCGTATACATTATCGTATCGCATATTTGTTTATGGCGTTATTACATGATATATATTTTATTGTATTATATATATTATAATTATTATTACATTGTATTATTGATTAAATGCCGTTCTTATTAGTCATTTTTATGTGAATGAAATAATTTTGGAATGAATTATCGTGTTTTCCTATTTCCCTGGGGGGGGGGGGGGGAGTTTGATTCCAATAATGAGCGATTTGTATAACGAGCACGTTCACGGAATGAATTAAGCTCGTTAACCGAAGTTCCACTGTATTTGTAATTTAAAGTCACCATTTCAGAGAATTTTGTTTCTTCAAATTCCAAGACATGCTAATAATCGAGAAAAACAAGACAAATAAATACATTTTTTCCTTTTTTTGTGTGTGATGGTATTTCAAGGTAAAGATCGAAGTTCAAAGAGCATTTGAGAAGCTAATTAGAAAAATGTTCGCGAAAAATCAAGAAAAGCCTTTTTTCAATTTATTTCAGAGTAATTCTTTCTGGTTATGTGATTCTTTATATTATTTATGTGCGTGTGCGCATCTTTTATTCTGTAAGTTTTTCATCCCGGACCTTGAATGTATTCTTTAAAGTGGCCTAGGTGTCAGACCTTACAAGGAGAACCGCTAAATGAACGGGATGATGAATTTCTGGCTCATTCATTCGAACTTTTTCACTCCTCTTCTTCACGATTTGTATCTGGTGCTAACATTAGCGTTTCGTCCATCTCCGAAATTCAATAGGTAGAAACCTTCACACGTGAAGTGATGCAGCGTTATTCAGGTGTTTCTGAAATTTCGTGTAAGCCACGCTGACGAATGCAATTTCCGTTTTCATTCGAGCCGAATAAAATGTTGTATTGATGAAGAGAAATGAAAAATATCTCAGAAGTACTATTTCGATGTCATACCAAGTAGAATGAAAACTTTCAAGTTTTTTCGTTGATGAGCACGGGTTACATCAAATTATCAAGAGAAGAGCACCCATGTAACGTTTCTGGTATATGCTGAAACTCAAATCAACATGAATTATTGATATCATATTGAACGGTTTAATTCGGGTGTCGATCAATACCCAGCAAACACGAATCAAGACAAGCATCCAACACCTCGTCACATACACTCCAACACACACACACCGTCTTTCTCCTTCTGTTATCAACACGAGAACAAAATCTGTAATAGGGTTTAAAGAAGCAAAATATCTTATTACTTATTACTACTGAGAACGTAAGTTGTAGCAGGAGAATGTATTGTATAATTTTGCCGTAAAAAGGCAATCTCTTGGTGGTTAAGGTCGGTGGAGACATACATCGTTGGTAATGGTGCTAAAATCGAACAGTTGTGACATCATTTAAAGGTTACAAATATTTACATTGACCACATATTAGGCGTAATAAAATTTTCCAAACTGTCCTGCGGTATTCCTGGTCATTTATTCCCGGGTGTGCTTTACTTTCATGTTTCCCACTAAAAAATGTTCCTTTTCGGAAGTTTGTGAGTGTGGTCTTGAGACGCACTGTTTCTTATTTCGTAACATTTTTTTCGATCAAACCTCATATGTGAATATCATTTTCCATACATTCGTATGACTTCATACGATTTATATGACTTCATATTGGTATCCGTGTTGAAAATTTGTTTGTAAATTCTTTTTACACATTGAAGGGTGGAAAAGGGGTGAAGAAAACTTTACGGATATTGAAAGATGAACTCTTATCAACTATGCAGCTTGCAGGTGAAAGAAAAATTCTCTGCCTGTTTCATATTTATTTTCACTTTTTAATGAATGTTTTTTCGTTTTGATAAAAATGATTAACAGTGATTTCATTACACTGATCTTGCAACAGGAGCAAAGAACTTGACGGAGATAAAAAAGAGCATGGTTCTACCATCCAGTTGCTGTTGCCGATGTCGCCTTTGATGAAGATCGATCACGAGCATGATTCATTCCATTCTATTTTATGTTTCTTTAACCCTTTCAGACTTGAGCATTCATTTTTTGTAATGTTTTTGCATTTTTGATACTAAAAAAAATGAATTAAAAACATAAATTTCAGTGTCTCAATTTTTTTCTTTCAAATTTTCAAGTTTTTATATATTTTTCGTGAAGAAATAATCCACTTCATTCAGATTCTTTTAAACAAGATGATATAGGGTATATTCATCTTCACATACAATTTTTTTTCCGGGATTTTATTGCTAAATTTTATGTAACAAGTCAAACTTTTCTCAGAGACACTCTCTCCTGGAAGCCATCCTAAAAAACCCCCTGAAGTTTTAATTTTAAGTGCTGCCCTCTAGTGAAAGCCCCCAAAGTTCATATTCACCATATTTTTATACCAAAAATTACACAATCCTTTAAGTTAGGACTTGACACCCCTAAGATCAACAGAAAAAAAAAAAAATCCCTAAAATCAAAAGAAAAACAACTTATTGACATTACGAGCTATACGAGGTGGTGTGATAACCGAGTTTGACTATACTAAAAATAAAAAAAAAGATGAATTTCTTTGACCCTGATATTTCTTAAATTCTTCACGATGTCCTAATTTTTAATCTTTTCTTGCATTCAATCGGTCATCCATGTTTATTTTTGCGGTCTTTCTTCTTCTATTATTATTAAAAAAAAACACAGCGAACGCAGCCTCATACGCTGTCTGAAATACGGCACTTTTCCATTTTTTTTCAAGGTATATTTTTGTAATTCTTTTTGAAGAAAAAAATATTCAGGTCGAATTTGCTCAGCAGTAAGGATTTGAATGAGTCCAGTTAGACGAAAAAAAAAAAGGAAAAGAAAAAAAGAGGGAATATGCGTCAGGAGCTGTCATCGTCCACCCCCCCTTTTTTGACGATTTCTTGCTGATTCGGATGACAAGTCTCTGTTTGTTCGCTGAAAACAGTGACTTACGAATGTGTCATGATACATAAGGCGACTGTTTTTAACCTTAGCGGGATAATTTAATAAGAAGAGTACTGACAGAAATAGGTTGGTCAACAGATACTTATTGTTTACTAGAAGCCATTAATTTACGATCTATTAAAAGACATTCGAAAGGCATACAGAGAAACGATGTCACTCTAAGCTGCTCATACAAAGTGCGGAAGACTGGATATCATTCTCTGTAGTATATGTCGTCATCAGGGGCTATTGTCTTTGAGAGCTATTAGCCGAGATAGTATATATAAACCACACATGCACCTCGTACACATTCCTCTGCGGAATTTCTAACAAAATCGGTACTTGCCGAAATGTCAGGGGGGGGGGGGGGTTCGGATTTGCTGACTTTTGATGACAAGGGGGGGGAGGGGGGTTTGGAGGTTGCTTACGTCATCAACCACCCCTTTTTGAAGATATGAAATATTCTAAGCTGCTGACGAAATTTTACTGACGGGGGGGGGGGGGTCAGTGTTTTGCTGACTTTTGCTGACAAGGGGGGTGGGGAGGGGGTCAAAAATGGCTGAAAATCTGCTTACGTAATGCTTGAATGGACCATTATGTATAGTGCCGCTATCTGCCATAAATTATTCTAACTATGAGTGAAGTGTAATGATTGAATAATTGTACCGTTGCAGGCTTGTTGCTCTCTGCAGCGAGACTTTTTAAAGGAGAGATCAACCCCCCCCCCCCCACATTTGCGCCACGAAGTTAGGAACCACAGAAAAATATCTGCATCCGACCACCACTGCGGTGTATTAGCTGAGCTAGGAGGCTGCCCATGCACAGTTCGTCCAGCGTTTATTTTTGATCTAAGGGGAGAAAATGTCAGCCCTCTGTAGCTTAATGGTAGAGCACTCACCCGGGCCGTGTTGGGCGTTCTTCAATTCCCCTTCAGAGACGTGTGAATTTTCTTTCCGAATTTCCTCTCCGCTTGGTACCCAGTCTTTCTCACGTTGTAAGAACATGTTTAAAAAAATTAGTTTCAGGACATAATGATAAAAGAAAAGAAACATACTCTTCCCATAAGTGCCAAGTCTGTAAGACCAGGCATGGCCCAGGCTCTGTTCCATGGGGGATATAAGCCCGAAGGGTTGGGCCACGCTAGTTTGGAATTGCAGGGGGCAGTTGGCCCTAGTGGCACTCTTGTGGAGGTAGAAAATTTTAAGAGAGACAAAATGTATCGTTGTTAAATCCTCTCATAGGTGGAGATAGACTTTAAAGTCTGGGGAGGCACGATGATTATTGCTAGTGGAGGGCATGATGATGATAATGTGATGTCAATTCATATACACACATATACATTAGGTCAGTCGGTTCCACCAATAGCTATGGCAAGCCACCGTGCGAGCGTGTGGGCATCATGATGGACTCGTATCGCGAGGGCCCGGGTTCGATTTCCGTAAGCTGGTTTTCTGTGGTTCCCATCTTCGAGGCAGGAACACGAGCTGATTTCTCCGTTAAAAAAGTCTCATTCTATAGAGTAACTTGCCTACAACGGTACAAGTATCAACTCATTGCACTGCAATCACAATCTGAAATATAGATATGGCAGCACTAAAATTTCATACAAAATAGTAGATAAGCACTGAAATTGTTAAATACACGTCCACTTCGGCTCCACTTCCAGCACAAATCATTTGATACTCTACTGCTATTTAACCGCACATTTATCTCGTACACATTCCTTTGTAGAATTTCTAACGTACATATCAGAATGTGTATTCTTAGTGTATGTATGCCCCTAACATATTTATGTTGTCCGAGTTGTGTTTGTTTCGTGTTCCAATTATGCAGTCAAACTTACCCGTTTGTAAATTAAATTATGTTTGCTCCCCTGACTCCTAATTACGGTCTAGCTAATAGTCTGAATTGTCGAATCATTATAGTCACGATATGATTCACCTGGGAGGCACCTGAATGGACCAGATGTGTGGTATTAGGCTAGCGTGGAAGATTCGGTCAGGCCATTTGCAGTTTGGCAAGAAACTGTGACAAATGTTGTCGAGTTATTGAATCAAGTTTAGTGAATGTGGAGTTAAGCTCTCTCTCTCTCTCTTTTAGCGGCATCTCGTCTCTTCATAAGCCTCTTATTTTAGCACTGACAAGCCCAGATATTTTGTAAAGTTGATTTCTCAATGTTACCGATATCGGTAACGCTAGAAGAACATGGAACTGTATACATACAATCCGCCTCAAAAGTTTAGACACTATAGATTTTTAACTGCGCCATGGATGCCGTTTCAAATTTTGATTTCACTTTTTTTTTGCTTGTGATCAGAATGCAAAAAACCTACTTTAAACTTCAGTCATTGTCGAGGAAAATAAGTTTTGGATTTTTTTTAACTCAAAATTTTGAAAAACAGCTGACTCAAAAGTTTAGAAAAACTTCCGATTCTATATAAATTTCGAAGATTGCTTCTCTATGGCATATCAGAGACGTGATATGGAAAGTGGAAAGCTATCGGATTGGTTTTCATTTAAAAAAGTTGCCAAAGCAGTCGCATATTTTCTATGGTGAAATCCTTCGAGTACTTCATTTGAAAGCAAAAAGAAAGGCGTTTAAAGGGATCGCTATTGCTCTGAGCAGGTCGAAATGAAGTGTCGAACATGTGTTTACTCAACGTGTGTCCCAAAAGCCAAAACCTGGTTGTGGTAGGCAACGCAGTACCGTTGGAAGATTTGCTTCAACGCAAAAAATGACTTTGCATGGAATTAATGAAAGATCCTGGAGTGAAAACTGCAACAAATACAGAGTTCACAGACATCAGAGAAGCTTGCATTTGACTCATAAAAGAGTGGTTAGGAAATCGCCTGTCACAAGGAAGCACCAAAGAGTGGTGAAGAAGACAAATAACTTGGTATCATATTTAGTGGTGCGAAAAACAACAACACTTACATGTTACAGACGGATGTTTTCAGCAAACAGTAAGATGGAGCTTCGATAATGGTATGGGCAACATTCGCTTCTAATGGTCAGGCTTCCTTAACTTTTAAAATTGGTCGTCAACAATCTGATGCTTGAAGGAGATCATCGAGAACAATATCCTACTGATTGGAGAAGATTTAGGAGGACCAAACTTGACATTTCAACATTATAACGTGTTTATTCAAAAATCTGTTGCCACAAAAAAGCTCTTTAATAGCGAAAATGAACCGGCTTTAGACTGGGCATCGATGAGTCCTGACATGAATCCTATTAGGAATGTATGGGGCATACTTCCGATAAATGTGTTTGCAAATGATATACACTATTTGACTGTTGATGACTGAATGAAGAGCTCTATCGAGGAAGCATGGTACAGTTTTGATGTTGAAATCCTACAAAATTTGGAGGCTAGTATGTTCGAGGTTGTTAGAAAAAAAATGAAAAGTCTATTAGCTATTAAAAGCCTGTAATTTTTGTAAATCTGGATTTTCTCTAAACTTTTGAGACGGCCATTTTTTGTATTTTCGATACTATAAATATTTTAAATGTTGTTTCTAGAAATTTTTCCCTATAAATGTAGATATGCTTCGGGTATTATCCATTAAAAGATACTAATTTTACTCTCCGTATTTTTCTGGTTATTTTAAGAAAAGTGCATTATCTAAACTTTGAGACGGACTGTATCTTTCCTTCGTTTCTGTACTCATTTACGATTACTACCCTCCTAAACATATAAATAAAACGGTGGTTTCATTAACCTAATAATGCAAAAAACACAGAGATAATCTTAAAGAAGCCCTGCATCCTTCTCGAAAACATTGCCGGTACAGAACTGTGAAAAAAAAAAGTGCTCAAACTATTCTGTATTCATCAAAGGAAAATAAATAATAAAAAAAAGGGGGAGGGGAGGTTGTCTCTTAAATCATCAAATCACGGATCAAGAACAGTCTGAGTATTTTGCGAACAGCACAAATAAATTTCGGAGCTACTTAAAGCCTTTACTTCCCGTGGGAATAGCCTAAGGCTACGATTTGCTTTTGTGTGTGTGTGCATTTTTCTTTTCTCTAAATTTAAAAAGAAAATGTTTATGGAGATAATCTTCAGAAAACAGGCTTGATCTTTCGTGAAACTAGAACATGCGGCGAATGATTCCAAATGACAGCCGTTTTAATAAAATCCAGAAAATTCATTCGGAGGAGGAGAAAAGATTTCTCAATATTTGAAAATATTTTCTATCCATATCTGAAATTTAAAGACACTAAAAATACCCTCTTCTAAAACCAATTTGTCATAAATAGCCAACGGTTGTGAAGCATGGATAGATCGGGCTATTGGATATCCAGAGTGAAAGTTCCACTGAAATGTATACATGGTGTCTATATACACTGAAGAGCCAAAAAAAACTGGTTCACCTGCCTAATATCGTGTAGGGCCCCCGCGAGCACGCAGAAGTGCCGCAACACGACGTGGCATGGACTCGACTAATGTCTGAAGTAGTGCTGGAGGTAATTGACACCATGCATCCTGTAGGGCTGTCCATAAATCCGTAGGAGTAAGAGGGGGTGGAGATCTCTTCTGAACAGCACGTTGCAAGGCATCCCAGATATGTTCAATAATGTTCATGTCTGGGGATTTAGGTGGCCAGCGGAAGTGTCTAAAGTCAGAAGAGTGTTCCTGGAGCCACTTTGTAGCAATTCTGGAAGTGTGGGGTGTCGCATTGTCCTGCTGAAATTGTCCAAGTCCGTCGGAATGCCCAATGGACATGAATGGGTGCAGGTGATCAGACAGGATGCTTACGTACCCGTCACCTGTCAGAGTCGTATCTACACGTATCAGGGGTCCCATATCACGCCAACTGCACACGCCCCATACCATCACAGAGCCTCCACCAGCTTGAACAGTCCCCTCTTGACATGTAGGTTCCATGGATTCATGAGGTTGTCTCCATACCCGTACACGTCCATCAGCTCGAAGCAATTGGAACCGAGACTTGTCAGACCAGGCAACGTGTTTTCAGTCCTCAACAGTCCAATGTCGATGTTGTCGGGCCCAGGCGAGACGTAAAGCTTTGTGTCGTGCAGTCATCAAGGGTACACGAGTGGGCCTTCGGCTCCGAAAGCCCATATCGATGATGTTTCGTTGAATGGTTCGCACGCTGACACTTGTTGATGGCCCAGCACTGAAATCTGCAGCAATTTGCGGAAGGGTTGCATGTCTGTCACGCTTAATGATTCTCGTCAGTCGTCGTTGGTCCCGTTCTTGCGTGATCTTTTTCCGGCAGCAGCGATGTCGTAGATTTAATTTTTTACCGGATTCCCGATATTCACGGTACACTCGTGAAATGGTCGTACGTGAAAATCCAAATTTCATCGCTACCTCGGAGATGCTATGTCCCATCTCTCGTGCGCCGACTATAACACCACGTTCAAACTCACTTAAATCTCGATAACCTGCCATTGTAGCAGCAGTAACCGATCTAACAACTATGCCAGACACTTGTTGTGTTATATAGGCGTTGCCGATCGCAGCGCCGTACTCTGATTGGTTCCATATCTCTTTATTTGCATACGCATGCCTGTACCAGTTTTTTTGGGTCTTCAGTTTACAAATAACCATTTTCGTTGTTTTTTTTAATGGCTGTAGTATTTGAGATATAGTAGTGAAGTTTGATGTGTGTTACACAAAACAAATGCTTCTTAACACTTTCTTTGTTTTTAACTCAGCAGCTGAGGTTTTTAAGGCCGAAATACACTGCACTGACGTGCCAGTGTAATGTGTTTCGGACTTTAGGAGGTATCTGAACCTTTTAAGCTTTAAACATTCCTCCGGAATTGCGTAGGAGACTTGATGGTCCTCTAGACACGTGAACGAGACTTTTGGTGATTTGCTTTCGTGCAGCATCCTCTATCGACAAAAATTTGAACTCTTAAATTTTTTACCGAAAAAAAATTCCCCTTCGTGAGAATAATTGGAAATCACTGATTTAACTTATGGCCATGAGAAGATAACGGTTGTTTTATAGTAGGTGAGATAGCATCACACAAGAAGAGAAAGTTTGTTCTTTTTTCTTCTGCGAGCAGACCACTCCATAACATACGAATCTGGATATGCGCAGGTTCTACAGTTGAAAAACACACGCTGGGACATTGACTCATGTCACAGTTGGACCGGTAGTAGGATCTAACAGCATCTTAGGATGTTGGTATTCTTTATCTACTTACCCAAAAGATCAGATATCAGCTTTTTCCAGACAAAAAATTTTTTGGTTATGAAAAACCCGGAGGTACCGGGATTGTGAAAAATGTATATAAACAAATATAAGCAACTCTCTATATTTAGTGTAAATAATTAGATCAACTGCTAAATATCAAATTATTGTAGATAATATATATTTAATCAAATAATCATAATTAACCGCAATTAATAACACAAATTCGCATTTACCAATATACAGTTGAAGCTAGATTTAAAAATGAGGGTGGGTAATATATGCAATATATATGATGAATAATTAATGTTAAAAAAACCATTAATTATAACTTAATGACGATCTAACAGGCTGATGAAGTGACATTCTGTTACTGTCCTGCTAAGTGCCTTTCTATTTTTATTTCCCCTCCTGCCTGCTTAAGCTTTTTTTTCCCTCCAGATTAATAACCCAATATGGGTAATATTAAACTTTAAGTAGTTTAAAAAAATAATAAAATATACAACCATGGCGAAAATCGCACTACTAGTCCAGGATGGCTAAGAAATGACTCAGGGTATGCACTGTTTGCCAATTTCAGTCGGAACCCACAGGCCACTATGACATATTTAGGATTAGGATTATTTTCGAATATTCGGCTTTTGGTGTGCCATCGGACGGTCACATCAAAATGAGAAGGGTCAATGGTCGTCACTGGTGTATCGAACTTTTATTTCTTTTAAACAGAGCACAACCAACACCACCTATAGAACAAGGCCTCCGCACGAAGCTTGTGACGTCAATGAAGAAGGCCATTTCTCCTATCGCCATTGGATATACTGCAAAAAAAAGGTAAAGATATCGCATGCGTCGTCCTGCTATATCCAATGACAATCGGTAAAATGACATTCTTCGGTGACGTCACGAGCTTCGTGCGAAGGCCTTATTCTATAGTTGGTGTTGGCACAACTCCGGTCTACAACACGGGCAATTTACTATCGAGTGAGTTATGCCGGAAGTACCACCGTATGTACCTAACAGTCCGAGTGCGTATATAGTGTTGTGTCTGATATCTCAGAAGTGAGTAGAGTGGAATGATAGAATATTTGCACCATTGTAGGCCTGTTGCTCCCTGTGGCGAGACTTTTTTAAAGGGGAAATCGACTCGCGCCTCGAAGTTGGTAACAACAGAAAACCAACTTCAGCCTACCACCACTGTGGCGACGGTGGGGGGTCGAACCCAGGTCCTCGCGATGCGAGTCCCCCACTATGACCACCCGACCACCACAGTAGCGGTGTATCGAACCGTTGATTGCTCAGTGAAAGAAGAGAAACTTTGATTGCTTTTACCATGATACGATCGGCAACTTTTCGGTCGGCACGTATGCATTGAACGTGATTTAAAGAAGATAAATAATGAGCATAGATGTTAGATTTTATTTGGATAAAAACAAGTTATATTATTATCATCACGTTTTATTACCAATGAATTAATACAATTATAACATAATTATTTAATTGTTTTTTTTGTGTCAGTCTCGAGTATCGCGTCGCACAAGCACCGCGTTTCACGAAACGTCCATCAAACAAGTCCACTGCTATTCGTCGAAATCTCGATCTCGTAGATCCGCGTGGAACACTGCCAAGGATTTCCCAAAAACGTCTTGACGCTACTGGTAGCGCGACTTCCGGAATGTGAAAACATTTCCTACAACTGTAACTAACTTACTACTAGTTCGAACTAGGCCGCCGACAAAAATAAAATAAAAGGACCGAGAGTACAAACAGCCTTTTCATTTGCATTATCTTAGCGCTTGGCCGAGATAAGGAAAAAGAGCATTATAATTTTTTTTCTTCTGTCTCTAATGAATCGTTTAGCATTCCGTTCACACACAACGCGACTTGAACTTGAAAGCTGTCCTTATCCAACCCTCATCAACACAACTTCTATCAAATAACACACAACACTTGAACCCCGACTGAACGGATCGGATGTTCAGTTTGTTCGCTGAATTAGTGTTCTACTTACTCTATTTATACGAGTTCCTTCATGAATTCGAGAAATGCAAAAAAAAAAAAGATAAAGCAGACGCCACTTATTAGAATCACGGATGATGTAATCATTCGGTTATTGTTATCACTTTCACCAAGTACGGAAAGGAACGATATCATGACACGGGGAAAAAATTCGTTTAACCTTCTCAGACCCGAGCATTAGTTTTTTTTGGAATTTTTTCCAAGATATATTTTTCTATTTTTTTCATACTCAAAAAAATTCATTAAAAACATTAAATATGTCAAAAAATCTTAATTTTTTCAAATTTTGATTTTTTTAAAATTTCTATTTTATTGTGAAGAAATAAAGCGCTTCGTTCAAATTTTTTTTAGTCAAGATGATCAATTTCTCCGAGATGGGAAGCGGGGTGAGTCCGGTCTTCAAAGGTTCGAATCTAAGATGATATAGGGTATATTAATCTTATCCGAGGATGATGTCACTCTCCGCTATCCATACAAAGGTTTTTAACAGCTGGCTGTGCGAAAATATACTTTTGGAAAGAGAGAAAATTCAACTGCCCCTGCGGGGAGAATCGAACCCACGTCCTTTCACTTTCCGGGTGAACGCCCTAACCTTTGTATGGATAGCGGAGAGTGACATCATCCTTGGATGCCACCATCTGGTGGCATTGTCAGCAATTGTGAGTTTAGGCTTGAGTTAGGTCCGGCCTTCCATGTACGGCCCCGTTCAATGCACACGAGCTCCAAGGAAAGATTGAGGTATTCGTTGCCTCTGTGGAGTCCAGTGCGTTCACCCGAAAAGTGAAAGGACGTGGATTCGATTCCCCACGGGGGGCAGTTGAATTTTCTCTTTCCGAAATATATCTTCGCATCAGCCAGTTGTAAAAAAAAAAAAAAAACACTTTTGCATATTCATCTTAACATACAATTTTTCCCAGAATTTTATTGTTACATTTTATGTAATAAAGCACACTGTTCCCGGAGGCACTTTCTCCTGGAAGTTGTCTTGAAAACCCCCTGGAAATTTAACTTTAAATGCTGCCCTCAGAAGAAAACTTCCAAAAAGTTTACATTCGCCATATTTCTAACTCCAAACTTACAGGGCTTAACTCCTTGAGGTTGAAAAAAAATCTACAGTCAGTTAAATTAACATTCCAATGCTCATGCAGGGTCTGAAAGAGGTATAGTTATCAGGACTTCAGTTTATGTTGGCATTTTTTTTCCAGAAGTGACCCAAAATCAAAAACATAACCAACTTCACGAATCACTGGTCGATTTTAATTTGCAAAAGTCTTGAATATTTTTGATCAAAAAATGTTATTTTTTGAAATCGGTGAAACTAGTCAGTGGTGTCTTTACCGTTTGCCGAACAAGGGTTGAACCCATGGGGTTTGATCAAGCACAGTCCCCCCCGAATTAATGAAAGGTTCTTTTGGTTTTAAAATGATCTATTTCATAAATTCTACATTTTCATCAATTCTGGAATAATTATTCCCATTAATTTTCTATTTTTTCCCCAGTAATTACGTGTTTGAACAGACTTGATAACAGGGCCTGACCACAGGGGTGTTCCCAAATTATCGTGAGCTTTCATTGATTCTGAAATTATGTTTCTAATAAATTCTGGATTTTCTTTGATTCTGCAATTATTGCTCTCTTTCACCAAGTCTGGAATTATTTTTCCATTAATCCTGGAAACGTTTTTCATTAATTCGAATCGTGCATTTCTTTCATTAATTTCATATTTTTATCAATTCTTAATTATCATTTATTTTTGTGTCTAGTGTGTTTATAATCGATTTGTAATATTTTTGTATCGATATTTTTCAGGATTCTTGTGCTTTCTATAATAATTTTATGTTTTTCCGGAGATGTGTGTGTGCCGACTTCTCCCTAAAAATACTACAGTCGAATCTCGTTATAATGAACTCCAAGAGGAACCGAAGAAATCACTTCGATATAAAGGAATTCTAGGTTTTCGCATTGCTTCTATATAAACTTACCTGGGGAATTAGAAAAGTGTCCGTTAAAACGCGATTTTCGCTATAACGGCATTAGTTGAAACGGGATTCGACTGTATATATAAGATCATGGCTCAAGAAAATGGCTCAATCCCATTCCACACAAAATTGAATTTTTACCCGTTGCGACTTGCATTGGTGCGTTATTTCCCGTCCATTGGCGATATTCGCCAGCACTTTTTGCGATAGTTTGCAACTTAACGTGCCTTTGACAATTTTTTTGGCTTTAAATGCCAAATTTACTTGCCCTTGACAGTTTTTTGACTGTAAGTGGCAATTTTACTTGCTATTCAATATTTTATTTTTTTACTTTAATTGACAACTCTTCACTTGAATTTGACTATTTTTTTGTCTGAAATTGGCAACTGTACTTACGACAATTTTTCTGTGATAATTGGCGATATCCCGACTTCTCGTATTTTCGTGAAGGAAATATGGTCAACCTAAGAATTTAGTGTGATGAGTGTATTCATACTTTTCTACCGGAACACTTTTCCCGGACCGGATGGAACCCATTGGCTGGAATCATTTTGTCTGCGGGCCAGAGGTTGGGCACCCCTGCTCTGTATGATGTAAAATATAAGCAAAATAAGCACATTACATCAGGAGTGTATTGACACCAGGTTAAAAAATATTTGAGCCACTCGAAGAGGGGGGATGAACGAGAAAAAATCAAGAAAGATACCTACGTATTTCGTAGGCTAATTTTAGTTTCGTAGAGAAACGCGTTTGTGTGTGATGGCATCGTCAACCCGCTCAACATCACAAATTATCATCCATTCACTTATACTATACTATTTATATCTCGTCGGGAAATATTTCTTCGATCGAGATCAAAAGAAAGAGGAAATGAGGGCTCAAGACCTGTGGCCCACTGGCCCACTGGTGAGGGCCAGTAGACCCCCCGAAGGCAGAGCGAAGAAAAGAAGAAAACGAACGCACGCACCGTTCAGATTTGGGTCGAGACTCGATACCAGTCGATCACTTTTTGCGCGAGAATAGCCCGAAACCGGTCTGAATCTTGATTGAGGAAAGAAACCAAAACTCGCTCGCTCGCTCTTCTCTTGAAGGATATTACTCGCTCCCTGGAGTTCTCAGAGAAAACGACTTTATTACATTATATTTCCACCCATCCATCTAATCTCAGCTCCATCGCATGCCGCAGTCTTGGGCGCTTTCTAGAGTGTTGTGTGTGTGTTGTTGTTGTTGTTGTAGAATGTGTGTATAGTGTTTGCTGTATTTTTGGATGCTTTTCGGATAATTATTGGGGAAAGTTCTTAAGAAGAGGAGTGAGTACAAGATTTATAAAATAATTGAATCGTTTCTTTTAAGAGAGAACCCTTTCTCTTTCTAATATTTTCCCCTTTTCTTGTTTCGGACGTAAAATTTTTTTCTCTTCGACGTAATTGTTACTGTATAAATCTCAATTAACTATTGCTTCCTTAATTGAGATGAAAAAATTCTATTCAAAACAAAATTTTAAGTTCATACACAGTACATGCTTATAATGATCAGTAGCGCATGGATAAACATACGGTCGCATAAAAAGGCATGGAAAATGTACATGGATAAAAATACAGTCGGCCCTGCTTAATCGGATAACGGATAAAATCCTCCGGCACCAAAATTTCTCCCATATAGACAATGCTAAAGTTCCTTGCTTAGTATGATAAATATTAAACGACTTTTTCCCGTGTAATTAAATATTACCTACGCTTCACACTTCAACTGTTAATAGACATCAACCACTACGCACAGAATGTTTTTGTTGGATGAAACATTTTTGAAATTGGTAGAGAATATGTCATTAAGTAAAGATAAATACATTTCGGAGTAATTACTGGCCTCCAAGTATTCAAGTTGTCTTCAAAATACGTACATTTGATTATTTTATTGTTGTTCTCTGTTGAGCCAATAGGGGGGGCTAACCTCACTAACGAAAAATAAAAATATTGGGTATTGCGATCATTTTGATTAAATGCAATTTTTGATTTATTCGAGATGCTTTATTAATATTTATCCTTCGTTACTTTTCAATATACAAACTATACTGTTCTCCGCGCAATGGGACACCCCGTACAATAAGATATTGTGCTCTATTATTGTTGATATCCAGTTAAACGGGGACGACTGTACTCATTAATTTACAACAGAACTAACAACTATCTTGATTTTGATATAAAATTTTATTTTATCAACATTTACTATAATGTTACGTGCACTAGGTTATCTAGGTTATCTATGCAATGATACCTCGCCTAACGAAGATAATTCGTTCCGGTATCACATTCGTTAACTGAAACGTGATTTTTCATTAGTTTCCATGCAAAACAGTTTAATTCGTTCCCGATATGGCCTACAATTTTTATGATAAGTTTTTGAAAAACCAAGGAGAGGGAGATAAAAAAGACAAAAACTGGCTGAAGGCTAAAATGAACAGCTTCAAAATTGGATAAGATGGAATTTACAGGAAGATGAGATACTTGAGAGCTGGGCTAGCTAATTAGATGCTTGGTCACCCGGAGCAAACGCGCATTTTGACGCCCCCCCCGCCTTTTAATGTTGAAAGAGAGGTTTCAGAATGAAATTTGCACCCCCCTCGGGTCTAGCACCCTTGGCACGACACCCGCCTGCTGCCCACTAGTTGCGGCCCTGCTTGAGAGATATTTTTATTTTACACTATGGTGACAACCAACGCTTTTTGTAGACCAAAGATGGTGTTGTCACAACCTAGTCGAATTCGTAGGTGTCCCCCTATCTATTTGTATTTTATTCAGCTCATTTCTGTGTCTGATACATGAAGATGAGGAAAGATAATCTCCTAGAAAGTCCAGACCGTTCACAGTTTGATGCTAAGAGTCTTGCACTAAAAGAGATCACGTGCTCTGAAAAAACATAGGTTCCCTTTTATCAGTGCATTTTCTATTAACTAAATCTTTCACTTTACATCAAATGATTAAAAAATTTTCAGAAAGAGAAGTGGAGGTACACATGGGAAAGAGATTCTGAGGTGGCCATGAGTTAATCAGGTTCGAGTGACAGTAATTCTCTGATGATTATTTCTGCTAAAATTCAGCTCTCATGACGCGGCTGCTTCATGTTAGTGCGTGCATCCATATAAACGGAAGTGTTCGTTAGTCGAGGCAGCAAAATCCCTAAAAAAATCTTTAGCCATAAATTTCGTAAGAAGAGGCGTTCGTTAGCCGAGGTATCACTGTATCAGGGAAAGAGACCATGACTCACATCAAAAGGAGGTTTGACTAGCCTCTCAATGATTTGTGATAATTGTAAATTTACAGTCGACGCTGCTCATTACAAACAAGAACAATGTTATCATTCGGGCATTGCTATCACTTTTGCAAAGAATGAAACAGATAAATATCATGACATAGGAAAATATTCGTTTTAATTATCGGGACTTCGGATAATGTAATCAATTTTTTTCCGTCAAAAGGTTTTTTTGCGCATTCTGAAGCTAAGGTTTAATCCAGTGGTTCTCATACTTGGGCCACCTGCGGCTCCCGTGCCTAATTCATGGTTCATCGGCGCCACCTGACAATAGTTTGGCAGATATTTTCCCTTATAAAAGAACCACTACAAAGTATTAATAGGCACACAAATCAATATCTTCAGCCAACGTGACGCACACTTTGAGAAACACATACTTATTTTTTCCCTTGTAAGTTATAGTTATCACGCTGCAAGGTTATGTAGGAAGCTAGGTGTTCCTCACTCCCGTTGTTGACAAACATTTCCGTCCTTAATGTCGTAATCGGTCCGTGGTAATTATTGAAATCCATGTACGTGTGGAGCTGATTTTGAAATGGCTTTCCTACAGTGAAGGCAAATTTATGGCAAAAAAACCCCTTTTCCGTTCAGTTCTGGATCAGTGTCTTTCAGTTGATCAGATTCAAATTTATTTTCCTGTGAGACATTCTCGAAGGAATGTATAGAATGTACAGTACATTATAAAAAGTATCGTGATTCTAATGCACATTATAGTTTCATTCTAACGCCTCACAATGGCTGAAGAAAAGAAATGCAGCATTTTAGATAGAGGCAAGGGCGGCTCAAGCGAGGGTGCAAGGGGTGCGGCGCACCCGGGTGGCAGCTTAAGCTTTAGTTGTCACAAAAAAGTTTTAAAAATTTCCAAAAGAAAAATTCACATGACATCACGCTTTTGAGCCATAATTTGACAAAGATGACGTTAAGAAGATTTGAGGCAGTGCCGTCTTTACTCATGGTCCCACTCGTGCACGGCCCGGGGGCCTCATGATCGTGAGATTTAGTTAGAATTTGCGAGAATAGGTATGTAAATTGGAGACAATTACTTCTAACAAGGTGGGAGGAGGAAGGACCCCGAAAAATAAATTTGACAGGGCCCTATGACATTGTTAAGATGGCCCTGATTTGAGGGAACAAATAGGGTCTGGGACTGTAATACCAGAAACAAGAATGTATTCTGTCTCAAGGGGCAAATGTCATTTTGGTGACCACCCAGTAATTTTTTCGGAACGGTAAAATAAAAGTATAGGAAGAAATAGACTTCTCACTTTTCTGATCTTAAGAGTACCAGAAACGCTTTTGAAATAAATTTCTTGACAAACGTCGCCTTATTATATTTGCTCTTAGCAAGATAAGTGTGAGTAGTGATGGATCATCAATAAGCTTTTGTAATCCAGATCAAATTATCTGGCATAATTAAGATAGAACAATAAAATGCGGGACGTATGGTCACTCATGTAAACAATGATGTGCGAATTTATACAAATTTAATATGTTTGTCTCAGGGTCCCCCTAGACCTTTCAGCTTTCCAAGAGGGGCGGCACATGAGGCTTCGCACCCGGGCGGTAGGCAAGCTTGAATCGTCTCTGGATAGAGGGGGAGAAAAGATGTTTCGTTTTAGAATTAAAAAAAAAAAAAAAAAAATGGAACGATTTTTTGAACATTTTGCGATCACTTGCGTGGAAAGAAAAACTGTTGTCCCGTTTTTACCAATACCCGTTTACTACACTTTCCGTTTGGTTGAACGGCATGTATGGTCAACGTACTTGCAAACGGGACTTTTCGGATATAGTTATTATTTGGTTATTGTTATCAGAAACCCCAGTCCCGATGCGATCATATAAAGTGGCCCTAACTGTATTTATTTCGACTTCCAGAGATCTTTCTTAAACGTGGAAATCCACTCTTTTTTCCTAAGCGTCTTTCCGAGAAACAAAAATACCTAAATAAGCGTTTACACGAGATTGGAATAGGGGGCAACTTACTGAATTGGATAGAATCGTGGTTAAGAGATAGGTCGCAACGAGTTATGGTGAACGGGGAATTCTCTGGTTGGACAGACGTCACAAGTGGAGTTCCTCAGGGAAGTGTCCTTGGCCCCATACTTTTTTCACTTTTTATCGACAAACTCGATCAGGGTATCGATGGAATTACTAGCAAATTCGCAGATGATGTGAAGCTAATGGGGGTAATCGGAAATGAAAGCGATAGGGAGTTGCTCCAGACCAACTTAAACAAGATTGCAGCATGGGCAAATGAATGGAGCATGACGTTTAGCGTAGATAAGTGCATGGTCGCTCATTTTGGTTCGAACAACCCACGGTTCTCTTACGAGTTGAATGGTGTCACTATCCCGGATGCAACTAGAGTCACCGATTTGGGAATTCTCATTGACGAGCGACTTAAGTTTTCTGAACATTGTTCAGCGGTTGTCAAAAAAGCGAATAGAATGCTTGGTCTCATTTTCAAAAAGGTCTCTTCGCGTTCTCCTAAAGTCATTCTTCCGCTTTTTCGAGGCTTAGTTCGTCCTGGACTGGAGTATGCTGTAAGGTTTTGGAGACCATACCTACAGAGGGACATAGACTTGGTTGAAGGGGTGCAGAGAAGAGCTACGCGTGTCCTTATTGGCACACAGGGCTTGAGTTATGAAGAAAGACTTCATTTTTTGAATATGTTTACATTGGATGAACGCAGGTGTCGAGGAGATATGATCGAAGTGATCAAAATTTTCAATGGGATGGATAGGATGGACCATGAACTTTTAGTACACCGCCAATCGACTGCTTTTACAAGGGGACACCAGTATCGATTGGTGAGGGACAATGCAAGGTTATGGTGTCGCAGGGAATTTTTCTCCAATAGGGTTGTTAATAAATGGAATAGCTTACCCCCGGAGGTAGTAAATTGTAACACAATTGACACGTTTAAAAAGAAATACGATAAACATGTTGGGGTAAATCGAGAAGCTATCCATTCTTAGAATAAGACAACCATAAGTATTCTTTATGGGCATTGTATAATATTTTATCATGTGTATATATTGTTTGTAATTTGTGTTAATTGCATTTTTAATTGGGTTGCTGTATTTTTGAAACATATGACATCCATATTTTTATGGGCATCTTTTTATCAGCCACCTCGTTGGGCATTTTGCCTGTTGTGGCGTTGTATTTGTATTGTATTGTATTGTATATCTGTCTCATACTTAAGTATCCGACAAATCCGAAAATTTAGAAATAATTCCTGAAAAAAGCATCAGTTTCTTCCACGAGCGAACGTAAAAAGAAGAGTGATCTATTTAAAAAAAAACCACACACCGAAGATAATTTTGTTTTGCTTTCCATAAATTATCCCTTGAGGAATTTTCTGCTCGGCCGTCCACGAATCATCCGCCTTTACTTTTCCCATTAGCATTATTTGTAATGCTAATTGCTAACGAGCTTGAGCTCAGATTCCAATCGAAGGTGAAGAATTCCGGGCTAACGCCTGCACCGATTGTCATAATGATCTTTTCTTTAACAAAGAACAAATTGGCGAGATTTATCCTTGGCCCGAATTTTGTTGTTGAGACGGCATTCATCAGGCCTTTTTTCGATTGTCTGTTCCAAACATTGTTCCGATAATTCCAACAACTCGAATCGACGCGGGGAAACAAAAACGCGGTATTGAACTCGTATTTCGAGATTGTCGAATTTTTGATGCATGCAAATGAATCAGTGGAATTGCCATTTTGTTGGAAAATAATTTTCCAGGAAATTAACACCGATGGTAACAGAAATACAATCGAAGTTAATAACGAAATTATGTACCTTGCGTGTCTCAGAAACTTATGAATAAATAATTTACTAGTTTTTAATGATACACATATTGTCGAAGGTCTTTCTCGCATTTAACCAGTGAGACGAGGTCGTAGTTTTGGTCGCCTAGATGTCGAGGAAAATCCTGTAGATCATGCGACAATACAAGCAGAAAGAATTTTCAAGTGGCACCCGACGTTTGTCACTAGGATAACAGCCACTCCCCGACTTATAAGTTGGCAAATCTTTTGGATCGACCTTTGCGATATTTGGTGAAAATTGGTTCATAATTACCTGATAAAACGTGGTCGAGATACAATTGGCGAGTTGTGTTGAAATTTTCTTGCCTCCAATTTTATGGAGTAATTAAGATTGAAGGATTGTAGGGAATCTGCAAAATGGAAGGCTATATCTTCTTGAATCATATCACATCAGCTTATAGCTTCAAATTGCCGTGCAAAACAAGTAACACTATTACTTCAATTTCGAATAGTTTATTTACATATAGCATTACAAGCTTTGAAAAGTAATTTGCAAAAAAGTTTTATTTTTTAAATTTATTCATCGATATATTAAAGATGAAGTTATAGTGTTTTGGCGATTTGTCACTGTGTTGGCGTGTTTGTATTGGCTTGAGAATCTCCATTTTCAGGGACTATACACAATGAAATGATCTCAACTATCAGTATTTTGCTTATATTATTTTGTTGGGTATTTAAAAGATAAATGCGTTTCATCACTCCTGTGTCTGATACTTTTGACTACTCTTTCGGAAAAAATTAAAATAAAATAATTATTCAACCTTTTGAGTACCAAGAAGTGAAATGAAAAAATCGGCAGGTAGGATGAAACTGCATGAAACGTTGCTGATTCCAACTTTAAACCATTAGCAAACGCGGATCCTGGGGAGGGGGGGGGGGTTGGCGATGGGGTCGAGCGTAATATCCTACGAACCTACACAGTAAATGGCCCCACCGAGCACATTGCTTTGGATCCGCGCCTGACCACTGCTCACATAAGAAATGCAGATTTTGGTTCATAACCTCAACAATATATAGCAAAATATCACGTTAAAATTTCGTAATTATGCAATACATCAATTTTTACAAATCATGTCACAAAGTCAAGTAAAATGTCAAAAATAGCATTCTCCGTAAAACACGTTCAAAGTTTTTATTCGCGTATTACTTGTATGTAAAAACGCAACACGAAAGTGAATGTAACTTTGATTCTAAGCATCATATAAACAAAACAAGGCCCGTTTTGGAATCACAACAAATAGGGCTTTTATAAAAAATAAAAAATATAAAAAAAATTAAAATCCATATTTTTTTTCTTCCAAAATGACGTTTTCAACGTAGTCGGATACCTTAAAATGATTAAAAAACATTATGGTGCGAAATATGAGAAAATTTTGGTGATTTTGAAAAAAGTTGATATGGCTGTGAAAATAGAACTCAGAAAAAAAAAACCAGTAACTAAAAACCCTTAAACCCTCATTAAATTATATAACTTATATCTACAGGATTTTTTTATACATAGGAAAGAAAAAAAAACCGAGGACCTAAAGCAGTGTTATCCAAAAAAAAATAATAATTTTGAAGAGGAATTTGACTCCTCTCTAAAATTTTAAGGGGTAGGTTTTGCAAAAAGATGGGTATATATATATTTTTCTTTGTTAAGGACAGAGAAATTAAAAAAAAACCTGAAATTTGAAGGAGTATTTTCACTCCTTAATGAAATTTAGAGGCGTAAAATTCTGAAGTTATACATATATGCGTGAAACACGCATCTAGATGCGTATAGTCGAACACAGGCCTAAAGCGAATAGGTAAATAGGTAATAGCTGAGTGCCTAAACTTTAGACCTAAAACGAATAGAAAATTTTTAAATGTTCCTTAACCCGTTTGTACTCATTTGAATACAGCGAGGATTTGGCTTTGCATAATATTTTAGCCCTGCAGCTTGTTGTTGTATATTTTATCACGTGCAGATGACAATCCTACTCAGAGATTTGCATCGAAAAAATTATCGAGAAGCCATTTCTGGTTTAGAAATGAACTCTTGAAGATTGTGTATTTTATCATCTCGTGGGCGCATTTGTTTTTCACCTGATATTATCGACATTATATTGTTATTTTCATGCAAGCGATTCTTTTGTAGTTGATTATTTAGCTTGCAGTGTTCAATGTGAATAACTAACACAATCCAATCTCGTTCCACTTAAACTTTTTTTTTCAAATATGTCGTCATAATTTGCTGTCCTCAATTGAGGACACTTATCGTCCAGTGTCATACTTCCTGCTGATGTATTTAAGAAAATCTTTTGGAATATTCTTAACTAGTGCAATTTCGACAAAATATCCCAATATCGAAACGGAATTCAAAGAGCATCGAGATGCGGACATAAACGGGTTTTCAGCCACCTCGTTGGACATTTTGCCTCTGTTGTGGCGTTGTATTTGTATTAAAGGCAGGGGATTTTTTCCATTGGAAAGTATGGGAAGGCAAGATCGTGCAACAACCTAATTAAGAAACCACATGCCATTTGAAAAAAAATTTGTAATTAGAAGTACGGTTGCAGAGACAGTCTTATGGACAAAAAGTTTGAAACACCCTGTATAATTTTACCCCCAAAATGTCTGCATATACACTTTCATTACTACTTGACCGTGCACAATGAACCTAGTAAACATTCCTCTGGGGAATTTCTAACGAAATTGGTAGATACTAGAATGTGTGTTGTGAGTTTATGTGAGACCTTGGCGTATTTAAAATGAAATTTTAAAATGAAAGATAAATTTGAATTTTCGTGTTATGTAAGTATTGTGTTGAAGACCCGCACGTTCTCTGCGGAGAATTTTTCAAATTACAGACACAGGCTCGTAGGTGCATATTTGCCTGATCCCATAGCACTCTAAAATTCGGCGGCACACCATTTGAGAATCCCCCTGCTGGGTACCTTTTTTCAATCAATCAATCAATATATTAATAGTTTATTCTTCAAGAAAACAGTATTATCCGAGAAACAGATGAAAAAAAATTCCAAGAAGCCAACTTGGCTCATATTAGCGATCACAACATTATAGAGTGGAATATTAGCAGAAAATTCTGTTCAATTATTGCAAATAATGGTAATGATTATGTATAACAAATGAAAGGGTAGGGGAGAACACAAAATGCTGTATATATAGTTGACGGTGGCAGTTGCAGTTGGGAACAATATCAATGGATTACATAAATTTTTACTAGAATGAAAAAAAAAAGGTAATACTAATTTTAAATTTAAAAAAAAAGCTTAAAGAAATTAAAAACGAATTTGTTATGAAGGTGATTGGAATTAATTTGACAAGAAGGACCTGTAAATTTCGGACAAAGAAAAAGAAAATTCAAATGAAGGGGTGAACATTCTAATAGAAGTGTTCTCTACGTCAGTGACATTAAAGAGGTATTTTCTAAAGATTTTCTTAAAGGTCGGTGTAGAAGCTGAGCTCTGAGCAATTTCATTCTATATAAATTACTATAGAAGTTCGCAAGAAAGTGTGCTTCGTGTTTTTATCCGATTGTTTTATTAATTTTTGGAATTAGGGAGCAAATGTTATTATATCTTGGGGATGATCTAAAAGTGCTAATATGTAAGTAAAATTGTTTTTTTTAAAAATTAATATAGACTTGAAAAAGTAAAGGTGCTGTAATAGAAGGATATTTAGTGAACGGTAAAGCTAATGAACTGATGATCTATAGTCATCAGTGATTAATCTGATTATTCTTTTTTGAAGGTAAATCAATGGGTAAAAATTTGTAGTATAGTCGGAACCCCAAACTGATATTCTATGCAGCAGATGAGAATGAAAAAATGGGTGATACAAGACCGGTACTGGTAGAAGTTATGAGCTGATGGTTCGAGTTAGTAAAGTCTGTAAATTATAGTCTGTAACTATAATTGCATTTCCGACTTACCAACTGGCGTTCAAAAAAGAATTTGTTCGTAAGTAGGGGGATAGGTTCTAATAAGCACCGAAATCATGCCATAGATATTCTAAGACATATCTACTATATTATAAGACGTTTCATAACGTTGATGAGTTAGGGAATGGTTTCGTGCACCCGTCACGCATTCTCGACAGACTATTTCTGATAATGAATATCCTATCGGGTTATATTACAGCGTCTGAGGAAGTCGTGTTTGTATTCTGAGGTTATTGCAGATTTATCGATGACACGTTCATACGCTTCATTCCGACGTGCTTTGCTTTCAATTGCGTTATTAACGAAACGCATTTAACATACTGACACAACGATCATAGCAATATGTCGATTCCGTTTCCCCCCCCTGCTGAACATGATACGTGCATCGTGTCTGAATATATGATAACCATAAGAAGATGATGTTAAACCACTCCTTGTAGCGCGTCGGTATTTACAGATTAGGGAAGAAATGTATTCTTATATGATGTAGGTACGGAATTTACCATTATGCAATAATTTCTAGTAGACTGATGTATGATTGCTCGCGCATACATTAAAAAAATAAAATCAAAGGGCCGGACTTGGTGATTTAGCGGTCCGGTGAGAGAACAGTTTTGTGGCCCTCTTCAGCATTATGAAAGAGATGTGATAGGGGTTTGGTTCAGAGATGAACTCATTTTTTTGCTGTATACACCCGCTGAAATTCTATTCGGGGGGGGGGGGGGGGCACACCACTGAAGGGCTTGGAATTGAGATCCATAAAAAAATAAATAAATTCGAGGAGGTTCCAGAAAGCAGGGTTGTCTTAAAGCATGGGTATACTAGGTATAGTGCAGGTGGATAGGATTTTCACGTTAATGAGGTGGGATCCGGAAATTTCACCTTCGACATTTTGCTCCCGATGTTTCGCCCCGGACACTTCGCCTGCTCTGATCATATGAGTGACAGAGTGAGTGACTGATTGTGTGAGTGACCACACGATCTTTGTCTCTCATATGGTCACTCACTCATACGGTCGCATACTGTCTCTCATACGGTCACTCACTCATACGGTCGCATACTGTCTCTCATACGGTCACTCACTCATACGGTCGCATACTGTCACTCACTTGTTCACTCATACGGTCACAATAAACCCTTTAATTGGTCAGTCATACTGTCACTAACTTGATCACTAAAACGGTTACTCATTTGGTCACTCACCCACTCACTTCGTCAGTCACACGGTCAGGGCAGGCGGAATGTAGAAGGCGAAATTTCCGTAAATTAACGAGACATATGCAAAACAAAATACAGTCGACGTTCAATTTTATGAATCTCCAATTTACGAACACGCTCTTTTATACGCACTGTTCCTCCATCCCGAACAGCATGTCATAGAGCTCTAATGCTAAATTCCGCTCTATTTTACGAATTCTCATTTCTATTGACTCTCTATTTTACGAACTTCGCTTTCCTTCTGCTATTTTATTTCCGATTATTTTATTTTTCCAGCCGCCTCTGAATTCGTTGTGGTAAAGAGTAAACTTCAATTCGGACGTTCTACGTGTCCAAAGCTGAGTTAAAGGTAACTCTTAATTCAGCTTTACACGTGTGTAAGAGAAAGCAGAGTAAGAAGAGGGGGTGGGGTGGGGTAGAAATTTCAATAATTAATAAGTAGTTATTCATTCCTGGCAACTGGCGCCTGCGCACCAGGTCAACATCTTCCATAGCAGAAAACCTCCGCGCGAAGATTTGACGTCACCTGCAGCCATTGGATATAGCAATCCGACGTATGAGAAATCTTTACCTTTGTAGTATATCCAATGACTATAGGTGAAATGGACGACTTCAGTGACGTCACGAGTTTTGTGCAAAAGGCTTTCTGCTATAGAAGATGTTGACCAGGTTGAGGATCATTTTCCTAGAATGTGACGGAAATAATATTTCTGGGGTTTTCAAGAACACGGATATGAAACCTCTATGTCTTTGTGTATAATTGAATATACGTGGCAAATAAATGGTCAAAAACTTCATTATATACCAATTTTTTAAAATATTTTTATAGAAAGTACAGCCTTTAGTGTCATCGCAAAACAAAATACAACTATATAAGTACAATTTTTTTTTTAAATCTCAAAAGAGTTGATTCCTTGTCGGTGTCATTTTTTTTAGAGCTGCTGAAATTTCACGTGTTCAGAGATTTATAAAATCGCACCAAATTGAGGAAATTGTAAATGAAATGCGAGTAACAGCTATTCAAGTTTGCTGAGTAAGATTTTTCAGTTTACAGGTAACAGTAAAATGAAGGAAAACTGTATTTTTTATACGCTTAAGGGGTTTCACGACCCTTGAAGTCGAATTTTCAAAAATGGCTTCAAAAACATATTTCATTCAATTGTGAATGAAATGAATGAATGAATAATGAATTACAACGCAAATGTATACAAGAACGCGGTTTTCTCAGATTGCAGTTTTTAAGTTCATTCGTAAGATAAAAGAAAATTACACCAAAAATTCTGAAATTTTGCAGAAATGTTTATTCGACATTTGTTAGCAAAATGAACCTTGAACTTGGATTCGATCAATGAACCACTGACCATTCGTTAGAAATTTATGAATTTTTAGAGTTTGAAAAATATATGTAAATTTCAAAAATCTAAATTCAGCATTTTTAAAAAAAATACTTCTCATTAGTCGATTGGTAAATCCGAAGTCCATTTTACAAACTTATGTTGAATAAAAATTTCTGCGAAATTCCAGAATTTTTCGGGGCAGTAGTTTTTTCTTTAGTTCAAAAAATTGGGATCTGAGAAAACCGCGTTCAAAGCGTTTTTCTTGCATAAATTTACACTATAATTCATTTGCGTCTTTCGTTCATTTTGAAAGTACAAAATAACTGATTGCCACGAAATTTTTAGTATTTTATTTGCAATTAAATGAAATATTTTTTGAAATCATTTTTGAAAATCCAACTTCAAGAGTCGTGACACCACTTAATTGGAAATTGTGGCTAATTAAAAAATCGACTCTAATTGGTTCAATTGATGTGCTGATGTATTATTTCAATTAAAAATATGCTAATAGTACCGGTTTACATTCGTTATCTTAAAAAAAATTGTTTTTTTTCAGTATTTCTTTTATAAGGGTGAACGATAGAGGGTTCTAAATCAAGGGTTTCTACCATATGAATGTTATTCAAGTGAAACGCTGCACGGAAATCTTGCTTCTAATCGGACATCAGTTATTGTGGGATGACTTGAACATTTTAAAATGCTTTTCTTTCTCTCTCTCTTTAGGATTACCTCGTGAGCGAAAATGGCTCGAGGAAAATCTTTTCGGGTGTTAAACTGTTTTGTTGTAAGGTGAATGAGTTCGGTTGGTGCTCATGAGAATTTATGCAAATGGAACAAATCTCTCGGAAGAATGATCTCGGCGGCGGTGGTGGTGATGGGATATGAGGGAAGAGAGAGGGATCATGATCATTGGGGTCATTGGCTTACTTATAGCTCTTTCGGGTGATGTCGTTTGGATCCACGGATCCGTCGTTTTTTTTCTTTCTTTCTCGTGTTGTAGTAATTTTTCAGTGACATGCTTTGGTAAGAAAATGATCGAGTGAAGAGTGATGGAAGCCATATATGTACACGCGTTTCCCTCATTCTTACATGTCTTTTGCTTTTTTTTTATATTCACACGCTCGTGTAAATCCAACTGACATATTTTCGTGTTTGTTTGATTTTAAGCAAAAAAACTGGGTAAGATTATTTGTTTTCTGAGCCTCCATAACCTAAAGAGCCGAAGAAAACAGAACAGACTCGTTTCTGGAATCGGTCACTTTATGTGACTCTTTTTTTTTTTCTCTTTCTTCTCACTATAACTACGTATATTAGATACTGAAACTTACTGCCTAGCAAAAGAAAATGGTCACATGTTTTAATATTTTGTTGACCCCCCCCCCCTCCTCTTCCCCCAGTGTGCAGCGCATCCAAAGAAAAGCAGACTCGTTGTCAATCTTTAAACAAAGAACATGCTTGCCGGGTAATCGTGATAGCAGCAACGATTGGCAATAGAGATGATACTCGCCACTGTGCGTTCATGTGGTCATAGTGACGGCATCGGTTTTCTGTGGTTCCCAACATTGAGGGCTCTCGAATCTTTTTTGTCGTGGAACGCCGATCGTTTTTAGAAAATGATTGAAAACATTGGAGAAAAAGAGATTAATTTTCGAATAAATAAAAGAAATAATTCTAGAATAAATTGAAGAAATAATTCTAGAATAAATTGAAGAAGTAATTCTAGAATAAATGGAAGAAATAATTCTAGAATAAATGGAAGAAATAATTCTAGAATAAATGGAAGAAATAATTCAAGAATAAATGGAAGAAATAGTTTCTGAATAAATGGAAGAAATAGTTTCTGAATAAGTGAAAAATAATTTCTGAATAAGTGAAAAACAATTTCTGAATAAGTGAAAAATAATTTCTGAATAAGTGAAAAATAATTTCTGAATAAGTGAAAAATAATTCAAGAATAAGTGAAAAATAATTCAAGAATAAGTGAAAAATAATTCAAGAATAAATGGAAGAAATAATTCTAGAATAAATGAAAAATAATTCTAGAATAAATGAAAAATAATTCAAGAACAAATGGAAGAAATAATTCAAGAACAAATGGAAGAAATAATTCAAGAACAAATGGAAGAAATAATTCAAGAACAAATGGAAGAAATAATTCAAGAACAAATGGAAGAAATAATTCAAGAACAAATGGAAGAAATAATTCAAGAACAAATGGAAGAAATAATTCCGGAACAAATCGATGAAAATTCAGAATTGCTGAAAGAAATAATTTTTGAATTTTTGAAACAAATAATTTCAGAATTAGGGAAAAAAAACAACTTATAAATCAATTATGAAAATAACTTGTTTGATAGAAATTATTTCACGCGCGAGATCAATAAAAGGATAAATGCATAATTATTGAAGGAAATGATCTAAATATATATTGAGAAGGAAAATAAAATTTCAGAATTACCGAAATAAATAATTTCAGAAAAAATTTGAAATAAATAAATACAGAATCATTTAAAGTCATTTCAAATTAAAATTAATCGGAATTAATGGATTTAATCAGTAATTAATCAAAATCATTTTCAGAATTAATGTAAAACACACACACATTTTCAGAAGTAATCAGAATTTCGGTAATTAATAAAAAATAATTTCAGAATAAATAATTCTTCTATTATTTTTGTTCTGTTTTACTCGGTGACCAATCGGTTCCTTCTATCAAGATGCCACTAAATTACATGAGTCTGGTGGCTCCGCGGAAAGTTTCAATTTGGCTCACCGTGTTTAAAAGGTTGGAGGCCCCTGGTGTACAAGATAATTTTCTCAACAAGCAGCACAGGACATTTTCAAAGTAATTGAAATACCGGGTTGTGATATAACCTCTCGAGTTTCGATTCGACAAATAACAGGAGGAAGTGCTTCCGACACGTGTTTTGTGTTATACTTCCTTGTCAAGGATGATGTGAATATCATTGCATCAGCAATGGCATGTTCCGGCAGCAACTTTTAATTGACGTAATATGAAAGAGTTTTTTAATTTTAAACTTTTCTCAAGGAAGGAAATGGGTTTTGCAGGTTAAGCAGGAGTTTTCTGTACCACGAGGAAGGCCGACACGCGTTGTCTGATTAGTTGGAGACTGTGGAGACATGAATTTTCTGTTGGAATAAATACTCTGTCCGAGAGTCCTTTATGGAAATCCGCATAGACATGATGATGATGATTTGGCTTTAGAATCGATTTATTTCTAAAATTTCTGTGATTACAGTTACAATGACTTTCGGTATGAGAATGTCGTCGTAATTTTTGGAAAGAGTATTGTAAATTCGTGATAACAGCTATAGACCAAGATGGATAGTTTCTGTTTTGGCTGAACTCAGAAGCGTATTTATGATTTTGCCACCCTCTTCCCATTCTTGTCTAATTTTCTTGACTAAATTTCACAAATTTGTCACCCTGAGTTGTAGCCCGCTTAGCCGCCCACCTACTTTTTTCGTCACTTACATGCTTACATTCTCAAGGCATTTTATGTATAGATAGCGTCCAAGAGCCAAGAGGGCCAGACAATAATCGAAAAACATTATCTCATACTTCTGGAAAATTTGAAAGGATAATTACAGATGAAATGACTAAGATTGGCTCATAAAAAAGCCGTGTTTCTCATAGCCGTGCCCTATCTAACAGATCTGTTGCAACAGCCAAATTGCGTGATTTAGGTGTTGCACCAGTCTTTCATCCACCAAATTCTTTATTTTTCGCTCCACGTGACTTTTTCCTGTTCCTAAACTTGAAAGTTTGGTGTGGTGGAAAATCTTTTGAAAATGGCGGGTTCGGACAAATAACTGTCTAAATAACCAGTGTTGTATTGACAAGTGGAGAGGACATTTCTATATGCATGTGGCCATCTGGTTGGCCTATGTCATTCACGAGCTATTAGTTGATTGTTGACGCCGTTCATGCACGGTACCTTTCAACATATATATACGCTCCAAGGTTGAAATATTCTATCTGCTTCCATAGCTTAGATGGTAGAGCTCTCGTCCGGCAAGCGAGAGACCGGGATTCGAGTTCCCGTGGGGGCAGTGATGAATTTTCTTCCTTGTAATCTTCATCTTCACAAATAACCAGTCTCTCAATGAATCTTGAACTGTCTATGTCGTTTTTTTTTCAAACTTTACAGGAGCCACGATTAAAGTTATCGCTGAAAAAAGGCAAATTTTTCACGTGAAAGTAACATAGACCGTTTTTCCGTCTGAGAAGGTAACTGAGACGCAATGGCAACATAGACTGTTGTTCCAATTATAGACCTCGCGATTGCAACTGTTTAAAATGGAATAGAAACAAAATATGTGTTTTTTTTCTGCAGGTACTACCTTAAGGAACCTGTAACGAAAGCTATATGGAACATTATTCATTAAAAAAAAATCCGATTTCGCAAAAATGTAACATAGATCGATATTCGTCCGAACCCTTCAAATGAAGAACACGTTGCAGCTATTAATAACTATTTTGAAGAATTAGAGGAAACGTACTTTTCTGACGGGATAAAGAAATCGGAACATTGTTGGGGAAAGTGTGTGCAGATTGAACAGGCCTATGTTGAAAAATAAAAATGAATTTTCATAAAACGTTTTTTAATTCGAAAAACTCGCTTCGTGTGCTCCACATATTACGTTTATTTTTATTAGCCTCTTCAAACCTGAGCCAAAACTGGCAATTACATTTTTTTTGATTGATTGGTGCTTATTGTATGTCAAAAATGCCATTTAAAAAGAAAAAATAATAATTAATTTGGGTCAAAATTTTTACTAGGACCATTTGAGTTTGATATGTAAGTACCTCAGGTCTTAACTTGAAAAAAGAATCATTATATAAAACCATTAAAACCGTTAAAAATCAAGGTACAAATGTGTACCTCTGGAGCGAAGTGGTTAAAGAACTAAATCTTCACGAAAGAGCACAGCGCTAAGATTGAATTCCTTAAAACTCGATTGTCAACCAATTTTTGTAGGTATGAAGGATCCTAAAAGTACAAAAAAGGGGGATAACCTCACTCCTCCCTAGTGTTCGGCAATACGCATCTAGATGCGTGATTCACGGATCAAAAATTCAATTTTACTCCTCCAAATTTTGTTGAGGAGTGAAAATACTCTTTCAAAAATTTTAGATTTTATTTTTTGAATAGATTTATATTTCTCAGCTTTTCATTAAAAAAAATACCCTTCTTTTTCTAAAATTGCGCCTAAAAATTTTGGAGTGGAGTTGAAATTACTGTTTAAAATTATTTTTTATGATAACACTGCTCCTCACTATTTCTTTTTTTTTTTTGAAAATATTTTCTTCTCGACAAGACGTGAAATCTGAAAACACGTCGATATCCTAATTTTCAATGACGTTAAACGAAGCGTTAAAGCTCTTTCTGCTGTCACTAGCTTTTGTTTGTGATCGGACGGTTTCCGATTGCGCTAAATACAGTGTAAAAAATAAAATATATATGGCGTAGCTCACTGAGAAAATGTGGTGTAATTTGCCTCTCTCTCTCTTTTCATTGGCATGAAAAGATAGGTCAGTTCTATTTTCTTAGCTTCTCGACCAGCCAGCAGATTATCTTTTTTTTCCTAGGAAAAGTGTTGCTTCATCGCAACGGGAACGAATATCTCCATTAAAGCTAACCATGTCGTGGCCCGGAAATATGCGATAAATAAAAAACCCAGATGCGGACCGAATAGCAGTTTCCAATTTTTTCTTTTCCTCAGACAATGCTGTAATCCTCAAGCGGGATCTGCATCAATCGCTTTTTTCACTATTTTTTTTCCATACGTGTGTGAGTATTATTTTCTCGGATATTCAAACTGCCAGTTGATGATTCGTAGAAACATTTTTTCCAGGTCGATCTACACTTCCATTCTTATTTCTTCCCATTTACGATGTATATTCCTGCCCTTCTTATTTGACGGTCGACCTGCATCGAAATGGTTGTTGCACTTTCTGTGGTTATTCTCCATCGTTGAAGGATGTGGATTTAGTTATGTATTTTACATTTCGGTGAGTTGTTTATGGTTGGTGCTATTGTTGTTAGCTGTCAAGTTCGAATCATTTGGATGATGTTATTTGAATACGGCGGTTTAAAGCCCATACTTCACCCCCAACCGTGTCTTTTATAACCTCGTGAAACAAAAGCCCAGTGAAAGTACTTTGGTGAAGCTCACGAAATTATTAACGTGACGAACCATAATGGATTCGTTTCTCAAAGTGGGAATCTAACTTTTTTTTTATTTGGTCACACTCTTTCTAAACGTGAGTGCTAATGAATGGTCTTCAATGTCATCTCATCCCAAATAGATTTTTTTAGGTCATGCATCTTCAACCAGTTGGGCCAGTAGGCATAAATGAATGCTCGGTCCTAGTGTCCAATTTTCTGCTCGCAAGATCTTGATAGACCCTTAACTCTCTCAGTGGCAATGACGAGATATATCGCCTCCATAACCTTTTCAGACAGGAGCATTCATTTTTTCGGAATTTTCAAAATGTTCTTGCATTTTTGATACTAAAAAAAAGTACTGGAAACATAAATGTCAGCAAATCTTCACTTTTTCAAAATTTCCTTTTCTTGAAATCTTCAATTTTTATTCTTTTTGTGTGCAGAAACAATTCACTTCGTTCAAGTTCTTTCAGCCAAGATGATGCAGGGTATATTTACTTCACATACAAATTTTTTTTCCAGAACTTCATTGCCTAATTTTATGTAATAAATCACACTTTTCCGGAGGGAAGCCATCTTAAAACCCCCTGCAGAACTGAAAGTTCAACTTTCTGTTCTGCCCTTTGATGAAAGCTCCTAAAGTTCATATCAGCATATTCCTAACTCAAAACTTACACAATCTTTTAAGCCAGGGCTTAACTCTGTAAGGTAAAAAGAAAAAATTCTACAGTGAGGCGTCCATATGAAAAGTTAGTTATTTTGGTTTATTTTAATAACTAATACATACCCTAGAAACATGAATGACATATCTGAGTACTACACGTTATTTGGATACTTGTTCTAATTGTAAGTATGCCTCTAGCATCAACGTTTCGCCAGTAAAATGCCGTGCATGTTGCTACCCATGCACCCTTTATATTCTGTGTCACGGTTAAACTAGCCCTTTAGTAGAGAGATAGGGCAAAAGAGTTTTTGTCATGGGCTAAAAACAAGGCTGGTATCATAGATACCGAGTTCGACCCCGTGAATTTCAATAGGTTGCGGTCTTTTTCCCTCGTTACTCAATATGCTCGGTCAAAGTTACATAAATTCGAACATCTCAATAATTTGACACGAACTTTCACCCTGGAACGTAACTTCGAGTTGAGCAACAGCCTTTGAAACGACTCGGCATGATATAACGGTCGGTCGTTAAGATGTGATCCCCCGCTGTGTGGTCATAAATACGCAATACCTTACATAATAACATCTACATGCCGAAGAAAAAAAAATGAAGCCAACGCGTGGGGATTCGAGTGTCCGCGGGTTCAAACAAAACCCCTCCGGGATCTGTTGATCTTTCGGGCCAAAAAAAAACTTGGTCGGCCATCTTGTTTTTCAGATTCCTAGTCTCTTATGACAGAAATGAACCCGATAACCCTCATCTCCATTTATCTTCACGATTCCGTCTAATTACATAAGAAACAAGTATTACCGTGACAGTGAAATAAAGACATCGATTGCACTCGACCGACCGACCGACATCTATCTTCAATAAAGGTTGATTTTATTATTAAAGTTCAAAACGGGGGCGATCATCAAGTTGAACAGAGAAGTAAAGAGGGGTACATTTTAATTATCATTAATTTAATTCAATTACGCTCAGTGTGCACATAATTCAATCAACCGAGTTATTTTTTGGAGCGTTTAGTCATGAATAAATCATAATTCGTAACAGAGCCAAAAATTATAAATCTCTACAAACGTATCGTATTTAATATAATACGTTCAAGTCATATGCAGTTTCCATGTATAGTGAAATTGGTTTCTGAGATTTTCCAACTTCGAGGCCAACTTGTAAGGCAGTGGTTCTTAACCGGGGTTGCGGTGAAGCAAGCATTTTTGGGGAATGCGAGATGGAAAAAAAAATTATAACGTGTTGAGACTGATTGTTCAGTGAAATTGATCGAGATGTTGAGGGAAAATAGAATTCTTCAGTTCTTTAGAAAATGTGGGCCACATATCGATATTTTGATACCTGGTATTCTAAATTCCCCTTGCGAATTTCGCGTTGGAATCTTGCGTTCTTTTCGGTTAGCGATGGTGTTTGCTATCTATTTTAAACGAGGAAAAATATTATTAATACTCAAAGTATTTTGCAATTTGTTTACATTCGTACCCCCTGATATTATCTCATGCTTGATGAAAAACTTAATCAAATGTTAAATAAACATAACTGTTGGTCTGGCTAGAATCAAAAATTTTGAAAGCAATTCAATGAACCTATTGCGTTCAAATCTCAAAAAGGTTAAAAATACATATATATATTTTTAGTTTAGTAATAAATTAATTTTTAAAGAAGAAAAAGGGAGAGAAACTAAAAATAGCAAACAATGCCATGTGTAAAAGAATGTGTAAAAATTAAATAATGAATGATTAATGTAATTAATATAAAAAACTAAATTTTGATAACTAAAGATTAACTAAAGATATTGCACTGGGGGTGCGGAATAGAAAAAAGTTAAGAACCCCTGTTCTAAAGTGAGCCAGTCTACCATTGGAAAAAAATCTCTCTGCAGAGAACAACCAGATCTTCAACACGATATATACATATCATAAAAAATTATAGCGTTTGCCATTGGTACTTCACTTCAAAATATTGAATACAGATAACAGCACCAGTATGATGTGAAAAAAAACATAACTCTGACAACGCAAATAGGTTAAGGCCACAAATACATTCAGAACTCACATTCTGGCATCTACCAATTCGTTAGAAATTCCCCAGGGCTGCATGCACGTACGATCTCTGAACACGTAAAACTTCAGTAGTTCGCAAAAAATTACACCAACAAGTTATCGACTCTGAAAAAAGTATGGTATTTACATAACCGTATTTTGTACTGAAAGAACACCAAAAGATGTATATCCTAAAATACCAAAAATATTCAGAATATAAATATATATAAGGGTTTTTTAACCACGTATTTGGCACGTACATTCACATCCATATTTTTTATGGACATCTTTTTTTTACCCACTTCGTTGGGTATTTCGCCTCTTGTGGCCTTTGTGTTTGTATCTGTATATACGCGAGACCATAGAGGGTTACCCCCTCTTATCCGGGAAATATTCATTACACACCCTGAGTAAATTTTGTACATTTAAACGAAAGAACCAAATAACTTGACTAAATATTTTTCAAAATGCTGCACATTGAAACTCATCAGCTCAAGCTCGCAAAAGACCCTCAGCGACGCGTTGGCATCTCGGTTCATGCATCTTTCTGAATTTAATAAATTACCCTTTGAGATGTGTAGATCTCTTCATGCAACCATTTCTATTTAAAACGCTTTGATTTTCGTACACGGCTATAAAAATTGACCCGATGGAAGTGATATTCATTGGCACTCACGGGGAGATTTAACAGACCGATCACAACTTACACAAGCTGAATATCAAATGAGATGAATCAAAGGCACTCAATTAATTTCTATCGTTCAGTTAATACCTTAAATACTGATGTCTGATTGGGAAATCCATTGATGGTTTTAGGAGTTTCGAAATCAGAATTCGCATCATTCAGTCAGTTCATTGTCTTTTATTGATCTGATTACACAGAGTCTACTCTAGATGATAACATCGACGCTAACACAAACACAATTTCATTCGTGAGCTGCATTTATTCGGTCATTTTTATTTGTTTCTTCTATTGTACCACGGTTATTTTACGCACCGAGATGACCGGGAGCTACAGTAGTTCAGAGGTGATTAAATCCAGACGAGCTGGTGATTTAGCCACCTCGTTGGGCATTTTGCCTGTTGTGGCGTTGTATTTGTATTTGAATCAAGACCTTTTTTTTGCTACCTTCAGAAAAATTGTCAGCGTATAATCCACATATGTGAATTTCATTCATCAAAAATTGAATAATAGGGAATGGAAGGGGTTGTTAATTACGTTTTTGTCGAAAAAATGACGAATTTTCTGCACAAGCAGCTATAAATATTGAGATAAATAAATAAAAATAAAACAAAATAAATATAAAAATAAAATAAATAAATTTCTTAAAATATTTAAAATGAAATACAGTCGAGTTCTCTTATAACATACCCCCTAGGTGATTCGAGAAGTGTATGTTATAAGCGAGGTCTTGAAATCAATATGTATAGCAGTTGTATGTATAAATAAATTATTGATTACGTCCCGGACTAAATAAGCTTGTGCAGCACATAATTACATTTAATATTGAATGAATATTGTGGTTTTGGTTGATATCTCCTGAGGAATTTTGAAAATTTATTGAAGTGTATAGTCCATATAGTATATATATGTGTGTGCGTGCGAGTATACATTTATTTCACTGGTATTATTAGAGTTTATGCTAATGAGAGATTTTCATTCGAAGTTGTCAGCATTTAAACAATAAATTTGAAAAAAAAAATAACAACTTAATTTGAAAAAACAACTAAAATGAATTTTTCTTGCCGATCAACATGCTTTGGCGTAGTCTTTCAATTGGTAGAGCTTTAATGCTCTTAAAGCAGTGCGGATTTACACCTTTCCTGATCACACCAATCATTTACCACTGCCATCTGCCAAATTATCCAAAAGTAACAGAAAAGTAAACATTCAATAATTCGAAGAGCGTATTTCATACTGTTTTCACAGAAAAATGCATAGAAAAGACATAAAATTTTTCTAAAATAACACATGATTTTAATATTAGAATAGATATCTTTGTGTTTCTAACAGGTGGCGCTTTTTATCTGTAGAGTAGACCATTACGGTGCTAATGCAATTGTATTCAGTTGAATAAATTATTTCCACAATAAATCTTTCATTTTTATAAAAATTACCACGGCTTTCTGTGAAAAAAAAAAGGAAAAGAAAAGAGAATCACATCAAGATATCTCTTGCATCCAACACATGTTGCTCACATAAGTGTATTTTTGGCTTGACTGTAATTCCTATTTAAATCTCGGGGGAAAAAAGCTGCAGAGGTAAACAGGGGTGCGTAGGGAAATCCCTTTATACTGGAATAATTCGCGAATCAGTTAATCCTAGAGAATAAGAAAAAGTATTCGAATAACTTGTAGACTCCAGCTACGTCATTCATATTACAAGGGGTTGCATAGTTATTTAAAAAAAAATTAACTTATTATTTGGTCATCCTGTCCTATAAAACTCAATTACAAAGTTGTTGCCCTGGCTCTCCTGAGCCCCACCTCGAAAAAAAAATCTCCCTTATGTTTCTGAGTTAATACTTGCTACGATATTTAAATTTGAAAATCGCTGAAAATGAGAGGAAACAACTAGAATGAGCTTGTACGCGTTAAAGTTATCTCTCATCTAGTTCTTTCCCCTCATTTATTTTGCGATTTTCGTATCCAAAAAATAGTTCAGAGAATATTGCACTTGGAAACGCGGAATTTTTCTGTTTTCCTCAGGAAAGACTGCTTGGAATTTTTAAGACAGATGGACCAAAAAAGCTAATTTTTCATCTTAACAACTATATAACCCCTTGTAATATGAACGATGTATCTGGTGGTGTCTACACATTATTTGGATACTGATTCTGGTTGAAAGTATGCCTTTAGGACCAACGGTTCACCAGTAATTTGCGGCGAAGGGACTTGAGCGGTTTTTTTTCACCCTGTATAATCTGCATCGAAAAGAAATAAAATCACGTTTTAATGCGAAATCCACGGATTATACGCAATCATCTAATAGGTAATCCAAATAAGAAAAAACGGGGCATCACACATGACTCGTTAAATGTTTATTACTTTGTATGGCTTTCAATCGCATTAGAACGCCAATAATTTCCGTATAATACAGCCATTAGATTGAATTTTTTCCCCCTTTTAACAAAGATAAAATAATAGTTATTTTCCAAGATATTTTTTGCCATTCACTCAAAAGTCATTGAAGCTTAAAACAGTCATATTACACCATGCATTCAACCAGCGGCCGATTTTTGAACTATTTCCCCACCCCTCCTCCCTCAAACATTCAAAATATTCTGACCAGTGGTTCTTGTTTCAGAACATTTTGAAATCTGAACTCGTTTCAGGTCAAATAACTCGTAACCGTTGGTTATAGGAACACGCTTTCAATTAAAAAAAGTATTCAAATAAAGTGTTCATTTTAGATAAGTCATTTGTTTTGATAGAGACCGTACTACGTGTTTAGACACAACTTTAATTCATACAGGGTGTCCTGTAAGTGCTAATGCGCCTTTATCTCATCGACCGTCTGTCGCAGACGTATAGTCTCAGTTTGAAAAATGTTCAAAAGGCGTTCAAAGATTACCCTGTACCAGTTTTGAGAGTAAAAGTACAGTGTGTAACAAAATAAAAAAAATCTAAATTTTTATACAGCCTCCTTTTTTCAACCCAGATGATATAGGGTATATTAATCTTCACATACAATGTTTCCCAGAATTTTATTGCTAAATGCTTTATGTAATAAATCACACTTTTCCAGTTCATATTCATCATATTTCTAACGCAAAATTTACACAATCCTTTCAGATCCTGAGGTAGAAAGAAAAATTTCTACAGTGAGAAAAGCCACCCACACATTTGTGGCACCAGGGTCTGAAACGGTTGACAATAAATTGATATCACATTACACTGTATAAAAGATTTATAGAATATTTTTAAAACTTTTGGTCAGTTTGAGTTTTAACTATTGCTGAAAGGAATTTATCATTTGCATTGTAATGGCTTCGATTTCAAAGAATAGGAAGGAAAAGAAACGTGTGTGTGGATAAGGCCGGGATTACACAATAAAAGTTTTATTAAAGTTATTTTATAAAATATGAAAAATGCAACCAATATGCTTATTGATTTTTTTTCAAGTTTTGCGAAGATCTTTTATTAAACTTTTATACTGTAATCCCGGTTTTAGACTGGTATTACACTATAAAAGTTTGTATGTTGTTACACTATAAAAGTGTTGTATAAATTCTTTTATAAAACTTGAAAAATGCAGCCCATAAGCTTAGTGGCTGAATGAATGTAACCAATAAGCTTACTGTCTGAATTTCCAAGTTTTATAAAAGAACTTATAACATTTTTATAGTGTAATACGGACTTTAGAAACATGCAGGTTTTCTTGTTGGCACAGGTAAGGAAGGACAAAACAAGAACTTTTTAATTGGACATTGCTGGACCGTACAAAAAATTAAATTTTGCATCTCGGTACATATACGGCCCCTCATTATAATGAATAACACACTGTTTGGATACTTTTTTTAAGATGAAAGTATGTTTGTATCACCTACGGTTCAAAAGATACAGGGTGTATAAGGATATGACTTCACACACCCTATAATTTTATAATTCACCATTAACTGCATAGAGACGCATCACAGAGGCAACATCGTTCACGTTCATTCCTAATCGGCTGACCAAGATCCTGGAGAATAATCTCTCGGAAAAATTTATGGCTGACACGATGAAAACGAACGTGAAAATAGAAAGTTTCAACGAATAGGCCTTATCTTGGGAAAAAAAAGAGAACAAAGGATATTTTCTGTTTTTCTCTCCTCAACGGCTACTCTAATACCATGTTACCAGATCACAAGATGCCGGTCATTATTTTCTCTTCACCAAAATGACGATCGTAAAAATAGGGATGAAACGATTCGACATCAACTTGAGCATGAGCGTAGTTTTCCTATACGTATACTGTACATATAGTATCGGTTATAACTCTTTGGTGCCGAAACAGCCGAGGAAGGTGAATGTTCTCGGAAAGGATCGCACATTCGCTATGCTTGATGCCATATAAATAACCTCGCGTAATGCCCAAAACTACGTCACGGAATTCCGTCACGCTTTAACATTATTTTCATACTCAACAACAACGCCATCTTGTGTTTTCGGCGGCTCCATTATTATTATTACTACTACACGTTCATCCCGAATGATAGTACATTAATGAACACGTGGAGAGAGAGAGAGAGGAAAGAAGAGATTAATATTGGGGACGTTATTTTACAAGGCCAGTGGAACATAGCTTCGGGGGTTCGCAAGAAAAGAACGAGGACAGGGTGTTTACGAGACCAATAATAACGTTGAGAATCCAATCTTCGCATCAACACGATCTTTAATGCCTCCTCCTCCAGATTTTTATTGTATCCTGTTGTCTCTCGCCAGCCAAGCTCATATGCATTTCAATATGTGTTTCATGATCAAGGCCATTTTCTTCAGCTACTACATATCACATACTTTTGATGATTAACTATTTTTATTTGTGCTCGGTGAGTGTTTCTTCCCCCCTTTATAGGCTCATGTTATCTTTTTTTCTCCTTTGCTATCAACTGCGAAGAATGAGAGAAGAAAAGAAAATTGACTATAGAAAAAATATTAGATATTTAGTCTCTTATTATGAGCGAAATTTGAGGTGAAATTTACGGTTTACATTATTTTCAAGGGCGGAAAATTTACTGAATCGAATTAACGGGAAGAAAAGTCATTTGGATGTACGTTTGTGTCTACAGAAATTTGTGTCCAAGAATTCGGTAAGAATTTCACGTGTAAGAAAATTTGAAGATTTTGTGTAGAGTGAATGTGTCTCTTTAATCGTTTTTAATTTCCCTAAAGTTTAGGGGAAATTCTTAATGTGTGCTAACATGCTAAACAAAGCGGTCAGAATTCGTTTAAATTGTAGCATCTTAATGGGGTGAATGGGGGGGGGGGGGACATAGGTATTGATAGACATGAGAGGCTGGGGGGGGGGATCATGATAATGAGAGTTGGGGAATCATGATGATGATGCCAGTTCATATATATAGGCATATACCGCCTCCGTCATTGATACAAATACAACGCCATAACAGGCAAAATGCCCAACGAGGTGGCTGAGAAAATGATGCAGTAGATGGCGACGGCCCCAATTTCCCCGTCCCCCCCCCCAGCCCATGTTGCCTCCCCCCCCAATCACGGAAGGCATAAAATTTTTTCTTTTATAAAATCTAAAATGTTTCCTTTCATGACTTATGAATTCATTGTGTTTATTTAATTAGGTCTTTCATTAATTTTAGAGTTTCATGAATTCGAAATGCTCACGAATTCTGAAAAATTTTCTTTCTTCAATTCAGAAATTTTATTGATTCTGGAATAATGTTTCATTAGTTTTAGAATAATTTTTAATTAGTTTTAGAATAATTTTTAATTAGTTTTAGAATAATTTTTAATTAGTTTTAGAATAATTTTTAATTAGTTTTAGAATAATTTTTAATTAGTTTTAGAATAATTTTTAATTAGTTTTAGAATTGTTTCTTTTCTCACTACGGAATTGTTGTTGATTCTGGAATTATTTTTTATTGATTCAGAATTTTTTCTTAATTGCGGAATTATTGTTTCACAATTGAAGAAAATTTTGTACAGTCTGACTTCTTGTCTTGTAGAATTTTTCCAAACTAAATTTGCTCGTACAAAAATCATGGTTTTGTACGAACAACCTTCCAACTTCGAATTATCCAAAACATTAGAAGAAAGTTCGAATTAAACAAGACATTTTAGCATTAAAGTAGATAGAAAATTTAATGGAAGTTCGTAAAAGTTCGAATTATTCACAATTCGAATTATCCAGGTTTGAATTAATCACGTTCTACTTTATATAAGTCATAGTAATAATACAAACGAAGATTCAGTTTTTTGTGGAAGTAACTCTCGAGTCAGAAATGTTCTCAACAACCAAAAAGAAAATGTTTCACACGGAAGAAAAGAATCGATTTAAGGCCCGTTGCGTGATGTTTTCTTACACCGATGTTACGATATTACTTCCGCTCGATTCTTCCTTTTATTATTACGTAAATAGTACATTATTGTTTCTTCTTTGCAAAGGGGTTAAGAAGAAGAAGAAGCAAATATAAGTACTATCTCAAACGGCCGCCCGCATGCAATTGTTTTCTGTTTTAACGGGTAAACAGTCTCGAGCAGGAAAAATAAATAAAATAAAATGGTTTAAAAACCGAGGTCCTGACACGAATACTTTTACACGACGTCACAGCCGACAAAGTTCCCATGCGATGGACCGGTTCCCACCATAAATGAACGTTAACAAAGAAATGTTCCGTGTGTATCTTTATAATAATAATAATAATAATAATAATAATAAAATGCCTTTTTTCATAAAAACCCACAGGAACGTGTTTATCCGGTAAACAAGAGAGGGTTGAGCACTTTTGTCGTAAAACAATAATATATAATTAATTATTTATTTTTTAGTTAACTGATGAAAACCGAACTCATTCTTTATGAAATTTCATTTATTTATTATTTTATTATTATTATCATCCATACATATCATATACATATCTCGGAGAACAAATAAAATAACCAAGGAGTCATACGATCCATACTGGTGATCATAGATGAAAAAAGATACAATTCTTCTCACGTACATAATTCCCTCAAATATATGAATACAATTCATCATGTATGAATGAAGGGGGTTTTCATTAATATTGTTAGAATTTATTAGATATATAAAGATGACAATTTTTTCTTTTGAAAACAAACAAATTACAAAAAAATTTGGAGTAAAATATTGATATTATTATGTGGCAAACAGATGTGGAAAGTTGGAATTTTTTTAGTTTTTGCTCTTAAAATGGTGCATTTTTTACTCATTCATGTCGGCAATTATGATGTCATCTTGTTTTCATTTACGATCCATCAATAGACTATTCCTCTACCGACCGTCCACGAATTTACTACTATTTTACAACTATGGCTTCATCGTACACAGTACTATCAGCGTTTCTGAACCTATGGTCCGTGGACCGGAGGTGGTCCGCGACGATGGTATAGGTGGTCCACGGAGAGACTCGATAATTCAATTCTAACTGAATGAAAAGCTATGTAACTGTTGTAACTCATATGAGTAACAACCATACGGGTTCAAATAAAAATTCTATACCAGGTTCACCATACCTCATCAAGGTAAATGTACGAAATCGCGATCCTAAATACGGGACACCACTAATTATAGCAAAGAAATGAATTTGCGACAAATTTTCTAATTACTGCTAAAATGGGTGAAAGGTGGGCGGGGGGGGGAAGTGTAATGATTGAATAATTGTATCGTTGTAGGCCTGTTGCTCTCTGTGGCGGGACTTTTCGATGGGGAGATCGGGTCGCATTTGCGGCTCGAAGTTGGGAACCACAGGAAACCAACTTCAGCCGACCACCACTGTGGCGACGGTGGGGTTTGAACCCGGATCCTCGCGATGCGAGTCCGTCACAATGACCACTCGATAACCACAGCGGCAGTGCAGAAAGGTTGACAAACTTTGTTGTATATGCATCTCGTATACATTCCTCTACGGCAGGGGTGTAATTTTCCCGCGACACGCCATGGCATCAGAAGTGGCACGCGACGCTTTTCAAAGGTTATAAAGAAATTCTATTCCATTTTTAAACGAAAATTCTCTCCAAAAATTTTAAATAATCTTTTTCGTATGAATGATGGTCTTATAGGCTGCCAAACCTATATTTAGTATGACAGGCACTCTTAAAACAATAACTATGTGGTGACTTTTTATTCGACGCGTTTTCTGTTTGGTTTTTCATCTTTAACAAAAATTTAATAACATAAAAAAGATCCTCTGATTAAATAAAAATATAATTTAAATTATCTATCCTAAAAACAATTTAAAACTCAAAACATAGACAAACTGGACATTTTTAGTAAAATAACTCAGGACAGTCGAACAATATTTTGCAGGAACGTAGAGAATGCTCGTACTCCGTAAAAACGGGGCGTATGGTCTATGAGATGAAATTCGTGGAGTACCACGTGCCTCGAAAATAATCTCGATTGTAGCACGGCTTGGAGAAAGGTTGGCCACCCCTGCTCTACGGTATTTCTAACGGATCGGTACATACCGAAATGTGTGTCCTCTGAGTGCACGTGGGCCCCTAATATTTATGTTGTCAAGTTTGTGCTTGTTTCATGTTCTGCTGATGCTGTCATTTTACTTCCATGTTTTGAAGTGAAGACGATAAATGCGTGATTTTCATGTTATATAAGTATCATGTTGAAGAGATCTGCTTGCTCTCTCTACCATTTTACTACTTGGTGATTCTCAAACTTGCTACATATGGTCCTCTTACCCCGGACATAAGCGGATACGAGTTCCTCGAACGGAGGAGGGGGGGGGGGCAACGAAGGTGTTGATAGTAAAAGGGCGAAATTCCCCCCGCTTATATGCCCATTGTTAATAATTTTTTTTACCCAACGGGAGGAGGTGATTCCACCTGTGACCCTAGACCTTGTATACGCACAGGGACCTTTAACCCCACTCCCAATCCTCATTACTAAACCTTTATAGTAAAATTGGCCCATCTTTGCGATCATTTACACACGATTTCCTTGCTCAAAAAAATAGTCATATATCTGCAAGCCCATTATGAGGCCCTACACCACCCCTCCTAATATTTCCAATAAATTAACTTTCCAATAAATTAAGAGGACTTAACTTCCATTAAATTTTTACGCATAACGCGAAACACGAGTTTTAATCACTCAAGTAATAGACATTTGTGAATTTATTAACCCTTACAGCGAAAATCCCGAGAGAGTGAAAGAGAGAGAGAGAGAAAGGTATCTCGTCTTATTAAAACCCTCTCATTTCGGCAATACCGAGCCCAGATAGCTCTGTACAGAGAGCTTTGCCTGAAAACATGTTTGCTTCCCGCTCTCTCCCAATCAACAGCCAATGGGTGGAGTCAGCTTTTGTCAAAGTCTGATAACAGAAAAGGGGAGGAAAAAGTTTTTTCCTCTCCCTTCGAGTTAGTATACATATAAATAACAGAAAACGTAATTTTCCTTTTCCTTGTTTTATTATTTATGTTATTTTATATTGGGGGGGGGGGGGCATTTATCAGTTTACGCAATCGGAAAAATATATTTTTTTGAGAAATGGGTGGCAATTTTTAGAGGGCTTAGTGGTTTTCCCCGTGGCAGTTACACAATGCGGATCACAGAAATTTTAAAAACCACTCAAATGGTAAACCATTTAGTTTGTAGTTTTATGCTTGTTATGGCCTTTGTTTTTGTATTAATGTAATGACGGTTCCAAATAGCCGCGCTACGCGATTCTGAGCTGCACAAAACGGGTCATGGAGAGATGGCTACGCAAAATAGCCTGCGTTGTGCTAGCCTCAAAGCCATTCTTTCGGGCGGAAACTAGCGCTGTGGGTGTGGATTCAGCCCAATGCGAAATCGGAATCTCACGATAGGATTTTTTTTAGATAAAGATTATATATAATAATTGTTTAAAAATTTCACTATGCATGTGTGTGAGCTTAGAATTCGACTAACCATCACTAATCACCTTCAAAGGACGATTCGCTACAGTTTCCGAGAAATATTGATCTTATGATAACGGAAGTGTGAAGTATGCGCATTAGATGTGCATTGACAAGAATTTAATACTTAGAAATCGGAATATCCAGCCAATTTCCGCTCAAATATTGCCTAATTATCATTGCTTTATCATTATTATTTTATTTTTTTTAATGTTTTTATCACTTTTTATTGCATTTTTGGTGTTGATTATTTTAGAGATCGTTTTCCATCTCTGTAATTGGGCTCTGCTTGTTGAGATGTGCAAATAAATGAATAAATAATCAGGGGACTTGCATTGCGACTGATTTTGTTCTCAAAAAAGTCAGTTTTGGCAGTTTTCCTCCCCATAAAACTGGGACGTCTGGTCATCTTAATTAGACGGAATGTTTCGTTTACCGGTTGGGTTTTGGACGTCAAATAAGCAGAGATGTTTCGGAAAACATGGAAATCAAGCGGAAATAAAGAGCTGTCAACACTGGCCGCTTTTCCTCACGTTAACGACGTTCGGATTGGAAGCCAAATTCAAAACCGTACTGAAAATCTGTAAAAAGAAAGTCCTCTACGAGTGCTTCACCTACATTTCTGGAAATGGTACCGATGGTCCGCTGGTCACGATGATGAAGTTGTTCTAGCCGAAAATACATTACACTTTTTTTTTGCTTCTCCGTTTTTTTTTCTTCTCGAATCTGCAATTTTGCACGGAACTGTGCATTTTGAGTTCATGGATGCTAAATGAAAAGAAAAGGTGCTCAAACTCTGACGAGAAGTAGTACAGTATTTTATATTCGAAAACCGATGGATAAAGCGAGGTGGTAGGTAAATAGATCAGCTTAAAATCGAACTGGAATCGATCTTCGTTGACATTGAAAATTCACCTCTTTTTGAAATGTCACGAAAAAGAAGAAACGATTCGTTTCTTGACCTGAAGGCGATGAAAAAATCATTTAACACTTTTATAGTAACTATCATCGACAAACAATTACAGTGGAATCCCGTTTATACAATGTTAAAGAGATCACGTTAAAACATATAAATACGAAAGTCGTAAAATTGCAATTTAGTTTTGAATTAGAGTGAACATCCCCAAATTATCAAAAATTCAATGTTTTCATTTACCTTTTGGATTCTGCTTAAAAAAAGTTTCTGAATGTAATGAAAACTTGGGAAATTTATCATGAAGATTAAATTTCTCAAAAAAAAACCAACATAATTAACATGACATCATTTTTACTTGAATGAATGTTCATGATATTATTTTCCAAACAAAAGAAAAGACCGTGATATTTCAATATTTTTTGAAGGTTATCTTAACCGTTAAATGCGTAGTTTTGCATATATGCATTGGGTTCTTTGAAAGTTCATTACAGCAACTAGTTTGAAGGTAAAAATTCAGGATAAACTTCGTACATAAGATGAGGTCATATTCTTTGCCCCTTTCATATTTTTAATTTACTGGTAGATGTCCCAAGTAATGATAACAACTCTTTGTTTGTTGCAGAGCAAGTAAGGCTATGATTTCACTATTTTTTTCAAATTTTTTATCTTTAGATTTTTTTTAATCTTGACATTTGCAAACCGAATTTTTTTCTTATTATAGTCTAAATCAAGAAAAAAGGCAGTTATATACAGTATTTGGAAAGTAGTATTACTTCAATGCCTTTTTAGGTGTGATTTTTGAGGCTTTGTACGCCATCCAATAGGGTCCTGTAAAAGCAGTAAAATTTGAAATAGGTATTTTAAGATAATTTTTTTTTGGTTTTCAATACGTGTGTCATTAACTATGAAAAATCTATCAGCTCAGAAAAAAAATTGCGCATTTAAATGTTAAGCAATCGACTTTTTTTTTTGCAGATATGTATATTTTTTAATTTATAAAGAGCACATAAAAAGTCCCTATATTCTGGAATCACTCATGAGCCATTCATCATACAAGTATATTTCCAGTTGGAAAAACAATGCAAATAGCCTGTAGACCTCAGATACGACATCAACATTGAATATAGTTGTATCATTATAGTTATTAAAATGAAACAAATATTATTTGTTCACCCTAACCTAAAAAAATCTAATTAGAAAGTTGTTGCCTGTCTCTCCTGAGCTCAAAAAAGGAGAAAAAAATTCCACGTTCTTAGGTGCAATATTCGCTGAGATATTTGAATTCGAAAATTTCTGAAAATAAGGGAAAGAACAGAATATGAAGCGTAGAATGTTTTCTCCATTTTCAGCGATTTTCAAAATCGCAAAATATTGTACATGAAAACATGGAATATTTTTTGTTGGGCTCAGGAGATATAGGGTAACAACTTTCTAATTTGGTTTCTTAAGACATGGTGACAGTAGAAAAATGTAGTTATTTTTTATTTCAATAACTGTGCAACTCTTTCCAATATGAATGATGTACCTGAGTTATACACGTTATTTTTGGATACTTTTTTCTTTAGTTTTAAGTATGTTTTTTAGGATCAACGGTTCACGATGAGGGAAAGAACAGAAACTTTTCTATGCACCCTGTACATTAGGCCTTCGGGTAACCGTCTTGAAAGTGGACTAATATTTATTTATTATCCTTTTTTTTCGCGAATTATATTTTTTGCTTTAATTCATAATTTTTCCTAAATTTCCATCTTGAGGAAAAGAACCAGTACCTCTGTAGCAAGGTCGAAGGTAATTCATCGCTAATGAGATAGTTTTCAGGCTCTCCAGCATATGGGAATCATTATTTAGAATCCATGATATCGTAAAAGGTAGAATGTAAAGATATATTGTAAATAGAGTAGCCCACACCTTGTTGTGTGTGTTGCAAATACACTTTAAATAAACCTTCTTTAGATCGAGATTACACTATAAAAGTTTTGTTATAAATAAAAGTTCTTGTATAAAATTTGAAAAATGCAACTAATAAGCGCATCAGTTACATTAGGGCGAATGTAACCAATAGGCTTATATGTTTTTTTTCCTTCAAATTTTGCAAAATATCTTTTATTAAACTTTTATAATGCAATCCCGGTTTTAAGAAGAGAGGTTTTTTTGGCATCTAGAAAGTATACATTTTCTCAACTTATCTCTCTTTAGCGGTCTTTCTCGCCTCTTCATGATATGATCACTTCCCCTGAAGAAACTTACACTTTACACAAATACAAATACAAAAACAAAGTCACAACAGGCACAATGCCTAACGAGGTAGGTGGCCGAGAAAAAGATGCCCAAAGAAACGATATATATACATGATAAAATATTATATAATGCCCGTAAAGAATACTTATGGTTGTCTTATTCTAAGTATGGATAGCCTCTCGATTTATCCTAACATGTTTATCGTATTTCTTTTTAAACGTGCCAATTGTGTTACAATTTACTACCTCCGGGGGTAAGTTATTTCATTTATTAGCAACCCTATTACAGAAGAAAGTATATATTTTTTAATTTTTAACATTATGTATTTTATTAGTATTTATATTTATGTATGTATGTTACTGCCAAAGCCCAAAGTTGGCCACTTCATCAAGTGGGCAGCCCAGTTGACCCGGGCCGATGTCAGAAATTCAGACCTTCTCCGGGCCCTATATGCCGATCTCTATACAAGGATCACTAAGATATCGATATTCAGATTCCTTTGATCGTTAGGGTTGCCATAGCTAACCATAATTATTATGGTTGGCTAATCATAGGGATCGATATAGGGATGCATAAGGATCGATATATAGTGGCCGGCCCAGTGAATCGATTTAAAATTGTAAAGCTCAGTGAAAGCCCGACATTGGCCGGGTCAACTGGGATCGAAGTGGCCAACTTCGGGCTTTGGCAGTAACATGTACATTTGTAATTACATTTATATAGATGGCTTTGTGCGTACATATTTTGCTTAAATGAAGCCTAATCAATACCGCCATTGGTTTATACGAGAAATTACCGTTTTTAGAATATATGTCATTGTTTTAACGTTTTACGCATACTTTTACCTTTTGGCATGACAAGAACTAATTTTATATGGTCATTTGTTTTGACGTAGCTGGACGTAATTGGTCTATGAGCCAATAAAATCTAAAATCCAATCCAATCCAATCCTATGAGATGGATTTATTGGGTCGGGATTACACTATAAAAGTTTTATAGAAGATCTTTTACGAATCTTGAAAAAAAAACCCCAACTAATAAATCTGTTGGCTATATTCGCTCGAATGCAACCGATACATTTATTGGTTGCATTTCTCGAGTTTTAACATCTTTTATCAAACTTTTATAATATAATCCCAGCCAATGTCGCAAAAATGAACGAGATTTCACTTTCCTAAGCTTTTTATTTGTTTTCTCTTTTTGTCCTTGAATTTTTAATTTGCTCCCTACCTTCTTCTTTTTGTTTTTTTTGTCCTATATGTCATTAGTCAAGCCATTTTGTGTTCATTAAAGCATTTTTATATGTATCTGTAGGTGAGAAAAAGGAGGAATTTGTTTCTCAGTCGGTCGTGTCCTTGCGCAGCTACAAGACAAAGAAATGCGCATCAGATGAAGATCGAGCCCTGGACCAGCATATCCAATAACTGGTGACGTTCTTGGAAAAGAAGATATTCACGTAATATTGTCTCAGAGGTAAGTTCTCTTTTTCCAATCAAAATTTATATAATATTTTATTCCAATGTGTTTAAAAATCTCGAATACAAAAACATGTTATCATACCGTAAATACTTGTAGGATGGATTACGAATTGTGTTTACAATCATATTTTAGTCTATTTTGACATGATGTAGGTACAACATCAGTGTGTACATTCCACCAATAATTTTTTCGGAAGGGGGACACACACACACACACCTGTCTAATCGAGGTCTTCCCCCATCTACCGGGAACACCCCCATCTAGCGAGACACATTCCTCTAATTGAATTCATTTTTTGAGAATTTTTGCAGTCGATGTTAGTATGGTCGATCTCCAGACCCTTGAGTAACGAATCGGCACCTACAGAGTTTATTGTACTTACCTTTGGTGGAGGGGGGGGGGGTTTCTATGCTGGAGCATCCATATTGTGAAATGAAGATGGTAAATGCTTGAATTTTTTTGTACAGTCCGCGCTCGATATAATGAACTTCCCCCCAGTCCCGTCGAAAACGGACCTTATATTGGGAGGGTCGTTATATCGAAAGTAAAAGTTATATGACAGTCGTTCTACATTTGGGACTTATTCTACCGGTCGTTGTGATAGAATGGTCGCTATAATGTCAGGTCGTTATAACGAGCGTTGACTGTATCATGCTGAAGGTCTGGCATGCTCTCTGCGGAAATACTTTTTCAAATGGGAGACCGGCTTGCATTTGTTCTTCGAAGTTGAAAAATCGTAGAAAACCAACTGTGTGTAGACTTATGTTTCTAATATTTTTTCTAGAAAACTGAACACACCAGCAAATTTCAGCACTTTCCTAAGGAGCACACAAGAATAGCTTCCAATTCACGTGTCTCTCTCTCTGACTGGACTTCGAGCTTAACCAAAAGGACATGGCCTGCAGCGAAAGTGTCATGCCGATATTGGCAAATTAGAATGACTTTGATTTTTTAGCAGTAGAACCTTTGCGTTATTTAGGTCATGAGTGGCAACTATTATCATAGACTCTGTCAAGGGCGATGAAGGTCATTTTGAAAAATGATTGGCAAAATATACATATATATGTTGTATCTACATCATCTCAGAAATAGACCAGGACCGCGGAGGGAGGGACGTACGACCTTAAGTTGAGAGCCACTGCTCTAAGCAATACCGTTAAAAAAAGGTAGTGAGTATGCAAAATGCAACAGAAATTAGAATGAAAATATAGGTAGTGACTGTTCTAATGCCTGTTACATTTTGAAACTCACCCAGAGTAGATCAGAGCTGGAGAAATCTCCAAAAATTTACCAGAAATAATGTATGCACGAACCAGTATTTTACGCATCGGACACGTGGTTAAAAAAAAAAATAAATGCCCGGTCAAAATTTTTACATGCCTTACGCATGTCAAGCAATATATTTGTCTAGCCCTGGAGAGGACCTTCCCTTCCCTTTACCTTTAGGATCCCTTGGGAGGATTCGGCGCAGGGCCATAACTAGGATTATTGCTGGGGGGGGGGGGCAAATATGATTTTACCGCCCAAAACACTATAAAACTTGATGACTTTATAAAGGTTTTTTTGCTTCCCTCCGTGGCCAAAACATCCTGAGACAAAAAAAGGATGGATAATTGTCTCGGGGTTTCAGAGATGGATCCCTGTCAGGGACATGCTTCTTCCCACAATTTGCCATTCCTTAAAGTTTGGCGCTAGCGGCAGTTGCTTTCTTTGCAGCCCCCCTTCTAGTGCTGCGGACCATTTTTTGGATGCGACTGTGAGGATACGAATATAAGGCACACTGGTTTCCGATTCTGCACGTTGACGCTGTTGGTGATTGGTTGAAAACGCGAATTTCAAGTTCTGTAACCAATCCGTAACGGCGCCGACTCACAGAATCAGGAAACCAGCGAGCACTATGTTCGATCTCTAACATAGGTTCCGAGATTACACTATAAAAGTTTGATATAAAAGATTTTTCACAAAACTTTAAAAAAAAAATTACAATAAGCCTATTTTTTTTTACACTTGCTCGAATGTTATGGATGGAATTTTCAAGTTTTGTAAAATACCTTTTATGAAACTTTTATAGCGTAATCCCGGCCTAAGAAATCATTTATAGTCAGTTAGGAGGCCCCAGAGTAAAATTAATTATACTATTTATTACTAAATTTTAGTTTCGCTGATCCACGCTGCTCTTAAGCCTTGCACCACTGTGGGGTTCAAACCGCGCCCACGCGATGCAAATCCGTCGCCATGGCCACCACAGCGGCATATAGGAAGAGTGGAAAGATTCCCTGCCCACCCTCCCCCCCAACAATGTTTTCTTCATGTCGGCTTTTTTGGACAGCAGATATAGGGATACGCATCTACGAGGGAGGAAAAAACCCTATTCGTCAGCTTACCGTGTAGCTCTGTTTTTGGAATGGTGTGACATAACTTTTATTTTTACTTACATCAAAGAGGACAATAAACTTGATCTCGCTAACAATAGCAACGGAATTTCCGTGACTTTCGCTGAAGTCAGTGGAGTATGCATGGAACTAACGAATGAATGAGAATGGACCGGTCGGTCGGTCATCATCTCAGTTAACACGCCACTGAACCCCTCCAAAACATAACAATTGGAAGATGTTTCTCGTTTAGAACAAAAAAAAAACAGAAATAACACACATAGATGGCGGCACGCCGCGCCGACGAAAATAGATGTAACACCAATAACAATTAGGTTAATGAGTCCAGGATATAATTAAAGAACAGGGAAATAGATCGAAAACACGGATAGTGTCAGTTTCGGGGGGGTCATTAAGACACATTATGACACGTATATATTTATCTCCAGTTATATATATATTATGAGATAAGGATGTAAGAGAACAGGTCTCAGTAAAAATAAAAATGAATGATGTAAGAGAAGTATTTTCATTAAAAAAATTAATTAATTATCTTTGTTTATAGAAGTTAAAACTCACGGTAATTGATTGAAATTGTACAAAAAAGTTTCCAGACTCGATGTCTGTTACGCCATCTACAGTCTATACGCTCGCTATAGCGACCATTCCATTACAACGACTGGTAGGATTAGTCCCAAATGTTCTCATATCGTATATGTTTTTCTTTCGATACAACGACCCTCCCAATATAACACCGTTCTCCTACAGGATGCGGGACGGGGGTCGTCATATCGAGTGTTTACTGCTTAAAACATCGACAGTTCTTGCATTAATATGATATATGTATAACTCTTCCCCTACCCAATATTTCCATTATCCCAATATCGGCAATCGAAATTTTCTTTCGAAATTCAAAAGTTTGGTGGTTAATGGTTAACCCCTTCACGCGTTCAGGCTGCTTTCGGCAACAAATATTAGACGATCCATATTTAAAGTATCGGTGGTAAATCTCAAAAGCTAGTTTCGTAGTTCGCTTGTTAGAAATAGAACGGAAAAAAAAGATGAGTGCACAGTAGATTTCTCTTCCGTAATTCTTGAAGAAAAAAAAAATCCATCACGCGCGGGAAGAACAAATTAGCCCCGTAAATTTGTAAATAGTTTAAAAATTCATAAAAATTAAAGGAGTTGGTACATTTGAATGCTGTTTGTGAAAAAGTTATTCTCACTCTCACTCAAGTGGGGAATTTTTTTCAAGACAAGGAAAAAAAAATCCAATTTTTTTTGCTAGAGGGCGCAGCATAAAACAAATCACTGGATATATGTACAGGGTGATTATAAAAAAACTATCCCGACATATGGGCCCCTAACTATCATACCATTCACAGAAACTGAATGATATTTTGGCATAAGGTATTTTGATGTATGCGCTCAAGAATGATATGGAAAACAACAGTGTCACTCTAACAGTTACGGTTACAGTGAGAAAATTTCGAAAATATCAAATGGCAACACCAAGTTTTTTTGTATTGGAATGTGATCTCCATTGTGATAAACCCTAAATAGCGTTCGAACGGCAACTGTAGCATGAAAATCACTGGCGGTAGATAGGCTAAAAGTGAGGACAACCAATAAGGACAGAGAAGCAGCATAAACTAAAGCATTTTATTGTGTTTCACAAATTTTCCACATCACCTTGTGGAGGACTAAGCAGGCTGGGATCTCAGCCGAAGAAACGGTGTGACGAATGAAACGAACATTAATGCTCGCGGCAAAGTCCTTTTTACTTTTTCCTTGCCTAGCTCCGGGGATTTTCGTGCTACAGGTGCCATTCCAACGCTATTTAGTGTTTTTCAGTATGGAGATCGCATTCCAATACAAAAAACTTGGTGTTGCCATTTGATATTTTTGAAATTTTCTCACTGTAACCGTAACTGTTAGAGTGACACTGTTGTTTTCCATATCATTCTCGAGCGCATACCTCAAAATACCTTATGCCAAAATTTCATTCAGTTTCTGTGAATGGTATGATAGGGGCCCATATGTCGGGATAGTTTTTTTATAATCACCCCGTATATATACACATATATCCAGTAATTTGCTTTTACTGCAAAAGAGAGCCCGAAGTTGGCCACTTCGGAAAGTGGCCAGTCCAGTTGACTCTGCCGATGTCGAAATTCGGTCTTTCGCCGAGGTAAGGCCGACCCCTATACGGTGTTCCCTATACATTCTTATATATGGTGGGGTTGCCATTATGCTCCATTGAAACTTTCCCCCCTTATTCTTCTTATCTACCGTAGGTCCTCGACTGCGATTTCAGGACGAAGTAACTGGGTGTTCTAGAGAGACTCCCAAAGAAAAACACTTTATTTCATTCTATTATCCAACTGCCCAAACAAAACCGTCATGTCTCTCCGCACAAACTCCCACTCTCTAACCGTAATAATTATGGTTAGCTATGGGTAATTATTAATGACCATAATTATCACACAAAAAAATGCCAACGTGGCGATGACCCCGAATCGTAGGTATTGATATAGGTACGTAAAGGGATCGATATATAGGGCCCGGTGAGAGCCTGAATTTCGGACATTGGCCAACTGGGCTGGTCACTTCGGGCTTTGGCAGTAACATATACAAACAAGACTCCTACACACAATGCGGGGAGTACGATTAACAGTTTTCCTGTTACTGGCGCTTGCATAAGATTTCATTGTAATGTTGACATTGGTGGATGAAGCTCTATTGGTGAAGTTGTTTTACCTCGGCCACGAATCGCAACTACTAAACTGCACTCGGCCAGAAATCGTTGGCTGAAGCTTCACGAACTTTTCGAATACGGAAGAAATTGAAGAAAAGTTCTGTGAAGGAATTCAGCAATTTGCTTTGATGCAGGGCCACCTATTGATAAAAACTTGAACTATTTTTCATTTATACAAAAAGAAAATCCCCTTTTGTGAATGACTTCTTCGTAAACCACGTTAAAATATAACCGATTTCTTTTTACTTTCAAACCATTTACGAAATTACGGGACAACTTACATCTATATTGAAAGTATTTATCAATGCATATCGAATACGTATTTGTTCCTAAGTGTATTAAAGACGTATTCAAATCGTATTATTTCCATTTGAAGAAGTGTGTAGAATATTTTCTCTTCTATGGGTTACTAGTGTTTCGGACACAGAAGAGATTGAAAAAACGTTCAGTTCTAGAATAATGTGATTTGCTTTCGTGCAGTGCTCTGTATCGAGAAAAATTTGAACTAATTTTGTTTTCTCTGCAACAGAAAAGATCTCTCTTCGTGAGAATCGCTTTTTTTTCGCAAGCTGCATTCAAACATGCCGATTCCTTCAATTTTTATGTATTTTTAAACTATTTAAGAATTTATGAGACACCCTGCATTTCACACACATCCTCAACTATCTCGGGGAAGGAAAAAAAATCGCACGCGATCTGCGAAAGCTCATGGTATGGGATAATCACGATCGAGTCAACTTATAGCATGGAACGACTCAAAGGGGTAGCGGGGGGAAGACGACTTAGGGGTCTGATCCCCCCCCCCCCTGAAATGTGAGGAAATGATCGAAAAAAGGGAAAAAGATGGCCAAATCTATTGTTCTATCACTTTGGTCCCCCCCGAATGAAATTTCTGGCTACGCCACTGAAACGATTATCCTTGAGACGAATTGACTCGACCCAAGGCAGGGCAAACCTGCAACTCCACGCGGATTGGTTAAAACTGAATTTCAGATTTTTTAATCAATCCGTGTTGAGTTGCAGGTTGTATTATTTTTAGTATCGCTCCAGTATGCACCCAGTGGCGTATTTACAGGGAGCGGGTTATAGTCCAGGGCGGCATTTTCAGAGTGGTGGCAAATTTGAGGAATGAATGAACAAGAAAATTAGTAGAATGGGAGATGGACGACGAAATTTGTATAACCCTCAATAAATCCGTCTTTGCCCAGACACCAAGGAACTAGGGACCATCAGTGGACAAGCAAATGAAAGACCTAGAGAGTTTGCAAGCACGTGAGAGTGAGCAAAAGAGTGACTTAGAGCTTCTTCAAGCATGTGAATAACCAAACGAATGACCTACAAAGCGAGGAATGAGGTTAGTGAGGAACCTAGAGCGTGTGCAAGTATGTGTGACTGAAACAGTGTGCAAGCATGCGAGTGACTGAAACGGTGAAAGCGTGTGAGTGACCAGGACAGTGTGCAAGCATGTGAGGGACCAGGATAGTGTGCAAGCATGTGAGTAACCAAAATAGTGTGCAAGTATGTGAGTGATCAAAATAATGTGCAAGTATGTGAGTGACCAAAACATTGGGCAAAAATATGAATAACTAAAAGAGTGACATTAGAGACACGGGTGTACTTGCAGGGAAGGAGGGGGTAAGAGGGTCAAAGCACAGAGTAGCGAATTCAAGGAAAGAGTAGAATGGGAGAAAGGTGGCAAAATTTGTGTAGCCTACAGGCTTTGTGGGCACCCTGCCCAAGTGTGTGACAGAGCCTCGGTCCTATCACTATCATCCAGCCCAAGATGTGCATGAAATATGAATAAAGTCTGTGCAGCGTTTTCAGAGACACTCTCATAATACAGTCGATGCTCGTTATAACGACCCCTCTCGTTCCGTCGAAATCACACGTTATATTTGGTGATTGTTATATCGAAAGGTATACATATCCTATCCTACCGGTCGTTGTAATGGAACGGTTGCTATAGCGTAGGGTCGTTATAACAAGCGTCGACTGTTTACCGTTGAAAAATCAGTCAGAAGTTTTTGCGGGACTGTATTTGGCAATTTACTTATTATTTTCTTTTCGTTCTAATTAGGTACGAAATTGAACCGAAAAAGATGGAGGAGAAAAAAGTGCCACATCCAATCAGGGACGACGATCTCCTGGCGTATAGAGGCCGGCCATCTTTCTACTATCCGGCAGTAAAGGCTATAAGCGACGATGACGACGATCTAAGCGGCCCGTTTCCGCACAGACTGGCCCGCGGACTCGGCACGGCCAAGTTCCTGTGCGGGGCCTGTTTGGCACTGCTCGGTGGTATGGCCGTCTACGTCCAAGCATGGTCAGCCTGGATGTACGGCGGTATCTGGAGCGGGCTGTTCGCCATCTTCACGGGTCTGTGTATCGTTCTGGCCAGTAGGAAGAGGGATGGACGGCGAACGCCCAGGAAAGCTCTGTTGGTAGCTCTTCTCATCTTGTCGATCTTGGGATTCTTCAATACTGGCCTTTTAGCGACGTTCACGGCGATGGGACTCGTCGCAGAGGTATTTTTTGACACATTTATTCAAAGAGGATTAGATTGAATAGCGTTGTATGCTCTACACTACATGAAACTGATGAAAGTCATAGAACGTGTTACCTCTAATGAAGGCTACACGATTTGTTAACTGAATATCTATCCTTCTGTTAGGATAGACTTAATCAATGGGGGGTAGGGGCTCTTGAGCTCCATTTCTGCATTATAAATCCTGGTCATCCGGAAAATTCATTGCCAAGCAATAATTCACCGATAAACAACTCATCAACAGTTCGAGACGAGTGAAGGTGCAAATGAGTCAGTGAATGAACCGTTAAGTGAGATGGTGAGTGAGCAAATGAGCAAACGAATCAGTGAATGCGTAATTCGGCGAGTCTATGAATGAGTGAATGAGTGACAAAATTATTCAGTGAATGAGCAATTAAGTGAGTGGGTGAGTGAATGAGCAATTGAAAGTGAGTGGGTGAGTGAATGAGCAATTACGTGAGAAGGTGAATGAATGATCAATTAAGCGAGTGGGTAAGTGAGCGAGTGAATGAGCAATTAAGAGTCTATGAATTAATGAGTGAATAAGCAATAGCGCAAGCTAGCTCGCTCTCACATACCCACCCACTGTCTAGGTGGCTCACACTGTCATTCACTGGATCACTCACTCGCTCACTTACTTGCTCATTCCAAAGCACACTCGCTTGTGTCTAATTGTTGTCGGAAAATTTTCCGTCGTTGAATTGCATGGTGATCAATTGTTAGCGGTGAATTTTCCACAAATCAAAGTCTTATACATCTGGCACCCTTCTGTTAGAAGGCCACCCGTTAAGACGCCAATGCTTTTTATGGAGAAATTTACATAAAAATTTTCGATTGCGATCTAATGCGAGCGATTTTTTTTCTTCCACAGGTTTACATGGAAGACGTGGCAGGTGCGTTAGTTTGGAAAGGGGTGGAGAACGCTTCTCCGTTCACCGTACAACTGCTCCTCCTGGCCACTGCAACTGCCGACTGTCTTCTCTCACTGGCATGCTGCGTCATAAGTGGCCGCCAAGTATGCTGCTGCGGCGAACCAACCCCTGCCTTAGTCCACAACAACAAACAGGAGCGACTTATCAGCTGGCTGGGATCGCAGCAACAGCAACATCACTATCCGTACGGAGTTGGGACCGTGAAGACCCATTCCGACACTCCTCCGCCGGTTAGGTTGGTTCCGTCTATGAGAAAAGGCACCAAATCGAGATCCAAGACTCCATCTACGTTGCGCGTCTTCCCTCCTCCCGGTGACGTCAGCGAGTCCCTGACATCGTCCACGACAACTAGGCAAAGCGCTCCGTTGGTGAGGTCGGACGAGCTTGGAAAAAATTCGTCCAGATCACATCGGAAATCGTCTCATCCGAGACACGGCCGTATTAATACCGGTACCGGTGGCAGCAGCGGCAGCTCCAACGGCGGCGGAGCTCACACCGCGTCCACTCTGGAAAAGAAGTCGAGCGACGACGGCTCCGACAGACCGATAACCGTATGCGTCAACGACAGGTACCTGGCTCTGGACAGACAGCTCTCCGAAGAATTCATCGACAGGTCTCTACACATTGCCAGGAGTGATCATTCGACAGCTTGATGAGTTATCATCGAAGAGCGTCAACTTTTCACGGAGCAACGCTCCTTACAGTATTACATTATCGCGAGCGTAACTTTTTTTTATTCCGGACGGATTCTCAGTTTGATATAGCTACAGAAGCAGTGTCGACGATTGTGTGAAACGCCTAAAGCATAATCTCTACGAGAATTACAACCTAAATGAACTGGCGGATAAAGCTAATATGAATCATTGAAATTACTGCATTGAGTGCGATCTCCGTCAATATGAATTACCATGAAACTTACCTTCATAAAACTCAGGAGGATAGATGGCGTGTTGCAAATAAACATCAGCAAGCACAAAACTAAGTGTAGAAAAAAAAATGTACGCATGTGATGTCGTGTCACGTTCGGATCAACCCAACGCAATATTAAGCAACCAGCGGTAATCTGGATCGATTTGCACGTCCGTGTAATACAGGGAAGGACGCTGTATTCAGTCGGCGTACAGCTTCATTTAAGTCTGTTCTTTATGGTTTTCTTTGAATGATATTTCCAGGGCCGTTGGTTACTGGGGCCCAGCGACATCCCTCCCCGCCCCCATCAAGCGTTAATATTTCTACTGGGTGTCATATATATTCGAAAATACGGTGGAACTTTGATTAACGAGCTTAATTCGTTCCGTGCTCGTTATTCGAATTAAACTTCCCCATAGAAAATAATTGAAACTCGTATGATTCGTTCCACAATCATTCATTCACATAAAAATGACTGAAAAAAAGTTCAATCAATAACTACAACACAATAATAATAATATAATAAATAATACACACAGTACAATAAACTTATAATAAAATAACACGCCATCTCTCGTATGCAGGAAATGATCGCGGTGCAATAAAATGATTTAAAATAAATTAATACATAACATTTTATATTCATTAAATAAGTCAAAGTTTTTTCTCGTTATGCAAATCGCTCGTTAACCGAGGTTCCACTGTAGTATAAAAATTGAAGTAATTGATATTGTTGAATGCGATTTGCGAAAAAAATATTCTCAGGAAGAGGAGCTTTTTTGGACACAGAAAAAAATTTTAGTACAAATTTTTGTCGGTAGAGAGCATTGCACGAAAGCAAATCACTGGAAAAATACGAATCAGAATCCTATAAATTGCAGGATGTGCGATTAACAGCTCATTTCTGAGTTTTCCTTTTGCTAGCACTTACAAAAGGTTTTCATTGTGATGTTAAAAAAAGGGAATAAAGCACTATTGGTGAAGCAGTTTTACCTAAATCCTGGTTTTCCTAGGAGCAGGCTTTCTATCGTGCGCGCAGCGTTTTTGCGCTGCACCCGGCGCTGAAATTCTACTTCTAGAATAAGCCACGAATCACCGGTTGAGGTTTCACGAACGTTTTGGACACAGAGGAGCTTTAAGAAAGATTCAGGAGAGAAATAATGGTTTGATGTAGTAGCCCCCTATCGACAAAAAAAAAAAACCAACTAATGAAATGTTATTATGTATAAAAAAACATCCCTTTTTTATGAGAATAACTTTTTCGCAAACCGCATTCAAATATACCAATTCCCTTTTATGAATTTTGAAATTATTTGTGAATTTATGTGTGAATGGGACACTGTTTTTCTAATTATCTCATCTTTCCCCCGAAATTCCCGATCCATGTCCAGTTATTGTCGCGGTCACTCTGTGCGATTTCATCGATTAAGTTGTTCCAGCCATACTTGTTTTTAAAGAACTTATAATGAACTTTATTTTCTAGTTTAGGGGTGTGTGTGTGTCAATCATGAATTTGTTTACATGATCTGTTCGAACCTACGGATTTTTTTCTGTTTTGTTTTTGGGGGAGTGTTAAAAATCTGATCGAAAATGGTTATGTATTATTTTTCTGCATTAAGTACATCAGAGTGGTTCACGGTGTCATATTCCCGGAAGGAAAAATAAGAAGCAATGCTTTTGAAATGTAACTGAGCTAATAATGTATTCTGCGAAAATAAAGGAGATCGCAAAATGAGGTTTTCGGGAGAGAAATTTTCTTTTATTTGTCACATTTTTTTAATTTATTTACTATATTACTGTCACGAGAACAGTGTCTATTCTCATAAGAAGAAAAGCGTCCATATGATAACTCTAGCATATAAAGAGTGATTATTAGGTCTAGGATTTTTATGACCTAAAAACTGATAGAAAATGCTCTATAAAAAATGCATTTATGTCTTAATCGTGTTTTTGCACGATCTTCTCTTACCATTCTTTCCTATGGGAAAAATCTCCTTTCTTTAAGGAACATTTAAAAAATTTTTATTCTTTTTCACTCTCAATTCTATTTCACTTCAATTTCTTTCACTTCTTTTTCACTTCAATTCATCTATTCATCAGACACTCAATGTTTTTTCTCAAATACTATGGATATTTTTATACAATTTAGCACGAGCATTTAGGATTTTAATTGTTGGTAACTTTTTTTTTCTCGAATTTTAACTTCAACAATTTGCAACTTTTTCAAAAATCACCAAAATTTACCCATATTTTGTGCCATAAAACTTTTTAAATAATTTCAGTAAAAAAACTTCGTGTAACACCATGGTGTTGAGAAACACACAAAGTTTCAAGATATTTGAATGAGTGGTGCTCGAAAAAATGTTCCTTATTCAACAAAAAACTTAGTTTTGAGAAAAGAGCATTTTATAGTGGAAAACATTAGCATATATGATGCCTGCCAGCAGTTTATATCAAAACATTTCTAGTACAGGTAGAACAAAAACTCGAACACAGTTAGACGCAGAAAATTTCACAGTATTTGAATATTGAAAGATTCGAAAGTATGTTTTTGGAAAATTTGCGTGCACCAGTCCCCTTAAAAAACTAAAATATGCCCTATAAAGCCCCCCCCCCAAAAAAAAACCCTCTAAAATCTATCTCCTGTATTTCGGCTGACATTAATTTTTAGCAAAATGATGTAAGAATGAGAAATATTGAGATGCAGTCAATACTATTTTAAAAAATTTATTGTCGCTTTGACTGTAATTCTTCGGTTTACCAAGTACCACATGTATATCACAGAGTCAGTAAGTAAAGCAGAAGAGACTCGACAGGGAGACCCTCAGTTCACACCGAATATAGCCTTGTCCGAAAACAACGAAGGATGTGAAAATATTGAGGCCTAGTTAACTATGTGACCTGCGCAACCTTAGATTGGATGATGAATCAATTTACAACCACACTATTATTGAGGGGGGAAGAGAACCTTGAGTACAAGACTAGCTTGCAACAAATCTACTACAAATTAAACGTACATGCACCTGGTAAACATTCCTCTGTGGAATTTCTACGAATTGGTGCATGTCGGAATGGAATATATGCGTGGTTCTACTATATTTATGTTGTCAGAGTAATACTTATTTTATATTCTTGCTAGTGCTGTCATCAGCCCTTCATATTCTGAAGTAAAGATGGCAAATGCTTGAGTTTTCATGTCGCGTAGGTATTATGTTGAAAGTCTACCTGCTCTTTGCGGAGAAAATTTTCCAGTGGAAAACCGGCACGCTTTCGCGCAGCTAGCGATTTTCGAACCTGGATCCTAGCGATAACCAGTCTACAACTAAACATTTTATCTCTCGTTCGAGAAAAGCGGAGAAAGAATCGGTAATGTCAATAGGATGAATGTACAGATGTTCTGAACATTAAGATCCACCTACTTTTGATCTCAATCCTGTGTAAGTCTTTCAGTAGAAAATTGGAATGGCTAGGAAAAACAAACCATTTTCATTAAAATTGCGAAAATATGCTCTGATGTGCCTGAAAATCATGAGAAAAATGCTCTGTATCACGTAAAAAATAGCGAAATATGTAAAATAAAAAATATGCCCTAGTGATTATAATTAAAGTTGCAATTTTTCAAAACGCTTTGTAAACTAAGAACTACTGGTCAGAATGACTAGAAAATTTGCAGAAATACTCCTGAAGCAATGGAATCGAAGAGAGAAATTGATTATTTTTTCCTTGGCCCGCGATACATCAAATCAAAACACTTTCTAAATATTATACCGAGGTGAGCTTGGGGGAGAGAAGAGTTTATATTGTCTCCACCCCTACTACTACTCTAAACCAGACATGCACCTCGTCCATATTTCTCTGCGGAACCTCTAACGAATTGGTACATGTTGGAATGTGCGTGCAGTGAAACCGGCATGAAGTTTCTTTCGGTGTAATGCTTGTTATGTGTAGTGCTGCCATCTGCTACCAGTTTTTCTAACGATGAGTTTAATGTAATGATTGAATGATTTATCGTTGTAGGCCTGTTGCTCTCTGTGGCGAGACTTTTTAAAGGGGAGATCGGCTCGTATTTGCGTCGTGAAGTTGGGAATCACAGGAAACCAACTTCAGCCGAGACAACCACTGTGGTGTGACGGTGAGGTTCGAACCCGGATCCGGCTATATTGTTTCCCCCGGGAATCGAACTCACGACGTCTTGCAAACCGGATAAGTGCAATGACTATTATACCACAAACATGACTTAATTGTCATGTTACTGTGCTTGTTTAAAGAAAAGGGAACCCATGTCTCTGTAGTATTATGGTCAATGCGCCTTCCTGGTTTGTAAAGGTTCTGGGTTCGATTCCCGGTGAAGGCAAGAAACTTTTCTATTCCAGTTTCCTCCTCGGAATAATATCCAGGATAAGTCTCTCGATTCTCAATGGAATTTTGTTTATCGGAGGAGGAAAGAAACTTAAAAATTTATTGGATGGTACTCCACAAACTCGTGAAACACAAGAAATTCACTCGCAAATTGAAAACAATAGTCAGCCGTGGCAAAATGACTCAAAATTTCATTTCATGTCGAGAAACAAACACCTACAACTTCGCAAGGAATGTTCAATATGATGTCCCCTGCTACGAGTTTGAAGCTCAATTTCCCTGGCCGACTGTGGTTTCTATTCTGCGAGCGAATTTCCCGTGTTTCCACCAGTAGAACACTAACTAGCGCTAAATTTTTAAGGTTTTTTTCCCCTTCGCCAAAACGAAAATCCATTGCTTCAGGAGCATTTTTTGTAAACTTTCAAGTCATACTGACCAGGGATTCTTATTTTACAGCGTTTTGAAGTCTCAACTTCAGCAGTTCAATTCGGTGTTCACTGAAGCATCAAAGAGTGATTATTATTATATTTTTTGCTAAGATATTCTTATACTATACGTTTAGTTTAGCATATCAATGAAACACCCCAATTCACGTTGCATTGAGGTGACATGAATCCGTATTATGGTAATTTTAGTTTGACCACATGCCAGTGTTACCACATGGACAAACTTCTAATGATGAACGTAGGTACTTGTGACTCGAAAAAAAAGTTGAAGGTTCCGGGTAGAAACGATGCTCGTGGCGAAAGAAGACAGTTGAAGATCCTTTAAAACACGGGTGCGAAACCTTTTCGGCCTGCGGGCCAGATTAACGCTCATGGGGCACAAACTGGTGCACCTGCCGTGTTGTGTGGTTTGATACGTTTTTTTTTTTTTTTTTCAGGAACACCCTTCGCAGACCGAATAGAACCGCCGCTGTGGTGGTCGAGTGGTCATAATGACGGACTCGCATCGCGGGGACCCGGGTTCGAGCCCCACCGTCACCACAGTGGTGGTCGGCTGAAGTTGGTTTTCTGTGGTTCCCAACTTTAAGGCGCAAATGCGAGCCGATCTCCCCGTTAAAAAGTCTCGCCACAGAGAGCAACAGTCCTACAAACAGTACAAATATTCAGTCACTACACATCACTCAGTTCACTTCTGAGATATAGATGGCAGCACTGAAAAATCATACACAACACTAGATACGCACTCAGACTGTTAGATAGACGCACTTACACTTTCGGCACAACTCACTGGGTAGTAAATTGCCTATGGCAATAGACCTGAGTTGTGCTCGGTTTGAAAAAAGAAAAAAAAAAGACCAAATAGAACCATTTCGCAGGCTGCATTTGACTCGTAGGCCGGAGGTTGTGGATCCTTGCCTTAAAGTTTCCCACGTAAGAGGAATAAGAGCCAAGGCATTTCATATATGCAGGGATAAATATACAATTTTTTTTTTCACGCGAGCGTACAGAATGGTACGCTCCTCGTGTTCCATATTTCGTATTTAAGTAAATGTTTTTGAAGTTTCTAAACTAAAGCTTCCAAAGTAATTCTAGAACAACAACAGGATCAGATTCGCTTCAGACATTGAAAATTAGTACTTGAATCGCAAGGGGCAAGAGTCTCGGTGCTTGAAAGCCAAAAATGCATGCATTAAAAAAGGGGGGGATGGAAAAGGGGTACGAGTGAAAGGTTAGCATCTGCCTGCAGGGCAAACAATTCTTGGCTAAGTCAAAAACTGATGAGACACTGTCCACAATCTAGAATAGACTCTCGACGCCGTTTCACTAATGAATTTCAAACACTGCAGACGGTAATACTTTCCATTTGATCCTCAGTTAAGGGCTCCCAGCAAACGAGACGTTGCTAGATTTTCCAGATTAGGCGCAATTCCAGCTGCTTATGAGTGGGCGAATCTGCGTAAAAATATGCTTCGGTTATCAGTATGATCAGAAGCAATCGTGTCATCAGAAGAAGTAAAATGTCATTAAAAAGCACTGAAGGAGGAAAAAATTCTCGTACTTTCTTTGATTAATTCAAAGCAAAAACGTCTAGGTAAAGGAAAAGGAAATTAAATGAAGGGCATTCAGGTACCTGAGATAGGTACCACAACTTGTTAGAAGACACTGATTTCACAGATTAATATCCGGGGCATATTGCTTGTATTGCTACGGCATTCAATGACAGCAATTCAATGGGCATAAACTACATTACTCTTTTTTTTTTCAAACCAAACACGTTGCATGCTCTATTGCCGTCGGGAAATTTAAGCCATTTCCCCCAATGGGGATGAACCGTGGCAGACTTTATTAAACAAAATAATAATAATAAATAATGGACAGAAAATACATCGACACCAGTTCATGGACAGAACGTTCAACTTCAGCAATTCATTGTCAGAAAACTCAACAACAATTCGTGGACAGAAAATCAGCAATAACAATTAATGAGCAGAATATCAGCAATAGCAGTTAATGGCTAGAATATTAGCAATAGCAATTCATGGGCAGAAAATTCAATGACAGCAATTCATGGACAGAAAATTTAACATCAGCAATTCATGAACAGAAAGTTCAATGACAATTTATGGTCAGTAAATGAGCAATAGCAATTCATAGGCAGAAACATAGACAGAAAGTTTAACGACAATTCATGTACAGAAAATTCATCGACAGCAGTTCATGGGCTTACAGTTCATAGCAGATCATAGACAAAAAGTTGAACGACAATTCATAGGCACAAAATCAGCAATAACAACTCATGGATAGAAAATTCAATGACAGCAATTCATGGACAGAAAATTTAACATCAGCAATTCATGAACAGAAAGTTCAATGACAATTTATGGTCAGTAAATGAGCAATAGCAATTCATAGGCAGAAACATAGACAGAAAGTTTAACGACAATTCATGTACAGAAAATTCATCGACAGCAGTTCATGGGCTTACAGTTCATAGCAGATCATAGACAAAAAGTTGAACGACAATTCATAGGCACAAAATCAGCAATAACAACTCATGGATAGAAAATTCAATGACAGCAATTCATGGACAGAAAATTTAACATCAGCAATTCATGAACAGAAAGTTCAATGACAATTTATGGTCAGTAAATGAGCAATAGCAATTCATAGGCAGAAACATAGACAGAAAGTTTAACGACAATTCATGTACAGAAAATTCATCGACAGCAGTTCATGGGCTTACAGTTCATAGCAGATCATAGACAAAAAGTTGAACGACAATTCACAGGCACAAAATCAGCAATAGAAACTCATGGATAGAAAATTCAGTGACAGCAATTCTCATGGACAGAGAAAATTCACTGCCAATAATACACCTTCGCACTAATTCATCGATACACAATTCCTGACCGAATTCACCGAAAAACGTATTCATTGTTGTGATATTAATTAGGTGATCATAGAGATAGATAGGCTAACATGTGGGAAGCAGGTATTTTATAACTTTATTCATCAAAATAAAATTTTTTAGTACGTTTGTTTCAATCCAAGTTTGATCAATAAAATACAGTTTAACAAATCTGGCGGTGAATTGCTGTCAGTGAAGTTTTAGCTGCAATCAAAAGGTTGGCGATCTACGTTGACGAAATTATGCAGCCAACTTTTAATTAACAAGCGAAAATGTCTACTAGAAATGGGGAAAAAAAGTAACAATCTGTGCGGTTTTCTGCAATATCTAGAGCAGGGCTCTTCAACCTTTTCAAAGTCGCGAGCACTGCTTATGCTTACCATAAAGCAGAGAGCACCCCTTACGGCAAGGTGCTAAACCATTCGGAGAGTGCGGGCCACTTTATTGGTTTGAAAACGCGTCGCGGGCCACTTAAGTGATCTGTAAATGTGCCGTGGTCCACTGGAGTGACCTGCAAATGTGCTTCGGGTCGCTCGAGTGATCCGTGAATGTGCGTGGGACACTTAACTGATCTGTAAGTATGCCATGAGTCACTTTAGTGATCTGTAAATATTCCACAGGCCGCTTATGTGATCTGAAACTGCACCGTGGGCCACTTAAGTCATCCGTAAATATGTCGCGGGTCACTTAATTGACCTGTAAATGTGCCGCTTAGTTGATTTTCATAAAATCTGGGTTAAGGTCGCGGGCCACATCGTAATACTTAAAGGGCCACATTAGACCTACGGGTCATGAGTTGACCATGTAGGCTTTAAGACAATGTTTCATCCGTATGCTTGGAATTTGCATAATCGTAATTCTTCAATGCAATTTTTACAGGGTATTTAATTGGATTTAGTTGATCAAGTGATCGTGAGCACGAAATCCGGCATGAGCATTGAGCACTCTTGGTGCTTCACCCCCGCGAGCAACAGGTTGGAAGATGTCTGATCTAGAGCGAAATAGATTGTGATTTTCTTCGATGAAAATTCGTGATTAAATGATATATCAAACTAAAACTGACAATCAAGCTTTCAAAGTTGACTCATTCTCATTTATCACATTCATCATCTCATAACCGGATCTATTGTATTAAGCTGGATGATTCCATTACTTCATAAGGTCTAATTAAGGTAAATTATTTCTTTAGGTTTGCATTTTATTGAATTTAATAAATAAATGAGGTCAATTTAAAGAAAGGAAAGCATGCAGCTAAATTGATTTTCTTCTCGGTGAGTAACCCGGAAAACGGGCGCATAGCTAAGTCCCCCTCCCCCCATCCCCGACGCAAATTACGGGCGAACCATTGATTCCAGAAGCATACAGTCGACACTCGTTGTATCCCCCCTATCGTTCTACGGAAAACGGACATTTACATTGCGAGATTGTTATATAGGAAGAAAAATATATAGCACAGTCGTTATATGACAACATTTAAGACTTTTTTTTCCTACCGGTCGTTGAAATAGAATGATCGCTATAACGTGAGGTCGTTATATCGAGCGTTGATTGTACGTCCAATCAGAAAATATATTCCGATAACGTGTAGACACGTCATTCATATTGCAAGGGGGTCGTATATTTATAGCCAAACTCACTAATTATGTCGCAAATTTGGCGAGATTTACAAATGAAAATGACTGAAAATGAAAATTTTTTAAAAAATTATAAAAGAAAATTATAAAAAAAAGAAAATTGTAACGTTAATTTTTACATAAGATAATGATTATTTACAGGCGGAAAATGACATTATAAATGATAAATAAGGACTATTTACATAACTTTCGTAACAATACTTCTAATTTAATTTTGTTGTTTCATCATTGCAAAATCAAGTGAATTGATGTGTAAACCAAGTTATATTGATGATAAATGACCAAAATATATGATCAATTGTTTGAAAAGTCCTAAAATATGACTGATTGCCGGTAAATGCCTAAAATATGACTGATTGCCGATAAATGCCTAAAATATGACTTGTCATAAAAGAATATGACTTGTCATGAAAATCCGAGCACTAGTTATTGAAATACAGGAGTTAATTTTTATTTGGTCACTAACTTTTTCTATCTGAAAAAACCAGTTAGAAAGTTGTCACCGGGTACAACAAACTCCTAAGTTCAGCAAAAAACGTTCTACGTTTCCAAATGCAATATTCCATGAGATATTTGTATTCAAAACAGGGGGAACATTTATAAAAGAACTGCATAAACTAACGGACAAAGCTTCTCTATTTTCTACGATATCCATTCTTAGAATAAGAAAGCCATAAACATTTTTTATGGACATTGTATACCATTATTATACAATTATTTTATAATTGCATTTTTATTTGGGGGTTGCTGTATTTTAGAAATATATGACATCCATATTTGTTATGGGCATCTTTTTCTCCGCTACTTCGTTGGGCATTTTGCCTGTTGTGGATTTGTATTTGTATTCTCTCATTTACGCGGTTCTTTCCCACATTTTATCCTCGAATTTGAATTTAAATGTCTCAGCAAATATTGTACTCGGAAATGTGGTTTTTTTTTTTGGGTTCAGGAGGGACAGGGCAAAAACTTTCTAATTGGGTTCTAGAGGACAGGGTGTTCGAATGAAAAGTTAATTTTTTTAAATATGATAACTATACACATCCCCTTTCAGTATGAATGACGTATCTTAAATCTACATGTTATTTACATGATATTTTGGTTCCTTTTCCTAATATCAACGGTTCACCAGTAATTCGGGACAGAGGAAACTTGGCTATGTACCCTGTATATAAAAATAAACCACCGGGAATTTTGGAAATTTAAAATCGTGACTGCTTATTCAAAAAATGTCCCGTTGATTTCCAACCGCCAAAAATTTGATCCCGACGACGATAAACTCTTGAGTCATAGATCGAGAAAATTCTTTCGTGACACATGACATACGTAACATGTCATCAGCTGCATAAACATGAGAAATTAGCTTCCATTTCTTCGTGATGTTAAACACCTCATTTTTCACCCCATTCTGGACGAGGACGATCGCAATTCTCCCAGGCCAATAAAATAAGTATCTATGTGAAATCAAATTCGATCCGCAAACACATTTCGGATCGCCATTAAAACTGTAGAGACCTTTTCAAAATATTTATCGTTTCCAGAGATATTCGTCAAGATTGTTCGCAGAAATTAAGCTGAGGTAAGTAGTGCATGTACAAGATTGGTTTTCCATCCTATATAATAATATCCGGTCGCCAATAGTATGTAATTTGATTGACATGGTAATGTGTTTGCTCCATCATTGAAAGAAGTTTCCTGGCGTTTTAGAACCGTGGTTCAGTCAGAAATAGTTGTTCCACCTTCAGCTCGGCTTACCAAATGCTATTCATTGAGTCTTATCAAATCCAGGAGATCACTTCTGGATCTTCACTGAAAATGTATACCATAGGTGCGGATGAAACGTCTGGTTTAAACCCCTTTACAATCACGTAGGAAATATTTCATTCAAATCCCAGTGAAAGAAATTCAATTCAGTTCTCTGCGTTTTCTCTCTTCTCTCCGCATCGTCGTGAAACTTTATTGTAACCCTATGAACCGAAGTTCCCCCCCCCCTTCTTTCAATAATCCTGTTAATGATTTTTTTTTCACATTCAATGTATCTTTCTACTACATATTACTCTATGCACTCAAGAGCGTAAGGGAACATGTACGGTGGGGGCGAAAAATAAATCTACTTGCGATTTATCTACTATACACTACTACTATATACTACTCTTATCTACTATACTATTTTCTCTCTTCTATTTTTTTCTTTCCCCCTTCTTCCTTTTTCTAAAACGTGCGAGCAAATTTACCAATTTGATCGCCGATGCATCAGATAGAGATCATTCAAATTTGTTGCCAAAAGCCTTTACGTGAAAGGGGTGTTATTTCACACATGGAAACCAGCTCTTAGCCAGGTATCTTATTCCAATGACACCGACCGTGAAAGCTTACACTATTTTATTTACTAATCGTTGTGCGAAGCAAGGCAAAAGACATTTATTCAAGGTGCGTTAATGAAGCATTTTGATATAGGTTCATAAAGATTCTTCTATAGGTTCTTATTATTAAGTTTCATGTACAGAGTGTCCCATAAATTCGTAAGTAGTTTAACAATTTATAAAAATTGAAAGAATTGGTATATTTGAATGCGGGTAGCAATAAGTTATTATCACGAAGAGGATTCTTTTTTAGCACAAGAAGGAAATTAGTTCAAATTTTAGTCGATGGAGGGCACGGCATGAAAGAAAATCACAGAGTTCCGAACCTCGAGTTTCCAGAGTTTCCTCGACCTTTCTTTAATCTCTTCTATGTGCAAAACATTCATAAAGGCGATTTGTGAAGGAGGTAAAACAGCTTCACCCAAATAGTGATTTATCCTATAATTATATAAATCACTATCAGATATAATTCTCACCACGATGAGAATTATGTATGCACCAGTAACAGAAAAAATTCAGGAATGAGCAGTTAATCGTATATCTGCATTTTAAAGGAGTCTGAATCGTATGTTTCCTGTGATTTGCATCGTTCAGTGCCCTGTATCGACAATTATTTGAACTATTTTTGAGTACCAAAAAAAAAAAACCCACCTTCATGAGAATACCTTTTTCGGAAACCACATTCAAATGTACAAATCCTTTCAATTTTTATGATTTTTTTTTAGTAGAGCAGTAGGTTTGCCTGTTCTCTGCGGAGAGCCTTTCTTAATTGGGAGTCTGGCATAAAAAGAATAGTGGTAACCTCGGCACGAGGACCAATGACCGTAAACATACTGAGACAGGACATTCCCGTTCGGACGTGAGTTTCAGAACGATTTCAACGTGTTTTTAAACTTTTCACGACTAAGGGAAACATTTTCTCCCATTTTAAAATTGGTGATTGTCGTATTTAATTGTAACCTTAACTGAACTTTTTATACAGAATGTCAAAATAGAACGTGTGCCGAACGCAATTACGTAAACGGGAACGGTTAGAAGAAAAAAAAAGAACTGTCAAATCAAAATAATAATATAAAATGACAGTTACATACTAATATTTACTCTTAGCAACCTTATAGTCCCGTAAGGGTTAAATTCAAACCCCCAGGCAGACACTGGTTAATAAAGAGAAATTTATGTGATGTATGGCAATAATCAATATGCAAATTATCATAATCAGAATTACCTGACTGATGCAGAAGACTCCGAAATCGGTACTTTATTAGCACCACCACCACTTGTACTCAGGGGGATTGATACGCAAGATCGATTTTTGAAGGGGAGGGCACAAAAGATTTTTTTTTTCCAAATAAATTTAGGGTTACCAACCTTCAAAAGGCATTTAAATTAACAGAGATTTATTTAAAACAGCGTTTTTTTTAAAGGTATTTCCTTTCAATATTTTATTTATTTTTGGCTTGGAGGAGGGGAGGGGGGGGGGTGCCACTATGCTTTCCTCTTCCTGTGCGTACGCCTATCTTTAACTGATGTGACATCGAATGAATTTTAGACTGGTTGGCTGTCTGATGGATAAAATTTCATTCAGACATCCACAGATCGTCTGAAGTTGTTTGAAGTGTGAATTAAGCTTCCAAAATACCACTTATATACCGACGGCATTTCAATGTTTGAGGGACTGCGTATCAGACGAGTTCATCCAACACCTTCTATAGCAGAAAGCCTCCGCGCGAAGCTCGTGACGTCACCGAAGTCGTCCGTTTCACCTACAGTCATTGAATATACTGCAAACAAATTTAAAGATTTCGCATATTACGTCGGCCTGCTATATCCAGTGGCTCCAGGTAAAATGGACGACTTCAGTGACGTCAAAGCTGCGCGCGGAGGCTTTTTGCTTTAGAAGGTGTTGGTTTATCTCAATGATATTTAATAATATTTCATACCATCACACTCTCGGTAAGGAACCTATAAAAGAGAGTGAACTCGTCGTCCTCCATCTTTTGATAAAAAAGGTTGGTTTGCCGCTTCAAGTGATGTCTAATCGTAAAAAAAAAGTAAGATAGGGTTTGGCGCTCCAAGAGATGGCTTAGAGGTCTGGAAAATTGGATAGGGATCGGAGATTGGCTATAACAATTGGCCATTGGAAACCCTAGGCCAACTCATCATCCACCATGTGCAAATTGGGACGTCAGTATTATCGCTTTACGCCAAAATAGAGTTGCTGTAATATGGCTGACAGAGTGGCAAATAACCATCTTCCTTTGGCGATTTTTGTCCAGATGGCATTCGGTGCGGCAATCCTCACTATTTTTTTTAAATGATTTCCGGGACATTACTAGGAGCAGCAACCCTGATTGCAGGCCAATAATTCCGCTAGTGATTTCAAGGTCACCTTAGTCATATCATAGTGATAATACTGACGTCACACTTTTGTTCAAAAATGGTCGATGAGTCCGCCTTGGATTTCAAGTAGCTCTACGCTGGGGCAAGAGAGGGGAAGTTGGCTGATATGACTTTTAAAAATTCATTGTCGCCATGGCTAAGGCGCACAGAATATATCGAAGAAGACGCATCGCCCTCCATCTTAGAGTGACAAAACAAGTTTTCTTTTAAAGTGCTTGAATGCCGTGGTGGTAAGATGCTCGTCTACCACCATGAAGACAGCCTTAAGGTCCCAGGTTCGAACCGAGAGGAAGAATATAGATAATAAGATATTTTCCCTAACGAGCTTGAGGCGATTTCCGATTGATGGCGCCTTTATTTCCAGTCCAACTCGTTAATGGCACTAAATGGCAAAATAACGATATATGTAGCCCTTTGGTGAAGTAGTAGTTTTTTTCCTGTTAGAAGTGGTCTTTATATAAGCCAAAACAAAAAAAAAAAGTGGTCGAGGGAGCAACTATTGGCTGCAGCCAAAAAAATATTAAGACGTTTTACTTTTATGCACTAAAAATGAAACGTTGTTGCTGATTGGTAAGAAATCTCGAAATTCAGGTTTTTCATGAATATATAGAGCATAAAAGTACTTGCCCTTCAACGACAGTGGTGTGTGGCTGTAAATAGATTAACCATCTGAATCGGTGATGGTAACTCGTAGGTGGGGGAGGATTTTTTAGCGTTTGCGGGAAATTCTGAGAGTTTTTATCAAATAAAAAGAAATATATTTTGACTTAGTTTAAAATTTTGTGCAATGCTTTTCTAAAGCTAAATACAGTATTTGGCAAAGTATTTTTACCTATAGATGGCAGCACATTAAGTCTGGCTTTGTGGGGGGGAAACACTTACTGAAAAGGAAAAATTTTGAGGAAAATTTAATCTCGATGAGATTAGTAGTTGAACGAAATATTTTTGTTCATATAATAAGTAATGGTTTAAAATAGTCAAGACTGCATCATCATTTCTCATTATCATATTATTTTGCTAAAACTAACGTTATTTGAGATAGTAATGAAAATTTTTTTAGGACATTTTTCGTTTCATAGGGCATATTTACAGTTTTTTAAGAGCATAAATGCATTTTTTATGGAACATTTTTTAGAAGTTTTTAGAGCATAAAAATCCTAGCTCTACTGATTAGGTATATAATGGAGGCCCTGTCTTCGTGATCATCTTATAGCCGATATTTTGTCGATGTCTGTTCCAAATGTCCACACACACACACAGTATTGTATATGCGTGAATGCTCGAGTATGAACAAATAATTTCTCAAACAATGATGAACTTACACTTTTGTTGGTTGTCAAAACGAAAATTTTATTTGCTATTCTCTCGTTATCCTTGGGAAGTTGAAAGAATACTAAATTAGTCCGTTACTTGCCTCAATGTTGGAGATGGATATAATATGGTATATTCAGCGTTCTTTTTATTTTATTTCAAATACACTCACAATCAGGCAAAAATGCAAAAAACACAGTGAAAATCAAAACACAAAACAGTACAATATAGACAAAAAACAAGAAAGAGAAAAAATAAACACGCACACTTTGGGACCTATAGGGATTCTAGCGTTGGTTACTATGGAATTTTAATTGGTTAACCACTTTACGATCAAAGGACGTAATATTACGTCCAAGCGCCATTGGAATGAATTCAAACAAGAATTCACTTTGTTTTCTTTCCTCTCTCCTGATCATCCCGAAGCTTTGTTGCAACCTTACGATTTTTTTTCCTTTTAGTTTTTTGTATACCCTGTGATGGTGATTTTTTCCCTCACATATGATGTATCTTTCTTATAAGAGTGAAAGAAAAAGGGTAGAGTGAGGGGGAAAAAGCAATATAGAACTTTGTACTTACATTTTCTTATCACCTTATCTTTTATATATACTATCCTACTCGTTTATTTATGTGGTTTTTTTTCTTCCCTTTTTCAAACGTGCAGTTAGGTTAGGACAAGGTTACTATATTTATTGTCGATTCGTCAAATAGAGAGCATCCGAATTTCTTGCCGATTCGCTTGTAAAGGAAGGGGTTAACATAATATTTGCTCTCGTTTATTTAAGTAAATTCAGGCGGAAATGATGAGAGATTACAGTTTGTTATTTTATTTTCGATAATTTTTTTTTAAACATTAAATCAAAATATCTCGCTGTATTATATCTGCATTATTTACGTTTTTTATAATTGACAGAATGCCTTTTGGGGAATTTGTAACATTAATAATACTTATGCTGTGGAAATAGTTCATTATTTTTGGAGCTGTGTAGGAGTAGCTTTTTTTAGTGTTTGATTTGTTTTTGGAATCTTATATATAAATGTGAAAGTATGTCTGTCTGTCTGTGCCTTATACAAATCTACAGTTTTAGGCCGATCGTCGCCAGATTTTGCATATATACCAAACAGGACCGGGATTGAACCGTAGGCTACTTTAAAAGTTCGTCAGAGCTGGGCAAATGCCTGAAATGGACGAAAAACTGTCGGGCAACAATGGTTTTGGGGCCTCAACAATTACTTTCGGAACGTTTACTTTGGTTACCGTGGTTTCCTAACAATGCGTTTCAGACGTGTATATATGCCTTTACAATGGTTTGTCACACCTTTAATTCTGCCATTATAACAGTTTATGCCTTTATAACGGTTTGTAACTTTTCCAATCCTCCCAGTAATTGAAGAAAACCTGGGAAGAGCGCCGGGTATTTCTGCTAGCCTATATACAGGGTATCCTGTAAGTGCTAATGCGGCCTTTATCTCATCAACCAATTAATTGAAGAAAACCTGGGAAGAGCGCCGGGTATTTCTGCTAGCCTATATACAGGGTATCCTGTAAGTGCTAATGCGTTCTAACTGGATGTGCCAAAGGAGAAGACGTCTTCATTCCACGTATCCCAATTATCACTGAAGAAATGCCATTCACTTTCAAGTGATTACAGTTCCCGATTGGTTTAACTTTTGGCATGACAATCAAAAAAGCGCAAGGCCAGTCGTTAGCAGTGGCAGGTATCAATGTACTTGAGCCCTGTATTTCTCACGGACAGCTTTTAGTTGCCTGTTCGCGTGTTGGTAATCCCAAAAATTTGTACATCTACACACCAGATGGCAAAACAAAAAATATTGTGTATCCACAAGCGATTGCTTCAAGTTTTTAATTAAAATATTTAAAAACAAAAGTAATTTTTTCTTACTTGATGCAGAAATTTTTTTGATTAAGAATTAATAAGCTATATATACGTATATAAATTTTTTACGGGGCGGGCAACGTCCCCGGATATCAGCTAGTGTGATATATTCTTTATATCTTTGGCTGAATTTCAATTTTGGTTGATATCTTATGATTTTATTTTATTTTATCTTTGCCGCAGATTATGTCTATATCAAGACAGATGCTACTACTAGCAGCTTGGGTGCTTTGCATACCAGCGACAATGCATGCACAAATTTCTGCTGCTAGTGTACCGGCTGCTGGTGGTGCGCCTGCTTCAAATGTTCCAGCTGACGGCTCGGCAGCAGCGGGCAAAGATGCCCAATCAGCGGCTGGTGGTGCGACCGATGACAAAGCAGCTTCTTTAAAATCTTCTGCAGATGCAGCATCTGCTTCGGACGCTAAACCTGCTGCGGAGGGAGCTGATGCTGGAAGCGTAGCGGCAGCCAAACCCGATGCAACTGCGGCAGCTGATGCTTCCACCGTTGGAGGTGCAACTGATGGCAACGCTACTTCAATCTCGCAAACCGTTTCCGGCTCAACCCCTCTGAATGGATCGGCCGTAGATGGGGTAGCCTCTCAAAATTCTAGTGAAAACGCCGCACCAGAAGCTGACGGTGCGAGCAATTCAACCGAACCAAAGGGTTCTGAAGGAAATTCCACAACCGCCACCGCTGATACGAATGCAAATAATTCGAGTGATGCGTCTTCGAGTAATCTCGCCACGAACGCATCCGACACAGCGAAAGAAGCGTCAGATGGAACACCTCTCGCTGGAAATGTTCCGGATGGTGGTAACGTATCGACGCCAATTTTGGACGAATCTCAAAATTCAAGTTCTGTCGCCGCTGACGGTGTCAATACGACGTCACCTCAAGTGGATTCACCTGCAAATGGCACTGGAGTTTCAACGGACGCCGCTACAAAAGCAGGTGGTGATGGTGCAGCAACTGCAGACGCTGGTGCGGTAAAGCCACCTGATGGGGCAGGATCAGCCGCTGTAGACTCAACGAAATCTTCGGATGCGGCAGAATCAGCAAAGGTTGCCGATGCCGGGTCGGAAAAGCTCCCTGACGCTGCAGGGTCGGCGAAGACACCGGGAAGCGATGTGGTAAGGTCTTAAGCAAATGTTCTTGAACCCTTATAGCGGCAATCCCAAGATATCTCGTCTAACTTGATCCCCCTTTATTTTGGCAATCCCGAAATAGCTTGAAGTCTTAAAGCGCTCTCATTTCGCAAACCCCAAGCACAGATACCGTTGTGAAGTTTTTTTCTCCTAATAACATATTTTTCTTTCCCCCCTCCACCGTTCTTTCAATCAACTACCAATGGGAGGAGTCGGATTTTGTTCCAAGTCAGATAACAGAAGGGAAAGAGACGATGATTTTCTTTTTTCCCTTTGAGGTAGCATAGGATTGATTATTGCATGCAGCAAAAATAACATAAAACTATAGTTTCTCTTCTCTTCCTTGCATTTCTATTATTATTTCCAGTGGTGGGAGGAGGGCATTTACCAGATCACGCCCAATCGAGAAAAAAAATTTATTTTCTTGAAAATAGGTGGCGATTTCTAGAAGATTTAGTGATTTCTACTGGAAGTTATAATGCGGATAAGGAAAAAATTTAAAAACCACTAGGGGGAGGTCTCGACCTTAGATAAATTCCGAAACAGATTCTCAGCCGCCTCGTTGGGCATTTTGGCTGTTGTGGTGTTGTATTTGTATTTGTATAACAATTATAAAGAGTCTTTATACTGGCAAACCCTTATATTGATTTTATTATAAATTGATAGTGTGAAGAATAAAAAATATACATGGGTTTATATATAATCTCCGGGCTGCTAGGCCAAAGCGCTGTCAACTTACTTCTTGTAGGAGCCAAGGTATTAGCCATTGTTTACTCAAACCTTATATGCCAACTTCTTCCCCTCCCAACTTAAGACAACCCAATGGATCTTGTATTGTAACCCTAGCTTTTACCATCCCTCTCCTCGGGGGCGATGTTGCGCACTTTGGGAAACACTGTACAGACCATAGTTTCGCAACCTTTTTTGTCCCATCGCCCCCTTCTTCAGAAATTTTTTTCTCTACCCCGCCCCCCAACGCAATCTAACCCATAGGATCCTATGTTATACCCGTAACTTCTACCGCCCCCCTGGAACATTCCATCGCCCCCCGGGGGGCGTTAACGCCCACGTTGGGAATCACTGGTATAGACGGTGGAAAAGTTTTCTATAGTATAATACTTTGTGGAGTACTTGTGAATCGGGGGGGGGGGACCTTCAATTTTTTTCGAGTCACGTGCCTCACGTGCATAATAGGGCCTCATTAGTATAAAACCTGTTCCAGTGATTTTGGAAATTAAGTATGCAAACCGGTAGGCTCGTAATCTCAGCCAGATGGGGTGCTCTTGTATATTCTTTGCCCGAGGGTCCATGATGCTCTTGACATAACCCTGATAAAATTCGAATCATCGTAATGTTAATCTTTGAATACAACATGAATAGGGGCGCTTACTAGGAGTGAAATCGACCCCCACCGTCGCCACAGAGGTAGTCGGCTGAAGTTGGTTTTCTGTGGTTCCCAACTTCATGGCGAGAATGCGAGCCGATCTCCCCGTTAAAAAAGTCTCGCTACAGAGAGTAACAATTCTACAACGCTACGAATGTTCAATCATTATACTTCACTCACAATTTGAAATGTAGATGGCACCATTAATTCACACACACCACCATAAAAACACCCAGACTGTTATACACATATACTCAGACTTCCGGCACAACTCAGGCGGTAGTAAATTGCTCATGGCCATAGATCAGAGTTGTGCTCGGTTTGAAAGAAAGAAAAAAAGAAGTTTGAATTTGAGACACAGTATAATTATCAACATCGACGACTTTTGGATGCTTCACTGAGCACTGCGGTGCTTGCGAACGACAGGTTGATGTCTGATTTAAATCATTTATTAGATGCCAATATAAAACCGTTCTTTCCAATACAAAAACCAATTGATAGGTTTCTGAACTCCACGCAAGATAGAAATTGAAATTTTGAATTTGTTCAAGTTTTTTGTGACCAGATTTCAATAAGATACAAAGATATAAAGCCAACTCGCTCTATCCCTCCTAATTTTCGCCAAGTATCGTCTACAACTAGTAGCAGTAAGGCCGTAGTGGGGGGGGGGGGGAAACTTGCGGGTCCCCCCTTCCCTGAAATGTAAGAAAATGCTTAAAAAGAGGGGGAAAGATGGCCAAATCTATTGTTATATCACTTTGGTCTCCCCCCCCCCCCCGCGAAATGCAAGTAGTCCCCCTCCGAAAGAAATTTCTGGCTACGGGTCTCAGTAGCAAGATTAATGATAAATTATACTAAATTATGCTCTCCGGATAACTCAAAAATGGACAAAATCCTTTTTTTTTGTCAATTTTTCCAATTTCTTCCCCCGGTTTGAAGGACTTGTCCTTCATTGGCATTTGGTCAAGGCCTCCACAAGGGCGAGCTGACAGTGCTCTAGCCCTGGGACCCGGGACAATTCTTATTCTTTTTTTGCTTTTTCACGCTATGAATTAACTATAGAAGGACCATTGGAAAGTCTGACCGGGGGCTCGCAAAAGATCCCAACCTAAGAGCCCTGCTCTAGGATGTGAAAGCCATGCATTTGGATACCCCCCCCCCCCGATCATATTTATTATAAATAGGCTGAACATATTTACTTGAGAAAAATACGAGATATAGTGCTTCTAAATACGGGAAAATACGGGACATGACCAAAAATGATACCAAAATTAAGCAAAGTCGCCAACGATGGCTGAAACGAAAATAGGTCGCCAATCACGGGAAATGAAGCCCTACAGCAAATTGCAGTGAATTGAAGAAAAACATGTTAGATGAACATTTTTATTGAAAGTCGAATTATTATAATGTAATTTTTGAGTTGTGGGTAGATAACTTTAATCGTTGATTTGAAAAACAAAAAGTCAAGTTGGCTTCGTTGAAAATAATGGGAAAACCGGGACATTTTTACAAAAAAGTCGTGACGGCCAGAAAAATAGAAAAAATGAGGGACTGTCACGGGAAATACGGGGCATATAGTCACCCTAGTTATAAGCATAATTTGCATAAATCATTTATAATGACTCTTTTCATGAACTCTTTTCGTGTTCATGTCTTCATATGAATATAAATTGTTTTATTTGTTTATTTTTTAGGCAAGTAAAACTCCAGACGCTGGTGCTGCAAAAGCTGTTAAACTCTAAAAAAAAAGTTCTGAATTTAAGAGAACTGGAATATTTTGTGTTTGTTGGAAGTAAATAGCCGATAAAATTATTTGTATAAAGGGGATTTGTTTGTACGTTCATAAAGATATAAAACGGTTCAGGCACACAATGTGCGTGAACGAGAGAGCTCGTCTACCAATCTCAAAAGAAATATGCCGATGTTGAAAATATTAACAAAGGAAGAGCTGCCGAGTTCATCGATCATCACAAATCACGATGTCCTGAAGCAAGAAGGAAAAAGGTGCAATGACTACTATTTTGTACCGTACTAAACGCAATCAAATACGCATAAAATTGTATGATGTAATGAACAATAAAATTTTGAATGTGATTACTCACGGAACCTCAATATTCGAATCAATTTTGAATAAAGGAATTTTTGTTTTAGTGCCATTCACATGCGAACAAGTGACAAAACAATACTATATTACAAAACTTTCACACGTATAACAAAGTTTTTGCATTTCCCGTAAGTTTCGTATTAATATACTTATATATATCAAGAGGGTGCGAAAATAAAAAGTTCACAAAAACGAATAGTTTTCCGACTTCGTTTTAATGTATGTGTGCAAAAGTGAACACCTGTGCGGTGGTTAAGCATAATCACCTGTTACCTGGATAAACTAACTTCCTTTGCTTCTATGATTACGTGACTAAGGCTTTGGGTAAGAGCAAAAATGTCGACGTTGTTTACCTTGATTTCCAGAAGGCATTCGATCGGGTCCAACATGGCAAACTCTTGAAGCGTTTACACGAGATTGGAATAGGGGGCAACTTGCTGAATTGGATAGAATCGTGGTTAAGAGATAGGTCGCAACGAGTTATGGTGAACGGGGAATTCTCTGGTTGGACAGACGTCACAAGTGGAGTTCCTCAGGGAAGTGTCCTTGGCCCCATACTTTTTTCACTTTTTATCGATAAACTCGATCAGGGTATCGATGGAATTACTAGCAAATTCGCAGATGATGTGAAGCTAATGGGGGTAATCGGGAATGAAAGCGATAGGGAGTTGCTCCAGACCAACTTAAACAAGATTGCAGCATGGGCAAATGAATGGAGCATGACGTTTAGCGTAGATAAGTGCATGGTCGCTCATTTTGGTTCGAACAACCAACGGTTCTCTTACGAGTTGAATGGTGTCACTATCCCGGATGCAACTAGAGTCACCGATTTGGGAATTCTCATTGACGAGCGACTTAAGTTTTCTGAACATTGTTCAGCGGTTGTCAAAAAAGCGAATAGAATGCTTGGTCTCATTTTCAAAAAGGTCTCTTCGCGTTCTCCTAAAGTCATTCTTCCTCTTTTTCGAGGCTTAGTTCGTCCTGGACTGGAGTATGCTGTAAGGTTTTGGAGACCATACCTACAGAGGGACATAGACTTGGTTGAAGGGGTGCAGAGAAGAGCTACGCGTGTCCTTATTGGCACACAGGGCTTGAGTTATGAAGAAAGACTTCATTTTTTGAATATGTTTACATTGGATGAACGCAGGTGTCGAGGAGATATGATCGAAGTGTTCAAAATTTTCAATGGGATGGATAGGATGGACCATGAACTTTTAGTACACCGCCAATCGACTGCTTTTACAAGGGGACACCAGTATCGATTGGTGAGGGACAATGCAAGGTTATGGTGTCGCAGGGAAATTTTCTCCAATAGGGTTGTTAATAAATGGAATAGCTTACCCCCGGAGGTAGTAAATTGTAACACAATTGACACGTTTAAAAAGAAATACGATAAACATGTTGGGGTAAATCGAGAAGCTATCCATTCTTAGAATAAGACAACCATAAGTAATCTTTATGGGCATCGTATAATATTTTATCATGTGTATATATTGTTTGTAATTTGTGTTAATTGCATTTTTAATTGGGTTGCTGTATTTTTGAAACATATGACAACCATATTTTTATGGGCATCTTTTTATCAGCCACCTCGTTGGGCATTTTGCCTGTTGTGGCGTTGTATTTGTATTTGTATTTGTATTTGTATAAAGAAAGTTCGATTAAATTTCACTACTTTTTTACCAGCGATTATCTATAATTCCCAAATAAAGTTGGAAAGTCTGATAAATATGGAAAAATTTATATGCATAATAACTTTTCTTCTCTTCATTATACGAATTGATTATTTTTATTCTTACATGATACGTGCACAGGACGTATTTTGCAATAAAAATTAAATTAAAGTAAATGTGGAGAAGAGACAAAAACATGAAAACCATTATCAGTCTTATAATGTTGGCTTTCTCCACACGTATCAACACGTGCAAACAAAACCAACATTACCATCCTGGACCATAGTTATGTCCATTTAATAAAATACAGTAGAACTTCTCGATAACGGACACCTATGGGATGGAAAATTTTGTCCGCTAACGGGGAGGTACGATATACAGTGAAACCTCGTTTATACGACTTTCACATTTGTACGACGTTCGGGTTCAAGCGCAATTGCTTCCTATATATTTTAAAGTTAAAAATGTATATGTGTTACTGTAAAAGTGATACACCAGTGGTTATGCATAATCGCAAATCGTCTCGATAAAAAAAGTTTGATTAAATTTCACTACATTTATCATTTTTACTGGTGATTATGCATAATTTCCCAATAAAGTTGAAAAGACTGATAAGTATGGAAATTCTTTTAATTTTTCTTCCTTTCATTCAACCAATTAATTATTTTTACCCATACAGGATGTGTGCATTACAAATATATTTTGCAATGCAAATTAAATTAAAATAAGTGTGCAGAATATAAAAGCATTCATAACAACATTATCAGTCTTGTAATGGTGGCTTTCTTCACAAACAAAACTAACGTTACCATTCGAATTCACCATAATTATGCTCAGTTAATTAAGTAATAAATTGAAGATTTATCATATTTGCCAAAGAGAGCTTGGAACAATCTTAGCTGAATGTGATAAATTCTTGGTTAATGACAAAAAATTAATAAATAAGAGCTTGGAAAAAAAATTAGTTCGATTGATTTTACTGTCCGATATCGAGAGTGTCCGCTAACGGGGAGTGAAATACATTAAAGTCCCATTCCACAGGACGGGGGAATCAGAAAAGTATCCGCTAACGGGAGGTGTCCGTTAGGGGAGGTTCTACTGTAATTTCACTCCTCTTCAAAATTTTAAGGGGTATTCTTGCAAAACGAGGGATATTTTTTTTAATCAATAAAAAATAACTCTATTAGAAAAAAAGAAAAAAATTACCTAAAATTTGAAAGAGTATTTTAATTCCTCAATGAAATTCGGAGTAAAATTGAGTTTTGATGCGCGAATCACGCGTCTAGATGCGTATTGGCGAACACTGGGTCCGACTGTAGTTAATCCCCTCTCCCTCCCTCCTCTTAACGTACAGGGACGAGATATCTCGTAAATGAAAGAAATATATTCGAACTCTTTCTCCTTTCCTTCGGGACTCTTCACATTGGTGACCCTGCAAAAGAAAATTGTGTTTAACTTCTTGTTTTTTCCGACAGGAATATGTTATATATTTTTTTCAAATCTTTCAATTGTGATATAATTCCCGACAACAAATGGTGATCTAATCCATTCATTCACAACCCTGTTAGGAGAAAACTCCAAGCGATCGCCACAACCTGTACCAACCAATCGTAACAGGTGTGTTTCCTTGCCGAACATTTGACGACGATGCGTTAACAACTCGTAAAAATAAAATACGGGACGTACCTTAAAATGCAGGTCATAGGGTCAGTTTGGTCATAGCACATGTAGCACATGAAAGGAAAATTGCAAATATGTCATGAAATTTTTGCAGAGTTTTAACAATCGGTTTTGTTTTTGCCGCTATATGAAAAGGTCGAAACCCATTGATAAACATGATTTTCTCAATTTTTTTTTTTTTTGGGTGGGGGTATAACCATGTAGACATGTAGTTATTTTTATATTTTCTAGATACTCCAAGCTACTCTGTCTGCTGTTTCCCTGAGGACTTGTAACTTCGTTACTCTGGGAATTCGTTCTTTTTCAGTATCATGCCGCATACTTAGGCTGACCATATTTGCTCGAGAAAAATACGAGAAATTTTGCTCCGAAATATGGGAAAATACAGGAAACACCAATTATCAAGAAAAATGGTGCCAAAAGTAAAAGTGCCAACTTGTAGGTAATTTGCCAATCCTGGGAGATGAATCGGCACTTCAAATTGCAATGAATTAAAAAAAACATGGCAAATATCGTAATGTAATTTCTCAGTTGGGAAGATGATTTTAATCGTTGATTTGAAGAATTAAAAGTTGAAAATACGTGAAAAACCGGGACAGTTTTGCAAAAAAGTCGGACAACCAGAAAAGCCAGGACTGTCCTTGGAGATACGTGACGTATGGTCACCGTACTCATATCGCACATTTCAAAATGAAGTATAAAATATGTACTGCCATCTGTGTTATACGAATCAAACTACTTTCTGATGAGTCCCTGAAAAATTTATGACCCGGTTTCAGGTAGTGTCGAAACTTTCCGGAATTGTATCGCATATAAATGACCCATTATTACTACAAAATATATACATGGTGATTCAAAACTCAATGTACAAACTTTTAGGGTAGGCCGAAAACACAAAAACAAAACAGAATCACATAGGAATGCATGACCAGAAACCCCAACCTGATCTGCTGGAGGATAAAAGAAGATGCAGAAATGACAAGCAAATAATGGGTGGAAAATCCGCCCGATATTACAGAGAGTATTCGAAAAAATTTTATGGCAACGGAGGAGTGTGCTGTTGTTGCTGCCCACTGAGCTATAAGTAAATTTATAATACTATAGTAAGTATACTATAGTATAATATAGTAAGTTATAATACTGAGCTATAAGTAAACTGAGATATATAAGTAAACTTATATCTCAGTGTTGTTGAAACCACATGCATTTGAAAATACTGGTACTACTGCTGACATCTGTATTAAAAAAAACTAAACTAAATCTTATGATTTTCTTCTAAGACAAAATGTTATGACTGGTTTTCAGAAGATGCACCAAAAATTTTTTGGAAATAAGGTCATAACAGTTACAAAAACAAAAATTATTAGCAAACAAGCCTTTAAAATACCATCCAACCGAATTTCTAAACTCTAATTTATCCCTTTAGAATGTTTCAGATTATTGCCCATAGATGTCACTCACTTACCTCAGAGTGGGTGTGATGGAATTTTAATGCAAATATAAGTAAAAACTAATTTTAATTAGTTTATTTCATTGAAATAAAAGTACAAAAAAACTAAAAACAATTCTATATAATTAAAATAATCAATAAAATATATATTTGCAGATTACTCATCACGCGATTAAAAAAAATTTGTTCGAAAAAAAAATCTGGAAGCAGATGAGATGAGTGTGTGTTGTTGTTGTTGTTGTTGCCATATAAAAATTTCGCAGTTAAAATCAAAGAGTGAAGGGAAGCGTTAGTTTCGGTGCTGGGGGGAATAATTAAACGAAAAGAAGCTTCCATTTCTCCTCTATTTTGGGTAAAGCTTTACCCGGAATTCAATTTTGTATTCTCCCCTCCCCCCCTCCGTTCGCGATCATTATTTTTTTTTTTTTGTATTCAGGAGTCATATGTAATTCAGGGAAGCCAATCTCTTTTTTTTTTCGCTCTCATCAATTAGATCAGTATTCGTTGTCTCATAGTTTAGGGGGTGGTTTTTTTTTTGTTTTTGCTTCATCATATTTTTTAATTGAGGAAAAATGGCTGAAGATGAGCTCACGGCTGATCAAACGGAGAAGCTGCTGCAGTTCCAGGTAAAAATATTCGATTATTTCATCATGTTATGTAACGTCATTGCTCTGATTGGTTCTCCTGATGTTTCATGTTTACATGTTATATAGTTAATAAAATATGTTTTTTTTAAACACATATCTGCATTGGCACTGTGTTTATTCAACAATTTGCTGTTTCATGCATTGTGCAGTTGCTATAAATATATTGAGGGTGTGAAACTAATGGAACTACTAACACACATAGACAAGTTTTTCCCATTAGCGTTACATATGCCGTGGAAATACAAAGCTCAGTGGATCCCGTTTATGATGGTTTTTCAAAAAAAGTCATATGTTGTTAGTGGAGATCTTGATGAATAAGAGTTGGGACCATGAAAATAAGTCGTACTAAGTGGGAAAGTCATAAGCAGGATCCACTGTATGCAAAACGGTAACACATGGTTTACGAATTCACGTGGGTAGCATGGCAGTTTTTGGCAATACAGGCTGGGTTGTGAATCGCAGCTGGAGTATTTTTACAGATGTTCCGAGTTTGTTTTGTCCATCTTAATACATTATGTGATTTTTGTACAACGTATTGAGGAAAAAATCTCACTACCTGTATAATATATGCATGTGTAAGGCATATATTTATAATAACTTATAATAACCTTAACCTCAAGCTCATTGTCAAGCTCTGGTGTCGGGCGCGGCAGCCTACAGCGATTGAGACATATGTCTATGTCTGTATGTAATGAATGTACAGGAAACATTTCAAGGTTTCCTGAGTTAACCCTTTGAAGGGCAGACATTCTCTCTAAACCCATATGAAACAGGCACTTACACTATGGGGACATGGTGTCAAAAAGAGTTGAAACATATTGGGAACAGCTATAGTATAATCCCTTTCTTGGTGAGAAAACTAAGGTTACTATGGATCGCCAAAGCAGGGCATGATGAATCCCAAATCATCATGGTGACTAGAAAAACGTCTATTGGCACAAAAAATTTTCTGTAGCCTATGTGATTGCTAAATTAGCCTTAAAGCATGTATACATTAGCGAACCGATCATGCTATGTCAGCATTCACAATCGGTTGTTCAGCAATTTGTACGATGTTGTAAACGAATTGTGCACTGTTTGAATTGGACCCATCAGAAACCATTTTTTTTTCAGTGAACGCAAAGAATAGAAAAGAATGCAAAGGAAGCTTGTGTACCCATGAACGGATTAAAACTGCTATAGGGGATCGTACGTTTGGCTACTACTACTGAATCACACATGCACCTCATCCATATTTCTCTGTGGAATCTCTAATGAATTGGTACATGTTGCAATGTGTGTGTACGTGTAGCGAACATTACGTGAAGTTTGCTTTTGTGTAATGCTTGCTGTGTGTAGTGCTTCCATCTGCCATAAATTTTTGGAACTATGAATGAAGTGTAATGACACTGAATAATTGCATTGTTGTAGGCCTGTCGTTCTCTGTGGCGAGACTTCGTATGTTTAGCTGTCAATCATATGATTGACACGCTAATGTATATGCAACAAAATTTTCTCATTTCATGATTGTGAATTTTTTAACAGGAAAAGGGGGATATCAAGTTTTTGAAAGTCAAAAGAAAACATAATTTAGGACTTTTTCTTGGGGAGAAAACCATGCTTGTGCCTCTCAAGCAATTTGGCTGGTGCCTAAATGCTTTCAATTAGTCAAGTCCAGCACCAAATACAAAAAAAGGTCAGACTAGAAAAAAAAATTGACAAAAACAATGAAAAAAAAAATCTAAACTGGATTTAAATGTCAAAACTGACAAATCATAGCATTTTGTTTTAATTTTCCAGAATGTTTTTCAAGCTGAAGTGCTATTCTTATCTTTTAGCATCATTTTATGTTTTTATCAGCATCTTTCTTGCGTTATCATGCTCATTTACTTAAATATTCATCCTTGTCCCGTTCTCCAATCTGATGAGAAAAAGGCTCTAGTTTTCAGGTTTTAGAGACTTGAGTCAAACCTGCCTATCCCCTACTTAGTTGTGGCTCTACAATAGTCACTATCAGAAAAAAATATCTTGCTAGCATTAGCTATTTAATAAGTGATAGGAATATACTATATCAATACAATGAAAGGAATTTCCTGAGGTTATTTTCTGTAATCCACTTAAAGTTGTTTTCAAGCACTGAAATAATAATTAGGGACATGAGAAATCACAAGTGTTGGTGATATTTATCGGTATATACCACCAAACTATTATGAGCAGTGCTGCTATTTTATGAGGGCTGCAGTTTACGGACTGTACTCCTGTGTAAGACAAGAAAGTGTATCACTCAGAGGCATAGGCGGAGATAGACTTGGAAGTCTGGGGGGGGGGGGCACGATGATATCAATTCACGTATACATATATACATTAGATCAGTCGACTCCCCCCACCCCCGTACCTCCGCCCATGCTCAGAGGCCTGTGAAATTGAATGTCAGTTTTTGGTGCCGAAAGCTTGGATTGAATCGTATTCCATGTATTTGTCTTGGTGTTTTAAATTTGTTCATCCCAGTACATTAAGTGACCACTATGCAACAAGTACAGAAAGAAATATCATGCTGCTTAAGTCGACTTGTCCTAATTCTATGTCAGATTTAGTTTTGTTTTTAGTAGGTTTTTGTTATTGAATATATGATCTTATTTCTAACCAAAATGATTTTCTAAGTTTGTCTTAACTAATGCGATGATTTATTGTTTTTCCAGGACCTCACAGGCATTGAGGATTTTGCCAGATGTCGCACCGTTCTGGAGACTCATGCATGGGACCTTGAGGTGAATGTTGTTTAATTAATTTTTTTTCTAATCATTTTCTCTCAAGATATTTATATAATTATATAAATTTGAGTTTGTTGCTGGTATATTGTACAGCTTAGGTGATGAGAATGTTTGTTGTGTAATGATGACACATTTATATGGAAGTGTCACTGCAGTAGTAAATTATTTATTTATGTTGTTTGGGCTGGATAATAGCTTTCTTGGGTGTCATGCGGGCTGCAGGTTAGACACCCCCTTAGCAAATGATGTCTAGAATACATTGTTTAGGAACGACTACCTCTGATTTCTTTTGCTCCAACTATAATATTAAAAAAAAAAAATTTTCGCCTTCAGAAACATGCATTTTAATGACAGTGGTCCAAAGACCAATCCCATTTGTTGCAGCATCATCAATTTACATGCAATTTTATGTTCTCACTAGGATTTTCATGTCGCAGACATTATTTTCTTGCTGGTCTCATTTTTTTTCTTGCTGATCATGCTGTATTTTTATTATTTTTGGACTTGGTGAGTGCACCAGTAGTAGACCACTTGTTTTAAAAGTTGAAGTTAAAAAAAACTAGATTTCAAGAGCAAAGATTAATTATAAGAAAAAAACCAGAATAATTTGAACTCTTTTTTACCATATAGTTTGCCACATTGTTAATGTGTACCATAATAGCCACATTGTTTTAGTTTTCAGTTTGTGTTGAAGCTGGATGAATTTTTTGAAAGGTGGGTGAAAATAGAGTGTTGCTTCGACTGATTCTAACGCTTCTTAAGGCATATGTTTGTGTTAAATATTTTTTCCCCTTCACAGTACATTTAATTTTGTTTTAAAGTCTCATTATTTCATGTCAGTACGTTCTAAATGTTTTATCCATTGTGGTTTGAAGAGATGAAATTTATGGTACCTAAAGTATAAAAGGATGGCCCACCTTAGGGTCCATAATTTTCAAATTGTTCCGAGCAGGTCACATGGTCGTATTGCAATTACCAATCGTGCTAGAGAGGTAATGTTTGTTTTACAAACAAATGCTATTGCTAGGCATATAACATACATTACTGGACATTGAACATACCTTTTCCTTTCAAAAGCCCCTTTTCTGGCCAGATATGCAGGCATTTGTAGGACAAAAAAAACAAAAAACAAGCCATAATTTCTACAGTGGCAACTTTTCAAATATTTTAGTATTTTAGAAAAAATAAAATAAAAAACACACTAAAGCTTTAGAAGCAGACAAAATCCAGACTGAAAATAAAGGAAACAAGTCAAAAGAAAAATGGAAGAATCTTCAGAGACTTTGTATCACTTTTCGGTTTTCATGCTCAAAAGTTCATTTATGTATGATTATGATTCAGGAAATAAAGGGCAAAAATTATATCTGTGCAAAGTTTGAGGTCAATAATAAAAGTTTTTGTTTGAGTAGAAAATGTGTTCAACATAATATCTCCAGTTGTTTTCAAAATTTTCGAACTTTCTTCAATTTTTTATTTAATAACCATGAGGGATAATACTAGTTTAGATTATGTTATATAAAAAATAAATACTTATCAAATGGATATTATTTTAAGTTTTAAATATAATGAATTAAATGTTCTTAAGTGGCCTACTACTAGTGCAATTACCTTATTTAATAAGCATGCCCACCAAGATAGGAGAAGGTCCTAAGTCTCAGAAAAGCTTTAAAAAAATGCTTGGCTTCTGAGAAATTTGGTTTGCCATTAGTTTTCTTTTCAGTTTGTCAAGCCTTGTTCATATATCAAGTTGTACTTCCTCATGGAGTAAGTTGAATGAAACTTTGCATCAACTTTTGGGACTGTAGGGAGATATCTTGTGTGTGGTGCCATCTTTCTATTGCTTTATAATTCAGTGAAGTCACTGAAGTGCTATAGCACTTCAAATAACCAAACTTTTCGAAAATGATACATAAAAATTCCATTCCTGCCTCTCCAGAGACGAACACTTTTTCAGTAAAGACTCAATCAAGATTTAGATGCATTGAATACAGTAGCATCACTGCAATCATTATTATTTCATTTATTTTAATATTCCTAGCGTTAATCAATCAGGCTAAACCAAATTTGGAATGCTCCATTGAATTATGACTGTTGTGTAAAACTGGTTGAAGTCATTAAAACATGCTGATTGAAATCAATGTACTTGGTATTTTGTATCTCAGGTGGCTGTACAAGACACGCTGAACATGAGAGAAGGAACGCCTTCGGTTTTTAGTCCGCCATCTAACTCACCTCCTCCAGTTATAGTCTCTCCACCCAATCAAAGGTATAAATATTCAAGTACAAGTTTTACTTTCACTCTATAAGTATTATTTTTCTACTGCTTTTATATAAGAGATATTTTGTGCTCATTATACCATGATGTGCATCATTCTATAGTACAAGGTAGGTGATAGCCATGCAGTAACATTTTCAAAATTAACAGGGGAAAGGCTACAATCCTTGATAGTTTTTGAGATGTTTTCTAAAAACTGGTTTTTGCAAATGCCTTTTTTACATGAAGTGATTCAATTACAAAAATTATGGTGAAAAATAATAGTAAAAGTTTGCATAGTTATTGAGAAAGTGTTCAGCACATGATTTTCAAAAAGTTTTCTTTCAACTGCAGTTTATCTTGAATTTTTACTGTGGGCTATAAAGACCATTTTATTTGTACCTTTATAGGATATATTATGCTGTTCGTTCCTGGAGGCCAACTGGTATCCTTGGCTGGGGCTATTTGATATTTTCTTTGCCATTCCAACTAGCCTATAATACATTTATCAGCGTCACAAGGTTCTTGTGTAAGTCCCAACTTATTGGATTTTTCTATTGATGTGTTTAAAAAATGAAATTTCTGTCTAAATGCTCAATTTTGTGTAATGTCTAAAGTCTGATCTTCCACCCTTTCGCTACACTCAAATGACTAATATTACACATATAAATTTAATTTTTGCACATATTTTTCTGAAAATAAAAATTATTTTGAAAAAGAAGCATGTTAAAGAGCCATTTAACACATTTACATACCTTAATATTAGAAAAAGATATATTTTTTAAATTAAACTATTTTTCAAGTCTCCTTAGTCTTTAAATTCAAAGAATAATCAACACTTTCAAAAACAAAATTATGCATTTAAATCCTGAAACAATGAACATGGGGGGGGGGGGGAACCGGAATAGTCTAATAATTTGTGGCAATGCAGCACCAAGTTGTCACTTTATACAAGGAAGGTCTCCCTCCCATTCACACTACAGAAAGGGGGAGGATAGGTTATAAAATTGTGACATAGCGTGAAAAGTTTTGGAATCACACTTTCATTCTTCTATCAAGAATTATCCAATAAAGTTTGTGGGACTTTCAATGGACCACATTTAAATATCATATAAATGAGAAATGTACCTACATCACAGACTGAGTTTAACCTGAGAGTATCACCCCTGTAGGCATGCTAATTTTTTTTCAAAAATTCAGTGTTTTTATTACATTTTCTATATATAATGACTATATATAATTTTTTTTCCTTTACATTTTTTTTTCTTTTTCTACAGTGAATTTAATAAGGCCTGACTCCAGGAGAGGTGAGCACTGTGTTTTGTTTTGGAAATATTCTTGTATAAGTTTATTCATATGGTATGATTTTTTTTAATATGGGGTGTTTCCAGTTTACAATCAAAATTCATGTGTGTAGAAGTGTTTAGGTTGCAGAATATGATAAAGCTCTTCAGGGAAAAATCACTTATAACAGGAAAAATGATTTTAATTTCCTACGATTTACACCATTTTTTTTGTAAATAAAATATATTGTAATTTTTTTTTTAGTTTATTCAAATGTGTAGGATGTGTATAGTAGCTGTATGTATGTGCTGACAAATTTTAGGTTATGATACTTTATATGTAAATAGGGTGCACATGTTTTTGAATTTCAGACTATCCATGTGTCAAGACATTTTTTAAAAGATTATCCAACAAATTTATATTAGGCTATACAGTAATACCTTGACTTGATTTGGCAATGCCTGAAGGCTTTTGACATTACTTTCTTAGAAGGGAAATGTTTCCTATTCAGAGTCCTATTGAAAAGATGATGGTTGAGAAGGAATTGAAAAGAATATCTGCAAATTTACCTTTTTTTTTCTTTCTGGGGGGGGGGGGGCGTTAACAGTGAAAAATTTTACCCCATCTTTTTCAATTTAGTTAGTTTCGGCAAGAATTTCTGACAAAAATCAGGGTATATTATTTTTTTTGTTGCAGTTCAGTTTGCAGAATCAATAAATCATGTAAAATTAATATGTATTATTGTTTCCCCAGCCGTGACAGAGCCATTACAAGATGTCATGAATTTTATTGAAAAATATGAGAGCAAATATGGAACTACTCATCCAGTGTTTTACCAGGGAACATATCATCAGGTAGGATTATTTGGCTGCATTCTCATAATAAAAGCTTTTTCTTTGATCTGTCTTGATGTATTTTGAATGCTCAACTCAATGTTCCTTATCTTTTATAAGCAAGTTATGCTTTAACCTTGTGGCACAGCAGAAATCATTAACTCCCCACCTCATCCTCCATTAAGAAATCAACTTCCTAAACTATATGGACTTGTCAATGCTAACAGGCTTTTAAGGAGGCGAGATGTCTCATCAATGCTGCTTGAAGGGCGTTGTCACACTTGTTATTTTACATTAAACCTAATCTTCAATCAGTAACTTTCAATCAGTAAACTTTTCAACATACTGTATTTCTCAACTTGTCTGTTTCATGGATGTAAGCAGTGTAGCCAAAAAAAAAAAAAAAAAAAACCAAATCAAAGAATTGTTCACCGTAAGTGCAGATTCTGTGTATGAACCACACTTTTCCAGACTGAAATTTAACTTTCATGTAATCACTTTTTCTACCCTATTCTACAAGCAAATATTTGTTGTGAAATGCATTTAATGCCTAGAACTGATTCTAATCAGTTGAAATATTTTATAATTGATACTTAGATGTTATGTTGTCACTTTTGTAATCAGTCTGCTGAGAATTTTGTTTCTTGAAACAAAAGTTAATGTATTTGCTACATCGATGTAAGCACTACACACCACCAAAATTATGTTTCTGAAAATTTAAGGGCAGTGTTGGATAGGAGCCAAGAAGTTCTGAACTCTATTTCGTACTAAAACATACTTATATTCTATATTCATAAGGAAAAAAAAAATTTATTTTGAAGTTTTGGTATAATATTTACACAACAAGCTGTATGTTTGTTAAATTTAGGCTCTCAATGATGCAAAGAGGGATTTGAAATTTTTGTTAGTTTATCTTCACGGTGATGATCATCAAGACACTGATGACTTTTGTAGGCAAGTATTGTTGCTTTCATCTTATTCTTATGCTGATAAGACTTATTTGATAGTTGCAGTGGACGTGTCCAAAAATAATTCTTCACCTATTCATGTAATATGTCAAATTCTGATAATTATCATTTATTCTTGTTCTTGTAGCAGCATTTGAAATGAATGAAAGTAAATGTAAATGCAGGGTGAACATGACCTAATCTGCCGGACAAAGGCAGATGAGAGATGAACCCAAGTGGAACATAAAACACAGTAGTAATCCTGTCTGATCTCTAACCATTTTCGAGTTATGGTGGATAATGGATTATGGAAGAAAAATTTAAAAGTCTGAGAAAATAACCCAAATTTATGAAGCTTCTGAAAGACCTATACACACACAAAGCACGTATTTAGAAAGAGCAGGAAAAAAAAATCTATAAAGTGACACCATTTTCTTCAGAATAAACTGAAGAGCCAAAAAAACTGGTACAGGCATGCGTATGCAAATAAAGAGATATGGAACCAATCAGAGTACAGCGCTGCGGTCGGCAACGCCTATATAACACAACAAATGTCTGGCATAGTTGTTGGATCGGTTACTGCTGCAACAATGGCAGGTTATCGAGATTTAAGTGAGTTTGAATGTGGTGTTATAGTCAGTGCACGAGAGATGGGACATAGCATCTCCGAGGTAGCGATGAAATTTGGATTTTCACGTACGACCATTTCACGCGTGTACCGTGAATATCGGGAATCTGGTAAAAAATTAAATCTACGACATCGCTGCGGCCGGAAAAAGATCATGCAAGAACGGGACCAACGACGACTGACGAGAATCATTAAACGTGACAGACGTGCAACCCTTCCGCAAATTGCTGCAGATTTCAATGCTGGGCCATGAACAAGTGTCAGCGTGCGAACCATTCAATGGGCTTTCGGAGCCGAAGGCCCATTCGTGTACCTTTGATGACTGCACGACACAAAGCTTTACGCCTCGCCTGGGCTCGACAACACCGACATTGGACTGTTGAGGACTGGAAACATGTTTCCTGGTCTGACGAGTCTCGGTTCCAATTGCTTCGAGCTGATGGACGTGTACAGGTATGGAGACCTCATGAATCCATGGACCCTACATGTCAACAGGGGACTGTTCAAGCTGGTGGAGGCTCTGTGATGGTATGGGGCGTGTGCAGTTGGCGTGATATGGGACCCCTGATACGTCTAGATACGACTCTGACAGGTGACGGGTATGTAAGCATCCTGTCTGATCACCTGCACCCATTCATGTCCATTGGGCATTCCAACGGACTTGGACAATTTCAGCAGGACAATGCGACGCCCCACACGTCCAGAATTGCTACAAAGTGGCTCCAGGAACACTCTTCTGACTTTAGACACTTCCGCTGGCCACCAAAATCCCCAGACATGAACATTATTGAACATATCTGGGATGCCTTGCAACGTGCTGTTCAGAAGAGATCTCCACCCCCTCTTACTCCTACGGATTTATGGACAGCCTTGCAGGATGCATTGTGTCAATTACCTCCAGCACTACTTCAGACATTAGTCGAGTCCATGCCACGTCGTGTTGCGGCACTTCTGCGTGTTCGCGGGGGGCCCTACACGATATTAGGCAGGTGCACCAGTGTTCAGAAGAGATCTCCACCCCCTCTTACTCCTACGGATTTATGGACAGCCTTGCAGGATGCATTGTGTCAATTACCTCCAGCACTACTTCAGACATTAGTCGAGTCCATGCCACGTCGTGTTGCGGCACTTCTGCGTGTTCGCGGGGGGCCCTACACGATATTAGGCAGGTGCACCAGTTTTTTTGGCTCTTCAGTGTATATGGATTTAATGGCGAGTTACAAGCGCTGAAAGATTTGCAAAGCGTAAAATTGAAATTTTGCCAAAATCTATAATTGCCTATTCCACAAACTCCATTCTAGCTACAATCGGCCAAATTTATCAAAAATTTGTCCACTGGACCAGCTTTTGAAAGAGCCTACAATAAATCATATCAGTGTTCTAGTTCAGGAGAAATTTAGCACTTTGTTTGCAATACTGCAGTTTGCCAAATTAGGTCATGTTCACCTTGTAATATTAGCACATAATAATGTTACTCACAGCCTTGAAGTTCTCTGTATTTCGAATAGCTAAAATTCAGGATTCAAACTGTACCTTTGTTTCAATAAGCCATAATATTCATGATGATGGTAATCTGTGAAAATGTTGTCTTTTTGTTATAACTAGATTGATAATTATTATGTTTTCTAACTACAAATTTTCATTTACTTGGGGGCTTCTGTGAATAAGAGATGTATAAAATTTCATACCACTAGCCAGAATTAACTTTTTATGAAAATAGTTATTTTTACAAACTTTCATTCAACTGTATTTGTATTTTTTTTACTTTCCAAAACAAAAAAAGAGGACAGCACTAGATATTTTGTTGGGTTGTAGGAATTTCATCGATTGTTATCCACTAATTAGTTTAAATTGCATGAAGTCATACTTCATAAAGAAAGTCATTTTTTTTTCAACAATCTATATTTAAAAATTTTCTTTCCACATATAGGCATTAATTAAGCTATACTTCAACAGGACTCTAATTAAAGAAATCTATCTTTTAGCAATGCCCCTGTTAATCACAGTAACACTACTTTATAAGAAAGACTTGTAGCAGTGTAATACTTTTTCATAGCTGCCAAGTCTCCCGAATTTTTCGGGAATCTCCCGAATTTTATCTTCATCGCTCGATCTCCCGAAATGTTCTTAAATCTCCCGAATTTTTACGAAAATCACAAAAATCCCTAATTGTCCCTAAAAATTCCCTACTTCATTAAAAAAATCCCCGCTTATGAAAACAATCCTAAGGAATTTCTTGTGGGGCATGAAGCCTCTTTTTTTTCCCTTTCGAAATGACGTCACACGTCGTAAATGGGGAAATTCCCTTTTTAAGGAAGTTTTACAAACCCTCTGATGGTAACAAGAAAGTTGTTTGTCTTATCGTGCAGGGAAATGGCTTAGCAGCCAATAGTCCTGGATAATAATTGAAGATCATGGTGATGCACATGTGGTCAAAATTTCTTTTGTTGAAGTTACGTACGTGCGATATAACAAAGCATGAATAATGATAAGCAAAAACATATTTAATCAATTTTAAAGATACTTATTCCGATGAATTTCCTTTCATCAAACGTTCCAGAAGAGGGCTGACTTTTCCTTTTTGTACAAGTTGTGTTACGGACATAAACATCGGTCATGGAAAGACTGCCATCATCACTCGTGAAATGAAAAAAAAGACCATCAAGCAAGTGTCACAAAAAGTCAGTGTTCTTCAAAAATTGACGGTGTTTTCCTTCATTTTCCGATGATTTTGGGGTCATTCGCTCAGAATGTTTGTTCACGGCTTTTCTGATTGAACACAATATTTATTTTTATATTATTGAAGTTTTGGCCTCCAATTTCACTTGTTTTTTGCGTAGGAATTTTATTCCCAAGGGTTTAACTTCCATGTGTGTAAAATCCCTATTTTAATTTGACTTCAGTTTTTGAGTAGGGATTTTATTCCCTACGCTTTAACTTTTATGTTTGGAAAATCCCTATTTTATTTGGAAAAATCCCTATTGTATTTATTAGGGAGTGGTTTTAGCATAAAATACGGGTGTGCGCGAAAATCTCCCGAATTTTCATTTTCAAAAGTTGGCAGCTATGCTTTTTCCTATTTATTTTTAATGTTTAAAAAGAAGAGAAATAATTGTGCCATAAATCTTGATTAATCACTACTTTATCACCTTATATTTTTACTGACAAAATAAAGTTTTTGTTAAAAAACAAATGAAATCTAAACTTTTGTGTGACTCTTTCGGCAACTTCATGTGTATTGAGATTGTAATATGTTGTTCTTAGTGATTTTATAATAATTAGCATTGCTTCACCTTTTCTTTCTGTATAAATCTTTATAATGAATTGATGTGGTTTATATAAGTTATTGGAATACGATTCACTTTATTTTTCAGAAATGTATTAGGCAATGGAGAAGTTCTTAACTACATAAACACGAATATGTTATTTTGGGCATGTTCTGTGAATCTGCCTGAAGGATATAGAGGTGATATATACTTATTTGTATAGATTAGGTTACATTCATTAGGTTTTTTATTTTGGCCAATGCTGTTGATTTTCATTTCATTGTTATTTATTTTGAATCTGGATAAGAAAAGAATATAGAACAATCACTGCTTTTTGAAAAATATGATTAAAAATAGTAATAATTATAGCTAATAAGTTTTGGGCAGTTGTGGTGCTGCAATTAGATATTTGGTCAGCCGGGACAATCAGCCATTTTAGTACCTTCCTAACAGTGTTGAACTAGCAGCCAACGGAAAGCAAAAGGGGAGAAAAAGGGGAAAAATTCAGTGCTCTTTTGATTCAGCACCCAGGGCACCAGACCCACTTACTCCTCCTGGGCCTACGTGCACATCCTTGGCACTCACAATTATCAAAATAGAAATAGAGTTAGCAATTCTTGATTTAACTCATTCATCCTGCACATATTTTGCTCAGAGTTTAGTTATACATAGAATCATGGTTGAAGTCACATTTTTAGGACCTCCATTCTGAAAAAGTTGCTAGTCATTTTATTAATGGTATCAATGTTTGGTAATTGTTATTCTATAAATAATGTTATTAGTTGGTTCATGCCTTTCTAAAAAATCTGTTGCTGTTTCAGTAGTATTAGCAGTGTTTTTTTTCTTAAATTTTTTTCAGCCATTTACTAACCACCTTAAAAGTTATGATGTTCATGATCAATATTGAAAAGTTTTTCTTCAACAACATGAGTCTCTTTTTATCATAGCATTTTTTTGACATAACATTGACATGTCAAGGGTATATTTCTTTGTATTTTGTTTATTTCAGTCTGTCAGTGTTTGAATCAGGCTTTCTCATTTTATTTCAAGTCGTTGTGGAAAAATATACATTTTGTATTACCTATATCAGTGGTTTTTAACCTTCTCAGTGTACAGCTCCCCCAATGAACTTCGATTCACATTATGGAGGAACTTTTGTTAATGAACGATGATTTTAATTGCAAGCAAAAATTTTGCTCTTTATTTATTTATTTGCACATTATCACAGTATTCTCCCCTACAGCTTCCGGTCAGTATGCCTCACTTGAAAAATGTTGAGTCAGTCAAGAGTGACTGTTTATGATAACAAACTAGATGCAGCATTGTAACCACGCCTGTGTGCATTTGAAGTTTTTTTAAAATTCTGCTTGGGAAACACTGTGGGCTGATTGCATTATTGAACGTGACTTTGAAGTGTTAGCTCATGAATGGGAGCCAACATTATTGTTGGAGAGATTGTGACCATGTGACTGGAGGTGTTAGGGGATGACATTCAAGAACTAGTGGTAGAGCATGGCCAGGAGTTGACCACAGATGGATCTCCTTTGCAGGCAACAGCAAGAGTTTAAGGACGGTATTTTGTTTGAGGAAGAGAGAAGTGAGGAGTAGTCCCTCACTTATCAAATGAGATTAGAGAAATCTGTTAGAATGTGAAAATCTGTGCAAAATTTTGTAGAAAAGAATCAATCAAATAAAGCTGTAGCGAAGCAAACAATAAATCTGTCTGATGACAAAGAATTTCTTATTTCCAAGAAATCCTAAAAAGGAGGCAAAAGCAAGTGTCATTGGATAATTTCTTTTTCAGATTTCCAGAAAAAGAATAAATTTCCAAAAAAACAGTATATAAATCATCCTAAACAATAATTGCCCTCTCTGTCGTCATTTAGAGTGAGTCAACTAGTAAATGTTATCGTATTGTATGGTTATTTATATGCTGTTATTGAATTCTTTATTATAAGATTATTGTGTTGTGTATCATTTATTATATTATTAGTGTGTTAAGATTATGTTTTGTGCTGGTAAAAAGCCACTGCTTTATATTGTCCATAATTATAGACACTAAACGTTTTTTTTCATTGAAACCAAATTAAATTGATGAGTTAATGGGTCTTATATTGATGCATTTTTTTTCCTTTCTAATTTTAGTGTCACAGGTTCTGCGAGAGAACACTTACCCATTCTTAGCTGTGATTGTTTTGCGTGACAACAGGATGACAGTTGTTGCAAGATTGGAGGGACCCAGTGAAGCAAATGTTCTCATCCGGCAGCTGAGCCTGATAGTGTCAGAGAATGAGGGTTCATTGGTTGCTGTGCAGTTGGAAAGGTAAGATATTGAAGTTTGAATTTTTTTTTTTGTAAAAATAACCAATGCAATTCACTAATTTTCATTGAAATGAAATTAAATAACACATTGGAAGTTGTATATATTTTTTAATGCAATTTTTATTTTGTTTGGTGAATTTCAGGCAAGAGCGTTCCTTAAACCAGACACTTCGACAGCAGCAAGATGAAGCTTATGAAGAGTCTCTGCGAGCAGATCAAGAGAAAGAAAGGAGGCGACGTGAGGTCCAGGAACTTAAAGACAAAGCAGAAATGGAAGAGAGGGAGAAACTACTTGAAGAACAAAGGCGGAAAGAGGTTTTTTATACATTGAATAGTTTAAAAATAATTTTTTAAGTAAATATTTTTCACTGTTCACTTGGTGTTGTGCAGAACATGTTGGGGAGGGGTGCATATACATATTTGTGATACATTACATACTCATTTTAAAGAAGACACAAGAGTTAATAAAGAGTATTCATTTAGTCATAAGTCTGAGTCCATTAAATGAACTGAGGAACATTTTTTATGAAGGTTTAAAAGCTTATGCAAAACATTTGTGATAAAATCTCACCAAGTTATTTTGCGTTCATCAGTATGCATCCATTATGATCTCTTGTTCAACTACTTTATTTGCTGTAAAATCAGGAATCTTCAAACTTTTTCAAAATATGATGAGCATCATTTATGTCCATAGTCAGAAGAAGAGCACTCACATTTGGCAACTCAGGCAAGTGATAAAACTAAAATCAGCTTTACGCCAATTCTTGAATGCAGCTTCGTCACTTGGGGGGGGGGGGGAAGAGGCCTGGCTTTTGAAAATACATTAAAAATGGTATATACACACACACACACACAAATATATAGATACATTGAGTGCATGTGCTTTGCCCCCCCCCCCCCCCCCCCCGTGGAAAAAGTTGAAATGACGGCCTTGCATCAATATCTGAATGCTCAAAATCAGGCACAAACAACATTCTTTGGGTTTTTCTGTATGTATGATGATGCTTGTGAACAATGAGTCGATGTCTGCTCAAATGAAACTTTTTTTCTGGTGCAGGGCGAAGGTGCAGGAATTCAGTAAACGCACCCCTGACCCAGCTGCAAGGCCATACAGGATAAGTAAACCAGATGCTGCAATCCTGTCAGTAGACCACTAGTAGTGCGAGACAAGCCACAAAGACCCTGAATTGCAACACCAGCATTTAATAGTTTGAGAGAGATGCCACTTTCTTTAATTTTCATCAATCAGCTTTTGTAATGGATACAGATCAACAGTTGAATCCCATTTTAACAAATGACATTATAGCAAAAAAATCTTGTTTAATGGGAAATTTTTCTAATCCACCAGATAACTTTACATAGGAACAATGTTAAAACCTGGAATTCCTTTATAACGAAATTTGGTTATAACAAAGTGATTTTTCCATTCAATTAAAATTAAAAGTTCCACTCTTTTAATTTCCATCTATTAGCTTTTGTTATGGATACAAATCCATAAGCTTCAGCTGGTCCAAGAGTGCGGGAAAAGAAAAATTTGAGAAATCAGCTTCACAAAATATCTGGACTCACCATTGTCAAAATGAGTCTTTCAAAAGAATGTGGGACTCTTGTCAATGAAGAAATACAAGACATCATGTTTTCATGAGGTATCTAATCAAACCTGTGAAAGGGTGAAGCTGGGTATGCTTTAAAATCTGTCAGGAATATCTATTTCAAGAGTCCTTGGAATGCTGCTAAGTGAATGATTCACTTTAGCGCCACTAACACAGTATTTTTTTTCTTGCATTTCTTATGTGGGCTGCATGTTTTGCCAATTTCAAATTTGGAATAATGTTCAATTTTTAAATAAATCCAAGAAATTTCCCAAATGATTAATTCAATATGTGAAATTTCACTTTTTTGTTTCAATATTAGCTTTTAGTTTGTCATTTTGTTGTATGGCTGTGTTTCCAGGAGATTAGGCGTAGGAAAATTGAACTTGCCAGTGAAATTCCAGATGAGCCTTCAGCAGAAGAGAGGGACACTGTTCGTTTGCTGATCAAGTTACCAACTGGTGCCAGGCTAGAGAGGCGGTTTCGCATGGACGAGTCTCTTAAGGTAAATAGGATTATCGTTTTCGGGGCATGTGTGTGTGTATATCATGGCAAATGTGATGAATCTGTGATTATCCATAACTGTCAGCTATTATGCGTAATGACCAATTGTCTTGACAAATTTGATAAATTTTCTTACATTTATCACTTTTACTGGTGATTATGCATAATTCCCCATGATTATTAAAAATTAATATGAAATCATGGAATCCCCCAAATATTAATGAAATCATGGGAGCATATCACTTAAATTCAACTATTATCAGTATCTCCCGCGGGTGATGGCCCATATGATATTGCTGCTTGAAAAATCAAGGTTTATTGAAATGAGTGTTATCAGGATAAAAACGTATAAATTATTATCAGTCTTGTAATGTTAGCCTTCTTCACATTTAACATAAGTTAGCTATTAATTTTGTTTTAAACATAATCAACATCAATCGAATCCATTGCCCTAGATTGAACTTTAGGCAATGATGTGTGGCCGGGCTGGACAAATCTATTGCCTGATATGCCCAGGGTATGTAAAAATTCCGCTTGGGCACATATTTTTTCCTACCACATGCCAGATGTGGGCATTTAAAAAATCCATAAAATTTAGGGGGGGGGGGGGTTGAAAATTTTTTAGGGTTAATGGGAAATTTTGAGTTCAAACAAATGAGAAATGCAATATATATATATATATATATATATACAGTCAACACTCAATATAACGACCCTTTCATCCCATTAAAAACGGACATTATATTGGGAGGGTCGTTACATCAAAAGTAAAACATATATAATAGTCGTTCTCTGAAAACTTTTGGAACTTATACTACACCGGTTGTTGTAATGGAATTATTGCTATAATGGGTGTCGACTGTATATATTTCCCACTATTAATTCTTCAGTAAGTGTTTTCATGAATAGATGGCAACACATTTGTTTTGACTGTGTGGGGAAAGTATTATGAAAAGGCAAATTTTGTTAGTCCACACTATAAAAGTTTTATGAAAGTTCTTTTACAAATGTAACCAATGAGCTTATCAGTTGTATTTACTCGAATGTAACCAATATGCTCATTGGTTTCATTTGTCAAGTTTAGTGTAATACAGCCTTAGACTAGGTGGCCATCACTGATCAGAACACGGGTGGGAGAGAATTGTCCAATATCGGTCCATGTGGGAAATTCTTGTAGACAATTTTGAGATTTCATCAAACAAAGGAATAATTTGACATTTTTTAATGTAGTGCAATGTTCTTAATTTTCTATATTACCTGTGTATTTTCATCAATAGATATCAGCACATTCGCTTTGAATGCGTTTGAAAAATTTGCTCACAAAAGAGAAAACTAAGCAATGGTTTTTGGGCATGTAAAATATTGATTCAGGCATGTATTTTTTTTAAGTAAATTTTTTCAGATTTGTCCAGCCCTGATGTCTGGTAAATTTAAGTAATTCATTGACATCTTATCACATTTATCAATACATAATTACTGGTAAATGTGATAAATTCACAAAATTTATCAAATGATCAGTGATTATGCTTAATCACCAGATTTATCACAATCACATTTTTTCTATACTTCAGGAGCTGTTTGTCAAATAGCTATCTGGTTTGTATAATGGGTATTGTGATGTTTGGTTACAAAAAAATTAATGAATAAGTGTTATATGCCATTTAACTAAATTATCCTAACAAAATGATTTTGTTAGGATAAATTCACAAGCATTTTTTATTTTTATTTGTTTTCATATGCTCTGCTTGATTCAGTGAATAAAATTACTATTACAAATGTGTTTTTTTTGGAAACTTATTCAGTCTCTGGCTTGGTATCTCAGTAGATATTATCAAGATCATGGCAAATATTTGCAAGGGTCATTGCCTTATGCTTATGATTTTAATTTTTCTTTTCAATTACAGCATCTATACTATTTTGTTTTCTGTCATGATGGGTCACCAGACAGTTTCCAGATTGTGACAAACTTTCCAAGAAGGGTCGTTCCATGTGAACCCAGGAGTAGTTGTCCAGAACCCCCAACGTTGAGAGACTTTGGTTTCAGTTCATCCGAGATGCTTTTTGTTCAGGATCTGGAAGCATGATTCATTTCAGTCACTTTTATTTTTCGAACATATAATTTTTTTCCCTTGAAATTCTGCGTTTTTTTTTTCTGTTTTTTTTTGCAAGCTAATAAAAGCCAAGATTTGTGTTTCTTTATATGCAAGGAAAAAGTTGTATTTACTCAGAGCGCTCATACTTACTTATACACACTAATTGCAGCATCATCTATGCATATTGGTTTTGATTCTCTACTTCATGTATTCTGATTGTGCTAGTATAGGGAAAGTCCTGTATAACAATATTCAAGGGATCAGAGAAATGTATGGCTACAGACTGAATATATTAACACTATGAAAAGTGCACTGGGAGTGATATCATTATGTAGGTGATTACATTGTTCAACACTGATTTTGTTCTCAGAGGTTTCGGTTATTTTAGGATGATTTTGGGGGATGCTGGTTTTGAATCTGGTTTTGGCATCTTGGCTCTAGTTTTTTAGATAAAGTGAAAATGAAATTTCATTGATAATATATAAGTAGCATACAAATCACATTGAAACTATGCATTATAAATAAATACAGAAATCATTTGCAAAGATATTTCAGTGATTTTGGAGTTATTTTGGGGCGCTGATTCCGAATCTGGTATTGGTTTTGTCGAATTGGCTCTAGTTTTTGAGATAATGCCGATAACAAATAATAATAATAATGTGATAATAAAAAATCTCAACAACATTATTTGTATTCTGCTTTATGTATTACCATTGAAATTTAATTTTTTCACTTTATCTCAAAAAACTAGAGCCAATCTGATAAAAACAACGCTAGATTCAGAATCAGCAGTCCCAATATACCCTAAAACCATTAAAATAAAAAACATGAATTTTTTTTTGTTGAGCAGTATTATCATTACATAGGATTTCCACTGCATTTTGCAATTTTTTTCAATATGGTATGAAGTTTCAATTGTACATGATTTTTTCCTGGACTATAACTACACATGTATGAGTACTCTGGCCCAGCTCTAGGGAAAAAAAGTTCTGACGATACCTGTTTTTTTTTTCAAGATCAGCAGTGGGAAAAGTAATTGTATCATTGTATTTGCAAAAAGTGAAATATAATTTGAGATTGCTATTTGATTTTCCCTCTGTACTTTGAATATTCTGATTTAGTATGATATCAGAACAGTGTCGTCATTTTCTTTGAAGGGTAAACAAGGCAAATGTCCAGGGCGCTATACATTTCCAACACCATTAACTTGATGTTTGTAGAATTGAACAGTTAAAATTGTAAAATAAGCAAATGCCATAGTATAATTTCAGGATCTATTGTGAAAGTAAGCATAATTTTTCCATAACAATACTCTATAATAATTCCTCAATTGACATGGGGGGGGGGGAACAAAAAATTAGCTCAGGAACCCCCTCCCCATGAGGAACACCCTGTATGAGAATAACATATAACTCCTCTTGTAACTCAGAGCGCTCATACATACTTATACAAATACGAATACAACACCACAACAGGCAAAATGCCCTGCGAGGTGGCTGAGAAAAAGATGCCCATAAAAAATATGGATGTCATATATTTCAAAAATAAAGCAACCTAATTAAAAATGTAATTAGAAACATTATAAATGATATATCACTTGATAAAATATTATACAATGCCCATAAAGAATACTTATGGTTGTCTTATTCTAAGCATGAATAGCTTCTCGATTTACCCCAACATGTTTATCATACTTCTTTTTAAACGCGTCAATTGTGTTACAATTTACTACCTCCGGGGATAAGCTATTCCATTTATTGACAACCCTATTAGTGAAAAATTCCCTGCGACACCATAACCTTGCATTGTCCCTTACCAATCGATACTGGTGTCCCCTTGTAAAAGCGATCGATTGGCGGTGTACTAAAAGTTCATGGTCCATTCTATCCATCTCATTGAAAATTTTGAACACTTCGATCATATCTCCTCGACATCGACATTATACACTCTAATTGCGGCATCATCTACAGAAACTAACTTCATGCCAGGTTTCACTACACGTACACACCCATTCCAACATGTACCAATTCGTTAGAGGTTCCGCAGAGGAATATGGCCGAGGTGCATGTCTGGTTTAGTAGTAGTAGCATCATCTATGCACTTATTGGTTTTGATTCTCTGCTTCATGTATTCTGATTATGCTAGTATAGGGAATGTCCTGTATAACGATATTCAAGGGATCAGAGAAATGCATTGTTACAAATGGAATATATTCACATAATGAAAGTACACTGGCAACAGAGTGATATGGTTGTATAGGTAATGTGTGTGTGTGTAAGCTTTCATTTCTTATATTTATCATATGAGGACATTTGTCAAAACTCATATTTCTATGCATATTGTTAAAGAGTTCGCTAGGCATTATTAAATAGGGACCCCCCCGCCCTGAACTCTCTTTGTGTAACCTGATTACTTTCTTATATGCCTGACCTTACGCATGCTTTTTGAAGCTGTATCTGAATGTACATCCATGACCTGGGTTTCTTTAGGTCTCAAAATAAGGGACATCAAAAATTGTTTTTTCTTTCCTTGTTACTCATCATTTTCTCTGGCACGACCACGCCTTTCGGGGCAATGAGCTTTTTCGCGTAAGCGACGGCCTTGTCGTGCTTGGTTTGCTGTGTTCTGTATTAGTGTTATAACTAATAATTCTTTAAAAAAAAACGACCATGTGGAGGGCCAAAAAGTCTGCTCGGGTCCTCTAACTTGCGAGTGACGTCCTTGTGTATCAAAATAACACTACATATATCTGTAAAGATATGTGGATAGTCGTATTTTACAAATAAGAACGTTTAAAATACGAAGAAATACATGGGCGGGGGGGGGGGGATATTGTCCCCCCGGCGTCAAAGGTAAAGACTGATCTAATGCATATATGTATAGATGAATTGACATCATCGTGCCCCCAGACTTCCAAGTCTATCTCCGCCTATGGTATTTCTCTCTCGGTAGGTAGGCAGTCATACTAAATGCCAAAAGGAATAACCGCAAATTCACCGACTGTTTCCGTTTTCGGTCTAGAGATGCGTTGGATCGAGTCGTGAATTTACCGGAATATCCCGAGGAATAGTCATTTTCATGAAGAGCGTTTCTATATTTCCGTTTCGAACCGGAAGAAGGAAGAGTGCCTCTTTGCTTCCGTTGATGGAAAAATAAAAAACCCATGTAAAGTTCATGTGTGACAATATAAACCGCATCGTGACCGCAGGAAACATATCATCGGAGAATTCGATGTGTAAATAATGGTAAAACTCTCGGTAAAGTGCTTGATTTCATCGAAACGATGATGATCTTATTCTTGGGTCTGATTGCGATGACGTGCTTCCCGATTCGGGTTGAGAACTCGAGAAGGCACAAAGGTGAGCCTTAATTTATTATACAACTATTGTTATTCATGCATTTTTGGTTCTTCAGATGATGTGCTCAATACACTTATAGAATTGAAAATGTGTGTGGTACAAAAAATTTTCAATTGGGGCCACCGATTGATAAATCATTATGTAGGTATATTGGTTCTCAATAGGTATATTGGTAGGTATCCTTTGGTTCTCAAAAAAAAAATTTCCATCAGTGGGTCGACCGAAAATAGCAGAACCTCCCGATAACGCGCACATATGGAACCGGAAATTTTGTGCGCGAGCGAGGAGTGTCGATTAATGGATAGTAAAATACATCGGGTTATGTCAATGCCGTCTAGAGCAGACTGTGCTCTAGAAGGTATTGGTTATGTCGACGTTATTCAAAGAAGTGCACGCGCTAACGGGAGTGTCCATTATGGGAGGTTCCACTGTACCCCCCTATAGATACTATCAATGGGAGGTATTGGAGTAACCTCCCATACATTTGAGAGCCATGCATTTGTCGGCATGCTCTGCCAGGGGGATCATTGGAGAGGTTTCTCCAATGATCCCCTGGATTCTTTATTAGGGATCATTGGAGAAGTTTCAGGGAGTCCGTGAGCTTGCACGAAAAAAAACGTCATTATTTCATACCGAAATATTATTCTGTAAAAGAGGCCCGCGGTCTGGGAAAATGTGAACAAAACCTGCTCTGAGTAGTTTTGGGGATATAAGAAAGTACGGGACAATTGCAACAGTCGCAAAAGCAATCGCTAACAGTGTTATCCGAAAGATTAATTTTGAAGAGCAATAAATTTCGCTCCCGTTCAAAATTTTAAGGGGTAGTTTTGTAAAAACGGATATTTCTTTAATGAAAAGAGAAAAAACTAACAAAAAAAAAAGAATTTTCCTAAAATTTGGTGGAGTATTTTCACTCGTCGATATGAAATGTGTGGCAAATTGGATTTTGATGCGTGAATCACGCATTTAGATGCGCATTGGCAAACTATTATTGCCAGTTCTTGTTAAAATATGCTGACGTACATACAAATAAAAAACTTCAATCGGAGCGAAAAATAAAGGCCATAATTCCATACAAAATTCAAATTTAGGGAAATCTTCGGTGAATTAGAATTTCGAAAATAGAGAAATACAGTACATATTAAATAATAATAATTAATTAATTACAGGGATACACGTTTTTTTATTGTTATTTTAGTTATAAAGTTACTCAAGTATCTATGTCCATAATTACTGCAGTAGAAAAAAGGAATTTTTAAGTACGTTTCTTTGGAAAAAAACTGAGTGAACAATACATAGAAATCCCCCTCAAAAATAAGCAATATATGGTCAAGTAAATTTTATTTTAATTGGCACTTATGCTGTCATCTTTTGAGGAAAAAATCGACCAACAAACAAAAATTACCGAAATATGGTACTCCTGCTGCCATCTTGCGACGAGCCAGAACAGAGTTTCTAACTGTTTAATAAGGGGCCGTTCAAGTATTACGTAAGCAAATTTTTAACCATTTTTGACCCCCTCTCCCCTTGTCAGCAAAAGTCAGCAAAAGGCTGACCCCTTCCCCCTTGTGAGCAAAATTTCGTCATCAGCTCTGCCCCTCTGAATCCCAGCTCATATTTTCATAAAGGGTGGTTGATGACGTAAGCTTATTATCCAAACCCCCTTTCCCCCCTTGTCATCAAAAGTCAGCAAATCGGAAACCCCCTCCGCCCCCCCATAAATGATGACGTAATACTTGAACGGCCCCTAACCAAATAGAAGCATAAGTGTTCTAATTCAATCAAAAACTTGAACAAGTCACAATGGTACAATTTAACATGTCCCATTTTAACATGTCACAAATGTTATTATAATAACATTTGTGACATGTTAGTATTACAAGTAGGGTTGCCAACCGTCCTCCTACGTTTTGAAAAATTCGCCCTTTGTCCTCCTTTTCAGGTTTTCGGGATTATTTTTCTTTTTTCCTGGGAAATGTTTTTTTTTCTCCACACTTTTTTTGAATCTTAATATATTTTTTTCATTGATATATGAGTGTTTTTGTTTCCCCCCTTTTTCCCAGACACGCATTCACCAATAGCCGTCGAAAAATGCAAAGAATTTTTTTCTGTTTCTACTTATTTTTAGTGGTTCTGTTTTGGAGTTGGGAAAAATTATTGTTTTCCCGGTTTTTTACATTGGTCGGAATAGTGACGCCATCTATTGGAGAAATTGGGATAAGTGACGTCACTTAGGGTGCGTGGGAAGGTGTCCCCATTTTTCAGTTTGCGAACCTAGCAACCCCAGTTGCAAGAATATGTCTGGTAATGCAACTTTTCAAAATGTAAGCTTCAGAAATAATAAATGTAACAAAATGCCAGGTTCTTTGCTAAAGAAAACCTCTCGCCACACTTTAGTCAAAGCAATAAAACTGACCAGAGGGTGAGAACAATATATTTTATGCGGAGGGAGAAGGATCGTTGTTTGATCTTTTTTTTTTTTGCTTTTTATAGCGGTTCAGTTTCAGCTAGGACAGGGTCACCAGATTCGAAAACTGAAAAAGGAGGACACCTGCACGCATCCTTAATAATGTCAATTTTCACAATAGACGGCGCCACTATTCCGACTAATAAAACCGGCACAAACTTCGAGACGCAAATTCGAGCTGGCCTCCCGTTTGAAAAAGTCTCTCCGCAGAGAGCTGCAGACCTTCTACACCATATAGTTTCCAAACCTTTTTTGTCCCATCGCCCCTTTCTTCAGAAATTTTTTCTAACATCGCCCCCCAACGCAATCTAACCCATAGAATCCTATGTTATACCCGTAGCTTCTACCGCCCCCCTGGAACATTCCATCGCCCCCTAAGGGGCGTTAACGCCTACGTTGGGAATCACCGTTCTTCACGATACTTACATGGCATATTCCATCTTCACTTCAAAATATGGAAGACAGGTTAGGACCAAGCATATACATAGGGGCCATTTAAGTATTACGTAAGCAGATTTTCAGCCATTTTTGACCCCCTTCCCCCCTCCTTGTCAGCAAAACACTGACCGCCCTCCACCACTGTCAGCAAAATTTCGTCAGCAGCTAAGAATATTTCATATCTTCAAAAAGGGGTGGTTGATGACGTAACCAACCTTCAACCCCCCCCCCCCCGTCATCAAAAGTCAGCAAATCCGAACCTCCCCCCCCCCCCGATGCTGACGTAATACTTGAATGATCCCATACCACACACATATTATGTGTCACACATAACACATTACGGCATGTACCGATTCGTTAGAAATTCCGCAGAGGAATGTGTACGAGGTGCATGTGCAGTTAAAAAAAGTGGTAGCCATTCATAAATATTTGCTTTCAATGTTTGACTCCCTCCTACTACAATCAGGTATCAGTGGCATAAGATGGCTACACGCTGGTCCAATGTTCCTTGGCGAATATTTGCATTTAGAACACTCTCTCCGTGTTGCGACAGTTGGCGTTCTTTGATCAGTGTGTGGCCAGACCGATTGGAAGATCCGGAAGGAGGGCGGCTCCTTGTATTTGGGGTTGGAAAGTCCTGGCCGTTCTGTTCGACCAGCCAATACCTTCCAGCCACCAACATTTGACGATCGTTGCCAATGGTGGAGCGGCCACAATACTCAGCCATGACTAACCTTGAGACGTATTGGGACAAGCTGGAAATGAGTGTGGCCTCGCTGAAGTGCTAAAATTTGACAGATATAGAGCTGGTGGACCCCTTCTTTCTATCCAGATCATGGACCGCCTCTCTGTATCAATGAAGGGAATTTAGCGGGTGGTTCGAAGACCTGGGTCATACTGAAAAATGTGCATGCAAGTATTGTGAATTTAATGTGAAGTTTGTTTCTGTGCAATGCTTTTTATAGTGCTGTCATCTGCCATCAATTTTTCAAACTATGGGGGAAGTGTAATGATTGAGTATTTGTGCCATTGTAGTGCTGTTGCCCTCTGTGGCGAGATTTTCCAACGGGGAGACTGGCTCGCATTCTCAGTTGGGGAGCTGGTGAATAGACTTATTGATACGATGAGAAATGACATCATGTTATATGGACTCATTAATGATACCTTATTTTGCTTATTCCCGTAGGTTACGTGTCGGACTTTATTTTCACGATCCCAGAAGCCAGATGGGAAACCTTCAAGTTCCTGGACAGAATCGAAACGAATTCCCTGAATTACGACGACAACAAGATCCGGGACGGTCTCTCATTGTCCGAAATATCGAAGGAAGTCAGTCGAGTCATTTTGGACAAGGGCCAAGATCCGCTGCTGCTGCCTTCCAGCAAGTTCATGAGCGAGGCCACCGAATCCAACCGACAGGCTCTAATAGTCGTGGACGAAGCCTTCCTGTTCGGAGTGTCCAACTTCCAAGTCGTGTCCGAGACAGCTGTGACCGAAGGCACCGGCGAACGGGTAAAGTTATCCGGAATCTTGGATTGGACCCGCCTCAAAATATCGTGTTCCTTGAGCCTGAATGTTTCGAACATGATATATTCCGGACGAGCAGTGGTCAGAGTTTTACCGCTGCTGTTGTACGTCCAGATCCAAGTCGACGGGAAACAAGTTTTTACCGTACAGGCGGTCAAGATCGTTAGGGAAGTGGATCTCGAAGTGTTGATCGAGGACATGGAGGCGGACAGCGAATACGTCGCCGACATGGAAACGGAAATCAAAAAATTGATAAAACACATCACACCTAGTTCAGTCCTTCGAACTTTCGGCAGTGCCCTGAAGTACGCCCTCAAGAAGAGGACGGCCAAGGCTATGGATTCCTTTCAGTTGCAATGATGACTACGATGTATACATGTTTTCTTTTGATTAATAATTATTTTATACCTTTATCAGTATATTGAGCACCTATATAATTACTTCATATTCTTTTCTTCGTATCCTTTCTTTCTCTCTCTCATCGCAGATTTTTGAGAATTTAGTAATTAATTGCAAGTGTTTGGCAGGCGGTCAAGTGAGAATCTCGTGTGTGAAAATCAGCAACACCCGAAACAGCAGAACCAACACCATCTATAGCAGAAGGCCTCCGCGCGAAGCTTTGACGTCACTGAAGAAGTCCATTTCACCTGCAGCCTAACGATACAGAAGGCCGACGCATGCGATATCTTTACCCTTTTTTCGCAGTATATCCAATGACTATAGGAGAAATGGACTTCTTCAGTGACGTCACGAGCTTATAAAAACGAACCAGGACCGTCTTAAGAGCATCCTGGGCCCCTGTGCCAAGTGATTTTTCCGAGACCCTAACTGGCAAATTCCCGAAAAATTTAACTACTTCTGGTTTTTTTGAGGCCCCCCTCTTGTATTGAGGGCCCCGGGCCGTGGCCGGGTAGGCCCATGCCTTAAGACGGCACTGACCAGGACTTAATTATATTTAGTGCGATATGTTTGGAGGTCTTCTCGAGTCCCCAGGGCAGACTTTTCCTGGGGGGGGGGGGGGCGGCTCACCCCTTGAAAGGGTTATGCTCAGGAAAAGGAAGGATCTGTCCGCCTTCTGAATTTTCTGATTATTTTCAAACGAAAAACTGTCAAATTTTCTGAGGAATATGCAAAATAAGTTAACTTTTTTTATGAGACCCCCTATTCAGCTCTGGGACCCGAAACATTGATCTGTCGGCCCAGCCTAGTTGACGGCCTGAATTAATAATATCTGAATATCTATCTATATATATATAATCCGGCTTCTATAAATATCGGCCAATTAGAATTGTTTTGCAAAAGAGAAAACGTTAAACATAATGAAAATGATCACTGAAAAAATGAATGGAAAAACAATTAAATTGTTTGATGCTGAAATTTTTTTCAGGGGTGGGGGAGGGGGGGGGGAAAGATGGCCCACGGTCTTCATTTCCTCTGCCCAAGGGGGTCTGGGGAATTTTTAGCTTTTACACAGAGAAATTCATTGAAGCATTGTTAAGAGGGTTGGTGCACGCAAATCTTCCAAAACACACATTTTCGATTTTTTCAATTTTAAATACTATGAAATTTTCTGCCTCTCAACAGAAACTTGAGCACAGCGCGTTCAAGTTTCTGGTTTTCAACCGGTGCTCCGTGTGCACTTCCCAGGGGCTCCGCGGCCACTCAAGAATAATAAAATAAATCAATAAATTTGATAAACAAACAAAAAAAGAGGCCCAAAGGGCACCGCCATATAAATAATATACTAAAAAGGGCTCCTCGTGCTAAGCAGGGCTCCACCATAGAAATTATTCACTGAAAAGGGCTCCGCGAGACAGAAAAGTTTGAGAGCCGCTGTTCTACTGTATTCATTCCACTCATTTGTAACGTAATAACGTTTTTTTTGACGAAATAGTCTTTAATGCACTGCGATTTGTTGTTGCCCATTATTTTCCCACGCCCTTTTGAAATTTCAAGTGATTTCGCAAATAATTACGTATTATTTCACGTCTCGCAAGAATCGATAATATACCGTATGTCAGATTCTTATTTCTCGTATTTTCTTCGACGGATACATGGGATATACTGATGCCTTAGCTGTTTCATTTTAGAAAATCACCAACTTTGAAAAGCCGCACGAGTCGACTCTTTTTCATTTCAAACAACGAAAGAACAATAAACAAAAATTTAAAGAAAAAACCACCAATTTTTTAATTTATTAATTTATTTCGCATGTCGTCGCCTGAGAGTCAAAGAAATAAATCTCAGAAAAAAAAATAGAAAAAAAAGTTTCGAGCGGAATTTTTGAATTTTCAGCGATGAAAAATGTGGCTCGTCGGTCTGTGTGCGTTTTTGCGCGCAATCAATTTCGGTACGTCATCTAGTAGCCGTTAGTACGTAGTCCTTAATTTCTTTTTAGTAAACGCCTTCTTTCCTTGTTTTTGTCGAACCGTGATGTAAGGTAGTCTAGTCGAGAAAAATCCATTTTTTTCCCCTTCTAATCTCCAAAACGAAAGTCTTTTGGAGAAACTTGGTCATAGGGACGAATGAGCGCGCAAACAATCATTTGTCGCACATCCTCTGGAACACGAGAGTGAATTCTGTAACTTGGTGATATCCTTCTGGCAAATTACACACCTGTAAGAAAGAGTAACAAATTTGAGCTAGCATCAATTTAAAACGGATTGCATCAATTTAAAAAATGGTACTTATGCTACTACTATTACTAAACCAGACATGAACACCTCGTCCACATTCCTCTGCGGAACTTCTAACGAATTGGTACACGTTGGAATGTGTGTGTATGTATAGTGAACCTTCCGTGAAGTTTGTTTCTGTGTAATGCTTGTTATGTACAGTGCTGCCAACTGCAATCAGTTTTTTAAACTATGAGTTTTTTCTCAACTCATAGCGAGTGAAGTGTAACGAATGAATAATTGTAATGTTGTAGGCCTGTTGCTCTCTGCGGCGAGATTTTTTTAACGGGGAGATCGGCTCGTATTCGCCCCTCGAAGTGGGGAACTAGAAGTTACGCTATACTACTTCGTAGCCGATGTGCGGTCGTGTGTGCATCGTGCTGGACTCTCGTCCTCAGGATCCAGGTTCGAACCCCGTTGACGGCACAGTGGTGGTCGGTTGAAGCTGGTTTTCTGCGGTTTTCCAGCTTCGAGGCGCGAATGCGCGGGCCGGTCTCCCATTTGAAAAAGTCTCTCCGCATAGCGCAGGCAGACCTACAACATGAAACTGACAAAACATGAGAATTCAAGCATTTCCATCTTTACTTCAAAAAATGGAAGACAGATGGCGGAATGAAAACGAAACACAAGCGCAACTCGACAACATAAATACGCAAGGGCTATACACACACTCACAACACACATTCGAGCATGTGCCGATTCGTTAGAAATTCCGTAGAGGAATGTGTATGAGGTGATGTACGGTTTAGTAGTAGTAGTATTGGGTTCGTAAACTGTTTGGAAAAGAAGGTGTGATAGTACGTACTCATCTCAAGACAAACAATATTTACAATGGAACCTATAGTAGAAATCCATTCTCTCAGAGTGTCAGAAAAGCGAAAATTAGAAACATGCCCAAGGAATGCCTAATGTTTAATTCGCAGAAAACTATGTTCGCCGGCTAGAGTTAGTGAAGTGGATGCTCCAGTACATGGATGCATAATGCACAACCTTTACAGTTCGAGGGCCAGATATGCGGTGCTTCTGCTACTCGCGGCAGTACATATAGGTTCATTCACTTCCACATATTGGTGGTGACCATACGACCCGTATTTTACGGGACGTTCCCGTAATTTTGGCCAAATTGACCTTTTTTTTTATAAAATGTCCCGTTTTTTCTTCTCTCATTTCCAGCAGCGTTTAATTTCATTTTTTGATTTTTTGAAATCAAGAAATAAGGTTATTTTTATGAAACAAACTATGTTATGATTCAAATTATAATTATTTACAGTCATGACAAATATATTCATCGCACATATATTTGTCAAACAAACTTTTTTTGGAGGATTACATTTTGACTCTCTGTGGTAATAATACACATTTTTTTTTTCAAATTTTTAACGATTTTTTCAGCAGTTTTAACGATAGTTGGGACCATTACTTGCCTTTGACAATTTTTTGACTGTAATCGGCACCTTTACTTGCCTGTGGCAACATTTTCAGCCTTTTGCTTCTAACAATTTTTTGGCTGTAAATGGTAGTAGTATATACATGATCATATCTAAGAGTTGATAAAATTACAGCTTATATAAACTTAAAGTTTGTTTATTATGATTAATAAAACGGGGGTATAATCATATCTAGGAGGCTACATTACCATACCATTCATGTATATGCTACTAATGGCTACTTTTCAAATCTCCCCGCCCTTATCTGTCTTAAATACCAGCAGAGATTTGCCTTGACCATGGCAGATATCCTTGGTGATTGGCTGGTGTGACCTGACTGATGCAGCGTACAGTGTCTTCCTGGAGGAAATGCTTCCTAGATTGTTGCAGCCTGTTCCATTCACCACTCAAGAGGGACACGTGGCTTTAGCACCTGTAGAAAATCTCGTCGCAAGAATTTTTCTTGCAGCGAACAAGATCAATGCGACACCTGGAGTTTACAAGAGGGTGCACCAGCCTTTCATTCGCCGATGTGAAGACACCCTGTAGGAATTTTGTATTTGACCGCTCGCTTCATTACATATTACGATGCCAAGATATTTTTTTTAGCATTTCTTTTGGCTTAATTGATGACATTTTCACTCACCTGCTGTCCATCAGGAAACATGCTTCGAGACACCGTTCGGAACTTGTAGCTGCTCTTGAAATATGAGCCAACTGGTAAAGTCCACGAGTTCATCTGATTGAAACGAAACACGATAAAGGTGTACATGTTTTATGTAAAAATTTTATAAATCTGTAATTACACAAATAAAACAAAAATACAGTCCACGCAGCTTAATTTGATCACATCGGGACTCTGGTCTCTGATGTCAATAACCGAATGATTATACCCGAAAGAAGTCCCATATGCAAGTTCTGTGACCATACATCCAGCTTGGTTGAACGGGACGTATGGAAAATGAGTATTGATAAAACGGGACAACTGTTTTTCTCTCCCCACATAAATTGGTTGCAAAATATTCAAATATAAATACAAAAAAGGCCACAACAGGCAAAATGACAAACGAGGTGGCTGAGAAAAAGATGCCCACAATAAATATGGATGTCATATAATATTTCTAAAATACAAGAATCCAATTAAAAATACAATTATGAAAACTAAAAACTATGTGAACATGATAAAATATAATACGATGTCTATAAAAATATTTATGATTGTCTCATTCTAAGTATGGATAGCTTCTCGATTTACCCCAACATGTTCATCGTATTTCTTTTTCAATTGCGTTAGAATTTACTCCCTTCCGGAGGAAAGCTATTCCATTTATTCACAACCCTATTAGAAAAAAACTCCCTGCGTCACCACAACCTAGAATTGTCCCTTACCAATGGATAATAGTGTCCCCTTGTCGAAGCATTCGATTGATGGCGTGTTAATAATTTATGTTCCATCTTATCCATCCCGTTGAAAATTTTGAACAGTTTGATCATATCCCCCGACACCTGCGTTCTTCCAATGTAAACATATTCAAGTCTTTCTTTTCAGAACTCAAGTCCCGTGTGCCACAAAGGCCACTCGTAGCTCGTCTCTGCATCCCTTCAACGAAGTCTATGTTCCTTTGTAGGTATGGTATCTAAAACCTTCCGGTATACTCCGGTCCAGGACGAACTAATCCTCAGAAAAGCGTAACCTTGTTGACCACCGCTGATCAATGTTGAGACAACCCAAGCCGCTCGTCAATGAGAATTCTCAAATGAGTGACCTAGTTGAATCCGGTATAGTGATATCATCTAACTCGTAACTGAAACGGGGGTTGTTCGAACCAAAATGAGCAACCATGCACTTGTCAACGCTAAACGTCATGCTCCATTCGTTTTCCCATGCTGCAATCCTGCTTAAGTTGGTCTGGAGCAACTCTCAATCACTTTGATTCCTGACTACCCCATTAGCTTAGCTTCACGTCATCTGCGAATTTGCTAACAATCCCACCGATATCCTGATCTAGTTTATCGACAAAAAAGGGAAAAAAGGTATGGGGGGGGGGGCAAGGACACTTCCTAGAGGGACCACACTTGTGACACCTGCCCTATCATAGAATTCCCCGTTCACCACAACCCGTTGTGACGTATCTGTTAACCACGATTCTATCCAATTCACACGTTACCCCTCAATCCCAATTTCGTGTTAACGCATCAAGAGTTTACGATGTTGGACCCGATCGAATGCCTTCTGGAAATCAAGGTAAACAACATCTGCATTTTTGCCTTTATCCAAAGCTTTAGTCACGTGATCATAGAAGCAAAGGAGATTGGTTACACATGGCTTCCCCTTTCTGAACCCATCGAACATCGTCCATTTTTTCTGCATTGTATTTAAAAAATTGGACGCTTTTTTCCCCTTTGAGTATTCTGCATTTTTACTCAACCCATTGTGAGGCATTAGAATGGAACTGTCTATAATGCCCGTTTTTATATCACGAACTACGATACTTTTTTTAAATGTGTTCGATACATTTCACAGATCCCTTGAGAAAATCTCTTTGAAAAAGAAATTTGAGACTGGTTAACTGAAAGAAACTGATCAAGAACTGAAGGAAAAGGCTTTTTTTTCGTCAGACGTTTTCCTTCACCATAAGAAGTGACATTGCAGAAGCAGCTCCACACGGACATGGATCACAGCGAATACGACGGACTGATCGCAACATTAAGTATGGAAATGTTTGTCGACAAAGGGGGACACCTTCAGCCTCTTACATAGTCTTACAGCCTGATAACAATAACTTACAGGGGAAGAAAAATAAGTCTGGTTAAACCTTAGGTTCCGAATGTGCAAAAAAAACTTTCGACGGATAAAAATATAACATTATCCGAAGTGCCGATAACTACAAACGAATTTTTGCCCACGTTATGGTATTGGTCCGTTCTGTTCTTTGCAAAAGTGATAACAGCTCTCAAATGATAACATTATCCGTGATTATAATAAGCGGCGTTGACTGTACCAGCAAAATATGCATTAGGTGTAGGCTTAATTGATAACTGTATTTATTTTTTAGAAGTTCTATATAATTAAAAAAAAAATTAAATATTTTTTACATGATGAATGCATAATTTTTCAAACTATCACGAGCCGCATCAGATGACTTTGAAGGCCACATTTGGTCTGTGGACCGACCATGGGTTGCCAGATATGCGGATTTTCTACCGCTCGTGGTCCAAGATCATATGATCCGTATTTTATGGAATATTACTATAACTTTGGTCATCCCAACTTTTTAATAAAATGTCCCGTTTTCCCCCTTATTTTCAACAAGGCTTGATTGAATTTTTTAAATTAACAATTGAAATTACTTTCATGACTTATAAATTATATTATTATTGCTTCATTATTATTAATTATAATCAGATAAATATATTCATCTTATCTGTTTGTCCAACATTTATGTTTTGACTTAAAGTAAATTTTCCGTCTTCGTCAATTTTTCAGCAATTGTAGTGATAACTGTCAACTAACTTGCTTTCGACAATTTTTTTTTGGCTGTTATTGGCAATATTACTCAACTTGGACAATTTTTTTGATTGTTAGTAGCAACTTTATTTACCTTTGACAAATTTTTCGGCCGTGATTGGCAACTTCACTTGCCTTGACAACTTTTTTGGCGGCATCCTACATTTTTATGAAAGATATTTGTTCAGCAAAGGTATTTATCGTGTTGTGTGTATTGATACTTTTCTACCGGAATCACTTTAGAGGGCCGGACGGAACCCCTTGATGGGCCTCATTTGGTCCGCTGACCTGAGGTTGTCTATTGGTTCTAGATTGGACAGATTCTAGATTTATGTTAGTTTTAGATTATGTTAATTTATTATTTATTCTAGATTAAGTTCTAGATTTATGCTATGACTAGGTAGTCAATCCACGTGTCTGAATGATGCTTTGAGCTTTTCCAACAAATTTTCAGTTTGCGTTTGGGATTGGCTTTGTCATTCTGGAATTTTCTTCAAATGGAGAAATTGTCTACTGATGGATGCAATACAGAGGACAAATGCTTTAATAAAACTTAGCAACGGTTTCAGCAATTGATCAATGAAAAGTACAGGGTGATCCAGAATTCAGTTAGCATTTGAAAGATCAATAATTCGCGAAATAACGTACGTGAAAGGATAAAAATGGACACATATGCTGGAAACGACATGGGTTTTCATTGTTTAACCTTAAAATATTTACAGAAACAGCCAAGAGATGACGCTAGACATACTTTTAATCTACGTTAATTAATATGTAAATTAATCTAAACTAACAGATGCATTGTCATACGATTTTGTTATCAAACGAAATGTCATCTGTTGGCCATTTTTGTAACTTTTTTTAGGTTTCAATAAAACTTCCACGTCGTTTCCAGTACATAAGTTTTTATCCTTTTTAAGACAATATTCTGTAAATTTCTAAACTTTCAAATGCCAAGTGACTTTTCGATCATCTTAGACTTAAATTATAATGTATCATGATAATTACGACAATAAATTTATTTGTCCAAAACAATAATTGCAATTAATTTCTTCCTTGAAATGAATTACGACCACTGTTTTCAGTGGCGTTTCATTTCACGCCATTGGCCATTTTCAGGGATCACAGAGATAATTAGCACAACTTCGCTTATCACCGGCAACTTTTGTGATGTCAACTGGCGATATCCAGTATTTAGGGGGATCACAATTTACCGCATATTTCTCGAGAAAATTTGGGCAGCCTAGTGAACAGTCATTTTAATGACAATACGTATCATATCGTCCTATTTCAAATTGGAAAATAACCCCGAGATATGATGTGGATATTCGCAATCGAGAGATATTAAAATACAGTAATACAAAAATAAATATAGAGAAATTTATATTTGAAGGATTTTTTGGGACGAATAACGGTGTATATATGCCATTTTTTCAAACATTACAGGAGACGCGATTAAAGTTATCTCTGAAAAGTGTTTTTTTTCCCTCCTGAGAGTAACAAGGAGTTTTTCCGTCTGGGATGGTAACTGAGACACAACGGTAACAAGATCTTTGGTTCCAATTACAGAAATCACGATTGCAGCTGTTTAAAATGACAGAGCAACGAAATATGTGGGTTTCTGCAGGAAGTAACTTGAAGAACCTGTAACGGAAGATATACGGCACATTATTCAGTAAAAAAACCGATTTCACAAAAATGTAACATAGACCGTTATTCGTCCGAACCCTTCATTTCTCGGCAGTTAGTTCATTTAAAATCGTTTATGAGTACGTAGTAACAGCTCACTATTAGACTTTTGCCATTGTTCGGGGCTGGAAGGTCTCTTGTGGCGGTATTCTCTGGACACGAGAAGAATTCTCCGGTTGTACAAAGGTCCGATATTAGTTCGTTTTCTGAGCTGTAAAGTTCAACAAACAACATTTGAAAATTAGTGAGGAAACCAGACGGTTATTTATCTCTTTCAGACCCTGTACTCACGTGGGGTTTGTTTTTTTTCGCTTTAGATATTCTTTTTTTTCTTACCTCAGGGAATTCAGCCCTGACTCCAAAGATCATGTGCCTTTGATTGATCATTGAAGTCAGGGCTGAACTTCATGAAGTTAAGAAAGAATATCCGCAGTGAGAAAAAACTATGTTCAAGTTTGTAATTACTGGGTCTGAAAGGGGTTATAATATCTTATTTGCAGAAAAACAATCAGTTTAAACCTGGATCGTGAATATTTCAATATACATGGAAAATACGTGGTCAAAACTCCATTTTACCATTTTTTTTCTCATTTTGGAAAGTAGAAAGTTAGTGTCATTTCATATAAAAATGCGGCTATATAAGTGCAATACTTTTTTACCTAGAAGGAGTTGATTCCTCGTCTGCGTCATTTTTTGAGAGCTGCTGAAATTTTACGTGTTCAGAGATTTATAAAATTCACATCAAATTTAATAAATGAAATAAAGTTCATGGTTAAAAACAATTCACCTTTACTAAGCAAGATTTCATCTGTTTACAAATAACATTAAAATCAAGGCAAACTGTATATTTCCCCCCTTAATCAATCATTTTAGTCTATTAAAAAAATCAACTAAACGCCGGTTGGTAAGAAGCCAATAAGTTCCACTCAGAATTTTTTGTCTTTCAAAAAAATCAAAGTCGTCTTTAATGGGTTAATTAATTAATTTAAGGTTCAATTAAAAATATGCTAATAGTACATTAGCGGAGATAGGGAGGAATTGCCCCCCCCCCCTTCAGCTCAATGTCGGGGGCCGACTGGTCTAATGTATATGCGTATTAGAGATGGGCAAAGTCATTCTTTTTACGGAACTGTTTCTTTTGAGATAGATCTTTTTATTGAACTAGTTCAAGTGAACTACATAGTTCATTTTGAATGTGTGAAGCTACCAATAAATCAAAATTTAACTGCCTACGAAAATCGAATGGTCTCCGCTCTTTGGGAATAAACCTAGTGCCCTTTCCATTTCTAAGAACAGATTTTTTTTTTTTTTTACGGCAGGTATAATATTTTGAGGATTGGCCGAGTGCTTCTTATTTTCATCCAAGTCTTTCATCTGGGAAGTGAGCACCGATAAAGATGGGTTTATTCCTATTGTCATCAAGGGCGTTTAACTGCTTCTTACCTGGTAAGGTCTGGGAAAAAAACCAATTCTTATTTGATAGTTCACTGAAATTAATTATTATGAGACGAGAGAGAGACAAAAAAATGTATGGATCAAGTTAAGGTGTAAAAAAACAACAACACTGTTTTGTGAACAAACATTTATTAAAAATGATGTTATGATAACATGAATTTTACACTTACATCACTAATTGCTAAAATGATTTACACTATTTTACACTTTCAAACTGTTTAAGAATTATATTGGACAAAAATTATTGTAGTTTTAGTTAGCCTGTTAGTTTGTAATACCTATTTCTTTTCTCAGTCATTATTTGACCCGCTTTAGAAGAAATGCTTTCACAAGGATCTGAGCTGGATGGCGTGCAAAGCCTTCTCATTGTATTTTGTACAAATGGGGGTAATATTAACTTTCTTTGATCCCACAAAAGTAAAGGGTCAGACAGCCTAGATAAAAGTGGTTCAGATAAGTATGTATCTATTTCCACACGATACTTGCCGCTTTAGAGCTTTGTCTTGCCGTTCGAGCTGTTTCTTCATCGAATTTCGCCCAAATCTTCGACGAGGGAGTAAAGAACTAAAGAACGATAGATGTAAAGGTCACATATTATGTGACCTTTACATAAGTTTTTTCTGGAAATCGGAAAATAAGTCTCTGCTGAAATGGTTTACGCTTTATAGGAGGTGTACGGGTTGACTACTACTTATCTTAAAATTATACTAACTGTATACTAAATTTTAGCCTCACCTGAAACGGATGGTGACATTTGACAGCGAGAAATGTCGAGACAGGAACAAATTGCAAGTCCACCGGACCTTATAGGAATCGTCGATCTCTTCTTTGCACCATTTCAACGTTAGCGTCGTGTTGAGTTCTTCCAGAAGGATACCCGTTAGAAAAGAGGCACCTACAAAATATCAAGTAAAGAAAGAAATCACATCCTCGTAACTGTTAGAAGATCAAGTGAAAATAGACTTGAGCGAATGTAAATAAACAATACTAACAGCAAAACTGAGTTTAGAGTTTCCGTCCCACTTATTACTATTTTGAATATAAGTTTCAAAAGAGAGTCATTGTTGTTGAAAATGGTGCGTTACAACAACACGAATTGACTTACGGGGAGTTAAGAAAAAAATTCCTAACTTTAACCCCTTCACGGACGAAATATTTCGTGCGAACGCTAGTGGGATAAATTCAATCCAGTTCTCTGTGTTTTCCCTCTTCTCTCCTCACCATCGCGAATCTTTCTTGTAACCCTATGAAGTTGTTTTTTTTCTTCCTCGTTCTTTCTAAGTTAGTGATTCCTCCCCCCATATATAATGTATCTTTCTACTACAGTCAAATCCCGTTTTAACGAATACCGTTATACCGAAAATCTCGTTTCAACGAACACTTTTGTAATCCCCAAATAAGTTTACTTAGGAACAATGCAAAAAAAACCTGGAATTCCTTTATAACGAAATTTCGTTGTAATGAAGTGATTTGTCCGGTCTCTTGGAGTTCGTTATAACGGGATTCGACTGCATATATATATGTAAGAGTGAAAGGGGGGGGGGTTGGGGGTGTAGTCCAGGTCGAAAAGATACTTGCCCAAAGTACCAAAGTATGTTTATAGGTGTCGCGAGTTCGATAGCAGGTTCGTCCTTGTCAGAATCTTTCCTGATACAGGGGTACAGAACCGGTGACATGACCACAGAAAAAGATTGCTACCGCAGGGAGTCTTCCGCCCAGTGGTTAGCGCACCAACGTCTGGATGAGTATACAAACAAAAGGCTGCCGTTCGAAATCGGCAATAAATTGTAGGGCCCGGTCTAATTATCTCGTGTGCAGAAAATGACCATAGTGCGACAAAAATGATCAAGAGTGAATGAGAGGACATATGAGGGTTGAGGGCGAAAAGAGAAATCTACAGTATACAGTCAAACCTCGTTAATGAGTCACTCTTGGGAGAGCAAAAATATGACTTGATATGCGGAGTGACTCATTAAACGGAGTAATCCATAGCTGTGCCATTTCCTGCCCGAAGAAAATAGGGACTTCCAAAAAGTGATCCGGTAAGCGGGGTGAGGTGTTAACCGGGTGACGCACTAACGAGGTTTGACTGTACTTTCTCTTGTCCCCTTATCTATTGCTGTATTTGTTTTTTCTTCTATATATTTTTTTCTCTCCCCCTTCTTCTTCCTTTTCTTAAAGCGCGGTAAGTTTAGGATAAGGTTACCAGATTTATCACCGATACGTCAAATATATATCATCCAAATTTGTTGCCAAAATCCTGTAAGTGAAGGGATTAAAATAAAATTTCTTCGAAACAGTGACATGAATGTAACCAATTTCGTAACTCTGAATAGATAGTGTTGTGCTAATTTCAGGTCTGTCCATGAAAGAAAAAAAATAAGCAACTTTCTTTATTTTTCTACTGTTTCGAGGTTATGCCATTTCAAAGTCGGGAGTCGTTTTTGAGATATCCTGTAAATACAGTCAAACTCTGCTGCAGTGGGCACGAATTTTTGTAATTGACCTCGAGACATGACGAACGTAATTTTTGGTCCCGTCCTATTGTATAATCTGTTATTTGATTTTGATATATAGAGCCAGATTTTAGGCTTCCTGCAGTAAACCGTAAGCCATAATTGGTGATTCGGGGTTCCGATTGGTAGTATTAACCCATCAAACCCCCCTTCATCATTACTCCACCGATTGTCCTGCAGTAATCATGATTTATTCAAATTGTCCTTTATTAATTAAAATATATACAGGGTGTCCCATAAATTCGTAAATACCCTAAAAAATTCATAAAAATTGAAGGCATTGGTATAGCGGAATGCGGTTTGTGAAAAAGTTATTCTCACGAAGGGGATATATATATATATATACAGTATATACACTCGCTTCCAAAAGTTTAGCACGCGATGACTTGTATAGCATTACGACACCACTTTAATCATGCCTCTGTAGAGTGCACCGTTAGTGGAACACAAACGCGTTGTGCTCGCGCATACAGTCCCTTCACGTGGAGCCGTCGGCGCTCAGTACCAGTAGATAGTGTCATACCGAGTGATATGGCAACCTTGGAAGTAACAGTGAAGGTCGCTCGTCGATTTTCGCTTAGCTACTATAGCAATATACCGGTTACGAAACCAGCTGATCGGAGACATGGGTATAGTCAACCGGATTACCATCAGTGCCATCTTAAGGAATGGGCCTACCCGGGCACGGCCCGGGGGCCTCAAGAGAAGAAGGGGCCTCACAAAAATGAGATCTGGTTGAAGTTTTCAAGAATCTGCCTCGTAGAGCCTCAGAAAAATCACTTGGCCCGGGAGCCTATGATGCTCTTAAGACGGCCCTGGTTACCATCCCCATCTAGTATATTGCTATAGTACCCAAGTGGAATCTACGGGTGACTTTCACCACTGTTACATCCATTGTTGCAGCATCACTTGGTAAGACAATATTTGCCATTACTGTGCGCCGAAAACTCCACATGAAGGGACTATGCGCCCGAGTACCACGCATTTGTGTTCCCATTAACCGTCCAATCCAGAAGGACACGGTTAAAGTGGTGTCGTTATGTTATATAAGTCGTCGCGTGCTTAACTTTTGGAAGCAAGTGTGTGTTGTGTATTATTTATTTACTTTAGTATTCATTTATTTGCAGAAAAAGGTTAGTTCAAATTCTTATGGATAGAGGGCGCTGCATACAAAACGAATCAGGAATGATTGAACCTGAACCTTTCTTCAATATCTTCTATTTGTGAACCGTTCACAAAGATTCAGCCGACGATTTGTGTGCAACATGTGTGTGATTTGTGTAAAACACCTTCATCAATAGTTCTTAATCCACCAATGAGAGCCTTAATCACCATCGCAACAAGAACCTTATGTGTCATCAACAGGAAAATTCAGAAATGAACTGTTAATCATATACCTGGCATTTTATAGGACTTGGACTCTGATTTGCATTCGTGCAACGCACCTTATCGACAAAAATCCGAACAATTTTTTTTCTGCCCTGTCATTTGATTGATCCGTAAATATTCTGCGGGACATTTCATCGAAGTGAAAACGTGCCGTGGGTCACTTGAGTGATCTGAAACAGCGCCCCAGGATAGTTAAATCACGAGGAACTGTACCGCGGGTCATTTAAGGGATCTATAAATGTGACCCAGGTCCCTTGAGTGATCTGTAAATGTGCTGCGGGTCACTTAAGTGATCTGGGAATGTGCGGATTACTTGAGTGAGGTAGAACTCAGTCAAGTAATTGAGTAGGCATCGCGGGGCAACTTAAATAATCTGGTCATATGCTGCTTAGTTAATTTTTACAAATTTAGTTCCGAGGTCGCTGGCTACGTCAGATGACTCCGAGGGCCACATTTGGGCCGCGGGTCATGAGCTGAGCATTTGTAATCGGTTCCCCTTACCTTTTTCGACGTCGGTCTTTTGCGAGTCTCTGGCCGAAAAGGTCCTCTTGCGTATTCTTTTGAGTTGAAGGAGATTGTGGTTTGTGAGCGTTTCCGCGTCGTCGTGGCTCTCTTTCTGCCCGAGAGGCTTGGACGCCGTCCACCCCTTGTCGGTGTCCGTCAACTTCTCATTCAACGCCAAGTTTTCATCGTGACCGACGACGTCGTTGTCGAACTCTCGATGCTCGAGATTCGCTTTCATTACTGAATAAACACACACACACACTCATGAATATCGGCAGCAAAGGTGGAATTTGTTAAAAATGAATTAATTTACTTATCTCACACACTAATAGAAGGACAATTGAAAGAATGGTTGAATTGAAGCTTCAGGGCTTGTTTCGGATAAAGTAATCAATCGGTTGTTATCAGAGGCGAATTTATGGTTTTCCCTTGGTCTTTGGCACGCTATATAAGTTTTACCGCCTCTTTACCCATCTAGTCTAATTTTCTTGACTACTCATTCTTCAAATTCGTCGCCTGGCACTATAGCCTGCTCAGCGCCCCCCTCCCCACTCCGTAAATATATCCCTCTCTTCTGGTGGCTCACATGCTTTCACATTCACTAGGTCACTTTTTCGGTCACTGACGAGGTTCCTAGCTCTCTAGGTCACTCCAATGCAAACACATTCTCTACGTCATTATTTCCATTACTCATCGACCTGGCACCTTGCTCTTTTGGCCACTCACATGCTTGCACATTTTTTTTGTTACGCCCATACTTAACAAGCTTCAGGGATAGCTCTTTCGGTCACTAACTGACGTGATTCCTTACTCCTTAGGTCACTATTTTGATCGCTTATTGCCCTGTCCCTTTCATCTCTAGGTCACTAACATGCCTAAATATTGTTTTTTTCATTCATATGCATTCACAATTTTTAGGTTAGTCTTTTGGTCACTCACGCCTTTATACTGAACAAACACACACGCACTCGTGAATATCAACAGCAATGATGGAATTTGTTAAAATAAATTAATTTACTTAACACACAAATAAAGGACAATTGAAACAATGGCCATCTTATCTGCTTCAGGGTTTTTTTCGGATAAAGTTAAGGTCACTCACATGTTTCCACATTGTTTTAGTCACTCGGGGGCTTGCACACTCTTGGTCACTCACATGTTTACACTCTTTTGGTCACTCACTGAACCAACCGCTTTGCCACCACTGAGTTGACACTGAGTTGACCACTCACTTGTCAACCGCTTTCTATTTAGAGGCTTATTTATGGTTTAAATTGTCTGGTCAAAATTGGAGCATTCTTCTGGCCACTCCCATGCCCAAACACTCCCCAGGCTACTCTTTTGGTCACTCGGTGACTTGTCCCTCACTCTCTAGGTCATTCTTTCAATCACTTACACCTCGCTCTTTCGGCCACTTTTTTAGACATTCACACGAATGCTCACTTCTTGGTCGCTCATATGCTTGCACACTACCTAGATTACTCTTGTGGTCGTTCGCATGCTTGCACACTCTCTGGGTCACTCTTTTGGTCGCTTATTGAACTGTCACCCATCTCTCTAGGTAGATGCGAATTTATGTTGCCTTTTTCCATTCTACTCTAATTCCTTTGACTACTCATACCTCAAATTTGCCGCCCTAGGCCTGCTTAGCCTCCCCTTTACATACGCCTTTGGTAATTGTTATTAGACCCCCCCCCCCACCTAGTGATCACCATAAGCGGCAGTACTCCGTTATATTTTTACTCACCCGAAGAAAGCATAGTCGTTCCACCTCTTTTGGCGTCGACGTGCGACAGGTGTCGATGATTCTGGTGATGGTCCCCAGGCACTAGGGTGACTTCGCGGTCGATGCCTTCGAGATTCGAGCTGCTGCAGCAATAGACGCGGCAATCGTCGACGCACACCCCGGGTGACGGGAGGCCGAAGACCAACTCATCAGGAACTTTTGTATGACTCTGTCCGGACGGACGATATTGACTCGCAGTGGTAGTAGGAACGTTCGCCGCTGCGCCAGAAGAGAGCGGATTTCTGTGAACTTGCGAAGGGCACGAGAGAAAAACAAAACATTTCATCATTGACGCGAATACACGTCCAAGAAAAAAGTAAATGAACAAACTAAGCAAGAACAGTTTTAACCCTTTGGATCAAGAAGCAATGGTACTTCTTTGCTACCACAATACAACAACCCACCTACGATTAAAGAAGGCCCCTGTGAATTCGGCTTCTCAGCAGAACTCATAAGCAGTACAAAAAGCACACTAAGGAACAAACATCCAGGGGCCTTCCTCACCGCGCAGGAAGTGCTATATAAAGTGCGAACTGTGCCAACAAAGTGCCGAAAAAACCTCTGTTAAAGGACCTCTGCTAAAACTCTGCTTAGGACCGCTAAAGGTTAAACGTAAAAAAATTCCAAGATAAATATAAGTAATTACCCGACATCGTTGTCGCTTTGGAGTAGCCGGGAAAAAAGAGCGTCGCCAACGGTGACGTTGCGCCGTTCGTTATGATCGCCGTAGACGCCCTCTCCATTGGCGATAGTTCGATTTCGCTCGTCGCTACTGGAAAACTATTGAACGATATCGATTCACACAAGCATAATGATAGCATAGAATGTTACAATGCACAAATCACAAATCAATTCAGGAGTGGCTCGAGAAAAAAATCCTCTACCAGTGCATTTTTGGCGTTCCGTAACTACGTTTATTTGGTCGGCAAAGCTTTTTCTTGAACTTTGAACTCTAATTTTGATCCCCTTAATTGCACCGATTAATCAAATTAGTACAGTTAAGGAGATTAATTTTACCAGAAGATCATGGCCCGCTTCTCTGTCTCAATGAAGAGATCTTTTTCAGGTGGTCGAAGAGGACCTGGGCCATGCTGGAAGCTGTGCATGTATGTGTTTGTGAATATAAAGTCTGTTTCTGTGCAATGCTTGTTATTATTAGTGCTGCCCTCCGCCGTCAATTTTTTTAACTATAAGGGGAAGTGTAATGACTGAATAATTGTATCGTTGTAGGCTTGTTGCTGTCTGTGGCGAGACTTTTCAACGGGGAGGAGACCCTTCACTCCCTTAGGGAAGAGCGCAAACCATTTCTAGTTGGTCTCTCTCTGGGCTATCAGCGGTCATGTGTGGTGGCTTCATGCTGATTTTGTCCAATAAGTCATTTATATGATCAAACCAAACTCCGGACGAGTTTCTCAACGATAGGTCGCGTCAGCATTAGCAGACAAGATGTCTGAATTCGGATACGAGGCTCCTGTATAAGTTGAAAGCAAACTCCGCTTTACTCCGGAGGGTATACGATGTAATCTGATGATTGGCCATACCGCGAAGGCAATCTAACAGATGCAACTCGCATCATATCCCAAAATTAACGTGTGCAAACTCTTGGATAAGTGTTGAACACCTTATGTGTTCGAATCATGTGTCAACATTTCATCTCTAAATGTGCATTCAAGACTCTTAGTGTCCCCATTCGCCATATTCTTAAGAATTTTGATTCCTGTCTGCATATTTATGATGACTTAAAAGCTCCCTACAAACATGAAAACATTTCATACTGACGATTATGAAAATTTTTCAAAAGTTTCTCGTTCTCTCAGTGAATCATAATTTTATATTCAGAAAAATCGTTTAGTATCCACATTCGCAATGAAAAGAGTTTGATCCTTATCAGGAGCTCTAAATATCGGCTATTTCTCAGCTCAAATGACACTCGTTTTCTTCGTGAGTAATGCTGTAGTAATAATGATAGCATTGATATAAAACGCATAAATTGAGCCGAAATAAATAAAGTTAAAAGCTAGAACGCAATGAATAGTAGAAGCACATACCTATTCACTGTTATGACTGAAGGATGCGGGATATATGAGATTATCCAATGACGATTCTGCCATTCCATTATATACAGCGTAGCCAAAGCCACTAGACTATTATGGGTAAAAAAAGGAAAAAAAAGAGTTGAAAAGAAGCTGTGATGATTTTTTTGAGTTAAGAAGCACCAATTCAACCCATTTATAGTGAAACCTGTGTAAGACGGACACTGTATGAGACGGAAACCTGTCTTAAACGGAATCAAAATATATCATATAATCAATGATTAGTGCTTTGATTTGAACCTTTATAAGGCCACGATTACACTATAAAAGTTTTATAAAATAACGTTTATCAAACTTTTATAATGTAATCCTAGCCTTAAACGGAAGTCTGTCAAAAACGGAATATCATTTCAGTCCCTTCGTACAGGTTTCACTGTAATTGATATTCCACAGGTACAGTGGTGTCCAGCAATTCAATACTATTCTGTGTACGACGTGTGTTGAACTGTGGGGCATGTTATCCATATGTGTCTATCCGACATTTGAAAGGCTTGCGGCACACACACACACAAGAAGCAGGTAGCTTCATTTTGACACTTTTAAGTTAAGTACTTCTTGTAAAAAAAATAAATATATATATATATATATACAGTATTTCCTTGTTCGTTGCTAGACAAAGGTAACTCAGCAGTTTGTTCCCAAGTCTCTTAATAGATAGAGTAATAATCGTAACATCGGGGCTAAAAAGTGGGGGGGAAGGGGTGGTGTCTTCTTGGTAGCATGAAAGAGAAATGAAGCCACCCGTTCATGCTGCAAGCCCTTAAATTTAGATCATCCGGGATAAACCAAAAAATTCTTACGTCGAATTGCGAAGAACTACTGTACTGGGAAGGGGGGCGGGGGGTTGAAACCACGATTCTTTTACAGGCAGCAACGGGGGGAGTTCCAGTCCTCCTCCTACTTCACAGAACAATATCGATGATTTAAGTATTAGGAATTCCGTCTAGATATGATTGAATATTGGTGGTCGGGGGAAAAAAAAATCTTGTCTCTTAGCAGCAGTGTATGTTTTAATGTGGCATCCCCAATGTTATGCGATGTCACTCGATAGCTTTTATGAACGAGAAAAGGCGTTTGCTTACCAGAAAGCCATGATGAGGACGAGAGCCACGATCGTCGACTGAACGAAACGACTAGAGCAAGAATTTACTTGATAAGACAAATTGCATTTTCTCGACGCCGAGTAGTGCGATCTTTTCCTTGTCTTGGGCGTACCAACTCGGCTGAAAAGACACGTTCGTACGAATATTATTAGCTAATCTTGGAAATATTTGGCAACTCAATTTTTATATTGCATATTGCATCAAGATGTGCCCCCCCCCTAATTTTTCAACGGTGCTTCCTTGATCCTCATCATATATAACTGCCACAATGGAAATCAATAAACATTCTAGAAATTACCACACCCATTTTTAAGAAAAATATTTTATTTCTGATTTTGTGCGATGATATTGCTTTTGCTCCCCCCCGAGATTGAAAATAATAATAAAAAACAAGGAAGACAAATATTTTATCTTTTTTCTATTGTTTATACAGCACGCATATTCCTATACTATTTCGAAAAAACAGGAAAAAGCGCTCTCTTCTGTTATCAAACTTTCAACAAAAACTTTCTCCGCCCACTGGCAGTTGGTCTGAAAGGTTGGGAAGGGTGTGGGGTGGTTATATATGGAAAACATGTTATTAGAGGCAAAGACTTTTTCTTGTTCTCAACCGTACATGCACCTAGTACGCATTCCTCTGCGGAATATTTAATGAATCGGCACATGTAGAAATGTGTTGTGTGAATGTATGTTATATGTATCCCCCCCCAACGTATTTATATTGTTACAGTTAGGTTTTTTGTTTCGAGTTCTTGCTGATGTTGCCATTTGTGTCCCTTATTTTGAGGATGGTAAATGCCTGAATTTTTCATTTAAGCATGATGCTGAAGCTCTGCCTGCTCTCTGCGGAAAGACCTTTTTTAAATGGAAACTGGCTCGCATTAGGCAAAAACTGCCGTACAGAGCTAGCTGCGCTCGGCATTACCGAAATGGGGGGTTTAAAGGACGCGAGATATCTTTGAATTTTTCTGCAGTGAAGGGAATCACGTGATGTTATATATACATCTCGACAGATGGCAACAACAAGAAACAAACATAATTCTGACGACAAAAGTACGTTAAGGTTGCGTATGCATGCGTAAATGTGATAAATAGGTTATTATACCTATTAACGGATTATTATGCATGTTTACCAATCGTCTCGGGAAATTTGATAAATTTATCACTTTTTTACCGGTGATTATACATAGTAACCAAGTGCCTTTGGTAAATTTGATAAATATCAAAAAATTCCAAATGAGTCTAGTATGTGTGTGATGAATATAGTCATAACCCAATATAATGATAATAAATTTTACGATCGTACCCCGATGTAGTATTGCACCTACATCGGGGTACGATCGTAAAATTTATTATCATGTATGGTATATCAAATAGTACGATGTATCATGTTTACCAACGACGCGACGTTTGAGTGTTATGCATAATCGCCGGTAAAAATGATATAACTCTTTTTTAGTACTTGTTAAATTTATCACCGATGCTTGGGTACTATGCATAATACCCAGTAAAGTACATAGGTGGAAATACACGTGAAAGTTTGGGGATGGGGGCATGATGATGATGATGATGATGAGATGATGACGTCAATTCATATATACACATACACATTAGAACAACAGGTTCCACCTGTGACGATGGGGGGGGGGGCGCAACCCATGCCCCCCGTATCTCTGCCCATCTAAAAGTGATAAATTTGGGGAAACTAAAGAGGCCTTTCACACGGAGCGGATGCGGATGCGGACACGGGTCCGGAAGAAGTTTTAACAATTGGAATATACTGCGCCTTTCAGACGAGCCGAAAAATCTCCGCACCTAGGGAATGTTCATGCGGGTCCGGACGACGTCCGCATGTGTCAAAACCTAAGTGCGGGCTCCGCATCCGCACATAGAAGTTTTGACAATAGGTTTATTCAGAGCTATTCACACGATGCGGATGCGGAGCGAATTCATCCGCATCTTTGGCTACTTTTTGAAGGTGATTTTTCACGGAATTTTTTTAATTATTTGCCATAAATACCCTTAAAAACTCATATGATGGTCCCTGCTCATTAATATAATGTACCCACATACGTCTATCCCTCCGTTTCCTTCTGAGATTGAGATATAGCAACTTTAACGGCCTTTTGTCAATTTAATATAATAAAACCTGCCAACAAGGGAAACTGACGGGACCAAAATTATAAGCCGTTCTGTTCATTACGAATATTTAATTGACTACATACTTTAATAACTTTTAAATTTAATTTAAAAATTTAATTCTTTTCTTTTTAAATTTTTAAAATTATTTAAAAATATAAATATCTGAAATATTATTTTAAATATTTGTTATTTTTTTAAATTTTTTAACTGTTAATTTTTTTAAACTTTAAAAAAAATACTTTTATTAAACAACGTTATCCCCGTACGACGTTCACTCAGGGCCGGATTAAGTCGTTTGAAGGGCCCTAAGCACTTGAATATTTTTGGTGGTTCCCCCGATACCTACAAGTTTATTTTACTCGATATTCAGTCTATAAACTGAAAAAATGAAATTTTATGTTTCAGAAGTGAGACTAATCTAAGGATGGGATTTCACTCTAAAAGGTTTATGAAAGTTATTTTATAAAACTTGAAAAATGTAACCAATAAACACATCTGTTACATTCGAGAGAACTTAACTGATCCGCCTATTGGTTGAATTTTTCAAGTTTTATAAACGAACTTTTATAGTGTAATCCCGGCCTAAGACAGAATTGTTATGTGAATATTTCTAAGCACAGACATTTTGAACGTCTCCACCCGTGAATTCCCATCTCCTGAATTTTTTTTTCTTTTTTTTGGAATATCAAATGTTTTGGATGTTTTTGGATTTGATTTTTCGAACATTGGATGTTTTTTGAATTTTTCTTCCATATTTTTCCGAAAAGACGGATTTTTTTTTTTCAAAATATTTTGAAAATATTTGAAGACATTTTCTCCCATCGACTACTTGTGAGGATCGGAATGAAGACATCTTTATTCCCATATTCTATGTGGCTCTAGATTAAATCACCAAAGAATGCCTCTAGGCTGCCTATGGGCACTGAATCAGGGGTGAAGGAGAAAAATAATTACAAAAATTGCGAAAAAAACAGTTTTTATGCACGAATCTTCAGTGCTCGTTTGAAAGGGTATGCGGACCCGCGTCCGCATCCGCTCCGTGTGAAAGGAGCCTTACCAAATGCTCTGCGCTTATGCACAATAATATTTATTGCATAATATAACCGGATTTTTTATCGCAACTATACACACACACACACACACACAACACGCTCCTCGCTCCTTGATGTACCAATTAGTAAGAAAATTCGTAGAGGAATATGTACAATGCATGGGTATGGTTAAGTACTAGTAGTCACATAGCACGTGCTGCACATGCGCTTTGCGTCAAGCGCTCAAAACCACTCGTACAAATTTCAGAAAATTGTTCAAGAAAGAATTGTGTGTCTCGTTGTCGATACTCGTAGATGACCCGCTAGGTCGATTGAACACGAGTTTGGAATTCCCGATCGGTCAATACTTCCAATCAATCATCATTTCGATCGATCGAACGATCTGATCACGAATATACACATAACCGAAGCATGCGTAAGGAAGGAAAAGAACTGAGCGATTGAAAATCTCTGGAAAGGATCGGATGAACAGGAAAAACAAACTAATAACGTACCAGTTAATTGGCAACCATCGATGTTTTTTAGAAATTATATTCGTAAATTTGACTGATTACGTCACGTATAAACAAAAACAAAACTACTAAGTAGATCGATACCGATGCAGTAAAAAGACGCGTTATCACGGATGTAAACAAGCAATTTAAACATTATTATTATCACAACAATTACCTTGCGACGGTAGACGTAGATTTGAGGCTGTCCTTGCGTTTGATGCTCGTCAGCTTCTTATTGATCTTCTCCAATTCGTCGATCCTGTTTTCAAGGTTGTCTGTGACTTTGCAGAGTTCCTTTACCGCGCCAACGTTTTCCATGAAGATTCTTTCCTGAAAATACGAACGAAGTGTTCAACCCTTTATTTAACCCTTTGACGATCACGGACGAGATATCTCGTCAAAATGCAAGTGGAAGAAATTCATTCCAGCTCTCACTGTTTTTTTTATACCTTTTTTCTCATCATCGCGAACTTTCATTGCAACCCTATAAACCCTATGAATGGAAGTTAATTTTTTCCTCCTCGTTCTCTCTATACTCCTGTTTGTTCATCTTCCGCATATAATGCATCTTGCTACTCTACATATACTGCATATAAGAGAGAGAGAAAAAACTCGTTGAGGAGGGAGAGGGAGAAAGAGTACTATCTATAATCTCTATATTTATCCATACAGTACTTTTTTTTCCTTTCTACTTCTTTTTTTCCTCTTTCCTACTTCTTTTTTCCTCTTCCCTACTTTTTTCCTCTTTTCTACTTCTTTTTCTTTTTATATTCTGCTTCTTACTTTTTCTAACATGCGTGAACAAGGAAACCTTTTTTGCTTTTAGAATTATCACTGGTACTGCAAATAGGGATTGTCTAAATTTGTTGCCAAAAGCCTGTACGTGAGGTGGGGGGGGGGGAGAAATATACACACGACCCAAGAGCCGCTCCTGGAAATGATTACATAACAGCATAGTAATTCCATTAATATGTTCAACCTGTTGCTCGCAAGCACCAAGAGTGCTCGGTGCTCCTCTCCGATTTCGCGCACACTTGATCAACGCTTCCATTAAACACCCTGTAAAAAAGCATTCAAAACTTACAATTGCGCAGATTTCAGGCAACAGTGTCAAACATATGACATATGACAACCATATTTTTATGGGCATCTTTTTATCAGCCACCTCGTTGGGCATTTTGCCTGTTGTGGCGTTGTATTTGTATTTGTATTTGTATTTGCTGTCAGGGGGGTGCTCTACGTTTGATGATGGGCGAATGCAGTGCTCGCGACTCGAGAAATATTGAAGACCCCCCCCCCCCCTTCATTACAACGACAGTCCCAATTTTAACGATACGTCCCAAATTTTTCTCTATTCATCCATTATAACGACGTACAAAGACCATTCCTTCCAATACAACGTCCGAACTCAGCTCTGCCCGCTTTTTTTTGCAAATATATGTACAAAATCTGTGTTTTTCATATGGTAAAAATTATCTCTGGCTTTGACCCCCTGACGTTGGGGGAATTCCGTACATCGGTGCGTGCATGTACGTATATATAATGTCGCCATATTTTTTTATATTGACGACGTTACCTTGTTGACGACGAGCAAGTTTTCGACGAGCTTCTCATCCTGGAGGAGTACGTCACCGGCTTCCATGACGGCTTCCGGGAGCACCGTCCGCACTTCCTGAGCTATGACACCAGTGTCAGTCGTCCCTTGGTCCAGACCGACTTGCTTCGCGAATTCCGGAAGATACCTGTAGCGGACTATCCTGAGGTTCGCAACGTTCTTCAACTGCTCTTTTGTATCCAGCTGCAAGTAACAGACAGAGGCATCACATGAATTCCATGTTGCCATCCACCACTAACTTTTTGAATGCAGTATTTTTTCTAACGTATCAGATCAGCGTGTCACTTACTTCTTGGATGTCCACTTTCGCCCTCGCATCGGAAGGCTGAACGATGTGACCCGTGACTTTGATGTTCCCGTGGACGACGAGGGATTCTTCCGGCCGATCCGTGTTGATCCCTACGCGACCCTGTCAGAGATAAGGGGAGGGGAAAATACAGGGTCTCTCGAAAATATTCACAGGAATGAGAATTTTTCTATAGTAAATGGCAGATCGAATTGATTCTCTCTCGAGAACTTGATTGATGACTACTTACCCCGTGGAATATGGATTCGGGTGTTGTGCCTTTCTGCCAGGATAATTCCATGTCGTTTTCAAACTGTCCTGGGTTAGATGCCTCGAGAGAAAGAAACGATTATATAAAAGCTGACATTCATAAACAAATAGGTATAGCTGTAATATAAAATTGCTGAATTAGGATATTTTCAGGTGCACAGTAAACAAAAACAAACACGAAAAAATATAAAAGACAGAACAGAAACCACCTATAAAGAACAACACATGAACACAATAGTCATATTGGGCCCCAAGGGACATAACGTCCTTCCAAGCAGCCCTATGGATTAAATTACCATATTTTGCCCACGGACCCTTTGTGCCTCTAACACGAAGGCTAGGGATCCCCTTCGCCGGTCTGGTAAGATTAACCCTTTTAACGGGTTTTTAAAAATTTCCTGATTATTCATTATAACTGCCAAAATGGGAATCACTAAATCTTCTAGAAATTGCCACCTATTTTTCAAGAAAAATATTTTTTTTTCCGATTGCGTGAACGGATGAATGCTTCCCCCCCCCCGAACACAAAATAGTAATATTAATAATAAACAAGGGAAGATAAAAAAACTATAATTTTTTTCTGTTATTTATGTGGCACGCATAATCGTATAATACATCGAAGGGAAAGGATATTATGGTTGAATTTTTTTTTTGTTTATGACATAATTACACATCATCAAGTGTTCGAAACACCAGGGATCGCATGGATCATGTTGGCGATTACAAAAAGTTATTCAATGTGACATGTCAATATTGAAAAACAAAAAAAGCAAATAAACCAAAAAAATTACAAATTTCGAAATTCCAAAATTTACAAATTACAATTTATCCCCCAAAAAAATTCCAAATTATTATTGATATTTTCCCTTTGTGTTATCAGACTTGGAACAAAAGCTGACTTCACCCACTGGCAATTGATCGACAGGAAACGGGATGATATGTTATCAGGCAAAGCTCTCTGTACAGAGCTAGCTTAGCTCGGGATTGTGAAAATTCGTCTTCTTAAGACGAGATTCTCTTTCTTTCTCTCCTCTCTCTCTCTCTCTCTCTCTTTCTCTCGGGAATGCCGCTGTATGGGTAAAAGCTACGAACCCCTTTACAGAATAATATGTAGCTTAAAATAATGTAAAAACAATAACTTAATTTTTAGATCATTCCATGCTCACGGATCCCGGAAACCTTTCCGAGGACCTCCGGTTGAGAACCTCTGTAATAGAGAGTGTAACGACAGTGACGTCGAAAGTCAGAGCTAGCTCACACTATTTTGTAACAGTTCTCATATTTTACAAAAGTCCACAGAGAACAGACAGATCTTCAACACGATACTTACGCAAGACGAAAAAATTCACGCATCGACCATTTTTCCTTCAAAATATGGAAGACACAAAATATGGAGCACCACTAAGAACTTGAAACAATCATAACTTTTAACAGGTCTGTGGGACTATTCGAAAAGATAAGGTCCCACGCTAAAGGCGTCACGACTAAAAAGACGCCACGCCAACCAACACCCGACTAGTATAAAGTGCCCTCTATAATAATGATTTTGTAACTCGTTACTGCAGAATCTTTCAAAGAGTTTCTTTCAAATTGTGCGAATTTTTAACACTGATCCGTCCAATGGTTACAGCTGCAGAATACATGCTTCCTAACAGACCAAATTCTGCTCACCCTGCTTATTTATTATGTTATGAAACACTTACTCGAACGATGATCTTCTCGGAGGAATGTGCAACAACGGGGTAGGTAGTGTCTTCGTTGTCGCCGGAGGAGACGTGAGCGCACAGGCTCACGACCAGGAAGAAGAACCTCTGGTCCGGGTTCGGTTTGCCCTTTTTACGCATGTTGTTAGACGTTGTCTCGCTGAAGTGGAGCCGGCCGACGGTCGTCTTCGTCACCTGGTCCGGTAGAAGTTCCGCGCTGAAATCACCAAAAAAAGTACTTTCTCTGTAATGAACTCGATTTGGCAAACATAAAAGTTTCCAGCATACGTACTATATTCTGTGATGTTTCTATGGGCAGATTTGCGAGCGAATCGAAATAAAGATAATACTGTTTCAAGGAAAAAGATTTTCAGGATATTAAATGCTGAGATGAACTTTGGAAGTAAGAGTTTCCGCAGGGGAATTGAATCTTGGTCCTCTCACGATTGTGGCAAGCGTACTAACACCTGTACCCCCAGAGCTTTAACGATTTCTTTCTTTATAACACGCACAGGAGCGTGATGCGCTGACACTAGAGACATAGTAGCCTCCATTAACTCAGCGATAGCCCCCGCACCTTCAGGTGTTGCATTGCAACGGTAGATACAGGCGTTGCTTTCTCAACATCTTTCTCAATAACAATACCGGAGCTCTTCAACCATTTTCAATTCCTGAGCACCGTTTTATTCAATAATAAGACTAAAGGCACTCATCTAGCAACTCTGAAATGGGTTCAAATGCTAATGAGTTTATGCTAATTCTTAAATGTGGTGTTTAAACCATTTGAGAGAGAGGATCATCAAAAATTCTATTTTAGTGAGCGAGATACAGAGAGCATATATACATGTATTGTACTCACGGAACTGGCTTAAATGGTTTCTTGCTCCTGTCCGACTGAGACTGTTCCACTTTGATCATCTGCGTCACAGACTCCATCTACAGAAGAAAAATTCCATTTTGAAGATGAAACGCGCGCAAATGAAATTTTAGCACTGATTCACATTGAAAATGCATTTACGTCTACTATTTACGAACCGGTAACACTGTAGTTATATATGATCCACTCCGTCAGTCGGTACGATGGTGTTGCTTTGCCCAATGTAAAAGCATCCGCGTGATTCAAAATGTGCGGAGTCGGATGTCCCTATATTAGTTGGTTACATCGAGAGTCCCAAGGCTCTCGAGTCTAATGAGCTGGTTTGCGAATCCTGGTTTTCTCAAAGCAGTGCCGTCTTATCGCATGGGCCCACCCGGGCACGGCCCAGGGGCCTCACAAAAATGAGATCTGGTGGAAATTTTCGAGACTGTTTGGTAGGGCCTCAGAAAAATCAATTGACCCGGGCCCATGATACTCTTAAGACGGCTCTGTCTCAAAGGACTCGGATCAATATCTTGTCCCGAGACGTCAGAGGATAATTCGCACATAATATGTCCAAGAAAATAATACTTCGAATATTCGGCAGATGGCAGCACTTCTTGAACGCATAGCCTTCATTCCTCAGACACAAACAACGTGTTTGGTATACATTGCATAGCAAATTCCGTTCTTTAGAAATTCCTCAAAGGAATATTTATGCGCTGCATGTTCGATTTAGCAATAGTAGCTTCTCTCTTCCTATTTGGGAGATAGCAGCACACTCTGAATCAAACCTGCACGATCTTCTGAAAGCAGACTTTCAACGCGGTACTCACGTACTAATATGAAAATTCGGGAATTTGTCATTTTCACTTCAAGATATGAAAGACAGATGGCAGAACTGCTAGAACATGAAACATGCTTGATTCTGACATCATAAATATGTTAGGGTAGGGGTGCAATGCTGTGCTTGAATTGTTTCGATTGCATAATTTTTTATGTCGGTCAGTGAGTCAGAAAATAGACAGCTTGATCAAAAAAGATAGAGAATGAGAATAAGTAAAAGAAAGTTCTATATTACTTTGACCCCGTGGAAGTGAAGAGCGAATTTGTCGATGGCCATCGTTCCTTCGGGAGTGCGGATGTAGCACGGCTTTGACGTCGCCGAAGAGTTTTGGACGTGCACCGTCACTTGAAAGTGATTCTTCTTCTGACAAACGAAAGATTCGTCGGCGTTGCTGTAATTGAAACCTTTGTCCGCATCAACTCGAAAGTGAGGTGGTGTTCTGCCCGGAAAGAATAATTCCCACATTAGAACAACAAATAACAACACCGACGAGCTCGTTCAACGCCATTTGAAATGAATTGACTGCTATACGTATTGCGGTGGTTTTTTTTATCCAACTTACATGTCGCTCATGTCCCTGTCCAGAAGTTGGGCCCACGTGCTCTGTTGGAATGGCTGAAACCGTATGCACTGATATGTTGCATCGGCGAACGGTGACCCACGGTCGTTGAGGGTCACGTCTATGTTGTAATCGTCGTCGCTGGACGCCGCCAGTATGGAACCTCCCTGTTCAACTGCTACTGGCGTGGTGGCTATAAAATAAACAAATTTATTGATGTGACGCGCTTTGCGATGGTACACGTATATCATCTACCACTGGTAACACTTGTAGGTGAAAATTAGTGAGTGATGAAATGGAGTGTTTTTACCTGGCTCTGTCTTGATGTGCACGGCTTCGTTCATCCCGTTCCGAGAGGCCTTCGGAGACTCGGAAACTTTTCTCTTTTTGAAACTCGAACCTACTGTAGGGCTTGAAACGTTTTCGTACAGCATTTCTTCGCCGCTAGAAATATAATGCATAATATTTATAACATAAATACAGCAAATATATGAATTAATTCGACTTTGCGGGAAAAAAAGTTTCAGGCACGAATGGGTAAATGCTTTGATAGGGTACTCAATTCATGTTTCATTAATTTCTCTCGCGAAAACGAAATTGCGGACAAGCATCGAGCATTCTCTGCTTGCACTATTGAGCACTGCGACCGTAACGCTTGCAAGCAACACAGGTTGAGGTTGCCTACCGTATGTCCTTAAACGCCTATATCAAATTGGCATTAGTGGAATGTTAATCCTTAAGGAAGAATGTTTAGTATATTTTGAGTATCGGACGAATTTGGCGCTCCTAAGCACCGATCATTACTATGTTCATGAGTAAGAGGTTGAAGATGGGTTTTGCTATAGAACCCTTGGAGAATTCTCGCCAATATTCATTCCCCCCCTCGACAAAAGAAAAAAAAACATACACCAATTCAATCGGAAAAAATCGTAGCAGTATAGCAAAATGTAATACTTTTTATTGCAGGGAACATCAAAGCCTTCATTTCACTTTTACGTTCAGCGTATATATGATCCAAATAAGGAAAACCTCAGTGGTTTTGAAGTGTAGTGGTCTAGCGCTGTCATTCGGAATGTGGAGGTACGGTGGTTTGATTTTCCCTCAGCTGAAAGTAGAATTTTTCCTCCAAAATCCCACGTCTTCATTGTATTCAGTTGTCTCTATCTTTTATCTTCTTCATTTTTATGTCTGACCGCGGTGGCTGTTTCCAAGCGTTCGCTTCAATACCTTGTAGATACCAGGGTTCGTAGTTACGTCGAGAACTCTCATTTTATAGCCAAGTAATCAACGGTAATGGCCAGCTTTTGCAGCCGAGTCTCACCTCCATTGTGGGTTGAGGTGAATTCACATAATGAATTCTATTCTGGGTTCTACCCAAATGTTAAGTTACGTGCTTGCATTACCCGCAGTTCACTTCCACAGTTCGAAGTTAAATGTGGGTTAACCTCGTTACGATCACGGGCGCGATATTAAGTTCGAACACCAGTGGAATAAATTCAAACAAGTTCTCTGTGTTTTCCTTCCGCTCTCTTCATCATTGTGAAGATTTATAGCAACCCTATTATCACGATTGTCTATTATCTATGAAAGTTGATTTTTCTTCCCTTTCTTTCTTTACATTGTATCTTTTTCCTATATACATGTAAGAGTGAAAGAGAAGTAGTTGTTCACCTACGTTGAGGGTGGAAAGGGGACGAGGGTGGGAAAACTCTCTCATCTCTACATTATCTATTATACTTTTTCTTTTTGTATAGTTTTCCTTCCCCTTCTTTCTTTTTCCAACGTGCGGTTAGGTTAGGACAAGGTTACCATATTTATCGCCGATTTGTTAAATAGAGGTAATCTTGATTTCTTGCGAAAACCTTGTACGTGAAGGGGTTATTAAGCATGAATTGAGACAAATAGATAGCCAAGCAGAGTAATACTTAGAATAAAGGGGCTCGAGGTGTCCACTGGGCGGCGTCATCATCGCATGAGCATTCTGCAGGTTGTTGGCTATGACCGACGGCAGCACAGTCTGACTCAGGTGATTCAATAGCGGTGCTCCCTGGGGATTGATTGAAGAGATCGTGAGAAGCGGTAAAGACGTCGAATGTGATGATTGCAGAGCGACGTTCGATAAAGACTGCAAATAATCAACCAATAAAATAACATAATCAAAGGGATGTCTCAAATCAAAAGTTACGCGGCGTTCAATCACATATTTATTTTAAAACACATTTAAATTAACTGGTTACAACTTTAAATGAGGTGTGCAAACTTGCCAAGAATCACATCTGCCGATTGGAGAAGAAAAACGGTCCTTTATCAAATGAATTAATTGAAAATGAATTAATAATTTTTATTGCTTAGCCTTTGCTTTCTGGTCTGCTCAGTAAGGTTGCCAACCGTCAAAAATAATGGCGAGAAAGTCGGAATTTGAAGAAAATTTGCAGCGTCGGAAATCACACTTAAGAGAGAGAGAGAGAGTCTAAAGCTGCGGCAAGGTTTTATAGTGAGACATCTTTATTAAAAGTTATATAACAGTGAATTTTGCTCACTTTCAAGCTATAATATCCATTTAAAAAAATTAAAAACTTTTAAATTAAACAAATTCAACTTATCATAACATTACTAATAATGGCACCAATGTATTCGATAGTTTTCATTTTCATCTAAGTTAGAAAGTTAGAATCATATTATGCAAATAGAAATGCACAAAACGAATGAGTTGAAAGAGAAGACTTTCATATTCGACGTATGTGTAAGCTGGAAATATTTTATCCAGAGACAAAAACCGAGACATCGAGTCAAATAAACGAATCCCGGTTCGGGCATGAATGTCTACTAACCTAATACAAACAAATTCCCTGGAAGGATCATGCTGATCCCTTGGGAATACGTGAAGACCACGCTATCTTTATAAAAAAAAGTAATAATAAATGCAAATCGGTTTCTAACAAAAAAATGAATTAAGTGAAATTACTATGAAAACGTCAAGGTATTGTCAACCCAGACAAAAAAAAAAAAAAAGCACTTATGGTTATCTGGAACATATGTGCCTCGCTTTAAACCAGGGGTTATTAACCGTATGTGTTCCACAGATGCCAATAAGATGGCCAGGAGTTCCCCTTGCCAATATGATGGAGGCCACAGATCCCTTTACCTAATAATAATGTAGATATAGTAAATTAATGTGCGTTTTAAAGAGCTACTACGTCATGGGCGGAGATACGGGAGGGGAGTATCTTGGAGGCGTCAGAGGTGGAGTTGACTGATCTGATCTAACGTATATGAGTAATATGAATTGACATCATCATCATCGTGCCCCCCAGCAATAATGACCGTGCCCTCCCCAGACTTTCAAGTCTATCTCCACCTATGCACTACGTGTGTCGTAAGGAAAGGTAAGATATGTCACTGTGGCGTATTGGTTGGTGCACTTGCACGGATTGCAAAAGGATCTGGGTTCGATTGCCAGAGGAGATAACTAGCTTTTCTTTCCGTAGTTCGCCTCGGCATAATATTGAGAAAGTCTCTTACCTGATATTAATTGTTTTCTCATTCAAGTTCATGGACAATATGGAAATTCTGCAAGGATTCCCTAGGGATCCGTGGACCCCTGATTAAGAAAAAATTCTCCTAAACCAAGCAACACTCCGGTCTATCGCCCCAAGGGTGAATTTACTATTGTTTCTTCCCTTTCAGGGGTAAGTGAGTTGTATCGAAAGAGTGTGTTTGCTCTTCACAGTTTTGCGTGAGTATATATTCTAGCGTGTGAAGTATCGGAGACGACGCGGGTTTCCAGAATCTGAAATACTGACGCTCTATGTCTAATACCCTTAGGAAAGAAATGGAGAGCAGACATTTGTGAAAATTCTCTCTCTTGAAGCGGATTTTAAACCTGCTTTTTCTACTTCCCATGCAAACAGGGCTTAAAAGATTACAAGATGATAATGGTTTGAGTGTTATTAGTTCTCAGTTAAGTGCTGTCATTTTACCATCAAAATCAACGAGATGGAATGAGCAATGAATTTTTGTTTCGGGTACGCCACTGGATGGGTCAAATCCGAGATTCAATCCATATACTGAAGTGATAGATAGTCATTCAAAGACCAACGTGAAAACTGTCAGCATTGATCGATCAAACGTAATCAAAAAAGAGGTAGTTTTTGTTTTCATGACTCTGAATTTTTTTGTCTGAACGGTGACGGAGCATGGAAAACCGATGACACGACAATCATATCAATTAATCAACCCCCCCCCCCCACACATCTGTAAGAGATGATGAAACTTCGGTGAAAGATGGTAATAATTTTCCGAAACATTCCGATCAAAATCAGAAATCAGCTCCGTAGGTAGGTGATCAGTGATTCGTTTCGTGGTTACTCACCGTATTATGATGATGGAGGTGATGGTGGAGATGATGCTGTAAATGAAGAGGCGACGTATTTGTAGTAGTCGATGAATTGAGACCACCAGCATCGTGAGCAGTGGCGTGTTTGTTGTTGTGGTGGAGCGCTTGCTGGTGAGCGTAGCGCTTACCAGACGGCGGTACCTCGATGCCGTTCTGGGAACTCTGCTGAAGTACATCTATCGATGTTCTTGATGCACAATTCAATTTCGGATCTGCAATATTAAAATAAACCATACGCACGTTGTAATAATTAAATTTATATTTAATGAATAAAAAAGCAATGGGATGTAAAACGTGTATTGATTAAATGCATCAACGATCCTTGCGAATATTCAAGAGCAAAAAAGCGCTGTCATATCAGTTGGAAAATTTTAAACAAGAGCTGTTTCTATTTTCTATAAGGCGTAATTTTGCGATGTGAGCTTCCGAATCTTCGAAAACTTTCGAAAAGGCTGCGAAACCTGCAGCTAAATTCCTCCACAGTGGAAGTTACAATGGAGGGAAATACAGTCGAACTTGGTTGATTCGAAGTCCAAAATCACCGGAGAAAAGTTGGAATTATCCAAAATATTGAATTATTCAATAATATGGATTAATCTATCCAGGATCAGCAAAAGGACTACATATAGGTTTGACTACATTTATAGGGTGAAAAAACATAGTCGGAATTAAGTGGTGTGCAGAGTTCCGATATACTCAAGTTGAACAATGGTAGAATGGACATTAAATTATCACATAAAAGATTGGAGAAAAACAGAATTTTAAAACTTTTATTAGTCATTGAAAATTTATTTAATAATTTGATCGAGAAGAGCATATATCCAGGCTTCTTGCAGAATTTTTCCAAAATAAATATTTGCTCATTTCAAAGTCAATTTTTTCCCTCTAACTTCGAATTATCCAAAAAGTACGAATTAAACAAGAAATTTCAACATTAAACTAAATAGAAAACTCAAGAAGAATTCGTAAATGTTTAAATTATCCAAAATTCGAATTAACCAAGTTTTTTTTTTCTCGAATTACCAAGTTCTACTGTATATTTTTTTTGAGGAGAATATCGTAAGGAGTGTTTCACGAACAACATCTGAAAGAGATAAACTAAAGAAATAAATTTGGTTCTAAGAATTATAAAATATTTATCAAGGGAAGACGCGAAATTCATCTTATAGTGTCATAACGTGTAAAATAATAACTGGAGAGAATGTATAAAAAAAAATTATACGATGGATATGTTAATTAGTAACATGTGCACCTTTCTCTATTATTTTCGACTTTATCAGTCGAAAGAAATTTATTCCTTGATATATGAGCGAAAATTTGATGAGATATCGATAGTTCAAATTCTTGATTTTTGCTATTTTTCAAATGCTAAGATGACCAAGTCGTAAAAGAAATATGCAGATAGTTGAGGGAAAAAAAGAGAAAAAGGAAATTCAAGAGCTTTAATTACTTATACGTCGATGAATGTTACTGGATGAATTTCGTTTTATACGTCGGGGATTTTTTTTAATGTGTCGGTTTTTTTTTTCTTCTGTCAGAGATCGTACAAATACAGCGATACCTCGACTACCGAACGCCTGCCTCGGCTTTCGAGTTTTTCTGCTAACGAACATTTTTTTCGTGTTTTTTCTGCCTCGGCTAACAAACATTTCCGTTGATATGGAAGCATGCGCTAACAAAAAACAGCAGTGTCGTAAGCTGAATTTTAGCGTCAATGATTGATTGACTCATCACTCTCGAGTCCGATTAACTCATGTCCCTCTCGGAATCTTTTTCCAGATGTATCTACACTTATTTTCCTGAAATTCTTTGAACGTGATTCATTTAAAGTGAAAGATTCAGAAAAGTAGAAAATGCATTGAAAAAAAAAAAAAAAAAAGAGCCCACGTTTTCATATTACGCGTTCTTTCTGTGCAATTTCTTAGCATCAGACTGATGAACCGTCTGGACATTCTAGGAGCATATCTTTTACATCTACATGTATCAGACACAGAAATGAGATGACCAAATCGCAAATGGATAGGGAAACCTAGGAACTCGACTGGGTTGTGTCAACACCCGAGACCGTTTTAAGAGGCTCATGGGTTCCCGGGTAAAATTATTTTTCCGAGGCCGGTAAATAGACCTGGATAAAAAATTACCTGCCTACCAATTCATATGTTTACTTTCAAAATTTTAACTAGAGTTCATTTTCATGAGGCACCATATTTTTTTCCATGCGTTTAGACGGCTATGTCAACACCAGCTTTATTAGACAAAAGCTGGTGTTGGTTGTGTGTAGATAGTTTAAAATAAAAGGATCTCTAATATTCTCATGTGTTCCTGTAAATTCCTATTTATATAATTTTGAAGCTGTTCATTTTAACCTTATTATTTCGTATTAAATATGATTAGCATTACCTTCGTGAGGTGGTGAAAATGGTGGCTCCGATCCCGAATCCGGTGGACTGTCAGGCAAATGATGACTGAAAAAGACAAAAGGAAAGATTAGTAAATTCTTTGTGTAATAAGATGATTACGAATCAATAGCAATTATCATTCGGGGCTCATGATAACCACAGCTCCCAATCCCACCCCTCGGGATTAAGCCATCTCATAAGATACCATGTAATATTTGGAGATTCTAACCCTTACTCCAAGGAGCAACGTTGCTCACTTTGCGGAATACTGATCTAAACATTCAAGCACTTCTTTGTGATAAATTTTTTTAAATTGACATTGGAATGTTGATGGGCTTTGCCTCCATTGATCTTGCCCAGTGATTCCCAACGTGGGCGTGTACGCCCTCTAGGGGGTGATGGAAAGTGAGGCAGGCGGTAGAAGCTACGGGTGTAACATAGGATCCTATGGGTGAGATTGCGTTGGGGGGCGATGGGAGAAAAACATTTCTGAAGAACGGGGCGACGGGTCAAAAAAGGTTGGGAAACTATGATCTAGCCCAGTGTTTCTTAACCCTTTTTTGCCCGTGGCCCCTTTTGAACCATATTTTTTTCTTGTGGCTCCCCGTCTTACCCAGAGTCTTCAACTCTCACCTAGAAGCAAGATCCTTTATACGTATTGAAATGGTTTTTCTAGTGAATTTATACTGAACGAAAATTTATCAAAGAAAATTGTCCTCTAGACCACTGGCCTATAATTTATTCATCTCCCCGCTAGTCCGAGTTCTATTCAGGACCGTCTCAACATCATGCCCCCTAGGCAAAGTTATGCTATGGTAGTTTCGTACTTACCTAGAAATAAACAGCCTACATATTTCCTACTTATTTTCAAAATTAATTGTACTATACAAAATATCATAAGGTGGGGTCACTTATGGACATGAGGCCCCCGGGCATGACCCCTCACAAGAGTGGGACTGACAAAGCTGCAGCCCGGGGCCTGATATGGTTTTCATAATTTTTTGTTTTCACACTTTAACATAGAGGAGGGAGTCGAGTCTGTGAAAATTCTAACCGGGGGCCTGCGAATAACCCCATCCTAGGGAACTTGTGACAAAATGTAGGCGGTGAGGCCCGGGTGGATCCAAGCCCTAAGACGGCCCTGGATTTACGGGTGGTTTCGTTGAATTCTATAAGTGTATAGTCACTAATATAAAAGCTTTATTTCTTCACACCTTAATTTTTCTTCTTAGCTCTCTGCAGCCCTCCAAACCACCTGTCATGGCCCCTTTCTCCATTTTCTTCCGTGGCCCCCTTGAAGTATCTCAGTACCACTGGGGGGTCATATGACCCCCCGGTTGAGAACCACTGATCTAGAAGAGTTGATCAACTTTGCCCAAGAATATTGAGAAGACACCAACGAATAAGGCAAATACACAAAAAATAATAAGTCCTAATGCATTTCGACACCAATGGGTGCCGTCTTCAGAGGAAAAATTTAACCACTAGTCTCGCTGACCGAGTTCCCACTTGGGTTGAATACCAAATCTTAACGCTCGGTTGCTCAGCGGAAGAAGTACGTCTGTTCACTTCAAACGTCGTGGTCAGAATGAAGCTGTGAGCCTGCGTGAGATACTAATGCAGCGTCCTGATTGGACATTTACAGAATAACACTATTCCGCAAATGTCCAATCAAGACGCTGCATTAGTATTTTTATTATTTTTTGTGTATTTGCCTCATTCGTTGGTGTCTTCTCAATACCACTGATCTAGCCCATTGGTTACGAAACTTTTAAGCCACGATTTTTTTAAGCCCAATTAACTACCATGTATAATGCAACAGTTAAAATGACCTACCAAGTTCTTTGCTTCCGAACTCGGAAGACAGATAGCAGCATTTCTTAAACGCATAAACGGGCATTCCTCATACACAAACGTCACGTTAGATACTCTCATTAGATTTTTTTTTAAATTTTAACAAATTAATTGAGAAAAACTTTTTAAACAAATCATTGCGTAAATGTAATGTCAGTCAAAAATGGATGGAAAAGTAATGGCATCGATCACTAACGGCAGGAAAAAAAAAAAAAAAGCGCAATTCTAGCAATTAAAATACAGCGATAGCAAATGTGATTTACTTACGGCTTGGTGAAGTTCGACGAAGAAATAGTTCCTCCTCTGTGTCGGAAAGACACAGACCTTCCAAGTGACGCGCCCGAACTGATTCCATGAGGCAACTGAGATTCCGTCCTCAACTGTGAAGTCAACGCTGAAGGCGCATCGGTCGTCGTTGCTATAGTTTGGCCACGATTCGAACCAACGACGTACAGTTGTTCCTTGACGGACTCGGACGACAATTTCAGATCACTACTAACCAGAGCTTCTTGAAAGTATCTACGTACACATAAATACAGACACGTTCGATTAATTTATTGTTGTCATGTTAATCGTCTATATATAACATAATATGCTCAACCCGTGACCCGCGGGCCAGATGTGGACCGTAACGTCGAGCCTAATTTTGTAAAAAATGAACTAAACGACGAATTTACTTGAGTGATCCGCGATACAGTTCCAACAGTTTTAGTAATAGTTGGCCACTTGCCTTTGACAATTCTATTGTCTATAATAGGCAACCTTATTTGCCTTCCACGAATTTTCTGGCTGTAATTGACTTGCCTTTGAAATTTTTGTGGCTGTAATTGGCAACTTTACTTGCATTCGACAATCTCAGGCCAAAATCCCTATGTATCCCGCCTTCCCGTATTTTTATTAAGGGAATGTGGTCAACCTAGCAGGATTTTATCGCATTGTGCAATGCACAATGTGCATATTGATACTTTTCTACCGGAACACCTTTTGCTGGCAAAGTGGAACCCCTCGGTGGGCGTCCCTGCCCTAAATGTATTGTTTGAAGTGCATTGGGGGAGGAGGCTAGTGATAATGAGATTTGGCACTAGGATTTTTGATACTAAGAATGTAAAGTGTTAGACAGATACTGCCAACTAGACGGGTTCCCTTAGAACGTCACATTTGTTTTGAGCCTATGGTACTGTTAAGACTACCCTGAGCTTAGAGCCCAAGTAATCCTTTTGTGAGCAATCCACAACTATCCCTCCGCTAATGCTCAGCAACTAATCGGTTTGAACACAAGACTGCTTTTTGCAAATTTAATTATATAAACGAAAATTACTTTATAGGTACAAGAAATATCAGTCACGAGCACCCTTCTTCAGAATGAAATCATCCTCGTGACAACCCAACACGTCTTATGTGGCTTGAATAGGGTGGTTAATTGAAATTACACGAGTACGGAATCCGGCACAAGTATCGAGCACATTTGAGTGAGCACTGAGGTGTTCGTGAGCAGCGCATTTATGATGTTTGGTATGTATGTTACGGTAAATGTGATAAACCGGTTATTATGCATACTTACCAATCGTCTTGGTAAGTTTGATAAATTTATTATTCCTACCAGTGATTATGCGTAATACCCAAGAGCCGTTAGTAAATTCGATAAATACTTGAAATTTATTGCTTTTATCTGTGATTATGCATAATACCCTGGTGTAATTGGTAATTTGATAAATATGAAAAAAATGACAAATGGGTCTGGTATGTGTATGATGAATATAGTCGGACCCCGATATAATGATAACGAATTTTACGTTCGTACCCCGATATAATTACAAAGAATTTTACGTTCGTACCTCGATATAATGACACAATACATGTGTGAATTATCACATATAGCAATGATTGTCAACCTTTGGAAGCCCGGTTTCATCTACTCTAATACGACTAACGGGAAATGAATTGGGAAAAAGGAAACGGCCAAGCCGATAAAAGGGATTGATTTAGAGAAATTTATCAAATTTACCAAAATGCTCGGCGATTACGCATAATAACTGGTTACTATGAACGCATTTTTATACGGAATTACGCGATTTGATTGGCTAAAGCGCTTCCTATCGACAAAAATTTAATTACCATAATTTCTCGTGATAAAACCTCGCTTTGTGTAGTCTTCAGAGTTAATTTTAATTTTAGCTCATGAACAAATTAAAAGCCAAGGATTATAATATTTTTTAGATATTTTGACTTCTAGGAAATTTTGTGAAATTTTTTAACAGTATTTTATATTCAATATTAAAAAAAAATACAATATGAAATTCTAAGTTGGACATGACCTATACTATCCATAGAATTGGGGCGCAATCTCACTTCTCAGTTCATTATGAAGACTACACAAATTTGTAGAGGACAATAATATTATCGGTCCAGAGCAGCACGGTTTCCGCAGCAAGTACTCAACCACCACTCAATTATTGCGGTTCGTAGAACGAATTCAAGAAGCCAAAATTTATAAAGACACTGCAGCAGTAGCCTTTTTCGATTTAAAGAAATCTTTTGATAAAGTTTGGCACAATGGGCTGCTGTTTAAGATGATTCGCATGGGAATGCCGTATAACATCATCAAATTTGTGAGCAATTATCTCGACTCGCGCTCCTTCCGAGTACAGATAAATGACTCAATATCTAATTCTAGACAGATTCGTTCATCAATAGCTCAGGGAAGTGTGTTAGGTCCCATCCTACACAATTTTCATGTGAATGACTTCTCAGTTGCCCCTAAGGGTTTCGCCGCTCTTTATGCCGACGATAGTGCCCTTTGTCGTACAGATAAGGACCCTGGCAAGGCTCTTTCAAACTTGCAAGAAATGGTAAGATTGGTCGAGCGCTGGTGTGTGCGAACCCGTGTTGAACTGAATGCAGATAAAACCAAATTCATGTGGTTCACTAACAAGTCCTCATTACCACAACAAGCACACATAGAGGTACAAGGAGTTATAATCAACCCAGTCATTCACAATAAATATTTGGGAGTGATAATGGACAAGAGATTCAGTTTCTCCCGGCAGTGTGTTGATGCCATCCGTAGGGCGACCGTGGCCTCGGTCATGCTCAACAGACTATGCCACAGGCACTCGAGTCTTTCAATTCGAAATAAAATTATTCTGTATAAGATGGCAATTAGACCGATTCTTCTGTATGCTGCGCCTGTCTGGTTGTTCTCGAAGAAAATGAATATCATCGCTCTGGAGAGATTTCAGAACAACACTCTGAGGAGATACACCGGACTACCTTGGTACGTTAGAAACGTTAATATCAGACGTGATTCCGGAGTAGCTGATGTAACGTCATATGCAAAGAAACTGGCAAAGAACTTACTTGATAGATTGAACGATTCTCAATTTCACACCTTGCGGAGATTTATACGACACTAGACACAAAGCACGATTAAAAAGACCAAAAACTTTTCTACACATGCCTCGACCTGTGTTGCCAGGTCTATGAACATTTGAAAACTACGAAATTATGGCTCGGCTCTCAAGAGCCGAAAGAAAAAACGAGCTTGAAAGGAAAAAAAAAAAAACCCCTTGGGTCTCAGGTGAACCTACGTCTTCACCCATCTTATTAGAATCTAACTATCATTGCAAAGCGCACTACTGCACAGGAATTGGCAGAGTCATGATGAAGGGGGTTTGATGGATTATAACTATCCATTGGAACCCCGTTCCACCAATTACGGTTTTCGGTCATGCAAAATTCTATTTCTCTGGTATAATGTAAACATGAAATCCTCGAGGTTGACTAAACGTACAATTTCACGTGTGAAGTAATTTTAGTGCTTCAATGGAAAAGCATGAAATTTTTTTTTATCGTTCTGATATTTTGAGTTCCAGGAATTCTTATTCGAGGCTTTTTTGACATTATTTTAGTCTTTTTTTTCTTGAATATTGTTGAAAATTTTTAAATGGTACCTTGCGCTTCATATTCGTCTATAAGTCGGTGGTTCCCAATCTTATTTTCCTTCCCGCACCCCTAGAGCAATGCGACCTACCTTCCTGCAACCCGCTTGGATAATACGTTTTTCATCTGTTAGAAAAATTCAGGGTTATTTTTTTTTTCTGTAATTGATTACATTAATTATCCTATAATTAATTCCTATGAATTCTTTTACTTATTATATAATGTCTTTTCAGCTATGGCTAATATTTAATTTTGGCTCCATTTCTTTTTGAAAATTAATTCCAAAACGAAACTATAAAAGAAAACATGTTTTTGCATTTTTTAAGATTTGGAAAGAAAGATTCATTGAATAGTTCTTCCTTTATTTATTCCAGCCCCTAATAACTATAAATTAATGCTTCTTTGACGTCTTTCCTGAATCATGTGTGTTCACGACAGTATCAAATCTAAGCACAACATTCTAATAACGCGAATGCCTCATCCACGAATCACCGACCGAAGCTTTATGAAGAGATGTGACCGAAGCTTCAGTCGCAGAAGAGATTGGAAAAAGGTTGAAGTCCAATCACTCCTTCCGGACTTTCGTGCAGTGTCTTCTATCGACAAAAATTTGAAATAATTTTTTTGCTAATAAAAAAAAAAAATCACCCTTCATATTTATAAACTTTCTCTGAAAAACCGCATTTAAATACCTCAATTACTTCAATTTTTATGAATTCTTAAATTATTTACGGATTTATGGGACACCCTGCGTAACGTAAACAGAATTTTCGACATTTTTCATCTCCCCCTTCCCGGTCAACAAAATTAAGTAAGTTGAGCCAAAGCCTCCAGACTAGTACACTAGTCTTAAAACCAACAGGCGCCTCCCTCCTCCAACCCCGAGGAGTCCTCAGGGTGGAAATCATCTAGAACGGCGTCGCTGCTTATTTACATGCGTTCGAAAGACGCACAGTACTTACATGTTATTTTCATTGTCGTCATTGATGTAATCTTCCAGCTGGCTGAAGTCGAGCGTCTCGTTTTCAATTCCACCGAGATCAGCTCTCCCTGAATTAACGAAAGGAAAAAAACAAAATTATTGTTCTACTTTATATTCAACAGAAAACTTTCTATTCAGAATTCACATAGTTTTAATATGTGTAGGAAGTGTGGAGGGAATATATATTGAAATTACATTTTTTTAATTTTTTTGATTATTCCAATTCAAAGATGATGAGAACCTAAAACTTCCATTTTTTTATAGAAAAATTTGGATTCTTACCGTTGTGTGCATTAACAAATGTGTGATATTTGAATATTAAATATCATGTCTGCGAAAACAATCCTTTTAAAAAATGTTACCTGATGGGTAATATGAAATAGCGGGCTCAAAATGAAGAAAACTAACTAGGATTGATCGAAAACAAGATATAATGTAACAGTAAATAATCGCCTGTAACAGTAAAAATAATACTTTCATATATAGAAACGTACATGGACGGTGCCTTTTATATACGCTCCAAGGTTGAAATATTCTATCTGCTTCCATAGCTTAGATGGTAGAGCACTCGTCCGGCAAGCGAGAGACCGGGGTTCGAGTCCCCGTGGGGGGGGGGGGGGGCAGTGATGAATTTTCTTCCTTGTAATCTTCATCTCCACAAATAACCAGTCTTTCGATGAATCTTATAATACTTTCATAGTTTGTTTTTATAGTTGATGATATACTGAATTTACTCGAGGGTGCATTGCTCTTTTAATAATTGTAGAAAGACGCAATAGCACTTTTGCTTTCTGATTCCGAAATTCTATAATAATCTACCCAGAGAAATCACTGACACTACTACATTTACTTCCTTTAAAAAACGCCTCAAACTTTACCTTCTCGAACTCATTAAGTCCCATTTCTGATTACATACTCTAACATTATGCTTAATTAAATCATATCTTTAAATCACCTTCCATAATCCTATACAAATTCATGTGTTGGCTTCATATTTATTATGTATATCGTTAATATGTTATTCATATTTTTTTTTCCTTTTGTGTATTTCGGGTCAATATTAAGAACTCATGTTGATATTATTCATATGTAATTTTTATAGCACCTCCGCCGTTGAGAATATCCTTTATTATTTATATTGCAATTTTTAACATATTTATTTTTTGTTAATTATACTATTTTTATCTGTAACTACTATATTTTTTGTATTTTTTTCTCATCATATATCTGTAACTAATATCACTGTACTGTATTTTTTAAACCTACTCATTGCAACAACCAGTACGGGACATTTGTCTCCTTGGTTGCCATATAACATGTATTCATACAAATTGTAAAATAAATTTGAAATTGAAATTGAAATTAATTTGATACTTCCTTGCTTTTGTGATAATTTTCTTGAGTCTTCCTCGCACTTGTGATAATTTACTTCAGGCTTTAGCGGTCATTTAGTAGCGGCTCTGTCACCCTAACGGTCACATATCCATTATGCTCTCAAGATTGTTACTGTCGTGCCCAAAATAGTAGAATAAAGTGTCTTATTCTTACATATTAACCCTTCATTTATTTATTTGGCAGTGTTGCTTTCGAACACAATATGAGTTTTTTTTTTTTTTTTTAATAAAGGCATTATTTTGAGCTCATTTCGACATTGATGTTTTTAGGCAACTCCTAAACATTGGATTTTTACTTGTGAGATGTTCATGAAGTTCCTATAATTACCAGGTTAGAGTGGCTCAAAGGTACACACGTCTCCTATTTCTTGACAGGCCAAGCAAGAACGATTTTTGACTTTTGCATTTTGGAGGGAAATATCATATGTGGGGGAGACATATTGCTTTGCATTCTTCAACAACGATAGAAAAGTAAGTTGTCATACAATAAATGACATTTTTATACTTGTGTGTTCCCTGAAGTGAAACATCCCATATTTTTTTAAATATTGACAATAAACCTTTTTATGACATGTAAAATAGCATTCAGTGTACCTTCAATTGCTTAATATAATCCCTGAAAAATGTTTCTCTTCTGGATATTTTAATGCTTGCCAATTAAAGGGACAATTCTCTTCCTAGACGTACATCAATATTCTCTGCTCGGCTTTTAGACGGGAACCACAGAGACAGTCATTCATGGGAACCACGAAGCGGTACACTTTGAGAACGATTGGAGTAGGAGCATGATAACAATAATTAACTGGAAAATATCATGCACATGCAACGAAGCATTATATTGTCATTAAGAACAAAAATGAAGTATACAGTCGATAAGTCGAACACGGTACAAAGCGCGTTAAGTCGAACTCCGATAGCTGAAACATCTGTTTAAGTCGAAGTTTTTACTCAGCTCCAAAACCTTTTCCGTGTTTTAGTGTTAGAATTTTGCTTTTACTCTAAGTTTTCTTCCTTTAAGTCGAAGTTTTTGTGAATGAGAGAAATTTAAAAAGTAGCTTGCAATGCGATATTAGCAATGCAGTATTAGCAATGCGACTTTTTTTAGCATTTTAGCAATAGAATTTAGCAGATTCATTTAGCGGATTTATTTGTCTGCTTGCAAAAAATGTATGGCTTTCTCACGAAAGGAGGACAAAAAAGAGAGAAAGAGATAGTCAGAAATCACCGCGTTTTTTTGACAGAAAACAATCTTTATTTATAATTCGTTTCATTTATACGAGTATCATATATGCGTCCATTTCTATAATACAGTATGTGCGTCTAGTTTATTTCTAAATATTCTCATTCAATAATTAAATTGGACTAATTTTTTTCGATTTTCTCAATCCCCAGTAGCTTGACATGTTATTACGATATTTGTAATCGGCGCTATTATTATATAATAAATCTTTCCTCTCCTCACTATTAAATCGGAACTGCCGATTAGTCGAACTAACGATAACCCCGAAGTTTTTCGTCGGTCGCTGCACATTCGACTTATCGAGATTTTACTGTAGTTGGATCATTTACCTAAATTGTGAAGAAAAAATGAACTAAGTATTAGGAGGGTCCTTGAAAACACGGAACATATTACATCTTTTGCATTATTTCTTTCGGGGGGAGGGGGCCCAGACGCACCATGATTGAAGAGGGCTTCAATGGAATGACATAAAAGTATTAGCAACTACAGACACAATCACGGGTGCGATATGAATATTAGATGACGGTTACCATTACCATTTTTTTTGAGAGAGAGAGCCCATGTATCTAACAATGATGCCGTGACAGCATGCCGCGTGCACAACCAAAATAAAAAAAATGGCTCGCGGTGGGCCACATTTGAGTCACAAAGCCAATGCAAATGCTAGAGATACATTTTTTTTGACTGGTGCAATCCTATCAACGTGTTGTTTAATATCGGCGTCGTGCGTTTGAAAATTTCGCGTGTCGCTAGGAACGACGCATGGTCGCGTTTAGGGAGCTTTTGTCGCAAGCTTTTACTTTTGAATTATTATTATTTTTTTGATAGCGTGATCATTAAACAGCCAGTAACTATTCATTCGCTGAGAGTTGTGCGTGAGCAGCTGTCTTGGTCCTCCGCCTTTTTCATACCAATATTTGGTGGTGCATTGCCATAACTCCACTGTGGCCATTTTACCGACGTCATCGTTGATAATACACGTTATTGACGAACGTTCATTGAATCGTGTATTAAAATAAAACTTATACATTGAAGTTTCCACAAAACTAAAAACATTTGTATTCCATAAATTGTGTTACCAGACATCCCGCTGTCCCGGCGGATTTTCAAATGGTTTCTGTAGAACTTGACCTAATAGTGTTCAACCGCGTCTAGTAGTGTTTTCAACCGGGGATTTCCTGCGGCCAACGAAACACTTCGCCCATTTCATGTAGCCGCTACTGCATAGTTTTTGATTAAATAAATAAAATACATATTGGTTCTTATTTCTGTCTTTTCCGTAAGTACGTTCGGTGAATTTCTTCTGTTTATGCAGTTTTGGCCGGTCTTTAAAATGCAGTAAAACACTTGTTTTGTGGACACCGGTAAGACAGAAAAAATTGTCAGTAAAAGAGGGGTGACCGTTAGTCAGAGGTTGCAAATGCATACTTTTATTATAGCTATATATTTAGAAATAACATTATGGCTAATGTGCTTGAATTTTCATTTTATGTAAGGTATCATGTTGAAGGTCTGCCTGTTCTCTGCGGAGAAAGTGTTCAGTTGCTGCAATCTATTTTTTATAGATAAAACTGGCAATGAACGAATATTGTGTGCAATTTAGGTTTCGTAACGTCTCTTAATCGCTGTGGCAAGACTGTTTCAAATGGAAGACCGTCTCGCATGGCGTCCTCAGTGCGCCAACTTTTTCCGACCATCATTGTGCCACCTGCGGGGATCGAACCAGGGATCTGGCAACGAGAGTCCAATATTTCATTACTGAATGAAGTGAAACTGATGTGAGATTGTTGGCATTTAATCCACTAGCTCTTTTTTTTTGCACATTTTCATCGCGACTTTTTGTTGCGAGAGAACTGAAGGGCAAAATATCGTCATTAAATGACATCCATAGATGACGTCTTCAAAATTGGAATAATGACTATTTTTATGACGTCCAAATTAATGACATGTACATGTGTATTAGCCACTTCATTTTTTGACATATCCTTCCGTATAAACTTGAGAATAGAACTTCATTGATGCCGACGATTTTTTCTGACGAATCTCTAAACAAAATCTTTCCGGTTATTATTTCGACCGCGATCAGTAAGAAGCAAGAACGGTCTAAATCAATGAATAAGATCTTCCTAATTAACGTTAACTCTTTATTTCACGAAGTTTAAAAAAAAGGTTGTGAGTAATTCTAAGCTCCTTATCTAAATTTTGTTTTCCTATCACCAATTAGATATTTTACCAAAAAAAAAAGCAATTACTGTATAATTCGGTTACCAATCGAACCGTGACCAAAATTTACGAAAGTTTCACAACAAGAATTGTCCACTGAATTTCAAGAGCCGCAAACATACGGTCAAAACGTGAGGCCAAAGAAAACAAAATTATACGTTGTGAGAAAGAGTACTAAACGAGAGAGAGAGAATGGCTTCACATCATTTATTCCGTAAAAAAAACAACGAGCAAATCCCTCCTTTTAATCCGAGAGAGAAGATATTATTCTCGAATAATTCATGAACTATCTGCATACTGTTTGTTTGACAGTATTACTTTACAGCGTTCGATTATTAGAGGAAGCGGACCACACTCACTAATGCCGAGAAAAGCTTGTTTTGGTCTGATTACTCTCGAAGCAATAATAATAATAATCGTCATCGATACTCTGCAAACAGGAAGAGGTTTTTAAACAACCGAACTTAACCTGTTTTGGACATTGCAGAATGTAGACTGCAATCGGCCATTAAGTCCATTCCATAGAAGAAAAAAAAAAGTTGTAAGTCCTTCAAAGATTTACGATTCATAACAATTGGTATACGTATTGAAATATGAACGGAGTGCCCCATAAATTCGTAAAAATGAAAATTCTTAAAAGTTAAAGGAATTGTTATACAGGCATCCCTCGCCTTACGCGTTTTCGCTATAGCGCGATTTTGAAAAACCAATGTTAGAAACCACTGAAAAAAATACATGCCCCGTCAAAATTTTTACATTCCCCGGGCAGTTCGGGCAATAGCCCCGATGATAACGTTGTCGTTTTTAGAAAGTATTGGTTGACATGTTTTTCTGTAAAAGTATGTGGTGGTTTTTAAGAGCTCCACTTTGATATAAACGGGCCAATGATATAGCCAAAGCAAGAATTAAAGTCAACTACTAAGACCACAGTGAAGAGAGGTGGATCCCCCCCCCCACCCAAAATGCGAGGAAAATGGCCGATGGAAATGGGATAACATGATCAAGAGTTTGTTGTTCTATCCTTTGGTTACACCCCCCCCCTTCCTCCCACAGGGCCGTCTTAAGTGCACCATAGGCCCGCACTGGCAAAGTGATTTTTCTGCCGCCCTCTCTCACCAAGCTAGAAATACCCGCCTTCAAACTATTGACAATTATCAGATTTCATTATCACGAGGCTTCTTTTGTACATACAGAATTTGGCCTCGAGTTTCATTTTAACTTCTGAAAATTTGAGTACAATTAAAGATTTGTCATGATCGAATTCTGTTGCATGTATTTTTGAATCTACAGTAGACGAGACAAACGTGGATAAAACACTTAAATCCAACTCACCAGAGCTCGTCCGAACATCTTTAAGTTATACGTTGACAATGCAATCAGAATTTTGAGAAAATGATCGGAATGATTGCCATATTTGCGTGGGATATTCGGGATTCTCTGGCTTTCTACGATAGTTTTTGTACTGATGAAGAGTGCTGTTTTACATCTGAATCTCAACCTTTTCACTTAAAAAGTTATCCGCTATTATCCGGAACTCTTTAGGAGATAAAGATCTACAATCACACATCAGAGCCAGTCTCAATTAAGTTATTAAGTCAGAAGTAAAAAGTTATTTCTCAAATTCATCCCCATGGCGTAAGTTCATGAGATTTATAAGTTTATTATTAAGTTTTTAAATAAAAAATTAATCACAGAAATCTCTTTTGCAGCTGGAGTTGAGTTTATCTTCCTTATTCTTCGGTGAAGAAACTCCCCCATCCCCCATTCCTATCACACCCACTCCTATCCCCGTGGAGGAAGCCAAAAAGACTATTAACCTGGTCTGACTAGAGAGCATGCCATAAGGTTTTGGAGACAATAACTACAGAGAGGAACGTAGACTTGGTTATGGGAGGGGGTTGCAGAAAAGATCTACGCGTGCTATGGATGACATACGAGGCTTAAGTATTCTCAATACAGTATTATATAAAAGGCTTAAGCAAAGAAAAAAGGAATGATTTCTCCTGAATATGTTTACACTGGAGGAACGCAGGTGTCGGGGGGATGTGATCGAAGTGTTTAAAATTTCCAACGAGATGGATAAGATGGACCATGCGTTACACCGTCAATTAACTGTTACGAAAAGGGGACACCAGTACCGTTTAGTAAGGGAAAATTCAAGGTTGTGATGTCGCAGGGAGTTTTTCCTTTAATAGGGTTGTCAAATTAATGGAATAGTGAATAGTTTACCTATAGAAGTACGATAAACCGAATGCAATAAATCGAGAAGCTATGCATACTTAGATAAGACAACCATAATATTTTCTACTAATGCAATCACGGTCTTTTTACACTTAAAGCACTCCCATCATCCACAGATGACGAGCGGGTCCGCAATGTTCATAATTATTCGTAATTATTTGAATATAAAGGTAATTAGTTAAATTTTTTAATTTATTCAAATGCGTAATTGTTTAAGGATTATTTTGTATTTAAAAAATTATTTGAAAGATGACTAGGTAACAAGTGTGGTATTAATTGAGGCTTGGCTTTTGGTATTCGTAAAGGACACGTGCAGGGCGGCCACGAGTGATAAAAGATGTAAGAAAAGAAGATGGTGCTTTAGGCCAACTGCCGATGAAGCACAATTGATCTGGCAAGGTATGAAGCTATGAAATAAGAATGTGAGATGGAAAATACGTGAATAGTGGATGTCAATAGATTCCTCCACTGAAAAGAAGATGCAACTTCAAAAGAAAGAGAGGGTATTGAAGAGTGAGAATATATTAGAAAGAGATCGAATCGTCATGTATACATTACCCTTAAGCAAACTGCCGGTGCGACTTTCACACTGGTGTGTAACCGTCTCCTTCGAATCCGGGGTTCTAAGGAGGAGCCGAAGAGGATGTAAAATCAGGAGGCCCGATGGTAGAAGGAACATAGAATAGAGAGTTAAAAAAGATAAAATCGAGAAGTGAGAAGTTTTGGTTTGATGGAAGTGGTTTTGGTTTGATGGAAGTGGTTTTGGAATAGCGAGGAGTCGTGGGACAATGAGCCGAGAATGATGGTATGTCCAGGTACATGAAAAATCGAAGTGTCGTAGTTCCGTTTACAGAAACATGATTACAGTATAACCCAGTGATAAACGCACGGAGGCCAGTTTAAAGTATAAAAATATTGAATTTAGAAGTTTAAACACAGCAGACATCAATACAGACTGTAATTTATGTCCTTAACAATATAAAATTTTTTATGCTATCAGCACAATTGCAGGTAACCTTTATCTAATGTATCTGAGGCGTTACACATTACATATCAATCCAACAATTACATAACTGGACATTACGGGTTAAGGGAACAATAGATTGGTGTACTCACCCCGGTCCTCGGTGGTGATCTCCTTGCCATCCTAGGCCTTCACTTCCTCCACACGGCACTTTCGCACTTCCTACACACGGCACTACGACACTTCGATTTTTCATGTACCTGGACATACCATCATTCTCGGCTCATTGTCCCACAACTATCAACTCGAGTCCCCTCGACTCCTCGCTATTCCAAAACCACTTCCATCAAACCAAAACTTCTCACTTCTCTATGTATGTTCCTTCTACCATCGGGCCTCCTGATTTTACATCCTCTTTGGCTCCACCTTAGAACTCCGGATTCGCTCCGTCTTGCAATTTTGTTTTCCGTGCTACATTTTAATTTGAGGCCTCAATCAAGGGCAATTCGATTGGACTTTCGCGTGACCATTCCTGAGAAGATCTGTGCTATTCATCTGCCCTAATAAATTTCGGCCCTTCATAAATAATTAGAACGCCGACGTGCACCGGTCACCTTCATATTAATACCTGAAGCCACCCTCATGTTACTTGCAGAGCACAGGTGCTCTAACGGGCAATGCCGCTTTTTGTACTAGATTTCCTCTCTTACCTCCTTTACATCCATTTCTAAGCGAGCAATATCCATACTAGTCATTAAAATTCTAAAATTCATTATTCTCGCTCTCCAAAGCACCATCTTCTTTTCTTACATCTTTTATCACTCGTGGCCGCCCTGCATGTGTCCTTTACGAATACCAAAAGCCAAGCCTCAATTAATACCACACCTGTTACCTAGTCATCTTACAAATAATTTTTTAAATACAAAATAATCCTTAAACAATTACCCATTTAAATAAATTAACAATTTTAACTTATTACCTTTATATTCAAATAATTACGAATAATTATGAGTGGAGCGGACCCGCTCATGCGAGCGTAGTAGTCTGCTCAATCATCCTGTGATCATTTGAAATGCTTTTTTTAAGGTGAAATTCTAAAAATGACGTACATGTTCTTGAGGTCTTGATTTTTTAAATTGTTTTTCTATTAGAGAGAGACTGCTTAATAATACTTGGAAAAATCCCCAACGAAAAAGTCAAATACAAGGATCACAATTTTGTATTTACCTCTTTCGTTAGTGATTTTTCGGAGTATTTTTCTATTCTCTGACAAGTTTACTTGTACTGTATGGAATTACTTGTACATGGGCTGGTGTAGTGGTAGGGTGTCTGCCATCAATCATTAGTGCGCCGGGGACAGTGGGGGTTCAAGAACAGATTTTGTGCAACGTACCACCCCCTTTTTGTGGATTATATTGAATTCGCAACGTCCGAGTTTGATTGCCATCTATCTTTCACAAAAAAAAGAAAAAGTTATCTTTTTTTTCTTGCTCCCGTAGGGAAAGAGAGATGCATTTCTCCAGCTATTCCCGCAGTCAATGAATTAAAAAGACATAATAATACAACAAAACTGTAATTTACTTCACATTTCTTATATATAATTTATTGTTAATGTTTTATTATACATATATTTTTATTCGGTTTAATCAAAATAAGATTTTTGGAATTAAACTTTTTTGTTGCTAGCTGTTTTGCTGCAGCTAGTTTTTAATTCCCATCTTCTAGAAATTGCTTATTCTCGGGCAACGAGACCACGCAGAGCCACCTATTACAAGAATTTTAACTAATTCATTGTCTTGTCAGAAAGAATTCGACTCTGAGAAGTCTAAGGGCAAACCCCTGTCGATCTGTTGATATATTTTTCACATTTCTTTTAAAATCTGTCCAAGTTTGTGGGACACTCTGTATTTACTCCTTTCAGATGCTCTTCGCGATATCATCGGAAAATATAAATTAGTGTTGTCAAAATATATTAATGTTATTAGCTGGCGAGGGGACACATGCGTCTCATTATGTTGGTGCATAAGTGTTGCGAGGAAAAGTTGTAGCTAATGATGGATGTCGACTGGATCGCACTCATTAACGCGATGTAAAGCTTTTAACGCTTCGATTCGCTTCGCAAAATTTTCGATCGCAACGGCAAGAGGAAACACAGGATCTGTCTTGTTCGCTTTTCGTCGGTATTTTTGTACTACACGCATACAATATAATTTTGTGTCGACGATACCATTATCTATTATGTTATGGTCTCTTTCTTCCGTCGGTTTTAAACACAGTAAGAATAGGAATTGCCTCATGTGATGGCAAAACCTTTTCATATTGTTTAGAAACAAATATTGTTTTCATATTTCTTCTTTTTTCCGGCAAAAATTGATGTTTAATTTTTTTGAAATTATCATTTTTGATTTTAGACCAGATTGTTTTCACGGGGTTGTAATATCGTGTTAACTATGTGGGTATCTTTCTTTCTTCCACATTTCAATGCATAAGTTTTGATTTCATAACTTGGAGTTTACCATGGTAATTAACGAGTCCAGTTCAAATGCGCTTTCTAATGGCGATGTTTTGAGAAGGATACACGAATCATGTTTTGTCTTTTTATTTTGCTTGATTGCTGAGATTGGTATATTCTAGATTGGATAAACTAGAATCACATACAAGACAAAAATTATTCTTTGATTATTTATATAAGGACTATTACGATTACGGACTGATTATCTGTGGATGATGCTACGATCACAATTTTTACTCCAGATTCTTTATTGTATATATGTATATCGTTGTTTGTTATTTTCACATAAATTAATAAATTTCCGGATACACCCATCCCCCGGGAAAGCTTCGATATCTCTCTGAGATGGGAAGCGGGGTGTGTCCGGTCCTTCAATGTTCAATGTCTTTTTATTTTGCAAATATTTCGTGAATTCATCCACGAACAGTTTCTCTTGAAATATTCAATCCCGTTCTATATTTTATTTCACTAGAAGAGTGCTCTTGTTGTAGAGCCAGTCTTCGTATTTTTCCGTCGTCGTGTTAACTGGTCACTAAGTGTCTTCCAGGTCTCGAGTTTGGTTCACTATTCTCACCACGTGCTACCACTCTATAGATGCCTCATTTAAATCAATTTGGTTCGATACAAATTTGAGAAACAGATTTACCTTGTGAGACCTCAGTACCCATATTCACAATACTTCCTTGTTCGAGGACCGAGTGGATTTTGGCGTAGTGGATAACTAACGAAATCATTCAAGGTTCATGTGGTAACAATGACAAATACCCTTTTGTGAAGTAAATCCACGTGGCATATTGTAATTTGCACGAATTTGATTTTGTGCCTATACTTATGAGGCACGTAAAATTCAATTTTTTAATTTGTTCCTTCGAAGTTTTACATTTTATGAAATCTTCACCCCCATATATTCTAGAATATGTACATGATCCCTGATCACCGATAAAAGTATTAACGATATTTATTTATCAGTTATTTTAAATTTTATTAAAGAATAAACTTTTGTGGTGCGCTGCAGTAAAAAAAAAGTTGCATCCACAACTCACAGTAATTAGATATATCCTCGATTTTAATTCGAAACAAAAAAGGTAATGGAGGGTTCAGTAACAGTTAATTAAAGTATTAATTTCGTGCTGGAAATACGCGAATAGAATAACGTTTGATGGAGAGAGAAGGATTTGTTTCCTTTCATGCTTGGGTTGTAGAGTGAGAAAGTTAAGTATCAAGTAAAAGAAATGAGACAGAAACTGGGTAAGTAACAACACAACAATCTCTGTGTCTACTTTTTTTTTTATTGTGTATTTGGCGACAATTTCCTCACGAAGAGCTTTTTAAGATCATTAAATAAGAAAAAAAAAAACATTTTCGCATCAGACAAGACTTTTTTTTCCTTCTGAAATACATCAAAAACCATACACTTCCTACTATTTTATTTTCAAAACAAAAAAAAAAAATGTTTTATAATACATATAACAATAATTGATTTTAGACATATTTAGGAAAATATTCTATTTTGTGTCATTTCTTGGGGCGTGATTTTTTTCGAATCATTGTGATATTTTGAACGATGCATCGTTGAAAACGTTTGTGACAATACCTGTATATTATTTTCGTGATTGTTATTGATTTGTCGTGGCTTCAGATGCTATCGTTTTTGACTCCTTTTTTTAAAGTATTTTGACACGAAATATCTTTAAAATCGGTATTATGTCCACCTAGTTTAGAAAATCGATCGTCTAGTTCCATTTTTTCCCAGGAAAAATCCATGTGAACAATTCAGCGAAAGTAGACGTTAACTCTTTACCTACCAGAGGGGTGCAAATCTATGGACCCTAGAATTTCGGAGAGCTTCTTCGAGACAAATTTCTTTCCCCCCCATATTTATTTCGTCTATTCTTCTGCTGCACATTGTAGAACCTTTCGCAACAATGACTGGACTACTCGTAGAAAGCAAAGTATTTCAACGCTCTCTTCTCCGACCAAACAAAGCGAACGGGTATGAAAAGAAGATTCGTCTTTCTTCACACAGTAAATTTCCCGTGATGCAAAGTTTTGGCTACTTATGCTATTTGACATAACCAACTTCGCCAATTGTCCTCATCAACGGCATTTTGTGACAGCAGAAATCGGATTAAACTTATTAATCGATAAAGATTTAAGAGGCTGAGTGACAAAATATTTTACGACCTACTGTTTTAAACAGAATATGTATCAAGACAAGATGACGAAAACTAGAGAAATGTAAAGCTTAAAAATAATCCCTAAACTAATCACATTACAGAATTGTGTGGACCATTGGCGTACGCGGGGGGGGGGGGGGGAGTGAGCCAAGATTATAGTGCAGGATATTTTGCAGGAAAAAAAGTAAAAACCCCTCCCCAGAAGGGAAAAAAATCTGAAAACCCCCTCGAGAAAATTCTGCGTACGCCTATGTTGTGGACATTATCTATTCAAGAAGATTGCTTATAACTAGTAGCATGTCTGTTAGTAGAAGACAGAGTTTAGACTATATAAACATCCCACAAACTTTTAATCCTTATTTATCACACAATGGAACCCAATACCAGACGCATTGGTGGTCAAAAAAAGGTGCCCTGGGAAATACACGAGAATAAAGGTAGATTTTCTCTAATACAACACCTTTGCATTTCCCAACAAAATACTTATAGAGATCTCTGAATTACACGCCATTTGGGGTCAGCTAGCTTTTCAGTCCAAGGAGCCTCAAAGCTGTCTTTCACAATAACTCAAAACTTATTCACGAGACAAAAAGTTTTTCTTTTTTTTGCTAGTAAACTACACTGTATTATGCTTTTCTTAGTTTTACTGAGGAGCCACGTGTACGTACCCACAGAGCCGTAGTTCTCCACTCCCAATCTATGAATCGATAAAAGAAATCCTCTTTTTTGAAAAGAATTTTAAATACCGTGTTTTCAGATAAGTAAGGACCTCCCAAACTCCAATCGCAGTAGGAAATCATTCAAATCATTTGAAGCTCCGAATCTTTTCACCATAAGTCTTTCTGTTTTCAAGAAGTCTTTCTTTTGCAGTGCCCTGCCCATGGGCGAATATTTTCCTTAATCCAGCCGTTGTTTTGATACAAACAAAACGAGAGCTAAAAATGAAAAGAGATGTCCAAACACGAAAAAGCAGCAGGATAACAAACAGCACAACAAACCGATGGTGAGAGCCACAACCCAAATTCTGCTATTGTTACAAGCATATATGTATTGAGTATAGGCCAGGCCAATTTTTCTTGGAACTCGCCTGTATAACAGCCCTTACTTATCTTCTCATACATGTATTGTTCACTTTGCGATAGTGAATTCTTCAAGCATCTCAACCTTCTGTCAAGTGGATTAGAAGCTGAAAATGTTGGAGACAAGGAGTGGTGCTTATCAAAATCTATTCTAGTTTTGTTATCACCAATTTTAAGCCGACAGGGCAGTGTTTCTCAAAGTGTGCGTTGTGGCTCCTAGGGGGTGTTCCCACTTTTTTGTGAGGGGCGTCACGACGAGCTGGAAATACTGATGTGTATGTGTGTGCCTATTTATGCTTTGAAGTGGTTCTTTTATGGATGTACAATATCTATATTAAATTATTTTGCGAGCCACAGATGAACTATGAACAGGGCAAGGGAGGCACGAGCATGACCAACACCCACTAGAAAACATAATAAACCCACTAGAAAATATTAATTTTAAAAAAACTTCCACTTTCTGTTAATTTTTTTTTCTCTGTAGGTGTGTGATATGAAACTTGATTGAGAAAAATTTCATTTCAGTCATAAATTTATTTTCCTAAAACCATTTTCAAGGAGGAAAAGGATAATTTTTTTTCTGTGGCTCATATTTTCAATGGTTCTGTGAACCCAGACAAGTACAGGGAATTTTTTGTATTTTTGTCTGAACTGAAAAATGAGGGGGGGGGGTGAGTAAAATAAAAAAATATATATAATCTAAATTCATCTAGTAAAACGTTAAGGCAGAAATATTTCATAGCACCAATTTTACTCGCGGAATAATTGAGTACGGTACATATATCAAGTCGATTCCACAGTGCGTAGCGCAAGCAGTCGCCTAAGTTTAGTGACGTCACGAGCTCGTGTTGCGGCCTTGAAAATTCTCTAGTAGATGTTGGCATGACCCCCACAAGGGTAGAGCTGACAGGGCACCAACCCCGGGGTCCGGGATGATTCTTAATTCCCCCCTCCCGCATAAGAAGGCCCGTGATGCAGGAGATCCGAGCCAATCTGATTCAATATGTGGGGAGGGGGGGGGGCATGGCCACGAGTGACGAAAGGTTGAGAACCACTGCAGTTGGATGTGGAAGATGGAATTCGCACTAAATCCAAAACAAATAAAAAATAAAAATTTCCCTTTCAGTTTTACCGATATTTAATTACTTTTTTGACGGAAACATCTTATTTTCTTGGTGTGCGTATATTTTGCTAGAAAAACACAAACAGCTAGAAAAAATAGGGAAAGGTCGAACTTCGGTAATCTTAGTTCTAGAAATCATTTGAAATTGTACGTAAGTTAATTAACAATAACGACAGTGATGTGCAAATACAATAATATTTAGTTGTCTTTTTCGACATTGATTCCTTCAAAATTTAATAGGTCCGATGTACAGTGCATCTGAACTTTTTGAGTGTTTCATAAAAAATGTCAAAAATAAAATTTTCGTAAGTTTTTAATCAGAAAAAGAAATTAAGATATTCTGATGTATTTAAATTAATGTTCTTTTTTTCCTATTGTATTACGGAAAAAATTCTCCGACTACTAATTAAACCTATAGCTAGCTGGCGGATCTTTTACTAGTTTCAAAGAAAACGAAATAAACTTTCAATGAAAATCAGAATGTTGGCGAAATTTCAAAAGATAGTAACCACGCGTCTTTCTCAAAGCTCATCCGAGGTATTGTCATTGTCAATAGTCATTCTTTCATAGGTAACTAGCTTTAAAATAATCCTCTTTCTCCGACAAGAACCCCACTCAGCAGCCGTCAACAATCCGTCACTGCGTCCCGCCCACGGAATAAAAGAATGTGAAATGCCTATCCCCCCTACCTCGGCCGGCTGGGCCGGATCTGGTAGTCTGCATGACGGGCCGGATCGGCCGGATATAGTAGGGAAAGAGTTAATGATGTCAATGGTTAGAAGAAAGATCACAGAGTTTTATAGGTTATATAATTTGAATCTCTCAACCCTTTACACATTAAAAAAAAAAATAGCACAAGTGACATCCTCAGTTTAACTTGGCAACATTATATATATATAGCTTATCTGATCTAGACAAAACAAATGCCAAAAGATAAAGTATAATTTTTCGAGTCTTATAGAAATAAAACCAAGGGTTATTAACCGTTTGTGTTCTACGAACACTTTTGTATGAATAGGATGAAGTCACAGACCCCCATGTCAATGAAATGAAGGTTACGGCAGACTCCATAATAAACTAATATTAATATATAGCACTATGAAAACAATGAGTTGATTGCTCTCTCAACCAAACTGACGGATTCATGTAATCTTCCTAATACTTTAGGTATCCCAATTATACTATCCAATTGAATTAAATACTGTATTGAGGAAATGTATTATAAATGAAATGATAATGTATTATCCTTACGTTCCGAGTTTTCCAGTACTTCCGTGTACTCCTCTTTAAGAACCTCTGTTATAGACAGTTGTATATGCGGTTCAAGTACTATTCGACGGCAAAAACTTCATTTTAAAATAGCTTGTTCATAAGTAACACTGCTCAGTACTGATTTTATTGTCAAAGATATTTCAGTGACTTTGGGGCGCTATATTGCAATTTACTGCCATTAACGAGATGGATTGGAAATGAAAGCGCTATCTATCGCCTCACCTCAGGCTCGTTAGGGAAAATAGCTTATCTACATCCTTCCTCGGGTATGAATCCGTGACGGCAACCTTCACGGTGGTAGATGAGCATCTTACCACCACGCCACTCGAGCACGCACTGATTCGGAATCTGGCATTGTTTTTGTCAGATCGGCTCTAGTTTTTCAGATATAGTAAAAAAAAAATTAAATTTCTATAGTAATACACAAGCCAGGGCTGGACAAATCGCACAAAAATCTAGGGCGCCAGAATAATTTTTTAGAAGCCAAAAAATTTTTACTCGGGAAAAAGTCCAAAATAATGCTTATTTTTAACTTTTTCAGGACATAGTGACCCCTCTTTCCAAATTCCAAACATTTTGTGTTACTCTCAGACTGCAATTTAGTTACTACACAAAGAAAATTTTAGGAAACTTTTCTGGAATAAATAATTTCAGAATAAATAAAAGTATTCAATTATTTTTTGTCCCCTGTAACTCGCGCGGGCCCCATCGGCCCCCTCTATTGATTGAAATGTATCTAAATTATTTGAGCTTGGCGGCCCGCGGGATTCGTAGGAAGTTTCGATTTGGCCCGCCGTATCTGAAGGGTTGAAGTTTCCTGAGGTAAAGTTGATGGTTGAAAACAAGTTCGCACTTGGTTCATTTTTGACGGAATGATTCGCGAGAGATCACGAGTAACGAAATGGGGGATCCTCCAGATAATACAGTGAACTTGGCCAACTCGAATTTTGGATAATTCCAACATTTGTGCACTCCCCTTGAGTTTCCTATTTAATTTAATGTTGAAATTTCTTGTTTAGTTCGAACTTTTTTCAAAGATAATTCGAAGTTGGAGGAAAACAATCATGATTTTTATATGGGGAAATTTAGTTAAGAAAAAATGCAAGAGAAGCCAGACTGCTTTCCTCTCGTTAAACAACAAATTTTTGAAGATTAATAAAAGTTTGAAAATTTTTCTAGCCACTCTTTTTTGTCATAATTTATATACCAATTTTAACATTGTTCAGCTTGAGTACATCGAGACTGTGTACCACTTAATACCGACTATGTTTTTCAACCGATAGATCAAAGTGTAACATTCTAAATCTGAGTTTTTTCCCCGCCATTAAAAGAATGGAAAGTATCGGAAAGTGCACATTTTTTGTAATACGTTAATAAAAGTATATTTACTTGCATAGCATAAGAATAGCAAGCAAAATTTGGGAAGTAGTTTCGTACCGGATGATCATGAACTATTTTCGTTAACCAGGCTTTGACATGGTTGAGAAATTCTGCAGTGATGCTGATTCCAGAACAGTGGGAATAATGTAGCAGCTGAGATAAATTTTATTTTACTTATAAACTATTAAAATTTCGCAAGTGATGTTTTAAAATTTTAATAATTGATAATTATTATCCTATATGAATGTTGATGGCCAAGTTACAGTTTGTGCTCGTTTTAGAGATCCAGGATAGATTAACTGGATAATTCGAACTTTTTCACAGTAACTTTGGACTTTGAATTAACCAAGTTCGACTGTACATTTAATCTAATTTCGACACGCAACTAAAAGACGAAGTTCTTTAATCTTACATCACAAAACTTGACGAGTTATGAAATGATAATAATTACAACCCTGAAAAAACGGTTATTAATCCGAACAATTTAAAACGCCCGGTACAGAAGCAGACCGAAAATGATTAAGTATTACGTCACGGGTGGATACTCTTTACATTTTAACAGATGAATATCTGCGATTCGACCCAGAACAAAAAACAAATGTCGAAAAATTTGTCCGTCGTCGATTAACTAACGAGTAAAACGCTCGAAAACGAACCGTGACGTTCCCCTTATCACTCATTATTATTAATTATCAGTACTCGAAATCAGTCCGACAGGTAAATGAGCAAATCCATCTTATCTAGCGATCAGCATGCGTGTGTGTGTGCTTAACGGAATGCGGCAACGCCCGTCGTTTCCGCCTTTTCCCTCCAGAAAATTCAAGATTTCAAGAAAAAGAAACAAAAATTGACAATTTAAACGTGCGAGAACAGAGAGAGAGAAAGAAAAGCAATTTGAAGAAAAAAGCACGTAAAAAATTATTACAATTCCCCCATTACACACAAGCTTCGTGCGTACAATGTACCTACGACAAGTAAGACAACATAGCTCTGTTGATATTGAGGTTTTGCGGAGGCTCAGATCCACTAATGAGTTTCACGGATGAGTAGAGCACTTGAGCACCGAATAACTCACACGATGATACTTCTGTCTCGATATATACGCGATCGTATGGTATGAGTTGCTCTCGTAGAAGTACCTCTTGTTGTTTGCGAAATTGGCTGTCGTTTATTATACGGCGATCGACAGATTCCTTGTTATCTATCAAGTGCCTAACGAGGACGCCGAGAGTGTATCCGAAGGCTATATCTATCCACTCGTACTAACTATCCCGTTGCGATGATTCGTCTCTGTTTTTGATGGACACTTGCTCTCTTTACTTATGTCTCTCGTTTTCTCCAATCTAAAAAATTTCCGAGGGGTTGTCCCACTTCATATTATGAGATAAAAAACTTCTGCACACTTTCTCTGAATATAGTTGCGTCTGAATCTTCAGTTAAAACAGAGGTGTCAAACTCACGGACCCCGAAGGAACTAGCCCCCGCTACGTCTGAACAAGATCCAAAAATACAGGATGGTAGGTGAACTACAGTCGGTCCCGCTTAACCGGATAACGGATCAACGTATACTCAGCTTAAACGGATAAAATCCTTCGACACCGAAATTCTCCCATAGAGACAATGTTGAAGTTACCCGCTCAATATGACAATGTCAAGGAATTTTTCATAAACTCTGCGATTTCCATAGCAGTAATGCGCTTTGCCATGATGACTATAAACATTAAGTGGGCGAATACGTAGGCTCACCTAACACCCAAAAAGGTGTCTTTTTTCTTTCTTTTTTTCAAGAAAAATAACATAATCGCACTGATCAATCAGACCAGTGGGTGAGTAGTCCCCAGGGGAACATGAATTAAATAAAATGCGATTAAATGTGGTTAAATATGACTAAATGTATGTACAGTCTCATATCTACATTAACCAAGATCAAAACCATCATCAGAATCAATATACCGAAAAAGAAAGCCAAAGGCAGGTCACACATTGTCTCTCATAAGGAATTTCATCTTTTTTTTTTTTGAAAAGGGAATCTTATCCGGGCTAATATGGAGGTAAAACCACAATAACATATTATACTATGCCCATTTTTTTTTCAAAGAGTAATGTAGTTGACATGCAGAAAATAAAGAAGTTATTGTCAATGAAAGGTCAAGATCAAAAGCCGGGATTACGCTATAAAAGTTTGATAAACGTTCTTTTATAAAAATTGAAAAACGCAACCAATGAGCTTGCCGGTTACATTCTAGCAAATGTGACCGACATGCTTATTGTTTGCATTTGTAAAATTTTATGAAATAGTTTTTATAGAACTTTTATAATGTAATACAGGTCTAAGTTTTTCTTCTTATTCTAGTTAAATAAACGCATATTGTGTGATATTGAATTTTTTTTTGTCGATACGCAAAGATTTTAAACTTCCTCAAGTATTTACATATTTATAAGCTGGTATAGCCAACTGCCACTAACAAAAACTAAACTAGACAGCTAAAATTATTTCAGAATTGGAGCAATATTTCTATGCAGCACATGATTTTTTGAAGGGTTCTTTGAAGAAATTAATTTTGAAAGTTATTCATTAACCTTTTATATCGAGTGATTGCCAAGAAACATTCTCAGTAAGGCCGGGATTACACTATAAAAGCTTTATAAAAGATCCTTTATAGACCTTGAAAAATACAATGAATAAGCAGATCGGTCTCATTGGAACAAATATAACCAATAGGCTTATTAGTTGTTTCTTCAAAGTTTTGTAAAAGATATTTTGTTAAACTTTTAAATTTATAACCCTATAAAAAAATTTAAAAAAAATTCTTTAATAAAACTTGAAAATGTAACCATAAAAGCTCTTATAGGTTACGTTGAAGCAAATGCAACAGATAAGCTTATTGGTTGCCTTTGTCAAGTTTCATAAAAAGTTTTTTTATATAGTGCAATACCGGACTACACTATAAAAGTTTCAAAAAATTTTTCTATGAAAGGGCATTTGCTCGAATGTGACCGATATGCATATTGGTTGCATTTTTCAAGATTTATAAAACTTTTATAGTGTAGCATCGGATTAAAACAGAGAACATTAGCCAGACAAATCTGAACTAAATCATCCGCGAATATTGTACCGACGAATTGAAATCAAATGCTACGAAAGGCAAGAGCTAATTTTTTATGCTTCGTTCGATATTGTTGGGCGTGTCATATCCCTGGTGGGAACGATCTCCGATTGGTCAGATCGATCCTGGAAAAGTCGGGATTCGGAGCATGGTGTTTCGGGAGGAGCTATATATTACAGCAGCCTCAATGAAAAAAAAAGGTGGGTAAGAGAAAATTGTTAAGAAATTTTGTGTGTGGGATGGATTCCCTTGAGAGATCTTTCGAATTCGCACAAACTGACGGATCTCATTATTACGAGACTTGAAAGTCATTACAATCTCCATTCAGGAAAATTGATGAAAAAATTTCAGATCTCACGAAAAATGTTATTTTAGAACTAATGAAAATCCAGAATTCTGAAAACAAAATAGTCTTAGAATTAAGGACAGAAATAATTTCCGAATTGATAAAATTCAAGGATTGAAGAAAGAAATAATTTCGGAATTCAAGAAAGAAATATTATTAGAATTGAAGGAAAATAAATAATTTCAGAATTTAAAAAAAAAATGATTTAAAGATATAATTTCAGCAATTTCAGAATTAAAAAAAATGATTTAAAGACATAATTTCAGAATTATGAAAAGAAATGATTTGAGTATTATGGAAAGAAAAACTTCGGAATTATGGGACGGAAATAATTTCAGAACTATTGAAAATTCAGAAGTATATGTAAAGAAATAATTTTAGAATTATTATAAAAAATAATTTCATACTAGATGAAAATTCGGAATGGAAGAAAGAAATCATTTCACAGGGGTTGAAGTGAAAATTCAAAGATAATGAAAGAAAGCATTTTAGCAATGATGAAAGAAAGTTACTTGAGAACTAATGAAAAAATTCAGAATTACGTAACGAAGAGTTTCGGAATTACCATATGTGTATCAGAGCCATGAGAAAGAAATGATAACATAATCGATGGAAACATTCATTGATTTGGGGGCTCCTGTTTCACTCGAGGCCACAATCATTTTCAAGTCCAATCGAGATGTATATCTTCGTTCGTAATAAGAGAAACAATTTCTTATTTAATAACAGGAATAATTTCACCGGAAGTTTACTTAATCTGAGAGAGAAACACGTTATAATCTTAAGCCGACGGACGGCGTTCCTTTTGGCAAATTAACATTAAACACTTTTATAATTCTTTAAAGACATGTTTTAAATTATTTCTTTTCCGCTTAATCCCTATTGAAATTTCGGACACACACACAACAAAATTTTTTTCTCTCCGGATCAGTGTGAATGCACACGTGTTTTTTGAAACTTCCGTTCTATTTAAGAGATCGGGATTTGAAACCGAAATACAAATTTGCTTCCTTATTCATTTGTTAAGAGATTGAGGGGGGATTTTCTTTCTGTCTCATAAAGGGGGAAAAAAAAGAAGAAAACTTTTATATAGGATAAGAAAAAAACGAAAAATAAGGAAAATTATCCGGCCATAAACTATCGACCGAAACATTAAAAAAACCGATTTCCCTCTTCATTTCTGAGTGAATTCATTACATTTTTTTTTTCTTCTTCTACATTTTAGCTGATAGAGCAGTTTCGCATCATTTATGGCCGGATTCGTCGTTTGCACATTTATTTCTATTTATTTTATTTTTTCGCACATGATACTTATTTGAAATGCAGAAGAAAAAAAATTGAATGCGAAGGAAGAGGAAAGGAGAGAAAAAAAAATTGTCTTTTAAGAAGAATTTCTTAAGAAAAAACATTGTTCGGAAATGACTAACGGAGCATGTCCCGTGACATACTTGTCTCAAAGACTATTCTCATGTCAGAGTTTGAAGTCTATGGAAAACGATTCGAATAACGTTATCTTCTTGTTGGACTTTGCCGAGTGTTTGATTCCGTTTCGATCGAGTCAATTAGGAGAGAAACGAATCTATTGATTCTCACATACGCGAGGTTAAACACTATCTCTCTCTAAGGTTCTTATCGCTGTTAATCGATAGTAATAATAATTAATTAATTAATGAGACAATAGTTCTCAAATTTTTGATAAGCGTGCATTTTCACATTATTGATCATTAGGGCGCGAAAGTTATGGCAAAATATAGAATGCTTTTTTTGTCTATTTTCAAACTTTTTTTTTTTTTTGTAAAAATGCTTTATTGAATATTTTCAGCCGTAAATGCCTATTTCGGCATTATTTTATGGTTATTCGTGAATCTTAGATCTCATATTCTGTAAAACAGGGCTGGGCAAATCGCAAAAAAATCTAAGCGCCAAAACTCTTTTTTACCCGAATGGAGAAAAGGTCCAGAACACTGAGTCTTTTGACTTTTTCAGGGCATAGTGACAGTCTTTCGTGTTGGCAGATATGCTACTACAAATTCCAAACACTTTTTCCCGCTCTCAGCCTGCAATTAAGTAACTATACAAAATGAACATTTTAGGCACCGATACTAATTTTTTAGTCGCTATGTTGACCTTACGACGGGGATTTGTCCAGGCCTACTGTAAAACTTGGGCGTTTTTAGCATTGAGAACTTCTATTTATTTTTAAAATCTTCAACCCTCAGTATTTATTCTTATCAGCAAGCCCCCCCCCCCTCTCCCACCTTCTTTTGGCTCCATTTAAACGTTAATAGATTTTTAACGTCCCATTTTTAACGCTAATAACTCACTTACGCTCGAGACAGCAAAATTGGTTCGGCATAGAAGTGACGATGACTTTTCATCTCTGATATACGTACATACGTAGCTTTCAGATAAGAATCAACATATCATCGAACTCGCAACAAGTTTGTAAGAGTTCCATGTAGAAAAGCTGAGAATAAATTAGAAGTTTGTTTCTCCACATGCTTCACGTAACATGTCTTGCTTACGCATTGCATAACATTGAATAGCTGACCGATAACTGCGCCAATACCGTATCAGTTGCGTCATGGCTTCAACAGGGTGGGGGTGAGAGCTGACAGGGCTCTAGCTCTGGAGCCGACGTTGTCTTTATTTTATTTTTTTACGCCATAAATGAATGCACTGCGAATAAACATGCCAAGTTATTTTATAGGTATGCAAAAATTATTTCCAGAATTGCAGAGATATTTTTTTCAAATTCGAGGCAAACCGATCTAATGCATATCTCAATATTTGAAAATGTTGAGGAAAAATATGTCGTTATTATATAAAAATGTTCAAATAATTCATCGTGAAAATTATAGGGTGTATAGTTTTTACTTTTTTATAATTACATTTTTAATTGGGTTGCTGTATTTAAGGAAATATATGATATCCATATTTTTGCTATGGGTATCTTTTTCTTAGCCACCTCATTGGGCAATTTGCCTGCTGTGGCCTTGTATTTGTATTTATATATAATTATTCTTTAATTTCAGCTAGCACTATTTTGCATGACAATCAGCTACATAATTAAGTATTCGATTAAATCAAACTCCGACCCAATCTTGAAGGACCACACTCACAAACACTTTTTTGGCATAATAATATAAGCTTAACTTAATAATACATTATTATAATCAATTTATTCTAATAGTAGATGCAGTGAGTGCAGTTAATTTTCTTGCCAGTTTTTCGGATCCTTAATATCGTAGCTTTTAGTCACTTTTCTTTTTTTCCCATTAATTATAAATGCCTTTTGGCCTGCCTATTTTCTTCACATTTAGTGCAGTTTCGTGAGATATTCGAATTCAAAAATCGGAGAAAAGTTGGGAAAAGACAGCAAAAATACGGGAAAAGAGCGTTGTCCGTTAGTTTTTGCTGTTTTTTCCCCATAACTTTTCTCCAAATTTTCGAACTGAAATATCTCAGCAAATATTTCATTCAGAAAACTGAAATTTTTTTATGTCGGCCTCAAGTGAGATCGGGCCACAACTTTGTAATCGAAAGTTAGAGGACAAGGGAACCGTATAAAAATGTATATATTTTTTTTATTTTGTGGAACACTGTATTTTCACTCTCAAAACTGGCACCGGGAAATTTTTGAAAGCCTTATGAGCATTTTTTAAATTGGAATCATACCTCTACGACGCACGATTCCTGAGATAAAGGCCGCATAAGCACTTACAGGACACCCTGTATAGTAGAGCAGGGGTCTTCAACGCGTGGCCCGCGAGAAATATGTGTCCCTTGCAGTTGCTCGGTGACGAAAAGACTTACATAGTTACAGAATTTACAGAAATGCTGAAAAAATAGTAATCTGAACAAAAATATATTGCTTACAAAATTTGCGAAAGAAATAACTTCAAATTTACTTCTTTGAGAAAACATTTCAGAACTGATGAGAGAGAAATAATTTCCATGATAATCATTAAAAGAAATAATTTCATGATCATTAAAAGACTTGATGAACTAAAAATAATTGAAATAAATAATTCCAGCACCAATGTAAATTCTGTATTGATGAAAAAAAGTATTCTAGAATGGAAGAAAATATATTCAGAGTTATAACGATAGAAAAAAATTCCAGAAATGATGGAAATCCAGAAATAATGCAATAAATAATTTTAGAATTGGTGAAAAACATCCTCGAATAATTTACCGTGAGCGCAGGGCTTCCACAAAACGCGGGGAGGGGGGGGGGGTCCGGTGTGATCGCACCTGTCGCACACCTCTATCACAGAATCATGCTACCCTGGGTTTTAATGCATTTATTTCACTACAGATTAACGGACATTCTTTATTAGCGTACAAAAATTTCAGTATCATCATCAGCGTCCTTTATCGGGAAGTTCTACTGTAGTGGGTCCACCTGTGATACACCAATAAAATAAACGCAACCCACGCCCCCCCCCCCCAAATAAAAAGATTTCTGCGTTTAATGTTATATATTACTGCTAAAGCCCGAAGTGCGGCGAATTCATGAAGTGGCCAAGAATTTTGGCCAGAGTCGGATTTTCAGAAATTATTCGGGCTGTGGCTAGCCAATCCACGAAGTGGCTGGAGATCCCTGGCCAAAGTTCAATGTGCTGATGTAAGACGGTCCGGTTGGCACGAAATCCATTTTTTCGTCGTCAACGTGTGATACATGACCACATGTAACAGGCCTACAACGGTAAACTCTAATCACTTCACTGATAGTTAGAAAAAGTAATGACCGCTGGCAACACTACACATAACAAGAATCACAAGAAACAAACTTCAGGTCAGGTTCATTACACGTACACGCACATTTCAACATGTACCAATTCGCTAGAAGTTCCGTAGAGGATTATGGACGAGGTGCATGTGTGGTTTAGTAGTAGCTGTATTGGATAAGCTTCATGTGACGAGAGAGAGAAAAAAGAGAAATTTGAGAGAAAACAACTATTTATATATAATAATAGCGACATAGTTTTTTGTCAAATTTGGAAAAAAAAGCCGATTACCGAAACGCGTGACTGCAGTTTGATGGGTTGCCATAACTAAAGCGGACATAATTGTCACGTAAAAATACGCCAATTTGGTGATACGAGTTGAATGATGTTATTATTATACACCGCGATTTTGGAAATCTCACTGATGAGCGGCTTTTAGGTTTTCTGAACATTGCTCAGCGGTGGCCGAAAAATCGAATAGAATGTTCGGTTTCATTCTTAAGAAGGTGTCTTCACGTTCTCCTGCGATGATCCGCAGCTTAGTTCGTTCTGGGTTGGTGTATGTCTTCAGGTTTTGTAAACCATACATACAGAGGGGCATTGACTTGGTCGAGGGGGTGCAGAGAAGAGCCATGCGTGCTCTTGAGGGGACACAAGACTTGAGCTATAAAGAAAGATTTGATTTCTTAAATATGCTTACATTGGCTGAACACACAGGTGTTGGGGAGATACGATCGAAGTGTTCTTACAAGGTGTCTTCACGTGTTGGAAATGTAATCACACTAGTTTATGTTATATACGTATGTGTATAGATGATGCTGTACGTCCATGAACCGGTCGTTTGCAGTTATCTGCGTAGGTGTGTGCGTACGTGTATATTGTGTCTTATCTTGTACAATAAATAGTCTTCTTCCTTGTCACCGACTCGTTCGCACCTCCCTCTTTAACACGAAGTGTCCAAAATTTTCAACGGGATGGATAGGATGGACTATGAATTATTGTTACACGCTTTTACAAGGGGACACCAGTATCGTTTGGTAAGAGACAATTCCAGGTTGTGGTGTCGCAGGAGTTTTTCTCTAATAGGGTTGAGAATAAATGGAATAGCTTACTTCCGGGGGGGGGGATTCGCGAATTATAACACAATTAACATGTTTAAAAAGAAATACGGTGAACATAGAGAAGTCATCTATACGGACATTGGCGGGGTAAATTTACAACGAAATTGGCCAATGTACGAACTGGCCAATTTGGGACTTTGGCAGTAACGGGTATGAATTGACTGTTTTTCGTAAAAATAAATTTCCAATTTCCGATGTCGATGCTTCCAAGAAAGTAACTTAATCAGCCTGAAAAAAAACACCTTGTACGCATAAAAAAAAAAAGGTAAATTTTCGCATCAGTTCAAAATTAACACATTTATGCCCAATGGGTAGTTACCCAAGCATGAATAAACGCTCTGAGACGAGCTCGTGCTCAACGGGTCATTTACGACCCCTGCCAGATTTCTATGTAAAATATATCAGATTTTTCTATAAAAAAATATATAAATTTGTCATATTCTTGGCATAAATATTGCAAATATATGACTTAATTTTATTTCAAAAAATCTATGACACAAAATTGGTTAATGTTGAATGAATGAAAGAGTTAAAAATATATTGAGAATTTAAAATTTTCCTGTGTGTAAGAAATCAATGTGTGTTCTATACGAGGAATAGTAACATCGATTTTAGCCCTTCACGCCCGGAAGAGATTTGAACGCGAATCCCATCTCGTAGATCGGAGGTGATTTAAATGAAATCACCGGTTTCTCCAGATGTTTAGTCAAGAAATTATAGCTTTTAAACTAATCATTGAAATAATTTGAAATTTCTTATGTTCATAAAATAAAGTCTTGTCTATAATAATGTATAGTATCACTTGCATTACTTGAAAATTCATATGATATTTTCTTTGGTAAACTTGTTTTTCCCACTTCTACGGCTGCCAAAAAACACAGCCCCCCACAGATTTATAACACAGCCTCCTGACTGTAACAAACTACTAACTCAATTATATAGAGCATTTTAGCTAAATGGGTGAAAACATGCTCTTTACAATGATATGTCGGATCCCCACGTGTTAAGCAGCAAACGCTCATCACTCACAATAAAATATGATAAATGAAAATAACATAATAGTTATGGTTGTGCAAAGCCATATTGTTCCTTTCTTGAATGATACCAGCATGCAGAGACAGTGAAATAATATAATGGATTAAAAAATTAAGATATGCTGTTGGCAGTCGCGATGTACTTAGTACGTATGACGCCGCCGCTGTGGTGGTCGAGTGGTTATAGTGACGGACTCGCGATGCGAGGATCCGGGTTCGAACCCCACAGTGGTGGTCGGCTGAAGTTGGTTTACTGTGGTTCCCAACTTCAAGGCATGAATGCGAGCCGATCTCCCCGTTAAAAAGTCTCGCCACAGAGAGCAACAGGCCTACAACGTTACAAATATTCAATCATTACACTTCACTCACAATTTGAAGTACAGATGGCAGCACTGAAATATCATACACAACACTAGCTACACACTCAGACTGTTAGGTGCACTCACTTTGTTCCAGACTCTGCCACGAAGCTGGGCTGGAAGAGATCTCGGCAACGAGATAAGTCCGGTGTCAGAGACCCTGGCGTTCATTCATTCAGTACGTATGACGCCGGCATATGTTGATTTAATCATGCGTACTGGGTAGGTGGGACGGCACTGAGGGATTAATTAGATAGTTGATCTTTTTAATAATTATTGCCTTTGTGGTTTAGAGCACTCACCCGGCAAGTGAGAGACGTGGATTCGATTCCCCACAAGAGCAGTTGAATTTTCTTTCTTTCCTTAATTCATCTTGGCATCAGCCGGCTGTTAAAAACCTTCGTCATCTTTAATAACCTCGAGTATCATTCTTAGCACACTCGTTTCTACACCCACGATTACACCCATTTGAGTTAAAATCGAATTAATATAATTAATTATATATATTTATTTATATACAATTTTATTTGCAATTAAAACTAAAAACAATGAGTTTTCAAGAGGTAATTATACCCGTACTGGAAGCCAATCAATGAAATTTACATGATCATAGTTTATAAAATTTATTAAAATCACATGGACGCATATAAATGGATATAATAATGGAGAGCATTTGTTAGAATCTATATTTGTTAATACGAATGCTAAGGGATTGCAAATTTTGAGAGCTAAGTAGAAAAGTTTTTAAATATCCCTTTTTTTATGTGAAGAGATTTAAAAGATTTCACCAGGTCTCCTCAAAGAAATAAATTTTTAGAGGAGCATAAATTCCTGTTTTTGTACGTATGGTTAATATCAGTTTATAGACAATCGAGACGCTTTTTCAATCTGTCGAATCAGAAGTCAAAAATGAATGATCTAAAGGTTTGAGATCTCTATTTTAAGTGGTCATCACAGGAAGCAACTGGGTTGCATTCCCAAGTTGTTATTCCATGTCGACAGGTTTGAATGTCTAAGAAAAGTGATTTCTTCAAATGATGTGTCGGTCATGTGCTCTGTCAGGGGTGTCGTGAGATATTTTTGGGATGGAATCTTTATATAATCTGTATTATCTTCTCGAACAATAACCGATTGAGGCAACATATATTATTGATAGTCCTACGATTCCTGATTATATTTCTAAAACTTGTCAAGTCATATGCCAATAAATCAAAAAATTTTCAATCCTAATCTATGTCAAGCATCTCCACCGCATTCTCTTGTAGAGGCCTCGGCCAAGCACTATTATATAAATAAAATAAATAAATAAAATTCAAACAAAGCACCGAAAAATTTTCCCACAAATCTCTCAAAGTAATAAATGTAGAAAAAAATTAAAAAGCTACCTTACTTCGGAGACAAACTTGTTATTTCCTTCTTTCTAAAATTTCTTATTTTCTGTACAAAGGAAATTGGATGCATTTGAAAAAAAAGAAAAGAAAAACCAAACTTATATAGGATTGTTAACAATACGTTTCAGATATTCAGTTACCCGCGACGCATTTCACGTATAATTCCGTTTAATCTTAATATAGGCCAGTAACCGACCGTCTAGCCCACGAATCCCTCACACCTTCTACCATTTAATTCGATCCTGCAATGATGGTTACTACAGTAATATACCAAGGCAATAAAAGTGACAAGATACTCTTAATTGAATATTCCACATGGTCGTTTTTTCGTCGGGTTTAGACGTTGATATGACGTGAATATTAGGAGAAGTTTCTCATTCGGACATTTCGAACCATCAGCTATGGACCATAATAATAATAATGGTGGTATAATAATCGCAATGCTATAACATATTCTGTCAGCTTGACCTATTTTCTCACTTTTTCTTTATTCGGTCATCAAACCAGAAAGAATATACAGTAATAATAATAATAATAATAAAGATGGCGTATATATTTCGATGGCGTATCATCATCATTATCATCATCGTCGTGGAATAGTTGGTAAAATGTTATTGTCCTCGTTTGTGCTTCACTGACGCCGTTACACCACCTATTCCAAAATAAAATGCGAAAAAAAAAAAAAATATCTCGTGTCTGCCCCCGAGGTGAAAAAGAGTAGAAGACGACGTTTGTTGTAGAAATGTCGTCGTCGCGTTATCGTTTGTTGGAATTCACTACCCCGTATCGATGGTTTTATTTATTTTTCCACTGAAATGAAGTTCATTCAAAGGAAGAGAAAGAAAACTTTTCTCTGAAAAATCGAATGATGAGGGGATTATTATTGTTATTGTTAGTATAAGATGGCTCCGGGCAAACAGAGTATTAGATCGAATTACGAGGCTTTCGGTTCATTTCTCGAAATTGGAACGTCTATGAGATTTTTTTTTTTTTTTTTTTTTGAATTTTTTGGATTCTCTTTCGTCGGAAGGATTAGAAGAAAACTTTTCTGCAATTTCAAATTAAAATATTTATTTCCCGAACGAGCGACGCAGAAAATACAGACGAAGCAAGTGGAAAAAAAAAAGATGAAAGTAACTCATTACGTGATCATAAGTCTCAGTGTCCTATCGTATTTTTGAGTTGCTCCAGGTGAATATAACGTAATATAATTCGATTATATTATTGTCAGAATCTCGAAAGCATCTTGAAACATCACTCCCCCCTCCTCCCTGTTACCTGGCTGGAAATGCAGTCCAACATTTTACATATTTTCAAAAACCGTAAGCGATTTTGAGAACTCGTATGCACCCGAGGCCACAAGGCATTGCTTAGGTGATCCCATGCGTTGAAGCGGCACTTAATTGGTTGTGAATAGACGGTTTTTTTTAACAGAATCGATGATATCTGGCTCTTTTGGGTTGTCGCCAAATCATTGTCAGGGGCATCGTGGTGAAATGTTGAAATTGATATGTGCCGGTTCTGTACTTTGAAGCGATTTTTTGTTAGACTTGTGAGCAAACGCGGATGACAAAAATTTCAGAATCACTGCAGTTTATATACAGCGTTCCCCCTTATTTGGGGGCATTGATACAGGTATTGCAGAAGGGCAGTGAAAATTCCTTGGAGGAATGTGTATGAGGTGCATATACGGTTGAGTAGTAGAAGAGCAGTGAAGTGAAATTGTTTTTCAAGCGTTCCCCGCAAAATACCTAAGCCTGGCCCTGGCTGAACGATTTATCTTTGATATCGAGGATCAGCACTGGGTCTGAGAATTGGATGTATGGGTATGATTTTGAGACTACACAATAGATTTTCCAAATCTCAAGCACATTTGTGTTGTCTTCATCCGCGTTTTATGTTCACACTGGATTCATAAATATCAAGGCATATTGTGGTCACACAGACTTTTTATGCATTGCCTGTTGTTGAAACGGTGATGACAACCGGCGTACCAGATCTCAGCGTTGTGTACTTTCCAAGCACTGTGTACGCCAGGGGTTCCTAACATTTTGTGTTTCATTAACCCTTTTTACCTATAAAATAAGAACCTCGGACTCCCTTTCAGAATATTATTTAGTTTGTTTCTCATCCAAGCTTATAGACCTCCTGAAAGCTTCCTGGGGACCCGCCTCCCCTCAAGTGGTTCATGGATCCCTGGTGTGCACTTAGTTCAATAAGGCTGGGCGTACACCGGTTAGACAACACAAGCTTAGTCATTGTTGTTCGCGTTGATTTGTATGGCGCAACGCACACTGGTTAGTCATACTACAAATGAAAACGTTGCGCCATGAAAACCGACGTGAACAACAATGACTAAGCTTGGCTATGGCCGTCTTGTCTTGTCCAACCAGTGTACGCCCAGCCTTAGCCAATGTATGTCTGTATAAACTGATCTAGGGCAAAACGTTGTAAAGAAAAAAAAACTAAAGTATTTCGTTGTTAGTTAGGACTTTAAAATATTACACTTCCTATATAAAGTTTCCCCGTAAAAGTCAAGTTTATTCAACGATATCGCGCAAAAGACATCGAAATGCGCGCAGAAAATAAAAGTATAGATTGAATCCAGTTGTAACTCTCCGATATAAGTAGGAGTCATGGAATAGTTTTCCCAGGAATTTCAGAAAAAGCAGGCTCAAGTCGTCAAATTGTCTTAACGCGAACTTTGCTCGACCCCGAAATGCGATCCGCGAACGGAGTTAAAACTCCGAAGAAGTGTAATAAGGTGCTGTCTACTCGGTGGTTTGCTTATCACTTTCGACTATTTCTCGTGGGGGAATTCGTCGGTCTAATTTTTGTACAAATACCACCTGCAAGTTTGTTTCATGGAAGCGGAACAGACATGAACTATTCGAGACTTGCGAGTCTCTATTTCGTTCATTAACTAACGACGAGCGTCGAGAAGAGAAATATTATAACGGGTGTAAGATTCGCGAAAGAAAAACTCAAGATTTTTAATGGGGGAAAAAAAAATCCAAAATGAAGTGGAATGGGTTGTAAAAACGAATAGGAATCATGAGAAAATACGCAAATTAAGTAAATGCTTCATGTGATGAGAAATATTGAAAGGGGTCATTCAAGTATTACGTCAGCATCGAGGGGGGGGGGTTCGAAGGTTGCTTACGTCATCAACAACCCCTATTTCAAGATAAGAAATATTCTAAGATGCTGACGAAATTTTGCTGACAAGGGGGGGGGGGGGTGTCAGTGTTTTACTGACTTTTGCTGACAAGGGGAGGGAGGGGGTCAAAAATGGCTGAAAATCTGCTTACCTAATACTTGAATGGCCCCAAATTTGTGATTAAAAAAAAAGATGCACGAGAGATGGGGCCGTTCAAGCATTACGTAAGCAAATTTTTAGCCATTTTTGACCCCCTCCCCCCGTTGTCAGCAAAATTTCGTCATCAGCTCTGCCCCTCTGAATCCTAACTCATATTTTCATAAAGGGTGGTTGATGACGTAACCATTATCAAAACCCCCCCCCTCCCCCCCATCAATGATGACGTAATACTTGAACGGCCCCGATTGAAAAAAATCGAATAAGAGGAAGACGTCAAACGTTTTCCCTCGATGACAATAAAGTGAATATTTAATATAGTTTTCAAAACCCTGATTAGTCCTCATTTTTGTATTAACAAATGGGGCTTTCGCCCAGAGATGCCTGCCCATCATTTTAGGAAGTTCCGTTATGTCTTCTTTGCTCAAGGCTTCCATAACCCTTTAAAGGGTCATTTTTTTCTCTTTTGTATTTATGAATTTTTACCGTTTGAGAATACCACACTGAGGGAAATCATTTTTATTTTATTGATTAAGTTCTCACCCTTTAATAAGTTTTTTTAAGGGAGGGGGAGTATTTGTCCCCCACCCTTAAAAATTCACAATCTTGAGGTGGCAACCAGTGATTCCAGTCATATGTCAGTCATAGCAACGCAAAACTATCACAGTGAGAAAAACACTTCTCAAAGGAGTATTTAACAAGAAGTAGGTGAGGGGGGAGGGGATATACTTTCCACGGCCTTAGAAAGGGGTTAAGTTGACCTCGGGCCCGGTTATACCGGGATAAAGACTTCGAAAGATACTTCGCAGGATGTTTAATGAACGGCCATTCAGACAACGCAGAAAATTGACATTAAACAAACAGGGGAGATTAAATACGTAATAATTTCGAGATATATCGGTTACTAATTAGCTACTGATTAATCAAGATCATCTTCAAAATATGGAACCCAGATGGCAGCACCAGCAACAACACGAGATAAGCACAACTCTAACAACATGAATACGTTAGGGCTATGCATGTACATACACTCACACGTCCCACTACACGTTACAACATGTGCCGATTAGCTAGAAATTCAGTGGGGGAATGTGTACGAGGTGCATGTGCAGTTAAGTAGTAGTATCTGAGTAAGGTGAACGCCTGTATTAATTTATATACTTTAAATACTACTGTATTTTATTCACGGTGGCACACAATTTGTGCTACATTGGGGTGAAGAAAACATGACATAAAAAGAGTCAATTCGAACAATTTCTGACCAGATTTTTGAATGTCTGCATGTTTTCTAAAATCCCATTTCAGACATAGACCGATTCTTTTCTTTATTCTTACGCAACTTACTGAACCGTTACATGCGTCTCGTAAACATTCCTCAGAGAAATTCTAATGAATTAGTACATTCCGGAAACGTATTGTGCGTAAGTACAGTCGAATCCCCCGTCATAACGAACGCCAAGAGACCGGAGGAATCACTTCGTTAAAACGAAATTTCGTTATAAAGGAATTACAGGTTACCTAGCATTATTCCTGGGGGATTAGACAACTTTTTTCGTTAAAACGAGATTTTCACTATAACGGTATTCGTTAAAACGGGATTCGACTGTATAAGCATAGTCCTATTATATTTATGATTTATTGTTTCGTGTTCTAGTGGTGATCTCACCTGGCTTCCAAATGAGAAGTGAAATTGGCAGTAGCCTAAATTTTCGTATTTATGTGAGTATGAAGGCTTGTCTGTGCTGTCAGTGAAAAGGCCTTTTTTAAACACGAGACCGGCTCACATTCGAGCCTCAAAGTTGGAAAAATGGTGGGGAGAAAAACACTGTTTTTCTTTATTTTTGCGTGAATAAGTAAAATATGCGAAGAGGAATTTATGAGAAGAAAACATTCCCTGCTCTGTATACAGGGTGTCCTGTAAGTGCTAATGCGGCCTCTATCCTATCAACCGTACGTCGTAGAGGTGTGCTTATAATTTTAAAAATGCTCAAAATTCGTTCAAGAATTACCCTGGACCATTTTTGACATTAAAAATACAGTGTGCCACGAAATAAAAAAAAATCAAAATATGATTTTCTTGTCCTCTAACTTCCAATTAGAAAGTTGTTGCCCTGTATCTGCTGAGGCCAAAAAAAATCCAAGTTTCTGAGGGAAATATTTCAATTCAAAAACCGGAGAAAAGTTATGAAATAACAGCAAAAACTAACGGACAAAGCTCCTTTCCCTCATTTATGCTGTCCTTTCCTAACTTTTCTCCGATTTTTGAATTCGAATACAGTCGAATCTCGTTTTAACGAATACCGTTATAGCGAAAATCTCGGTTTAACGAACACTTTTCTAATCCCTCAGATAAGTTTACATAGGAACAATGCAAAAACCCGGAATTCCTTTATAACGAAATTTCGTTATAACGAAGTGATTTCTCAGGCCTCTTGGAGTTCGTTATAACGAGATTCGACTGTATCTAAGCGAACATTGCACTTAGAAACTTGAAATTGTGTAGGATTGTATTTTCATTTTTTTTTGTTATTTTCACCTCAGGAGACACAGGGTAACAATTATCTAATTGGAAGTTAGAGGACAGGGAGACCGTATCAAAAATAGATTTAGAGAAACAGATTGTTACACACTGTATTTTCACTCTCAGAACTTTGGTAGAAGGAAATTTTTGAATGCCTGTTGAGCATTTTTTAAATTGAAACTATATCTCTACGGCGGATGGTTGGTGAAATAAAGGCCGCAATAACCACTTACAAGATACCCTGTACACATTTTCCTGGCGAAGTAAACTTCATAAATGTGATTTGTACTCTCATAAAAATAACAATCGAGAAACTGTGTGAAAAGTTTTCTCAATGACAGTTGATTCTATCAATGCCAGTATTAACGTGAAGATCAACGAACTGACTAATTAGTCACCAGAAGGACGAGCACCAGTTCTTGAAACAGTTTTTTTTTCTGTAGTTAACCGTAATTCCAAAACACAGAACGTGCACCGAAAAAAAGTGAAATTTTCTCTTTTAATATAATCTCTATTTTTGAATTTTAGTTCATAAATCATACTACATTTCCCTAGTGAGAGAGAAATTTAGATATAACGTGCATACAGAGGAAATCTTTTATAACGAGATGTCATGATTGCGGGGAAAAATTGCCGTTAAAATGAATTTCCGCTATAAGCGAATTTAATTTTCTTTTCCGTCGTATTGTCAGGTGAAAATTTTGTGAGCATTTCTGTTTTATCTCCATTATTGTTTATAATTCTTATATTTGTTAATAAACATGATGCCAACTTTGAATTCTTTTTATATTTCTTCGTCATTATAAGCTGTACTCATTATATAGTGGACTTTTACTAAACTACAATCCACTCTTATTTTTACAAATTCGAACGAACTCTATTAGTTTATAAATGGGTGGGGGGATCATGTTATAAAAAGGGCAAAATCGAACTATTCATTGGCATGAACAAGTGACGTTATAAAAGAGTGGCTATATCACGAAGTGCTACAATATTGGGATTATTGCGGAACCAAAAAAAAAAAGGAATAGATAGGCCTATTAAATATGAGGCAATTAGTTTCAACATGCAAATGCTTGAAAATCCTTTCCGTAAGCCGGGATTACACTATAAAAGTTTGATAAAGGGTCTTTTACAAACTTTAAAAAAAGCGTAACCGATACGCTTATTGGTTGCATTTGTCAATTTTTAGAAAAGAAATTTTCTAAAACTTTTATAGTGTAATGCCGGCGAAAGGTAATTTTCGACGCTTTATAAATTTTGTTAGAAATTACCTCAATCCAACGAAGGGTCTCCTCCCCCTGCTCCTCCTCCCACCCTCTCACTATGGTTTCAACGCGAATTCTCTCGAAAGCATTGGTGGGAGGCGTTACTCACGATTGCTTCATTTTATTCCTACTTTGAAAGTTAGAAATAACACTCATAGTCAGGAGCGTACGCAGGCTCGACCATTGGGAGGGGGGGGGGAGGGGGAAAGCTCATGGAATTTCATCGAGAGAATTTTTGAGTTATTCTCTATCCTCTTAAAAAAAAGGGATTAAAATTAACAGAAACCGAAATCGAGATTATATTAGAAAAAAGATACTTTCATGAATATCATGTAAAATTATTTTCTTTCAATACTTTTTCCATGTTTTTTTTTATAAAAATAATTCCTTCTTACAAAAATTAAGCGGTCGACTTGGTGGGGGAAGGGGATCGAGCTCCTTACTCACCCCCACCCCCTCCCCCACTCACGCCTCTACTCATAACTGCTGAGCTTTATGTACGAGTTCGAAATTAGAACTTACGCTGTCTTTGAACGAATAAAAAACCCTGAACGGTGGTTAAAGTTCTTCGGTGGAATTTCAGAAAGTAACAGCGTGGTTTAGTAGCAGTACTTGCAGCCCAGGGGTTAGCGCACAAACCTCCAGTTTGGGAACCACAGTAATCTCGTGGAAGAATAGCCGTATGGAAACATTTCCAAAACTTGACTCTCAGTCAAATTAGCCCCCGTGTGGTTTACAAAAACTATTCAAGACATTTCTACTTCTACAACAAGCTACATTCAAGGTCATTCCAAAAGGTGAGTCTAACGTTCACTCAAGGGAGATTTTCTGACAGATCTCCGTCTCTGCTTCAGGATCGAATTTCAAAGCCACGTTCTAGGTACAGTCGAATCCCGTTTTAACGAATACCGTTATAGCGAAAATCTCGGTTTAACGAATACTGTTATAGCGAAAATCTCGGTTTAACGAACACTTTTCTAATCCCTCAGATAAGTTTACATAGGAGCAATGCAAAAAATCCCCGGAATTCCTTTATAACGAAGTGATTTCTCCGGTCTCTTTGGAGTTCGTTATAACGAGATTTAATTGTATATCTAAGCAGCAAGTTCCATTATTTTTGAAAAAGAAAGTGTAAAGTCTGATTTTGTTCATTTTTTGCTGGCGCAATTCTGTTCAAAAAATCAAATATTTTCTTTTTATTGTGAACACATTTTTTGGCCATGGCCCAGGCTTATAAGTCGACGCTCATTATAACGACCTTACGTTTTGCGACCATTCCATTGTAACGTCCGGTACGACAAGTCCAAAATGTTTTCATATGACACCTATTCTACATGCTTTCCTTTGGTCATAATGACCACCCCATATAACGTTCGGTTTCAACGGAAAAATGGGAGTCGTTAAAACAAGCGTAGACTGAATCTCTTCCTTTAGACAGAGCGGTGGGGTATGATTTGTTACGGAGGAAGAAGAAACAGTCGAAAACAAGATTTTTTTTGTATTTTCTTCATCACAATCGACACCCATGAAATGTTCTGCAAACCTATTAAATGTTGTTCCCTTGTAAGAGGTAACTACGGCTCCGTGGCTCGTTGAAATTTGATACAGTTCATCAAAGATAATAACACGAGTTTTTAACGGGTAAAGATAGTTGATTATGGATAAAATAAACGATATAAATGTAGTGGAACATGCCCTAATGGACACTTTACCGATCCGCGGTCCCGTGGAATAGGGCTTTAATGTATTTCACTCCCCGTTAGTAGACACTCTCGACAGCGGTCAGTAAAATCAGGCAAACTCTAATTTACTAATTTTTGGTACCGAGAATTTATCATATTCAACTAAGATTATGTTCAATCCGAAGCTCGTGTTGGTAAATATGCTAAACCGTCAATTAATTACTTAACTGAACATAACTATGGTCCAGGATGAGTAAATCGAATAGTATTATTGGTTTTGTTTGTTGATACCTTTGACGAAAACCAACATTACAAGACTGATAATAATACTAATAATAATATTTTATTCCTGCTTTAGGCCGAAGCCCGTAAGCAAACAAACACAAAATTGCATTAAACAACAGAAAAGGGGGGTTATGTGCTGCGTAGTTATGCCATCAGTTTTTCTAACCATAAGTGAAGTGTAATGATTAATTAATTGCACCGTTGTAGGCCTGTTGCTTTTTGTGGCGAGAATTTTTAACGGGGAGCTAAAAATACTACATATATACACGATTATACTACATTTTACACATAATATACGCATTATATACTACGTAATATACACGTTATATATACTACGAATAATACTACATAAATATACTAAAAGCCCCCCCTCCCCCCCGGTTCCTTTGACAGCCGGTGTTTTCCGAGTGCCGATTTCCAAAATCATGTTTCAGGCAATTCGAAAAATGCATAAATAAATTATTTTCATCATTTAATTCTCTATATATTGAATCTAATTCTCACGTGGGCTTGAAAATGAACCTGCAAAAGATTAAAGTTATGTTCAACCCGTTTGCGTTGAAGAGGACAATCTTGCACAACAACACAGAGATAGAAGAAGTAGAAAGCTATGTATATCTGGGGCAAGAAATTACCATGGACAACGGAATCATTAATGAAATAAACAGAAGAATCACGATTGGATGGAGCACTTTTGGCGAACACTTTGTAATTCTGAAGAGTCACATGCCATTTTATGCCTGAAAAGAAAATTGTTTAACCAGTGTGTTGTGCTCCCAGCATTGACTTATGGAGCTGAAACATGGACACTCACAAGCAAGACGATACAAAAGCTACAGACAACGCAAAGGAGCATGAAAAGATGTATGTTAGGCATCACAAGAAGAGACAGAAAACAATCACTTGGATAAGGAACCACACAAAGGTATATGATATCATGGAAATAATCAAACGTTTGAAACTGGAAATGAGCTGGACATATTGCTAGAAGATAGGACAACAGATGGACCACAAGTATTCTAAAGTGGTACTCCCGTGGTGTTAAACGTCCGAGAAGGCGTCCCCACGCAAGATGGATTGACGAAATCAGGAAAGTGTCTGGAGTCAACTGGATGGCTAAAGCATCAGACCTGAGCAAAATTTAGAGGAGACCTTCATCCAGCAGTGGATTGAAAATGGTTGTTGTTGTTGATGATGATGATGATTAAGAGCATAGAAAAAGTAACCAATAAAGTATTTTTTACCATAAAGTAAGAAGAGTCAATGCACCACGAGCGTTATAATATGCACGCAAGATCTGAAAGTAACTTAATTGATTCCTTAACCTCGAATAAAAATCTCCAGTTATTTGATTGTTTGTATCTGCGTTTCTCGTACTATGGTCAGCGGAGGAGAGGTGGTCCAAGGCAGACTTGAAAATATAGGTCTAATTTAACGAAAATTATTCATTTTTATGCTGAAAATTTTAGTAATAGTCGCGTAAGTTCAAGCAAGAGAATCGGATTCATGAAAAACATTGCGTTGAATCAGAGCGTTTTGGACGTTTTTACTAGTTCTTGGGTTCAGAAAGGTTGAGAAATGCTGATTTGTATGAATGCTCATGATTTAATACCTAAATTAAATTATCTTTGTTTTGCTGAAGCCCTTATTTCAGGCAATTCGTTTATCACCAACGTATGAGAAAAAGGGTCCATTACTGACGAGTTTTTTCATATTTATGCCACTATCGACTTCAGCAAGCACCTTTAGGCCGATCGTCCACTGGGAAGCTAACTAGGAGCGAAAATAAGTCGCGTGTATGCGCAAGACGTACATACACATTATATAGAGGGGGGTCTTGCGCTTACACGCGACTTGTTTTCGCCCCTATAGTTCCCAGTGGACGACCGGCCTTCTCACATACTTCAGCTGCCTATTCGGTGTTAATTGATTCACTTAATATTACAACTGCATTTTATAGATACAAAGCAATCGGCCAATTTCTTTGAGATATATAAGGCAGTGCCTCATATGAACCTTTGTAGTCTAGTGCGCTCACTCGGCCGTTTTTGACAACCCCCCCCCCCGTCAGCAAAAGTCAACAAAACTCTGACCCCCCTCCCCTTTGTCAGCAAAATTTCGTCATCAGCTCTGCCCCTCTGAATACTAACGCATATTGGTGGGATCAGAGACGTAAACAGGGTGGCATAGAGGGCTAGCTCATGCCCCCCCCCCCCGAAAATCAAAAACTTATTTGAAATTTCGGAATACCTTTATATGTTATTATGATCAATTTCTGTTAATTTCAATGTTATTTGAAGGCTATGAACTCAAAATTTATCTTTAATAAATTCATTGCGACCAACCCTCTAAGCCATATGTAATAAATCGCATGAACGCCCTTGGCCCGCGGACTAAATATGGCCCTGGGGGTTATCTGATGCGGCCTGCCCTCTTCAAACATAATTTTGTAAAAATGAACAAAGCGGCACATTTTCAGATCACTTAAATGACCCGGGACACGGTTCCAGAACACTTAAGCGATCCGTGACACATTTAGACATCCCTTGAGTGATATGTGACGCAGTTTTAGAGCACTTAAGTGCCCCCCCCCCAGTGCCGTTCTACGTCACTCAAGTTACCCATGGCACATTCTCAGTTATTTAAGTGATCCGCGGCATATAATTACGGATCACTTGAGTGATGCGTGGCACAATTCCAGAGCACTCAAGCATCCCGGGCGCATTTCTAGATCGCTTGGATCCGCGAAATATTTAGAGATTATGAAGTGTCTCTACAGGGCAATTCATCAATAGGGGGAATGTCACTTCAAGTGCCCACAAACTAACGAAAGGTGTTTCCCGTTTTTGGCTCACCGAGTAAGATGCTATTAAAAATATTTCATATTTTCATAAAGGGTGGTTGATGACGTAAGCATTATCCAACCCCCCTGCCCCCTTGTCATCAACAGTCAGCAAATCGGAACCCCCCCGCCCCATCGATGATGACGTAATACTTGAACGGCCCCTAAGAGGACGAGGGTTCGATTCCCACAGCGCCACGGCATTTGAATTTTTTTCTCTTTCCCAAATTCATCTTCGCAGCAGCCAGCTGTTGAAAACCTTAGTATAGAGCAGCGATTCTCAACCGGTGCTCCGCGACCACTCGAGGATAATAAAATAAATCAATAAATTTGATAAACAAACAGAAAAGAGGCGTAAAGGGCTCCGCCATAGAAATTATATCCTGAAAAGCGAGTCAGAAAAGGTTGAGAACCACTGGTATAGAATGCCTCATATGAACTTTAGTGCTCAGCCCTAAAGCCTCACTGAATTTATTAGGAGGCTCGGGTAAAATGAACCCACAGGTTCTGGCAAGTAAAAATCCATTTAACATTGATTTATTCCTCGTGTGCATCTGTTAAGTGAATGATGCGAAGTCATCTAAAAGAAAACAAAACGATTTTTTTTCCCCCCTCGCAGAAAAAGTTCCCCTCCAAGGAAAAGAAAAGCTGTGTTACTCTCCTATGGCTCTTTAACTCAATATAAATTAGCATTAAATCAGTAGGTGAAATGCTTCCGATCAGGGGAAAAAGTCACCCTAAAAAGCAGGGGTTCTTCACCTGAGAGATTGCAGGGGGAAGGGAAGGGTGAAACGTGCATGAGAAGAAAAGAAAACAAAATATTTTTCCATTGCTACAGGCCCGTTGCCAGAAATCTCGTTCGGGGGGGACCACTTGCATTTCGGGGGGGAAGACCTCTTTTCTCGGTCATTTTCTCACATTTGGGGGGGGGGGGGTCTGGTCCCCCCCCCCCCACTTCTCACTACGGCCTTACATTGCTACGTACTGATTTTTATTATGAATGGTCTATGGTCTTCACCTTATTGGGTCCGTGAAATAACGATAGTTAACATTCCCCTGCCCTGGAAGCAAATCGTTCTTTATAAAGATTTTAGAGTACTTCTTCGTGGTTTCTTTTTAATCCAAAGAGCAGTGGTGGTGCTATAACTCTTTTTCTCAGTTCCTTCTATCTCTAATTATATATTTTCATATCATATAAAACTTGATTCTCACTTAATTACAAACATCGAATTTTTATCTCACTTACCTTGAGATGTCATATCCAAAGCTATGAAAGAAAATTGTTTCTCCTGTCAAAATTCCGTAATTTTTTCACCTGGCATTTTTATTTCGTAGGCTGTTCATTCCACGCAATTATTTCTATGTACATATTTCTATACATTGCCCGTGTCCGAGCGAGTTACATTCCGGTCTCGCGAATCGATTCACGCAAGAGGATCGATGCGTTGTACGCCACTGAACATTTCTAGATTTCTTTTGCCACCAACAGTATCTTTGTGCAATGAGAAGAGTGAATCGCTTTTTTTTTTCCTCCACTCCCATCACACCTCGATCTCGCACCGGAATGGCCAGCCAAGCGTGAACCTACCACCAATCCGATACTCTGATTCACGCATGACGGCCAATAGTAGAGCAGTGTATCCGTTATCTCCTACACCACAAAATATTTTATCCGAGAACAACGCGATGCGTTTTATCGAATAATAATGAAGACGAAACGAACAGGTCATTAATAAATTGTCAATTCCCGCCTCTCCATGTTGTTTCAGTGAAGGCAAAAAACCGCCATGTTTCATCAAGTTCTTTCACAACTCGTTTTTGGAATTAATATGGTAAAATTCTCACGTTAAATACGTTTATGGTCATCCCGAAAATAATGAACGATTTTGATGCAAATTTTAGACTTGAACTTCAACACTTCGACGGAAAGCGTAGCGACATGAAAATAGACAAGTTTTGTCGAGCTGATGTCCTAGAACAGAGGTCTTCAACTTTTTTCTAGTCGTGAGCACTACCTGTACCCATCATCAAAAGAAGAGCACCCTTACGGCAGAAGAGCTCACTTACTTATTCACTTACGAAGACCTTACCCTTATTTGGCGTACGAATGCATGAAATCAGGATGGATTTCAATCCTTGAATGCAATTTGTACAAGGTGTTTAACTGGAACGTTGACCAAGTGCTCGCGAGCACGAAATCAGACACGATCATCAACCATTCTGGATGTTTCAGGAAGCACCGTGGTGCTCACGAGCAATGGGTTGAAGATGCCTGTCCTAGAGCCCGGCCTACGAAAGGTGTTCCGGTAGAAAAGTATCAATTCACAACACGACTCATTATATACCTACTTCACCAAACACCAACTCTGTCCATATCGCTACATTGCAGTTTACAGCCATGAATGAGATGGGCTGGAAATGAAGGCGCTGTCTGTCGATGGCCGCTTCAAGAGTTCGTTAGGGAAAATATACATTATATACTCAGCCTCATCATATTTCTTCGATAAAAATACGGAAATCCCTACGTGAAAACACGGGACATCGCAACTAATTGTCAAAAGAATTGTCAAATTTGAACAAAGTTCCATTGATCACCGATATAATTCAAAAATTATGAAAGAAAGAATCACTCAAGTGGCTCGCGGCACGTTTTCAAATTAATGAAGGGGGCCAACACTCTTCTAAAGGTTGAGCACCTTTGCTCTAAATTTTTCCATTTTTCTTTCGCCATTCAGTTAAACTCCCACCATCTTTCGGATATCATCCCTCCATCTTGTTTAGGATGCCTTCTTAGACGTTAAACAGCCAAATGAAAAAATAAAAAACATCTAAAAAGTAATAATAATGTACCTAACATGAAATATTGATGGATAATGATAGAGATTACATATACATAAGAATGTTCTAATGACCCATGTCTTCTTCGCTGTGCATCTCTGAGCACAAATTACTTCTGAATGAGTTGTTCCTCCATCTGCTTAGCATGTCACGCTTATGTTCACATGAAGTGGTGATATATTAGTAACGAAAAACCTGGAGGGGGGGGGGATTGGTTCTAGAATCATTGTATTCAATTCACATCCACACCCAAACAGCATTTAATATTCCAAAACTTACAGCGCACCAGAATATCAAGCTTTATTTTGAAGTGCAAATTTGATTATAGAAAAGAATCTCTCACCAGTGGATAATCGAAAAGGCCGTAAATTCAGAGCCGCCCAAAGGGGTGTGCGACAACACACAACATACACAACGAGAGGTGCCTCGCACCGGTTCCCGCTCTTTGTGTGTGAGAGGTTAGCCCCCCCCCACCCCCAGCACTCACGATAAATTCTTAGAGACTTCCACCAATTCTTAAATTTTTACCTCGTATCAATTCTGAATTTTTACTCATTCTGGAATTATTTTCCCTTGATTTTTAATTTTCACACTATTGTGGAACCATGAAATTTCCCTACATGTGCTAGCATAATAAGAGGGTTGTCATATTACGGGATTCCAATCACCCGGGTATCTATTGGAAGAACTTTTCAGCTAGAGATCAATATGAAATAAACTTTTTTAGCTTGGTGCTCGATAATTTTTTGCACCAGCATGTATCAGAGGGGTGTACTGCTATTTTGGATTTAGTTCTCACTAGTTCCGAGGATCGTGTTGAACATGTTTCGATGGGGGATGAGTTTTCTTCCAGTGGTCATCGTGTCGTTAGTTTTTTCTGTAACTTTTCTTCGTGTAGGGTTGATAACTAAAGACTGGTTCTTTGTTTTCTAACTTTGATGTTTTGAGAGAACGGTTAGCGAAAGTTTTCAAAGACCGGTTGGAATCAATCGGGGTGATAAGTCAGTGGAAAGAATTTAGTACGTAGCTGTCCTCTGTTCGGCACGACGTCATACACTTTGTTCGAAAAAAGCATGTTTGTACATCGCAGCCAATATGTTTCACGGATAGCGTGCGTAACCTTTATCTTGAAAAGAAAAGAGCTTCAGAGAGTATAAAATTGGATGAGGTGACCTTTCCTTGTTTACTGATAAATGAAGAGCGTTGAAAAAAGCGATAAGGGATAGTAAAAAAATAAATTGAATCTACGTTGGCAGATAACATTGGCTCTGACCCCCCCCCCAAAATCATTTTTAGGAACGTCATTAATGGATAATGTCATAACAAGGGGACAGTTGGCCCCCCTCACAATAGGAGGATCTAGGGTAGAGAGCAATGTAGGCATGTTTAGTGCTTTCAATGACTTTTTTCACGTCGGTTTTTAATAGAGAAAATGCTATTCAATGTACGGGTGTTGCGTAGGGTGATAAAATCCTCAACGATATTCAAGTGGACGACGTGGAGGTCCTAAATATTCTAAAATATATATATGTGTAAGCAAAGCACCAGGACCAGATGATATCTATCCCAGGGTCCTCAGGGAATGTGCTAATGAATTGTTGGGGCCATTCACACAGATTTACAGGAGTAGCGTTGCTGAGGATATCGTCCTAAGAGATTGGAAGCTTGCTAATGTTGTTCCAATATTTAAAAAAGGTAGTAGAGAGGCTGTGTCCAATTATCGTCCAGTGAGTTTGACGAGCTCCCTCTCGAACATTTTGGAAATTATCATCAAAAGCCAGTTTGTGAAGTGGATAGACGAGAATAATGCATTGTCAGATAATCGGCATGGGTTCAGGAAGGGGAAGTCATGTGTAACTAACCTCCTTTGCTTCTATGATCACGTGACTAAGGCTTTGGGTAAAGGCAAGAATGTCGATGTCGTTTATCTTGATTTCCAGAAGGCATTGGATCGGGTCAACTACACGATATTGGGATTGGGGGCAACTTGCTGAATTGGATAGAATCGTGGTTAAGAGAGTTATGGTGAACGGGGAATTCTTATTGGGCATTTTGCCTTTTGTGGTGTTGTATTTGTATTAATTCTGAAATTTCATTAATTGTGGAACAATTTATTTCATTAATTCTGAGTTTTCATTGGACAGGCGTCACAAGTGAAATCCTTCAAGGAAGTGCCCTTGATCCCATACTTTTTTTCACTTTTTTATGGATAAACTCGATCAGGTTATCGATGGGATTGTTAGCAAATTTGCAGATGACGTGAAGCTAATGGAGGTAGTCGGGAATCAAAGCGAGAGGGAGTTGCTCCAGACCTATTTGAACAGGATTGGAACATGGGCAAATGAATGGAGCATGAAGTTTAGCGTTGACAAGTACATGGTCGCTCATTTTGGCTCGAACAACCCACGTTTCTCTTACTAGTTGAATGGTGTCACTATCCCGGACTTGTAATTGCTTTTTTATTATTACTACTATTAATTTCAGCTTTTTATTTATATCTTCTCAAGCGGGAAAATGAGAATTAATGTCTTCCGTATTGTCTTATATTATCCAGTTGCATCAATCCATGTAGTTTAGGGTGTTTTGAAATTAATTATGGGCCCACATAGATTACATTGAAGAAATTCCGCAGCTTTAATCGAGTATTTTTTGAAGCACAAAAAAGGCAGATCGATTCATTTCTATGCTTCTTTCATTTAGATTTGTTCCTTTCATGAGTCGCATGTGGCATTCCTTTCATAAGAGTAATTAAAGATAATTCCAGAATTAATGAAAGATAATTCAAAAAATTAATGGAAGTGATAATTCCAAAAATTAATGAAAGTGATAATTCCTGCATTAATGAAAGTGATAATTCCAGAATTAGTGAAAGTGATAATTCCAGAATTAGTGAAAGTGATAATTCCAGAATTCATGAAAGAAAAATTCTAGTTTTAATGAAACAGATAATTTTAGTTCCAAAATAAATGAAAGCGATAATTTCAGCATCAATAATGAAAGAAATAATTCCAGAATTAAGAAAAAGGGATAATTCCAGAATTAAGAAAAAGGGATAATTCCAGAATTAAGAAAAAGGGATAATTCCAGAATCAAGAAAAAGGGATAATTCCAAAATTAATGAAAAAAATTATAGATTTAATAGAAGAGATAATTCCAAAATCGATGGAAGAAGTAATTTCAGCATTAATGAAGTGATAATTTCAGCATTAATGAAGTGATAATTTCAGCATTAATGAAGTGATAATTTCAGCATTAATGAAGTGATAATTTCAGCATTAATGAAGTGATAATTTCAAAATTAATGAAAACGATAATTCCAGAATTAAAGTAAAAGAATTCCAAAACTAATGAAAGAAAAATTCTGGAATTAATGAAAGAAATAATTCCAGCATTAATGAAAAAGTGGTAATTCACTTAATTAATGAGATAATTAAAAAATTAATGAAAGAGATAATGCCAGAATTAATGATATATAATTTCAGAATCAATGAAAGGAATAATTCCAGTATTAATGAAAGAAACAAATCCAGAATTTTGATTAAAGCAAATACTCCAGAAGTAATGAAAGAAATAATAATTAGAGAAATAATTCCAGTTAATTTCAAAACACCCTAAACTATATGGATTGATGCAATTGGATAATATAAGACAAAGACAATACGGAGACATTAATTTTCATTTTCGTGCTTGAGAAGATATAAATAAAAAGCTGAAATTAATGTGTTATTGCATAGATATCCACCTCAAAAGTGGGTCTGGGTCATTATTTTATAATTAATTTTCTGGGCTTCGTATCTCTAAGCAAACTTAACATTTCGAAAATCAAAAATTGAATTCAATTTTTAAAATTATTGATGCGGCGGAAAACCTTACTAAATTTCCGCATTTCTATGCTAAAATCGGAAATTTTAACATTGATCTCTATGGGGGATCGTGTTTGTTTTCACCGAGTCACGTGGTTTCCTTGCATTAGATGTAGACGACGTCGTGGCGGCTGGATGCTCCCTTCAGTAATATAAGCTCGATGGTTATAATGCATTAAAAACTGATGATGTCTCACTTTCGAATCCTGCCAAATTCACCGAACGTGCACCAAAAATTTAACTCGGCGTTCTTAAGCTGATAGCAATGCTATAATCCGAGAGGAATCAAGAAAGATAGCTGCAGCTGTGCAAACAAGTTTTCTTTTTTCCTCATCCTTTTCCCGTCAAAAAAAAATTTCACTTAACTGTGAAGGAAAATAAAAAATTACCATATTTTTGCAAATAAGTGTTGGTTTAGGGAAAGCAATTTTTCTAATAGATCTCGCAAATCTGGTGATAAATTTGCCAATATAGTGGGGCGAAGTTAACACGCAATAACAAGGTTAGCATCACTCTACACCAGTTTCCCAACCTTCTTGTTCCATTGCCCCCTTCTTCAGAAATTTTTCCCCCACCGCCGCCGCCCAACGCAATCTAACCCATAGAATCCCATGCTATACCCGTAGTTTCTACCGTCCCCCTCCTGGAATATTCCATCGCCACCCGGGGGCGTTAACGCCCACGTTGGGAATTACTGCTCTACACCATAGTTTCCCAACCTTTTTTGTCCCATCGCCTCCTTCAGAAAATTTTTCCCACATCATCCCCAACGCAATCTAACCCATAGGATCCTATGTTATACCCGTAGCTTCTACCGTCCCCCTGGAACATCCAGTCGTCCCAGGTGGTGTTAACGCTCACGTTGGGAATCACTGCTCTACACGAAGGGGAAAAAGTGCCAATCGTGAAAGAAAATATCTGAACTTGGCTTCTAACGGGGGAAGAATATTTCAGTTCAATTAGCGGCAACCAACCCACTGCATGAGAAAATTGTTCTCTTGGGTGTTTGGCGCGTAACTGACCGTTAGAAAACTGACACGTCACAAAGTTTCAAAACGTTACAACTTCCTTAATATTCGTCCGATCCTAAAAGGGAAAACACTTTTCGATATATTAGTTTTTCACAAAGAATCACGTGTGTGATTATTGGACGGTCGATAGTATCCACCCTGCATACCGAAAATTCGGAGTCGATATGCTTGCCTTTTTAGTGTATATAACTTCTATTATAACTGACCTAAGTGGGTTCCGTTTCCTGTAGCATTATATGTATCATGATTTACAGTATAATCTCATTTCCCAACTACGAGGCGCATAAGTGAGCCGGTCTCCCATCAAAAGATTCTCACCACAGCGAGTAACAGACCTGATGACATTTAAATTGCACTCATATGAATATTATTCATTGCCAGTTTCGCTTTTAGAAGGTAGGTGGCAGCACACAAATACATACATGAAACTTGTTTAAATATTAAATATACATATAAGTTCACAATAATGAATTCCGACACAGCCACCATCTTGAAATAAAAACCAGTGAATTTCCTTCACAATCAGACGCGTATCCAGGGTTATACGACGGGCAATTAGTTGCGTAGGTTCGTTGGATCGTCCCGCATATTTAAGGGACAGGCTGTTTTTTTTCTCCCACATTATCCAACTCTGGGAGGAGCGATAAATCAGAGCTGTGTATAGTTAATAAAGTATATCCCATTAACTGAATATTTCTACCGAATTTTAACGTCTAAAAACTATTATTACCTTATCGGTAATTGTAAAATATATTTCCACATGAGAGACGTGCTAGGATTTCTTGGGGTTCCTATTACAGTGCAACCTCTCATAACAGACTCCCCGTTAGCGTAGCGGACACTTTTTTGAATTACGTCGACACGTCTCAATGTATTTTACTACCCATTCTCTCACCTCGTTAGTGAACAAAATTTTCGGTCCTACGGGCGTCCGTTACGGAGAGGTTCTACTGTAATAAGTCAAATTTTGTAAATGAATCTCTTGATCCCGACGTGACACTCACTGCATTTGAGAAGGGGAGGAGGGAAAAAAACACGTCGACAGTCTCAACAGTAGGCTAATGTCCGAAACAACCACTAACTTGGTTCAATCGTGAAATGTTTTTTCCGATGTTCCATACATTGATGGTGAACGTTTTGCATTGTGCGTAGCCGCCACCAGCCGCCCTTTTTTACGTAAGAAACTTTTGAAATGGCCTTACGTGTGACTCGTCTAGAGTTGATTGACGTTATTCGCGCTAATGGTGGGTTGAGCTTGCCTTTTAAAAAGTCAGCAGACCTGTTAAGCCAATATATTGATGAAAAGTCAAAATTTTAACATAGCCTAGAAGTCAAGAGTAGTAAGTTTCGTCTGAAAATTAAATGTTTCATCAGTTTCTAATCAAAAAAGTGGAGATCTAGTAACAAGACCCTTACACGTTTCTTCTACAAAAATTCAGCATGGTGATTTTAAATGTTCAATCGTAATCAAGCCCACAAATCATAGATTTTGTTCATTTGCACTGTTTATTTTTAATGTTTTGTGTTATTAGAGAATAGTTTATTATTTTTGAGTGAAAATCTTGATTTTTTTTACATATTCTTCATAAACTCCAATAAGTGTTCATCCCAAGTTTTCGCGGCAATATTTTGTTTAGAATGTGTTTTGGTATTGTTATAATTTTCTAAATATTATTCGCAATAAATATGAGTGACGCGTTATTATTTTGGAGACTCAATCAGAAAAGTAAGGAACATCAGTAAAAGCTAGAAAGTAAATAAGTAATTATTTCATTGAAAAGGAAAGAATATCGAAAATGTAGAAAACGTAGTAATCATGCCGAAGTAGTTTTAAAATTACCCAAACGTTATTATTATTCAATTATAATTCTCAGCCTGTGTGGATGCCTATTTTTGATGTGAAGCAAAAATAATTTTTCAAAAATTATTCATTAGTTTTCGAGAAAACATTTTTTTTCCTTATAAATTCGCTATATTGACCACTGTGCGTCGGTCGCATAAATAAGGATTCGACTTCCCAGTTCATCGCCTCAACATTAAAAAAATTGGATGGTGGCTGTGCCATCGACACATCCGAGAAAACGCCTTTTTTAATCTCGTTACAGTATAATACGGCCTGTTTGGTTTGGTAACTAAAACTTAAAAATAGAGAGAGAGAGAGAGAGAGAGTCTTCACACACGCACACACACATATGTAAATTAGGATATTCGTCCCCCTCAACGAGATCTACCCCCATCTTGTACAGCAATTCATGAGATCTAGTGTGAGGTGATTTCGTTATGATAGTGTGGTACTCAGACCGGAAGACCGCATCACTGACACCAGTGAAGGGTACCATTGGATTTGCCTGAACGTGATCTACCCATAGACACATCAACATGTTTCCCCATGTTTATTCAGACGATATCTCGTCAACGCCAGTTAAAAGGTTAAATAACTGAGAAATAAGATTTTATGTACGTTATGTGCCGAGGCGAATCTGTGGGGAGAAAATGGATTTGTGTCGTCTCCGGGAATCAAACCCCGGTCCCCTAGTATACCGGGCGGGCAAGAGCGCTAACTAATACGTATGCAAGGAGACCCGGTTTCGATCATCTCTCGGAGGAGACAAATCACTTTTCTTTCGGCAGATTCATTTCGGCATAACATCCAGAAAAATCCTATTTTTCAGTATATTTCGGGCCGAAAAAAAACAACATCGGTTAAAAAACTGTTTCGTGACTTCAAATTTTGGAAATGCAGTCATTTTGGTCAGATATCTGATTTGCAATACGTATTCTATTCAAAAGGGGCGCAAAATTTTTGTCAAAATTTTTGTAATAAATTGATTTTTTTATACAAATACAAATACAAATACAAATACAACGCCACAACAGGCAAAATGCCCAACGAGGTGGCTGATAAAAAGATGCCCATAAAAATATGGTTGTCATATGTTTCAAAAATACAGCAACCCAATTAAAAATGCAATTAACACAAATTACAAACAATATATACACATGATAAAATATTATACAATGCCCATAAAGAATACTTATGGTTGTCTTGTCTCCAGAGCATTGTGATATCAGTGAGTAAGGGGTCATTCAAGTATTACGTCAGCATCTATGGGGGAGGGGAGTTTCGGATTTGCTGACTTTTGATGACAAGGGGGGGGGGAGGGGGGTTTAAAGGTTGCTTACGTCATAAACCACCCCTTTTTGAAGATATGAAATATTCTAAGCTGCTGACGGGGGGGGGGGGGGGTCAGTGTTTTGCTGACTTTTGCTGACAAGGGGTGGGGGGAGGGGGTCAAAAATGGCTGAAAATCTGCTTACGTAATACTTGAATGGCCCCTAATACAGTATAAATACAGCATTTCAATAAAAAAAAAGTTTTCACGTATACACCAGTGCATTTCAACAGCCGGGTCATGACCCGACACTGGGACGTGAAATCAGTCGTACTTGTTCACCAGAGGCTCAACTGAAAAATCCAATTTATCTCTTTTTATATCGCACGAATATCGCCAAAAAAAAAAAAAAAATAGACGATTTCATAACTTCAAATTCAAATATTCCTGCGGCAGAGACTGGTACAAATTTGCGTGCCGATGACGATTTGCGAGGACCGCAATGCTCTTTCAAAGTAGTAAGTGTCCTCAATGTGATTGAATCTATACTCACTACATCGACATCCATTCTAAACATTCATCATTTATGTTGGTCGTAGTTTAGACATATGAATACATAGGTCATACATACTCAACCGATGGCTCTTGGGCCAAATGTGGCTATCGGAGTCATCTTATGAATCCCGCAACCCCGCTACCCCCGGCAAACTTAATTTTGTCAAAATTAACAAGGCGGCACATTTACAGATAATTCAAGTGACTCGCGCGGTATTTACAAATCGCGAAAGTGACCTGCGGTACAGTCCCAGAGCACTCAAGCGGTCCAAGCCGCATTTCCATATGGCTTAGTGACCAACGGCACATTTAGAGATCACTCGAGTGACCCGCGGCATATTTCCAGATCCCTTAAGTGGCGTCTGACACGTTTTCAAATCAATAAAGTGACCCCTCACAGTCCTAAAGGTTGAGCATCCTTGACATCGGCGCTGCTCTTCTGATGATGGGCATGCACACGTGTTCTTGACTCAAAAAAATATTGAAGTCCACTCCGAACCCCATTTTTAAGATGTCAACATACGAACGGGGCGGGAAACGGAGCGAAAGAAACAGAACTGGTATTTATCACACCCCCCCCCCGAAAATGAAACGGCAACTATTTCAACAAGAGGATAAAAAGGGAAAAGATGAATCGAGACATCACCACACGAACAATCGAGACTCGGTGGTCTGATGTTGCACATTTTTTTTTGCCTACCACTTAAAAAAATCAAAATCAACCTGGCTTCTTTTTCTCCGTAGAACTTCAAAGTTTCAAACCAAGGGTAAATATGAATACATTACACAACACAGACAGGCATTTCGGACGTTCGCGGTTGAAATCCCCCCCAAAAAAAAAGACGGAAATCGGTCCGATTTCAACAATATTGGATGAAAGAATAAAAAATGTCAATTTGATTGTTTCAGCTAGTTTTTGGATCATCATCAAAAAAGCTACTTAAGCCAAAAGAGTACTTTGACGCGAGTTAATCCGAGATAAATTTAAAGAGATCGTTTTCCTTGTGGTACATTTAGAATATGTTCGGGAAGTGAATTAAGCTTTTTCTTTTCTTTCTTGCCTAATGCAACCAATTCTTTTTCTCAAGAAAGATCCCCCCCTCGTCTTATTTATTTTTTTTTTCACGTGAGTATATATTTGTGTGCGCAACGAACGACTTTTCGCATCAGCGATCGAATTAAGCACTTCCTGAGAGACTCTTTTTCTCCGATTTATATGCTTCGAAATTGTACGTATACTGTAGTGAAGTAATTCGCGCCTCACAAGCCATTGTAACCAGATCTTAGTGGACATTAAAAAGAAATGAGGATAGACAATGAGGAAAAGAAAAAAAAAAAAGAACATTAGAGAAATGAATAATGAAAAGTTTGGCTTTTTTTTTTTTACGTAATTGTAATATCGATAGGAGAAAAATACTTCCCGAATCGAAAAGAAATTATCACGTTTTTTTTAATATTTTTTTCAACTACATTACATAATTCATATTGTATAAGTATTGTAGCATCAAGAGATGACATAACAAACTAAACATAATGCTGTACGTAAAATTTCCGAGCGTTTATAGGGCCGTGTTTCAAGAAAACCGATTTGTAATGTTTCAACCGCAATTGAGGAGCTTATTTTTTCCAAGAGGGAAGGGGGTTTTTTTTTTCTTCCCGAAATGCACTTTTTTTAACGGTTTCTGAATTTTTGGGAGGAGTTCTGTCTCATTATGCGGCAGGGTTTATTCCAGGGGTTCTTAACCTTTTTCAGCCGTGACCCAAAATCAACGACATGATCAGCTTCGCGACCCATCACAGCTACTTTTAAAATTTAAAAATTCTTGTTAAATATTTCTGATTAACAAAATGTTTAGTTTTCGAACCTAGTTAAACCCATGTTGTCAATAGGTCATATTGACACACGGACGTTGTCATACACGGCCTTAGTCCAAACAGTGGACCCAAGGTTATTGAAAGCCTTCAATAATTCTCCAAATATTCCTTTCATAAATTGTGAATATTCATTGATTTTAAAATTATTTCTCAGTACAATTTTCAGTCTCATTAATATTTTAGAATTATTTTTCATCAAATCTGGAATCCTTCCTTAATTTATTAATTATCTTTCATTAATTTTAGACGTATTTTCAATCAAGTCTTGAGTTATTTTTCATTAGTTCTTGAGATATCTTTTATCACTTCTGGAATTTTACTTCTTTATCATTTCCAATTATATTTAATTCATTTTTTAATTATCTTTCATTAATTTTAGATATTATCTTTCATTAATTTTTTAATTATCTTTCATTAATTTTTTAATTATCTTTCATTAATTTTTTAATTATCTTTCATTAATTCTGGAAGAATTTTGCATAATTTAGGAACTTTTTTTATTGATCTTGGATTGAAGTGTGCTCTCACGACCTGTCTCAAGAACCCTGCGACCCATAGGTTAAGAACCTCTTGTTTATTCAAACAGGAATATTTTTGGTAGAAATTAAAATGTGAAGTTTGTCGTTCCTACCAAAAGGTAACATATACACCCCGTTCTTTAACTTCGCTATTTTTCATTCAAAAGGGGACATAAAGTGGTTGTTTTATTGGCAATAAGGGAATTTTTTCAAAACGGCACATTTTTTCAGCAGCGCTTTCGAAGTCATATTTTACAATGGAACCTCTCGATAACGAACACCCATGACACCGAAAATTTTGTCCACTAACGAGTGGTGTCCGTTAATGGATAGTAAAGAACATCCTGTCGGCGTAATTCAAAAAAGTGTCCGTTGGTGGTGTCCGTTATTGGAAGTTCCACCGTAGAATGACTGTGTTTTTTATGTTAATGACGGGAGGGTAGTAAGGGTACCTTCCTCTGGGCTAGTAAAATCGTTCTGGAACCAACATGCGACGTAGAAAATTTCCAATTTTTCTGACTAGACCCCCTCAAATTTTAATCAAAAGGTAATATTTTTCCGCTAATTTTCTTTCAAAACTGAATATTTCGAAAATTTGAATGTATTTAACTCCCTTGAATGATGATCAAGAAACATAGAATTTAAATATTCTTATACCACTCCCATATACTACCTGTTCGACTATTTTCCACTTTTTGTAAAGCAGTCCGTTCCGGAGGAATACGTTTTTTCACCTGTACTGTAAATTTAGTAATTTTGTAAATGTTCCTTTTTGAAAATGAGTTTCTCGATTGTGGTGACCATCTTTAGAAACATGTTTAAGAACAGGGATCTTAAATGTATGGCTCTCTGAGCTTTCTTTCCACGTCCCACCGAATATTTAAAAAAAAAAACAGACAATAAACTTTTTAAGGGGGATTGAATAAAATGATAATAGTTACGATGAAGCCCGCTGGCCTCTAAAAAACTACACCTCGGTATTTGGAACTGTGATATTTTTACAGTTTATTTATTTTCATAAGAATTTACCTTAACGCTGAGAAAGCCTTCGATGAAAGTATTAATATCAAAGTAATAATAACAATAATTCTAAGAATTAGTTTAAAAATTTGATGAAAATTCATCGTAAGTGAAGAAAAATAAATAATTTTTTCTAATTTTCCACATTTTACTTGTGAACCGTTGATCCTAGATGCATGCTTCCAGATAGGAAAAGTTTCTGAATAACGTGTAGTACTCAGATACGTCATTCATGTTGCAAGGGGTTGTGTAGTTACCAAGATATAAAAATGAACTTTTTATACAGGCACCCTATCCTCAAAAATCTAATTTATGTTGTTGCCCTGTCTCTTCTGAGGCCAACGAAATAAAATTCACGTCACAAAGTTCAGTATTCACTGAGATATTTGAATTGAAAAATCGGAGGAAAATTTGGGGAAGAACAGCATTATATAAACTAACGAACAACGCTCCCCCCCCCCCCATCATTTACGCTGTTCTCACCCAACTTTTCTCAGATTTTGAATTCAAATATCTCAGCGAATATTGTGCTTAGAAACGTGAACCCTTTTTTTTGGTGTCCTCGGAAGACACAGTAAAGTAACTTTTTAATTGGGTTTTTGAAGGCGGGGGGAGGGGGCAGATGAAAAGTTAATTTTTATATTTTAATAACTATAATACAACCCCTTTATAGTTATATGTTAATAACTATACAACCCCTTTGCATCATGAATGACGTAACTGAGTTCCACAGTTTTATTTTGTTTTTTTTCCTAATCGGAAGTAGGCTATACTTCTAGAATCGACTGTTTTGTCAGTAAAATGCGGCAAGGGGAATAACGAAATTATCCTGCATAACTGCTTAATATTTGCGCTGCAGTCTATTTCATAAATTTTTAAACGGATATTTAATAGAATTTAAAGTTCGAATATTTTCGTTCGTTTAAAAAGCAAAAGTAGAAGGAAACACACACACACGCGCATCTGTTGAATGGCGTTTCATTTCGCGTCCAGTTGCATGTTTCGAGTTCCACAACGACGGTATATGTAATGGGGAAGGGGGCGGACGTTCGACCACAGGTGGTTCATTCACATGACAAGAGGGTGGAATTGAGCACGTGACGGCAATTATAGCTACGAATAGAAATAAGAAAGTCGCACGCGATTATCACAGAATACGTATTTACTGTCGATTACCTTACAAATGCACCCGCCGCTCACGTGCAACGAAGACAGAGCCGGATCATAAATCGCATAGAATCGGGGGAACAGAGTAAAAATCTAGAAAAAAAAGACATCTATCTTTGATTATTACATGAATCTTGCCGAGTTATTTCACTTGTACAGTCGAATCCCATTATAACGAACTCCAAGAGACCGGAGAAATCACTTCGTTATAAAGGAATTCCACGTTTTTTGTATTGTTCCTATGTAAACTTATCTGGGGGGGGGAATCAGAAAAGTGTTCGTTAAAACGAGATTTTCGCTATAACGGTATTCGTTAAAACGGGATTCCACTGTTTATCTCACCAATTGAAAATAGATGAAACGATATGATGATCCGGACAGAAATTGCTATTGGTGCCCGCACCGACCTTTATGTCTGTACTAGAGGTTCAGAGACGGTAGTGTACTATCGAGATGATATCCATGCACCATATGCTCGCACCATTTCTTTCTGTCACGGAACCTGATGCCAGGTTTATGGACGATAATGCAAAAGTTAACCCAGGTTTGTGTTGTCGAGCATTACGTTCAGTCTGGAACGCTGACTCGTATGTGGAATAGCCACCCATTTCTTCTGACCTTGAACCGAATTTGACATCCATGACAAAACATTCAACTGCTCCCGATGACCATTCCCAAAGCCTCGGTGAGCTGCAAACAAGTCTTTCGCTTAAATGGACCCCGATACCGCAAAATTCCATTGAAAATCTTATTATTGGTATGGATCGATGCGTTGTCGATCCTGTGCATCCAGAACATAAGTGGTCATATCTCACATTGGCCGACATCTGTGTAAATTAGTAACAATTAGAACATCTGCTTTTATAAGCACACATTTTTGATTTTTTTGCTTAACTTGTGAGCATTAGTGTAGTCATAATATAATTAATGAGTTGTGGAAAATAACTTTAATCCTCGATTTCAATGAAGTATAAAAATTCAAACATATATAGCCCAAAAAGTATGGATACTCTTAATAAAAATAACAGTTGGCTTCGTTGAAACTACGTCAAATAACGGGACTTCTTTGCACTTAAGTCAGGACGACCAAAATTTCATGAAAATACTGGTCAGTGACCACCATATACCTAAAAGGTCAAAAGGTCATGATAACGTCACCATTGATTATATTATAACTACAATTCTCTCTCTCTCTCTCTCGTCCTTTACGACAAAATTTCGTAGAATCTTCGATGCTGTTATAAATATGTTTGACTGTAGTTACTCTTCACAATTCGACTGAATCTTTGATGGGAGTTTTCGGATTCCCTCAAAACCTCAAGAATAAAATCAAACATCAATTATGGAAGAAAAAGGGAAAAAATAACCTTTATTTAGTTTTATTTGGTACGACATAAGGAAATTAAAAATAAATCACAGTGCATCTGATTAGTATCTACAGCAAATTGACCAAATTCGGAGGAAAATTAAAATAGAACTCAACCAAATTTATCGAATGCGAATCAATCGAACTTTTAAAAAATATGGAAAATAAAGATAGAAATTTCGAAAAAAAAAAAGTCCAGTTGATCAATGATTAAATTGAGCAATCTAATTTTTATGCATCGAAGATAATAAGCGCATACATCACCGAGGAGAACAATGGTCGCTTGATTATCATTCCTCGACTGGTGATTGATTGATGCTCTGCTGTTGTTTTGGATCTCCGTATGTATGTAATTATCACCCTGAAACTTCTATTTCCTTCAGCATTTTCCATTGATTTGAAAGGGGGAAAGGAAATCCTCATTACGTAAACAATTTTGAAATTCATAGAAATTGAAGGAATTGGTATATTTAGATGCAATTTTGGCGAAAAAGTGATTCTAACAAAAAGTATTTTTTCCCGGTACAGAAGAAAAAGTAGTTCAGATTTTTGTCGATATAGACTACAGAGGATGCAGCATATAAATGCAAATCCCTTGAAATATACAAATCAGAATCCTATAAAAGGTGTATGATTAACAAACAGCTCATTTCTGAATTTTCTTGTTACTGGACCCAAGATAAGGTTTCCATTGGTGGATAAAGAACTATTGGTGAAGTTGTTTCGCTCAGCGCACGAGTCACTGGCTGAAGTTTAACGAACGTATCGGATACAGAGATTGATGAAAGGTTCTGTGAAGGAATTCTACGATTCGATTTTGTGCAGCGCCCCCTATTAACAAAAATCAAAACTAATTTTTTTTTCTAATTGAAAAAATCTCCTTTCGTGAGAATAATTTTTTTCGCAAATTACATAGAAATATACTGATTTATTTGATTTTAATAATTTTTTTTTAACTATTTGAGCATTTATGAGATATTTTTCATTTATAAATAAAGTATTTAACAATGTAAATTATAAATATTCTACACTTATAATAGTTGCTGTATTGCAAATCACATTTGATTACCTACATTGTGTCATGTTACATGTTATGCGCGCAAGGTGCTAGCAACACATTTTATTCTTATTGTTTCAAAATTTTCAAAAATGTACGTATTGAAGATGTGTGGCATAGCATTTTATACAATCGAAAATATGGTGAACCGTTTACGAAAGTGTCGGACACAGAAGAGATTGAAGAAAGATTCAATCACTCCTGCCGGTGTCCCGCGACCTCTATCAACAAAAAATTGAACAGATTTTTCTTTTCGGTATCAAAAAGTCTGTCTTCGTGAGAATAATATTTCCGCAAATACCATTTCCAATATACATACCAATTCCTTCAATTTTTATGAATTTTTCAACTATTTACGAATTTAGGGGACACTTGTATTTCTGTAATGGGTTTGAAATTAAAGGGGAGAGATTTCTGATCGCGCTCTGAGAAAAAAAACCAGAGATTTTGTTTTCGAAAATTAACGGCATGATCGGTTGATGGAATCTCAAACCGTTTTGGAATAGATTGGGAAACATCCCCGGAAGACCAGGATTGCACTGTAAAAGTTTGATAAAAGTCCTTTTATAAAACTTGAAAATGCTACGAATAAGATCATCGGTTGCATTTTCTAGAATGTAATCAATAATCTTATAGGTGACACTTTCAAGTTTTATCAAACTTTTATAGCGTAGTCCCGGCCTTATACATACATACATATATATATATATATTAATCCAGAATAAATTATGAAATGATGCAAGAATTGGCAAAGGCAAGCCTTCAAGTAGGTTTGAAAATGCCGCTGTGGGCAAAATTCCCGTTAAACACCCCACAGGCATTAGAATTTTTTTCTCCCTCAAAACTGAGATGCAAGAGAGGTTAAGTTTATCAGGGACCAGAAATTATTATAGACAGCATTTGGATGGGCATCGGACAAAAATAATACAGGGTGGTTCAGCAAGAATACTTTCGATTTCAAAATTGTATACATATTTTTTTTGAAATTATATATACACAAAATGATACAGTCGACGCTCGTTATAATGACCGTCCATTATAGTGACCTTTCCATTATAACGACAGGTATGGCAGGTCCCAAACATTTTCCTATTTCCACCATGTTATCTTTTAAATATAACCACCGATGCATATCATTCAATCCATTACAACGAGCGAACACAACTCGGCCCTCGTTTTTTTAAAGAAATAGAAAAGATTTGCCGTTGTGAGTGTGTGTTTGACCTTCACCTTTGATGTTTGGAGAAGATTAGTTATGGAACATGGATTGTTAAAAGATCAAGCGCTGTAACTTCTACAGAAAACCCAATGGCTAACTAGCGCTATTGCTGGAAACTTTGCTTACCATTCTGTTTTGCTTTTGAACCTGATGGTTCACTCTCATTTCCTACGAAGCTGATTATTTTTAAAATATTATTCTGAATTTTATTGAGCAATTTACTTAATTTCTCAACGGAGCAATATGCAGGCAAGTGAACTTATTATTTTGCTGCATATAATAAAATATAAATGTAAGTTTATATAGGCCATATAAACGGTACTTTCATGAGTAAAAAAAAATGTACATACTGAATAATGTAATAGTTTTTTTCAGCCAGATGAATTTCCATTGCATCATTATAAAAAATAAAATAAAATAATTATAAAAACAATACGATATACAATTTTCCGAAGAAGCTAAACGGTTATGACTTCTTCAAAACGTTCGATATAACGATTTCCCAATATCAAGTCCGTTTTCCGTGCAACGAAGGTGGTCCTTTTAACGAGCTTCGACTATGATTAATACATGAAAAGGAAAGTTTTAAGTTACGAAAAATCGACGATACCAAAGTTTTGTGTATGCTTGTTGTTATTTAAATCGGTTTTTTTTAAATATTCAATATTAATTAGGCATAAGGATAATTCATCATTGACAATTTCTACATATCCAGTAGTTTGAAATTTTTTACTAATTCCGGGATGACGCTATAAAAGTTTGATAAAATTATTTTTATAAAACTTGAAAAATCCAGCCAATAAAGCTCATAGGTTACATTTGAGCAAATGCAACCGATAAGCTTACTGGTTGAATTTTTCAAATTTTATAAAAGAACTTTCAGAAAACTTTTATAGTGTAATCCCAGCGTAAAGGTCGGTTTTTTGAGATCACATTACACTATATGAAAGATTTATAAAATATTTTTGAAAGTTTTGGTCAGTTTGAATTCACTTGTTTTGTTACCAGTATATTAAGGGAAAAGTTTTTTTTGCCAGTTATGAATGCAGATCAATAATTAATACATGAAATATGGAGGAAAAAATTTCACAAGTTCTTTTGCATTACGACAAACCGATAACACTAAAGTTTTATGCGGGATTTTTGGTTTTTGAACCATTTTTTATATTTTCGGTCAATAATTAGGCATGAGAATAATTATTGAATCATCATCATTGCTGTAAATAATAATTCATAAATTTATGTAGCAAATTTATCATATGCATTTTTATTGTAATGGCTTTGATTTTAAAGAATAGGCAGGAAAAGAAGCGTGTGTGGATAAGGCCGGGATTACACTATAAAACTTTGGTAAAATATCTTTTATACAAAACTTTAAAAAACTACCAATAAGCCTTTTGGTCACATTCACTCAAACGTAACCTATACGTTTATTGGTTGCATTTTTCGTTTTATAATATTTTTTTTTATAACTTTTATATATAATACCGGCCTAAGACTATGGATTGCTCATGGAAAAATGCATATCTCTGATATTCATATATTAAGATATTTGTACCTCCCACTCTCTGACCACCTATCAGTCATTTTTTTAATTAATTCGATCAAATCACAAAGTATATATTCAGCGGTTGAAACTATAGGATAGAAAGTGCATCAACTCTGTGAAGCTTATATCAAATATGACATGAGGAGACTAACTGTGACAAAAGAAACTTTGACAGGACACGTATTTTACCAAAGTTGACCATTACATTATCATATGTCTTTTTCAAAACTTATTGTATAAGGGAGATCTTTGTCAAAGAACTCCTATAGTGCGATACCAGTCAAACGCGATGTTCGTTAATAGAACTGCTAATTTTAAGCCAATAAAAGTTTCATAAAAATTATTTTATAGAACTTAACAAATGCAACGATAATCTTATATGTTGCATCGAGCAAATGAAACCAATATGCTTATTGATCGTATTTTTGTCAAATTTTGTAAAAGATTTTCTATCAAACTTTTATAGTATAATTCCGACCTTATCGAGATTTGACTGTACTTTTTATACAAATATATATTTATACAGGTCAGGTGACAAATTCAAAAATCATCGTGCGAGATAAACTGACCCGAGTTTCTCGGGAATGTTATTGGACGTGCTACAGCTGCATTGTAAGCAAGACATTATTAAGATCGATCGGTCGAAATCATTTCAGTCGATTCAGGTAGGTATCATTCAGGTGTGTATCGTTCGAATGTCTATGAGTAATACGAGGATTCGAGAAAGATATATTTTTACAGATTGGGAATTGTGAACTTTCGGATGAGGCTCACTACACGGTATCAAAGCCAGATTGACAGCTGAATTTCTTCTCTGTCTATGTATAACTATTAAAGTGAATGATTGTTGAGTATGAGCTTGAAGGCTATAAAACTACGGAGATAAGTAATAACTCTCTGAATCAGTTTTTCGATCATCCTCGATAACTGTGATGACCATATGACCCGTATTTTTGACAACCATGACTATTTTCAACAGAAATGCCACATTTTTTTTTCGTTTGTTTGTTCAACGAAGCTTACTTGAATTTTTAATCCTTTACTGAGATAATTTCGATGTTATACAAGTTATATTATATAACTACGACTTTTTCTTTCTTTTTTTCAAACCGAGCACAACACAAGCCATGAGCAATTTACTACCTAGTAAGTTGTGGCGGAAGTGTAAGTTTGTGCACCTGACAGTCTGAGAGCATACCTAGTGTTTTGTATGATTTTCCAGTGCTGCCATCTATATTTCAGAAGTGAGTGAAGTGTAATGATTGAATATTTTCACCATTTGTAGGCCTGTTGAACTCTATGGCGAGACTTTTTATCGGGGAGATCGGCTCGCATTCGCGCCTTGAAGTTGGGAACCACAGAAAACCAACTTCAGCCGACCACCTTTGTGGCAACGGTGGGGCTCGAACCCGCATGAACAAAACAAACTTTCTATGATGGTCTCCCCCAAAGGGAAACGCCCGCCACAAATTCGTTCGTCAAATTACTTCATCAAGAGAGTCCACAAAATTAAAATTCTAGGGATCCATTTTAACGACAAATTGGACTGGAAAGACCATATCACAGAGCTGAACACAAGAGCCAATCAGCTACTCACGAGGCTTCACTGTATAGCAGGCAGGAATTGAGGGAATCAACACCAGGATGCGCAGGACTCTTTACATCACGGTTGCGCAACGTATTCTGGTGTATGGAGCCGCCTTATGGGGAGCCAATGCTACCGTATCAATACAGAAGCGCCTTGACTCAATTCAGGGAGGATATCTGCTATACATATATCTCTAAGGCTATTCAACCACGACCGCAAATGCACTTCAAGTCATACTGGGATTGCCCCCACTCAGTCTCCTGGTAGAATGTGAAGCCAAATTCACATAGTGGTGGTCGGCTGAAGTTGGTTTTCTGTGGTTCCCAACTTCGAGGAGCGAATGCGAACCGATCTCCCCGTTGAAAGTCTCGCCACACAGAGCAACAGGCCTACAACAATACAATTATTTAATCATTACGCTTCACTCATAGTTAGAAAACTTGATGGCAGATGGAAGCACTACACACAACAAGCATTACACAGAAGCAAACTTCGCGTCAGGTTCACTACACACACATTCCAACATGGACCGATTCGTAAGAAGTTCCGCAGAGGAATATGGACGATATGAATGTCTGGTTCAATAGTAGTAGTAGCCTCCTGACCCGTCTCAAAACTCCTGTTTTTCCAAAGCATGGCCCCTTCCTCTCCTATCTTCATCGTTTTCATAAGAGTAGGTTTCCTAGCATGTGTAAATGTGGAGGGGAGGGAACCGTATTTCACTATGCTACGACATGCGAGTACACCAAGGACTTTCACATTTTGGCTCTACTACGCCACAGAATCACACCACCTGGAAGCTACAATTACTGAGAAAACACTCCTGAATAGAAAGAACTAAGCGCCTTATTAGATACGTCATTTCAAACGAAGACAAAATCACAGTCACGAAACAGTGCCAAAGTACGAATGTGTCAGTTCCCTCACAAGCTGATAACAACTCTTCGCCCATAGGCGGTGATAGACTTGGGAGTCTGGGGGGGGGGGGCACGATGATGATTATGTCAATTCATACATTAGATCAGTCGACTCCACCTTTGACACTGGGGGGCACCCACGCCCCCCATATCTCCGTCCATGCCTTCATCAGACTCAGACTATGATCCTCTGGCATGACATGAGATATTTTGGAGGTGTTTCACGGTGTCTTTGTGCGCGGCTTCTGACAGACAATGAAGTTCCTTGATTCCCGTTGCTGTCAATGGACAATGTCGCATGTGTCGCCAATGTCGTCTGGGTGTATATATTATATATATGAGTGTTTATATGTTTGTATATATATATATATATCTCTTATATATATATACACGTGTCTATAATTATTCGTGGGCTCCCTGCGAGGCCTGCTGGCGACGTTCGTACACACATGCCCATGTAACCTCAACTTTTTGTCTCCTTGCCCGCTGTGGGTCTTTCGGTGCTTAATGCTCCGCGGACGTTGCATCGCTCTTCCACCATGGCCCAAACACTCTGAGTGACGAGCTTATATCCCCTATGGGGACAAAGCGGAGGGGTCATGGTCGGTTTCGGGTCCTCGTCATGCGAGTAAGTCACCGTGATCACTCGACCACCACAGCGGCTATAATTTTATGGCTATAAATGCATATTTTAATTCAACATACTTGTAATGTTAAACGTTTTTAGGTAATTTATATTATAATTCACTGCGATTTCCTGTGGCCTTTTATTTCCCTTAATTATTTGATTAAAAAAAATTCAGTTTACAGCAAATTGGCTATGAACCAGTGGTGTATTTACGGGGGGGGGGGGCTAAGCGGGCTATAGCCCAGGGCGGCAAATTTTTGACTATAAAAAGAGAGGAGAGAAATTTTTTTTTTTTCAATTCACGTTTCATAAACGTGTGAACTGCCATGTGTCATTTCTAACATGGCTGGAATAGAAATAAAAGTTTTCGAACTTAGTTTGTTAAAAAAGCAATTTTTAAAGACTTATACATATATTACGTACAGAATAGAAAAACCAACATTTTTTTTTAACGAAACAGGGCAAACAACCCCTTGCATTCTTAGGAATTTGCATATGCGGATAATTGCGCAGGAACGCTTTTCGAAGGCGAGTCACTGCAAAAAACTTCGAGGGTGATGCTTTGAAGTCCCTTGATGTGATTGTGTATAAGATTTCTAATTTATGCGAGAGAGAAAAGTTTATAGTGCACGAAACGAACTACAATTGCAGAGAACAAATAGGAATTTTGTTTTCTTTTTATATTATATTAAAAGATAGAGATCGTTTGACTCTCAGATAACATGTTTTTGATCGATAGCTAATTTTCCGGTCTAGCAGAGTTTGTATCGCATATATTCTCGCGCAAACATTGATTGAAAGGGGGGAGGGGAAAGACCACTGAAAAGTGAGTGACTTGTAAGCGCACATATATAACCACCAGCCTACTTCATCAGCCACTATAGTGACAGAAAACAAAACTCTAGGAGACGAAGTGTCTCTGAAATTTGACTTGTCACGGAAAGACAGCATTGTGAACGATCACCTTCGCAATAGACCGAAGCCAATCGCGTTTATCGATCACAAACATTTAGTAAAAAGAAAATATACTACTCATCGCGTTTCTATTGGTTAGTGATGCCAATCTATCTATAACCAGGATTGGTCAATAATAACAATAAAATTAGTATATTGCGATGTAATCGTGGAGTATTCGTTTCGTGCTGGAGTCAAAAGTATATTCAGCTCATTAATTCACTTTATAATGACATTAGTACAACGTCGTAATGATGACGATGACATATTGGAAAAAAAAATTCGATCTCTAAATGTTGTGATCGTCGTTGTTTTGTTGCAGATGAGAGAATAACATCGTCGTTAACAGTTGGTCTGGTGATTAATCGTTAATGTACAAATGAATACGAATACAAGTCATTTGATCGGTTCTTGAAACTACATTAAGGAAGAAAACAAAACTCGCCCGAAGGAGCGAAACTTACTAAAAAAAAAGTTGACATGCATACAGGGTGGTCTTGATTGAACTCTACGGATCGGAAAAAAAGGCGATAATTATGCGTCAAGACTATGGAACCAGCGTTGCAATCTACTTATTCTGTCAGAAAAATAATAGGACTGCAGTATCACACGCGTCTTTAGTTTAATAGAAAAAAGAAAGAAACACTAAACAATTCTAGACGTCGTAGGAGACCTTGGCGCATGGGCGAAAGGGGAAACATGCAGGGGTCCCGTTCAAGGACACCAAATTTTTTTTCACCGTGTTTACTTTTTCATCTTGTGGAATTTTTGGATGATGTTCACAAAATTAAAGACTGAGGGATTATAGAAATAAACGAATGAATTGGCATATATTTACAATCTATTTTCGTGATTTATTTGTATTATGGTTTTGATTGTATTTATACATAATTGTTACAAAACGATCTTAGTAACAATTCCTCAAAGAACGCTGAAAGAAACAAAAACAAAAAAAAAGCAAAAAAACGCCAAAAGAAAAATTGGCAGGAAGTGGAGAGCTATGTCTAATATATAAAGGGTGATTCAAAACTCAACGTACAGACTTTTACGGGAGGTAAAAAACACAAAAACAAAACAGAATCACACAGGAATGTATGACCGGAAGCCCCAACCCGATTAGCTGGAGGATAAACGAAGATGTAGAAATGACAATCCAATAATGGATGCAAAAACTCTTTATTTAGTGATACTTTACACGAGGACAGTACGTGTACACGTTAAGTTTCACAACAAGTGCTCAAAGTTCTTACTATCCACAGTTATGAACGCTTGAGTACGCTGTTGTCCTCTGGAGGGCGCTGTTAACCAGTGATTCAGTTGGAATACCGCACTAGTCATTCAAAGTTCCGATTGCGTACGGAGAGCATGCAACAATTACTTTGTGGGGACCCTGAAAGCCATGGTCTACGAGACGCCCGTTGACTCTGACACCGACGTCGCCGTAAGAATCTTCGCAACTGCAAACGTCCGCGAAATGCAGAGTATTTTTGAAAGGATTCGTGGGCGTCGTGAAGCATGCATAACTCTGGACGTTAAGAGCTTTGAGTACTTGTTGTGAAACTTAACGTGTAAACGTACTGTCCTCGTGTAAAGTATCGCTAAATAAAGAGTTTTTCCGCCCATTATTAACTTGTCATTTCTGCATCTTCGTTTATCCTACAGCTGCTCAGGTTGAGTTTCTGGTCATACATTAATGTGTGATTCTGTTTTGTTTTTGTGTTTTCTACCTCCCCCCTAAAAGTTTGTACGTTGAGTTTTGAATCGCCCTGTATATACGCAATTCGATGGAGTACGCAGAAATGAGTACGTTGCAGTTATATTAAAATATTGGAATGACTTATTTATTCTACGTCAAAAAGTAGGGAATTTCGGTAAACTATCCACAAACGAGAGGCAATCTTGGAGAAAACTTGGAAATAATAATAATAATAAAAAACGAAAAACAACGATAATAATATTGCACCCGACTTTTTAGGTTGACATATTTCATGTCCCGCAGAAAAAGGCATCTTTGAGGATGTCCTGAAAGAAAGGTCTATGTTGCGTACGAAATATGCGTGAAACACGAGAGATTAATTCGTGGCGGTGCTGCTGATGCTTCTTCTCTTATATTTATCGATGAGCGTTCGAAAAAAAGTGAGAGTTTTTCCGTGATCAGAACGATTCGAATTCCATTAGCTTGCTTCTTCGCAGAAACTGTCGTGTTTTTATTGTTCGGACTAGCCCTCGCCCTCCACCCTTTGCGGTTGCCCAGGAAACTCACATGCGGCTGACCGACAACATGAGTTAATAAACAAGTGCAACATGCTGAAGTGAAAAAAAAGAAAAGAAAAACCCCTATCTCACAGAAAGAACGTTCATAACAAAGTGCTAAACCAGTGAAATAATTGGATAATGTAATGCATGCATGCGATTTCCCCTCTCTCCCCCCCTCCTACATAAATTTCTCTTTTAAACCTTCAACTTCATTTTCGGCTTTTCATTTTCATCTATTCTTTCAGTACACGATACATGCGTGTACTAAACGACGGAATCGATTGCTGGATAGGATGGATGATGTCACATATATCCAGTAATGATCTTGCATGATATCGACTGCCTACAAGCCTATTTTCATCCGTTTCAGAGTGAAAGCCACTCGAAATTCGTTTTCAAACGTTTGGCTCCACCCCTTCATTTTTTTTTCAGAGAAGGTAAAATTGCATCCATCCCGAACTTTTACATTATAACAAATGCAAATTAAACTGGGGTGTGTGCGATCCAAGACTGCCTTAATAGACTCATTGGGGTTCCTAGGAAAAATAATGCTTTGGAGCCATTCTATCAAGGCCCATCTGGAAGTGCAAATTCACCAGTTTACACAGTTATTCCAAAAAAGTATAGTACCAGATATTGATCGGTAGTTGTCGGTAGAGCCTCTGCAGACTTTCTGCAAAGCTTTTAGGCTACAGCAGGGGTGCCCTAAACTAGAGGTCCATGGAGAGATTTCAAGGAATCCGTGATCTTGGATAGAAAAATAATTAAGCTATTGTTTTTTTTTAATTTATAATATGCCGATTATTTTTTTTCAAGGGGTCTGTGGCCTTCATCTTATCATCACTCCCTGTCCTTCGTATCATTGGCACAAAGGGTCCGTGAAACACAAAAACATTCAGTATCTTTTGATCCGCAGGTTAAAAATAACACAGCTGAATGAAGTTAACGAATTCACGGATGTGTCATACAGTACTCTGAAAAACATTAACCGGGAGTTGAGACGTGACCTTCGAAAGTAAGTGTCACTCACGTAGGTCACGGTTGAGACCACCACATTCATCATCAAACAAACGTGGAAAAATTAAAGTTAAAAATGGTTCTCAACCTGGGGTTATATCCCCCCCAGTGGTCTTAGGATATTCTGAAGAAGGCCACAGGTGAAAATCAAGGGAGAGAGAAGCCATCACAAGGCCACAGAGAGCTATGAAAGAAATTAAGATATGAAAATTTTAAATTTAATTATATGCTGAAAGAAAAGTGTGACTATTTTTAGAATCTAACAAATTACTGAACATAAAAACTCAGTCCTTCTCAAAGTATGGATCCATTTTAACTATCCGGACATAGCCAGAGTGCCTCATGTGCATGGGGGGGGGGGCTACTATGATGAAATGTAGAATCCTTTGCTATGATTATGGAGGGTAGCATGTGAAAATGCAAACTTTTACTTCCTGCCAAGTACGGAGCATCTCAGAGCATAACTTTACCAATGATGTGGAGACAATCCTACATAGAACCAAGACATCAGAGAACTTCACTGAACTCGTCCATAGACCGACCCAATTTCAAAATTTATGCTCAGTATAAATTTGAAGAAAAAAAATCAATTCAGTAATTAGACAGGGTTTCACTCCTGGATGATGATGAAAAGGCTCTGGGGTCCGACGGAAAAAAATATATAATCCAAGGGGAAAAAGGCTGAGGAACACTGGTCTGGAAAAGATCGACAGAAATCTTTCACAGATGTCGTCGCTTATTATCGAGGTAGTGATCGCTTCGCAACCTTACAAGATCGACTGCAAATTGTCAGTGAAGGACCGAATTCATCCATTTCAAATCGTTAATAACGAAGACGGCACGGTATGAACGCTTATAAAAACCAAACTACCTATTAAGATGAGCTTTACATAAGGGGGGTCGAAGTATATTTTAGTAAGTCCAGTAAGTGTATGTGATACAGGTTATTACAGTATCATAGACATCAATTTAGTCTCCCCCAAGTAGTTTTGAACATGTTTATCGCATGATAATATTTAAAATAAGGAAAAATTCATGTACATACTTCAATGTTACCCGTTAGAAACATGGAAAAACTCACCAAAAACGAACATGGTAGAAGAAGCAGCAGCAGTTACCGCTCACCGACGGACTCATTCCTCGTTTGACGTCAAACTGCCCTTTCTCAAAAGACATTCAGAATATGCACAAAAGTCAGACGAACAACAACAACACGAAGCCAGCGCAGGTGGTAAACGTCGACCGTGAAAAGACCACCGCAAACAGCGAGTACGTCGACGGAAGCCGACTCTGAACGCAATTTTCTTACACGTATGTTGTAAGGCTAAAGTTACAGCTAATTATATTTTTTTGGTTTGAATTGAAGAAAAAAAAATGGGAAGGGGAATCACACACAGTGGATCGCAACGCTTCCCTTAGAAATTCCGATCCTTCAGTTGAAATCATACATTAAAAAAAGTGAAATCTATATCACAGTCGTTGATATCCATGGCGTTCACTTTGATCCGGGTTCCCCTTCATAGCGAATTCATAACAAAAGTAATGAGATATGTCCCGGGCTGGAGCCCTATCAACCTTGTGTGGGCCGTGTACCATATTCTATTTTCGAGCGAAATTTAACACATTCGCATAACATCGGGCTATTTTTCCTAAAACTTCCATATAAATCATCCAAATTGGTAATACCATCCATTGGTAATAATCATACCATCATCAACCACCTTTTATAAAGATATGAAATATTCTTAATGACTTCATCTTATTAGGTGCGCCAAAAACGGGAAAAACCTTTCGATAGTTATTGGGCACCTGAACTAACATTCTCCCTATTGATAAGTCCCCTACCGAGCCACTTTAGTGATCTCTATATGTTTCACGGATCCTTCAAGTGCTCTGGAAATGTGTCCGGGCCGCTTAAGTGCTCTGGAACTGTATTACGCATCACTCAAGTGATTCGTAATTATGCCACGGATCACTTAAGTAATCTGGGAATGATCACTTAAGTAATCGGGTAACTTGAGTGATGTAAAACCGCACTGGGGCAGCTTAAGTGCTCTAAAACTGTGCCATGTCACTCAATGGATCTTTAAATGTGCCACGGATCGTTTAAGTGTTCTGGAACTGTGTCCTGGGTTACTTAAGTGATCTTTGAATGTGAAAGTGATCTTTGAGGGCTACTTCAGTGATCTGAAAATGTGCCACAGGACACTTAAATGCTCTGGAATTGTGCCACGGGTCATTTAAGCGATTTTTAAATGTGCCTCTTAGTTAATTTTTGCAAAATAAGGTTTGGGGGGGGGGGCAAGCCACATCAAATAACCTTCAGAGCCACATTTGGTCTGCGGGTGAAGAGTTTACCATATATGGCTTAAAGGGTGGGTCGCAATGAATTCCTTAAAGAGGAATTTTGAGTTCTTACCCTTCAAATAGCACAGAAATTAACAGACATTGATTAAAACAACATATAAAGGTATTTTCTTTCGAAATTTTATTTTTTAAAATGTTTTTACATTAAATAAATTTGTTTTTTCGGGGGGGGGGAAGGCACACGAGACCCCTATGCCTTCTCCCGCGTACGTTTCTGATCCCACCAATATGCGTTAGGAAGTAGGAGACAGTGCTGACGAAATTGCTGACGGGGGTCAGAGCATGGGCAGAGATACGGGGCCCCCCCTGCGTCAAAGGTGGAGTCGACTGATCTAATGTATATATGAATTAACATCATCATCATCGTGCCCCCCCCCCAGACTTCCAAGTCTATCTCCGCCTGTGGGTCAGAGTTTTGCTGACCAGGAGAGGGGTCAAAAATGGCTAAAAATTTGCTGACATAATACTCAAACGGTCCCATGGTACGTAGACATCATTTGTATAGGCCTCTTCCTATTTTACACGATATTCATGTGAAAAACAAAAAATAACAAGAACTAACCCTGTCAGCTTCCATGATGTATGCGGGACCTGTTTCATAGGGGCTTCCATGATAAGATCCAATACAATGATGTATGATAATAAATGTGTGTGTGTGTGTCTGTATGTCGGTGGGCTGGGAACTGTCCATTTTCGTCAACATTGGGGTAACACTATTAATTTTGCAGTACCTATTTTCGTTACACTACACACAGATATAGGGGACCTATACCTGAGTGGGGACACGGACCTGTTTGAATAAGTAACAGAGATATTCACTTTATAAAACAAGCGAGCTCAATAGAAAGACATACTAAAAAAAAATCTTAAAAATCTAAAATTTTCCTTTTGTGGCAAATGGTGCCCTTTATTGGAGATATACAGATGCATATTAAGAGGTGGTGCCTAAGCTCTTTTTTATTTTGCATTGGGGTTACGATGCTGTAGAAACGGCAATAGGGATACTTTTTCTTTTCATTAATATTCAAAAATTTGTTAGAGTACGATGGAACAGCCTCATTATCATCACAGGGTTCGTGAGAAATTCTACATTTGAAACCCTTGTACTGGAGCGGTTACAAATACCTTTCCGCCCTGCTGCTGTGATTTGTTGTATACTGCATGTATGGATCACCTCAAAAAATAAAAAAAAATTTCCTACTGCCTCATTGTGAGGTTCTCCTGATAGAAGCAGAGAGAGAGAGAGAGGGAGGGAGTGTGCGTGTGTGGATTGAAAAACATTTTATAAAAAAAAAACTAACAAATTTGAGTTTTTAAGAAAGAACACTTGTTCAAATGAGAAGTAACACTTTAATCACTATCAATATAAGTTATTCGCTTGGCTTTTTTCCCCCGTTTTACTTCAACTTCACCAAAATCTAAATCCTCATCATCTGATATGATGATTTCAACATTGTTCTTCTGATTTTCCTGTGTGTGATTTTTACAACTTGAACCAGTTACTTTGCAAGAAGAATCATCGAAAGTTGATTCTAGTGCATCTAGAATGTTGTCATCAGCATTATCGAAACCTACGTCGAAAGACACATCAGCTACTGTATTCTTCACTTCTTGTTTGCAATTGGTATCACTTGGCACATTCTTCCCAGGCTTGCTGATCAATGTTGTTTTCAACGAAGATGAATTTGAAGCACTAATGCTAAAATGAGATTTTGTATTATTCACAACACATGGTTTTGCTTCAGGAACATCCACAAGATTAGTTTTAAATCTCTTGGCTGCTGATGGCTGAAATGTTGAGGATGAAGATTTCTCCGATGTTGATGGTGGTGGATCAGTTTTGTCTGGTAACTCTGGTTTCAAAACTGGCATCAAGATATTTAAAGTTGACCGACCACTGATGACTGAAGCAGCTTTAGGACCTTAAAAGGCAACAAAAGCTATCAGTAAAAAAAACTTGAATAATAAAAATTAAAAAAACATAATACAAAGCATATGTGTAGTTTTGTGTTATTCCGATATGGTGCACTCAAACTCTACAATGGAGAAATTATTTTAATAAAAACTGATGAAATTCTTAAGGTGAGTTCACAATACTCAGTTATAACGACATGGAAGATTCCACAAAACTTTTTGCAATAATCAAGGTGTCTGTAAAACTGAGGTTGACGGTTTCAAGACCTTTTTTGACAAAATATAATCAGAGGTAGTAAAATACTTTGCATGCTTTTATTTTCTTTGTGATTAGGGTAACCAATTTGATCAAGATCAAATGAGAAATTAAGATAATTAATATGGGACAATCGTGATGACATGTTGCCAAAAGTTAAAATTACCAAATGCAGTCAACTTCCAATGAGTCAAACTCTGATAACTCGAATATCTGTTTTAGTCTAAGTTTTCACTCAGCCTTAGAACTTTTTCCATAGTTTAGTGTTAAATTTTATCTAAATTCAAAGTGCTTTTCTTTTACGTGGAAGTTTTCGGAAATGAGAGAAATTTAAAAAATAGCATTTAGTAATGCAATTAGCAATGCAGTTTAGTATTTTGCAAGTAGAGTTTAGCATTTAGAAATATTATTTAGCGGATTCATTTGTGTCTACTACGCAAAAAGTGTATGCCTTTCTAATGAAAGGAGGACAAAAGAAGAGAGCAACAATAAAAAATCACTGCATTTTTTGACAGAAAATAATCATGTATACACTTCATTTATAATTTGTTTCATTTATATGAATATGATGTATGCATCCACTTCCATAATGAAATATTATTAAATTAGAATAATTTATTTTATTGTGAATTTCTTCACCTCCAATAGTTTGACATGATTTGATAATAAGATATTCGTAAGTAGCGTTGTTATTTTAATAAATCTTTTTTTTCCATTCCGAAATCAGAATTTCTGATAAGTCAAACAAATAAGAGTATTATTAATTATAACAATAATTCAAAGTTTTTGTCAGCGCCAATGCACATTCGACTTATCAAGATTTGACTGTATTGCTTATGAATAACCCTTGGTAAGAAAAAAACTACAGCAAGTCTTCTAAAATGCATTTCATGGAAAATAAAAAACTTGGCAAATATGTGAGATGAATATTTATAGTCATATGCATCATGGCACAATTAATAAATTATGCAAATTATCTTCATTCCTGATTTGAGTAAAGATTGAGAATTAAAGCAAGCTTCATAGGAAAAAAAAAAAGAAACTTTTTTTTTTGTGACAACAAAAAAAGAAATTTTTTTAAAATTAGTCAGAAACGGACAAAATACAGAAAGAATTCCTATAGTGGTCATGTCAACGAGTAAGTTGGAATGTCAAACATGCAATAAATCTTTTTTTCAACATTATGTACAAATAGAGCAACAGACGAACATTTTCTGGATGTGATCAGCTCTAACCTTTAGAATTTTTTGAGAAAATGGCATAGAAACAAAAACAAAAGTACTGAAAAATTTGTCATTATATCCAAGGAGGTTGCTTTTCATTGTCGTTATAAGCTAAAATCATTAACATTGTTCTTCTTGGGAATCAGTCTGAACTGTCAATTATTGACATTGTAGCTGAGGTGTCATGGTAACCGAGTTTGACTGTAAACAGTCAGGCTTGAGTGATTTGCCAAGCTCGGACTAACGTAGATGAGTTGACAAGTTATAAGATAAGCAACATGTCAGTGGCTTATAAAGACCAAGTTTGTAAACTAATGAAGAAGAAAAAACAAAAAAGCCAGATATACTCACTGATGAGCATGAACCTGGCAAGTAAGACAGATTTGGGTTTTTACCAAGACATGGTAAAAACTAGGTATTTACCGGTAAATACCATGGAAAAACCTTGTACATGCAATTAACATCTCAGTATTGATAATTATTATGCACAGTAACAGTTTTTTTGTTCACTAATGATTAATGGTTGTTTAAATAATCATAAAAAAATTCAAATAAACTTAAGCTTTAATTAAAAAAAATAAAAATAAGAATTGTAGAAACAGAAATTGTTGTAACATGACCAATGTTTGAGTCTTCATCTTCAGCACACTTTGAATTAGGTTAATGTAAAACCATTTTTTTTCCTTTTGCTACCTCTTTGTATGTACAAATTCTAATAACTTGTATTTTGTACAACTTATAACTAAAAAATGCTACAGTGAAAAGCCTATATAATGATGACCAGATATATATACATATATGCAATATATAAAAAATATTGTTGTAAGGGAGTTATCATTATGTATGGAGTATATTAACACTATGAATCAGGACCAGAGAGTAATATCGATATAGAGGAGATTGTTATATAAGATTATTGTACAGTGGAAAAATCGTTGCAATGATACTCAATATAATGATAAATTCTTCTACAACAACATTTTTTCTTAGTCCACAGAGTATTACTATATAGAGGGGTTTTTTTTTCACTGTACATTACTTTTAGTATAGAGATAGAGAGGCTATTGTCCATTATTTCTATACTATAAAACAATTATTGATGAATATGGGTATCGCTGGATTTTTTTAAAAGCCAATTTTAATTATAAATGATGTAATCAATATTTTGGTTCTTTTCCCACTTTTTATTATCACTAAGAGCTCATACAATTATTTTTTAAATGAATATTTATCAGAGGCATTATTTACGGAGGAAGAGACCCTAAGCAGTCTGTAGTGCAGGCTGTGAATTTAAGTAATTTGTGGTCAAAAACATCAAATTGAAACAGGAGAAGGGCAACAAAATTCTAATAGCCAGCAGACGACAAAGTCATAAATCTGCCTCTGCTACTTATAAACAGATACTTTGACTAGAATTTATAGTGTGTATAATTTTCTCTTTTAATCCATCGGCATGTGATGACATTATGAGGCTATCTTCAAAATAGGGCTTGACAAATAAAAAGTATTTATCCACTAGCCAAATCGCTTAGGAGCCAAGCATAAGTCTTTGCACGAGAGAAATGGTCCTAAATAGTTTTTTTTCAAAGTATCTCCTTTTTTTGCTAAAACACACAGATCAGAAAACTTTGTGTACCAATGCCGATTTTCTAGTCGCTATGGCGACCTGGCACCTAGGGTCAAGCCTCACTTTATGGTGAGAAACTTTATAAGAATAAGATAAATTACCATATTATAATTAAATATGCATGCTAGTAAGAATATAATAATTTATTTTAGTGTTCTGTGTTCACATAACACTATCAAAATTATGAATTTTTTTGGGAAAAACGTAAAAAGTAGATAAATTACTTTTTCTGCAATTATTAAAAAAAATTTCTCTGAAGTTAGTAAAAATCATGGGTTTTCCCTGGGCGGTAAAAACCACAGTAAAAACATGTTTTTACCAAGATGGTAAAACCCATCAATGGTAAATACCGTGCCAACCCTGAAGTAAGAGCCTTGAGTACACATGGTACAGAGACTTTTCCCCCTTTTCACAGTTCAGTTCTGTTTTCAATTGGTGATTATGTTTGACAAAATATGTTTTGCCGCCATTTTTTGCATGATAAGAGCATAAAAAAAATAAGAAGAATACGATAACAGAAATCTAGTAGAATAAATTCATTAATTTTTAAGTTGAAATAAAATTTGCAGCAAATTTTATTTTTACAAGAAACTTACCCTTGACAATGTAGCTGATGGTGGAGTAAGGTGTGAAGTGAAAATCTTCTCTCAAATAGCCCTCCAACAGCATATAGACAATGGCACGTTCACATTTTGACCGACTCAGTAGTGTTGCATTGTGTCCAGGTGGTTTTAACTTTTGAGGTCCTTTACCCAGCCATGCCTCAATTAGTTTCGCAGCTGTCATTCTTTCACTTATGGTATGACAGTGATCCAAGATTTTGAACAGAGACTGACAGTGTTTTGTCATATCCTTTTCTTTGACATCGTCTGGAAAATAGTTAAAAGGAAGAAGGGACCACTTGTCAGGTTATTTACTTTCAGATGAACCACACAGATTGAAATTAAAAGTATATATTTAATGATAGGGTGGCTATTAAACAAAAATAACCACAATAATGTATTCCTAAAAACCTTGTTTCATACTTGTAGATTATATGGTACAGGCTGCTTAGAGGAATCATGGATAATGTTATCATTTGTGGCATACACTGTATATGAGTGTAAATTCTAAAACTGGAGATTTTGAAATGTGAATAGGTTAGAAAAAGCTACTCACACATGCTGGTGTCATCACAATGGTCACACATAGCATTGCAATCTTTTTCATTCCAATTTTCACCAAAATGTTCAGCAATGATTTCCCTCCTACATCTATAAAACACAAAAACTTTATAGTCAAATTAGTAGAGTAAACATTTATTGAACAGACCTCAATTCTATGGAATTCCAATTTAACAAAAAAATAAAAAAATCATATAGCCATTAGTTCACTTTCCTTCTTTAAATGAAATACTAAAATGATGTTTGCATTAAATTTGTAATAATTATTACATTTGTAATAATTATGTTATTATAAGTATCAACAATCCCTGTTATGTCTGTTAGAGTAATTCAGCAAGTTCATAAAAATGAAATTTTTTGAGGGTGTAAGAAAGAAGTGTAAGTGTTGTAAAATTTTCCTGAATACAACATATATGCTACCATCTTTAATTTTGTTATTGCATGGAAAGATATGGGGGAAAAATTAATTTAGCAGAAGATAAAATTTTTGCAAGATAAAGAACCTGAAAATGATTTTGAAGGTCTGAGACTTACTTTCCACACAATTGTGAAGGTACCGGGATGCAGTGTTATCTGAAAAAATAATTTTGAAGAGTAATTTCACTCCTCAACAAAATTTGGAAGGGTGAATATGAATTTTGATGCATGAAATACGCATCTGGATGCGTATTGGCAAACACTGCGAGGCAGTGATGTTGGTGGAAGTGGCCATGTTGAAAAATGACTTTAAACCAACGACACACAAACGCTATGTCACAAGATATTTTGGGTATGAATTTAGGTTGAGATATTAAGATAGCTGTGATTTCCTACACACAACTAGTCAATATCAAGCAAGAGTGCTCAAAATTGTGAGAGAGATATTCAAAATTCCAATCTCATTTCCAATGGTGCTATGAGTTTGAAAAGTTTATGAATCACTGAAGGCAAGACAGTTTTGTTTTGTAATTAGGAATTTTTACTTTATACCCATACAGTGTGGAAATTACAGGAATTCCTCACTTCAAGCAATTTCACCACAACACAATTTTCAAAAGCTGATTTTAAAAATTCCAGCCACCAAATTGGCCTAGAGTTTCACTTTAATCCTGGAAATGGGCTTGCAAATTGAAGATATACAGTCAAACCTCTCTATCTCGAAACTGACAAGACAGAAAAAAATTTCAAGATAGAGAGTTTTTGAGAAATAGTTTTTTAGTAAGAAAAAAAAACATGCCAAAAATGACAAAAAATTTACTGATAAGACTAAAAAATACCATATTATATTTTACTACATAATAAGGGAATTAATTATTGGTCAAGTTACACAATCAATGTTCAATCACCTTGGGCAATTTGGCTATTGTGGCCTTGAATTTGTATGCAAATACACTAAAATAGGTTCGATTTTTTTGTTCAATTAAATTTTATTCACATACCTATCTAAAATAATCCATAAACTTAGATTTATGCATATCTTTTGTTCTTTGAGCCTTTTAATTTCATTTATATTAGCAATAGCTGAAAATATTTCGGGCCCTATTTTCTGAGCTTTCTCCAGAAAATGGCACAGCGTTTCTAATTCCTCTGGAGCATCCTCTGCTGTATTTTTGTTACCCGAGTCGGCCATACATTCAGAAATAATTTGGTATCAGTCAAGGTGCTAAAAAGTTTGTAGTAAACTTGTTCATTTCCATAAAATTGAAATTTTTTCTTCAATTGCTTTTAGTAATGGCATAATGCTCTGAAATTTCATCTTAAATATTGTTCTGAGAATCATTGAAATTTGAGTGAACCACCAGATATGATACTTCATCAATGACTGGTTCAAAACCTGCAGCTTTCTTGAAGCAATTTTGAATTGCCTGCTGGCTGACTTTTCGCCATGCCGAACAAGCAAGCCATCCACATGGCATCCTCCCTTCCCGTCATTGTATCCACCTATGATTAGCAAGATTCATCAATAAAATGGGCTATAATATGAATAATAATTTATTACCAGTTTCTTTCACCTCTGAAAAAAAAGTCAGATTAACGAAAAAGAAAAGAAATTTCTAGTTTTTCTTTTTGCCATCAATTGGGCTTGGTTTTTGAGATAGTTTATTGAAAATTACTTTGAAAAACAGGGGAAAATACATTGATTTAGTACAGTAAGTAAAATAATTTTTTTTTATTTTTCGAGACAGAGTTTTTGAGGAAGACTTGACTGTATATAACATAGTTTTGACAATGAAATACATGAAATTTGATGATGTAGCCGAGACAAATTCTCAGATACAACTCACCAGATCTTACCGATGAAAATTTTGTAACACATTGACAATGCCATGAGAAATTTAATCAAAAGAAAACAGTTCCAGTGAAACTACAATTTTCATATTTGTGAGATATATACGGAATTCTCTGGCCTTGCTACAGAAGTTTTTATAAGATGACAAATATACTGAACCAATAAATCACATAAACATAAATAAAGGGATGCCTGTAATGAGTTTCTTAATTTTCAACTATCTGATATAAATATTACAGTATTAATTACGAAGACCTTATCAGAAACAAACAAAAAAAATTTACTACAAAAAAAATTTTTACATCAACAAATAATGTGAATCCTTCATTTCATACTACTGCCATTAAATTTGAGAAACTGTTTTAATAATGTTTTGTTTTTTGTGTTTAAAAAAATGTGATTTTGACAGATCTTCAATTTAACACACATCTTTTGCTCCTAATTAATATAAAAGTTAAATCGAGATTTGTATGAATCACACTTTCAAAATTTCAATCAGATCTTTTTATGAATCAAGTAATTCAGATTATAAAATATTAAAAAAAAAGAATGACCTTTTGATATCAATGCAATAAGCAACCATGGCATACAAGTTCTCAAGCCCGGTTTGTTCTGTGAAAACCATTGAACTTTGCCTAAACATATCAGCAAATCTATACAATAATAAACATGTTGCTGGCTTCTCATCCCTACCTAGAACAAAAATATTAATATATTATTAATCCACTAAAGATAAAAAAATAACTATGGATAATTGGCTTGGAATAATGTGAGATCAAGACTAGTGTGATACAGAAAATTTGATTTAAAAAAATATTATGAGGTGTATATGAAGATGCATTACCAAAGGCGAATAGAAATTTCACTTTGAATAAAAAAAACTCTAAAAAACAATAATTTGAATACAGAAAATCCCTTTAACCCTTTCAGTACTACATTATGAAAAAAAAAAAAAATGACTATCATGGAAATTTTTTGGTAAGTCATTTTAATTCTAATTAAGGCCTAAAAAATTGTTTTTTAAAAATACTATATATTACACAACAATTTAATTGATCTGGTACTTGAAAGTTTTGTCAGGACAATACGCTTAAAATAAAGATAAAAAACCGAATTCTCAAATAAGTTGAATAATGCATAATAATAGATATTTTTTATTTTACCACAAAGAAAGTCATAATTTGTTTTATACATTTGTTAGGTTATTAATTAACATGTTTAAAAAACTAATAATCCCAAACTTGTGCTGTTATCTGGTAATCGTGAACTAGTCATACAGCCTTTATACTTCAAAATACAAACATTCAACAACATATGTAAGGGATGTTATAGGGGTTAAAAAGTTGATGTTTTTACAATCGACAGGCGATCCTGCACATATATTAATTTGTGAAGTTTTCAACTCCCAAACAGTCTTGACCATAAATATATTGCCTTGCTTCCCTCCCATAAAGAAACACTAAGCTGACTTATTATACGCCACTATACTTTCTCCACGAAATGGGCATCGTATTCGTAACAGCGCTGGGCGTCGGAAAATGACAAAATGGCTTTTGTCTCTTCGGGGGGGGGGGGGACAGTTTTAAATTTATCAGCCATCAGCTATATCACTTAGCAGATATAGACGTTCAACAAGCACCTCATGAATAGTCAGTTCAAAGAAACCTTAAACCTTTTGTCAATGAAAAGGAATTTTCAGAATGTATAAAAAAAAGCTGTTAGCAACAAATGCCCCTCCTAAACAGCTCGCTTTTAGCTTATTATAGAAATTCTTATCCCTCGATTATAATTACTGGCATTAACTTTTCTTTTGGCTGAAAGTTACTGTGTATTACATCTGAATGACTGTGAAAAACTGGATGCATGATAGAGATAAACAAGATCTGCCTCTGCTTCCAAATTGTGACACACATCCTGGTTTTTCAGTGATTTTAATTTTTTATCAGTATAGGCAAAATTTTGAGTTTTATTTTTTTATTTATTCATCTTTACCTTTTTACCACTTATTACCTTTATTCATAAAAATATTTAAAGGCTTTTTTCCCCTCAATAATTAAATTGTTTTTACAAAAATATTTAAAATTTAGTTCAAATTAATCGCTTGGGGCTGAAACCTCCATGATTGAGACCAGAACAGATCACTAAATTTTGCTGACAAGAGGAAGGGTCAAAAAATGACAAAAATTCTACTTACATAATACTTAAATGGCCTCTAGTGTGTGTCTAATTATGTTGTCAGAGTTATATGTGTTCCATGCTTTGTCTTCCATATTTTGAATTGAAAATGGCAGGTGACTGAATTCTCATATAATGTAAGGATCGTGTAGAGAGAGCGAGAGAAAGAGAATGTTTGCCTGCCCTTTTCCAAGACTTTTTCCAAATAGAAGCCCGGCTCACATTCGCGCCTTAAATTTGAGAACCTGCAGAAAACGCAACTTCAGCAGACTGCACTGGGCCACCAACGAGGTGCAAACCTTGATCCTCGCAATGAGATCCCAGAACAATGCCCACACAGTAGCTCTAGAATATACTAAGAGGCCACAGGTAAAAATGCAATAAAAGGTTAGCTATGGCTAGAGATTAAGCGGTGAATGCAAATAAAAACAAAACAATAATTTACAACTCATCTATTAATCCCTCACACTTATGTGTGTGTGTGTGTGCGGGCGTGCGTGAGAGAGTTATGAAAGAAAAAGATTAATAAGTTAATAAAAATTTTGTGGCAAACACTGGTGGTCTTGCAATTGAAAAAAACCAATTCAATAATTAAATAAATGAGGCAGAGAGCCAAACATGCATTAGAGTAAAATGAACAAGGTGAATATATCTATATACATATATTGGAAATTTCAGCAAACGTAAGTTGTAATGAAGAAATTTGAGTTTTATAGGTATGAATGATAATGCTGAATTCATATCAGATGGCAGAGAGTTATAAAGTTTAGGATTATGTAAGTAAAATGCTTTCTGTTCAAAGCCAGCCAATGCATGGGATTACAGTAAGTTTATTGAAATTTATAAATAAAATAATTTGACCATAGTTCAAACCACTGTTACATTTAGCACAGAATTTTACTTGAAAAATGAAAAATATATGAACAGAGGAATGGAAAAAAGGAGAGTCCACAAAAAGTCAAGTTCTACAGTTTGAATCCTGATAAAAAATTTACGCAAATTTTTTTCTGTCTCGTATAAAGAAGCATTCAAGAGTGGGTGGAACAAAATTTTAACCACACAAGAATAAATCAGATATCCTGCTGTTCATACAGGAGAAGGGGAAAAATGGTCAGTTTTTCGAAGTAGTTTTGTGACAATCACTTGAACCCTTTTCAAGTCGATTTTCTCAAAATCCTAGGACCATGCGTGGGTTAAAGTACCCTCAGTATTAAAAAGGTTAAATAGAAGCATACCTCTTCAAAAGTTGTCAACTAACTGTAAAACTATTCAAAGAGAACCTAAGCATGTTCAGGTTTAATTTTCTCTCTAAGCACACATGTTAACTGTTCTTCCGTCGACTAATTCACTAAAAGCTACAATACTAAAAAATATAATAGAAAATTTTAATAATTAACTAAGGAATAGTTGAGCTTTCAATTTTTTTTTCTCTCTCACATGCAATCAGAAATACAAACTCTATAGACTAAGAATAATTTCTCAAAGGCAATCCTTAAGCATTACAATAAAAAAAATACCCTTGGACTGAGACAAGTAATATTTTCCCCCATCAAAAAAATTTTATATCAAAAAATGAAAAAAAATTGTCAACCTGCTCGACCACTTTCTTGATAATAGTTTTCCATTGATTTGGCCATGGAATGATGAATAACAAAACGAACATCTGGTTTGTCAATTCCCATACCAAAAGCAATGGTCGCAACGACAGCCTGAAGATTATTGCTGATCCATTTCTTGTGAGCAAGACTACGGTTCTTTGGAGTCATTTGAGCATGATAACTCTGAACTTTTAAACCACGTTTCCAAAGTTCTGATGCAATCTCTTCAGACTCTTTGATGGAAAAGCAGTAGATTATGCCTGAAATATTTGAAACCTATTTAATACACCAGTTTAAAATCCAACATTCAAGATAACGCACACAGCCTTCATATGCAAATTAAATATAAGTTGCTCTAACGATAAAGAAACATTTTATACTGCATGTGTTAAAATAAAACCAATCACTGATAGAAAACCATAAAAATGTGTTTATATACTCCTAATTAATGCAAATAAATTCTAAAAAAAATTTTAAATGTAATTTTTATTTTATCAAACATGAAATAATTATTTTTGTCTTTGCTATAACAAGAAAGATTTCACTGTACTGATAAAACTCCTTTATTCACTAGCAGTTCTGAGGCACAGTGGTGGACGGCTGAAGTTCGTTGGTTTTCCAGCTTTGAGGTGCGAATGCAAGCCGATCTCCCAGATGAAAAAGTCTCTCTGCAGAGAGCAGGCAGACCTATAACACAGTACTGACATAACGTGAAAATTCGAGCATTTCTATTTTTACTTCAGAAAATGGAAGATATATGGCAGCACGGCCACCAATCAATCGTAACTCGACAACATAAATATGTTAGGGCCACACATACACTCAGAACACACATTCCAGCATGTATCTATTTTAGAAATTTCTTAGAGGATTATGTACGAGATGCATGTATGGGTAAGTAGTAGCACTTCTGAGGGCTGCTATACAGCCGTGTAGGCATTATGAGGATACAGGTATGAACCCCCACTGACAACATAGTGAAGGTCTGCTGAGGTTAGTTTGCTGTACAGTTTTCCAACTTTGAAGTAAAAATGGGAGCCAATTTTTTAGTTAAAAAAATCTCTTGAAAGAAAAGACCCAGGCCCACAACTTTTAAAAATTCATGTCTAATACAACAGGCAAAACAACATGCCAAGTTATTTGCTTCTGAATTCGGAAGACCAATAGCAACCTTTCTTCAATTCAACCAAACACACAACAAGCATTCCTGAGAAATGGACTTCGAACTAGGTACAGAACACATATATCATATTTTAGCATGCACCGATTCACTAGAATCAATAATTAAGTGTTAATTAATAATTAATAATTAAGTGTGAAAACTTAGGTAACAATGAAGAGTTTTCTACAATGAACATAAAGTTACTCCAAGCTGGAAGAGATGTACTTAGGTTTACCAAACTGAAAGACAATGACTTACACTTAAAGATCAAATACATGAAGTTCAAAATCCTGCAGGACCTTCTATATCTGTGTCGCCAGTGCGCCATGAATTCTACAATTCTCTTCGGTACAAAATTCCAGGAGGCCAATAAAGACAAACTTGTATCCAAGAGCACGAGTAGAACAAAATACCGCGGAAAAAATGGAACTGGATGAACATGACCATGTATATGAATCTGATTGAAAGACATTCTTTACACAGTTGGAGAATGTGACAGCATAACTTTTTTTGCAAAATTATCGTTATTTAGATTGTGTTATGTAATTTGCGCATTGCATCTTTATAATTTACTTTGCACTCTTATTTCATCTGAAAAATAGTTTGGAACACAAGAGATATAAGTGCAACCTTCTCATTATCAAATGGTTATTTTTATCACAAAATTGAAAAATTCTTTAAATCTGCTCTCTTTTCTTCCTTTCAAACCAAACACAACTCTGAGCTATCACCACGGGTATAATTTACTACCAAGTGAGTTGTGCTGAAAGCATTAAGTGTGTACCTAACTGTCTGAGTGCATATCTAGTAATGTCTAAATAATCTGTTTTTTCAATGCTGCCATCTATATTTCAAAAGTGAAGTGTAATGATTGAATATTTGTACTGTTTGTAGGCCTGTTGCTCCCTCTGGTGAGACTGTTAAATGGGGAGATTGGCTTGCATTCACGCCTTGAAGTTGGGAACCACAGAAAACCAACTTCAGCTGAACACCAATGTGGCACCAGTGGGGTTCGACCCAGGGACTTTGCGATGCGGGTCCATCACTATGACCATTTGACCACCACAGCAGCTTTAAATCTGCTGTAAACTACTTTATATGACCAAAACTCAATGTTTAAGCACAAAACTGATATTGCATACAATTTTCTATTGTAACTGAACTTTTAAACCCATTTTCTCAGAATTATGCATAATTACATCCCTTGTGCTTTAAGACCTCTAAAATATAACACAAGAGATTTTCATGGCAGATTAAAAAATTTTTTTCACCAGATTGTCCCTTGAATTGTTCTTTTAGCAGTGACTCTATTTGCTCTATGCTTTCTTTTTGGGAACCAGCTTTACAACAAACCTAAAAATAAAATAACACAAATATGGCATAACTCACTTATTACTGATCTTAAATAACAAAAAATATACAGAATGTAAATTTATTTTTCTTCTGAAAATCATTGGCACATGAACCTAAAAATATATGATTGAGCCTGCGCTCATTCGTATGAAGCTGAATTAGCTAACCATTTGTAATTTTATCACACCAGTCTTTTTACCTGTGTTATTATGGTAAATCACAATAGTTCAAATTGTCAATAAAAAATTTTGTAGCAGGCACTGTGCATCATCTATGAGTGAAGAGACCAATTTAAGAGTTAATAGTGAAAACTACTGGCTTAAATCTATAGAGTTATAATTAGAGATGGGATGAATATTCGACTGCTATTCAGTAATCAGCCTTTTTTTGCCAAATATTGAATTCAGTTTAATAATGCTTAGGTATTCTGCTATATTATTTGTGTAAATTTAGTACATCAAACTAATTTTAAAAACCCATATTAATTGTAATTTTTCCCATAAATTAAAAATTTGCTGATTATATTTGATATTGTGTGGTGTATATTCTCTCAAAAAGAGGTTATGTCAGGCTGAATATCTACAATAAGGAAAACATGAAACAGAAATGGAATTCTAATACAATAAGGTGAAAGTGAGCATGAATTACACAAGTTCACAAACTGAAGTAAGTGCCTAGACAAGATACCTATTGAGCTACTGAAAGGGGCAAAGAACATCTAAAGAGGAAAAATAAGAAAATAAGTTGTAAATTTTATGATGCATTACTAATTGAGAGAAAATAATGATTGACGCTTTCTTAGTTAGATGTGAAATTGCAGCAAGTGCTCAAAATAAAGTTTTTTTTTAAGTAATATTAAAATACAATATATCATTGTTAAATTTGATTATTAGAAAATAAAAATCTTTCAATTACCAGTCTTTAATATTTATTTAAATAATAAATTTCATTATTAAATTCAATATCAATCATGTGAAATTACCAATAATACTATTTTCAATTAAAAACATTAATTTTATTTATAATTGTCATGTATTTTAAGAAAATTAATATTCGGCCAAATCACTATTTTTCCCATCCAGTTATAATGCGCAAAATACAAAATATTATCAGGCATGACAAAGATTGAGAGCATATGGTTACTTCATATTTGAGATTCGGTCGATTGAAAGATGCTTTCAGCACTAAGCAGTTTTGGATGTTGAGAAGTTTTTGAACATCGTAGATTACTTTTGCTGTCGCTGTTGCAGTCAATCCCAATACAGGCACCGAAGGGAACTGCCGTTTCATAATACCCAAGAACTTGTAGTCTGAAATTTTTGATAAATTACATTTATATTAAACAAACACTAACACTTCTGTGAAGAAAATTGAGATTTCTTCTATCATTTTCAATAATTTTAATCACAAATATATTTGAGTTAATACCTGTTCTGAAATCATGCCCCCATTGTGAACAGCAGTGTACTTCATCAATCGCAAGTAATGAGAAACTACCCATCTGGTACATTTTTTCCAGCTTGGCCATGAACCGCTTACTCTTTGCAAGTTTTTCAGGCGTTACATACAAAAGTTTCAGTGACGCATTTTTTTCTGTCATGGCTGCATGTGTTTGATTTACAACATCTTTTGTGGCAGATGCTGTAAGAGCCACAGCTGGAATGTTCAGAGATTCTAAGGCCATAATTTGATCCTCCATCAAAGATATTAGAGGGGATACCACCAACGTTATACCTGTGAAACCAAAGTCCAAAAACAATTAGGTTTCCTGATTTTAGCTATTCAACTAAACTGGAATATTCAGACACCACAATTTATATTTCAATACAGAATTTAGGAAAATAAATGCAGGGCTCCCACTCAAAAAATTAGAAACAATAGGACAGGGGGCAGGAAAGGGTACCCCCTTAGACAGCATATAATCATAGCATAATAAAAAAATCCCAAATTTTTTTTTTCTTGTTACAATATTAGTTTTTTTTATTTTCATAGCGCCATTTAAGTATCCTGTAAGATTGACTGGAGACAGAAATGACTTGGTTACAAAAACAATTTTTGGCCCAAACAGTTCACTAGCAACCATAGATAATTCTTTTCTGTCTCTCCTCATAATATAAATTATATTATTATTATTTTATTGGAGTCTTCCACAGTCCAGTCTGTCAACTCTCTTCGACAATGCACACAGCAGACAAGTAAGTTTAAGAACGATGCTCTTTCAAAACCACTTCCATTTCCAGAAGCATAGTGCAAAATGTGTAAATCACAAGGTCCGATGTAAATAAGTCAAGGTGGACTAGATGGTTTTACTGTGTTGTCCATCCCTTTTTAAAAGGAATTTGTTTGCATTTTAAGGTGTGTAATAATTTACAGTGTAATAATTTCTGACAAATGAAGCACTTTAATTTCTAGCTCTTTGCTCAGCATTATAAATATTGTTTATGCCTCTGCACACATACCCTAAAAATACAGAAGACAATTGAATGCTATTGGGCAGCATCAGAATCATCAAATCTAGAATAGGCTTATGTACCCAACCGCATTGTTATGCAAACTGTTTCACCTATACACAAATTGTGCATCATAATTTTGAATGATGAATGTTAGTTACTGTACAAGACAATGAAGTCGTAAATACAAAATGATTTTATCCCATCCAGACAGAAGTTTTTAATGACTACTCTACATGTTGAACCCTCAAACTAAGCAAAAGAAAAATTAATAAACCAAATGGTCCACATACACCCCCCCCCCCCAAATAAACTTGAAAATGATACAATTTCTGCTTTGGCAGAATCATTAATTGCAATCTAAAGCATTTGTAATATTTGCAAATATATCGATAATTCCTTCAGCAATTAAAATGAATTATACATATTTTGTTGATGGGATTTGGTAAAAAAGTAAGAAAAGTAAGACAAGTGGGAGCCCTGTAAATGAATAAAATGAAGAGAGAATATTGTTGAAAAGAGAATTTCACAAAGTGGGTATAAGGTATGTGTAAGATAAGTATATGTTATTGATCCTGAAACGATTTGTAGGCATGACGTTTTTTATCTTGATGAAGCATTTGTAGTATTATCCTCTAGAATGTGATAGAGAAGTGGTTCTCAACCTTTTTGAAATAGAAATGGTAGGCTAAATTAAAACTAAGACATAATCAATAAACATTTTTTCCTATGTTAACTATATACTATATATAAAATTATTAACTAACATATTGCACTAATTAATTAATTAACACTTAAAAGGGTTTTTTTACAATTTTACTGATCCACATTTTGACTGGCACACAGGGAATCAATAAGCCCTCAGTAATATGACACACCTTTTTCAAGAATATTTTTTTCCTTATTTTGCGCAGGTGATAGTACTTACCCCCAAACTCCAAGAATAATAAACAAAAGAAGAAAAATACTCTAGTTTTTTCTATTATTTTTATTCTGCATCCATATTTCTATACTACCCACAAAGGGACAGAAAAAAAAACAACAAAAAAAAACATCTTTCTTTCTTTTTCTGTTATTAAACTTTAACCAAAAGCTGACTATTCCCACTGGCAGTTGATCTGACAGGTTGAGGGTAAAAGCAATGGGAAAAAATGTTTGCAAAAAAAGCCTACTTTACACAAATTTCTGGAGGGTTGAAAGGGTTCAGCACGACCCAACTAATCATTAAAAACAGCTTAGTCTCTACGATTTGTTAGCACATAGACTATTATCTTACAGTATGATTGATGCAACAGTCTAGCAGTTGAGAGACTGCTATCAAAGGATGGCATTCACTGCAGCAATACCCCCTCTTTTACACTCATTCATTCAAAAAAAAAAAAATAGAGACATTTTCAGATTCTTAGGCAAGATGGTAGTTTGTTTTGATTTGACAAGAATTATAAAATGAATCATTGAGTTGCTCATTCTCCAAACAAGAGATTCCGAGAATTGAGTGATTTTATATAAAACTTTTCATACTTATATAATAGTCATCTTCATCAAGGATTAAGAAAATAAAATTTATCGATTCCCATAAAAAAATTAACACAAGTTAGTACTGATATAAACATTCTTAATTTTCCCTAAGCAATCTGCTAAACATTGTTTTTTGATAATGAAGATTTATAAAGAGCACAAAAAATTTAGCAATAAATATTTCATGGTATCATTGTGAATAAGCTAAAGCAAGGATAACATATCAATATCATGTTTGAAAGTAGTGCTACTAACCATCCATTAACATGGCAGGCAATTGATAACACAAGCTTTTTCCTCCACCAGTTGGCATCACCAATATGCAATCTCTCTTCGACATAACTGCATTGATTGCAGATAATTGATATGGTCGGAAATTAGTAATTTTGAAGACATCTTTCAAAATATTGTTCACTCTTTTAGACCATGGGTAATCTAGGGAAAAATATTTTCATCTGTATATAGTATTAAAAAAAAATCATAATTTGATGCACAGCATAAATACGTATATTAATGCCAAGGGCCTGTGCAGTTGAAATGAGGGACAGAGTTTTCTAGACCCTTCACTAAATTCTGAATCTGAAAACGCACACTCCACACAATACAAATTAATGCAACCATAAATGTGATATTTCATTTTTTTCATACAAGAAATTAACTAGATTGATTCCCAAAAAATTATAAATGTTTTACAAAATCATAGATCCTTTTCACAAAATTAAAGAAAATTTTCACAAAAAAAGAACCCTGTTAAAAAATATCTGAACAGATCTCTGAATGCATAATGTAATAATTAGAGCCTGGAAGCTTTCAGACAAAATGCTTATTTTTAAGTTTTTTTTTTTCGAAAGAATGGCTTTTTTGAATTTTTCCTGCTATAAATGCTTATTTTAACATGGCTTTAAGTTCATGAATTTCAGAGGCCATATTCTGCAGAGCTTGGATATTTTGAATATGTACTTCAAAAGACCCTGGGGGTTAGTATTAATTATTATCAGAAAGCCCCCCCCCCCCCAAGAGCCATTTAAATGCGAATGTGTGCAAGTGCTCAAGAGATAGAAACTTGGTGTTGCCCTGCATTAAATTTGCTTTGGCCCATAGGCGGAGATAGACTTGAAAGTCTGGGGGGGCATGATGATGATGTCAATTTATATATACGGAAATACATTAGATCAGTTGGCTTTACCTTTGGCGCTGACCCCCATGCCCCCCTGTATCTCCGCCCATGGTTTGGCCGGATGGTGTTAGACATCAATGCTTTTGTTTCAGACAAATGCAGCTATGTATGAGAGGCTGAGAAAATTTATTAGTAATATTTGCAAAGATAATTGATTTTAAAAACCAGAGGAATGCTGGGAAAGAACAGCATGAATCAAAGAAAGGAGCACTGTCTGTTAGTTTATGTTGTTCCCCCCCCCCCCCCCAACGTTCTTAGGATTTTGGAAATCAAATATCTCAGTGAACATTACACTTAGAGAAGCATGGATTTATTTTATTTATTTAATTTTTTTGGCCTCAGGAAAGACAGAGCAAGAACTTTCTAATTGTAAATAGAAGCTTCTGGAATTTGACAAAAACTAGTCTTTGCCATATCATGAGAGTTCTTTTCAATTTGAAGGACAGGGAGACCATATAAAAATTTAGATTTTTTTATTTTAATAACTATACAACCCCTTGCAACATGAATGGCGTATACGAGTTCTACACGTTATTTGGATAATTTTTTTAATTGAAAATATGCTTCTAGGATCAATGGTTTACTAGTAAAATGTGGTAAGGAGGAAATGAAATATAATTACTCTGTATATTCCCTCCAGGTGTGAAGCAAAACTGAACTGAAATTTTTTCTCCTGTAAATTTATATTTTTTAAGGAATTTTTATTCTTAAATAGGTGGTTAAATTTACAAATCAACTACAAAAAACAACTTAAAAATTATACCAGTCCTCTCCCAATTCTCAGTAGGTTTTTTGGCTATTTGAAGCTGTTCTTGTTTCGATTTCAAACTTTCTCTGCTAACTTCCAAGCTTTTTTTTTTCGATTCTAGCTTCTGAATGGCTCGATTGATTTGGCACAACTCAGCATCAATTTTTTTCAGCTCAGCCAGCACTTGCTTTTCTAGAGAGAAAAACATAGGGGAAAAAATAGAAAAATAGACCAAGATAAATAAATTTATAGGCCTATATAAATATTAATGGAATTACAAATAACACTGTTGTAGGGCCCTTATTATTGAAGGCCCCGTATTCCTATAAATTCAGTTTTCCTTGCTGGAATATCTCATTTAAGATTTATCTCTTAGGTTGTACATATAGGCTATGTTTCTATTTTTCTCAATTTTTTGAATAGGCTACTAGCCGCTATAGTTTTAATCCTGCAGTCAAGTTTTTGTTGACCTCAGAGACCATTTTTGCACAAACCCAGAGATTTTTTATCCTGATTATTGTATTATTTAAAAGAGAGTCCACAGATTTTTATTGATACTCCAGAGAGAATATTTCTCTCCTACATATCAGGAGGGGAGGATATTATTTAAGAGAGTTCCAATTTTTTTTTAAAACCCAGAATTTTTATTTTCGAATCATGTTTTTTTATAACTCTTTTCTTCGTTTTATATATGTTGCTCATTTTTAATCCTGTATCTGGTCTAGGATAAATATTTTAAATCTTGATCCCCATTTAGCCAGAGACGGATGTTTTGTTTGTTATTGTTTTCATCATTGCTCGGTTTTGTATCATTTTAACAATTGTAGCACAATTTATTTTTCAGAAATTTTTTTCTTTGGCAAGTCTGTTTCACTCTAGGTGACTTCTCATCATGGTTTCTGACATTTTTCTCGCCAAAGAAAACACATAGCCAAAAAGGGATTATACTATAGCTGTTCCCATGATACTTGCATGGCATGGAAGTTCAGTCATTTGTTGGTTTTACTTTAAGATATGAAAGACAGGTTGTAGCACAACACAAAACTCAGAATGACTCTGAGACCATAAATACGTTAGGGCCAGGGGCGTCTGAAGTGTTTTAGACCTGTGGGTGCTCGACTTGAGTTTCACATATACTTTGATTTAAGAATCAATTCTGGAGGTGCTCTGATACACGATGCAAAATACCATTCTGACGTCACTCTAGTTACGAAAATCAGAATGCACATTCCAGCAAACCATTAAAAATCCCCAGAAGAAAGTTTACAAGGTGCATGTACATATAGTAGTATATAGGGTAAACATGACCTGCTCTGTCAAATAAAAGAGGTGATAAATGAGCTTAAATGAACCATAAAACACGCACCAACACTGTCCTATCATGACATTTTTAAGTTATAAGAATATTTGCTTTTGCAGAAAAAATCGTATTAAGGTGACATTACCTCTACCTACAGGATACCTGAATGAATGAATGAATGCCAGGGGCTCTGCCACCGGACTTATCCAGTTGCCGAGATCTCTTCCAGCCCAGCTTCGTGGCAGAGTCTGGAACAAAGTGAGTGCGTAGCTAGTGTTGTTTGATATATCAGTGCTGCCATCTATACCTCAAATTGTGAGTGAAGTGTAATGATTGAATATTTGTAACGTTGTAGGCTTGTTGCTCTCTGCGGCGAGACTTTTTAACAGGGAACCTACAGGATACTTGCATTTAATGGCAAGCTGCAAGCACTGAGAGATTGGTGAAGCAAAAAATCAAATTGTTGCCAAAACCTACTGAAAGTACTTCAGCGAATGCTGATTTCAGTGATATATTGCAAACAAAAAGGCTAAATTTCTCTTAAACTAGAACACTGATATAGTTTACTGTAGGTTATTTCCAAAGCTGGCGCAACGGACAAGTTTTTTGTTGGTAAATTTGACAGTTGTAGCTGGAAGGATATTTGCAAAATTGGTGGCTAAAAATTTTGGCGGGAATTTATTCAATTGAGAACTTTACGTCAATCTTTCAGTGCTTCTAGCTCACCATTAAATCTAGATATTCTGATGAAAATAGTGTCACCTTATAGGATTTTTTCTAAGTTTATGGTTAGTTTGCGTACTTAGGTTTCTCAGAAACTTTATAAATTAGGGTTTTTTGAGACCTACATTTTTTTTTCCCATAATCGATTATCCACCATAACTCAAAAACGATTTGAGATAAGCCAGGGTTGGCCAGGGTGTTCCATGTTCCCCTTGGGCTTGTCCATCACCCCCACCATTTGTCTGGAAGAACAGGTCACGTTCACACTGTATATTATAGTGAATGTTTTTATGATAGCGTCTGAACCAAAACCACAACCTATATTTGAATGAAACATTGTTTACATCGGCATAATATTACGGCCCGTCGAGTTTCGATATTACCGGGTTAATTTTGTCTTGAACTTACTACTTTTGCATTCACAATACAAAAGCGGTAAAATAAAGAATGAGGAAAACTTGAAGTACAAAAATTACCATCTTCATCAACTTCCATACTGACACAATCAAGTAATGCTTGAATAATGATAATTACACATCGAGAATGCGGACTTTCGAAAAGAAAGGACTTTTGCGGACAGTCAAAGGACTTTTTTTGGAGGTAACCTCATTCATTCTGGGGAAAAACAATTTCAAGATAATTAAATATAAAAAAAACCAGCAATAATTTGCAATTAATGAGTGTATTTTACAACCACCCTACGGTTGAATAAAAAATGGCAACGAAAAATGCTATGTTCATCGAGCTTATATTATATTATTTAAATAATATTATAATATAAGCTCCATGTCTATGTTTGTTTACGTTTCCATGCGTGAAAGCGCCGCATAAAATTTCTGAAGAGGAACTATTGAGAACCATAGAGAAAACAATCCATATCAAAACATTGAAATTGAAATTTTCCAACTTAATTTACCGAGTAATTTGTTTCCTGGCGTTTAAAATGCAAAATAACACCAGTTTTTATAATATTTTCAAAATTCAAATAAAGATTTTTTTTTTTTCGGGAATAGGTAGGGGGCAAGCGCTCGGAGAGAGAGCGGTCCATCGTTGTAATGAGTGGCCCAGACATAAACAATCCACTTCATTGGGGGATTCATCATTTTTTTAATCCTCATCATTTCTTTCATATAGGTGCCATCGAATCTTAGGAAACGGAAAAGAATCCGTGGATTCCCATGGATCCCGACGAAAGAAATATGGACGAGGTATTGCTTTGAAATCGATCCACTTTTCTTTTTTTTTTTATAAAACATCTACAGTATTACATTGCCATTAATTAATGTGAACCTATGTACGAATGTTTGTAACTGTGACATTAAAACCATATACATCCTCTGTATTTTAAAATCAAGCCATATTTGGTGTGAAAAAGTTTTTCACGTTCCCTTGATTTATAATACACGATCCCAGGGCCTGGGTTTGATTGTATGGGGGAGGGGGGGGGAAGCAATCAAAGCAATCAGTAAGTGGTTACAGTGAGAGTGAAAAAAAAGTTTGATAATTATCTACAACGTGGGCATAAAATAACTTCGCTGATATACTAGTTCCTGGTGGTTGCAAAAAATCAATGAATACTAATGAAATTTGAGATATAGGTGTTTCGAAGCATGCCCTCAAGAATGAAGAGGAAAAACAAAACTCATAGCTCTAATGATAACAGCGAACCAAAGATACAATTACCCAAAGCTGTTTCACCAAGTGGACAATCCAGAAATTTGAGTTAACCAGCCCGGCTAGGATCTTATGATACTGTCTGAAATTTCATAATACTTGACAAATCTCAGGAGACTAGAAAATGGGTATTGCACCTAAAATTTTTGTATATGTTTACAAGAAAAAGGAGTCTAGGGAAGGCACAAAATGTTCTAATTTCATAAGTGTCTCTTCAATTATCAATAGCAGGTCATTAAGTCCCATGAAAGTATAGAAAAATATTATTCGAGGCTTTTTTCCGAAGGGATTTCTTTTTTCGAGGCAATTGGGGAAAAAATTGTGCTTGGCTCCAATGAAATTTGGCTGGCACCTAATTTTTTTTTTTTTAACATTTATTTGTCAAGCCTTGTAATACTGTGCGTCCATTCAGATGTTTCTTCCTACAGCGTTTCTGGGAAAAAGTTCTGTGGAGAACACTGAAGTAGGCTACCAATTTTTTTCAAAGGTGCCTTCGATATTTCATCATCTTATTACAAAATGAAAATGAAAAATCTAGACTCTCTGTCATCGTACACTGGTGTGCATGCCACTTTTTTTTTCTTTATGAATTGTCTCTTTCAATACATTGTTTTAATGAGATATATTTTGCGATAATATTGCATTATTTGTTATTTAATTTTCCGCATTCATTTGATTGGACAGAATCCCAATGATGCTCCACGAGGTGCTGAAGGAGGACAAGATGATGATGATTTTGGGGATTTTGAAGGATTTGAAGTAAACCTTGTCTGACTATATTTCAGTTTTTAAAGGAATATATTTCAATTTTTTCCCAATAATACTTGTAGTGTTGAAGCTTCATTTTACATATACCAAGGTATTCAAGGGTTCTTGATCTTTTATAGCCGTTCCCACAAAAACTTATCAGTTATTATACATTTACAAGTATATTTATGACAGGACTGTGAGTGGATGTGTATGACTAATAAATATTGAAAGCCCTTCCGATCTAGTTTGGGTTGCAACCGATGGGTTAAGAACGCCTGATATACAGAGGTAACACAGTGTGGTTTGAGAAAGTTTTAAGAAATACCACTTTTAACAATTTTGCTGTGGATATTTCTTTAAAAATATTGTGATATGTATATCTTATTACGCCAAATGTGACACATAAATGATATTTCGTGCAAAAAAATCAGAATCAAATTTATAAAGAAAAACAAAATATTAAATTTTAAGGAATAATAACTTTTTTCAAACTGACCACAACTCAGGACTATCACCATATATGGGCTACCTAGTGAATTGTGGGAGAAGTGTAACTGTGTGTACCTGACAGTCTGAATGCGTATGTAGTGTTGTGTTTGATTTTTCAGTGCTGCCATCTGTATTTCAGAAAGTGAAGTGTAATGTTTGAATATTTATGCTGTTTGTAGGTCTGTTGCTCTCTGTGGCAAGACTTTTTAAAGGGGAGATCGGCTCGCATTCATGCCTTGAAATTGGGAACCACAGAAAACCAACGTCAGCCGATCACCACTATGGTGACGGTGGGGTTCGAACCTGGGACCTCGAGATGCGAGTCCATCACTATGACCACTCGAGCACCACAGCGGCAAATAATACGACTTTTTTTTAAACCGAGCACAACTCAGGTCTATCGCCATGGGCAATTTACTACCTAGTGAGTTGTGCCGGAAGTGTAAGTATGTGTACCTAACAGTCTGAGTGTGTATCTAGTGTTGTGTATGATTTTTAGTGCTGCCATCTATATCTCAGAAGTGAAGTGTAATGACTGAATATTTGTACTGTTTGTAGGACTGTTGCTCTCTGTGGCGAGACTTTTTAACGGGGAGATTGGCTCACATTTGCGCCTTGAAGTTGGGAACCACAGAAAACCAACTTCAGCTGACCACCACTGTGGTGCTCGAATCCGGCTCCCCTCGATGCAAGTCCGTCACTATGACCACTCGACCACCACAGCGGCAAATAATAAAACTACCCATAGTAGAAAAAACTAAACAAATCTAAAGCCAGGTAAATGCTGCAGAATTCCACAGCGCAAAAATTGGTTTTAGGGCTATGCAAAATTTACCATTAAAATTGCCTGCACTGTGCTAACCCCCACCCAAAACTGGTTTTTGCATTGCAGAGTTCTGCAGGTGTGAAAGAAATAATGTCATAATTTTTTTTATAATAGTCTTGTAAATAAATTTGTCATAATTAATATTCATTCAAGAATGAAGGTGGTGATAAATATCTGTGATTTACTAAAGCAGGGATGCACAATGCCTTCAGTCTGCTGGCCACACGTGCAGTAATTCTATTGCTCATGGGCCAGAAATTTGCTTTTGTAAAGTGACACTACATGGCCCGTATTTTACAGGATGTTCCCATAATTTTGATTTTAAATTTTTCATAAAAAATGCCCTATTTTTTTCCCTTATTTTGAAAGAACCTCACTTGAATTTTTTGAATCAAAATTTGAGATTATTATTATGACTTGTCAACTTTGACAATTTTACTGGCTGTAATTGTCAACCTTACTCACCTTTGACAATTTTTTTTGACCGTAATTGAAAATCTTACTTGACATGGATAATTTTTTTGGTTGTGATTGGCAATCTTATTTGCTTTAGACAATGTTTATCTGTAATTGGCAACTTTAGGCAAGTTTTAGCAATAATTGGCAATATTCCCCTATGGATCATGATTTCCCCATATTTTTATGAAGGAAATATGATAAACCTAGCTTTTATCATGTTGTGTGTATTTATATTTTTGTACCAGAACACCTTTCGTGGGCTGGATGGAACTCCTTATCAGGCTTCATTTGGCCCATGGGCTGGAGGTTATGCACCCCTGTACCAAAGTATGTACTTAATAATTCCTTCATAAATGATATTTTTTTATTGGGATAAACTTGATGCCCATAAATTTTCAGTAAGGTTCAGAGGAAGACTTCGGCTTAGCCAGTGAATAAAATAAATTTTTTTCTTTTGCTCAGATTTACATTTTATCTGGAGACGTGACAGGAGGCATTGGCTTGCAAATAAAGAAAAACACATAATGTCACTCTCTGCTGTTAATACAAAGTATGGATATAACAAGCAGAGAAGATGAAGTTAAGAAAGAAAATTCTCATAAAAATCTGAAATTTACCTCTCTTCTGTCCCTGAGGGGGAGGGGGGCATTACCATTGGAAAGTGTTAGAGGTTCTTTCGATAGAAAAAAGATTCTCAATAAGGAAAATGTTGAATCATAACAATTAACTGATGTTTAATTCATCTATGTAAGGAGGATGATTCTACATGACCGTCCTCATCTACACAAGCACACATCTAAAAACAAGGAGTAAAAGGAGAAAACAAGAGGAACTAAAACTAAAGAGCATGGGTGGCCTCTTCCTGGAACATTGTCGGAAGAGAGAGGTCCCTTCTTGGTGGTTTATCCTTCAGAAAGTTTACCTTGCCTTACATTTTTTTCGACTTATGTCATCATTCTTAGATCAAATTACTGATGTAAGTCGGAATATCACTGTAATTCTGTTCTCCCGAAAAATAAGCAAATGGTTTAAAATGTTATTACAATAAGTCTTGATAATCTAATGAATGATGTCTGTGCAAATTACATTAAAATTCAATTTTACTTTTTTTTTCAAGCATAATTAAAGTTACTCTTTAACAAAAGAATTTAGTGTGTAATTCAAACATTTTCAATTATTGTAATATTTTGCATGTGGTTTATAGGAGGGTGGGGTTTATTTTTAAAAGAAGTTTCAGAGCTCTCTCAAAAATATTGTACGATGTTTTGATGTGACTTCTCGAACATCACATAAGATAAGCAAAGTCACTGTATGCATAGCAAATAGTACATGACAGGCAGGGGAGTCAGAAACTCAGATATCCTGTCTATTTAACTTTGGCTTCAACACTTATATAACACTTATATGCTCAGTCAGACCAGACACGTCCCAGGCTCTGTCCCTTCCGGGATATAGGCCTTTTACCCGTGTGGGTAACACTTTTATGCTAGCACTCAAAATATTATTCCTTGCTCACATGCAGGGATATTTAATCTTTACTATCCAAAAAAAAAAAAAAAAAAAAGCTAGCACCATGTGTTATAAAAATTGTTTTTTCGGGTTCGAAGACCGTCGTCCGTTTGAGTTTGTTCTCAACGTTTCCCCAACACTAGTGGTTGGCATCATCAGGAGAATTGATAAACTGGATCAAAGTCAAGTTTTCCGGAGTCTCAGGTTGTATTTATGCACATAAGTGGTAATACAACCTGAGACTCCGGAAAACTTGACTTTGATCCAGTTTATCAATTCTCCTGATGATGCCAACCACTAGTGTTGGGGAAACATTGAAAACAAACTCAAACGGACGACGGTCTTCGAACCCGAAAAAACAATTTTTATCAAATGATGGCCGCGAAAACCTTATCAACTATTTACCATGTGTTATGTTTATAAAATTTATAAACAACACATGGTGCTAGTTTTGTATTAAATAATTTGCATATTAAATATGCAAATTATTTCACCTTGAAATCCTACCTTTTGCATTTACTGTTTTCCTATGATTTTCAGTTTTTAATTTATATTTGTTTTTGATTTAGGGAGGTGTTGAGCACATGCAAGCCCAAGCCGCTCCTTCTCCATGGGCAACTTTTCCCGGTATTAAATTGACTTACTCTTTATATTTAAGCACATAACCATAATGTTTTTTTTATATTCATAATGTCTCCTACTTATATTATAGCTAAAATGCATGTTTCACAATAATATAACTTATAAAAAATGTATTGTTCCAGAGATTATATATGACAGAACCAGACATTTATGCTGTAATTTCCTGCAAATATCATCAATAGGATATCATCATGCTTTGATGTCGAATTGTATATAGACGGATGAGATTTTTTTCCCCTTCTACTACAAAATTAAAATATTTTAACTGCTGCTTCTCTGTAATTTCACACATCGCAAGCTGCTTGGCTATTTTAGTATAAAATGTGAGATTATAGAAATCTATCACAAGTCTAGTGTTTTCATGAAGTCACTGGCCACTTTGCACATTGCCTGACTTTAGACACTGGTCACTTCATAAAGCTAATAGACTTCAGACATTTATCAGATGTGATAAATAATTTATTATGCATAATCACAGACCAAAAGGGTTAGCAGTTATGCATAATCACCTGATTTATCACATTTACCACGTCACTAAATTTGCAAGGTGAAATTAGAAACAGAGTTTTTCATTACCTGGAATTAATCATTTTCAAAAATCTGAACATTTTAATGCTTAGATTTGTTACCTGTCCAAACAAGCCCTGCAACACCGGCAGAAGAGTCTCAGTCATCTGCACGCAACAGCAATAATCCTCTGCTACGTGATATATGGCATCCTGCAGTTGCTTCAGCATCATGGGGTGGACCTTCAAATATAGGAGATTCTCGATCACATGGGCAACCTATGCGTACACTTAACCCTCCAGATGTGTCATTGGGAACGAGTCAAGTTGGCAGCGGTGGGAGAGTCACTCCTGATAATGTTCATGGTATGAAAAACTATGTTATTGAGTTTTTACGAAAGTAGTATATTTGTTACAATGTTTTTTTCTTTTCTTCTCAAAACAGATTCTGTAAAATTAAGCCTTTATCACTGATGGTACCTGATATAAATAATTAATCAATTTATTTTAGAGTAGTATGTATAGAAAAACAAAGGTTCCATATGTATTTATTTTTGCTACATTAGTATTTAATTTTATAGATACTATGAAGCCTTGCGATTTGACACTAATCCTTCCAGAGAACTAATTTTGATATGCAAAACTGTCAAATTACAGGAATAGGGAACAATAAAATTCATCCTGCAATTTCATTATGCACAATTACAGAAATTCAATAGTCAAATTGAAAGAGTAACAAATTACAAGGCACCACTGAGCTATGGTTGCAGATGCATCTTGTTAAAATTATTTAGAAAACTAAACAAAAATAATGGTACTCCAGAAAATTTTGTGTTAATCAAATTTTACAAATATTGTAGATTTTTTATATAAAATCAGAAGCATTATCATTGAATGAATTCTGCAGTATATTGTGTTTTGATCAGGAGAAGTATTGTTTAAGTTGAAGATTATAACTAATAAAATTATCATATAATTATGTGCAGGCTGACCCACAAATTTTCCCTTTGGATTTTCTATTGCTTGCCTATGTTTGGCTGACTATGTAATGAATTTTATCAATAAAACCACTTTTATCCTATATAAGATACATTAAAAGGACCTGAGATAATATGAATGTATTGATTATTCATGAACTACTATGTTCTCAGGGCAAAGTCGGTAAGTTCATTTTGCTTTTGATGTTTCACCAACACTAGTGATTGGCATCATTAAGAGGTGTCGAAGTTGCATAGTGAATTAGGTGATTCAGTATTAACTACAATACTAAGGTTTTACAACAGCTGATTGACTGACTTTCCCTACAATTGTAACATGTATTTATCCTTTATCAGATTGTCTGGTGCTGCTTTGTCTCAATTGGTTGTTGTAGATTTGAACGGATGTGCCAGATGCCTGTGAGGAAACCAGAGACTCAAGACGAGAGGCTATTTATTTATTCACAATAACCCCAGAAAACATAAAATGCACTTACACTAGAAAACTGGTTGTCTTGCTCATTTCTTTGATGTATGGAGAGGGTCTGATGTTCTTCAGAGCAGGGATCCATGTTCTGCTGCGCTTCATTGTCTCTTCTCTCTGATTGTAAAAATTTTGATGTTTGAATATTTTAGTGGGCTTTGAATATTCGAGAAAAAATTTCTTCATTTGTTAGTATCTGAGTCTCTTAATGATGCAAATTACTAGTATTGGGAAAGCATTGAGAAGAAAATCAACTCATTGACCTGAGAAACTCTCAATTGATGACAGCTGCAAAAACCTTATCAATTATTTGCGATGGTATAGTTTTTAATATCCAAGAAATTTTTGAAAGATTTTTGATTTGGAAATGAATGATGGAAAATGATCATTTCCATTGTAACTAATGGTCTCATAAAGATAATTACTGATTAACTTTATATAAGTGACTTTTGATATACTTAGTTCCCCATGTGTGTCTATTTAGGATCTAATTGTTTCTCTGAATTTCATTCAAGCTCCTCACAGAATTTTTGTTCTCTTTCAGATGCAGCCCATGCAGAAGTCATGGGTCATGCTGGTGGTGGAGTGTCTCTTGATGCAAGACTACCCGTAGCACAACTCGATCTTCTGCAACAACAGCTTGGAGATGCAGAACAGAGCAGAGCAGCTTTAGAAGAACAAGTTGACCAGCTTAGGCAGCGCAATATTGAATTGGAAGCAGAAGTCACTAGCAGTCAGGCGCAAATCAATGAACTTAATGCCAGGCTCCAACAAAATCAGGTAAGTTTTTTTTTTGTTCCAGAGAAAAAAAAAGATTGGATGATTTTTTGCTTGAATACTTTGTTGAATATTATTGCAGTTGTAATTATTTCAGTGGTAAATTTTTTGTGAATTTACAGGAAGCTCTTGAGCAGAGACTTGCTGAAATTAGGGATTTAACCAATGGAGATATGAGGAATAACTTACAGCAGTTACAGGTATATTTTATTTTATATACTAATCAAAATCCTACTAATCCAGGTATAATTGTAAAACAGAATTTAATATGAAAAACTAAAACATGATTTATACATGCTTGCCCTGGAATACAAATTTAATACTGCAAAGAGTATTACATCCAAATTTGTCCTAGTAACCTGAGGATTTTAAGAGGATCTTATGAAAAGAAATATTAAGAAAAAAGAAATAAGAAATTTTATGGTAGCTTTTGCATCATAAATAGTTTTATAGCTTAAGCTATACTAGACTGAGTCTGACCTGACATGTTTAGACACAGTGCCATCTTAACGCATGGGCCCACTCTGGCACCTCAAGAACAGAGGGGCCTCAGAAAAATGAGAAGTAGTTGGCCATGTAGGGTCTCAGAAAAATCATTTGGCCCCGGGGGCCCATAATGCTCTTAAGACAGCCCTGCTTAGACACGTTTCGTCTTGCCATGGACCAATTTTCAAAATTGTGAAAAATGTTAATTTAGATGTCAATCCAGTATATGGGGTGTTCTGTAAGGTTCTAAGTGTAATATTTGCTGAGATATTCAAATTCAAAAATCGGGGGGATGGGGAAAGAGGAGAGCATAAACAAACAGGCAAGCTCATTGTGCAGTTCCTTCCTGTGATTTTGAATTCAAATATCTCTGCGAATATTGCATAGAGAAACAAGGAACTTTTTTTTGTTGTCGTCAAGAGAGACAGGGCAACAACTTTCTAGTTGGAAATTAAAAGACAGGGAAGACCGTATAAAAATTGAGATGTTTTTATTCTGTGACATACTTTATTTTTTCATTCTCAAGACTGGTACAGGGTGATTCCGAACACATTTTGAGCATTTTTTAAATTGGAACCATACCTCTACGACAAAACAGTTGATGAGATAAAGATTGGATGAGAACTTACAGGGCACTTGTATAGCAGCGTACATCACACTGACAAATTTCAAATCCATGTAATAAATCAATAACAATGTTCAAAGTCTAAAAAAAAAGTGTGTTCATGAAAATAATTAAAAAATAAATAAATGTGTTTATATTACTCCAATTGAAAACATTTTGAAGACACTAGAATATTCCCTTCCCAAAAAAAGGCAATTATAAAAAAAATAGTGGCTAAAAATGTTTAAAAATTCATGATTAGATTTTTTTGTTTTGATGTTAGCATGGATTAAGAAAACATTGGCCACAAAGGCATTCACTATAGATCTTCACATTAATCTTTTTTTTGTTGATCTGAAATTTTTTATAAAATATATTTTTGAAGGATGAGATAAGGGCTATGAGAGATACACAATCTGCCGAGAGAATAGATATGGATGCATCCAGGCAGCGAATAGAAGCCATAAGAAATGATATTAATATTAAAGTGAGTTTCATGTTTGTCATTACTTATACAATTTATGATGCAGGAAGGTTTTTTTTTTTTTTGACTTGTGCTCTTTTATTCAATATGGTAATTAAATAATACTGTAATTAATATATGGTCACATTTTAAGCGATCATTTATATTTTAGGAATTTTCAAGCAATCTGCCATATGTTCTGGTCATTTATTGCAAAAAATTTCAATCTATCTGCATTTTCTTTAGAGATGATGTATGAATCAGCACTTTACAATGAATTCTTTTTTTTTCTTCTGAAAAAACTTTTGCATCCTGAGTGGCCACATTTTTGTTCTTGAAGGATCCTTTTGCTATGTTTCTGAATGGCACACAAAGCACTTGCAAAAGATGCTATTCATTCGGACACTCAAAATCTTTGTGTTCAATGCATTTCCATCATAGTTATTTCTTTAAACAGATTTTTGTCAGGAGGGGCAGATTTAGTTTTGCTACTCTCTATCACTGTAAAACCCCCTTCCATGCTTTTCTTCAATTCTGGAACTGCCTAGAGTTAACCGTTCAGAGTAAGTTATTGAATTTTTTCACTGAAATTGTATAAAAATGATAGTAAATTGCCCAATGTGGTAGACTTGAGTTGTGCTCTGTATAAAAGGAGGATGGATGGTACCACTGTATTTTATTTTGTTAAATATGTTAAAAGTTTCAGCACAAAACCGATTTAATGTGCAGCAATATTACAATTGATCTTAAGAAACAATCAACGAGATTGCAGAAACTAGACACCTGCTTTATGAAGTCTTTTTCAGATATTGCTCCAACTTGTAATTTTTATCAAATTTTCAAAAAAAAAAAAAACCCCTTTGCAAAGTACTTTTGTTAAATATTTATTAGAAGAAACTAAGCAATAGCAATTTTTTTTTAGCCTATGAAACTGCATCTTGTAAAATTCAGTGCCATTCTAGAACATACCCAAAAATAGTTATTGTGCATATATTGTTTTCATTTGAATCTGTCTTTAACTTGATAAGATAAGAAGCAATAATTGAAAAAGAAACGATGAAATAATGGGAAAATTTTAAGGTCATATTTTCATAATTTTAGGTCAAAATGCTTGCATATTTTTTAGGTGATAAATGCTTGCATATTTTCAAGGTTTTTAGGTCATAAAAATCTGAGCCCTAGTAATTACACAGTAATTAGGCTGCCATTTAACAAATAAGTTGCTAGATCATAATTTCTAGTTTGCTTTCATTTACTAGTGAATTTCCAAGATTATTTCCAGAGAATGTGCAAGATAAGCTAATTGTCAAGTTTATAGAGTATGTCAATACATTTTTACCAGTTTCTTGGCAATTGTGTTGATTTCTTCTGTTTTATTTTCCTCCACACATGTAACATGTAAGTTACAAAATCTAGAGTCTAATAGGCATCAAGAGTATCGAGAGCTAGAGCAACGACTGATATCAAAATTTGGAGAAGAATGTGTACAGATCAGAAATGTCGTTGAAAATGTGGTGCAGCAGTCTGTACAGCAATTTGCTACATCTTTTTCTCAAATAGTTATGGTATGTTTTAATATTAAAGATTTTTAATGATTTCAGCTGTTTCAATTCTTTTATTCTAGCAGTTCTTTTTATAAGGCTGTAATTAGGTTATGTGTAATAAACCTTTTAATGTAAAAAAAAATTTCATGCATAAAGTCATGCATAATAAAAAAGCCGATTTCTTTCTAAAGGCTCAATTACATTGAGCAAGTTTACTAGCTATTTTCCAGCGAATAAGTAGCTGGCAAGCAAACCGGTTTCAACTAGCGCAGCAAATTTCAATTACACAGGACTAGTAAAATCGCTCACTAGATGAGCGAGCAACTCTTTTTCTTTCCCCTTCCTTTTTTGCGTATTTTCGTCTTCCTCTTTTGTTGTGAGCCAAAGCGAGAGAGCAAAAAAGTAGCCACGCCCATATTGCACCCAAGAGATAACAAAAATGCCGGCGAGTAGCGAGAAAAGTAGCCTACCCTTCAACTTTTCTCGCACTAGCAGAGCGAGCGGCGATTTTACTTGCTAACGTTATTACACATAGCGAGTTCAGTTCCAGCGAGTAAAAGCGCAAGCGAGTAACTAGTAAACTCGCCTAATGTAATTGAGCCTTAAGTTCTGAGAATAATTTTTCATTGTAATTATAATAATTTTTTAAAATTTTGTAATGATTATGAGAACAATAAAAAAAAGTGGTCTTGTCATTTTATATAGATTTTTTTTCAAAATATATTTTGAATGAAGGCACATGAATTTGAAGGAAAGAAAAGTAAATTTCATTAAAATTATGTAAAGACTCCCCCCCGTATATTTTTTGAATTTAAGGATACAATAAAAGAAAGTTGCAGTGGATGTAATGAAAGTGGAAGTTTGATGCAGAAAATCAAAGAAGAGCTAGACAGGCACGAAGAGTGTCAGAGAAAGGTTAGAAAGATGAAAAAGAAAAATAAACTTTCTCTTCTTTCAACTACAGTGAAACCTCTCTACAGCAATACTCACTATATAACTTTGATAATCCCTTTACAATGATATTTGTTCTTGGTCCACAGAGTATCGTTATATCGAGGTTTCATTGTATCTGTATTTTTAGTAGGAATTTCTAGTAAAAATTACATACAGAGTGATTCAAAACTTTTTGTTCAATTTTTTAGAGGAGGTAGAATACACAAAAACAAAATTGTTTTTCGTACAATACATGGTCCTGCAAATGTGATGAAAGACTCTTTCAGATAAAAAAAAATTCTTGCATCTTTTGCTTCAGAAATGTAATCAAGCAATTCTCAGCCACCTCGTTGGGCATTTTACCTGTTGTGGCGTTGTATTTGTATAACTGAAAGCACAATTTTTATAAATATTATTGGTTGTTTTGAGCTCTTCTAAATCTCTTTACAGAGATTGGCCAGATTTATTTGCATCACTCTGTATACAAATGGATTTTATTCATTGAGGGGGATTTTTCCCTGTTGTAAAAAGAGGGAAAAATTCTCAAATTTTTTGCAAATCTGAAAATGATTGTCAATTTATATAGCAATTTTTTACTGCAAATCTCTAATTTAATTCTGTACAGGCTTTGGAGCAAGAAAGTAGGAGGCAACTAAGCACCTTATTCAATGCTTTACAATCGGCTCTTCAACACCTGTCTGGTGCGCTAAATAACAACACTTCCCAAAAAAACCAAGGGGAAAATTCATAACTTTCAGTGTGTGATGATCAATGGAAAATTTTATATAGTGTGTATTCTTTCCACCCATTTCTTATGGTTTGTGAGTGTAAATTTCAGGTGTTTGTAAATATGGCTTGTTGCGAGTATATTACTATATGTTGTCATCTCATTTAAATTTGCCTAGCATTTTTTTTAAAGCACCACGAAACTATCAATATTGTGTGGTTACTCGTGCCAGCATTTGTAATAAAATGTTTTACAGCCTTCGACGTCTTTTAATTTCATGGTGCACACATTCCCTTATTAAACATTATTTTGTTAAATGTTTTGTTTAAAATTAACAAATGACAACTATTTTTTTCTAACCAGAAAGAAATGAAATGCAAAATTTTCAGAGTGATATATTAATAACTTAATAAACAATACTGAACTTTTGTGCAGTGGAACCCTGATTTAAAAATTGGATAAGACAGACATTTGTATTCATTAAATCAAGGAAAATTCTTATGTAAGAGAGGGCTGAGATTGAAAAAATATCTGCACAGAGACTTCTAGAAATTTGTTAAATCAGAGTTAATTATATTGACGATTTAAAAAAAAAATTTATATACATAAGTATAGTAGAACCTTAATTAACCAAGAGAAGTGAGTCTGTGGTCACATTGGATATTAGGAACCTTGGTTAATTGAATATGTTAAATTTAGGAACAGGCCTTTATGACAGATGAAAGCTTTATTTCCATGCATAACTTATCTAATCCATCTTGTGTCACATTTTAAATTTGTCCATCCCCAACCTCGATTTACTGTAAATGATTTATCACCAATCACCACCCAGTCTTTAATGAAAAATAATTGATTTCTGCAAGATGACATCAGAGATAGGATTTCTTTGCAGTTTAAATCAAATTGCCTCATCACTCTTGTCTAATCTGGCTTTTTATTTTTAACACATTCCTTCTTTTCTCAGAGATTTTTTTTAAATTCAATACCTTAACTTAACGCACATCTTAAATTTTTGCTTGCATAGTTTCCAGTCTCTGATCTTGATTTCTCAAAGACAAGAGTAATAATTCATGTAGATACTTTTGACGATCTATTTTCCATTGTAATTTTTCCCCCATTGGCTTTTAACCCATAATTTTTTCCCATTTCTCCTCTAAGTTTATTACTGGAACTTGCAGACTGAAACAGTATAAGAAATTCGTAAATCATTGACCTGGTCTGGCCATGTGCCTTCGTTCAGTGTTGCTAAATGCTTGGGCCCTGACTTCAGTCAAAGCGAGCAGTGGACTTCCAAAGGTTGAGAACCCTGGTCTTAGTTGATAGACGCTTGGTTAATTGAGTTTCTACTGCATAATTAATGAATGATCAGTCAAAAAAACCAGGATTGAGTATATAATTTGCATCATAACTAATAGTCTAATGTTGATATCAAAATATATCTCTGATACATATATGCTTTCAGAAATTAATTTTGCTTAGAGATATGTTGAAAATTGAAATAAATTTTATCTTCAAAAACTGGAAATGAAACTCTGAACATCAACTTATACAAATGATATAAGTTTTCAGCTCAAGCATCATCAGCATTGAATTGACAGACTGTAATTCACTGTCTCTGTAACTTGTAAGATGAATGAGTCCCACAAACCATGCAGTAATGAAGTTATTCTGTATATTTTTATATGAAAATGGTGAGCAGAAATGGGATTGGTATGTTAGCTTCTTTCATTTGAATGTTTTGATGTGATCATACTGTGTTTGGTATATGAAATGACCAAAATTTATCCCAGATTAGGAGTTCTTCAAAGGTAGTCGCTGTGGTGGTCATAGTGATAGATTCTCATCGTGAGGGCCAGGGATCAAACCCAACCGTCGCCAATGTGGTGATTGGCTGAAGTTTGTTTTCTTCCCAACTTCGAGGTGCGAATGCAAGTCTATCTCCACGTTAAAAGTTTCACCACAGACAGCAACAGGATTACAACAGTAAAATCTTCAATCATTACACTTCACTACTCATAGTTCAGAAAATAGGAGGCAACACTATAACAAGCATTACACAGAACAAGCTTCACAACATGTATCAATTCATTAGACGTTCTACAGAGGAATATGGATGAGGTGCATGTATGGTTTAGTAGTTCTTCAAAGGTACTGACTACAAAATTTTTTTTCTGGTTCTCATACTTCTCTTGATATTATGCAAGTTGGCTTCTCAAACAAAGAATCACTACAGCTACTTATATACCTAGAAACATGCCGTAAAAAATGTTTTTGGACCACAGAATATTGTGGAACTTCCAATTTAAAAAACAAAATATGGCTTACCTTAATTTATTAATTATCCACAAGATGTGATTCAGATAACAAAATGTCCTGCGAGAGACACAATCTATGTTCTCTTGATATTAAATAAACCAAAATAACAATTGTATTAAATATTTTTACCATTTCAAAATACATACCAGGAGTAAATAGACAGTTTCTATACATACAGTCAAATCCCGTTATAATGAACTCCAAGAGATCGGTCATTTGATAATTTTTGTCGCACAGTGTCATTTTCTGCACACGAGGGCTAATTAGACAGGGACCCACAATTTATTGCTGATTCCAAATGGCAGGCTTGTTTTTCATACTCATTGAGAGGTTGGTGCACTAACCCCTCGATGGGGGGGACTGCCTGCGGTAACAACTTTTTCTGCGGTCATGTCGCCGTTTCTGTTGTACCCCTGGATGAACCGTGTATCAAACTCATGACACCTCTAAACATCCTTTGGTACTTTAGGCAAGTATCTTATCGACCTGGGCTACCGTGCCTCCAAGAGATCGGAGAAATCACTTTGTTATAAAGGAATTCCGGGTTTTTTTCATTGTTCCTACATATGTAAACTTATCAGGGGATTAGAAAAGTGTTCGTTAAAACGAGATTTTCATTATATTGGTATTTGTAAAAATGGGATTCAACTGTATTAAATTTATTATTTAAAAAAATTTCTGAATCTGTAAATGAGTATGGATATTGACCGAAAAAGCCAAAACAGCTGTCAAATCCTGTATGGTTTTAATCAATATTCAGTGATCCTTTTTCTCATCTCAAATGGTAATTAAGTCATGCGATGATAAACTGAAAGTAGACAGGATATCAACGTTTCTATAATTATAGTCAAAGAATATACAGTAGAACCTCCAATAACAGATGCTCCTTTTTAGTGGACACCTATGGTTAACTGCCACTCTTAATTCTGTCAACAGGCTTCACTACCTATTCATGGACACCCTTCATTAGTGGACAAAATTTTCAGTGCCATGTATCTGTTATCAAGAGGTTCTACTGTAAGCTTAATATCAATTGGCACAAATAGCATCTTAACTATATATTTTATGTGAAATTCAGAGAAACAATGGATTTTATTTTATTGAGATCTTTCAAGAGGGCAAGGTCCAAATAAATAACAGATACATGAATAACACTTGGTAGATACATCATCACACATTTCATAAATTCACTGTATCTCTACATATTGCAGTATATCAATGAATTTATGCTGCCCAATGAAATTTTTTACATGGAATGCATTTGTGATTACAGAGTAACTATATCTAATATCACAGTGGGTGATGAAATATCAAACAAAGTACCTTTTATCTCAATTACAATGATCTCCTAATCCTGAAGGATTTCCTTCCACAATCATTGTTAATTGGGTAATAAAAAAAAGCCAAGCTTTTTAAAATTTACAGCGCTAGATGCTAAACCACTACTGAAAAATTCCTATTACCAGTCTTCGTTTCTTTCTCTTAACTCCTCTTCATCAGTTCCAACAGAAACATGGAGATCACTGAGTTCATTCGCAGAGATTTCCAATTCACTAATTGACTGACTATTTGCCTCCATGTTTTCAAAATCTGACTCATTATGAGAGATGTCTTCATGACTGACTTTCTCACAATCTGAAATTGAACTTTTCGAACAACTTGTCTGTGAACCATGAGAATTGGTGTCTTCTTTGTAATCTTCAACAGTTTTATCTTCTGCTTTCATTTCTTCTGACATTTTTCGGGACAAAACAGAAGGCTTTGACGAATTCTCTGCAGAAACATGCAGTTCTGAAGGATGTTTGTTTGGTGCATTATCATCTTTGAGCAATGCATCTAAATCCAAGTCTGGCTCTTTTTCCGAAACAACAGCAGCTACAAAAAAGTTCTGTTGTTTCTGAAAGGGCAATCTTAATGGAATTTTTGCTTCTGGCTCAGGTTCTGGTCTTTTTGATGTTGTTGAGTCTCCTCCCATGTTGTTATCAGGTACTTCAGTTATGTTCAATATCATTTCCAATCCATCTGAGCCAGCATTCTCTTCGCATTCAGTTTCTTTATTCAAACTGCTTTTGCAGTTTATATTTTCTGGTGCAATTTTCATACTTGCTTTAACTGTTTCCAGATTTTTTACAAAAGTCTCTGGTTCTGTAATTTTATTTTTCTTGGACTGACCTGATTCTTCTTCAAGGTCTCTTATTTCATGTGTAAGAATCGAACTGGATTGATCTGTAGTTTTGATCAGCTCTCTCTCACCACCCTTTTTATGTTGGTCCAGAGTGTTAGAATTTTCACCACTTATGTCAACAAGTGAAGGACTTTTAAAAACTGATTCATAAGTATGAAGACCTGTATTTGCAACATTGAATTTAGAGATGTTTACAGTTTCTTTCTGTAGATCAGTGTTGTTGATATTTGAGAAAGAGCTAAAGTCACCAGGAAACTGGTCTGTGGCAATGCTTTCTTTTACAAATGTTTGATTTTTCATATTCGATACTGAAGATCTTTGTTCATTGAGAAAAGCTTTGTTCTGAAGAACAAAATTATTTGAAGTTACTTTTGGGCCTGAAGACTTCGACGCTGAAACCTCACCATCTTCCTTGGTAGCTACATCAACTTTACCATTACGATCAACACCCAAATAGTGGAAATACTTTATCAGATCCTTTTCTATAAAAGAATCCATAGTTTTCGATAAATCTCCATGCTGTTGTCCACTAAAATTTTGGTACTGAAAATAATCTTTCTGCTCAGGCCATGCAGTTATTCTGGAAGATACTACTTTCATATTTTGACCTGGTAAAGATGAAATTGGTTTATATGCAGTATTTGCAGCTAGTATAGGAGTTGTGTTGATGACTTCAGTACATTTTTGTTCCAGTGCTTTTGATTCATTTTCGAGCTCCCTGATACGTTTTTTTGCATCTGCTATAAACTGTGAAGCTACATTTTCATACTTCAATGAGAAATTTGCATTTTTCTGCTTCATATCTTTCTTATAGATATCAAAGATTCTGTGATTTTTGAGCTTTGATGCAGGATCGTCAAGAAAGTTTTGAGATGAAGTTTCTATGTTCTTTTTTGCATCTTTGGACTGGTTGGTAGAATAATACAAATTACGTATGAGTCTATGAAGTTCTTGTATGTCATCTTTCTGTTCTTGCAGTCTGCAAAATTGATTATGAAGATTTACACACAGAGTGAAAAAAACTTCAAAACCATAATCACTATATATATAAACTGTATTCCACATATTGTAGAAATCATAATTACCTTTGAAGAACAGCTCGGCAAAACCTCTCTGTATCCTTGTTGTTCCCTTCCTCTGTAAGTATTTTCTCTTTGTTTAACATACTAGGTGCAGGACGAGTACTTGATAATGGTTGGCACTCTGTCTGCAATAAAATAAAAATAATTGCATCAATCAATTATCTGCCCTGAATAAAAATAAAAAATTAACAAATATTTATAATACTTAGAGTAATGTGAGTAAAGAGCTCAAAAATACACAAATATATGGGCTGTGTCCCATATTGTTTTCACTGAGAATATCTCTGTAACCGTTGACTCTAGAAACACACTTTCAATTATAAGAAGTTTTGAAATGATGTGTGGTTATTAAAATTTTCCAAGATGTTGTATACAAAAAAAATTAACTTCTTATGTAGACTCCGGGTGCGTAAACTTCCAATTAATGAATTGTAAATGCAGCTCTGAGAAGTCATTTGCAAAAAATTTCATATTTTTAAATTCAATATTACCTGATGTTTGACTTTGAAGTTTTCAGCATTTATTGCCAATGATCGAGGGGTGTGGTTCACAAAATGTGAACATAAATCAAAAATTTGAAGTTATAAAAATTCAGTAATTGCCAAAAAATGTAATTGTTGTTTCAAATAAAATGGTGTTGAGTTCATTCTACTTTTGTTCCCTAAAAATAGTAACTTTTGAGCTAATGAAAACTTGCAAATACAGTAATAAGTTGCCAAAACAATGATTTTATATATTTAATATTGCATCTAAAAATTGAATTTTTTGCAAATGACTTTTCAAAGTAGGATCTGCATTTCAATAATTGGAACTTTTGGTACACAGGGACCGAATAAAAAGTAAATGTTTGTATTTTCTTATATATATGACACCTCAAAGAAATTTTTAGATTTTACGTAAAAAAAACTACACATCATTTAAAAACTTTTTGTAATTGAAGGTATATTTTTTAAGTCAAAGGTTACAGAAATATCTGCTAAACAACAGCAAATATCTCTATGGGGCAGAGTGTGCACACAGGGACAAGAGAAAAAAAACGAAATTAAATTGAGAAAATTTGTTAGGCCTTAGAGATTTGACTGTATGCATGTGAAATTTACCTTTGGCAAACTCTGTATTATCTCCTGCTGTAATTTTCGGATAATATCAAATGATGCTCTTTTTTCAGATTCAATCTCAGACTTAAGTTTTGAAATTTGCATCTCTGCATTCATGAGCTTCTTGGTTTTTAAGGAAAGTTCTTCTTTCATGATGGTATAGTCTGACATAGAGTTTACTTTCGTCCGAAGACTGGCATTCTGAAAACAGACAAATCTTTTATAACAACTGGCTATAGATATTCAAATAGACTCTGGTTAGAGAAAGAGGTTGGAGCGAATCCAGTAGTAGGATTGCAGGATTTTTTCCCAAACTAAAACAAATGGAGTCATCTTTTTTTTTGCCTCCAGGGTAAGGGAAGAGGTTTATTGTTTTTCACTTGGGTTTAAGTGCAAAAAAACACCATGATCTGAACTCAAGGCTTATCCCCCACTTGTGTACGCTAGTGGAGAAAATAAACTTGTTTCCAAACTGAGCAGGAAATTATTTTTTAAATGCATACATAATGCAGTGAAAATTCTACATAACGGCAATATAACCATATTAATCTCTGGTCTCAACACACATTTTTTTTATAAGGCTAGTATATTCCACTTATAACAATATGTTTCTTCAATCCCTTGAATATTGTTATATAGGATTTTTATTCTATGCACATAAAATACTTTTTTTACCAGCACTTATATTCAAATAAATTGAATCCATTTAAACCTCACACACACTCATATTACCAGACTGAGGATTTTTCCCCATACTAGACAGCAATGTGACCTTGGACTTTTTTTTTCACCTGCACCTCATAATTTTGATGTCTCATACGGGATGTCAAAACAATGCACTATCATATACTATACATACAGTACATGCATATTTAATTTCATTTGCATTGCAAACATTCTGTATTAAGAAGTATTTTTAGCCATGCATACTGCACACACGAGTAGCTTACAGGTGACATTGCTAAACAGGATAAACATCTGGATGATAACAAAAAAAATTTTAAGCCTTAGCAGCAGTGAAATACATAATCTTTCACACAGAAAATTTTAGGAAACAAAAAACCTGATAATAATCATTCATCTAATTCTCTAAAAACATACTCTGTATACCTACCTCATGGTTTAATTCTGAATATTCTTGGTTGAGATTTTTGTAAGATTCTTCAACTTCAGCAATTTTCTGTTTCAGCATATTTATTTCAGTGGCTTGAGTTTTTATTTTCTGTATTTCGGTTTCCAACCTGATGAACAAAATCATAACTGCTAAATAATACACACTACGACTACAGTTCAGTAATGATACTGCATAAGTGAGCAAATAACCTACAACCAAAAATTTACCATTAATGTATGGAAATGTGGCAAACATCTTGTTTTCACAGCAAACACCAAATATTAAGATAAAGATTTCAAGTAGAATTTATAATTTGTTATGTTTCTATTAATTTTATGGGCATAAAATACATCACCGGTGAATCATGGAAGAAATGCTTAACTCTCACCCCTGCTTAATTCTCACTGGATGATCAGAACAAATTCTAAACACTTGAAATGTAATTCAAATAGTAAAAACTTGAACGTTATTTGATGGTGATCATAGACAATTTTTCATCAATTGCATTTTTTTAACAAAAATAAAATAAACATAGGTGCTGCATGAATGGAAGAAACATAAGCTTCTTGAAATTCTTCCATCATTCCAAAATGGATAAGCCAATCTACAGTGTCACAGACCTCTACTGCCAAAATGAAAGGGTGTAACATATCCTCAGACCTGTGGCAGAGAAGTCCTTATCAAATCCCAAAATTTAGTAATTTTTATTTGAAATAGTATATATTTACTTTTGACATGGTCGGTCGGTGTTGGCAATCACGGTAGATCTATGTTGCCATATTCAGATTTCTCAATATTATATTACATGCATACATGCAAATTAAGTTATGCTCACTTGAGATTTTCTGCTAATTTCTGTGATGTTGGATCTGAAAGCTGATTGGGTCCTGTGGTCATGCATGACCCTGGGAATTTCTCCTTAAATTCTAGTAGTGTGTTATGAACATGTACTTACTCTTCTGCTTTCTTCTAGTTGCGGTCTGAGCAAAAATAAAGTGCTTAGACTTGGAGCATAGGCATACACAGAATTTTATTGGGGGCGGGGTCAGATTTTTTTCCTTCTGAGAGGGGAGTACAAGTTTTTAATAACACTATAATCTTGTCTCAAGGGGGGGTGGGGGTTTAGAATCCCAAAACCCCCCTTTGCGTACGCCAATGGCCTAAAGCACTTCCCAATCATATGGATGCTATAATGGATCATATGCGATAGTCTTGACTTGGTGGTCACCTCGCCATTCTTGTAATGATGATGGAATGGAGATATCAGTTACTCGCTATCAATCCCCCTGATGTCTCTGTTGTGATCACATTCTAAAGATTGGCATGAAATGTTCATGCTGATAATCGTAACAATGATGTGACTTCCTATGGTCCTCCCTTCACTAATTTCCTGAGTCAATCATTTATCAATCTGATAACGCTCTCTTCCTGAAGATTTCTGTTATCCCTGTAGTGTCTGAGGAAAGGTAATGCGAATCAGCATAGACTTCCTAGCTGATTGAATGCGATTGTGCTGCCACAGAAAGGTGGTTCCAGAGTAGGAACGAACTTCCAGGAATATTCTACTTGGATTGATGTTGGCCATCGATCGGGCGAGACATATCTAATTTGCTAACTGTGATGAATTATATAATTTGTGATATTTTATTAGAATAAAACTTTGAAATTGCAGCAACATGTTATTTCAAATGATGAAAAAAAATTTTAATTGTTGAAAATTTTTGATGTAACTCTAATTAAACTATAATAAATTTTCAAGTGGAAAATTTTGTGTTGTGTAATTGTTTATTGCTATCCATCAACAATTTTTTTGGGAAAACTTAAATTAAACTAGGAATGCACTAGATTGTTGCAAGGAGTGATATAACATGTCAAAACAAAAAGTTTTTTTTTGCAGAGTACAGAGAAAAGCTCAGTCATAATATAGCATACATAGCCGTAGGTCTTGTGTGTGCACATGAGCCTCTTCTATTATCTATGTACCATATCTTTTAGTATTTTACCCAAGTCAATATCTCTGTAGTCATCTGAACTAAACAAAAATATTTTCCTATCTCATCCTGTATGCAGAATCGCTAATTCCTCAAAACAGCTTCAATTAATTTCTTGCATTGTCAATGTGATTTGAATCTTATAGGTCATCCACAAAGAAAAGGACAGGCTGAAGTATTCCGAGAAATAAAAAATGCTCTAAAAATGTTGATTTTACTTTTAAAAAAAGACAAGCAAAAGCAGTACTAGCATATACTCACTGTATTTATATTCTTCAATAAGATATAGATGCCACACATACAATTTGCTTCAAAAAATGAAGAATGTCAACCCTTTAAGCAGCATAGCATAAATCACTAACCCACATAAAATGTCATGCCTTTTTAAATGAAGTAGGTTTTTTTTTTAATTTTCAGCAGGTGTAAAGGTATAGAAAAAAAGTGTTTCATTGAGAAATCAACTTTACAAAATATCTATGCTTGTCAACGCTGAAATAGGACACTTTGAATGAGGCAATATATCTTGTCAATGCTGCTTAAAGGGTTAAAAGGGCACGAAGACGAGAGAGTGATTGAAAAGAGTTGATAATTTTTGTCGTACCACAGTCACTTTTTGCACATGAGGGCTAATTAGACTGGGACATACAATTTATTGCCGATTGCGAATGGCAGGCTTGTTTTTTATACTCGTCGAGGGGTTGGTGAGCTAACCCCTCAATGGGGGGCTCCTTGTGGTAGCAATTTTTTCCTGTGGTCTTGTCACCGTTTTTGTTGTACCTCAGATTACCTAAAAACTTGAAGTTTTCTGACAAGGACGAACCGGGTATTGAACTCGCGACACATCTAAATATCCTTCGGTACTTTAGGCGAGCATCTTATCGACCTGGGCTACCGCACCCTTGAAAAGAGTTGGGGATGGCACTGATAGTGACTGATGCTGAGACACTGATCATTTTCAACTACTACTACTTAACCATATATGCACCTCGTACACATAATCTACAGAATTTCTAATGAGCTAGTACATGCCAGAATGTGCATGTATGTGTTGTGAACCTAACGTGAAGTTTGTTTTAGTGTAATAACACTTCAATCATAGTTAGGAAAACTGATGGCAGCACTGCACATAACAAGCATTACATAGGAAAAAAATTCACGTTTAACTTTAAATCTTAATCTCTTAATCTTACATTTTTAAGACAACTGCCTTTCCAATGACTTTACATAAGCAATTAGGGGACAATGGCATTGCCCACCATTGCAAAGAAAATCTTCAAACTTGCTCCTCTTTCTCAGTGACCTCCCAAAAGTTAAATAGGCTTACGTCCATTCAAGGGAATCTAATACAGGGTGTCCATAATTAAAAGACCCTATTTTAAAGTAGCCTACAGGCAAAACCAGTCATCAGAAAAGTGTGAAATTTTGTAGAGGACTTAAAGTGATGGGAGTTTGTGTTTCATGTTTCAGGGGGAAAAATATTAGTGGCACATGCCACCACCAGAGGGTATTTCACTTTGAATACTTGCTGTAAACATGTAAATTTATGTGATGCCATGCAGCAGTTATAAAATCTAGAAACATTTGTGATCTTGTTTCCCAATGCGTTTGCTGCTCACAATGACGACAAGTTTACGAGATCACACTTTCTTGGTCAAATTATTTTACCAAAACAGCAGTTCCACAGTAACTGCTCTACAAAAATATCAGACTTGGAAGAGGATTCGAAAAGGTCCAATGAATGTTAAAAACCTTCAGAATATGATAATGAAATTTGAAATCACAGGATCGATGGCTGTTGGTCCTGGAAGAGGAAAAAAACTTTCTATAGACACAGTACAGGAGGTTTCACTTCAGGTGGAAGAGGACAGAGCTATGAATTCATGTGGTAGCAATAGTGTCAGGCTTTGGATAGGCCACGTTCAACTGTCCATATGATCATGCAGAATATCCTCCAATATTATCCATACAAACTTTCACTTGTGAAGCGGTTGCTTCCACATAATTATGACGCCCTACTTCGGTTCGCACTGCAGTTTTTAGCTCTCATTGAGGTTGATTCAAAATGGCCTTGGAAAATCCTCTGGACAGATGAAGCACATTTTCATTTCGACGGTGCAGTCAATACTCACAACTGCTGAATTTGGGAGCTAGAAAATTCGCACTCTATTTTAGTGGTTCCGTTGCATTCACCAAAAGTGACGGTATGGTGTGGATTTACTGCATCATTTATTCTCGGTCCCTACTTCTATGAGGAGTAACGTTCTACAGGTCCAGTGACATGTTTGATCACTGGGAAGCGATATGCATTGCTGTTAGAGAACAAAATTGTTTCAGCTCTGAAAGCACGTCACTGCTTTGAAGACACAATATTTATGCAAGACAGAGCTCCTCCACACATTGCAGTGTGTGTTAAGAATGTTCTTAAAACACATTTTACAGAAGAACGTGTCATCAGCCGGCACTTCCCCCAATTAGTGCGATTATCCATGACCTTGTTCCATAGGATTTTTGACTTTGGGGGCATTTGAAACATGTGGTAAATCGTGACAATCCAAGAACTTTACCTGACCTTAAAGGCTGCATTTCACGCCACGTGCGGAACATTTCCCTGCACACACTTCAGTCAGTTGTGGAACATACCATCTTGCAATTACATATAGTATCTGAAAATGATGGCTATCATGTGGAACATGTTTTGTTGAAGTACCAATTGTAAAAGTGTTTAACAACTGCTAAAATTGTAACCGTTTGCCTATTTGTGTCATTTCTTAATAAAACGCCCTCTGGTGGAGACATGTACAAATAATTCTTTTCTGATGAAACAAATTCCCATCACTTCATGAAGTCCTCCACAAAATTTCACAATTTTCTGATGACTGGTTTCACCTGTAGGCTACTTTAAAATACAGTCTTTCAATTGTATTGACGCCCTGTATTTTATTACACCAGTTACCCATCATAGGGTTGGGGCAACACTATCTATAGCAGAAGGCCTCCGAGTGAAGCTTGTGACGTCATTGAAGAAGCAATTGGATACACAAAAAAGGGTAAAGATGGTGCATGCATCTGCCTGCTGTATATAATGGCTACAGGGGAGATGACCTTGTTCAGTGAAATCACAAGCCTCGACCAAAGGCCTTCTGCTATAGATGGTGTTGGCTACTGCTAAACTGCACATGCACCTTGTCCATATTCCTCTGTGGTACTTCTAATGACTTGGTACATGTTGGAATGTGTGTGTATGTGTAGTGAACCTGACGTGAAATTGTTTGTGTGTTTATTTCTGTGTAACGCTTGTTACAAAAAACTCTGATGGATGATTAAAAACTGCATTAAAAATATATATAGGCTAGCATTATAGTAAGGAAAGAGAGACTTTCTAAAACTACTCTCGCTACCATTGTTGCTGTTCTCTAACTTTGAATTCCCAATCATGGTATTCTTCTTGTCTAGGCTTTTCTGGAAATTCTTGAGAAACTCGCTTCACCTTTTCGTTGATTTCTCTATGCCATGCGTCAGTCTTTCTTTGAAGCTCTAATTCTTTCATCTGCAAAGATCAATCATCAAGTCATTTTCATGAATCTCAAGTAAACCGATTCATTTGAAGAAAGTAACCAAAAATTTGTAAAATGATAGGGGTGAACAGACCTCTGGGTTTGAAGGACCTGTTCTAGTGTCTCAGCTAGTTTTTTGCATTTTCCTGGGAGAGCATATTATTAGGTCTCAAATAAGTTAGTTTTTTAATAGACATATAATTAATAGGAATTTACAGAGATATCTGAGCTAATGAAGATAGTTCTTTCCGGAATAACACTAGGTTAGCCGAAACTTGAGTTTCCATAATTTTCTATGGATAATTAATTAAATTAGTTCTAAAAAAAACTTTATATAACTGAAAATGAACAGCTTCAAAATGGAAATGGCAACACCAGCTTTAGTCTACTGATGTTGGTGCTGACACAAACTCCACAAATTCATAGGTGTCCCCATCCATTTGTGATTTGGTCAGCTCACTGTTGTGTCTGACACATGCAGGTGTGAAAAAAATAAGCTCTTACAATGCCCAGATTGTTCAATTTGATGCTAAAAAGTCTTGCATTGAAAGAATGCTTGCTCTGAAAACATATATATAGCTCCTTTTTATTTATTTATTTATTCAATGCATTTTTTATTATCTGAATCTTCCATTTCACATGAAATGGTTACAAAACTTCCACAAAGAGACATGAAGATACATCTAGAAAAAGATTCCGACTTGGACATCACTTAATTGGGCTTGGGCGACAGTAATTCTGGTGAGTGGCCGAGTGACGTGGTAGTAAGATGCTCGTCTACCACCATGAAGGTTGCTGTCACAGTTCCAGGTTCAAACCAGAGGGAGGATATAGATAAGATATTTTCACCTAACAAGCTTCAGATGACTACCGATAGACACCACCTTCATTTCTAACCCATCTCATTAATGACAGTAAATTGCATTATAGAGATATGGCCAGAGTTGGTGTTTGGTGTAGTAGTAGTAATTCTGGTGATAATTGGTGCTACAATTCAGCCCACGATGTAGCTATTTAAAAAAAGCATGTGCATTCATATCAGCAAAAATTCTAATTAGCCGAAGTTGTATTTGTTAGCCAAGACAGAAAAATCTTTAAAAAATCTTCATTAGCCAAAAAATTCGAAAGTTGGGGGGCATCAACGTATTTGGCAAGAATTGGCCTAATGTTCCAGTTTTATTTTTATTGAAATTTGGTCCCACTGATAAAAATAGCACTTGAAAAAATTACCTTCAGTCTTTCTCTCTCCATGCTGACAAGACTTTGCTCTTGAATCAGTCGATTTCTTTCTTTTTCTAACAGTAGTTTCTGAGCATATTCACGTTCGTGCAAACTGTCAACTTCCTGTAAAAGTTTCTGCTGCAGATTCAGCATCTCTGCCTTATGCCTTTGCTTCTCCAGTTGTATTTGGTGGTACGGCAAATCATTTTCTCTGGTAAAAGAAGAATTCTTTTCCACTGAACTTTCCATAAAACCAGTGCATGGCCCCAACGATAATGCTGGTTGTGTCTCATCAAGCTTTACTTGCTTTTGATCCTCTAAAACAGTTCTGTCCTTATCTGCATCTTTCCCTACCGTCTTTGGCACAGAATTTCTGTATTTGCTCAAAGAAGAGACAAACAAATATAGAAAGCTCTCTTGAGAGCATTTTTCGTAGCTGCTCAATAAATTCTTGTAATCTGACGAGCCCTCAGAGATTCCAGTAATTTTAAGTATGTCCTTGATGCTAAGAAGTCTCTTTGGATCGCTGAGGTTTGCTTCGCTCATGAAAACTGATAATGAATACTCGAAGTTTAATCTTTTCAAGTGGTCATAAACAAGCCAATTGCTTACCTAGAATAAAGAACAATGACAAACAGATTATAATAGAGTTCGTTACAACCTATGATTTCATAATGAACAGAAACTATTTTAATATGAAGAAAGTAAAAAAATCTTTATTTTATTAAAACACAGACAGTTCTATGAAAGTAAAAAAAGAGATAGACTCTAATTTGATGAGACTTCGCTAACAACCACTGCGGTGAAGGTGGGGTTCGAACCCAGGTCCTCGCAATGCGAGTCCGTCACCATGAGAACTCTTCCACCACAGCCATTTTAATCTACTGATTTGTAGTAGCACTTCATTTCCCACTACTGCCAATGGTTTTTGAAAATTTTAGCAATAATGGGAAACTTTGCTCAGTTTTGGTAGAATACTTGTTAACAATTGACAATTCCCATATTTTTCTCAAGAAAACATGATGATTTTGAGATTACAAGGAAGAAGGGATTTTCCCCAAAGATTTAAATTTCTGTGAAGTCCAATTTGAGGATTTTGTTAAAGATATGGGAAATTGGAAGAATCTGGTTTTTCGACTGGAAGATTTTGATAACAGGCTAAAAAATTGAAAGGCTTCTGGATAAAATCAGAAGCATTGACAACTATGTTTTTTGCCTTTTTACAAAATGAATTTGTCAGAAGAAGACAGCGTGATCTCTCCTTCACTTATAACGAAAATGAACTGCGAGATCATATCAACAATATGAGAAAACTAAAAAACCCACAATACCTTATTGATGGCCTGTATACCAGGGCTGGACGAATCTATTGTCGGAAATGTAAAAACTCTTAATGGGCATTTATTTTTTCAAACCACATTCCCAATGCAGGCATGCGTAAAAAAACAAAAAATATTTTTTTGTTTTCTTATAGACAGCTACGCAAGTGCATCCTTTGAAATGAAAGTTAAAGTAAAGATATGTTAAAAGATTTTTTAAACGTAAGTTATTTAAATTACCAGGTGCTGCTTCTGCAGAAGGTGCTCCCCCCCCCCCACCTGAAAATTTTGTTATTAATTTAATTCTTCAAATGGATCTGATACCAACTTAATACCACAGAATTTCTTCTTTTTCAAATGAACTTGATGGATTAAAAAAGAACCATTTTCAGAAGCACTGATTAGAAAAAAGTGTCCTGTAAGATACGGGTTACATGGTCAAGTTTCGTCTGAGGTGACTACGTTTCTTTGCTTTTAATAAAGGATGCACCCGTGCTTCGGGAACGCTTTGATATCTCCTCCGAGATGGGAAGAGGGGTTTGTCTGGTCTTCAAAGGTCAAGGTTTTGTGTCATTTTCCTTGGAGAGCTATCTATTCTTCTTTCCTCTTTGGGTGACGCCCTGCACCATTATTAGGAATTAATTATGAGGTGTCCACCATTATGAGACACCCTTAGCAGTTAGAAACACGAGAGAAAGGGGGATGGATAACACAGGTTATTAGGCTCATTTTCGCCACTCTGAAAAAAGCACCCAGGTACTTACGCTATCTTCTATCTTTTAAATTGCTTATCTTTTAATATTGTTATATGAACTTTTGCACTATTTGCAAAAAGCCATTGCCGATGGCAACTGCTGAACCTAAATAAGGATTTTCAACATCAAGATATCGATTAGGCTCACTGTGCAAATTATTTATGCTAATGTTGCATTGCTACAGCATTATTATTTTTGTACTGCATAGATATACAGATAATGTGAAAAATAATTTGATAAATAAAAATAAGTTATAAATTGCAGTGCAATATATCACTGATTGTAAATACATGAATAAATTTTTTCTTGGCAGATGGCAGTAGTATAATTTTCAAAATTCAGAACATCAGAGCATGAACCGCCATAGGAAATTACTATAATAAGGCTAAGACCAGTATTTTTTTGTGCCATCGACATCTGTAATAGGATAAATATGGGTATGCAAGGCAAATATATAAAACTGATTTGTCACGAACTGAACTTTAGCTCCAGTCATCATCATAATTACTGTCACTCAAGCCCGATTAACTCATGTCCATGGTGAGGGTGTTGATGGTGAAGGGTGATGATGCGCTTGCTATGTAGGGTGGCTAATCAGCAAATAGAGCAGGGTTTAAGCTAGATAAAAAATTCCTTTTGCAAAAAAGCGAAAAAAGGGGAGAAAAGCTTTAGCAAAATGCTACAATGCTAATGTAATGGTGGATGGTTGGATTTCTACTCATTCCATACTTCCTGTATACATTTTTGCAAAAGTGGCTACCACTTCTTTCGCATTTTGCAAAAAATGAGACAGTAGCTTAATACCTGAAGTAAAGTATGCCCACTGGCCTGCACAAGCACAAAACAAAAGTGAAAACACATCATGCTAATTATAATACAGATGAGATAATTATTTGTTTTATTAGTTTTTAAATGATACAGCAAGCCAGTGACATGACTTAATCACACCTGCCACACATCAAATAAATGTCTGATGTCATGTTTCTCTAAAAGATCCGGCAAATGTGCATGACATCACTGCAAGTCTCCTGCCGTATACGTAATAAACGACCAGCTCCATATACGTATCTTCTGCCATGTAAATAATCAGGAGACTGTCCAGACTTTTTTGTAGGTCCTGTTTTTGTGAAAATTTTGTTTATTTTTGTGAAATGGTTATTGATTTTGTGAAAAATAAGTAATTTTATGGGAAGCGAAATGATCTGGTTAACTTATTACAAAACAAATGAAATGTCAAATTTATGGTTCCATTAATATATATTTTGTGAAGGATCCAGAAAATGGACCGAAATTTTTGCTGGACAAACCCCTGATAATGTATGTTTATTTTTATGGCCCTTGGGTTTTGCAACCAGATGCAGATATGTCCTTTGCACCTGACCAGTCTTATAAATTGACGCCTGAGTGGCAAGATGCTTGTCTTCCACTGTGAAGGTTACCATCAAGGTTCGTGGTTTTGAATCCGGGCATCGAATGTCAGGAGCAAGTTCTTTACCTACCGAGCCTAGGGTGACCACCGATGGATGGAACCTTCATTTCCCACCCAACTCCAGTGGTTGGAAATTGCAGTATGGCGATATATGACCCGAGTTGGTGTGCGGTAAAGTAGTAGTCCTATAAATTGGCCATGATTCTACAAGTAGCTCAAATTTTTAAGTGCTGTGAAGAAGTTGCCACAGTTTTAAACATAGATATCAATTTATTGTCAGGTCCTTATAATCAGGACTGCAACTACATGCTGCGTCAACAGGGACAAGCACCCATTTTAATACCCCCTTTTGTAAAGCTGAAGTTAGAGGGTTAAAATGGGAGGCTAATCAACAGCCCCAATGTCTATTAATTGCTATAACAAGATTGTTTTTCTTCCCTTGACATCAAAAGCCGTTCTTATTTTTATGTGCTGCAAAGAAGTCCCAAGAGTTTTAGATGCAGATACAGTAGAATACCGTTATAGCGAAAATCTCATTTTAACGAATACTTTTCTAATCCTCCACATAACTTTACATAGGAACAATGCAACATTTTTTTCTAGGTTCTATAGCGAAATTTACACTAGGTCAATGTGATTTCTTGGAGTTCTTTACAACGAGATTCGATTGCATCAATTTAATGTCAGTGTAACTAGGGCGAACATGCATTATAGCGTTAAATCGTTGGTTTTCAAACTTTTGTCACCTGCGGGTCTGTTGTCCAATTTATGTAGCTCCCCTGAATGATTGGAGGGAGGGAGCAATGGCGAAATTGTAACAGATGCAGTATGGTCCGCCACGACTTTGGCGACTTTTTCCTCGCAATAAGTCGCCAAGACCATCATAATGCTTCTCTGGGTTGATGTATTTTTTAACACCTTTCCGGTTTCGTTGGGTGATGGCGCTGGCTTCGCCAAACAGGCTTTTTCTTTTGTTCACAGCGTTTTTTCAAAAATTCTAAACAGCCGTTGTTTCATTTCCAGCGCGTCTCTCTCTTTGATTATTATTCCTCCCTTCTGTAGCTCGCGTCATTTGGATTATCTACTGCTCAGGTTGTATCATACTGTTTTATTATTTCGTTGTATTTATTAGTTACTCATACATTGCCATGCCTGCTGTTTTAACGGTTTATTATTTAAAATGAACCTACAGAATTTTTCATGCCCGGATCCGTTTATTAAAAAAAAAGGGTCCGGGTTTTAGTTTTATTACATAGAATATTTATGCCCGGAATTCCTCATGCCCCGATGCGAAATTTGCGCCTCCTTTGGTCCGGAGGCCCAGGGCACCCGACGTGCTTGCTTCACTCTTCCCAACCCCCAGCTTTTGTTGCGGTCCTGATTATAAGCAATACGTACTTGCAATGGTAGTAAGAGCACGTCTCCGGATTCGTTGCTTTGTGCCGGTGGCGAATCGACTTTGTTGTAGAGCATCTCGCTGGCGAGTTGAGAGCGAAGCTGACACCTCAAATTGTCCAGGGAGCCGCTGTCGTGGAAATACTTGTAAAGTTTGTCTTTGAGCTCGCTGGCCGACATTATGTCCGTCATCGATTTATGTTTGTCCATCTCCAAGCAGAAGACAAATCAACGCGCCAAACCACGTTGAATTTGTATGTAAACAAAGAAAGTACGTGACAGAGTTGCCAGATCCACAGAAAATCAACAGCCAAAATTCTCCTGGAAAGTAGCCAAAAAAATATGTCGACTAAATATGGTCACCTGGTACCAATACAAGTTGCAGTCAATGATGGTTTTTTGTTGCCATCTATTCAATAGTTTGCGAACTTCATTAATGAATCAGAAACAAAGAAAAAAAAATTGAATTCATACTGTTATTTATTACTTAGAAAATTAACGAAAGTCTATCAACTAATGCTATTTTTAAATCATAGATGGCAGCAAATGCTGGATATGAGGAAATTTTTTTTTCTAGTCAAAGCCAGAACTTTTTGTCAACAAAAATGGCGGCCAGCGTTTGAATACGCAGCCAAACCCAAATGGAATGTACCTGACGATATTGCTGATACAGACTACCAGGGCCGCAACTAGGGGGGAGCAGGCGGACCTCCTGCCCCGGGCGCTGGACCAGAGGGAGCGCAAATTTTATTCTCAAACCTCTCTATCAACATTACAAGGGGGCGCCAAAATGCGCACTTGTCCCTGGTGATTAAGCATCTAGTTGCGGCCCTGCAGACTACTATCGATGTAGCAAACTCTCCCTAAAAAGAGCTAGTTTAGAAAAAAAACCCCGCTGCAATGGTTGTCCGGATAACTGATCCTGACACAAGTGCAAAATCTACTCTATAATATAAAATCACAAACTCGAAAAGGGCCTGTTTCTATGCAACCGAAATTAGTGACGATTTTATGTAACGGAAGTCGGTGACGTTTTTTGAGTGACGGAAATCTGTTACGTTTTTGAGTGACGGAAATCGGTTACGATTTTGGGTCAAGTTTTCATTTAACTCTAGCATACATCGGAACCAAGTTATGTGCATGTACCGAGAGGCTCCCATATTCTACAGCAGGGCCCCTAGGCTGGAATAGATGTCGAGCCACTAAACCAGCTTTTCAGGGGGCCCCCCTCTGTGGTTAATTTATAGTGTGAAAAATCAAAGTGATAATCGTTCCGGCCCCTGTCAGCCCTGCCCCTGTGGGGGTCATGCCGAGAGGTATGTATATGTATGATATACATATAACACCAGTGCTCCCAACACACAGGGTCGAGGTACCCGGGGGGGAATTGCACGTATACCTTCATGGGGACGTTAAAAGGTTTCATTTCCAGGGGCCTTTGATGGATCTCGTTTTCTTGCTGCTTAACATTGAAAAATTTTCGATAGCGGAAGCCAAGAAGTCCAGTCTGGGGGCCCCATAAAATTTGCGAATTCGGTCACGGGTAATTGAGGCGGGCCTGGATTTTATTCGTTGGTAAAATGAATACAAATGAAAATTTTTCGTGGCACTCGCAGCGGGGGATGACCGACAAGCTTCCAAGTCGAGGGCCCCATGTTTACAGGTTCCATTTTGTGGGGCCCTGGATGAATCGCATTCTTTTCTGTTGTTTAACATTGTAGAATTTGCAACATCGGTAGCCCGAGATAAATCGTCTGGGCCTCACTAAAATTCAGCGAATTGGAGTCTGGTGACCCCATGGGCAAGTTTTCTGGGCGTATTTGATTAATCACATTTGTTTTATGTTGCTTTATCATTGTAAAATTTGCTTCTTCAGTTAGCTGGTGCTTTCACGTGTCCCTTTTCATAGCACGTTGATGAAGTGGGACGAAATAAACAAGATATGTTGTGAAGAGAAAAGGGGGGAGAGGGGCAGAGTGCCCCTAGTAATCTATAAAGATACATTAAAGTCGGGTTTTCCTAGGAGCAGGTTTTCTGTGCCGCGCGCAACGTGAGTCACCCAGAGCGACATGCCTTCCACTCACCAATAAAAATTATTTTCCCCCGAATGACAAATTTCCCATGAATTTTTCATTAATTCTGAGAAATTATTTTTTCATCAAATATATACGAATTTTCATAAAAAATTATTGCTCCCTTTAAGCCGGGTTTTCCTAGTAATAGGTTTTTTGCGCCGCGTGAACCGAATTAGACCATTTCGCGTCGGCAGAAACATGTTACATAATCATGCTACGCGTTTGTGTTTTCCTAGCGTGGCGAATCAGCTCAGCTGGACTGCTATATAGTATATGGCCTTGGCATCAGCTACTCTGTGTCGTCTGCAAGCTCCGGTTTGAAGGGAAAGAAAAGAAAATACAACAAAAATATGAAGAGAAGATGGGCGAAACGCGCGGCGCACGACGCATTTGACTCCTCCAGAAGCAGTCCGCCAATCACGCCTGACGTAAAGCGCGGTCGTGAGCCGTATTGCGTTCTGTAGGAAAGCAATCGTACTGCTTTTCTTATTGATGAGTGGGCGGCGTGTCGCGCTGGACGGATCACGTTGCGTGTGGCACAGAAAACCTGCTGCTAGGAAAACCCGGATTTATTAACAACAAAAAAAATATAAATAAAAAATTGGGGTCTGTAGCCCAGAGGTCGATAAGATATTCGCCTGAAGTACTAAAAGATGTTTAGAGGTGTCGCGAGTTCGATACCCGCGGTTCGTCCTTTTCAGAAAACTTTCCTGACACAGGGGTATAACAGAAACGGCAACATGATCACAGCAAAAGATTGCTGCCACAGGGGAGTCTCACACCAACGGGTTAGCGCACCAACATATGGGTGAGTAAAAAAAAATAGAGGCTGCTGTTTTTGAAGTCAGCAATAAATTGTATAGGCCACGGTTTAATTATCTCTCTGTGCAGAAAATGACCGTGGAGCGACAAAAATGATTTAAAAAAATCAAATTGCCCCTCCCTAAACATCATATCGTTCCCCTGTGGGACGTGGGGGCCCCCATGTTGGGAATCATGGAGTTAGGCGTTAGAGGGAAAAGTGATTCATTGAGAGATCAACTTCGTAAAATATCGTTGTTAGTCATTGCTAAAATAAGAAACTTTTATGAAGATGGTACATCTCTTTAATGTCACTGAGAAGGTAAATTGTGAGTTTAAACTTGTTCTTCCACTTAAAAAAAAAAAATCAAAATATAGGATATACTAGGGTGACCATACGCCCCGTATTTCCCGGGACAGTCCCGGTATTTTCTGATTTTTTCGCCGTCCCGACTTTTTGGCAAAAGTGTCCCGGTTTTCCCGTATTTTACACGAAGCCTACTTGAATTTTTATTCTTTATTGAAGTCAAAGACTGACATTATTTTTCAACTCATAAATTATTTTACGATAATTACAACTATATATGAGAATATTGATCTCCCACATTTGCCTTGTTTTTCGTGGAATAGATTTTAATCCAATGCAATTTGCAGCGATGCATTATTTCCCGCCATTGTGATTTTATATCTGGCAATATTTGGCATTTTTGTTTGGTTTCAGCGTCGTTTTTGGCGATAATTGGCGATGTCCCGTATTTTCCTGTATTTGGAATCCCAATGTCCCGTATTTCTCTCGAAGAAATATGGTCAGCCTAGGATATACAAATTGTCTTCAAAAACTGGGCAAACTGCCCCGCCCCCCTCCTTCCCCGAAATACGAGACTTCCAGCAACCCTGTTCAAATGGCAACTCATACTAACACGCAAACTGTATATACCAGAGTCTCCGAATTTTTTCGCCCTACTGACTCTCTCCAGAAATTGATTTCCCCCAAAGTCTCCCCCCTCCCCATCCCCATCACTAAAAATAACTCTGTTTGCATAATTTCGGGTTTGCAAATTTTTGGTTTACCGATGGATCACCTGCCTCATATTCGCTGAATATAGGCAAGGAATCACTGATATATAAAAAATGTTCTTAAAAAATGACTATTTATTTTGGAGAAAACACATATTGGCTCCGATGCATATATAATTAATATGGGGTATATTGTACAGACTGTTACGAAATATCCGATGATAGCTATTAAACATGCTCGGTTGTTTGAACGATAGAAATAATGAGAACAAGGTGGTTCGGACGTAAAATCTGAACTGAATATTTGCCCATGTTGATTTCACTTTAGTAAATATAGCGATAGAAGTTGCAGCTGTGCAAGCCCAAATAGTTCCGACGGATACTGTTTGCTTCTTCTTGCTCGTCATCAATTATTATGAAATTCGATAGTTACGCTTGAACATTGAGCTGGACATTTTGTTTTTCGATTTTTTTAAAAAAAGATTTTGTGTTCCTAATTTTGCGTCAAATATCAAGATAAAAAATTGTCATGAGAAAAAGTTTACGAGGAAACAATACAGATCGCACAAATACAGTGTATAGGACACGGGCGCATCTTTTCATTCAGACGGTTGTCGTCAATGGATGTAAAAAATTTAGAAAGATATTTTTCTATAATGCCGTACCGAGACCGCCCTTTGCAGACGCGGGGGGACGGCGCAAAAAATAATAGTGCGGCCACTTAGCCACGATTTTACTCTTCTGTGACAGAGGGGAATCAAAAATTTACAAAATGAAAATCCTGGAGGATTCGAATAAATATAAGAAAAAATTCCACAATCCATGGAAATTCAGAATGAATGAGAGAAGTAGTTTCAGAATTAATGAAAATTTTCAGAATTCCCGAATTGATGAAAATTAAGAAAAAAATCATTTTAGAATAAAAGTAAAAATAATTCCAGAATAAATGAAAAATAATTCCAGAATAAATGAAAAAATAATTCCAGAATAAATGAAAAAATAATTCCAGAATAAATGAAAAAATAATTCCAGAATAAATGAAAATATAATTTCGGAATAAATGAAAAACATATCTCGGAATAAATGAAAAAAAATTATCTCAGAATAAATGAAAGAAATAGTTTCAGAAATGATGAAAATTTTCAGAATTCCAGAAATGATGAAAATTTTCAGAATTCCAGAATTGATCAGAATTCAGAATTACATAAAATTCAGAATAAATGAAAAAAATAATTTCAGAATAAATGAAAAAAAAAAAAGTTTCAGAATGAATGAGAGGAATAGTTTCAGAATGAATGAAAGGTATAGTTTCAGAATGAATGAGAGGAATAGTTTCAGAATGAATGAGAGGAATAGTTTCAGAATGAATGAAAGGAATAGTTTCAGAATGAATGAAAGGAATAGTTTCAGAATGAATGAAAGAAATAGTTTCATAATGAATGAAAGGAATAGTTTCAGAATGAATGAAAGGAATAGTTTCAGAATGAATGAAAGGAATAGTTTCAGAATGAATGAAAGGAATAGTTTCAGAATGAATGAAAGGAATAGTTTCAGAATGAATGAAAGGAATAGTTTCAGAATGAATGAAAGGAATAGTTTCAGAATGAATGAAAGGAATAGTTTCAGAATAAATGAAAGAAAATTAAAGAAATAATTTCAGAATAAATAAAAGACAGTTTCAGAATCGATGAAAATTTAGAATTCCAAAAATGAAAGTTCAGAAATGATTAAAAAACGAATTCCAGATATATGGTGGAAATTCAGAATTTATAAAAGAAATAATTCCAGAATTACTTTTTTCGAGATGAAAATGCATAGTTATAGAATTATTTCTATCTAGAAAGTGCAGAACTTTCCAGAATTATTTCTTTCAAGATGAAAATGAAGATTTTCCAGAAATTTTGAAAGAAATTATTGACCTTAAATGCGGTGCAACTCCTAAAGACAACACCAATCGACACAAACCTTTGAAAAGAAAAGTTAGTTTCGTTTCTCTCTCAAAAAGAGACAACCAACTTTCCTTTATAAAGGTTCGTATCGGCATTACATCTAAAAAAATATCTTGCCAAGTATACTGCTGGCCGAGAAAACATCATCTCTCTCTATGTAAAAAATTAACACACACACAAATATTTAACGATATTTTTTTGTATTTATATTCGTCATACCGAAAGTTCTGAGCGTGTTTTTTTGTAGACGTACAATTCGTATCGTTTCAGCTGCTACTACTATATGTATATTTTTTTGTAATCATATCAGAGTAAATATTTTTGTTGCAGCGAGGGGGAGGGGAAGCTGAATCAGTCTGGTTTTTTTATTGTAACTAGTGCATTTTTAATATTTTTACTTGGCGTTCATTATGAGCTATCAAAAACGTGGACAATTGACAGAAACTGACCAAGAACTGAAGAAAGGGACTTCTGTTTTTACCTCGCACATACCTTCGCTATATCATACCTTCACCTGTCGAGCACATGTGGCTCGATAACTCTAGGCGGAAAAGGACCGGGCATGTAACGTGAAATATAATAGATGCCTGAATAAATATTTTTCAGGCCCGAAAAATTTTATCACTAGATTTGCTTTAAAAATTTAAAAAAACAAATTTATTTATTTATATGAAAATGATCGAAGGTGATATAATTTTCTTTTTTAAATCGAAATTCTCTGGAAGAATACGAAAATTGAAAAGCAATGTGGTCACCTATTGAAAATCTAAAATTCTTCAAACCGCTAATTACAGTTTTTCGGTCTGTTGGCGTTGTAAAAGAAGTCAGAAAGTTATAATTCACTTCGCTTCTAGATGCATAACCGATTTACGGTGGATTCAAATACAAATACAACGCCACAACAGGCAAAATGCCCAACGAGGTGGCTGAGAAAAAGATGCCCATAAAAATATGGATGCCATATATTTCAAAAATATAGCAACCCAATTAAAAATGCAATTAACAAAAATCGTAAACAATATATACACATGATAAAATATTATACAATGCCCATAAAGAATACTTATGGTTGTCTTATTCTAAGTATGGATAGCTTCTCGATTTACCCCAACATGTTGATCGTATTTCTTTTTACGTATCGTATTTCTTTTTACGTATCGTATTTCTTTTTACGTATCGTATTTCTTTTTACGTATCGTATTTCTTTTTACGTATCGTATTTCTTTTTACGTATCGTATTTCTTTAACGTATTTCGTTCATAGCTCTACAGACACTCACAGCGTATCAGACACGGCAAGCATTCTTCAATACAAAAATTTCTGCGCCTGCGCAGCCGCTATACGAGAGATATGAATAAGTTCATTGGTTTTATGTTAAAGAATGTTTGTCCTGTCTGACACGATACGGTGAGTGTCTGTAGATGTGAATCTACCCTTACGGTACGGGACCGAACTTGGGCGACTAGGATAGGGTGGCTAGATCATGCGATTGAGGAAACCGAGACAAATCCTGATAAAAACTAGAACATTTTGAAAAAAAATGCACAGAGTGTATTGTATATAGTGTCGGATTATAAGGCAATGTATAAAATTACCTATCGGAACGAAAAGCTTTGGCCAGATACGGTTTAGAGCAGTGTTTCTCAACCGCCGGGCCGCGGCCCGGTACCGGGCCCTGATATCATTCATACCGGCCGCGAGTGATTAGCCGTTTCATTTTTCTTCATTCATTTTCCGTTGGTCGTGTGCTTGACCGGGCCTTCGACTCACAAAAATGAATGAAACCGAGCCGCGGGCTTGAAAAGGTTGAGAACCACTGGTTTAGAGTATGGTGTTCTCCAACCTTTTCCTCATTGCAGACCGTTGAACTTAAGTGAAATTTTTTTACAAACCAGCATAAATGGGAGAAAAAATTTGAGAACAGATGAAAAAAATATTAGGATTAAAATTCCTTGACCTTCTGACTAATTGCATTTAATGTGTATACTTTGCTATTTTAAATGCGAAAAAACCGCGTTAAACTAGGACTTCCCCTGCTGTCACCTATTGAATAAAAACAAAACTAGCTGTCATAATTCTTGAAATTGAATAATTGTTGGATTTAAATCGATGTGGATCAAAATACCGGTATACATGCTTTCCGCTAATGACATGCTGAACTTACGAAAAGCGTACAGTAAACGATATTTTGACGCATTAAATTTACACCGAAGTGCACCATAAAAATAAAATATTTATAATTTCATGCCACATGCTGTTAATTTTCAGCCTTCACATTGGTTTAAAACCAACAATCATCTCATTAAAAAAGAATTAAAATAAATAGTTTTGCTTTTATTATTTGACGGATGGCAGCAAAAATCCTAGAGCAGAACTTTCCTATTTCAAGTAATACTTATACATATTTCTTTGTATAGAAAAGAAATACCCGTAAATACAAAATATTTATGAATATTTCTCTCCCATACAAAAAATAACGGCACGGAAAAGCTAATAGAATACGAAGAATCATACGATTATTTTCCAGTATCTGTAAAGGGTGGGGGCCCTTATTTAGTACCGTGCTGGCGCCTCAGTATCGTAATTATGTGAAATACATATTGTATCCGAACTTGCGGCCATGTTGATGATCACAGCTCTTTCGATGGTGGGTCTGTGGTTTGAAGCTTCCAAATAAAACAGTTAAATTCTTAAATATAATTTGATCTTATTGAATCTTTGATTTGCAAAGAAAATATCAAGAAAAACAGCTATTCCGAAACAATATCTTGGGACAGTGCATTTATTAGTCAAATACTGGGATTCTCCCTGGAAACCGGGACGTCTAACCATCCTGGCCTAGGATGAAACCCCTCATTATTTTTACCGAAACAGTTGAATTCACTAAAGAGTTGAAATGAACCGATAAGCCCCATGCCGTACCGGGCTGCTAAATATTAGGACTCGATAAATTGATCAAAATACGTTGACTATACATTGTTATTATGACTGACAAAGAGAGCATTTCTGTGGAATTTCACGAATGCGTGTAATAACAAATTGCTGAAGGCAATGAAAAAAAAATTACAAACGAGTTTAATTTTTTTGTTTTTCCACAAAAAATACATGCCTGTTCAAAATTTTTACATACCTCGGATATGTTGGTCAATAGAATTGTCCAGCTTTGAAAGACAGCATTCGGAGTTTACGGATCACAAGGGTTAGTTTAACTTCCAGTTAGAAGTTAACGCGAACGACCAATTAATTTCGAATTAGAAGTTAAAGCGAGTGATCGCTTTAATGCGAGCTGCACTAGAAGCTCGTTTGGTGGAAATGGTGTAGCGTACTTTTAGAATAGAAGTTCTATCTCTCGAACGTGAGAGAGAGGATCAGGATTGCTTCGTAACATCAAAGTTGCAGATTTTGCCGAGGCTTCGGCTTCACTTCTGCATGGCTTTAGGACTGGGTCGGGGGAGTATGTCATTCATGCATACCTGCACTATAGGAAAGTCACTGCAAAACGAGCTTTACACGTTCATGGATCATAGCGACTATTACAGTCCAATTTGAATATTATTGTGAACTGAGAATGCACGTTTTTGTCAACAAAGTAGTATGCTGACCTCCTACTTAGACTGCACTGCAAGACTATTTCTGATCTCTTCCTGACGCTGCAGGTTAATAATGGTAACAAGGGTAAAAAAACGAGTCTGGTTCGACTTTAATTTTAAAATATGCGAGAAGGAAAAACTTTCGACGAAAAAAAAGATAACATTAACCGGAGTCCGCTTTTAAACAAAATTTTACTCTACTCATGTTATGATATTACTCGGTTCCATACCTTGCAAAAGTAATAACAACACTTGAACTATGATATTATCCGTGACTAGCAGTGTCAACGGTACATTCTTATTATGTATTTACACTGATTATATGTCTGAGAACGACACACCTAAGTTGTGGTTGACCTATAAAGACATTTCATTTCAGAAATTTCCAAATATCGTGCAAATACAGGTTCAATGGCTTACAAAATCCAATGAACTGATTTTTCATAGCGCGATTATAACGTAGAAACAAGTCTCTTCAGAGTGAAACTCCTTCAGCAATTTCGGGTTCTGAAGGAGTGAAAAAATGATGTATTCCGTGAACTAGGTTCGAACCCTCCGTCATCGACATACTAATAACGGATGATGGGGACTATACTATGACACCATCTCATGTGCTTAAAACGATTCGTTATCAGTAACTTGTGTTGTAGTTGTATCGATGGAGGCGTTTAGAGAGAAACGATGCCACTCTCTGCTGTTCATGCAAAGTACGAAAGACTGGATATCAAGCGGAGATGGATGAAATTCGGAATGAAAATTCATTGGTCGGTCTTCTGTAGCTTAGGGTAAGAGCATTCACTCGGATTGTGAGAAGTTGGCAGTTCGATGCTCCAAAGGGCTTGTGAATTTTCTTTCCGAGCTTCATCCATCTTCGCTTGGTGTATATCCAGTCTTTCGTACTTTGGTGGTAACGTTTCACTTTTTGTGACGCTGATTTTCCATGTGTAACAGATTCACTCCACCATAACTAAAGTAGTTTCATACTTAAAAAAAAAAAGTCTCGAACTTAGGGCAGAGAATTCTCGCACATAAAACGCTTTACCGGCTTATTATTTTGGACGTGGATGCAAAGTGGAATGCCATCTGAGAGAAAAACCGAGAAAATATTTCCGTTAACTTGTCTTACACATTCTATTGAAGATTATGCCCTTCCTATTATTTTTCGGAAAGTCAACATGATTAAAAAAGTCAAACAAGAAAAGTTTGCATTTCATCTCATCGTTTCGTAATGAAGCACCTGTACTCATTACCTTCTGACTGGCTTATGGTCAACCAAATTAAACTAATTCAGTTGGATTCTCGGAGTTTTTTCTTTTTTGTTTTCACAACACTCGGCGAGTTTACGTAGACGAAAAAAACAAATAAACAAAACAGGATTAGCACGCACAACCCCACTTAGAAATCACGAGTATATAGCTGGACAGAACTGCAGTTACGATACGTACTTATTCCGTTTCATTGAACATACGTCGTCAACATGAAGGCCTTCAAGCTAGCTATCTACGCCCTCGCTATGGCTTCTTACATCATGATGGGTAGGTGGTGCTCTGTTACCTAGTTTTCATATTCGATCTGAATTCCAGTAACAATTATAGCTGTGTCGTATCGTTCAGTGATTACTAATGTTCGGAAAATTTCCCGTGAAATTTTCTTTCCGGGTAATACACATTCTTTTTATTTTTATCACACAGGAGTGTTTGAAATCACAAGATTGCTTAGAAGTTTGAGGCACGGTTCATACTGAACAGTACTATTACAGTACGCGGATTGGTTAAAAAACCTTAAATTCAGGATTTTAACCTATCAGTGTCGATGTTGCGGTTGTATCGCTTGTCATACCACTCCCTGCCTAATTCGTTCCTGAAAATTACTCGTACACCTCGAAATAAATTTTTCCCCAGCAAAACTATAAAAATAACTATTAATTTATTCCATGAAATAAACTGCATACAGTGATACCCCCGACTTATGTCACTCTCTCTCTGCACCCCTCTCCCTTCTCATTTTTTTTTCAACTGGACGTCCTTTGAGCGTTGAAGGCTTTTCATATCATATTTTCATAAGAAAAATGTTTCTACGAGAGAGTAGTCAAATCGATCTCTAATTAGAAAATAGAGTGACTTCATGACCCACATATTTAACGGGACTCATCCATATTTACCTGGTATTTTCAACGAAGCTTACTTTGAACTTGTAAATCTAAACTGAAATTGTGCATGAAGATAATTTTTATTTTTCTCTTATAAATTACATTACTATAATTGCGACGCTATAGATATTCGCCTTGCATATTCATCTTATATTAAACGTTTTGCTTCATGAAATACGTTTTCATTGATTTCAGATTTGCGGGTGACCTTTATTTTATTTTTTGTGGCCAAAGGGAATTTATTCGAAATTTTAATCAAAGTCGTAATTTTTTCCACGTTTGGCAACTTTTTTTCTTTGCCGAAAATTAATGACGTCGTCGTTAAATACAGTATATTAGTGGCTCCCAACTGGTGGGACATTCAGAGAGGGCCACGGGTTCAAATTAAGTGGAAAGGGAACCATGACAGGTGATTAACCCTTTAAGCCGCAATGACGAGATATCTCGTCTCCATAAAAGACTCTTTTAGTATTGACAAACCCAGATATCTTGTAAAAATAATTTCTCAGTGGAAAACTTTTCCCCACACTCCTACGTTTGCACCGGTTAAGAAAACCTACTTAATTAAAAAAGATATGCCATTTTGAAGGGGAGTTTAGTTATTTCTAATTGCCGCTTAAGGGATTAATGGGGGGGGGGGCCCACCGAGAGCTGTGGAGATAATTTAGATGCGAATAAATAGAGTTTTCAAGTGAAATATCGGGGGAAAAGTGTGACTTTTTTTTCAGATCCTAGCAGAAATTCCCATAGAAAACCAGATCTGGTAATATTATTTTCGATTATTAATATGTACGCCATGGCCCCCACATCCTGGAGCAGAGACATCTAGACTGGGATCCTGGGTACGGAGAGGCCCAGGCCAGACTTTTCATGGGCTCCGCAATGATGAATTTATTGGGTAAAAAAACAAAAATGCCGAGAATCGACCCAGGTTCCAGGGCTAGAGCCTTAGCCCACCCTTGTGAGTGGGAGGGGGGCATGATGTAAACTTTCACTTCCAGCTAAATATTGAACCCTAGAACATAACTTTACCCTTTGATGTTAAGACGGCCGTGCGTAGAACTGAAACTAGAGGAACCTGGCCCTACGAACCACAGACCGACCTTATTTGTAAAATTTCTTTTCAATAGAAATTTTATGGAAAAAAATCAGTTGAATGTGTAGAAAGGGTCTCACTCATGGATGAGGGTTGTGGAGAGGCCTCTAATAAGAAAGAGGGCCACGAAAAGGCAATATGTTCCGAGAGGGGGAGGCATGGGTTAAAGAAGTCTAAAAAAAAACTGCAGTAAATTATGGTAATTAGAATTTGCTGGGAATTTAGTCACATCATTGCTTTTTACAATATATAAGTTGTAAAACTTACCTCATTTTACGTCGTTAGTCTTGGAGGGAATTACGTATATCACAGGGAATAAAGAGTATATCAGAACTGCTTTTATACTTATTTCAACGTTCCGAATGTTTATTTATTTCTTAGCATTTTCTTTCAATGTCTTTCTTTAACCCCCATCACGTGTCTGCTTTAAAAGTACATATTTAACATCACATAGTACGGAACCTACGATCTATCTACCGCAAGGTTAGAAAAATAAAGTCAGCACTGAGGGTAACGGAGTTTGAGGCCCCAAAACGATCGTTTCGATCTATTTCTATGCATACTTTTTACACATTCACAGGACTTACGATGCACGAAGAGGCATCTTCAACTTGTTTCATATGATTTCGGCGGCGGTTCCTGGGGGCCCCTTGAAAAAATGTTCAATGTATGATTTATTACTTGGGTCTCTAATGGAAAAAAAAGAAAGAAGAAACAAAAAAACAGGTGCTCGAGATTTGGAAATTGTTGAAGATGTGTAGTACATATGAATCAGAGAAACTTTCAGTTGGAAACATTTACCTTTACGTTTAAAAAAAATTTTGATTTAATTTTTTATTTAGTATTTAAATAATAAATATTTATAGCATTTTAAATGTCTAATTTTGAGCATTTTTTAAATATTAAAAATAATTAAAAAATTGATTTTTATTAACTTTTATTTTCTTCTAGTGTTTGCCCAAGATTATGATGATGGTAAGTTGATGTTTGGATATTTATTTCTGCATAAATGGCAGAAATACTGAATTAATGTCAGTAATGTTGAATGAGGTATGTCTCGGTAAAATTGTGAGATCTATCTACTATTTTTTCCCGTCCTGTTCACAGGATCGATAATCTCGCTAAACCACGATAACGTTGCTTGACCACCTTACAGTTGTTACCGCGTGTTTTCATACTATTACAGATCAGATTAGGCCGGGTGTATATATTCTGGCTTATGAGCCATTCCGGCCCGTTCAAGAACCTTATGCAGCTCGCTCACAAAACCTTAATGAAAAAAATTCTATAATTTTAAAATCCCATTATAGGATAATGGATTTGAGGTATAATAATTGATGATAACTACGTATGGAAAGAAGTTTCCAAATCAAGTGTATTATCATGTATTGATCTGATCGGAATTTTTAATTCATATCCCCCCCCCCCTGAAGAAATTATTAAGTCCCTATACGCTCTTAAGCTCGCAAGAGCAATCGATATCACGAAATGTTAAGTAATATGTGAATGCGCGCATTGGGTATCGAACAATGTTGAAGTGACATGCTTCTTTTATTCAGGAATTGTTCAGATCTTTCACATGTTGAAGGAAATTACGAGTTATATGCAGTACGAATCGAAAACTAATAGTGGGCGGGGTAAATTAAGGACAAATTATACTGAACCCAGCATGTATCGTCTCTTCGTTCTTAGAAAACGCTTGTCAGAAGTTAAGACCAGTTGCTTTGAATTACCGTAAGACAATTCGAATTTCTTTCTTGTCCTCAGTTAAGGATTACTGGAAAGCTTAAGGACTAGATCCTCGTTAAGAACAAAGAAGCGGTACGCCTCTAGATCCACGCGTGAGAGAAAAATACCAGATAGATGAGGTGGTTAACACAAATAGTATCAATTCCAGAGGCACACAAGAGACTAATGCTCTGCCCCCCCCCCAAAGACGTTGAAAAAGTAAAAATATTTTTATAAAAGAATTAAAATATCGAAAGAAAACACCTTTATACGCTACCTTTAACGCATTTCTATTAATTTAAAAGGCTTTTTAAAGTTAACAACTCAAAAGTCTCTGGAAGAAATCCATGGAAAAATCTTGTGTGTGTGGCCCTTCCAAAGATCAATCATGAGAACGCTCCTTATGCATTTCCACCTATTCAATTGATAAGTACAATTACTTGTCACATTTGTTGACACCAAGTATGAGTTTCGCATCAATGAGAATTTTGATGATTCTTTTATATCAGATGTAAGTACCGAATTATGTCTTATGAATCAATTATGAATTAAAGCCAAAGATCGCCTTTCTACTGCCTTGAAAGGGTTTTATATCTTTTAATATGGTCAAAAACTATTCGCTGGTAGAAATTTCACTACACCATTTATAACCACTGGTGTTTTTTTTAATATACAGTATATACATATATTGAAAATTTTCAAACATTAGGGAAAAAAGTGTTAAAATACCTTGCGTGCATCATAAAATAGCATGGCATAATGTAATTGCATAATAGTTGATTCAAAATAAATAAAAATGTTCATCAAATCACTTTAGATATTTTTAGTCTTTTTTACATTCCAGCAGCATTTATCTGCTTGATTATTATTATGTAACTAGAAAAAATATACCCGGATTTTCTCCATATACTTGGAGCACTGAAGAAGTAACAGACAATTGTAAAGGAATAAACACACATGTCTCAGACTCACTGCTTAGGAACCCCAACAGCCAATGTAAACATTCCAAAAGTCATTGTTGAGGCTCACAAAGACTCATGCCGTTGCCCGAAGGGTTTTTGTCGATTTCGGGCATTTGCTTAGCTGTAACGAACTTTTAAAGTAGTCCATCGTTAAGTCGGATCCTGTTTTAATTCATTTGCAGGGTGCGTAGGTAACATGGCGTATGATATTTTACTGGCGATCCGTTGATCTTAGAATCATACCTCCAGTTAGAAAAAGTATCCAAATAACGTGTAGTACTCAGATATGCCATTCGTGCTGCAAGAGGTTGTATGGTTACTATAATAAAAATGCTAACTTTTTATACGGAAAACAGTTTTACCCGCATTTAATGCTGTTTTTTGCAAACTTTCCTCCGTTTTTTTCGAATTCGAGTATCTCGGTGATTATTCCCATTTGAAAACGTGGATTTTTTTTTTGTTGGCATCACGAGAGACAAAGCAATAACTTTGTAATTGAGTTTTTGAGCATCGGTTCCCTTGGCGTCCGTGTAAAAAATTAGCATTTTTATTTTAATAACTACACAACCCCCTTTCAACATGAATTATATATCTAAGTACTGCACGTTATTTGGATACTTTTTTCTAATTGGAAATATGCCTCTAAGATCAACGGTTTTCTTGTAAAATACCATACGCCCTGATACCTTGTGATACATGTATTTTGATAAGGTTTGATTTTTTTTGTCTGTAAACTTGTCATTCATACTGAAAAATGAGACTTTTTTACATGACTTTTAGGATGATGCACCGATGGAAGCAGCAGCACCACCACCACCACCACCTGCAGCTGCACCAAAGGGGAAGGTGAGGATGATTTCTTTTTTTTTTTGATTTTTAAAGGAAATTCTATATTTCTATAATTTTTATGCTTGAAAATAAATTTATTCTTCGATAGATAAAGATCTATAATCACCTTCTTTTTCATTATTCCCGAAGTCATTTGCCATCTGTGACGGTGGATGATGTAAAGCAGTGATTTAGTTTGACGGCCTACCGTCGCCATAGTGGTAGTCGGCTGAAGTTGGTTTTCTGTGGTTCCCAACTTCAAGGCGCGAATGCGAGCCGATCTCCCCTTTAAAAAGTCTCGCCACAGATAGCAACAGACCTACAAACAGCACAAATGTAATTCAATCATAACACATCACTCACTTCACTTCTGAAATATAGATGGTGGCACTGAAAAATCAAACACAACACTACACACGCACTCAGACTGTTAGGTACACACACTGTTACACACTTCCGGCACAACTCACTAGGTAGTAAATCGCCCATAGATGGTGATATACCTGAGTTGCGCTCGGTTTGAAAGAAAAGAAAGTGATTTAGTGTGTTGTGGCAGCCACGGGTGCCACGAGATCATTTAAGGCATACATGCTCAATCCATGGCCCGCGGACCAAATGCAGCCCTCGGACTCCCCCCATTTGACATGACCCGCGACGAATAACCAAACCAAACCACTAAAGTGGCCAACGAAAGATTATAAAATCACTTAAGTGGGCACAATGGCGCATTTCCAAATTCTTTCAGTGACACGCGGCGTGTTTCCAGATCATTTAAGTTGCCCACGGCACATATTCAGATCACTCAAGCATATTTCCGAATCACTTGAGCCACCCGTTGCACAACTTCAGTTCACTTAAATGACACGTGGTACATTTGCAGATTACTTAGGTAGCAGGCCGGCACATTTCCAGATCACTCGAATGACCAGCGGCACACTTTCAGATCCCTTTATGGACTCGCGGCACATTTCTAGGTGACTGGAGTAGCCCGCGAGACACGTTTCCAAACCAATGAAGTGGCCCACACTCCCCAAAAGGGTGAGCACCCTCAGTTTAGGGGGGGGGGGTGTTACCAGAGGCGGATTTATGGTTTTGTTGCCTGGTTATATATAGAATTTTTGTCTGTTTTCCCCCCATTCTAGTCTATTGTCTTGAGCACTCATTCCTGAAAATTACCGTTAGTTATAGCCCGCTTAGTTCCACCCTTCCTTCTGAATACGCCTCTGTCTTTTAGTCACTGTTCTCGTTGCCCACATGCTTTCATACTCTCTGGGACACTCTTCTTGTCCCTCACTTGCTAGGTTGCTCTTTTGGTCATTCCCTGCTACTTTTTAAGTCATTACGATTAGCTAGCACCAGATTTGCGATACGGGTTTTCTTATTATATGAGTCACCTTTTTTAAACAGAATAGTGGTATTTTGATTTGAAAAAAGCGTTTGCCTGCTTCTACGTGGAATGCCATCAACCTTCTATGTTGAAATTCAGTCGCTGTTTTCGACACAAATAACCATTGTGTCCGGTTGTGGAACTCTGTTCTTCAACGGCAGAATATGAGCCTAACCATCCAATGTGGCACATTTTTGCACTTTGGAATTGCTATGGTCTGCTTAGCCTTTTTTTTTTATAGACAAACAAACTTTAAGAGAAATTCGTGTGTTCGAAAAAGCAGTATAATAAGAATATACTGCTTTTGAAACCAAATGATAATAAATAGCTCAAATAATGATCAGAAAATCAATTTCATATACAGTAATTTTACCTAGTCGCGAGCCACACAAAATCACCTCACTGGTCACGTATGGCCCACGACCCAGCTGTTGACCACCCCTGCTATAATGCAAAAATCAGCCAATTTCGGGCCCTGAAAATTCGTGTGTCCAGGGCAAATGCCCCGTTTGCCCATGCGAGAAAGAGACCCTGCCTTTATTCTTAACGCGTTTTCCCGAAGAAAAAAATTGTCGCTTTCAATACGTTTTCACAGTGGTAAAAAATTTAATGCTAGTGATACATGCAGTTTATTTCTCGATGGTGTTCGAATTAGCTTTCATCTCCAAATAATTGTGTCCTTTCAGGCTTTCGTAAGTATTGCATAATCATCAACTATTACGCATACATTGCATCGCTTTTTAGAATCAACTCGAAGAGTATTACATAAATATAACGAAATAATAAGTATATGTGTAACACGAAATTCAACGGACTGCGAAGCAATGTTGTAACAATTGAGGTGTTAAAAACGGGCTTGATGTTTTCACGATTCTGGTAAGGAAATCATGAAGTGATTATTCCCCCCTCCCCCAATATAAATAACGCAGAAATGAACAATCCTATAACATGGACATCATATAATCAACATATAATCAAAATCCTAAAGGATCGTGTTAAATTGTATGAAAATATCCATAGTATAGTACTTGAGAAAAAAAAAATGCGTGAAGTGAATAGAAAATTTTAAAATGTTCCTTAAAGGAAGGAGATTTTTCCCATAGGAAAGCCAAGATCATGCACCAACCTCTTTAAGAGTGGAAAAAAAAATTACCCATGGGTATGGGCTCACCATTCCCGAAATGAAATGGTTTGAAGCAGGCGAGACATTAACCGCTTCTCTTACAAGCGATTGGCAAGAAATTCGGATGATTTCTGTTTGACGAATCGGCGATAAATATGGTAACCTTGTCCTCCTAACCTAAACGCATGTTAGAAAAAGAAAGAAAAGAAGTAGAAAAGTAAGGGGAAAAAACAAATAAAAGGAAAACAGTATGATAGATAAGTATAAGAGACATACTGATCTATTATACGATACTCTCTCTCTCTTATCTGTAAATATTATAGATAAGAGAGTAGATATGAAGTAGAGATTTCTCTTTTCACCCTCACCTTTTCCAGTTCCCTTTCGCTTTTAAATGTATATAGTAGAAGGATACATCACACAGAGGTAAAAAAAACTACTTTTTTTTTTCCATACGGTTGCAACAAAGTTTAGTTATGATGAGGAGAGAGGAAAGAAAACCCAGAGAGACTTGTTTGAATTTATTCCACTGCCGTTTAGAAACAGTATTACGGCCTTGATCATAAAATGATTAACAGTTCCTTATGAAGTTGGCAAATTCAATAAATGTGGAAGGAATCATATGGAAATATTACTCTAATTTACATGTATTTAGCCATAAAAACTAAACGAAATGTGAAAAATATAACACAGGGAGTCCCATAAATTCGTAAACACGCAGTTTAAAAATTCATAATCGGAGTATTTGAATGAGGTTTGTGTGTGTGGAAAAAATGTTATTTTCGCGAAGGGCAATTTTTTTAATTAAAAAAAAAAAAAAAAAAAAAAAAATCGAGTACAAAATTTTGTCAATAGAGGGCGCTGCACGAAAGCAAATTACTGGAAATATGAAAATCGGAGTCCTTATAAAATGCAGGGTGTACGATTGATTGCTCGTTGCTAAATTTTCCTGTCACTGTCACTTAAAATTAATTGTGATGTGAAGTAGATATTGGTGGAAGAAGCATTATTGGTAAAGTTGTGATTTATCTCAGTCCACGAATCGCCGGCTGAAGCTTTACAAACGTTTCGGTCGCAGAAGAGATTGAAGAAAGGTTCAGGTCCATTCATTTCTGATTTGCTTTCAACAAAAATTTGAATAACCGGTAAATTTTTTTTGTACAAAAAAAATCCCCATTCATGAGAATAACTTTTGAGATTTATGAGACACCCTTTATTTATTTATTTATGCAATATTGTTGGCCATTCAAGGCTTATACAAGAAGACGCGGTAGATTTGTACACATATGCTGATCATTTGTACACATATGCTGAATATGTAGATAATTTTGTTTAAAATGAAACATAATTTTAAATAATGATTTATTATCATAAATTATAATATATTTATAACACATTTTAAATAAAATGATCCCCCACACGCAGCGCAGTTATATTAATCTTGCATGCGCTACATATTCGAAGTTTGTAATGCACGCGTGTGTTCGAGAAACAGAGTACTGTTCTCGAACACACAGTAAAATGAAAGTTCACTGTGAACTTTACAGTAAAATATGTATTTTCATTTTCTTAAATTTCCAAATATTATGCTCAATAGCTCGTAAGTATAATTCGTAATATTCTCTTTGAAAAGAAAATTCGGTACTTATTAAAATTAGGGCTGTGTATAAGGGCTGTTTCATTCTTTTGTAGTCACGCTTGACACCTTGGCTACATGGGCGTGGTGTCGGGGCCAGTAAGTTACGTCACAGCTCAAACACTTTCTTTTTAGCAGACATCAGCGCACGAAATGTGCTCTTTTTTACATTTCAGTTGCTAATTTTACTGCTTTGAGGGATCTCTCGTTCATGGTGTTGTTGTAGTATCAAAGATATGCATGTGGTGCACTTTTATACGCTTTTTATAATCTGTAGGAGCTAAAAAAAAAGCATTAAATCCAAGAAGTAGTTGGTAAGTAATAATGCGAAACTGAAAAACATAATTGGCGATACCGAGGTTCCGATGGGTGTTATAACCCTTCAAAACCCCTTCGTCATTACCCTACCGATTCAGTAGCAGTAGTGCGCTTTGCCATAACGGTTTGTATGTGTTAAGTGGGTGAATCCATAGATTCACCTGACACCCAAAAAGGTTCTTTTTTCACAAGGAAAGAGATTTAATCATACACGTGCCCAAGTATAAAGTAATGTATAAAGTAACCCATGTATAAAGTAATAATGTCTTTTAATATCAGCATTCAATATAATAATAATAATAATAATAATAATAATAATAATAATAATAATAATAATAACTTCAAACATTTTATATTAGGGGTTTTTTTTGCTTCAAGTTTTTATGCTTTAATTGCATTGGTAATAATGAAGTCCAAGGCTTCTGAAAGCTACAGCTAATTCAAATAAAAACATTAAGGGAGTTGGGGCACCCAAATTTTCCCAAAACCCAATTTTCCAATTTTTAAATGCTATGACATTTTCTGCATCTTACTGTGTTCAAGTTCTTGTCCTACCTGTGCTAAAAATATTTTTAAAATATTTTAATATAAACTGCTGGCAGACATTATACACATGCTAATGTCTTTCACTACAATGCTTTTTTTCTCAAAACTAAGTTTTTTGTTAGATAAGGAAAATTTTTTCTAACACCATTCATTCAAATGTCTTGAAACTTTGTGCGCCTCTCAACACTGGTGTTACATACTTTAACACGAGGAAAATTTTTATTAAAATTATTTAAAAAATTTTTATGGCACAAAATATGGGTAAATTTTGATGATTTTTGAAAAAGGTGCATGTTGTTAAAGTTAAAATTCAAGTCAAAAATAACCAACAATTAAAATCCTAAAAACTCGTTTTAAAGTACATAATACTATAGCGTTGAGAGACACACGAAGTATCAAGACATTTGATGAGTGATGTTGGAAAAAAAGGTTCCTTACCTAACAAAAAACATTAGCATGTGCCTGACAGCAGTTTATGTTAAAATATTAAAAAAATATTTTTAGTAAAGGTAGAAAAAAAACTTTAACACAGTTAGACGAAAATTTTTTTATAGTATTTAAAAATTAGAAAATGAGTTTTTTGGAAAATTTGCGTGCACACCAACCCGCTGAAGATAATCAGAAATTATTAAGTTCGAAAGATGATTGAAACTATCGTCTAGAGGTTTGTCTTCCAATCAACTCGATAAAACTTAACTAATGTACGTGATCCAACTATAATGGATCCAGGAAAAATATTCTGTAAGTGGAAATTTACTTTATAAAACAAATGCAAATTTTCTCATTTTAAAATGCTTGAATGAAGAAAACCAATAAATATACAAATACTAATGACAATATAATCGAAAAGATAATTCTGGAAATAACTCATTGAAATGGGCAGTGCAGTGATTGCAAACTATCGTAATTAAACAGAGTAGCAAAGCGGATGCACTCGGTTCTACCAATACCTTCTAACGCAGAAAGTGCTGCTTTAGAAGGTGTTGGTTCTGCTGGGGAATGACGTCACGTATGACGTCAACATGTACCGACTCCGGAGCGTGATGAAAGAGCCCTTTATACAGCCCTGATTAAAATTGTCTTCTAAAAGCGGGTCCCGATTTTGCCGCGAGATTCGTTTATTTGCATGAACGAATGCTTATGAGATATTCATTGCCCCGAATTCATTTTGTGGAATCACCTATAGCATGATAATGAGATGTAAATATTGATGAGAAATTCTGTGAATGACTCGTGGAATGATGATTTCAAATTTTCTTCGAAATCTGAAAAGGGCGTGAGTATAGCTTTATATCACCTGTCTTCCCCGATAATGCGTCTTCTTAATCGCGTCAAATTAATTCGGGATCGCTATAAAAAAATGCCTGTATATATAATTTTTTTTTTTTGATTTGATAAAATCAAGGGTGTAAGTATCACTTGATATGTAAATAATGTATGAATATATTTCAAAAATGCCTGTGTGTGTTTAATATTCTCAAACTAATGAATGGGTGTATCTTGTGTTTCTTATGCGTTAAAAAGTTATGGGGTTAAAGAAGCATTACCTGTTTCCTTTGAGCTATAAATGCACAAACTTTTTGGTTTGTGATCTATATTTCGCCCACGATCAATTTGTCGCGTGAGTCATATTTCAGAAACGATTTTTTTTGTGAGCCCTAAAAGAGGTAAATTTTATGAGAACATAAATAAAAGAGCTAAATATTACTCTAGAGCCTTTAAAGAACTATAAATTTTACGAGTCCTGAAAGAGCTAAATTTTACTAGACTCTTAAAAGAGTTACATTTTACTAGAGCCTTTAGAGAGCTAAATTTTACGAAAGCCTTAAAATAGCTAAATTTTACGGAAGCCTTAAAATAGCTAAATTTCAGGAGAGCATCAAAAGAGCTAAATTTTACTGAAATCTTAAAAGAGCTACATTTTACGGGAGGCAAATCTGAACTTAGAAAAAAATTGACAAAATTACAGCAAAACTTCCAATATCCGGAACAAAAAAATAGTTTTTTACATGTACACTGTACAGTACACGCTACCACACCAACAACACGTTAGATCTGAAAGAGTGCTCATAAGAGATCAGTGTCCTATAAAGTATTGGAAAGAATTTGTAAATGAATTATGTTAGATTTATTTATTTAAAATTGTACAAATGAAAAAAAAAAATGAAAGCTTTATATGATTTTTAGCACTTACCCCAGTTTTTAAGCCTCTCATTTGAACCCTTTTGTTATGCTATGGTAGTATTTGCTGTTATACGAACTTGAGCAGGTACACAGGAGAAAAGCACCCGGCACCCGGCCAAGAAACGTTAGGTGCCATAAAAGTTGAAAAAAAAAAACAACAAAAACAAAAAACATTAACTACGTAGAATATTTAATTTTGACTTCAACTGTTTAACTGCCCTAGCGGGCTCCAAAGCTTGAACTTTGAGTGAGAACCCTATTTAATTTATTAGTGATATTATAGAGAACAAAGTTTAATAGGATAAGGGCCTCTGGTCTAGAGCCCTGTCAGCTTTCCCTTGTAGGGTAAGCCTACATGCATACTGATATTGTAGATAGGACTACCAGACATCCTCATTTTTATGACATTGCGTGTCCTCATGCGTTTTTGAAATTACTCTTCCTTTTGTCTTCCTTTTTTTTTTATATGAAAAAAAATGCACTCTTAGCAACAAATCTGTTCACCAGTGAGTGCGCCGATCTCCTATTTGAAAAAGTCTCTCCACAGAGAGCAGGCAGACTTACAACATGTGATACTTACATAACATGAAACTACAAGCATCTTCACTTCAAAATATGAAAGACAGATGGCGGCAGTAGTAACACGAAACACGCATAACGCTGGCAATATTAACATGCTAGGGGGGGTCTACACATACACAGAGGACACACACATTCCGGCATGTACCGATTTGTTATAAATTCCGCGAGGTACATGTACAGTTGAGTAGCAGCGTGTGGTTATTTAATTTTTTTTCCACACGTATTTTAACCCTTTGACTAATCGTCGTTAAAATTCACGGAAACAAAATCTAAAGTTGCCTACCAGCAAGGCAGATGCTATTCTAGCCACGAACCTGCGTTCGCCATCTTACTGGTATGTTGAGACAGTCGGAAAAGAGATCTGGAAGAAGAAAACCACAACATGCATCTTGAGAATACTATGGTTCGTAATGCAATGTAGTGTACTGTGCAGTCTCAAGAGCTTCTGCTCCCCCTTCTCCCCCGAGTAAATTAATATTCCAGTTCCCCCTTCTAAAAGGCTGGAAATATCAACCTACCAATTCGCATACTTTTAAAATCAAATCACAGCACAAGGTGCGACCGAAGCCCCTTCCGTTCCCGGCTGGGTTTATGCATTAAAACAGCGTTGGATGTCACCTATTCTATTTAGCAATAAACAAAATAAGGGGAAAAACTCTCAGTGCCCGGTTTCTTAACGATTAATCTCCGTTGGAAGCACCGCCTAAAAAAAAAATATTGCTGCAAATATATATAGAAAAGCGACCCTGTTTCGGTTGGAACACAATTAGTTTGTTTTTTTTTCCGTTTTTATAGAGGTGCCATCTCTTGTAAATACACGTAAGTTAAGTTGCGGAGCATGCGTCCTCATTTTAGGAATTAAGTTTCGGAATTAGGTAACCCAAACTGTATAAGGGCCTCAAAATGCGTAAACCTTATCATGACTCCAGGATACATAACCTCAAAAATTTTCGTCTTGATTTTTTTAGAGTCCAGTTTCGGTTTCGCTCATGTTTTTCATATACAGGATGCCACATAAATTCGTAAATAGTTTTAAAATTCGTAAAAAATTGGAGGAATTGGTATATTTGAATGCGGTTTGCAAAAAAGTTAATCGCACGAAGGGTGTGCGGGGGGACATGATGCAGAAAAAATTTAGTTCAAATTTTTGAAAATAGTAAGCACTACTGGAAATATGCGCATCGGAGTCATAAAATGCAGGATGTACGTGTAGCAGCTCATTTCTGAATTTTCCAGCTTATGGCGCTTACAGAAGTTTTTAGTTGCGATGTTGACGTTTGGTGCATGAAGCACTATTGGTGAAGCTGTTTTACCTCAGCCATGAATCGCCGGCTGAACCTTTATTTTTTTTCGGAAACTCATCGGGAAAGACCTTGTAATAATGTAATCAAATGTTTTCTTAATACTTTTGTCTGTTTCGAACGCATGAATAAATACATTGTATTTACGTAATTCTTTTTTTTAATTGATTCCGCAGCTTCTCGGGTGAAAAGACGTATTCTTGATGCAGCAGTTTCTTGATAAAAGTCCGAATCCTTGAAGTTGAGAGGACTCAGGCGCATCATGCAAATACTTTGTTTAAAAATATGTGTATGTGCCTCAGCTCTGAAAGAAAAGAATAAATAAAAATTGAACAATAAATAAAAGCAACGAGTGTTTTATTGTCTATCTAATTACGGATATTTCGGTGATTGTTTCCTCCAAATATTATGAAATAAATTTTTGTCCTGCTTAGCAATAGAACCGCAAATTTTATAGGTTAGCAAATTATTTTTGGCGTAATTTTTTTTCCATAATATATCTACTCCATATTAGCTTTTTTCTAACAATGACATCTGAATTTCCGTCAAGGGGGAAAAAATAAAGATTAGGCAAATGGGCTTCAAAATCACGAGCGAGTAACGTTTCTTGCTGCAAAAGAACAGGGAGTAATTTTTTGAGATGAAAATAATAAAGGTTTACACGACCGAGGAAAAAATTCGTTTTATCAACTGATTTGTCGAAAATTTCAGTGGCCATCGCTCACTCGCCGACGTGGACAAAGAACAAAGCTAATGCTCATGCTTTGTAATTTTACTACTTACCCGACTATGATCATCAATTTCGATTTTTTTCGTGACCGTTGAACGTTATACAGAGCAACGAGCTCAAAAGAGTCGTATTCTCCTTCATCTTGGAGTAACACAATACTGCATTAACATAAAACATGGCATAAAATGACAGTATTTGAAGGGGGGAGAAATTACTTTTTTGTGGAAATTTTCATTTTTGTCTTATCCACCATTTCGTCTTCGTACGTTAAACCATGTCTTAAACATTGTCTTGATAAATGAACTAATGAAGGTTTGAATATTTACAAATATGTTTGTGTACACAAGTTCATACACATTTTTCAAAATCGGACACATATTTCGTGTGGAGTATATATTTGGCCTTAAATGGTTCAGAAACATAACTGATCTCTCTCTCAGGTGACATGACCTTTCTTGTTTTTTTAAATAGTTTCGAGCTAGTTTCTTGATGTAGGAATATTTTGCGGATGTTTCGTGTGTGGACTCGCAGCTTCTTAAGACACGTCTACCTCGTCGTTCTCACACACTAACACTGACGAAAAAAAGGTGACAATAACGTACACTGACAAAAAGACATGACTACACACACGACAACGTAACAAAAATATCGTCTGTAATAAAACACATACTCTCATAAACGAGATAGATAGTTTTCTCTATTATATAACCTATTTTTTCCCCTGATGATATTCTATAGAGGCTCTAACATATCCCTGCCCATGAACTCTCTGGTTCATCACACTTGATCAGTCCACTGGAAGTCGGCATAGCTTTGATACAGGCATTTTGTAGGTACTCAACGAAGTGCTTAGAGTAAAGCTCACTCTAACTCTTCCGTCACTTCCAGGGTAATAGCGTGTAGAACAGCGTGTTGCATATTTATGTTATTTGTTTTACCTATATCAAATAACACACTTGTGCACAAATCTTCTGACTGCATCTCTTCCGGAACTTATCCAAAATCGTTCTCGTATCACAGATAGAAGAAGTTGGGGGCCTGCGGGGATATGGGTCTTATGATAATGATCTAGAAGCGAGGTTGTGACATGACGCCTCTTTGGCAACAACATTGGATGTTTCTGATTTTCAGGGATAGATGCATTTGACAATCTTCCTCCAACGCGAATCACTCCTTGTCTGTTCAGAAAAGGATTCAATGATCTAAGTTTGCTTTTAACTGTTACAGGTTTTTTCCCCCCTGTAAACAAAACAGCTCTTCGGGAGATTGTACAGCCTGAATACACTTGATAACTGTCAACATAGATATATTAATCTCTTCACGTGATAAAACACCGTACTTTGTAGTTGCCGAAGATTTAGCGTCACGAAAAAAACGATAACACGAGATAACTTGATGTAACTTCATTCACGATGAGAACGTTACGATCAGATGATCCTCCTCAACTTGAGCAACAGATGAAACTATGGTTTGCGTCTCTTCAGGAATCTCTCTCTCAAAGCACAAATCTTTATTAGGGAAAACCAACTTTTCTCCGATTTTTGAATCCGAATATCCCAGCGAATATTGCACTTTGAAATTTGTAATTTTTCTATTGGCGTCAGGAGATACAGAGCAACAACTTTCTAGCTGAAAGTTAAAGGACAGGAGGACAACATAAAAATTTAGATTTTTATTTCGTTACACACTGTATACTTTTTCACTTAAACCGGTACAAAATTTTCGAACGCCTTTTGAACATTTTTTAAATTGAAACTATACCTCTGAAACGGATGGTTGATGACATAAAGGCCGCATCAGCACTTACAGGACACCCTGTAAATATCTTGTTCAAGCTTAATAAATCGTTAGGTTCCCTGGATACATCCGACTCCCCTTGGACAATATGCTTGCATCAACGAGTGTGACAGAGAACTGGAGATGTCTCTCGGCTGTCGGTTCCTATCACTATCCCTCATGGTCCCACATGACCAGTGCTGGCAGGACTCTAGCCCTTGTTCCAGACTCTGCCACGAAGCTGGGCTGGAAGAGATCTCGGCAACGGGATAAGTCCAGTGGCAAAGTTCTGGCGTTCATTCATTCATTCAGGGCTCTAGCCCTGGGGCAATTCTCATCATTTTTTTGCTTTTTTACGATATAAATTAACTATTGAAGGGCCAGTGAAAAATCTAACGTGGGGCCCGCAAAAAATTCCAGACTAGGAGCCCTGCTCCAGGATGTGGGGGCCATGCTATCACTACAGTAAACAAGTTACTTCAAGTTTGTGTTCTGTCCTGATAAGCAAAGAATGGCGGGCCATCAAAACAGAGAGCGTTTTCCGGTTGTCCAGAAACTAACAATTTCCACAGAACTTGATAAAGCTGTTAGACGTACCAAACAAACTTCTATCAAGCAATTTTTCATACATCGGTAATTTCATTCGTAAGTTTACATATTTTTTTCAGTTGCCGTCAGAAATGTTATAACAGCAGCCCCAAAGTATGTAGCTTTTAAAATTCACTGTTTCGACTGTGTCTATGTTCCTGATCAATTTGACCCCGATCTAACAATTTCCTCGATTTAACGAATAAAATGGCAGGTTTTTTCCGGATTCGTTTAATCGGAGTTCGACTGTGTATGAAATTAAAGTACAAGGTCTTTATAGTTAAAGTTCCACTTTGAAATGGCCATAAAAGAAAACTACTTGCCTAAATGTTATCAAACTTAGTAATACTTTACAGGAAGTCGTGGGATTCACAAGAGTTCAAAACTCACTACCAGTGGGGAATGGCGCTGTATGCAATATTGTTAAATGAAATAAGACATAAAGACATCGGTTTAAAATGTTTTTAATCGTTTCCAAAACGAAACTGTTTGTGTTACAAAATCGCAAATGAAAAATTCGATACACGGACATGTTCGTAACATTCTTCCTGATATGCTAAGAGTTACTGTTGAGAACGCAGTAATGCGATTTAATTTCCTTTCAGAAAATGGTGGACGCCACATTGAACATGCTTTGTCAGTAGAGCCTACTGTTTCATACGCACATTCATAACATAAATGAGATGCCGTAAAAATTTTAAACTGTAATCGTGACAATTTGTAACTGTGATCGATTTCACTCATTATGTTTGTTGTGCTACTCAGTTAATTGTGTTGCAGAATTTCAATCAAAAGCTGTGATGCAACATGTAAATCTTCCAGAACTTCTGAATTGGAACTGCAAAAAAAAAATCTCATCTTAAAATTGTTGGAGATGATTTATTCATTTAAGGGGTGCTGTGACCCCTGAAGTCGAATTTTCAAACATGACTTTAAAAATATTTCATTCAATCGTGAAAATCAGATGCAAAAAATTTCTTGTCAATCGGGTTAATTTTTTGTTTCAAAATAAAACTAAAAATTAATGGATTATAGTGTAAATGTAAACAAGAAAAACGCTTTGAACGCGATTTTCTCAAATTGCAGTTTTTGAACTCATCCGTTTAAGATTTGAAAGAAACCTATATAAAAAACCAAAAATTATGGAAGTTTTTAGTGAGATGAATCTCGAACTTCGATGTTTGATCATCCGTTAGAATTTTACGAATTTTAAAGTTTAAAAAAAATGTATAAATTTTCAAAAATATGAGAAAATATTCAATATTTGTTTCAAAAAAATACTAGGTTAACTTCGATATCCGAAGTTCGTTTTACTAAACATGGCCAGTAATATATTAGAGCAGAATTTCAGAATTTTCGGGGTGACAGTAGCTTCTTTTAATCTTATGGATGAACTCAAAAACATCTGCAACCTTATAAAATCGTAATAATTAACATCCACTTAAAAATTTGAAAAGTGCATACAACAACAAAAGATGGAAAAAAAACTGGTGTACTTTTTAGATTATATAGGGTTATATCATTGTGCAGTTTAAAAAAACGCCAAGTTATACATTTGGTGTACGTTTGGTGAATTTGGCCGGATTTTTAAGTGACGTCTTCAATTTTTGAGGCGTTATAACTCATTAATTATATGTCAGATCAAAAAATGGAAAACACTTTTCTGTATTAGTTTTCACAAGGAATCACGTGTGTAATTATTGGGCGGTCGATAGTTACCACCCTGTATATATTTCTCAAAGGCTCAACGTGTTCTCCCCCAATTTTTCAGCGATTTCAACAATTGAGAATTTTGCCGACGCATGGCAAAGTTTTTGATGATAATTGGTGACGTTCCGTACTTTACCGCATTGAAAGTCACAGTATCCCTTATTTTTTTCAATGAAATACAAATACAAATACAAATACAAATACAACGCCACAACAGGCAAAATGCCCAACGAGGTGGCTGATAAAAAGATGCCCATAAAAATATGGTTGTCATATGTTTCAAAAATACAGCAACCCAATTAAAAATGCAATTAACACAAATTACAAACAATATATACACATGATAAAATATTATACAATGCCCATAAAGAATACTTATGGTTGTCTTATTCTAAGAATGGATAGCTTCTCGATTTACCCCAACATGTTTATCGTATTTCTTTTTAAACGTGTCAATTGTGTTACAATTTACTACCTCCGGGGGTAAGCTATTCCATTTATTAACAACCCTATTGGAGAAAAATTCCCTGCGACACCATAACCTTGCATTGTCCCTCACCAATCGATACTGGTGTCCCCTTGTAAAAGCAGTCGATTGGCGGTGTACTAAAAGTTCATGGTCCATCCTATCCATCCCATTGAAAATTTTGAACACTTCGATCATATCTCCTCGACACCTGCGTTCATCCATCATCAGGTCATCCTGTCATTTGATTGTTCTTTTTTTTGGCGAATACATTTTTGTTTACTGCGATTCGTTTCAGCCATTTTTGAATCCACGTGGATATTACTGATATAAATTACAACAGTTGAATAATTTTTCATTCTGTTAGGATTGAATTATCAAGATTGCCTGCGGACCATCTAAAAACGCTACTCTAAATGACTTTATTGCCTCCTTTATTCAAAAAAGAACAGATTCCTTCTCCATTCTTTTCCGTTTGTCGCTAAAGAAGAGCTGAAGGTGAAATGCTGGAAAGTCAAATCTCTCCCGATAGTGGTTTAGGGTGACGAGAAATTAGAGAAAAAAGTATGTTTCAAAAAAAAAACATCATTATATCGAGGATTTTTATTCGTTTAATTTGAGTTCAATCTATTTTTTCGTCAGAATTTCAGAAAAAAATTCGTGAAATAGAGGAAATCGTTGAGTTGGGGGTGCGTTATATCGGGGTTCGATTGTATTTTAATTTATACTTAATTTGTTTTGCCATACTTCAATTTTCCAACTTTTCTTCGATTTTTGAATTAAAATATTTCAGTGAATATTGCCCTGGGAACCGCGGATTTTGTTTTGGTCTCGGAAGAGACAGAGACAGAGAGAGAGAGACAGGGTAACAACTTTTCAATTAGATTTTATAGGGCCGAGTGTCCATACAAAAATTAAATTTTTTTTTTTATTTTGTGCCTTACTGTATTTTCACTCTCGAAACTAGTGAATACTGATTTTTAAGCAAATTTTTTGAGAATTTTTTAAATTGGAACTATACCTCTAGGACGAACGGTTGATAAGACAAAGGTCGAACTAGGACTTACAGGACACCCTGTATAGCTGCGAAATGTTTCGTGGACCGGCAGGAAATTATCACGGAACAGCGATTTAGGAACATTGGCTTAGAACGTTTCGTTCGCTGAAACGTGTGTTGTAGGTGGAGTGATGTTAGCGGTTCATTTTTAGTGACGCTGATTTTTGGTGTGAGAGATTCACTCCATCGTGGCTAAAGAAGTTTCACTTCAAAAAGAAAAATGCCTGGAAATTAGGGCAGTGAGAATGCTCGTATAAAACACTTTACTGGGCTTATTATTTTGGACGTGGATGCTAAGTGAAATACATTTTAATGTCATATCTGAGAGAAAAGCCAAGGAAATTTTTCCGTTAACTTTTCTTTGACATTCTATTGAAGATTATGTTTTTCCTATTATTTGTTTTCATTGTTCGGAAAGTCAACATGATTAAAAAAGTCAAACAATAAAAGTTTGCATCTCATTCTATCGTTTCGTTCCTTAATAGGGCACCTGTACATATTTCTTTTGAATAACTTATGGTCAACCTAATTAAGCTAACTCGGTTAAATTCTATTGAGTTTTTGTTTTAAACACTCGTTGAGTTTACTTAGAAGGAAAAAAAAAACAAATAAAACGGGATTAGCATGCACAGCCCCCAAGAAATCACTAGTACATATATCTGGACAGAACTGCAGTTAGGGTAGGTACTAAATCCGTTTCTTCCAACATACGTCGTCGACATGAGCGCCTTGAAGCTAGCTATCTACGCCATCGCTATGGCTTCTTACGTCATGATGGGTAAGTGGTGCTCTATTACCAAGTTTTCGGATTCATTCTGAATTCTGATAATAATTAAACATGTGTAGTATTGTTCAGTGATTACTAATGTTCGAAAAATTTCCCGTCCAATTTTTTTTTTTGGGTAATCCATATTCTTTTTACTACACAGGAGTGTTTGAAATTACAAGATTGCTTACAAGATTAAGGCCAGATTCCTACTGGGCCGATACTACAACGGTACAATCCATGATATCAACACGGATTGGTTAAAACACCTTAAATTCAGGATTATAACCTATCAGTATCGATGTTGCGATTGTATCGCTTGTCGTATCGCTCCCTGTGCGCACTCTGCCTAATTCGTTCCTTAAACTTACTCGTATATCTCGAAATAAATTTTTCTCCAGAAAAATTATAAAAATACACCATTAATTTGTTCCATGGCGCCGACTGTACTCTGTAATACCCCGACTTACGTCTCTCTCTCACCACTTTTTCTCTTCTCTCACAAATATTTTTTTCAAATGGATGCACTTTGAATGTTGAAGGCTTTTGACGTTACGTTTTCATAAGAGAAATGTTTTTACTCGAGGTTAGCATGGAAGACGAATAGATAAGAATAGATTGACCATATGACCCATATGTAACGGGACACATGCATTTATCTGGTATTTTAAGGAAGCTTACTTTGTGAACTTGTAATCTTAACTGAAATTATACATATATAGATAATTTTTCTTTCTGATAAATTACATTACGATAATTGTGACACTATGAATATTAATCTTGCATATTCACCCTATACTCAATGTTTGTCTTCATGAAATACATTTTCATTGATTTCAGATTTGCGGGTGCCCTTAATTTTATTTATTTATTTTTTGGCCAAAGCGAATTTCCTAGAAATTTTAATATGTCATAACTTTTTTCATGTTGGCAACTTTTTTATTTTGGCGGAAACTAATGACGTCGTCATTAAATGCAGCATATCAGCGGCTCCAAACTGGGAAAGCATTCAAAGAGGGCCACGGGTTCAAATCAAGTGGAAGGGGGAGCCACGACAGGCGATTAATGGGGGCCCACCGAGAGCTGTGGAAATAATTTAGATGTGAAGAAATATAGTTTTCAAGGTAAATATGGTGGGAAAAGTGTGCCTTCTCTTTTGAAATCCCAGCAGAACTGCTCTTAGAACCAGGGCCCACCATAACACATAACTTGCCAGTGTCATGCTCATGAGTCTTCTATCCATTGGGGGCTCACATGATAAGATCTGGCAATATTATTTTCGATAATAGTTACGTATAAATGAATATTTAATCTATCAGGGACCCCTAGGCTGGGATCTTTGTGGGGAGGGGCCAAGCCAGATTTTACATGGGATCATCAATGATGAATTTATTGGGTAAAAAAATGACGAGAATCGACCCGAGTCCCAGAGATTGAGCCCTATCAGCCCCACCCTTGGGGGGGGGGCATAATGTAAAGCTCTCACCTCCAGCTAAATACTACGACCCCAGAACATAACTGTGCCTCTTTGATTCGTCCCAAGACGGTCGTGCGTAGGACTGGAACAGGAGAGACCAGAGATCAACCTTATTCGTAAAACTCCTGTTCAATAGAAATTTTATGAAAAAAAAATCAGTTGAATGTGTAGAAAGGGTCTCACTCGTGGATGAGGGTTGTGGAGGGGCACTTAATAAGAAAGAGGGCCACGAAAAGGCAATATGGTCCGTGGGGGGCATGGGTTGAAGAAGTTTAAGAAAAACTGCAGTATATTATGGTAATTAGAATTTGCCGGGAATTTAGTCACCTCATTACTTTTTACAATATATCAGTTGTAAAACTTACCTCATTTTACGTCCTTAGTCTTGGAGGGAATTACGTATATCAGGGACTAGAGAGAAAAAAGAACTGCTTTTATACTTATTTCAACGTTCCGAATGTTTATTTCTTACCATTTTCTTTCAATGTCTTTCTTTAACACTCATGATGTGCCCGTTTTAAAATTACATATTTAACATCACATAGTACGGAACCTACAATCTATCTACCACAAGGTTAGAAAAATAAAGTCAGCACTGAGGGTAACGGAGTTTGAGGCCCCAAAACGATCGTTTCGATCTAATTTTATGCATACTTTTTACACATTCACAGGACTTACGATGCACGAAGAGGCGTCTCCAACTTGTCACATATGACTTCGGCAGGAGTCCCCGAGGCCCCTTGAAAACATTTTCAATGCATATGCGTCCGATTTATTACTTGGGTCTCTTTGGGGGGAAAAAGAAATGAAAAACAAAAAAACAGGTGCCCGGCACTTGCTGGACTTCGGATATTGAAGATGTGTAGTCAGGGCTGGACTTGAGTCGGTACGAAAGGTGTGATCGCTCCAGGCCGCAAATCTGGATTTTATTGCATTAACTACGTATAACATTTTACGATAACTACTTTAAAAAAGCCAGAACTTGAAATTCTATTGACCTATTTGATTAAAAATATGTATTTACTACCAAACGCACATACGGTAATGAATTTATGTCTTCCCCCCCACACATACTTGAACGGAGCTTTGATTTTTGACAGGACTCCAGACTACTATTTACGGCTTATATTGATTGTCAGGAAAATTTATAATTTTAAATGTGTATTTAAGAAAATATAAGATTGATACTTAATGCTTCCAGAGCCCTGTTAGCCTTTTCAAATGAGAGGGGCCATGGTCTTAATAGCACCATGACCCCTGTGGAAAAGAGATTCTCGGGGCCCGTCACCCTATCAGACTTGAAGTGCCAGTCACTCCGTTTCAAAATCTGATTTCATGTGTAGGCCAGGATTATACTCAGTGCCGTCTCAACGCATGGGCCCAACCGGGCACAGCCCAGGGACATCAAGAAAAGAGTGGGGGTTCCTCATAAAAATTATATTTGGCTGAAATTTTAGAGAATTTCCCAGGACCTCAGAAAAACCATTTGGTCGGGGGTGGGGGGGGGGGCATGATGCTCTTAAGACGGTCCTGATTACACTATACAGGTTTGATGAAAAAGTCCTTTTATAAAGCTTGAAAAATGCAACCAATAAGCGTAATCCAATATTGATTACATTCGCTCGAATGTAATCAATAAGCTTATTGGTTGTTTTTTCAAATTTTGTAGAAGATCTTTTATCAAACTTTTTTTAGTGTAATCTCGGCCTTAGATATTATTTTATGTTTCATATGTCTCGTTAACGTGAGGCTCCTTATTGACCTGCACTTTCCAGCATGTCTATGCGTTAAGACGGCCCTGCTTTCTGGAACCTCCTCGGAAAGATGTTTTTGATTGATCCGAATTCCAAGACTTCTATCGGGCCCCCAAATTGAATTTCGATGGATGTGTAGAGCAAAAATGAGTTAACCTTTCATTAAATATTGAATTTTGGATAATTTTTTCGAAAAAATATTAACAGTGATTAAAGAATTAATTTTTTGATTCATTTTTTTTCTTCTAGTGTTTGCTCAAGGTAAGTTGATTTTTAGATATTCATTTCCGCATAAATGGCAGAAATACCGAATTAATGCAAGTTATGTTGAACGCGGTAGGTCTCGGTAATAAATGTGAGGCCCATCTACTGTTTTTTTCCCGTATTTCTCATAGAAATCGATATTATCGTGAAATCGCAATCACGCTGCTTGACATTTCAGTTTTTAACACGTTCTTTCGTATGATTCAAGTACAGATTAGGGCGCGAGTGCATATATTCTGGCCCATGGGCCTTCAGACCAGCCGTGGCCCCCGCTCTGTCCCCTTAGGGGATATAAGTTGGTTCGTCTCAGGAGACGTAGGCCACTGTGGAAAAGGCATATGGGCCACTCCGTCCCGTTCAAGAATTTTATACAGCTCACAAATCCTTATTGAAAAAAAAATCTACAATTTCCAAATTCCAATTTTGGACAAGGAATTAGAAGTATAAAAATTGATGATAACTGCGCATGAAAGAAATTCGCACTGATAAAATCAAATGGATGTTTGTAGATCTTGTTACCAGTGTTTGTAATTCATACTTGGCCCTCGAAGAAATAATCAAGCCCTTATACGGCTCGCAAGAACAATATCACTCAATGTGAAAAAAAAATTGTGAACCCACGCCTCAGATATTGTACCAATGCTAAAGTAACTAATGCCTTTTTCATTTAGGAGTTGTTCGCATCCTTCACATCAGATATTATTATATATCTTCAAGGCTAAATACGAGTTATATTTTCGTTGGAATTAAACACTTGTAGTGGGCGGGGTAAATTAAGGACGAATTATACTGAGCCCAGAATGTACCGTCTTCTCGTTCTTAGAAAACGCTTGTCCACGGTAAGGACCAGTTGCTTTGAGTTACCGTAGGACAATTCAAATTCCTTTCTTGTCCTTAGCTAAGGATTACTAGAAAGCTTAAGGATTGGATCCTCGTTAAGAGTAAAGAAGCGGTACACCTCTGGATCCACGCGTGAGAGAAAAAAAGCAAATGGATGAGATGGTTAAAACAAATACCTCATATGTTTCAATTTCGAAGACGTACGTAGGGAGTGCATAAGGTGTCCCCCCCCCCCAAGAGTTTCAAAAAGTAAAAATATTTTTGTAGAAGAACTAAAATACCGAAAGAAAACACCTTTATATGCTATCTTAATGCATTCCTGTCACAGTTATTTAAAACGCTTTTTTGAAGGTTAGTAACTCATAAATATCTAGAAAAAATCTCTCGAAACCCCGTGTGTGCCCTCCACAAAGATCATTACTGAGTACTTTCCTGATGCATTTCCACGTATTACTTACAAACGTATCCAATTACTTGTGACATTTGTTAACACCAAGTATGAACGTCGCATTAATGAAAATTTTGGTGATTTTTTTATATCGAAGTAAGTATCGAATCATGTCTTATGAATTAAAGCAAGAGAGAACGCCCTTCTACTGCCTTAGAAAGGTTTTTATATCTTTGAACATGGCCAAAAAGTCTCAAAAACTATGGCTCCAGTATAGAGGTTCCCCCTGTTTTAGTACTTGTTTACTGAAGAATTGCAATAACTTCGTAGTTACATGGCTTTCTTGGCACGTGACTACAACCCCCTACCACGCCAGTGCTGGTTGCACATCGTTTCCTGATCCCCACATTCCAAAACCTTTAACTCAAACCGGAGCACTCTTTAGAAGAAAAGTTAATCACGGAGCATTAACGTTGACGGACACGTCGGAAGTCGCACTCGACCTGCGTGCAACTAAAATTAAACGGTTTTAACATTATTAGTTTCAATATATGTCATGAATATATGTCCCGAACAAAAATGAACGGGTAGATCAGCTAGCATGTGTGCTTCATAGTTGGGAACCACAGAAAACCACCTTTGGGCAGCCACCACTATAGCGTCGGTGGGGCACGAACCCACACAAGCATACCCAGAATTTATTCGAAAGGGGCCGTTGAAGTATTACGTCGGCAGATTTTTTAGCCATCCCCCCCCCCCCCCACCGTCAGCAAAAGTCAAAAAGTCAACAAAACTCTCCCTCCCCAGCAAAGTTTCGTCTGCTCTGCCACCTACCACCTAACGCATATTGGGATCAGACGAATCACGAAACATGATCAGACACCCGGGAATGTTAGTTCAGGTGCCCACAAAATAGGGAAAGGTTCTTCTCGTTTTTACACCAAATAACATGCCACTAAGATTATTTCATATTTTTTATAAAGGGCGGTGGATGACGTAAGCATCATTCAACAGCCCCCCAAAAGTCAGAAAACCCGTACACCCCCCTCCCTCCCCCACACACACACATACACACAAGAGCCAAGCACCCACAGGGTCTAAAAGACTTCCGACATTCCCCAGTTAATCACTTTAGATGTTTTTTTTAATTCTGTTTTACGTTCGAGCAGTATTTGCTTCGGGCCGCTGTGGTGGTCGAGTGGTCATAATGACGGACTCGCATCGCGGGGACCCGGGTTCGAGCCCCACCGTCACCACAGTGGTGGTCGACTGAAGTTGGTTTTCAACTGTGGTTCCCAAGTTCAAGACGCAAATGCGAGTCGATCTCTCCGTTAAAAAGTCTCGCCACAGAGAGCAACAGTCCTACAAACCGTACAGATATTCAGTCATTACACTTCACTCACTTCACTTCTGAGATATAGATGGCAGCACTAAAAAAAAATCATACACAACACTAGATACACACTCTGACTGTTAGGTACACATACTTACACTTCCGGCACAACTCACTAGGTAGTAAATTGCCCATGGCGATAGACCTGAGTTGTGCTCGGCTTTTAAAAAAAAAAAGTATTTGCTTGGGTTCGTGCCCCACCGTCACCACAGTGGTGGTCGGCTGAAGTTGGTTTTCTGTGGTTCCCAACTTCGAGGCGCAAATGCGAGCCGATCTCCCCGTTAAAAAGTCTCGCGACAGAGAGCAACAGACCTACAAACAGTACAAATATTCAGTCACGACACATCACTCACTTCACTTCTGAGATATAGATGGCAGCACTAAAAAAAATCATACACAACACTAGATACACACTCTGACTGTTAGGTGCACACAATTACACTTCCGGCACAACTCACTAGGTAGAAAATTGCCTATGGCGATAGACCTGAGTTATGCTCGGTTAAAAAAAAAGAAAAAACTATTTGCTTGATGATTATTATTATTATGCAATTGTGATACAAATGTATGCTGATAAGGTTTGATCTGTGTGTAAACCAGTCATTAATGAAATTTTAGGAGGAAGCACCGCCAGCAGCAGATGCAGCACAGGGGAAGGTAAAGATGATTTCTTTCTTTTTTTGTTCCGAGGAAATTCTATAATTATTTTAAATTTTAAACTTTTGTGTTTGAAGACAAACCGATTCGTCGATGGTAATCCATGGTCACCTTCTTTTTTATTAGTCCCGAAGTCATTTGCCATCTGTGATGGTGGATCGTGTAATGATTCGGTGTGCTGCAGCTGCCACGAGATCGTTTGAGGCAGCGTTTCTCAACCCTTCTTAGGCCGGGATTTACTCTCAAGGTCACTCTTGTGGTCACTCACTGATTTTGATCTTTAGGCAGAAAGGTAATGATTCTGGCATCATACGTTCTTCGCATCATACTCATGACCACTCATTCGTCAAATTTGCTACCATTTCGAAATTGTCACCGTGTAGCATAAGAATTTGTTGAATAAATTACACTGAAAAGAGGATTGAGATACTTAATACGTGGATCACGGTACTTCAGAACAGTGCTGAGATTGCAGGAGTGCCGCGACATATTTAAAAATCTATAAAAGTATTTACTAAGCTCACTATGAGTCAACGGAATGCAATTTTCGAAAGTGAACTGAGTCTTTACGCAGGGCTTGTTTCTTATAGGTTCGGGCCCTGGGCAAATATGAATTTTTGGGGCCCTTAAAAAACAGGTTATTTCAAAGTCATTGTTCATACATTACGGGTATTAGAACAAGCACAAATTACCTGAGAGCCCATGCCCGGAACTCAAGTCGTCCGCTAGAGGGCGGACATCGATGAACTTAAGGAAAATGTTTTTTTTTTCAACAACCCCTCCACAATCACACAGACACATCACAGCAACTGCTCAAAATTTCGGCCGCCAATTGTGAAGCAGGCTTCACACCGTCTTGGTACAATATTTGGGCATCCTCTGTATTGCCGTCATCAGTCCCGTACATGTTATGCATGTCGGCGTTCTCTTGATTCGTGTGTGCTTCCATGTCGCCGGTGATCCACACAGCACAAATGAAAACGACTGCTATGACCAGCTAGAGGGAAGCGCCCTCTAGCGCTTTACCACTTACCACTTGAGTTCCACACTTCAGGAGTTCCACACTTCAGGAGTTCCAGCGAATTCCGAGGTAATGAAACTTTGTGAGCGTGGTCAAGTGTCCTGTTCTACCATGCGAGAAACAGGTCCTGTCTTTACGGGGTTTTCAGAAGAAAATTTGCTTGCTTTTTCAATACGTATCGATTACGTGAAGAAAAATTTATGCCAGTGACATATGTATTTCATAATGTATCGAATTAACATTCATCTCCAATTAATTGTGTCCTTTCAGGGTCTCGTAAGTATTACATAATTATCAACAATACAGCGCATATTGCACTACTTTTTTAGAACCAACTCGAAGAGTATTACACAAATAAATTAGAATAATAATTATATGTGTGCAAAGAAAATCAAGGCGACTGTGAAATAATGCTGCAAGAACCAACAAAAATACAAATACAAGGCCACAACACTCAAAATGTCCAACGAGGTGGATGAGAAAAAGATGCCCATAACAAATTTTGATGTCACATATTTCTAAAATAGCAACCCTCCAATTAAAAGTGCAATTATAGAACTAAAGACTATATATACATGACTAGCTGTTGCCCGTAGCTTCGCTCGCGTTGATTCGGTAATCTGAGAATTGCTTGGCGATGATTCCTTCCAATAACATTTTGAATCCCTCATGGGTGTTGCATTTCCAGAAAACCCGTCTTGGCGAGTCTGTATATTATAAAATATAATACTGATAGAATTTCATATTTATATAGCTTCCAGTGGTTTGGGCTCAGCGATGATTTCACCATATAGCTTTTGAACCCCTCTCTATGTCCCCCTTACAGTATGAATTTTCAAAAATCCATCGTTAGTGAGTTTTTACATTACAAAATAAAAAACTACTGACCAAATTTCATATTTAAAGCTTTGACGATTTCGGCTCATCAGCAATTATTATCCCATATAACCTTTGAACCCCCCTCATGAACGCTTTAGGGGCCGAATTTCTAACCCCCCCCCCCTACCCCTTGGCGAGTCCTCATGTGTCATGAAATAAAACTACTGACCAAATTTCTTGAATATTGCTCTTTCGGTTTCGGCTCCGCATGATTTCTCTGTATAACCTTTGAACACCCTTTTTAACCCCCCCCCCCTCCCTTTAGGGTCGAATTTTGGAAAACTTCTTAGTGAGTCTTTACGTCAAAAAACAAAACTATTCACCAAATTTGATGTTTATTGCATGGTTACGACTCATTGATGATGAATCAGTCAGTCAGGACATGATATTATATATGTATAGATTGAATATAATGCAATACCGATAAACAATATTTGTGGTTGTCTTATCTAAGTATGGCCAGCTTCTCGATTTACCCTGATATGTTTATCGTATTTTCTTTTTTGAGGTGTTGTTAACCCTTTAAGCGGTGTTTTCTAAATTTCCCTGAGATCCGCATCATGTTATTCATGTTGCAAGGGGTTGTAAAGTGTTAAAATAAAATAAAAAAAAATCAACTTTTTATGTCTCCGTGTGTCCCAAAACTCAGTTAGAAAGTTGTTGCCCTGTATCTCCTGAGTCCAACACAGAAAATTTCGCGTTTTCAAGTGCAATGGTCACTGGGTGACTGACATCCATACATTTCATGGCCACAATTTTTTCAGCCACTTCGTTGGGCAATTTGCTTGTTGTGGAATTTGTATTTATATTTCACATTGGTGGATAAAGTACTATTGTTGAAGTTGTCTGACCGCAGCCACTTTACGTACGTTTCGGACGCAGTAGAGATTTAAAAAAGATTCACAAAGGTCCGTTCCTACGTGATCAGCATTCACGCAGCGCCACCTATCGATTAACTTTGAACTATTTTGTCACCAAAAAAAAAAAAGTTTCCCTGCGTGAGAAAAGCATTTTCCGCAAACCGCATTCAAATATACCGATAAAAAATTTCAGAAATTCGAATATACCAATTTTATTGAGTTTTCAAACTCATACATACGTACATTATCTCCGGTGAATCTGATAAATTCGCAATATTAATCAAACTTACCAAAACGGTCGGTGATGTTATGCATAATCAACGAATTTATCAAACTTAATGTGACATATGCACAACACGAGATTTAAATATGCATACTGTTTCTTCGTGGATTGGGTGGAAGAAAGTTGAAATATTTCATTTCAAATAAAATATTCTCGCGATACAAAGCGAGGATATTACTCCTGCAGGCAGTATAAATATCTGATATTCCGATTTTGTATGCATGCGTATGTTTTCAATAGAGTATTTCTGTAATTTAACGCAGTAATATTTTGCAAATAAATGTGAGAATTTTCACTCATCTTCAACATCCAAATCTCATGCCCAATAGCTCGTAAGTATTCTTCGTAATATTCTCTTCAACATAAAATTCTCCATTTTTTGAAATTGTCTTCTAAGAGTGCGTCCCGATTTCGTTGAGATTCACTCCATTGCGTGAATGCTCTTGAGGTATTCATTAGCCACGAAGTCATTTTCTGGAATCACCGCACGTCTATCGCATGGTAATGAGATGCCAACATTGATGACGAAATTTTGTGAATGACTAGTTGATTTTAATTTTTCTTTGAAATCTGAAAAGGGCGTGAGTATAGGTTTTTACTTCTTTCGTTAATAGGTCTTTTTAATCGCGTCGAATTAACCGGGATCGCTATGAGATGCCTATGTATGTAATTTTTTTTCCCGATTTAATCAAATAAAGGGGATTGATCCCGATTTAATCACTTAATATATAAATAATCTATAAATGCATTTCAAAAATGCTTGTATGCGTGTTTAATATTCTCAAACAATCAATGAATGTGTGGAGTTTTTCTCTGCGTAAATAAGAAAGTTAAGTTTGTTAAGAAAGTATTAACAGCTATTTCTCCCTCTTTTTTGAGCCATAAGTGCAAAACCCTTTCCGGTTAACGAGTCATGTCAAAAACGATTACTTTTTAGTGAGACCTAGAAGAGCTAAATTTCTTTTACGAGAGCGAAATCTGAATTTAAAAATAATTGACAAAATTGCAACAAAACTTCCAATATCCGAAACAACAAAACTAATTTTTTACATGTACATCTTCAACTACACATTAGAGCTGAAAGAGTGTTCGTGAGAGATCAGTGTCCTTGGAAACAGTGGAAAGAATTTGCGAAATAATTTTGTTGCAATTTACAGGGTGTTTTGTAAATTCGTAAATAGTTTAAAAGTTCATAAAATTTAATAGAATTTTTATATTTTAAATACGGTTGGGGAAAAAGTTACCCTCAGGGAGGAGGATTCTGTTTTGGTACAGAGAAAAAAAAAAAAAGAGATTTTATTTTGTAGATTACTTACTGGTGCTCACAATGGTTTTCATTGTTATGGTGACATTGGTGGATGAAGCATTATTGGTGAACTTGTGTTACCTCAACCACAAATCGCCGGCTGAAGTTTTACGAATGTTTCGGACGCAGAAGAGATTAAAATTTTTTAAGTTCGAAAATTTAAACTACTTTTTTTCTCTGTTTCAAAAAAAATAAAAAATAAATAAATAGATCCGCCATTGTTTACATCTATAGCTCACACAGGTACGGTATGTACATTGTACAATTGTTTGGAAGTGGATTATTGTGCAATAGAACGAAGCTATCGAGTTGGGAGATAAGAGGATTCAAGTTCCAAGAATATACCAACTGTGTTGAGCATCATGGACTATAGAAAACTGAAAATGAGTTCGGTTGAAAAGTTGAGTATCTCGGATAATTGATGTTCTACTGTACACCAATATTCATCTAATTTTCATGAATTTTTTAAGTATTTACGGATTTACGGAACACCCTGTATAGAATTTTAAATTTCAGAATTAACAGTAGAATTTTTATTTTGTTCGGGAACTCATGAGGAAAGACTTTGTATAATAGTGTATACAAATATTCTCTTAATAATTTTATCTGTTTCGAACGCATGAATAAATACATTGGATTTGCGTTTAATTCTCTTCTAATTGATTCCGCAGGTTCTCGGATAAAAAGACGTATTGTTGACGCAGCAGCTTCTTGATGAGAGTCCGATTCCTTGAAGTTGAAAGAACTGGCGCATCATGCAAATACTTTGTCTAGAAATATAAGTATGTGCCCCAGCTCTGAAAGAAAAAAATGAATAAAAATTGAATGATAAAACAAAAGCAACAAGTGTTTTATTATGTTTATCTGATCACGGATATTTCGGTGATTTTTTTTCCGAATATTATGAAATAAATTTTTGTCCTGCTTAACAATAGAACTGCAAATTTTATGGGTTGGAAAATTTTTTGACTTAAGAAATTTTTTTTCCATTTTCATAATATTTCCCACATTAGCTTTTTTCTAACTATCACATCTCAATTTCGGTCAAAAAAAAAAAGAAAGAAAAGAAAAGGTGTTCGATTAGAAAATTATCAATATACACACAACATATACTCATATAAATGTTGGTTATCCCATAAAATTCGAAGTAAATTCAAAATTTACGAAAATTGAAGGAAATGACGAATTTGGAAGCGGTTTGCGGAAAGGGTATTATCGCGAAGGGTTCTTTTTAGGTTTTGGTGCAGAAAAAAGTTGATTCAATTTTTTGTCAATAGATCGCGCTACACGAAAGCAAAGCATTAGAAATATGCAAATCAGAGTAAAAATAGAGATTAAAAATATCGTGGGGGGGGGGGATATACCAGGTATATACTCGCTATAATAGAAAACACTTCTGTAGCTGAAAAATAATTTTGTATAAATACAGCAAGGGTGGCTGTGCCACAGCCAGGAAAATATTCTGTGAATGTAGAAAATAATATAACAAAAATCATCTAAAATTATTGTTCTTACAAAAAAGGAGCCCGAAAATATTTTTGCACTTGGCCCTGCGTTTGGTATTAATGATCCTGTGTTTAGTTACCAAATTATACACTCTGCACTTTTACGATGCCCAAGATACGCGTCCCGTCCTAAATTGCGGCTCTGTTGGTGAGTAGATCTCGGCCGATTTAAAAGCTCATCATCACAAATGGGGTTACCGGAAACATCGATGGACACGGCAAACTTCTTAACGACCACTTCAAAGCTGATACTTGTCAATTCTAGCAACGACCCACCAACATCCAAAAGAAAAGACTCCAAGGGTTGGCCCGATATGACCTACACCAACTCACACACAATAGCATATATAACAACTCATATCTCTTTAATAAGACAACAAGACGAATTAAAGAGTAGGTATGCGATTGGATCGCATCGTCAGACACACACACACATATATATATTTATATATATATGTAGAAGAATGTACAAAATGAATGTTATGAAAATTTAATTTTTGTCGATCTTCACCAATACCAGCGCCATAGGCAGCTGAAATATTGTGTAGTGAAAAAACATTGTTAAAATATCAATTTTTTATTCCCCCTGATGAGAGCCCTAGACATTGGCTATGACTTTTTTATTTTTGAATTCTTTTTTGAATTTTTAATTTTTGAATTCTTTTTTGAATTTTTAATTTTTGAATTCTTTTTTGAATTTTTAATTTTTGAATTCTTTTTTGAATTTTGAATTCTTTTTTGAATTTTGAATTCTTTTTTGAATTTTGAATTCTTTTTTGAATTTTTAATTTTTGAATTCTTTTTTGAATTTTGAATTCTTTTTTGAATTTTTAATTTTTGAATTCTTTTTTGAATTTTGAATTCTTTTTTGAATTTTTAATTTTAGAATTCTTTTTTGAATTTTTAATTTTTGAATTCTTTTTTGAATTTTTAATTTTTGAATTCTTTTTTGAATTTTTAATTTTTGAATTCTTTTTTGAATTTTTAATTTTTGAATTCTTTTTTGCATTTTTAATTTTTGAATTCTTTTTTGCATTTTTAATTTTCGAATTCTTTTTTGAATTTTGAATTCTTTTTTGAATTTTGAATTCTTTTTGAATTTTGAATTCTTTTTTGAATTTTTCATTTTTGAATATTCTTCGATTAATTTCTTTTGAAATTTTCATTGTGCTTTCATTTTTGCTTTCCAGTTCACATAATTTATTTGTTTTCTGTTTTCATATAGAAAATTGATATTTTAACAATATATATATATATATATATATATATATATAACATACATACTAAAAGATATAGTGAATTAAAACCCGAATGCGTTTAAAAATTCAAAATTCAAACAATTCAAAAGCCAGAGTATAGCGCCAAAGTATACACATAACTAGAAATTATAAAATTAAAAGAGAGAACAATGAGAAGATATTAAAAATACAAAAATAAATGGAACAATGAGGAGGTCGTACTCAAGGGGGGAACCCCCCCCCCATTGTTCCAAACAGCAAAAATGTTTCTAATGATGGTAGGCCAAGAATAGGCAAAAACTCACCATCAGTTCCTTGAAACGTCACCCACGTTTTTTGACTTGTTAGTTTACGTCATTATTATTTGTGACATCAATAATAAAAAGTAGAATTTCAGGTAGGTTTTGCATTTCTATTTTCTATTCTTTCTATTTTTCAACTTTTTAACACACTTTTGTGGAGGTGTCTTTTTAATATTGTGATACTAATGTATTTTTCGTGTTTTTCTAGTTTTTTTGAATTTTTGTAGTTTTTCATATTTGCTTTTTGACTTTTAAACCTTGTTTTTCGCAAAAATGTCGGGGGAACTGATGGTAAATTATTGCCTATTCTTGGACTACCATCATTAGAAACATTTTTGCTGTTTGGAACAATGTGGGGGGTTCCCTCTTGAGAACGACCCCCTCATTGTTCCATTTATTTTTGTATTTTTAATTTTCTCATTTTTCTTTTAATTATAAATAAATAAATAAATAAATAAATATATATATATATATATATATATCAAACAAAGAAGAAGACTCAAGCTCCTCCAGGTGCATGTTTTCTCAATGTAGTTTTCATATTCAGTATGTCATGCACTTTTTCTCCCTTTCCAGCAGTGCCAGGTGTAATTCTACGCCCAATTTTGTAAGCAATGCCGTTTCTTCTTTTTTTTCCGCAGCCCTTGCTTTTAACTGTACAATATTTTCGATACTTTGTTCCTGACACATCATCCAGACATTTTCTGTCCCTGTCCTACTTTGTTTTTTAATTTTATTTTTACCCCGGCGGTGACCTGTCGGTTAGACATTCTTCGAAGTATGGACTGGGTCGCCGTTTCGGTTAGTAAGTAAGTCATTGAAAATATAGGGAAATATTGAGAAGGAGGGCGAGGGATTAAAAATATTGTGAGTGGGAATATACCACACCACAGATACTTGCTATAATAGAATATACTTCTGTAGCTGAAAAACAATTTTGTATATTACAGCAAGGGTGACTGTGCCGCAACGAGGATAATGTTCTGTGAATGTTCAAATTAATATTACAAATCATCTAAAATTATTCTTCCTACAAAAGGAGCCCTGAAATATTTTTTGCACTTGGCCATGCGTTTGGTAATAATGACCCTACGTTTAGTTACCAAGTTACCAACTCTGCTCTTTTACGATGCGCAAGATATGCATTCCGCCCTGACTGGCGGCTATGTTGATGCGGTCGTCCGCAGGATTCAAGGCTAAAAAGCATGTGGGTGGTTCGAAATCTCATGATAAAACAGTTCCGCTAACGGGGAAGCATGCTATCATCTACACCACTGGAGACACGACCCTGCTTTCCTTGGTGTAGATGGTAGCATGCTTGCCCGGTATGCAGAGGGCCTGGGTTCGAGTCTCGACGGAGGCAAGATGACTTATCTTTCCGAGTTCGCCTCAGCATAATATCCAGAAAATATCTGATTCCATGATATCTTAGGCTGAGAAAAAGCCATCTATCTCTCAAAATCAAGAATGTTTGGAAAAACTGGACATATGGTCACTGTATATAGGGAGATTTATCGATAAAATTCTTGTCAAAAGTGGGGGGCACGCGCTTAAAAAAGTTTGGGAACCACTGGTTTAAAGTATAACTCATGTCCTCCAAAAAAGGTTACATGTTAATTGAAAATTAGATTAGCATGGGTGTAAATGAAATATATATTGGGTTTATGTACTCACCCATAAAAAAAAACCCGATAACTTGTTCATGGTTTTTTAATGTATGTACCCGTGTCCGAATTTCACTGCCATTGAATCAATCCGTTTTCAATTAATGTGTGTTCGTCGAATCATTTATTCGTTTATTACCATTTCTTTAGGGAGGTTTATGCAATTTATACAATGTACAAAAATGAAAAGCAAATTTTTTTTGGTTCTGCTCGGTAAATAATATGCCATTATTTGCTGAAACGGATTATTAAATAATTGGAGTTCACGTGGTCTCTAATATTTTTTCATCGTCCTTTATGAATATGCCATTCTCCGGTAATTGTTTCTTTGTTCATTTCGAAACAAAATGATTAAAATTTCATCGGTGCGGCTGAACATACTAAAGTCTCCTATATATAGATAATAATGAAATTCAGATGACAGAATCACAATTGTCGTCATCTTCTACCACCAGAAACCATGAACAAGTTGGCTGTCTACGTCCTAGTTGTGGTCTCGTATTTCGCCATGGGTGAGTACAGAATTTGATATATTTTTCCTATGAAAAAGGTAGAAATAAAATTCAAGTAAAATATCGGAAAATCGATGAAGCAGTCAATAACAGGGTAGAAGCTCTCGATCCTTTGGTAAAGTTTCTGCACAAAGTTTTCCTATAGTTTCTGAACTGAGAATACGTTATAATTCGTTTTAGAATAGAAGAGTAGATGCTGTTCTCGAAACTGATGGGGCATGAATTAGTGAAGATCATTCATCAACCGTTTGATTTCATTTTCGATCGTTTTTCAAGAGAAACCAATACTTGTGCGGTGTTGCTGCGAAGAGCTCGGTTATCCGACAATATATAGGAGTAACTCAAGGAACTACGTAAATTAACTTTTGTCACCAGAGACTTATTTGCTTCACTCAACGTTTACCCACGGCTGTCTAGAGTAATCTAAAAACAACCTTCCAAAGCATTGAGTAGGCACGCATCAATGTCTCCATCTCACCGAGACACCCCGACAAAGGTTGGTGACGTCCCTATAACACACTTTGAGAACCACTCCCTAAAAAATACAGTCAAACTTGGTTATAACGACATCGAAGATTCCGTCTAAAAATGATGATTTTTGCTGCAGCAAGCTATTCTATTTCTGAGCAGCAAGCAGCATTTCTATAGATATTTTTGCTGCAGCATGACCGTTTTGTGCAAAAAAAACAAAAACTAAAAATACCTGATCCAAATTTTAGATTCTGTCAAATTTGTTGTAACCGAATTGTCCTTGCTACCAAGGTTAACATTTTCAAGACATTTTTGACAAAAATTCAAGTACTGTTTGTTGTTATTTCATTATGATTAAGTCAGCGTTTCTTAACCTATAGCCTCCGGACTAGACGTGGTCCACGTCGATGACAATTGCTACCCTAAATACCGGATATTTCACATACGCAATTTACGACAAATTGTCTAAATATTGCTAAAATAGGTGAAAAATTATCAACGGAAGACTTATCACAGATGGAATACACATATTATTGAAATATGATGTGCCGGCGAAAAACGTTGAACCTGTCAAATATGTGAGATGTATATTTATATTTATAACTATATAATTATTATAATATAATTTAAGGATGAACCCCTCTTTTATTTACGAGATTTGAGTAAATACAAAAAATTCCATTAAGCATCGTTAAAAAAAGGGACAAATGTATAAAAGTATCGGAACTACCAAAAAAATGCAGGAATTTCCCGGTACATAAGTGGACCATCGGGTTGTTTCAAGCATTTTTTACTGGCCCTTGGGTTCAGAAAGATTGAGAAACACTGGATTGGATGACCTTCTATAATCGAGGGCAGACAAGAAAATCAGCATCATAAATACAAGATAGCGCCAATTCTCGTCAAAGATATTACACCTTATTGGAATTGCTGAATACCACTCATAAATAACGCTTGACGAGAAATAGTGCTACAGCAAGTATATAGTGAGTTAAAATGTGTTTCACGGAAATAAAAAATAGAAAAAAAAAACAAAAAAAACAGGACACGTAAATATACAAGGTGTCCTATAAGTGCTGATGGGGATCTTTGTCTCATCAACTCTTCGTCGGAGAGGTCAATTCCAATTTTAAAAAAAATGGTTAGAAGGTGCAATATTCAAATTCAAAATCTCTGGGAGTAAAGTTAAGAAAAAACAGCATAAATGAGGGAAAGGGGAGCGTTGTGTCCGTTAGTCTTTGCTGTTCTATCATAACTTTCTCCGATTTTTTAATTCAAATATCTTAGCGAATATTGCACTGGGAAGTATGGATTTTTTTTCCTCAGGAGATACAGGAAAACAACTTACTAATTAGAAGTTATAGGACAAGGGAACTGTATAAAAATTTAGATTTTTTTATTTTTATTTTGTGGCATTCTGTATTTTCACTCCCGAAACTGGTATAAAACAGGGTAATGTTTTTTAACACGTTTTGGGCATTTTTTAATCTGAAATTATAACTCTTCGATGGACGGTTGGGGAGTTAGAGGCCGCATTTACACTTACAGGACACTCTGCATGTGAGATGGCTATTTATAGCCTATTTACAGTCACATATCCGTTATATAATCCATTTTTAAGATTATGAACTAAAGTATGCCGCTTTTCGTTGGGGGGGGGGGGGGGACACGGTGCACAAGTAAAAAAAATTGGGGTGGGAAGGAATAAAATACGGGAAAATACGAGTCATATGTCAATGAGCAAGTTGGGACGTCAAAAAACCTGTAATAAATCTTTTTTTTCTACTTCAGCTCTATTTCTTGGAATTTCTCGAGAAAACACCCACAAACACGGAGTCCCGACAAAAAAATGTGTCGTTATGATGTTTCCAAAGACGTTATAAGCAACGCTCGTTAATTTATATTATTGTCTATGGGTATCAGCCCGAACTGAAAAATTAATTAACGTTATAGCCAAGGTGTCGTTACAACCGAGGTCGTTATAACTGAGTTTGACTAGTTTTGACTTATTACAAACCACGGTGAAGTTCGAAAAAGCTGTCCGATTCGATCTGTTCAAATCATCCACGCTTCAAGTTCATAGTTTGAAGGTATTCTAGCCGATAGTTTTCGCTCGTAATTTAGATTACTCACAAGATAGAAAGCACTCCTGGGTCAAGGTACCACTGTTATAATACATTGTATGAAATAATACTCGTTGAAGTTAGCTGATGAATCCTCTGTATACCAGGGGTGCACAACCTCCGGCCCGCGGGCCAAATGCGGCACGCCAAGTGGTTCTATTCGGCCCACGAAAGGTGTTCCAATAGAAGAGTATCAATACTCAAAACACGATAAATGCCTAGGCTGACCGCATTTCCTTCATAGAAATACAGGAAAACGAAATACATATGGGATATCGACATTTATCGCAAAAAAATTGTCGAAGGCAAGTAAAGTTGTCATTTTAAGCTAAAATTTAAGCTAAAAAAATTGTAAAAAGACTAGCAACGTTTATTCAAGCTAAAGAAAATTGTAAAAGGCAAGTAAAAGCTAATTTTACTTGAACTGCTAATTTCAGACTAAAAATTGGCCAAAGGCAAATAAAGTTGCCAAATGCGGAAAAAAAAAATTGTCAAAGGCACACACACAAGTAGTTACCGATTTAAGCTGAAAAAAATGTAAAAGGCAAGTAAAGGTCCCAAGTACAGCCAAAAAAAAAATTGTCAAAGGCAACAGAACTTGTCTTTGCCAATTTCTCCGGCTTTACTTGGCCAAAAGAACAAATTTCAAAGGCAAGTAAAGGCTAAAAAAATTTGCAAAGGCAAGTAAAAGTCAAAAAAAAAAAAATTCAAAGTCAAGTAAAGATGCCAATTATAGCCAGACAAATTTTCAAAGGCATTCATTTATAAGTCATGAAAACAATCTCAATTCTTGATTTCAAAAATTAGAGGTTGCCTCGTTGAAAATAAAGGGGAAAATGGGACATTTTATGCAAAAATTGGGACGATAAAAATTACGGAAACGTTTCATGAAAAAAGGTCATACGGTCATCCTACATATAGGAATTTCTGACGTCACGAGCGTCAAATTTACCGCATACCTGGCCCGTGGACCTAAAACGTTGTGCATGCACCCCTGCTCTATTTGTAATCAGAAGCTAATAGCTAGGTCCTAACTCACGGAATGCTTTAAGAACATACGTGATATTTTATTCCTAGATTATAAAATATTCTATATTTTGTAAATTTCTTGTTTTACATTTGAATTTATCTCGAATATAATTTTTCTCCAACTTTTACTTACAGCGGCAGCACAAGGTAAGTTCTTTCTCCTCCTTCGATAACTGCCGAAGAAAAAAAAACAACAACGATAAATTCATTTAAACTCACTAAAAACAATTCTCGTGCGTCATTTCAATAATAGAAATGTAAAAATAGAAAACACTCAAATTGTTTTCCAAAGATAAGTTTTCTCGGAAGAAGGAAAGAAAGCGTGGAAAGCTTGAAAATACAAAAAAGAAAGCGAAGCGAAGATATTAGGAACGTTGTGACGATTACGTACTATCTACACGAAAAGTTATCAAAATAGAAAATATAATCTGTACATGGTAGAAAAAAGGTTTTAAATAAATGCTTACGGTGTTATACAGGGTCTTCAATGCATGGCCGTAGATCCACATTTTTGGTCCTTGGAGCTTTCGGTCGTGGCCCACCGATCATTTTCAGAAAAATGGTTCAAAACATTGAAAAACGATTAATTTTAGAATTAATGAAATAAATAATTTAAGAGTAAATGAAAGAAATAATTCTAGAAAAACTGAAAGATAATTCTAGAATGAATGAAAGAAATAACTCTAGAGAATAAATGAAAGAAATAATTCAAGAGTAAACGAAAGAAATACTGCCGTATACCTTCTGAAGACCTGCAGTGGTTGAATCTTCTAGTGAATGAAATTTAAAATTGTTAAGGTCTATTTCTCGCTGTGTGTGGACAGATCGATTATTGAAAAGGGTCGATCGACCCGAGTAGCGTGGTGGTAAGATACTCGTCTAACACTACGATGGTTGCTCTCAGGTCCTAGGTTCGAACCGGGGGAAGAATATAGATAATAAGATATTTTGTGCGATCACCGATAGACGGCACCTTCATTTCTAACCTAAATCGTTAATGGCACTAAATTGCAATATAGCGATATGGCCGGAGTTGAAGTAGTGTATATGTTACGGTAAATCGGCTTTTATATGCATACTTACCAATCGTCTTGTTAAGTTTAATGAATTTATCACTTTTTTACCGGAGACTACGCATATTACCCAAGCGTCATTAGTAAATTTGATAAATACTGAAAACATTGTCACTTTTACCGGTGATTATGCATAATAACCAAGTGTAGTTGGTAAATTTAACAAATACTTGAAATTTGTCACCTTTATCTGTGATTGTGCATAATACCCAAGTGTAATTTGTGAATTTGAATAAATATGAAAAAATTCCAAATGAGTCTAGTATGTGGGATGAATATAGTCGGATCCCAATATAATGATAACAAATTTTACGATGGTGCCCCGATATAATGATAGATGTATGAATATCATGTGTAGTATATCACATAGTACGATTCATCATGTTTACCAATGGCGCGACGCTAGGGTATTATGCATAATCGCCGGAAAAATAATTAATTTAGGAAAATATATCAAATTCACCAACAACGCTTGACTATTGTGCACAATCACCGGTAAAAGTGATAAATTTAGGAAAATTTATCAAACTTACCAAAAATTCTTGGTAAGTATGCGTAATTACCGCATTTATCACATTAAAAGTAACATATACGTTGGGCCTTGTTGTCAACGAGTTGTCCGCCACCGCAATTAAACGGGGCTCAATGCAGATTGGCGAGCATTTTGCGTTACAGTGAGGGAATTTCGTCTACCATTGCAAATTTTTCTAATTTTTCCCATATACTTCCCCCCCCTCACCTCGTGATAGATGCATGAATGTGCAAATTTTCACTTATTATTACATTTTTTATACCTTATTTCGCTATATAAGGTTTATTGAAACGCGAATGTATATCCCTATTTAAACGCATGTTACAAAATATTTTATGAAAATAACTTCCATAGAGTAATATGGGTAGAGTAAACATTCAAACGTCATTTTACACATTCTCCCAAGGACATTCCTCATTCATGCTTCTAGCATGAGTGTAAATTTTAAATAGCAATACTTCTTGAATGCATTGCTAATGTATCAGTTTGAAAATAAATTTAAAATTTCTTCTTTTTTTTACCCAATAAAGTAAGTTACATTTTTGCTGAAATCAATTTCATGTTTTTCTTTTCCACGTGATTTTTCTCTCTCGTGATGATTCTTTTCTTTTCTATACGGACCGATTTTGGATTTGGACAATTTTCTCTTCGAGTTGTGACCAGTGATGGCCACCTAGTCTAAGGCTGATACTACACTAACCTTGACAATTCCAACCAATAAGCATATCGAGAACACTGGAGCTCAATACAAACGATAAGCGCATTGGTTGCATAAGTCAAGATTTGTAAAAGAACTTTTATTGCCTAAAAAAATTTTCCTTTTCACAATATTTTTCACAAATGTGTAGCCATCATATATATATTTGCATTTCTCTCATTTGTTTGATGAACTCTCAAAATTTCCCATAAACCCTAAAAACTTTTCCCCTATTTTTTTGGATATTTTACATGCCCGAGTGGGGCATGTGTTCGAAAATATGCCCGAGCGGAATTTTTACATGCACCGGGCATACCGACCCTGATTTCTCCAGCCCTGACGTACACATATAATGTAGGAATCATGATGTCCAACAAGGACGAGATGACAGGGCTTCCTATATATAGCCCGTAATTATCCTTTTATTTAAAAAATTTTCTGCACTTCATAATATTTTTGACGATGTAAATAAACATATTCATTTATATATATAAATATCGTGTATTTATAAATAAATAAATAAAATAATTATTTATTCAGTTGAATCCTGCTATAACGAACTCCGAGAGCCCAAAGAAATCACATCGTTATAACGAAGTTTCTTTGTAACGGAATTCCAGGTTTTTGCATTGTTCTTATGCAAAATTGTCTGGGGGAATTAGAAAAGTGTTCGTTAAAACGGGATTCGACTGCACATGAATTCTTGAAGTAAATAAATTTATACAATAGGAGGATGTCCCTTTGAAAATCGTGGTATGCGGTCCGGTTCAATAATGTGAAACACCCGGCTGAAGAAGAAGCATTTTGCATGGATGGTGCTCTGCTTGATTATTGGATCGGTGCTCGTAAAATTCTGAAAGAGAAGGATTTTTCTTTTGTTTCTTAACTGACGAAATCCAACGAGAAAGAAATTAAAGCCGCGAAGAAATGCAAACATTATTCGCATTCAGGAAACTTTTCTGTTTTCGTTCGTTTGTTTCACAGTTTATAAATGTGTAGTACAGTGTGTATATAATGTACATAATAACGTTCGATTTTTCCGTTTACTTAACCACTTGTTTCTCGGGACACTGCACTTAGCAATTTAACGGCAAATCTTGGGAATATGGAGCGTTTTTATTTTATTTTTTTCCTGGGAAAACGCGATTATCGCGCATCAAGTAATTGAAAGGAGTGCACACGTGCGAAGGGTTTTTACCCGGATGGAAAAACACTCTGCATCTCTCGTAACAGAGAAAGATAGTGCTAGGAATTTTTTTTTCTTCTCTTCTGGTTCGAGACATTAAACAAATTTTCCCGTGACGACGAGACAAAGTTTCTCTTTGACATTTTTCATTCTTCCATCGTTGAATACCGTAAATACACGGCTCTTGTCTGTGTGAAATTCCGGCACGGGTCGATCTTCAGTTTTTAACTGTAAGGACTTGAATGCTTTAACGTGCAAAACTTTCTTCTATGTTTTTTCACTGTTATTATTATTATTATTATTTAGGATTGTTCTTATAATTAATGCAAGAAAATTTATTCTCGTATTTTTTATTTATTTTTCAGGCGCAGCAGGTAAAAAATTACTGTCATATTCCTTTTTATTACTGACAACTTTAGAAAAAAACAGGAAAAATCGATGCAAAACTTATATTATTCTCTCCAGGAATAACAATAAATACGCTCTACTTAAATATTGTCTGTGAAATTACAGAGAAAAAATGCATACAAGTTTGATTTCTTATTGTGAAATGATAGAATCCACTACTCATACTATTAAAAAAACTTCTTACAAGACATTACTTGAGATATGTCACATACAAGTTCATAATGTTTCTATAATAAAATTTTCATTAATAAAAAAATCATAAATTGGGAGCAATTACAGTATTTGAACTTAAGCTGAATGCAATAAAAACGACAGGATTTGTGAATTCGCATTTTTACTAATTTTCATGAAAGTTACTAAATGTCAGCTGTTACCAAAGTGCTTGGTAAAAGCCCGAAACATATACGTTTTCAAGCGTATTTCGGGCTTTTACCAACTCGACATGGTAAAACCTAGGTTTTACCACTCTTCGGGCTTTTACCGTAACATATACACATTATATACATATGCGTACTATGTGTATACAGGGTGTAAAGTAATATCTCTAGACATGTTTGAACCGTTGGTGACAGAAACATACTTTCAATTAAGAAAAAGTTTTTTTTTTCATTAAGGCAAAATCAACTTAGCATCTACGTTGGAGAAGTCAACGAAACTTCTTAAAAATATGACAGCAGGTTTTTCTGAGTCATGCTTTTTTTTAGGGCTAATGTTTCAACTTAGTTTTTTTGCAGTGTTCTTTTTTCTGATTAATTTCATTTTTAGTTGGTGAAGGGTTCCATTTGTCCCTATGAGTGGGGGCAAGTGAAACGTCTCGCTGATTGCACTGCAAAATCATTCACAAAATGTCCATCATGAGTATTTCATGAATGAAAGTAGTTTAAACCAGAGAGAAAAAAATCATTTGAACCATAAAAAAGCCCAAATATTTTATCATTCCCTGTATACAAGGCTAATTAACAGCCTCAGTATACAGAGAACTCAGTCTTTTTGTAACCTAGTAACAGCAGCTAGCGCAACCAGCACATTTCTACTGAAAAATAGAGTAACAGCAAAGGAAACATTTTCCGCTAACTGAATTTTAAAACTTATATTGGGTTTCACGCAGCGTTTTCGGGAAATATAACCTTGAAGGGTAATTTCAAGTGTTTATTTTAATGAATTGCAAAAAGTAGTTCAAAATTTCACTCAAAGATGGCGCTGCATCGCAAAGAACTCGACGCGATTTGTGTTGCATAAAACTACCGCATTTCTAATGAGAGCACGCTGTATCACAGGTTACATCTAAACCAGGAGGTTCATAACCTATGGGTCGTGGCTTGATCTCGCGGGGGCTTCGAAATCGTCGTTAATATCCGCTTACGCCAGGAACTCGAGCTATGGGTTCCGACCCGAACATGATTTACAGGGGGCTTCTGAGATGTGTCATATAAATCCTAACTGTTAGCCAGCATTATTTTATATATTAGATAAGTATATAAGAATACCTATTCGGTATTCTGTTGAATCCCCTCCGACTTAACCTTTTAATGGACCACAAACATTTTTATTGGCATGATAATATCAACTTAGCTTGGATAATAATAAGTCCCCTTTAATTGCAGCTGTTAGTTGTTTTTCTTTTTTTCATTTATTATAAATGAATTTTTTGGCTCCTATCTTGAGTATTTTAATGTCAATTTTGAGCATTTCCTATTTTAGTCATTATTGGTAATTTTTTTGCCTGCTGATTTTTACAATCATTTGTGCTCAAACTTCCGTCATCTAGTAATAACAGATTCCATTTATAAATCACAAGGTTTGCAGTTCGTCCTTTCATTAGGCCATTTCTAGAATGACTGAATCGAACATTATATGTTCAGATTGCATTCCATCGTGACTAGCAACTAAGTGCAAACACGACGAAAAAAGCAAAACAGCGCATTTCTGGATCCGGGAAAATAAAATTTGCAACTCTTTGACGTGTCTCTCAGATTTTGTTGACAATTTACATCGCTTCTTGTGTGTGTGTTATGCTAAAGTTTTATGATGCATCACCATCTATGAGTGAAATTTCAAACTATTTTTCTGAATTTACATATATATATATATATATATCGCTCTCCGAGACCGTCCATCCCTTTGGGAGAGAGCGCAAACCATCCCAAGATGGTCTCTCTGGGCGGTCAGCGGTCATGTCTGTCTGTCTGTCTGTATATATATATATATATATAATTATACAGTATACAGGGTAATTCAGAAAAGATGAGAAAAACTTTAAGACGTGATAGTACACACCAATATAAACAATTGTCATCAAAGAATACATGGTCTAACATGAAATGCAAACTCGCTATTTGCGTTTCATGTATTGGTGTGTACTATCACCTCTTAAAGTTTTTCCCATATTTTCTGAATCACCCAGACACAAAAAGGAAATTATTTGAAAAAAAAGAATACAAGATGGAATTTATATATGCAAGAGAGAACCTATGCAGTGAGTCGTCATCGGGGGGGGGGCGGGGAACCCCATGCATAGTTCGAAAAGAGTAGTTGTTTCTGAAGGGTGGCTATGCCCGATTGCATTAAAAATGCCAACCCTTATTCCCCGACACCTGCCTTCTCAAAAACATGTTGGAAGAGAAAAATGAGTGAAAAATATATTCAAGAAATACAATATTTGACAATACACAGACCTTCAGGTTATAAGCTAAAGGAAAGAAGAGAAATATATACAAAATTACAAAAAATAGAGAAATTACAGGGAATTTTTACAAAAAAATTTACAAAAAATAAATGACAAAATCCAAAATGTAGACGATAATTAGTCAAAAATCAAAGGACGTATCTTAAGAAGGGGAGGGATACAATTGAGTGCAATTAGAGGCATAGCCATCCTTCAGAAACGTTTACTCTTTCCGAACCATGCATGGTAAAGAATAAAGAAATAACAAAGATACCCCTTTTTAAATGACAAAAGCACTACTTGTTCATTCAAAAAATATATATATATATACACAAAAAGGAAATTATTTGAAGGAAAAAGAAAAGGAATACAAGATGGAATTTATATGCAAGAGTGAAATAGAACCTTTGCAGGGGGAACTCCATGCATGGGTCTACATTTTTTTTTCTTCAACTAATTTCCTTTTTGTGTATATATATTTTTTGAATGAACAAAAGTGAGCAGTACTAGTGCTTTTGTCATTTAAAAAAGGTATCTTTGCTATTTCTTTATTCTTTATCTTCATATGTCACAGAGCAATATGGCCCTGTGTGGGTGCACTTGTTGCACCTGCCTAGTTACGGATATACGCGCATATATATATATATATATATATATCCGTAACTAGGCAGGTGCACTCGCACAGGGCCCACTTGGAAGATGGGCCCAAAATGGGCCAAAAGGGGCCTAAATGCAAATTCTTGCACAGGGTAAAGGAGTGGCCAGTTACGGCACGGCGTGTATGTATACTACGTCATATATGTAAAAAAAAAACGAGTACTTCAGTGCAACACATTTTTTTTTTAAATCAACTGGTTGGTTTTTTTCCTATTAATTTTAAAACTCTGTGCGTTCCAATTTAAATATTTTTGCACGGATAAACCAATACAGACCACGCCAAGTTTGTTATATGTATATAGCACGAACGAAACATGATGTTTGGGTGGAAAACGCCTATTAAATGTCGGGAACGAATGTCTATGTTTAAAACAGAAGGTAAGTGTAGTGCCTCTGTATCAAATGCTATACAATTCCAAATAAAGTGAGCTGAACCCATTTCTGTATAAGAAAAAAAAAATCGAACGTATAAATATATCTTAACAATGGAAAAAGATTCAAATAATGGGAGCCTTTAAGGCAAATAATGATTTTGATAACACTAGGGAACAAAATTTCGCAGTCATTCTCTTCCATTGTAGGATCAGGATCCGTCGATGAATTGGCAATATGGCTGTTCTCTTCGCAATTTTTTAAAATTTAATAATCTATTATTATCAATTGCATGATTGAACAATTTTGCAAATATTTCACCTTTCATCCAAGCACTGTTTTGATTTTATAAAACACTTTAAGGATATTTCTCTAAAGCCTGGTCAAAAAAATTGACCTCTAAAATTGGCCAATCTTCGTTCTCTTAATATGTGCCTATAAATATAGGATGCACCAAATTGATTAATATATCTCTGCAATCGTGTTAAGAGAGAGACTTTAGTTACAAAAAGTTTCCAAAATGGCATGCAGTTACTTAAAATTTCAAAATTTGTTCGACGGATCGTATACATAAAAAAATAAAGGAATAAATTAACTTTTTATACAGTTCCCATGTGCTAAAATTTTAAGTTATTGAAATGTATCACACTCTGAAAAGTCAATGGGGGGGGGGGGGATTTCATATTTACAGATGCAATATTTGAGGAGCTTATTTTCAGAAAAGTGAAGCATTTCCACTTTTTGCCAAAATGCACTTTTGAACGTTTTTAACGGTTTATGAATCTTTGGAATAAGCTCTGTTAGATTATGCAACCGGGATTATTCAAACGAGAATATTTTTGGTAGAAATTACAATGTAAAGTTAGTCGTTTCTTATCAAAAGGGAACAAACATATACACCCTTTTCATACATTTCGGTGCTTCATCTCTTGATAACGGACCTCTCAATAGCGGACATTCATGGGACCGAAAATTTTGCCCGCTAACGAGTAGTGTCCGTTAATGGATAATAAGATACTTTGAGCCCCGTCCATGTAATTCAAAATTGTGTCGTCAGCGGAGGTGCCCGCTAACGGCAGTGTCTGTTATGGGAGGTTCCACTGTAGAATGATCGTGTTTCTTACGTTAATGACGCGAGGACAGTAAAGGTGCCTTCAAAGACTGGTTGAAATCTTCTGGGATCCACAGGTGACGTAGAAATTTCTAATTTTTCTGACCAGACCAGCTCAAATTTTAAAATCGAAAGGTAATATTTCCATTAATTTTCTTTCCAAACGGATCATTTCAAAAATTCAAATGTGGATAACTCTCTTGAATGTTGATCAAGAAACATAGTATATTTGAATAGCTTTCTACCATCCCCCACATTCTGCATGTTGGGCTATTTTCTACTTTTGAAAAGCAAACGAATTCCCGAGGTATACGTTTTTTACTTCTACTGGAAATTCAGCAAAAATGGAAATGTTCCCTTTTGAAAATAACCTCCTCATTTATCGAGATATTTAATACAATAAATCCCTACGTCTGAGCAAGTCATCACTGTTTTGGCAAAGTGTTGGATTTTTATTTCCTCCAAAGTTGCCATTTTTAGGCACCGCACACAAACAAAACGAATTCAACAATTTTATTGTTTTATTCACAACAACGAACATTTTCGACAATTATTTTTACAATTATAGAATTTTTACAACGGATTTGATCTAGAATCTTGAACAGCATTTGTATTTGTGAATTGATTATTAAATACCGAATTGCATTTATGAATGTAAGTTTCTGCTCCGATTGCTTCAGGCCGTAAGTAAATTTTGCGTTTCGTCAAAGTGTAGGATTATTTAGCTGCAAGGTCATCAATTTTTTACTGTTGAAATAAATACAGATCTATACTGAGTAATTAATGTATTAACAGAAATGAAACAACCCGTGTCTTTCTTTAGCTCGTGAGTATACAAATGTCCTTCTTGAATATAGTGATTGATGAATCATTTTAGTTACTATTTTCGTTTTCCGACTTTAACGACTTTTCCGAGATTTCACTCTCCCCGTGCGAAAGAACAGTGTTCTTAAACTTTTTTACACCTGCGGACACGTAAAAATAGTTTAAAAAATTTCCCGAACCAGCCGAAATGATTTATGGACCGAAAAATATAAATAGGAGGCATAATTTGCGGACAGACGGAGAGTTCATAAGAAAAATGATATATGGACCGACAAAATAAAAAAAAAAATGAGGAATAATTTGTGGACCGGCAAAAAATAAACAAACAGGAAAAATAACTTGCGGATCATCGAAAAAAATTAGAAAAATAATTTTCAGAGAGAGAATGGCAAAAATAAAAGAATAATATTTGCGGACCGGCAAAAAATGAATAAATAGGGAAAAAGGAAATTCTCTTGGACCGGCGAAAATAAATAGATAGGGAAAATAACTTACGAACACTGTCAAAAAATAAATAAATGGGGAAAATAATTTTTGCAAACCGACAAAAATCAAATATGGGAAATTGCAGAACAGCAAAAAATGAATAAGAATAACAATGTACGGACCAGCAAAAAATGAATACTATGGAAAACAGCTTTTGAGGACCCGCAAAAATCAAATATGGTAAATAGTTCACGGATCGGCAAAAAATAAATATGTAAGAAAAACAATTTTGTCTGCAAAAAAATATAGTACATTTGGCTAATATGGAATAGTCGGGAAATATAAAATACCGAGTTTTCTCCGCTTTCAGGTATGGCCGCCAAATGGAACAGTAATAAAGTACTTGAAAACGACCGCATGATGCTATAGAGCAGTGTTTCCCAAAGTGGGCAATATTGCCCCCTGGTGGGTTAAGGAATTGTCCAGGGGGCGATAGAAGCTACGGGTATAACAGGATTCTATGGGCACGCTTCAGTTGGGGGCGATGAGTCAAAAGCATTTCTGAAGAAGGGGGGGGGCGATGGAATAGAAAGTTAGTCGAAACTATGCTATAGAGCAGCGGTTTTTTAACCGGTGCTCCGCGGCCGCTCGAGGAAAATATAAAAAAACTGTAAATGGGGAAAAAAAATTATAAACGTTTTTGAATAATAAAAGTAAATCAGTGACTTTGACGAATGAATAAGAAATATGCCTAGGGCTCCGCCATAGACATTTTATACCAGAAAGGGCTCCGCGAGTCAAAAAGGTTGAGAACCGCTGCTATAGAATATAGAGTCAGTGTCGCTCGGTTGTCACCATCACCACGACTGCTGTAGGAGAACATTTGTTTTCCCTATTTCCTGAAATTTACTCAGGCAAGTTTACAAAGGTGTTTATTAATTATTAGAAATGTGTCCATTAATTTTCAAACCAAGCAAAAATTTTCATCACAAGTGTTTTATTTTATTGTGCGGTGCTAATTTTTAGCTCGATAGGTGATAGCTTTAGGTTAGATGGGACGCTATAGTATCACAAATGGTGTGTGTGCTAATAACGAACACCGTAAATATTATCTGAGTTTGGCTAGAATATCTCTTCAAAATGGAAAGTTTAGTAAGATAGAAGAGGAAAGAGAGGTCTATATATAGAAACAATGTGAGTCCTGTTCTGTGTGGGCCCATCTAGATGGTTTTGGGGCAGATTAGGAATATTGCAATTGTGACTCTTGTAAATAGACTATGACACCACACCGTATCATCAACTAAAAGAAGCACAAGATGGGATTTTTATTTTTCATCGCCATAGACTCTTGTTTTTGATCGTTTCTAATTAGTTTTTTTCATTTTGAATCCCCTATTCCTTATTATCCGACTCTATTCCACATTTACCCCGCGAAAATGATTTTTTAAACGCCTTATTTCTTAGTTATAATATTTATTTTTAAATAAGATACGGTTGGCAATGCAAATACAAGAAACCAAATTTTTTTAGAAATACAGGTTTCATGTTTCTACCATGTTTCAAATTGGAATAATCGAGAGAATAAAAGTTGCGTTTTCCCTATTACACGATTATACTCCACAGAAAATAATTTGCGTACTGGCACAAAAAAAATCAAAACAACTTGCGGATCGGTGAAATAAAAATAAATAGGAGAAATAATTTTAGTAGAAAGTTAACAACAAAACTAGAAGTAATAACAAAATTCAAGACTATTTTATTTTTAAAATCTGGAACACTACGTAGTGACTGCATAGATTGGGAAGAAACCGGCAAAATATTCTCACGGACGGGTACCGGTCGAAGGACACAAGAGCACTCTAGAAAACTTGTTATACTGTAAAAATGTAATAGAAAACAGATCGCGGTGGCAACATGGCGGCTAACGATGAAGACGCCAGTTTTCATGCCTCTTGTAAACAGTTGTTTCAGACGATTGAAAACGCATTGTTATCGAAGTGTAATATGAATAATCAAACAAGGGAAGATGGAAGGAATGCTTTAAGTGAGTTGAAAAGCTTGATTACCATTAATTTTGAGCGATTAAAGTCTGCTAATTTTCGCAAGGCTTGTGAAGAGTCCCTTCTCAAGGCCGTTGAGAGTCGTACCTACGCTCAGGTGTGCACTGTGCCGCCATCTATCGCGCCTTTAGAAAAACAAGACCAACGATCGTCACAAACATGCGATTTATTTGTCAGTTCAATTGAGGGCCAGAAATGCTCTTCGGACGAGGTCAAAAAACTTATCAAAGACCAAATAAATCCGAGAGAGATGGGGATTGGAATCCAAGGACTGAGAAAAATTCAAAATGATAAAGTTGTGATTAAATGTGTTTCCGAAAATGACAGAAATAAGCTCCGCGAGGCCTTGACGAAAAGATGTTCCAACTTGGTCTCAGAAATACCGAGGGGCAGACAACCATCGATCTTGGTCAAGTATGTGCCGAATTCTGTCAGTGATGAAGAGCTAGTCCAAGTAATGTTTGACCAAAATCCGGAAATATGTTCCTCTGACAGTGACAGCAAAGAATCGAGGTTCAGATTTGTGTTGGGGAAAAAGTTCAATGACTCGAGACATGTTGTTGTCAATGTTCCTGCGGCAGTCCGAAAGCGATGCATACTACAAAAATGTCTTAGATTTGATTGGTCGATGTGCACTGTTGAGGACTTTGTTGTGATGAATAGATGCTTCAAGTGTTTGGGTTACAATCATAAATCTAGTGAATGTAGAGGTGTTCTTACATGTTTTAGCTGTGCTGGTCAACACAAAAGTGTTGATTGTGATAAGAAAAATAAAAATGTTTGTGCCAACTGCATTCGTTTTAACGCAAAAACCAAAAATCCATCCAAGTGTGTGGATGTAAATCATAAACCATATGACAGCTGCTGTCCGACTGACAATTTTATGAGAAATCTTACCCTTTCTCGAATCCATTATGAATAATAATTTGAATTCAGGATCTTGTCTGCGAGTTGTACAAATTAATTTGCATAAATGTAAGAGAGCTACGCAGCAACTTATTTTAAACATGGAATCTGATGACATTGATATAGCTCTTATTCAAGAGCCGCATTTTTTCGCAGGCAGTCTTCCGGGGTTTCTTCCCTCTTACACAGTTCATTTTCATCGGTCAGCGGATGTGGTGAAGGCAGCCATCGTCATCCGATCTAAGAAAATATTTTCTTTTCTGGATGTTCGTAACACTGACTTCAACATGGTTACTGTACATATTTCAGTTGAAGGCATAGATTTCTCTCTTCTTTCTTATTATTTTGAACCAGCTAAAAACATTGATTCGGATCTCGGTAAACTCTCTTCAACTCTCTCGAACATAAATGTTTCTCGACTTATTTGGGGGATGGATGCCAACAGTAAATCAGATCTGTGGCATAGCTCTAATACTGATTCTCGAGGACTCAAACTCACAAACTTCTTTTGCACATGGCATCTTGTTGTTGTAAATGAGGACTTTGGCCCAACTTTTGTTGGTAATCAAGGAAGCAGTTACATCGATGTCACTGTTGTCGGTCAAGAAATTCTTAGACAAATCATAAATTGGAACATTCCAGATATTGATTCAATGTCTGATCACAGAATGATTGCTTTTAAAATACTTCTCTCAAATAGAAGAAATCCGCTACCTCCTTTGATGACGAAACTCTTTGACACCAGGAGAGCAAAGTGGAGCCGTTTCAAAACCTTTTGTTCACATTTTGAAAAGGATTTCGTTCGAAGTCTACAAGAATGTTCTGATCCTGAACTGTTGGAGGTTCTAGTCGAGAGACTACAAGACTTAATCATCAGTGCAGCAAATGATTCTATCCCGTTTAAGAGAATAAGAGAACACATTGTTCCTTGGTGGACAGCTGAAATTTCTTGCCTGAGAAAGCAGCTTAATGCCATTAGACGAAGATTCCAAAGAGAGAAATCTCTGCTTATTAAAGATATCTACAAGAGAAAATACCTTGAAACCAGATATATTTATAACCTCAAATTAAAGGAAGCAAAACTAACCTCCTGGAAGAGATTTCTTTCTGATATTGACACTCATAATGTTTGGAGTAAAATTTACAAATCAGTCAAAAACAACTTTTCGAGGACCGTTGAAATATCTGGTATTGAAATTTCTCCGGGAGTCTTCACGGCAACGTATGGACAGTCCATCAGCGCAATCATTGATAAGTCTTTTCCTCCAGACGAGAGAAATGACGATGATGATACTCACAGAGCCATCCGGTCCGATGCTGCACTTCCATTCGAAACAGCTGATGATGTGCCTTTTACGCTTGATGAGGTGAACGGTGTTGTTAAGAAATTGAAACTGGGGAAGTCTCCGGGTCCTGATGGAATTGACAATGACATTATTAAGCATTTCCACCAATCTTTCCCGACGCTATTGCATCTCTTATTCAACAAATGCTTACAACTCGGCGTATTTCCTCTGTCGTGGAAAAGAGCAAGGGTAGTACCTATACCGAAAAACAGAACATCTAAAACTGAAATCAATAATATCAGATGCATCAGTCTTTTGTCTTGCCTGGGCAAATGCCTGGAGAAATTATTCACTGTGCGTCTGAGATGGCATTTCTCGAAGACGGGTCAACTGAGTGATGACCAGTTTGGATTCACTCCTCAGCGCTCAACGGAGGACGCCGCTGCGCGTTTGTGTGATGTCGTAAAGAAGGGAAAGATGAAAAAGATGTATACAATTTTATGTTTCTTAGACTTCAAGGGAGCTTTTGATAACGCTTGGTGGCCTGGGATCTTGCACCTGCTTAGGAAAGGTGGAACTCCAAAGAACATTTACTTGCTGGTCAAAAGTTTCTTGAAAAATCGTTCAGCAGAAATTTCTCTAGGCAATGCTTCTCGAGTCTTTTACCCGGAAAAAGGATGTCCGCAGGGATCGGTATCTGGACCCCTTCTGTGGAACCTAATAATAAATGACCTCCTGCGTGTTCTTTCAAGTCACGAATACTGCTCAAAGATTGCTTTTGCTGATGATCTGCTTTTGATTGTTCAACGGAAGAAGTTTACTGATGCTTGCGGAACGTCTCAGGTAATTCTCGATCTGGTTACTTCTTGGGCCAAATCTTACAAGATGGAATTCAATCCTGAAAAAAGTAAAGTTATGATGGTGCATAAAAAATGTCCGGATGGAGGTGGAGTCAATGTAACTCTGGATGGCGTGGCAGTTGAAGAAGTTGAAGAAATGAAATATCTAGGAATCATTGTCGACAAAAAATTCCAGTGGAAAAAACACATCACATACCTCTCTAGGAAATGTGAAAGGGTTTTGAATGGCCTTTTGAGAGTATCTCAGAATACATTTGGATTGAAATCTGATGTCTTGTGTTTAATATACAATCAGGCCATCGTTCCTATTTTTACATATGCTTCCAGAGTTTGGGGTGATTCCCTGAAAAAGAAAATAAATCGTAAGAATATTCTGAAAGTTCAGCGGAGATTTCTTTTGAGAATTGTTAGAGGATATCGTTCAGTTAGCTACGAGGCACTATTTGCTATTTCTGGGCAAACACCCATTGACATCCTTATCCTCTACAATAACGAGGCCAAGAACATATTTTCAAGAAATTGTGATGACAATTCCCTTTCGGGTATAGTACCTTTTTCATCTCTTCCGCACCCAGCGACACGAGCTGCTATCGCACTTGTAAATTACAATGAAGAGTCTTTTCCTAAGTACGATCTCATCTGTTACACTGATGGCAGTAAAATTGATGGCAAAGTGGGTCTCGCTTACGTTGCTTATAAGCAAGAGAATGAGCTCCTGTTTCGCCAATTCAGATTAGAAAATAACTGTTCTGTTTTTCAAGCCGAGCTCCTCTGCTTGAATCTTGCCACCAAGTGGATTTCATTTTGTGTTGGAAACGATAATAATAGCGCGCTGATATGTTCAGATTCTCTCTCTTCTTTGCAAAGTCTACAAGATATAAATTCTACAGAAAAACTTGTGGTGGAGACACAATGTCTTATAAATGATCTTAAAAAGAAAAAATATATAATCGATTTCACACATGTTCGAAGTCACTGTGGCATCACTGGGAATGAGAGGGCAGATGATCTCGCACGGTCTGCTACACTTCTTAATGTCATAGAAAATGTGAAAGTCCCAAAATCTCACTATAAATATGTGTATCGACACAAATCAATCCATCAGTGGAACACAGAGTATGTCAGTTCCAAAAATGCCAGGCCGGTAAAGAAATTCTTCCCTTCGATTCCGGCGAGAAGGAAGTGTTACCATTTCTCCACAAATTTCCATCTGACCCAATTTATTACTGGGCATGGGAATTTTCAAAGTTATCTCGCGAGAATGAAACTTGCCAGTAGTTCGCTGTGTATATGTGGAACCAATGAAGAAGATCCTATGCATCTTCTTCTGTCGTGCAAAAATCTAACGAAGGAGAGGGTTCATTTCAGAAAAGAACTTAAGAAACTGTCTATTTCTTGGCCGCCTGCATTGTCCGATTTGGTCAAATCAAAGGAAGTCCTTCGCATTCTAAAAATATATGTACAAAATATCTTTGCGAAAAAATAATTGGTTTCTATTTTATTTTTTGTATATACAATGTGTACATTCTCATTTTCCTTGCAAGTGCTGTTTTCGATTCTTGAATAATTAATCAAAATTCCCATTTAAGTACTAATTATTATTATTATTATTGTTATTATTATTATTATTTATTTATTTTTTTTTTTCTCACTATCTTTGTATGTATGTATTGGTGTGTGTATATATATGTGTATGTGTGGATATATATATATACTTATGTGTGGTCGTATATTTTTCTATTCATGTGTGTGTATTGAATTTTTTTTTTTTTTTTTTTTTTTTTTTTTTTTTTCATTGCATTGATACCATATGGCATTCACTGGTGCAATATTGCGCTTTGAAGTGCATTCGTATATTGTTATTGTACATACTGATCTGATTTTTCCTTTCTTTTGTATTACGCTGTATTGCAAATTTTGAGTTTCTTGAACCGTATATGTTTGTTGTTGTTACTTACGTTTGTAAGCCTCGTGGCATACTCTGTGGAACACGGGGAGTTGTTTCTGAAGGACCCAAATAAAAAAAAAAAAAAAAAAAAAAAAAAAACAGATCACGACAGTTATACTGGGTGCATGTCTCTTCGTTCAGCTCGTAAGTATAAAATGACTTACTATATATAATATTAAAAAATATGTTATGCGCTATTTCTTCGCAACTTAGACAATTAATGACTCTCATTTCGATAGAAGTTATGAAGCGAATGCAGGGTGTTTCTTTAAGAATGGTCAAAAAGAACTCTAAAATTGCAAAATATGAAAAATTATCAAAAATAGAAAAATAGTTTTACTTGCATAAAATGATAATAAGGAAAAGTTCAAATTTTTACTCCTCCCCCCTCTCAATCAAAAGAAAAAAATTGCAATTGCTAAAAATTTGCGACTTTATTTACTAAACGGAAAGGAACTTATGCCGTGACATTTGGATAAAAATTTGCCAAATAATTCTTGAAAAGCTTTAAAATAACTTAGTTTCAAAACTTCGAGAATCGACAAAAATCAAGAATTTTGTGAATTTTGATTTCAATCATCGATTACCTTCATTAATTTTATCTTCTCACGCCAAAGGTTAATTTTTTCTTTTCCGTTTCAATAGCGTCTTAACCCATTATATGCCATAACTCTATTATTCAACTTTTTCATTAAAAAAACAAAAATGACACAAAAAAAAAATGATAACATGAATGAAATACGAAAAAAAAACTATTTGGAGGAAAATTTTTTATTAAAGTAAAAAATTATTAATTAATTAATTATTATTTATTTAAAAAGTATATTATATTTTTATTGACTTTTTAACGTTTATATAGCAATAAGTTTAAAATTTAGGTACAACAATCAAAACTTAAAACTCCACTGCTTAATTAGAAATGAAAACAAGCGACCCAGAAAAGGAGGGGGGGGGGGCAATGGTAAATAATGGGTTAATAATATATATATTTTTTTAAATTAGGTATCCCCACCCCCAAATTATCATTTTATGTAGGTGCCACTACATTTCCCTCTTTTTACTGGTCCTTTCCCATATTTTACTTCAATTTTAGAATTCTTTTCGAAACTCTTTGTGAAACATCCCGAATAATGTTCACATGTTAGTTCTCCAGAAATTCACTTTGTCAATGGCTTTCTAATGGAAAATGTAGTGACCTCTTTTAACTCATACGTATCTTGACTTTCGAATCACAACACAACCAAATACGGGGTGATTATAAAAAAACTATCCCGACATATGGGCCCCTAACTATCATACCATTCACAGAAACTGAATGAAATTTTGGCATAAGGTATTTTGATGTATGCGCTCAAGAATGATATGGAAAACAACAGTGTCACTCTAACAGTTACGGTTACAGTGAGAAAATTTCGAAAATATCAAATGGCAACACCAAGTTCTTTGTATTGGAATGTGATCTCCATTGTGAAAAACCCTAAATTGCGTTCGAACGGCAACTGTAGCATGAAAATCCCCGGAGCTAGGCAAGGAAAAAGTAAAAAGGACTTGGCCGTGCACCAGAGCATTAATGTTCGTTTCATTCGTCACACCGTTTCTTCGGCTGAGATCCCAGCCTGATTAGTCCTCCACAAGGTCATGTGGAAAATTTGTGAAACACAATAAAATACTTTATTTTATGCTGCTTCTCTGTCCTTATTGGTTGTCCTCACTTTTAGCCTATCTACCGCCGGTGATTTTCATGCTGCAGTTGCCGTTCGAACGCTATTTAGGGTTTTTCACAATGGAGATCACATTCCAATACAAAAAACTTGGTGTTGCCATTTGATATTTTCGAAATTTTCTCACTGTAACCGTAACTGTTAGAGTGACACTGTTGTTTTCCATATCATTCTTGAGCGCATACATCAAAATACCTTATGCCAAAATTTCATTCAGTTTCTGTGAATGGTATGATAGTTAGGGGCCCATATGTCGGGATAGTTTTTTTATAATCACCCTGTATATTCGCTAGAAACATGAGTGAAACCGTTCCACTGATGAGCGTGAAAAGTACCGTAATTCGAGGCTACTTTTCACGTACAGGAGAAACTTTACATCAATCCCCCTCCCAAAAAAGGATTCAACGTTGTTATGAATATTTCCAAAAGATTTTGATTTCTCTCGACTGTGACGTTATCGGTCAACTCATGTATTTGAGTTTCTGATGCACCCGTCGGATTTGTATATCGTTCGCTGAACATTATTTGTGCAGCTCGATTCCAGCTAGAACAGTGAAGAAAAAAAAATTAATTTTCAGTCACAAAATATAAAATGCATCAGCAATTCAAATACATGACTTGACCGCTAATTAGGGGTACATAATTTTCGTATTTACGAAATAAATGGGATAAATGCGAAATTTTACATTTTTGTTTAATAAATGAGAAAATTTGATTTTTACCACTTTTCTGCGAGATCTTGATAATTTACCCTTTTTGAAGCAAAAATAGGCAGTAAGTTTTCTGAGCACTTGGAATTCTGGAATTTTCAACTAAGAACTGTACTTCAATAATGAGCTTCGTCATTAAACTATAACAAAGTTTGTGTCATTAGTGTGGTAGTTTTTCCGAATTGAATGCAGAACTTTTGATTTGAAATTTTTTTTACAGGTGAACAAAATTTTTTATTTGAATTTTTTTCGCAGCTGAATGCAAATTTTTTGATCTGAAAAATGTTTTTTGTGAATGAACGCAAAATTCTTAACTTGGGAATTTTTAATTTTTAATTTTCGAGAATAAATGCAAAATTTCCGATTTGGAATGATTTTTTTTTTTGCGAATGAACACAAAAAATTTTTCATTCGAATATTTTTTTCCGGCTGAATGCAAAATTAATTTTTCATTTGAAAATTTTTTTTCCCGAATGAATGCAATATTTTTGATTTGAAAAGTATTTTTTGTGGACAAAAAAGCAAAATTCTTAACTTGAAAAATTTTTAATTTATAATTTTTGCGAATAAATGCTAAATTTCTGATTTTGAATTTTTTTTGCGGATGAATACAAAATTTTCAAGAAATGTTTTTGCGGATGAGGGAGTGAAATATTCTCGATTTATAAATTTTTTGCGAATGAATGGAAAAATTCTTTGAACTTGAACATTTTAATTTATTTTTTGTGAATAAATACGAATTTTCCGATTTAGACATTTTTTTTTGGAAAATTTGGACTTTTGATGAGCGAAATTTGCGTATTTTTACCGATAACGTCTCCTGTCGGATAGAATCGAAAATGTTTGGAAATATTCTTTAGAATAGCTGTGTGTAAGGTAACATATTGAATCTTCTTTTTTTTCCGAAGTTTTCTCGGAAGAATATCCATATAAATTCTCTTTCCTAGAAACTTTAGAATTGCTCAAAACAATCGCATTTCACCACAAAGTTCTACTGCTTTGATTTTTTCAGGGCGTAAGTATCAATTAATCGATCGATCGATCGAAAGAAAAGTCGAGCTTTCACAGCCGGAAATTATTAGAGTACAGTAATACCCCCAAGTCAAACGACAGGTGGTAACGCGTAAGTCGGGGTTCAGTTTTCTATAGAAGTATTAGTTAATTTGGACCAATGTTTTGGGAGAACACATCTTTTTTCTTACTGCGACTGTATTGCTATGATACTCTCCTAGGACTATCCAATCCGCGTCGATCTCCTATCCAAAAATTGTGACTATACAGTCGAATCCCGTTTTAACGAATACCGTTATAGCGAAAATCTCGTTTTAACGAACACTTTTCTAATCCCCCAGAAAAGTTTACATAGGAAAAATGCAAAAACTTGGAATTCCTTAATAACGAAGTTTCGTTATAACGATGTGTTTTCTCCGGTCTCTTGAAGTTCGTTATAATGGGATTCTACTGTAGTTTAAACCATGCCGGTGAACACCAGCCTTAATGATCTCCACTATTTCAACAATAATCCCGTAATTACGCTTGAATTGCAGAAATATGCATTTTTCAGAGAAAATCGCGTAACTCCGAAATCGCGCAACTCGGGGGTAGCGTAAGTCGGGGTATTACTATATTAAAACTTCCCCGGACTGTCAGATCTGATATCACCGCAAACGTTTCGCCCACTACTGCGGTGGACGTCACCGGTGCAGGTAACGGCAAGCAAGTTATCGTCCCCTAACGTTCGACTGACGAGCATGAAACGTACTAGAAAATGCTCCCTTTGGTGATAACCGCATTTGCTAACATCTAATTTTTCGGCGCTTCGAGTGCATTTGAGTGTGTGGTGAAGAAAAGTGAAACTAACTTCCGATGAGTTTTTTGAACTGTTCAAAACAAATCACATTTCATCTTCTTAATTTCTTCTGCTTCAATGTTTCTAGGGCGTAAGTATCAATCGATCACTTTATCGCAGCTTCGAATCATTTTCTTCGAGAGTTTTTTTTGGGGGGGGGGAATAAGGCAGTGGTCCTCAAACTTTTGCCATTAAAGGCTCCATTGTCCAAATTTCCAAGCGTGAATCGGACGTGGAAGTTTGGGGGCATCCCCCTTCCCCCCAATATTTCAAATTCTGGCTTAGATTCATCAAAGAAATTGATGACATGGTGCTGCCCCTAACTTTGCGTTTCTTTATCTGCGCGTTTGGTGGATTGTAACAGTTCAGTTACTCTATTATGGTGACCAAACGTCCCGGAGTGAAATACATGTCCGAGACGTCTCGACCAATTTCTAAAACATTGTGAAAAAGTTTTATTAGGGAGAATTGTGGGGTGGATTTGTCAGGAAAATATATTTGGCTACACGTAGTTGAATGTCCCGGTATCGTTTTAGTAAAATCTGGTCACTCTAGTTAACGCTGTAATTCGAGAAACCCACGGCCTGGTTAATTTATTTTTTGTAAGTGGAAGGCTCGGTTATACACACGACTAACGGGAAGTAAGGGTGTCCCAAAAATTCTTAAACAGTTTAAAAATGCATTCATTAAAATTGAAGGAATTGGTATATTTCAATGCGGATTGTGAAAAACTTATGTTCTCACGAAAGTGTTTTTTTGATATAGAAAAAGTTTTTGTTCCAGTTTTTGTCGATAAGCGGTGCTGCGCAAAAACAACAAATCAGAGGAAATATGCAAATCCGAGTCCGATAAAATGCAGGGTGCTTGTGATAAACATTTCTGAATTTTCTAGCTACTGGTGCTTAGATGAGGCTTTCATTGTTATGTTGACCATTGGTGCATGAAGCACTATTGGTGAATTTGTTTTATTTCAGCAACGAATAGCCGGCATATGCTTTATGAACGCTTCGGACAGATACAGAAGAGATTGAAGAAAGATTCAGGTCGCCAATCACTCCTGCTGGACTGGTTTACATCGTCCTCTATCAGCAAAAATTTGAACCAATTTTTTTTCTGCACCAAAAAAAAAACCCTTTATGAGAATAACTTTTTTTTTCAAACAGCATTGAAAAAAGCTGTTGATTCCTTAAATTTTTAGGCATTCTTAAACTACTTACGATTCTATGGAACACCCTGTAAATGGGGAAACTGAAACGGCGAATCACTCACGGCCCAGTTTGACTCGTGTTAGTTCCGGGGCTGACAGACACTGCTCTAAACTGCATTTCTGTTAATTCTGGCCTATCTGACACCAAGAATTAGTATTATTAGGCTGAAGGTGGAGTGGGAGGGGCTAGGTTAAAACTCTCGTCCATGAATCCAGACCTAGGGTGTCTGTCTTATCTCATCTCATATTATTCGCCCGCAGTCTGAGCCTCTCTTTTAATTCTCCACCAACAACTAAAACTCAAAGTCGAATTTATATATAACGACAAGGGATCACAAAAGTTCAGACTAATAAGAATTATTATGGGGAGGGGGGGGGGCACACACATATAGATGTACTAGAAGTCTTCAGCCCAGGGGCGCAGCAAAATCCCTATGTCTGAAGTCTTTGCTCCAGCAGGATGCTGGGGGCTTTGACGAATCCAGTACGTAGTATCCGGACGGAATTTGATTTCAACGCAAGTATGACGGGTAAATAAAAATAAAAACTGTATTATTTATAACGACTTTGTTAAGTGCCTACCACAACCACTTGAACCGGTTTTATGAAATTTTTCAGCTTTTAGGCGGCGGTGGCGGAGGCGACGATGATTAATGATCCTCGGGATAGAAGATGGTGTACGCAGTCGATTTCAATCATCAGCACTTGTTCAATAAAATTGATTGATTGCCATTTCATTGTGTTTCCTTTGATTTTCTGCGTTTATGTTCATCTATGTATTCAATTTGCATATCACTTACGCGGGCGGGCGGGCAGGTCCGTTTATTGTGAAAATCATAGCTTATATGAATGACCAATGTTTTCTTAACGCAAGGGCCTACCTGGACATAGTCCGGGAGGATGCAAACGGCTGCTGATCAGCCGCACAAAAATGTGATCTGGTTGGAATTTTTGAGAATTTGCCTGATGGGGCTTCAGGCAAATCACTTGCTCCGGAGGCCACCATGATCCCTTAACCCTTTCAGCGGCAATCCCGAGATATATCGTCAAACTTGATCTGCTTTATTTCAGTCAACGTGAAAAATCTCGGCTCCTAAAAACGCGTTGAAGTTGTTTTTACTTTAAAATAAGTTTTCTATTTCGCCTTCCCCCCCCCCCTTCAATCAATCAACTGCGAGTGGGCAGAGTCAGCCTTTATTCAAGGTAAGATGAGGAGCGAGAAAACAAAGAAAAAGAAAATACGCTCAATATTAATAGTAATTTTTCCTTCCTTAAAAAATTAACATCTCAAATGCTAAATATCTTCACAACATCCAGTCTTCTGTATATCTTGTATTAACAAGTGGAGAGCGACATTCATGTCATATATATAGCCATCTGGTAGCTCGTCGTCCATGAGCTATTAGCTGATCGGTTTCACCGTCCATTGCACGGTTCCGTTCGGCATATATACGCTCTAGCGAAGGAAAATCTCTATCTCCTCTGTAGCTTAGTGGTCAGAGCACTCGTCCGGCAATCGAGGGACCCGGGTTCGACTCCCGGTAGAGGCAGAGATGAGTTTTTCCTTCCTTAAAAAATTAACATCTAAAATAATAAATATCTTCACAACATCCAGTCTTCTGTATATCTTGTATTAATAGTAATGCAAAAAAAAAAAAAGGAGTGTTTCCCTCTTCCTTTAGAGAACCACACACGTTACGACAGGTGTTTTTGTATCATAGTGAGGGAAATAAAAATGATGGGCGGAAATTTTTCTTGTTGGGGGGGGGGGGGAGCAATTATATCAGCTTGCAATCGGGAAAAAAGTAATTCTTTTTGAAAATAAGTGGCAATTTGTGAAGGTTTCGCAATTTCAAATATGGCAGTTATAATGCAGGAAAATTTTAAAAAACGCTTAAAAGGTTAAAACCGCCTTGGAGTGGCCACGACTTTGGTAAAAATGGCCAGATATTTTTAAAAACTGATGATGTGTAAACCCTCCATAGTTCAACCTTATACAAACAAGTACTAAAAAAAATTACAAAATCGGATGTAAATTGTGTGTGGCGCTGTTAGAAAAGTTTTAATCAATACAAAACATCACAGCAATTTAATTACTTAGGGTGGATTTCCTTTTAATTAGATAAAATGGTTAAAATTAGTGGTAAAATACACAGTTTCCCTTTAATTTCCTGTTATCTATAAACTGATAAAATCTTGCTCAACAAAGTTGAAAATTGCGAATTTTATTTCCAATTCCTCTTAATTTTGTGCGATTTTATAAATCTCTGAACATGTTAAAATTTTCAGCAACTCTCGAAAAATGGCGCAGACAACGAATCAATTCTTTCTAGATAAAAAAAAGAAAAGTGTTTTACTTATACAGCCGTATTTTGTTTTAAAATGTCACCACTGCGGTGAAACCTCGATGTAACGATACCCTGAGAAACAAGAAAAAAATATCGTTGTAGAGGAATTATCGTTAGATCGAGAGGCAGACAACATCACGTGTACCCAATTTATGCTATTGTTCATCATGTTTTGTCGCACCACGGTCATTTCCTGCGCACGAGAGGGGCCTACAATTTTTTGCCGATTCCGAACGCGCAGCCGTTTTTTTTTATATACTTGCGGAGAGGTTGGTGTGTGTTAACCCCTCTGTGTGGGACTCTCTGCTGTAGCGATCTTTTCCTGTGGTCACGTCGCAGTTTTTGGTGAATCGGTGTGTCAGGAAAGTTTCTAACGTTTCTAACAAAGACGATCCGGGTATAGAACTCGCGACACCTCTAAACATCCTTTGGTAACTTAGGCGAGTATCTTATCGACCTGAGCCAGCACCTACTAGAGATAGAAGGCCTCTGCAGTCTGCTTGTAACGTCAGTAAGTAGTCCATTTTCCCCCAGAATATATTCAGGGGAAAAAATTCCCTGCTCGTGCCAGTATCATCGTTGTGAGGAAAAGAAATGATCGGGCTCAGAATTGGCGATTTCTATGCCCCACGTGAGCCAATCAGGAAGATTCTACGCCAAAATAAGAAGAAACAAAATAAGATGCTGTGCTTCAAAATGTGGCAAACTTGCTAGGTAGTCTGAATGACGTTTATCGCAAACAGTGCAGAGGTCTTCTATCTCTAGGAGGTGCTGCCTGAACCTTCTGTAGTAGAAAACTTCCGCGCGAAGCTCGTGACGTCACTGAAGCCATCCATTTCAAATATAGTCATTGGATATACTGCAAAAAAAAAGAAAAAAGTAAAGATTTCGCATACGTCGGGGACTGCTATATCCAATGACTACGGGTGAAATGGCTGACTTCAGTGACGCCAAAGCTTCGTGCCGAGGCTTTCTGCTTGCCTGAGCTACCCGCCCGGCTTTATTAAGATTCTTTCTAAATCTGCGTTGTTAGTACCATCAGAAGATGCTCCTTAAAGTGCCTATTAACAGTGAAAAACTAATTGTAATCAATTGGATTATAAATAATATTATAAGACACATTGCCCCTTTAAAGACGTTTACTCTATTGCACTTACATTTGTCTCACACAGAAAGTGTCAACACCAACACTTTCGGTGATCATTTGATGCAAAACACCGATGTTATGGCTGCCCTTGGAAGAATAAAAATAAGTGACGAGATTAAAACAGAGTTCGATACGACAATTTTGAGCGAAATTTGCAACAAATATCGTTTTAGGGGGTTTCAAAATATTTTAAAAATATTGTTACACAGGGATTTATCGTAGTAGAGGACATCGTTGTACCGGCAGTAGTTTAACATTGAGCTATAGGCAATACCATACTAGATTTGAACAAAAAAAATATCGTTGTAGAGCGATCTATCATTATATTGAGTATCGTTGTGTCGAGGTTTCACTGTACTACTGAACCATACATGCACTTTGCATACATTCCTCTACGGAATTTGGTACATGCCGCCGGAATGTGTGCTCTAAGTGTATGTGTGACTCTTAACATATTTATGTTGTCAAAATTGTGCTTTTTTCGTGTTCTTACTGGCGCTGCCATATTTGTATTCCATATTTTGGAGTAAAGATGGTAAATGTTTGAATTTTAATTTTCTGTCCGTATTATGTTGTAAGTCTGCCTGCTCTCTGCGGAGAGACTTTTTTTAAATGGGAACACGGCTCGCATTCACGCTTCAAAGTTGGAAAACTACAGAAAACCAACTTCAGCCGACTGAAATAAATGACACTAAAAGATCAACTTTCTAAAACACCAAAGAAAATTGGTGTAATGGTTTTTTTTGGGCCATGTATTTACCGTCTCTCTCCCAAAGATAGGCCTGGCAGGGCAATACCTCTTAGATAGCTTAGTAGACGTAGTATCTAGGAGGTATTGGGCAGGGGCCTAGCAATGGGACCTGGGGCATTCATTAGAGAGAGACGCCCACCAAATATCTCACACCAGGGAGCCTGGCTCTAGGTTGGGGGGGGGGGGGGAAGGGCATATATGGGTGATCACCAAGATTCTCGCGGGGAAAGGGAAAACTTTATAAATTCCCGCATTAAATATGCCCTACAACTTTTTCCTTATTACAGATAGAGGGAGCACTCTTTTATTTCACCTGCAAAGATCTGTTGTTTCTCTGCGAGCAGAATTTTGATATCTCGATATCTACGCGAAATGACGAAAATAAAATTCTATACAATATAGGTAATTTTTCTCTGCTTAGCAAAAAAAAAAACTGTAACAGTGAAGTATTCTCAATCATTTTCAGACTTTGAACATCCATACTTTGCAAACTTATTTACCTTTTTACCAAAAAATTTTACTTTTCTTGTTCATAACCAATAAACGGGGAAAAATTGAATTTCGGCAGTAAAAATTCTGTAGAAAATATTGAAAATGAGCGTACAGTATTTTTACTTTGAGTACATATTATATAGAATGTAAAACGTCATTGCAATGGAACTACTGCTGTCACCTATTAAGTAAAAAATGCAGCTATTGTTATTCTTTGATTGTAATTGATGACCGGTTTTTGATTAGTGTGCCGCATTGAAAAACTCAACACAATATAATATTGACAAATATTTTTTTAACAATAATAGTTGAATTGTCAAGTTTGCTTCGAAATTTTAAAAGTTGTTATTTGTGTGTGGTAAACTAACATTAGTAAGATGCGCAAGAGTGGCTCAAAATATCTTCGGCATTTCAAAATTGTAATCACGGAAATTATAGATTAGACAATTCGGTTACAATTCACCTTGTATTACTGTTTAAAAAATATTTGTCAATTTCATAGTATATTGACTTATTAATTTTAATGAAACGCTTTTGAATTTGTTGTTTGATAGATGACAGCAGTAGTTCCATTTCAGTGATTTTTCTTTTATATACACACACACACGCGCACAGGCTTATTACTTAATTCCTGTTGCCGCATTTTACTGGCAAACCGTTTATTCCAGAAGCATACTTCCAATTATAGAAAAAGTATCCAAAGAACGTATCTAGAACTCCGATACGTCATTTATGTTGCAAGGGGTTGTATAGTTATCGAAATAAGAAAATTAACGGGTTTTTATGCGGGAACCCTGTCTTCAAAAACCAAATTAGAAAGTTGTTTTCATGTCTCTCATGAGGTAAAAAAAAATTCCAAGTGTCTAAGTGCAATATTCACCGAGACATTCCAATTCACTAATGCACTTCCAAGTGCACTATTCGCAGAGATATTTCAATTCAGAAATTGGAGGAAAGTTGGGAAAAACCAGAATAAAAAACTAACGGACAACGCTTATTTCCCTGATTTATGCTGTTCTTCCAATCTGCTGTTTTTTTTAAACATTATCTCGTTAAAATTCAAAATAAAGAACAGCTTTTCGAGTATTAGTATATAACAAGAAAGATTTTTCTCTTTGAAAGCTCTCCGGGTTCCGGGATTTTCAAGGGTTCCATGGCGTTGGGTCATGCGAAACCCCCCAAAAAATGCTGTCACGGAAATACCAGGGTTCGGCGGAACAACTGTTGTAAACCCACGCATTAGACTACTATCGGTACTACCAAAGCTTCTAACAAGTAGGAAATGCTTACTTTGTTTCTATAACAAACATTACACAGAAACGAACTTCACGGTAGGCTTACAGCACATACAGTCACAGCAGCATGGAACAGGTCTTCGACCACCTGCTTGTATTTCTTCATTGAGACAGAGCGACGTGCCATGATCTGGTTAGAAGGTAGGAGTTGTACGTCTGAAAATCTGAGCAATACATATTTATTTTGTGCCGTTTTCCATTTTTCAAATTACGAATGAAACGCTTGAATCAATATTTATTACTTTCGAATTTTGTCGGGCTGCCACAAAATGTAAAAAGAATTTTTCATCGAAAACCAGTGAAAATCGTAGATTTTTCCTCGAATCCAGTTTTTTCAATTTATTGAAAGGATTTATTTATATCAAGATTCAAAGAATAAATGCTATCGTATAATCGGAACTCGGCCTATCGACGAGAACGCGATGCCACTTTGTTTAAAGCAGCTGTACATTGTGAGCACTCATCAAGTAAATATTATATTTTTTTAAATATTGATCTTATTATCATTCCGCGCTAATCGTATTTACATCTTATTACGTGCATTTTTATGACTCTTATTAAGGCTTCATGTCTGTAAACACGATTCAAAGAAAAACAAGAGACACGTGGACATACGGACGGTTCACGTATTGTGTGCACAGCCACCCCATCTTTTTATCCCTCCTCCCTTATCAATCAAAGGAATACTTTATATGAAATGCGACGAGAGCTTTTCGATTTGTCGTAAGAACGTACAGCCAACCGAATACTCGCAGCACCATGAAGTTCGTCTCCGTCGTATTTTCTGTTGCCATGTTGGCAGCCTTGAGCTTCCAAGGTGAGCAAATCCGATTTTATATATGACGAAAAAAGTATAAAGAGAAATACAGGACTGTAGGGATATGCTATTGATTATAGTTCTCCAAGAACTAGATTTGACTTCGAAACGCCCTTCGGAAAAGGGATCTACTGTATTGTGGAGAAAAACCAGTATTATTTCCATACCTTCTCAAAATGTGCTGCTATCTACCGGGGGTGGGGGAGAGAATACGTAGTCATTGAATTTGAATTTATTCGATGATTTTTCGAAGAAAAAATTTTTCTTTGATGAACTCGTCTAGCCTTTGCGTTGCGCCGGATGCCAAATGTCACTGAACTAAATTAAATTAGATTAAAACGCTTCTTCTCCAAGATTAAATACGCTTTTTGGAAACAAACAGAAGAATCGTCAAAAGACTATACCCAGTAGACTATACAGACAATACCTATATGATGCTTTCCGAATAATTCGCAAATGAATTTAAGAACAAATAGACCATGGAGTATGTGCATGTTCCGTGTCTATCCAAGTACACGGGAGCCATTCATTGAATAAGAACGAATAAAGATATTCAAATCTTATATTAGCGTAACCAGTGGTTATCTTGACTTCTCACATTTAAAAAAAAATTCAAATTTTTTTTGTACGTACCATCCCCTAACATCCAAGTTGTTGGCCTCCCCCTAACCGAAAGTTGTTGTCTATTTTAAGTCCAACATAAAAGATCCTATGTTTTCAACTTCAATACTCGCTGAGATATTCGAATTCAAAAATCGGAGAAAAGTTGGGAAAGCACAGCATAAATGAAAGAAAGGAGCGTTGTGTCCGTTAGCTTTTGCTGTTATTTTTCAACTCTTCTCCGATTTTTCAATTAAACATCACACAATGCATATTGCAGTTAAAAACAGGGGATTTTTTTTTTGTTGGGCTCAAAAAAGACAGAGCAACAACTTTCTACTAGGAAGTTAGAGGACAGAGGGACGGTACATAAATTTTGATTTTCCTTTTTGTGATTGACACCTGCTCTAGAAACTGGTACCGGGCAATTTTTGAACGCCTTTTGAGCAATTTTTAAATTGAAACTATACCTCTACGACGGACGGTTGATGAGGGCACACCTTGTATATTCATCTTCACATACAAATTTTTTCCAGAAATTTATTCCTAAATTTTATGTATAAAATAAATCATACTTTTCCCGGAGGCGCTTTCTCTTGGAAACCATCTTAAAAAATCCGCTGAAAGATCTACTTAAAGTGCTACCCTCCGATGAAAGCTGTCAAAGTTCACATTCGTCATATTTCGAACTAAGCCAGCCACTTAACTCCCTGAGGTAAAAAAATATTCTGCTGCGAGAAAAAGTAACCCACACATTTGTGGCACCAGCAGGGTGCTGTTGTGGTGCAGCAGGGTGAAAGGGTTAAACTTTCGGGATTTAGCCGCGAAGCCATTATCCGTGCAATATAAAAATAATGTTGAATTATGATTAAAAATTAATTATAAAAATAATTATTTAAATTTCCATTTTTTCTTAAAACTTATCATTCATTTTTTTAAAAGTGTTGAATAAATACAACTTATATTTTACGCATCTCTTTTTGTATTTGCAGTTTTGTTAGCTGCTCGTAAGTATTAAGAAATTTTTTGTTTTTAATGTATGACGGAAACATGGATTGAGCTTTCTTTATAAACAATATTTATTGACATGAATTGCATTTTTTATATCACCTCCACCATGAAAAGCCAAAGCACGACCAAAAACCTGCGATCAAAAACTTAAAAAAGTATAGTATTGAGTATAAATTATATCTAACTAACCTCAAAAACCCAATTAGAAAGTTGTTGAACTGTCCCTGCTGATGTCAACTAAAAAAAATTCCACGTTCCTGAGTGAAATATTCACAGATATTCGAATTCGAAAAACAGGAAAGTTTAGGAGAGAGAACAGCATTAAATGAGGATATAAAAGGTTTTCCCGTATTTAGAGAGAGCTGTTTCCCCCCACCAACTGTCCTCCGTTTTTCGAATTCGAATATTTCCTACAACGGTAAAATCTTCAAACATTACACTTCACTTATAGTTCGAAAAATACGTGGCGGATGGTAGCACTAAACAAGTATTACACAGAAACAAGCTTCACGTTAGGGTCACTACACGGTCACACATATACCAACATGTACCAATTGTACCTAGTAGTTCCACAGAGGAATATGGACGAGGTATATGTGTGGATTAGTAGTTCGAATATTAAATTCGAATATTAACTATAAAAATTCGAATATTTCAGCGAATACTGCACTTAGAAACGCGGAATTTTTTCCTGTTGCCATCAGAAGAGACAGGAAAACAATTTTCGAATTGGATTTTGGGGCAGACGGGGAAGGTATAAAAAGTTGTTTATTTTTATTTTAGTAACTACACGAGCCCTTGAGATATGAGTGACATATCTGAGTACTACATGTTATTTGGATAATTTTTCTAACTGGAAGTATGCCTCTAGGACCAACGGTTCGCCATACGCCCTGTTTGCTATACACCTTGTATAGCTCTGGGTCCACATCTCTTTCTCTCTCTCATGTAGAAAATTCAGCGAAACTTGCCATGCCAACAACCGTCATGATTAGCGGCCGTGTTCACCAACACCGTTTAAACTGCAATTGCACGTGAAAGGATTGAAGATCGAAACGGATTGGTTAAATTGAGGATTTTGCGACCCACCCTTTAAGTCATGTATGGTAACCCTTGACCAGCAGACCAAAATGTGGCCTTGAAGGTTATCTGATGTGGCTTGCCCCCTCAAACCTAATTTTCTAAAAATGAACTAAGCGGCATATTTACAAATCGCTTAAATGACCCGAGGCACAATTTCCAGAGCATTCAAGTGGCTCATGGGACATTTTTAGATCACTCAAGTACGCCTCAAAGATCACTTTCACATTTTCAAAGATCACTTTCACATTTTCAAAGATCACTTTCACATTTTCAAAGATCACTTTTACATTTTCAAAGATCACTTAAGTAACCCGCGACACAGTTCCAGAACACTTGAACGATCCGTGGCACATTTAGAGATCCCTTGAATGGCATGTGGCACAGTTTTAGAGCACTTAAGTGGCTCCCAGTGCGGTTCTACATCACTCAAGTTATCCGCGGAACATTCCCAGATTACTTAAGTGATTCGTGGCTTAATTACGGATCACTTGAGTGATACGTGGCATAGTTTCCGACGACTTAAGCTGCCCGGACGCATTTATCACTAAAGTGGCTCTGTAAGAGACATCAATAGGAAAAATGTTAGTTCAGGTGCCCAATAACTATCGAAAGGGTTTTTTTTTACGTTTTTTGCACACCGAATAAGATGTCATTTAGAATATTTCATATCTTCATAAAGGGTGGTTGATGACGCAAGCATCTTACCAACTCCCCCTCCCCCCTTGTTACCAAAAGTCAGCAAATCGGAACCCCCCCCCCCCACCATCGATGCTGACGTAATACTTGAATGACCCCATAGAGAGAAGATAGACTCACAATCACAAAAATGATGGCTGTCAGAAAACATGATATACCTGCTACTTTCACTTCTCATTCAGGAGATAGATGACGATTCTTAAACATAACGAGAATATAACAGAAGTCATAAATCATAAATACAATGAAAATGCAGTTAACATTCGTTATAACGACCATTCCATTACAACGACCGGTAGGACGAGTTCCAAATGTTTTCATAGAACGACTATAAGTTTTACTTTCGATACAACGAATCTCCCGATATATCGTCCGTTTCCGATTGGACGAAGGGGAGGGTCGTTATATCGAGCGTCGACTGTATCATAAATTAAATGATAATAGTTTGTTCAATTTTTTCCAACTGCAGCGGTGAGTGAAGCAATTTTATGTTTTTGTTGTTTTATTCACGGTCTAGAAATTAACGGTTTCTGTAGGAGTAATGGCAGATATCGAATAATACATTCTATTGCATACAAGGAAAATATGCGTTTTATGCGCGACTTCAAGAAATAAATGCATTAAATATTCAGTATTGCTTAACCGCCTTTACGATCACGGACGAAATATTTCATCCAAACACCAGTGGAATAAATTCATTCCAGTTCTCTGTGTTTTCTAATGTCTTTATTGTAAACCTATGAAACCGATTGATTTTTTCCTTAACGTTTTCTTACACTCCTGTTAGTGGGTCCCCCCCCCCCACGTATAATGTATGTTTCTAGTATATACAGGGTGATTATAGTAATTAAAGTCCCCATACTTCGTGTTAGACCATGGAAGAGGCATTTATGCAATTAAAAAAATCGTTCCATTTTTGACGACCGGGTGTTCACCACGTGGAGCTTCTTATTGAATTTTTCTTTTCTCCATGGTCCGTATTGTTTATTATACTAGGTTTCAATGATATGCGTCCACCAGAACGGGCGCTATATAGTTCTGAGTAGTTTCAGTATACTGACACTGCTCAGATATATGCAGCTCCCGTCGGTATACAGGACTACTCAGACCTATGAAACATCCATTCTAATGAAGGTATTCCATCGAAACCTGGTATACACGCTATATGGATCACGGAAGAAAGGAAAACTTGATAAAAGAAAGTACCACTTATTCACCGGGTGATCAAAAATTGAACTTTTTTATTGCATAAACATCTCTCCCATAGTCTCATTAAGATATCCTGAAAATTTGGATGTATTCGAATGAGTAATTTTTGAGAAAACTCTCACGCACACACGCACAGAGTACGGGAAATTTAATTATAATCACCCCTGTACATGTAAGAGCGAAAGAGAACACGTAGAGTGAGCGTGAGAAGAGATATCTACTATATACTCTCTTATCCACTTGTCTAAATATACTGTTTTTCCTCTCTTTTCTATTTATTTTTGTCTTCCTTTTCTTTTATTTTTTTCCTATTTCCCTCTCCCTTCTTTTTTATAACGTGCGCTTAGGTTAGGACAAGGTTGCCAGATTCATCGCCGATAAGTCAAATATCAAATAGAAATCATCAGAATTTGTTCTCAAAAGCCTGTACGTGAAGGATAGATTGTCACGTGATTTTAAATAATCTTTATTTTATCCGATTTCCATCCAGGATGTGAGTATTAATCAGTGCTGTGAGAGGACACCATAACCTTTACATTATGATGATCCTCTAAAATCGGAAATCGTTGTGACTTTTTTTATGCTGTTTCCTCGAATCTTATTTTTCTTTCGAACACACTTTCTTTTTGAATACTAAAGAATGGCGTAAGTATACAAGACATTTTTAAATTCTCTTTCATAAGCAGCATTCTGGTCTGATTGTTCTTCATGAAAGTAAGATAGCAGCCGAGTTCTGATTCGGATAAACGAACCGATAAGTCACAGAAGGGTTGTTCTCAACTTATTTCGTGCATTTCTGACACGAAAAAAGGAACAGATTTCGAACAAAACTGAAATATTATTTGGAGGAAAATGTCTAGGAAATTCCATACCATTCTCCGTTTTATTCCCCCTTCAATGCTAAGCGTTCATTTAATTAATTCATTAACCATTAATTTTTTTAAAAAGTAAATGAATATATTTTGTGTTTATAACACTGGAGACTATCATTATGCGATCTCGTGACAATTAATAAAGGTCGATCGTCAACAAGAGACACACAAAATTCTGTATCTTCTATATATATAAAATTGATTTTCTGTGTGTCTGTGTGTGTGTGTGTGTGTGTGTATGTTCTCTATACAAATCTACAATTTTAGATCGATCGTCGCCAAATTTTGCATATATACCAAATGGGACCCGACTTGAACGATAGGCCACTTTAAAATTTCGTCAGAGCAGGGCAAATGCCCCAAATGGGCAAAAAACTGTCCGGCAACAATGGTTTTTGGGCCTCAACAATCACTTTCCGAACGTTTACTTTGGTTACCGTGGTTCCGTAGCAATGCGTTTCAGACGTGTATATGCCTTTACAACGGTTTGTCACTTCTTTAATCCTGTTAGTATATGTATAATAGTTTATGTCTTTATAATGGTTTGCCAATTTTCAATATACTCTCAGTAATGAGGCTTTTTGAATAGACGTCATAATTTTATTTATTTATTTATTTATTATATACAAACCTGTGCAAGGCCAGTAGGCTCTAACTCCACAGGTGCACTATTCAAACAATCAATAAAATTGGAAAGAGACGGCAGGGAACATCAGTACACATTCATATACACGAATATATACGAAGAGAAAAATGCATAAAAGATGACGCCAATAAAAAAAAAAATAAAAAAAAAAAATCCCCGAACACAAAACAACAATAAAATAAACATGTTTACACAATAAAATTCAATATATAATCATCATCAGCATCGCTTTGAGAGTCAGGAAAAGGGTGATCCTCATAGAAATCAGTGCTAAAATTGTCGATTTTACTGTAGAAGTGCGGAAATTAGTGGGATTTTCCGCCCCATCAATAATTTTAAAAATTGTATTGAATTCTCGATTTTTGAAATATTCAGTTCGCTTAGAGATATACGAAGCCCAGGAGATTAAATATGAAGTAATTAGCCAAACCTATACTTTTGATTTGGATATTCGAGCAATATCATTGATTTCATTTATATCTTCTCAAGTATGAAAATTAATGTCTCCATATTGTCTCTTTTGATATTTATTTGCATAAATTCATGTGGGTTAGGATATTTTAAAATTAGTTACGAGCCCGTGAAAAGTGCATCGAAAAAATTCCACAGCTTTAACTAAAGATTTTTGGAAGCTGGAACAGACAGACGGATAACTTCAAGTTCGGGGGGGGGGCGGGATCGAAATACCTAGCGCCCCTTAAAAAAAGAAAAATATATATTCATTTCTACGTTTCTGTGTAAATCTATATTTGTTTATTTCATGAATCGCGCAGGTCGCCATATTGGTTAACTTGGACACGGTTTGTATGTCCCTCAAGAAAAAGAGAGGGAGATATCACGTGATCCAAAAAAGCCTCATCGAAGAAAATCAGGGCAGCGCCGGGTATTATAGCTAGTAATTATTATAAAGTAGAACCTCTGGATAATAGACGTCCACGAGACTCAATATTTTGTCCGCTAATGAGGAGTGTCCATTTGGGGGTAGTTAAATACATTGAAGCCCCCCAGATATTCTTCGAAAAGTGTCCGTTAACGAGGGTGTCCGCTAACTGGGAGTGTCCATCATGGGAGGTTCCACTGTAGTATCATGTCTGAAGATGTGCAGCATATTAGCGGTTAAGTGTACAAAAAAGAATATGCAAGACAAAAAAAACAACCATTTTTTTCCAAGAACATATTTATTGCTAAACCCTAGGATTCTGGGAATACGGATGATAAGAAATGTTGTATGTACAGGGTGTCCTGTAAGTGCTAATCCGGCCTTTATCTCATCAACCGTCCACAGTCAACATCTGTTGGAAGCTTTGATCTATACAGCGACAATTTTTACTGTATATCACTGGGGAATATGACACCACCCCAAATAATGCTCTCTAAGTTATATGCAGACAGATCCCAGTAGATCTTCAGCTCACCTACGAGGTTAAAACCGTTAATGTACGACTTAACGAAGATATCCAACCAGAAGACAAATTCTCGTAAATGAATATCATGGAAAACCAAATCACACGATGTACAGATAACCCGGCAGAAGATATTGCAATAGCACAAATACTTCTCCAATATATTCCAGAAACACGTGGAAGAATAATATACACGGATGGTTCCAAAACAACGAAGGAAGTGGGAGCAGCTTACAGCATATTCAGTGACAACGAAGAGAATCGTTACTGGATCTCTAAACTTCACGATCAGAATACAGTATTCAAAGCTGAAATGCTGGCCATCAAGAAAGCTGTAGAAGTGGCAACAATATTTCCGGATAATACCGCATTCAAAACAGACAGCCTGTCCTCTTTGAAAGCTCTCAAAGATCCACTCGCAATAAATCCAATGGCCCTTGAAGTTCGTAAGCTACTTATTCAGAACAGCAAAATACTTCTGTTCTGGATCAAAGCTCATAACAAAGATCCAGAAAATGATCTAGCTGACTTCCTCACAAAGCTGGCCACAAGGAAGGAACCCCGTATACCCTACCAATTCCTCGATCAGTATACAAAGGAAAGTGGATGCAAGAATCATTACGTCACTGTCAAGAAAGATAGGACACCGAAAGTACAGGACGTAAAATCCACGAAATTCTACCCCAAGTCAGTATGCAACACTTGCCATGGCTCAGAAACATCACCACTTTTTTACAGAGCACGGGCCATTCCTGGCCTATCTGTCAAGATTCAAGATTCAAAATAGTAGCCTCTGCGAGAAAGAGGGAAACAGTTTTCATTTCATCTCAGAGTGCCCCAAAACAACAGAGTTCCATTTTAAATTACCAGACCATGACAAGCTGACACTCTGGAAACGACACATCATCAGAAGTCCCGTGAATGCAAATCGCATATTAAAACTTGTTAAACATCTTGAAACATGCAAAACTGAATTCAGACGTCCAATTAACCGGACTGACGATTTCAACGACTCCGAATATACTGATTCAGAATCAAGACCAAAAATTCCTATCCAGCATCCCATGATGACAAGACTCAGGAGTAAAGAAAGATCAATCCAGTCAGCCCTTCGCCCCCCCCCCCTCCCTCGGAGATACCCTCTACATCTCAATTACAGCATCCAAACGTAAATGTACTTAGTTAATCTGTGTAAATTAGCGTGTGTTTGATCTTTCTTCTTTGGTATATAATATATTTTATTATTATTTCATTTTCTCTCATGTAATCCTGATTGTATCGTGCTCAATGTTTTCTGATGGATTGTTTCCATAGAATGTATATAATTATACGGTGAGAATAAGGTGTGTAACAAAATAAGAAAAATCTAAATTTTATACGGTCTCCCCTGTCCTTTAACTTCCTATTACAAAGTTTTTGCCTTGTCTCTCCTGATGCCAAAAAAATCTAAGTTACTAGGACTGAGATATTCGAATTCACTGAAATCGGAGAAAAGTTTGAAAATGATAGCGTAAATGAGGGAGAGAAGAAGCGTTGCTCGTTAGTTGCTGTTCTTTCATAACTTTTCTCCGATTTCTGAAATCAAATATCTCAGCGAATATTGCAATTGGGAACATATGATCTCTTTTGTTGGCATCGGGAGATACCCATAGTGCAACAACTTCCTAACTGGAAGTTAGAGGACGAGGGGACCATATAAAAATGTAGATTTTTTTATTTGGTGACACACTGTATTTTCACTCTAAAAACTGGTACAGGGTAATTTTTGAACGCCTTTTCAGCATTTTATAAATTGGAATCATACCTCTACGATAGACGGTTGATGACATACAGGCCGCATTAGCACCTACAGAACACCCTGTATATTCAGAACCATTACAAAAAAAAAGTACTATTTTTCATAATGTGAGTATTAATTTATACATTGTTTTACGCGGAACAGCAAGTAAGTGCGAACGAAATTTATATTTTTGAAGAATGTAGGAACATAAGCATCGTGTTCTGAAAGCAATCGTTTGCAACCGAAATTTTTGTTCCTTTCTGATAAAGATGAAAAATTTTTAAACCACTTCTGGTTATTCTTTCATGAATTCAGGACGTAAGTATTATATGTACATTATATAACATATGTGTATTATATGTTGCATTTATATGTACATGCAGTGCATATGCAGTATCTACACGCAGGAACACACGCAATATACAGATTTGTGAAGATTCCCCGATAGTGTCTCTGAATATAGCTTTATCGTCGGAACTGGACTATAAGGCCACGCACACACATAGTGCGGTGACCAAGATATACAGGAGTGTGTAATACGGGAGTAGTGGTGAAAACAATTACATTGTTTTATTATAGAGCCCACATATTCTCGAGAAGTGAGGTGAAAGAAAGAAAAAAGCCACTCAACGAGATGCGCGATTTGACCAAACCTGCTTGTTTTTTACCTTGATCTGCTCATTGGTTCGTTTCTCATTTTTTTCTTTCCCTCTTCTGTGGAAGGATCATCATCATCATCATCACACCCTCACATTTCAGAACCCCTCCGGTCATATATATTTCCTTTATCCTCCTCTTTTACCATGTGCGGACACGTGTCTTCCCCCACCTCTATGCATCTTTTTCTTCATAGTCGCGATTCTTGTAACTTGTACTTCTTCGCTTCACTATGAGCGCATTTCATTGAAAACTTCAAGTATGAAATTCGTAGAATAATTCACTGTTGTCAAAAGACTTTTGAGCGCTACTGTATACTTAGAGACCCCTCATGTTACATAGCAAAATGGTTGTCTCGATAATCTCTATCAGAATCTCTAAAATATCTGACGCTGCGTACAAATTGGAGAACCCTATATACATTGAATTTCATGTAATAATTTCTATTAAGCCTCGGTCATATCATATTCACGAACTTTCCAACTCACAGATCGTAAGTATTTATTCAGCTTTAAATTGAGATGATAATCACACTCTAAATATTCCAACTTAGGGACAATTCGCTAGAGGGCTGTGGGTAAATCAATTTCTCTGTCCAGTCGGTTCCAAACTGTGGACCATCGACCACCGAAGCGCATAAAATTACACGTTGTCATCGGCTATGCTGATATTTAGATTTAGCTCGTTTGTACTCGTCAGCGAGATATGCTGAGGCGACGCATTAGCGGGGAGATTGATTCACTTCGGGAATCGCATTTCGAAGCATCCATGTGCACACTTGTTACTAGGCAATGTACCGCGTTGAACAATATCTTCAGAGATCACGAAATAAATATACAGGGTGGGCGAAAAGTCATGGATGTATTTTCAAAATTAACCCCTTTACGATAAGGGACATATTATTGCGTCCAAATGCAAGGCAAATAAATTCAGTGTAGCTGGCTGTTTCTTCCACCTCTTTTTTCCTCATTGCGAAGCTTTATTGTAACCCTATGAAACAAATTTGTTTGTGTGTTTTTCCCCTCTCTGTTCGCTTCACCTTCCCCCCTCCTTCTATGTGTTACGTCGAGATTTTCCTGATACAGCGCCCTCTGTCAGTGGAATTGTGAACTTTGTTTTATCTATCAAGGAAAGAAAAAATCTAGGCCATGACAAGTTTTTATGTCGATGGGTTAATTTTCAGATTATGTCCAGGACTTCATGCCCACCCCGTACATCTATTTATATGCGTGGTGAATGCATATAATTATCTAAAGATGGGGTCTTCAACCCATCACCTAATGGCTAAATGTGGCCTTTTGAGCTTTTTGCAGTTTCCCGCCGACCAATTTTAGAAAATAGCTAACTTTACATAGAAAAACGATGAAACTCCAAAAAAAATAATTCATTTAAGAGCTCTGGTCACTGGAATCTGTAATGCTGTAGTTAAAGAACTGTGAGTTATAATTTCCATATTCAGTAATAATGATGTGCATTTCATACATTAAAAGGGCCGTCATAACGAACTCGGTGGACCCGGCGCCAAAACAGTTTTTGACGTCTATGATTTCATATAGGCTACATATTTCGAGAGACCTAATTCGCGCCATCCAAAAAGGGGAAAATTACAGAATTAATAGAAATTCTAAAAAACGCCTTAATGAAAGAAAATAATTTCATAATTAATGAAAAAGTAATTGCATAATTATTGAAAAAGTAATTGCATAATTATTGAAAAAGTAATTGCATAATTATTGAAAAAGTAATTGCATAATTATTGAAAAAGTAATTGCATAATTATTGAAAAAGTAATTGCATAATTATTGAAAAAGTAATTGCATAATTATTGAAAAAGTAATTGCATAATTATTGAAAAAGTAATTGCATAATTATTGAAAAAGTAATTGCATAATTGTTGAAAAAAATAATTGCAGAAGAATTGAATGTCTATGATTAATGAAAAAAGTAGTTACAGAATTACTGAAGGAAATAATTTCAGCTCTACTGATTCTCCGCAGAGAGCAGGCAGACCTACAACACGATACTGATGTAGCATAAAAATTCAAGCTTTTCCAACTTTACTTCACAACATGTAAGGCAGATGGCAGCATGAACACGAAACAAGCGCAACTCGAGAACATAAATACGTTAGGGCCACAACTAGGGAAAGGGGGGGGGGGGAAACAGGTGGATCTGGTGCTCCAGAAGGGGGCGTCGAATTCACCCTTTAACTGCTTCTTCTACATTACAAGGGGCGCACAAAATGCCGACTTGCCCAGGATAACAAATGATCTAGTTGCGGCCCTGTTCCGGCATGTGCCGATTCGTTAGAAATTCCGTAGAGGAATGTGTACGAGGTGCATCTACGGTTAAGTAGTAGTAGTGGTACAACTGATAGAAATAATTTCAGAATTATTGGGATCAGAATTGTTAAGAGTAATTTTATAGTAGTTAAAACTAATAATTCAAGAAAAATATTAACAATTTTTGAAAGAAATAATTCCAGAATTGATGAGAATTTAAAATGAATAAAAATTTAAAGTTAATAAAAATGTATAATTAATGAATATTTAAAATTAGTGAAACAAATAATTTCAGATTTATCAAGCAAATTTCATATTAAATAAAATAAGTAATTGATTAAAAAGAAATAATTCATTGAAAATAATTAATTAATTCATGAATTAATGAATGAAAGGAAGTTATTTGAGGAAAAAAAAATTGAGAATTTTATAAAAGAAATTAATTTAAAGTACAAACAATTGTTCAATAATTTGAGGAACCCTGTTTAATAACGTGGCACGACTTGGTGGCCCCGCGGGGTTCGTGGAAAAGTTTAATTTATCCCGCAATGTCTGAAATGTTGAAGACCCCTGATCTAAAGGTATGAAGATCAATCGAAATAGAAAATTTTCTCTTCCTCTGCGTAACCGCATACAGAATATAATAATTACGAAATTACAGAGAAATTGAATTTTGTGGATGTTATGCCGAAACTAATATTTGGGAAGAAAAGTGATTTTGTCTTCTCCGGGAATCACTTTTCTTTCCAAATATTAGTTTCGACATGACATCCAGAAAACAATTCCTCAGTATATTTCGGTCCAAAAAAAAAAAATATCATCTTTTAATACAGAATTACATATTGACATGAAAATAATAATTAAAATAATTAGTGATGGTCCGTCATGAAAACAATTTTATATTAAACGGAAAATTCAGCTCTGATAACGGTGTTTCCATGGAATGATAATCCTAGAGAAGTAGAAAACTAAGGGGAGAAATATAAAACTGATTTGAAATAAAATTAATAAAAAATTTAAAAGATTCGATTTTAAATAGCGAAATTAAATTTTTTATACGCCACTTAATCAGATAAAATAAACAATTAATAAAATTTGCGCCTTTTATCATCTGCACAGAAATTTCTCCGAAAATATTGAATGGAAATTCGTCGAGATATTGATGATCAAAATTCTTGATTTTTGTCAATTTTCGAATGTTGAAAAAAAGTTTTCAAACAGTAAATTTTAAATCACAAAAATTACAAAAATTGAGGATTACAATAATCGATATCTCGATGAATTTCTTGATGTAACAAAGAAAAGTGCAATTCCTGCTCTAGTTGGCATTTTTTATAGGGGAGGGGAGGGCGTATAAAAATTCTAATTTTTTAATTTCCCTTAATTCTAATTTTTAAATTTCCCTTAATTCTAATTTTTTAATTTCCCTTAATTCTAATTTTTAAATTTCCCTTAATTCTAATTTTTAAATTTCCCTTAATTCTAATTTTTATATTTCCCTTAATTCTGCTTTTTAAATTTCACTTAATTCTAATTTTTAAATTTCCCTTAATTCTAATTTTTAAATTTCACTTAATTGTAATTTTTAAATTTCCCTTAATTCTAATTTTTAAATTTCACTTAATTATACTTTTTAAATTTCCCTTAATTTCAATATTTAAATTTCCCTTTATTGTAATTTTTAAATTTCCATTAATTAATTATTTGATACCGTAGGTGATGTAGTGATTAAGTTCAAACATTTGAGTGAAAAATAACCATTGATATTGATTATTCATCTCTTGTAGTGGGTAAGTAACGGTCAAATATGCTACGATATTTTCCTCGGAGTTAGAAAATTTACCGAATTTTTTTCGTGATTTATTCAATTGAATCGTGGTTATTCGTTTCAATGTCGTGTCGCCTCAGTTTTTATGAATAATTAATCTTTTAATACAGTTCGCAATAGTAGGAGGAGCGCGGGGCGTCTTTTATCATACGTATCCCGTATAATGCATGAAATACCGATACATTCGTAAATAGTTTGAAATTCGTGAAAATTAGAGGAATTTGTGTATTTGAATGCGGTTTGCGAAAAAGTTGTTCTCACGAAGGATTTTTTTTTTTGGTGTGCACAAAAAAATAGTTCAAATTTTCGTCTATAGAGAGCATTGTACGAAAGCAAATCATGGGAAATATGTAATGAGTAGTCCTAAGAAATGCATGCTATACGTTTTTCATTAATAAAATCATTTTTAAATGTTCAAATCGTTTTTTTTGCTAAAAAAAATTCCCTCTCCGTGAGAATGACTTCTAGTAGACTCCATTTAAATTTTTCAAATCCTTCAATTTTTACGAATTTTTAAACTATTTACGACTTTATGGGACACTCTGTACTTAACGGCCAAGGAATACCCATTCCATTCATACTCTGGAAATTCGATTCGATAAACCAATAGCCGTTATATCTTCTCAGTCAGAATGAAATAGTATGTAGCTGCCAATGTCAGGAATTCACAATACTTCTACAGCCGGGTAGTATAGTGAACAGTTCAGCAAACACGATTCCCGACACCGGAAGATACAGAAGCGCTTACCAATAACAAGGAACTATATAGAGGCAAGAGAACAATTGGATTTAGTCACCCACTACACGGACAATCTCAACACCTCAGGCACGCACCGAAGAGGTACTTAGACCCGAGATAAGAGAGAAGAGATATACCATCAAGAAGATAAAGACCTCACATAGTAGTCGGAGTCATCTATCTCCTGGTCAGGAAATGTCTGAAATCCACCGAGGCAATCGGATTTCAGTAAATAAGCATTCATATTACGGTTAGTGGAGAGATATGTAAAGGTATTCCAGCAATATCCAGATATTTGACCCACATTTGCGTGGTGATTGTCCACTTTTTCCCTCTTTAAATACAGAGGAAAAAACATATTATATGATAACGATAGCAGTAATAATTATTATTGTTTTAATTGCGAGCAGAAGTAAGTACTGAATGGCATTGATGTGTGAAATTAGAAGTGAATTGATACTTCGTCGAACCCGTGTAAGGCCGGGATTGCACTGTAAAAGTTTGATAAAAGTTATTTTATAGAACTAGGAAAAAAAATTCAACCAATAATCGTACCGGTTACATTCACGCAAATGCAACTGATAGTCTTATTAGCTGCACTTTTTAAATTTTATAAAGTAACTTTTATCAAACTTTTATAGTGTAATGTCGGCCTAAGAATTAATGCATTAGGTCGGGATTACACTATAATAATTTTGTAAAGTTATTTTTATAAAACTTGAAAAATTCAACCAATGAGCAAATACAAATACAACGCCACAACAGGCAAATTGCCCAACGAGGTGGCTGACTTAGAACATCATGGATCCCCGAGCCCACACCCCCCCCCCCGCGGAACCCCCAACGAATCGGTACATGCGGGAATGTGGGTGTACGTGTAGTGCAACCTGACGTAAAGTTTTGTTTCTGTGTAATACTTGTTATGTGTAGTGCTGTCATCTGCCACCAGTCTAACTATGAGTGAAGTGTTATGATTGAATGATTTATCGTTGTAGGACTGTTGCTCTCTGTGGCGAGACTTTTTAACGGTGAGATCGGCTCGCATTTGCGCCTTGAAGTTGGGAACCACAGAAAACCAACATCAGCTGACCACCACTGTGGGGTTCGAACCCGGATCCTCGCATCGCGAGTCCGTCACTATAAAGGAGTTCAATCAAATCAGTTACATTCGAGCGAATGTAACCAATAGGCTTATTGGTTGTTGTTTTTTTTTTCAAGTTTTGTAAAGGATCTTTTATCATACTTTTATAGTGTAATGCCGGCATTGGTCTTCCAAAGAGGAGATTGGCATTCCGAAAACCCATTAAAACGTAGGGTGTCTTTCGCTGAGGAAAAATTCTCTATAACTAGTACGCCGTCTTGGCGCCGATCGGTTTTTGTCGCCAAGTCACTACTACCGTGTCCTTAGTTCCGTCCATCTTTGGCACTAGTAAAGCATTTTTATAGGATGCCAAAATATCAAGACGCCAGTCGAAACAAATTCGATTTGAAAGAACCGCTAAACTGGTTCTCAAGATCGCTCTTCCTACGGAGCCAGGAAAGCCGCTGAAAGACGGGCGGACTGATCATTCATTTATCCTTTGAGCGGCAAAACCTTATTTTTAAAGTTAACCTTATCATGAAAGTGATGTCTAACCGTTGAATAAAGCAGGATAGGGATCAAAGATTCGCTCTATGGGTAATACTGACGCCACATTTCGCTTAAAGTCACCCTGAAGTTACAAGGAGCTACCTAAAAATAAGGAATAGAATCGTCCGATATATGCCCCGTGACATATCCATAGACTAAAGATAGATATTATTCTAACTCTGTGGACATATCTAAGTCCATTCCTGGTCTTGGAGGGCTATAAGAGATCATCTTATTTCTTAGAATACGATGTGATCTAAATGTCTGTCCTCTGCTCAAATTTTTCCACCTTAACCATTTGTACAGCGAGCTTGCTTGAGGCTATCATATTTTGGCATTATATTTCGATTATAACCATATTATATGTGAAAATATTTTCTAAAATAGCATGTAAGTATTTATTTATGTGTAGATCGAGGTACACATTTCCAGGTCCCTTCTTTTTTCACACATAAAGAAATTCGACTCCTCTTAAAAATTTGTTTCCCCCTCCTCCCCCTTCCATTGAGCCATACTCTGCGCTGCGAGTGATCTGTGTTCCGTGTGACCAAGATAAATCTAACAATACTATGAGCAACCAAATCCTTTTCCATTCACTTGAAAAAAACCTATTATTGAGAGATCTCTTCATGTGTGTGAATAGATAAATATTTTCGTGAGATTTCTCTCTCTCTCTCTTTATATTTTAGCCCCCCCCCCTACTTCAGTATCAAAAGTAGAAGAACTTCGCCGTTCAGCTCTTAATATAATTTTGAATATCAAAATGCAATTGATGAATCCGTTGCGAAACAGCCAGATATTCCTAGGCACTTTAAAGTGCATCTCTGGGAATTAGTCTTCATTGGTATTTTCAATGTGCGCAATGTTATTCCCAGGATGTCACGTGGCGCATCTCCTCAGCCAATCTCGTGGCATTCTAAAGCGCAGCGCCACACTTTTTCCGGGATTTCCTCTACTAGACGCTTTTTTGTCTACGACTAGCTGGATGTCCCCGTTTTCGTCTCAATAAATTACAGAAGGTTTTTTTAATAACTTCAAGTTTCTCTGACTTGAAAAATAATTCGACTTACGGAACTCAAGTCGGAAAGTGGCTTAATATTCATATAGAGAGAAATTCAAAAATGAAAACACTTGCAACTGAGGTGTTTAAACTTTGATATGGGAACTGAAAGGTGTGAAGATTAACTAAAAAAAAAATGCAGTCTTTTACTTCCTTTCAATATAAACAAAAATGAATAATAAGCCAAACCTACATTAAAGGGACTGGATGAAAATCGCTAGCAATTGAAGTATAAGGTAAGGACCGGTACACTATTGTAGAAGTGAAAAATTAAAAAGTATTTGGTATATATCAGAGCACAAAAATAATTAACTTACTCGTACAAAGTACGTTATTTCCTTGCTTGCTCGTAGCACGTTTTTCCCCAGGTCACACAGAGCATGTTTTTCCCCAGATCACACAGAGCACGTTTCCCCCCAGGTCACACAGAGCACGTTTTTTTTTCCTTATCTACTCAGAGCGCGTGTTTTCCTAGTCAGGTAAAGCACTGTTTTTCCCTTGGATCGCACAGAATACGTCCCCCCCCCCCACTTGAGTCGCTCAGAGCACGTTTTATTCCCTTCTTCCACACATAGAGCAGGCTTCTCCCCCTTTTGTCACACAGGACACGTTCATTTTCCTTTGTCACATAGAGCACTTTTTTTTTGGTCGCTCAGAGCATGATTTTCGCCTTTGTCATACAGAACATTTTTTTCTTGGTCGCGCGCACACACACAGAGTAGTTTTTTCTTTTTTCACCCAAAGCATGTTGTTTACTTATGCGCTCAGAGCACGTAACCGGAATAGCCGGACTTAGGTCTTTATAAGGAATAGGACCTATGAATATTTTGAAATTTTCTTTTAACTTTCGTTTTGTTCTGAAACGCATCCCCCCCCCAGCGACTTCTTATGGATTCCCCCCGGGGTCATGCATGGACCATCCTACCCTACTACCTTAGATCAATGTTTCTCAATCCGGAGCCATATGGCCCCCTTGCGGTCCTGGGATATTTTAGGGAGGGAGGGCACTGGTGAAAATCAGATGAAAGAGGAGCACGACACAGTTGGATTCACGGAGGCCTACGGAGAGTTTTGAAGAATTAGAGTGTTCATGAGAAATATGGTGAGACAAAATGTTAGTACTTTCAGATTCCAGCAGAGCTGTTCATACAATCAGGGCCGTCTTATTAAACTGGTCCATGTTGGCATGGCCCGGGGCCTCATATCCATGAAGAGCCGACATGATGAGATCTGCATCTGAAACTATAATTTTCGAGTGTAAGTATGTACAAATGTTAGCTCTCCAGCTAAGTATGGGATCTCTAGAACATCACTTCTCCCAGAGATACATGAAGTTATGAAGTTGAGACGGAAATGGACACAAAAGGAAGCTTACTGAACTCTATACCCAGGATAGGTGTGGACCCAGGACAGGTAGATATGTCAGGAGAGTCAATTGTAGATTCGTTAGATTGTCTCATATTTTACACGGGAATTCAATGCTGCTCTTAGGAGGGATGATCACCCAACTTCTGGATCCGTGCCTGGACCAAGGTTACAGAAAGATCGATCTCATTTATACAATTTTTGTTCATAAAAATTTGGTTTTGATTAAATTCAAATCAATATGTAGAATAATCTCAAACTGGGATGAATGAAGGTAGGGGACTCTAGATAAGACAGGAACGGGGGGGGGGGGGGCACAAGAAGAAAATATTGCCAAAATTGGTCATGAGCTGAAAAAGGTTGAGAAAAAGTACTGCCTTAGACCCCCCCCCCCCCAGTAGGTCAATATGCAGTACGCATTCTCACGTACGTTCACAAATTGGATGAGAGATATGTAGGGGCAGAATTAAGTTAAATAAAACATTGATACATACAGAACTACTATCAATATTGATAGAATATTAATAGTAGTACTGTATGTATACACTCGGGCCTATTGTGATTTCAAAAATAGATGAAATTACTCGGTTGCAATTGCTGAACTCATCCACGTTGACTATTCGCACTGAAAAAGGCTGTAAGTAGATGGAAAATTATTTATCTCCTTTTTTTGCAAAATGAAAAACTCCTGAATACGGCATTAGAAATTCACGAAGGAGAGCGACTGACGTTTACTATGAGAACGCATTTCTCTCTCGGAAATATTCTCAAAATTTCAAAGCGCTTCTCAAATAAATAATCTCGAAAGGAGAGAAATACAGTAATTGGTTTTTCGGTTATGTTTTGTTTGGTTTTTGTTCATTATGCAAAACAATGTCGGTATTATATATATATATATATATATATATATATATATATATATATATATATATATACTATTATGAAAAGGCGAAAGATAAGAAGTTATTGAAAAATTAAAAAAGGAAAAATATGGATCAATGAGGAGGTCGTTCTCAAGGGGAAACCCCCCACATTGCTCCAAACTGCAAAAATGTTTTAAGCCTAATGAGCAAAATTACCATCAGTTCCCCCGACATTTTTGAGATAAACAAGCTTTGGAAGTCAAACAGCAAAAATGAGAGTACACAATTAGAATCAAGATATGAAATAACAAATGAGTTAAGAATACAAAAATATATATACACAAAGTACGTTAAAAATTGAAAAATTAGAAAACTTGAAGAAAAACATACCAAGAGTAAGACTCTTTTTAAAGCGTGCCGCCTGAATTGACTATAAGGAAAATGTGGGTGAAATTTTGAAACCCAGAAAAGAAGATGGATATCCGTTGCCACTCAAGATATTTAAAAATTCAGAATATGCTTCTAAGAAATCCTTAGCATTATTGCAAGTTTTTTTAATTCTTAAAAGTTGTCCAAAAAATATATTTTCCAAAATTCTAATACTAATATTAGGATTGAAATTAGTCACAAAATTGACTTTAAATTGAAATTCTTTTGTCGAAAATACCGATAAAAGCTATGTTATTAGATAAGCAGATTTAAAACCCGGTGTTTATTTTCTTTATTTTAAGGAAGTAAGTACTGCCTCAGCACATTGATTGTGTATCACTTAGGCCGGTATTACACTGTAAAAGTTTGATAAAAGTCCTATTATAAAACTTGAAAAATGCAGCCAATAAGCTCAACGGTTGCATTTTCTAGAGTGTAACCAATAACCTTATTGGTTAGATTTTTCACGTTTTATAACAGGGATTTTATCAAACTTTTATAGTGTAATACCGGCCTTAGACGGGTGGTCGTTGATCCATTTCTATATATTCTTTCATGTGTATTGCATTCCACTGATGTTGAATTTTGTTTTGGTAGGACGTGAGTATAACATCGTGTGTTACTAAAAACAGTTTTCCGATATTCGTTGAGAAAATTTTTTTTTAATGAATAATTAATTCAATTTTTTTCCGTTCTTTTCAATAACGATGCCACGCTGCTTTAAGTGGGGTTGGTGTAGGCAAAATTTCTAACTATAAATTCCTCTATTTCCACTGAGTCTAACTGTGCTCGAGTTGTTTGTAGTACAAATTTTTGATAAATTATTAAAATATTTTAATATAAACTTCTGGCGGGCATTATATACGCCAATGTTTTCCATTAAAATATTCTTTGGGTTGTGTTTGAACATTTTTTCAAACACCACTTGTTCAAATGTCTTAAAAGTACGTGTCTCTCTCAACACTAAGGTGTAACCTACCGTAAAATGCCTACAAGGAGATGAAACGCTATAATTCTTTTCAATCTGCAGAATATTTCAAATTGAATTATCATTACAGTGCGTAAGTACAGCGTAGTGCACTTTTAGTACGTCTTTCAATGTGCATCAAAGTCGATTTTTTTGTTGTTATTTATATATATATACCAGTGCTTCCTGACCGTTTTCCGCCCATATTCCCTCCCCCTTTCAGACTATATTTTCTTCTCGTGGTTTCTTGTTCCATACAGGCGCCCCCTCCCCAGATCCATTCTACTTACTTAATTGTTTTCTTGTCAATATATTTATACCGAATTTTATCCAGACTAGTGTGCTAGGATTCAGCGACCGTTACTCTTTGAGAAAAAAAAGGGGGGATCAATACAGGGCCGTATACAGGTCCAGAACATCATTTGCCCTCGGGAAAAGTGATGTTCTGGGAAACAGAGGTGTATTTATTGTTTTGCCGCGTGTAGGTTGCACCAATTTTGCCGCACTTCTCCCATTTTAGTTTAGCTTTCTTAACTACTCTTTCCTCGAATTCGCTACCCCGTGCTATAACCCGCTTGGTCCCCCCACCACTTCTGCAAATCTCTGAAGTCACACCACTCGTGTCTCTAAAGTCACAGCTTTAGTCATTCATATGCTTGCACACCCTCTAGATCACTCCCTGACCTGGGCCCTTGCTCTGTAGGTCACTCGTTTGATCACTCACATGCTTGCTTACGCTCTAAGCTACTCTTTTTGCCCAATCAAGTGCTTGCACACAGTTTTGGTCACCCACATGTTTGCACACTGTTTCGGCCATTCACATGTTTGCACACTTCGAGTTCCGGTATCCGCCGGGACTCGAACCTAGGCTATCTTGCATTCCGGGGAACCATGCTACAATCTACACCACTGGAGACACGACCCTACCTTCCTTTATATGTATATAACTAATATCAATTGAAACGTTCGAATAATTTTATCAAGTCTGCCTGCGGACCACCTCTATTCCGCTGACCATAGGTTGAGAAACGCTGCTCTCCTCGGGCCATATGGTGCCTATGGGCAGTTCTACCGAATTTCGAAAGTAGTCAACACTTTTTCTCATCACATTTCAAGTCAAGGGATTCATTTTTCTTCACATCTGAATTTCTTTTTTTTTCACAGCTCTTTCTGTCCCTCTTCAAGAAACTGTCTGAGTCCTCTCCCCCATCTTGATTTTCATCCTCAGCTTCTTAGAATAATCCAGGACCGCAAAAAGGCCATATGATCCCCCGGTTGAGAAACACTGATATATATGTTACTGCCAAAGCCCGAAATAGGCCAATTCGCGACGGGGCCGGCCACTTCGTGAATTGGCCAATTTCTGAATATCGGACATTGGCCAAGATAACCATGTTAAGATAACCAGTTCGCGAACTGGTCGGTGATCCCTGGTCAAAGTCCGATAACATGACATGATTCGAGATCATCGTCAAATTGGCGTACTTTTTCGTGATAATATGTCGACGTTAGTTATGGCAACCCATCAAACCGCAGTTACAATGCGGTAATCTTCTTTTTTTTTCCAAAATTTTTCGGAAAAAACTATATGTTTATATAATTATTTTTATAGTTTTTCCTCTCAAATTTCACTTTTTTTCTCGTCTCATGGTGCTAATGCGATACAGCTACTATATACAGACATGTATCACACGTTGGCGATCAAAAACAATGGATTTGGTTCCTACATGGCCGTTTTACATCAGCAAATCGAGCTTTGGCCAGGGATCTGCGGCCACTTCACGAAATGGCCGGCCATAGTCCGAATCATTTCTGAAATTCCGACTTTTGGGAAAAGTCACTTCGCGAATTGGTCGCACTTCGGGCTTCGGCAGTAACTACATTAAACCATATAACCCACATAACCCACGCAGTAACCCATATATATACCACCTCACTGTGGCAAAATTTATCAGAATTTAACGATGTTTAGATTTTGATTGCCTTGACTTATATATAACTTTTAATATTTTTTTATCCGACAGATCATAAGAGCGAGAAGACGATGGTCCTTCCGCCGAGAAGTGGTTCCGAGGGTTGGTTGTCCGCTCCTATCAGCGGACGTTCCAGCGTTCTTCGATGAAATAAAGCAATGGCTGCATATTAATGAAAATTTGGAAGCTCATTTGTTATTTGTCATTCTTACGTGCAAACCATCCAAATAGTCTCACTCTGGATTTGAATTTGAACAACTCATTTCAGAAGCCCGTGCGAATCAAGTTTTGGTCGTGACCCATAGCTCAAGAGCCCCTGACTGTAAGTGAATGTGAACGACCCATCTCGGAAGCCCCTGTGACCCAAGTTTGGGTCGCGACCCATAGGTTAAGAACCCCTGGTATAAATAATACCCGACAGAAATGGGATAGGATTGACGCATCGACGAGTTCAGAAACATTGAACTATGCAGATTCTCCTCATCTGATAATTAACTATTACAGTAAAACCCCTCTTAACGGACACTCCTCAGATGCGGTCACCCCTCTTTTATGGCCAAATAATAATTTTCCTCTTATGTAATGAAAGTATGCATTTCAAACCTCTAATTTACGGTCACCTACTCTTTTACGGACGATTTTTTTTTTGTCCCACTGGTGTCCACAAAAGAGAGGTTTTACTGTATTCCAATCAGTGACGTATCAGGATTAAAATGAAACAACGGAAAACACCGAAAGAAAAAGACAAGCTCGCACGCATATAGTGCAGTCTTTTTTATTATTGTTGTTATTTTACATGGATACTAATTGAAAAGCTGAACAATGATTATTTCTGTGTTTAACATCCAGAAAATTCTATTAATATTCAAAATTTGTGAGGGGGAAAATTAAAAGGATTATTTTTCGTGAGTGGCGTCCGGAATGACATTTCCCATTTCGTAAGGGAATTTTTATTTCCTTTCTAACCAGAAAGATTTCAAAAGACGGAAACTAGTTTCATTTGTTCAAAAACCATTTGCAAACAGTTCCGTTTGAGGCAGAATATTCTTCTAGAACAGTTGATCTCAACGTAAGTTTCAAGATCTCCTGGTAGCACTATGAAGGTTTGGTTAGCCATGAACTTTATGTTTGTACGCAGCTCATTGGAAGCGAGACATTTGGACTCGTGCTGGTTGGACACCGGCTGTTTGGACGCCGCGGTTTCGACGCGAGTAACGCGTTTTCCAATGCGTTTCTAAATGTAGATTTGCGTGGATGTTTACTCTATTTAGTAAAAGATATATAAAGCAGTGTCTCACTTTTGAATATCTTACTCATCGATACAACACTGATTCGGACTTTGCCTTACAGTCTCGTATAATTCCTGGTTCGGCTTTTATGCCCATGGCCAATATCGGGGATGCAATCGACGTTTTACGAAGGGTAAATGAAGATGTCAGTGTGTCCGAGCTGTCGACGAAAGTTTGATACCCGTGTTAAATTACGTACTTCGAAGACAATTACATCGGAAGATTGTGTCAAAACAATCGCCACAGTCGGCTACTGTTTGAGCCAGCAGTTTGATCCTTTCATAAGTGCACTGTACATGACGAAGAACGCACAAATAACTATGCAGAAGCAGCTCATCGACGTTTGCAAGCCGGTGCTGACCACACAACTTTGTGGCAATTCATAGATATATTTTTTTAATTTTATTAAATTGTAAATGTGACCTTGCCGATTGTCAAATCGGCACCATCAAAAATCATCCATCTAAATGGCACGAGTCCAAGTTTCACGCGTTCAATGAGCTGCGTCCAAACGCCCTGCTCCGTGATTACCCTTAGATATACGAGTATCCTTAGATATGCTCGTACGTAAGAGGAACGTTCTGCTGCACCCATAAAAATGCGTTCATTAACTGCGTACTCTTTGAAATGTGTAAAAGGATGGCTTTACTCTAAACTCGTATACGAGACTTGCATATCATTCGAAATGCATTGGGCATGTGCACCTTCCCCCACAGCAGAATATGAAGAAGCTTATATACAGTAAAAACCCCGTCTTTTGCGGATACCGGGGGGGGGCAAAGCTTTTTGGTCCATGAAAGAGAGTTGACCGTAAAAAAAGGAGTTTCTATAAAACCTTTGAAATAGAGCTTAATTATTAGTTGGCTGTTAAAGAGGGGTGACCGCTAAAAGGTGTTTTACTTTACATCTCTCGAAGTGGATAGAATACTTTCTTACTAGAAATATACGAGTCTGCGTATATCAAGAAATGGAAAGAAAGCGCATGCGTACTCTCTGCAAATGCGTAGTAGGCTTTCCTGCTTCACTAGGAAGAAGAATGAGGTTCGCTGATACCCTAGAAATGGGTAAGAGGTTTGCGTACCCTCTCGTATATTGTTTTACAATCAACGCTTTGTATTTTCTTTTTTATTGCTTTACTTGTTTCTCTGCTGCCATCGCTGATTATTTTTCGCGTACCCCTGGATTGCCCGTCATATACTCCCTTGAGGTTTATGTATCCCGGGTTGCAAACCACTGGCCTGGAAGTCGTGTTCGAGGCTCTGCAGCAAAGACAGGAAGATATTTCGGCAACGAGATAAGTCCGAAGTTCTGGAATTTAGGTCACGTACTTAATTAATATCGGACCTTATAGAATTATTGCTGAAGATTTCAAAGTGACCCATATTTTGTAGAGACCATGCAGTCAGTACTTCTTGGGTTAGTTAAAACCTGCTGGATTCAACGAGTGACATTGAAATTTTCAATTTTTCAGACTTGACAAGATAGAATTTAATTCAAAAGGTAACATTTCCACTAAATTATCTTTCAAAACGGAACATTTTCAAAATTCAAACGTGGATAACTCCCTTGAATTTAGATCAAGAAACATGATATTTAGATATTCTTCTTTCATTCCCATAGGCTCTCTACCTCCTGGGTTATTTCCTACTTTTGTAAAGCAAACGTACTCCGTAGGAACACGTTTTTTACTTCTACTGTAAATTTTGCAAAAGTGGAAATGTTTCCTTTTGAAAAGGAGCTCTTCATTTGTCAAGCAAGAACGAATGCTCTTTTATCACAAAAATTAGAACTTTGCCTGGTTTTAATTTATACAAAAAATTGACACGTTTTTAAGACAAATATTTGACCATTCGACCAATTAAATTTTGTCTTAAAAACGTGTCAATTTTTTGTGTGAATGCTCTTTTGTTCCCACCTTGTAAATTGAAGTCGTCCGAACCAAAGAAGGGGTGCATTTGGTTACACATCTGGTGTGGGGCACAGCAGGGCTCAGTACGTTAATGTTTTACACAATAAAATATTTTATTTGATGTAACTTCCAATGTTAAAATGGAAATGTATTTACCAATTAGAGGAGGAAAGGTTTCTCATGTCCAATTCTGAAATTTTCGGCATGTAACGCGTTTTTCTTTTAATCTCTCCTGATTTCTGAGGGAATTGCGCCACAGGAATTAGTCGAAACGTCTTTTTCTTCCATATTTACAATACCGATCACACAACACAAACTCCTTATTTATTTGATGCATGTTAGTGATCGATGGGACATATCTGACATGTGTCGCGCAGTTCATTTCAGTCTTTCTTCAGACTCGTCGCGGTTCCATCTCTGAGATCACCGAAAGAATTAGACTTCCGTATCCTGGAACCGGAGAGGCCTATTTCCCGGTAGAAATACAGGTTGGTCAGTATCACACACATGCGAATGGCCGCCGAAAAGTAGAAACTCCATCGGAGACCTTCATCGAACCAGCATTCCATCAACATGGCTAGCATTGGGGAAGAAACAAAAAAAAAAAAGAAAAAGACGAATTAACAAATGCAAAGACCTACCTAAACCACAGACAAAACAAAGCAGATTCAGAAATGATTTCATTCTCTTGACGAGATACCTGCCTCCCTAAAAATCTCTTATTTTAGCGTTGACAAGCCCAGGTACAGAACTTGGTTAATTCGAATTTAGGATAATTCCAACTTTTATGAAATTCCCTTGTGTTTTCTATCTAATTTAATGTTAAAATATCTTGTTTAGTTCAAACTTTTTTTCAATTTTTTTGGATAATTCGAAGTCGGGGGGAATCATGCTTTTCGTCTGAGTAAATTCAGTTTTGAAAAATTCTACAAGAAGCCAGACTTGGCTTTTCTCGATCAAGTTGTTAAACAACAAATTTTTAAAGACTAATAAAAGTTTGAAAATTCTGTACGTCTCATACTCTTTTATTTATTTTTTTTTGATAATTTAATGCCAATTTCAACATTGTTCAGCTGGAGTGCATCGAGACTGTGCACCACTTTATTCCGTTCAAAATCTAAATCTTTTTGCCGTCATTAAGAGTATGGAAAGTATCAGAAAGTTCAGATGATTTTAATACGTTAGTGAAAATATATTTCCTTGATAGCATAAGAATGCTAAGCAAAATTTTGGTAACAGTTTCATAACGGATGGTCATGAACTGTTTCCGTAAATCAGGCTTTAAACATGGTCAAGAAATTGTGCAGTGATGATGATTCCCGAACAGCGGAATGATGTAGAAGCTGAGTGCAATTATTGTAATTAATATATTCTTAAAATTTGAGAAACACACAAAAATAATTGATAATTAGATTACGTTGCAATATTAAAGATCAAGGATTGATAATTAGGGTAATTCGAACTTTCTCCGGTGACTTTGGACGTCGAATTAACCAAGTTTGACTGTATTTTACAAAATTGATTTCGCAATGGAACACTTTTCCCCCTTAATTTGAACCTGCTGAAAATCAGAAGTACAAATCAATCAATCTACTTCATTAAAAAATATGTATATTGCATTTTAAGATGTTGTTCCCCAACATCTTTCGTCGGAAAATCGCGTGACTCGGTGAAAACAAACACAATCCCCGTTATTTTCTTACGGCATCCACAGGAATTTAAAACAATAAATGAAAGAAATAATTCCAGCATCGATGAGATAATTCCAGAATTAATGAAAGAAAATAATATTCTAGAATCAATGTAAGAGATAATTTCAGCATTGATAAAAGTGATAATAATTCCAAAATTAATGAAAGAGATAATTCCAGAATTAATGAAAGAAAATAATATTCTAGAATCAATGTAAGAGATAATTTCAGCATTGATAAAAGTGATAATAATTCCAAAATTAATGAAAGAGATAATAATAAAATTAATGAAAGAGATAATAATAAAATTAATGAAAGAGATAATAATAAAATTAATGAAAGAGATAATAATAAAATTAATGAAAGAGATAATAATAAAATTAATGAAAGAGATAATAATAAAATTAATGAAAGAGATAATAATAAAATTAATGAAAGATAATTCCAGAGTGAAGGAAGGAGATAATTCCAAGAAAAGTTATAGAATTAATGGAAGAGATAATTCCAAAATCAATGAAAAATAATTTCAGCATTAATGAAAGTAATAATTCCAAAATTAACGTAAGAGATAATGCTAAAATTAATGAAAAAGATAAATCCAGAATTAATGAAAAAGATAAATCCAGAATTAATGAAAAAGATAAATCCAGAATTAATGAAAAAGATAAATCCAGAATTAATGAAAAAGATAAATCCAGAATTAATGAAAAAGATAAATCCAGAATTAATGAGACATAATTTCAGAATCAATGAAAGAAATAATTTCAGCATTAATGAATCAAACAAATCCAGAATTGATGAAAGCAATTATTTCAAAATTAATGAAAGAAATAATAATTAATGGAAATAATTCCAGAATTATTGAAAGAAAATCATTCAAGTAGAAATCAGTGCTTCTCGTCATTCCGAAAATATCACCGTTAAATATTGTTAATATACGGTGTATATGTTACGGTAAATGTGATAAATCCGGTCGTTGTACATAATAACTGGTTATTATGCATAATCGCCGAACATTTAATAAATTTTTATAAATTTCTCTAAATTAATCACCTTTACCGGCGATTATGCATAGTACTCCCAGTGTCGTTGGTAAATTTAATAATTACAAAAAAAAGTTATCGCATTTAACGGTGATTATGAATTTACCCAAGCGTCGTGCCGTTGGTAAACATGATAAATCGTACCACATGACATACTACACATAATAATTCATACATGTATCATTATATCGGGTTACGGTCATAAAATTTGTTATCATTATAACGGGGTACGACTATATTCATCACACATACAAAACTCATTTGAATATTTTTTTTCCATATTTATCAAATTCACCAGTTATACTAGGGTATTATGCATAATCACACATAAAGGCGATAACTTTTTTTGTATTTATGAAATTTCCCAACAGCGCTTGGGTGTTATGCATATTCGCCGGTAAAAGTGATAAATTTTTATCAAACTCACTGTCTGTCTGTCTGTGTAGATGAGTACCCGGTAACTTGAACTATAGAGGTGCCCGAACACACAGTCAGATAGTGCACAATATGCACAACACCATAGCGCTAGTAATCGATAGCGCTAGTTCAGAAGTGTGTGAGACACTACAACCAAACACCCCCCCCCCCTAATGGTAATTACGTTTTTTTTTATAACTTTTCAATAACAAGCCCCCAGATGCGGTCACTCCTCTTTTACGGACGGTTTTTTATTTTGCCCGGCCAGTTTTCGTAAAAGAGGGGTTTCGCTACATATATTGATAGAATTTTAATTCTCACCGATTGTTTGGAGTGTATTGCATGAAGTGATCGCAGTGATCATGCTCTTGGCCACAAATTTGTCCTGCGTACCCCAGAATAACCACAGCAATAACGCCAGAGCTGAAATTGAAAATACTTGTAAGGTTTAGGAAAACCCAACTCCAGATTGTCAAATATAAAAGACAATAAATAGAACCATACCACGCTTATCCCTTCCAGACCCTAGGGCTACAAGAGTGTGGGTTGCTTTTTTTCACTGCAGAATTTTTTTTTTTATTTTGATTGTGTAAGTTTTGTGTAAGAAATGTGGGGAATATGAACTTCGGGGACTTTCATCAGAGGGCAGCACTTGAAATTGAACTTTCGGGGTTTTTTTTTTAAGATGGCTTCCGAGAAAGTGCCTCCGGGAAAAGCAATAAAATTCTGGTAAAACTGTATGTGAAAATGAATATATATAGCCTGCATCCTCTTAATAAAGATTTTGCTGACATTTATGTTTTTAATTCCTTTTTTTGACTATCAAAAATGCAAAAACATTTTTAACAATTTAAAAAAATGAATGCCCTGGTCTGAAAGGGTTAAAGAACCTTATTCCCCCCTAAATTTTACATTAACTTTAATTCAGAAGTTACGAGTACTATCTAGACATGCGCAATTAATACGCAAGTACATTAATCTGAGTGAGACTATATTTTGGTTTGACACTTGTCTTATCTGGTATGGAAACTACTTATCCTAACCGTTTATAACGAAGAAATGAGATTCTCACTTAGAGAAGTGCATCCGTAGAACCTGGACGACAATGAGTCTTGGGGCTCGGTGCCGCCAAACGCTGCGAACCATCTTCCGGGAAAAAATAAATTCTGAAAAATAATAAATAAAACATTATCGCGAATTAACAACATTCCAGAAGTCAAAGTTTAATGTCATTCGAAGGTTCCAAACACATTAATTGGTTTTTACAGGCAGGTGAGGGCGATAACTCAGTTCCATATCTCATCTATCGATAATTATGGTGACTAAATTTCTCTGAGGAAAAATACGAGGCATTACCAGTTGTCACCAAAGAAATTTTTCGATTTTCAGCGAGAACGCTCATATCGCTAAATAAATTCCAATGGCAAGAAATAAAAGGATATTTTAAATCTCAACATTTACAAGAAAGAAACGTTGAACAAGAAAAATATGTGAGAATATTTATAGTCACAGAAAAATCACGATATATTCATAAGTTATGAAAATTGTCTTCATATATACGATTTCAGTAAAAATTACAGATTCAAGATTCTTATAATTCTTAAATATTTTCAGCTAATGTGCTTTTATATAGCTTCAACATACACAACCACACTAAATGCATTTTGTTGTATGCAATCAAATTATTTGTATTAAAAAAAACTTTAATGAATAATTTATTGAAAAATAACAGCAAAACTGAAATGCGCTATATTTGTCCTCTGCGTTTCCTATTTTGATGAAATCCATTCATACTTTTTATTTTGCTTCCAAAGACACAAAAATTTGTAATCACGCATTTTAAAATATGTCGGAACCAAAGATAATTTGGTTCACAAGGCACGTTTCCAATAGCCGTTTCTAATGAAAAACCAACATGAAAAAAACTAGAAATGAAGATATTATTTCCAGTAGACAACCATGATTTATTAATTATAAAAACCAGAATAGAAAAATTGCTAATGAACGGATGTGGTTTGTTTCAAGATATTTTCCGCTATTCTTTTTGTGCAAAAAAAAGAAATCGTTAATTTCCATGATTTGAACAACTCCCCCTTAATGTATGTAACAAAAATACAAGAATGACTCATTAAATACGAATCGCGTGTGTGTGGTTACACTATCTTTAACGCATATCTCTCACAGCGTCTGCCACAATGACGTACATTCTAACTCAAAATCTGAAATATGGTTAGAAACAAATGTTCCGTTTCTGGAATAAAAAAAAAGGAAGGGAGGTGTTATTTTTTTTTCTTTTGAATGTTCGTGTATTAACTGTAATTTTCTGCATATAATCCTCGGTGACGTATAAGCAGTGGAAGCAAATTTTATTCAATAATAATGAGATCTTAAGGAATTGAAGGAGTTGTTTTGGCCACACACCCACATCTATTCATGTTTAAAAATAATTTTTTTCGTCAATTAATTTTTGAAGCAACTTCAAGCTATCAGGAAAAGAAGCTGCAGATAATACGTAGTGGGAGATAATCAGCATTAAATTAGATGTTTTTAACCTAAAATCCGTGGTTTATACATGGGAAAATACGATATTCTGGACTACTATTGCTACTACGGTATTCTCGAGTGTTATAAGCGTATTTTTGTGTCTTTTTCTTGCGGCTGTTTTATTGAAGTTGCGTCTATGAGATGAGATGAAAAGTCAAAATTTTTGTAACACAATCATACGACGATACTGTAGATAGTGATTTGGATCAACCCGGGCATAAAATATTATAGAGTGTATATGATACACACGTATATCATAAATTAGAAAAGACAGGCGAGCAACTTACATTGAGACCACACAACGTGAAAGCAAACGTCATTGCCAGGTGCCAGGACCAGTATCCTTTGGGGAACTTGAAGTAAAGATGTTCGTTATGACCCAACAGTTGGCTGATCTTCCAATGAGAAAAATACAAAAAATCAGTCGATGCCGTCTGTGTAATAGCTAGGACTGGTCCGATTAATCGATCAATTGGTAATTGCATTTTAAAATTTTAGATGAGTTAATCAACTGATCAATCCGATTAAAATTCAGTTAAAGTTTTTATTAGAAGTTTGTGAATTAACTTGATTTGTTTGTTAAAACCGATTAAATGTCTTACAAATTATGTTCATATACATAACATTTTGGTTAAGTAACCATATTTAAAAATATTTCAGTCAATATTTTAATAAAATTTTTCGACGAGTCGATTTTTTGACAGTCAACAAAAACTGATGATTTTAATTTCAAATCAATTGGGATGGATGGGAGTTTTAGAAAGACAAGATCAAAATTGATTGTCTCCACTATAAACGGTATTTTTTCGTATTCTTGAAATTCTCCCCTACACAAAACTACCATTTGGGAGGAAATTCAATGTCGGAAACAAGCAACAGTATGATCGAAAGTAATTTTGAAATCAGTGAGTAACCTAAAACAAGCGATTTAAAAAGAAAAACGACAAGATCCAAGTGAAAAAACTACAGATTTTGACAAAATTATGTTCGGCATATTAAATTGCTTGAATGGGCAGCTTGTGAATTTGTTAATTTATTCCTACATTTGTTTGTATCTACCGAATAGGTGTGAAATGAATAAAATATATTTTCGTATGTACCATCTATAAATATTGTATGGTCACAAAAAATATATTCGATTAATCGGTGGGTTAATCAATTAAAAATTTTTGATTGACCAGTTAAAAATGTTAATCGATTCCCAGTTTTATAATATGATGTGACACTATTAACTATTGTAAATCATACTTTTGATCTGTGGATATCGCCGTTATCAGTTTCTCCTACTCCTAGGATCTTCCTGGTTTTCAGCCTGCTGTGCAGATCTCCGCTGCTATGCTTCCTGAAGAAAAGAAAATAAAACATTACTTGTCACCAAAGTGTTTTAGCCTCACGTCGAAACATCTTGGAAGGAAAAAAATTGACACTTTCACCAGAGAAGAGCAGAAAAACATTACACGCTTTGGGATCGTACTTATCGATTGTTTTATAATAAAATACATATCTATTTCATATCCCAAAACGCCCACCTGACGGTTGCATTGCGAGCAGCAGACCTTCATCGCGATATTTACACAACACGAAAATTCAGGCTTCTCACATTTTCACTTCAAAATATGGAAAATGGAAGGTGCCAGTACCTCTAGACCGTGAGTCATGCGTAACTTAGACAACATAACTAAGAAAGTAGAGCCATACCCAGGTGTTCCTACGCGTACAAATTCGTTAGAAATATCTTAGAGGAATGTTTAAAAGTGTATGTACGGTTATGTAGTAGTAGTTAGTATGAACAAGCCACTGTGCGATCAGCCAGGGCTTTGGTGTGAATATCGTGATGTATTTGCCTCGCGAAAACCTGGGTTCGATCCCTTCAGGCAGCACAGTGGTGGTCAGCTGAAGTTAATTACCTGAAGTTTCTATCTTCGAGGCACAAACGCCTTGAATAAGTCTGCTTATCGAAATAATCTTTTAAATTACACACAGCAAAAATAATTATTAATTTTTTTTTTTCATTTCCGATGGCGAGGAGAAATGACCGCATCTGATTGTGTAACAAACATGCACGAAACTTTCTTGACCATTTGAGCAGTTTTAAAGTTCCGTGATCCGGAATATAACTGCCAAATTGGAAATCACTGAACTTCTGCAAAATGCCCTATGTCTTTTTTTTTGGAAGAATACTTTCTTTCGATTTCATGCAAGTGAAAATGCTCCCCACTCCCAACACCGAGAACAATATTAAAAAACCCCAAGGAAGAGAAATATATGCTTCTTTTTCTATTATTTAATACGGTAGGCATATTCCAAAACAACCCCGAAGCGAATGGAAAACAACATCGTCTCTCCACTTCTGTCATCAAACTTTAAATAAAAGCTGACTCCGTCCACTGGCAGTTGATCTAACAGGTTGGGGGGATTGGAAAACACGTTCACGAACAAAGTCTTCTTTACAGCTATCTGGGCTCGGTATTGGCGAAATAAGAGGGTTTCAAAGAAGAAAGTGATCTCGGAATTGCCGAAATACGTGGCATCACGTTCGGTGAGATATCTTGTCATTGCCAATGTAAGGGTTAATGCAAAAGTTGAGTTAATCAATATTGGATTCTGAAAGAAGGTAAATTGTTCGGGTTGCTAAGGGCTAGTGAAGTGAAGTCGGTAGGAAGAGATTATAAAACCAATTCTTCATGTTATTCTAGTTTTTTATTTTTCATATTTTCCGCCTTCGTGAAATAAAACTTTTCTTTTTGACGTTCTTCCGTTTTCCGTCTCAAATATTACCGAATACACTCGATGTCGATGAGATGGTCCTGGGTGTAATGGCAAAAGCGATTCACAGAATCATTGTTATGTAATACTTCTATTGACAAATGAAGTAAACAACAAAGAGCTCTCTGTTTGTCTGTTCATCGTTTCGTAAGCCGTTCTTATATCAGCTCTTTGTCTTTCTTAATCGGCTTAACAAACCAAAATTCAAAGCTTTCTTCCTTCCTTCCTTTTCTTTTACGTGTCGAACAAACACAATCGCTTTCTGATTTTAATTTTTACCAAACAAAGAACTCGAGCCCCAAAAAGAGGACGAGGGTGTAAAAGAAAAAAATGGGAGCGCCATTTCTTTATGGACGGAAAAAAAGCGAGAAGCGCCGTTAATTAAGCGTTTCACTATGGAGTTTGTAATTACCAGAGATCCGGCGAATTCTGTCATTTATCATTTACGCATCTCTTCGCTCCGGTCGGTACAATAGAAAGGCTCTACTTTCTCCTGCAAACCCAATATTTGAAAGAGAAATGGAATTCAACGATGACGTATATGTTCATTTCCCACGCGTTCCAATAAACGACGTTATTTGACGTCGTTTACTAGAAGACACGCATTTATTACGTATCGGACGTGAATACGTAATCGGGCCATACGTCATATTCCTTGGGGGATATTTATTTCGATTTCAGTCCAACCAACTTCTGCTTTCGAGTATACATTGAACTCACTTATTTACATACATGACTATTACATGAACTGCTCCTCGTCCACTCACTTCTAGAGGTCACCAGGCTAAAACATTGACAGTCTTTAACCCCTTAACAGAGAGGAACTAAAGCTAGAGACCACAGTAAAGATTCAACAACGTCGAGAAACATTCAGCTATTAGCGTATGAAAGGGAGAACCTCACACGAATAGAGAAAAGCCATCTTCCCAGAGGTAGAGGCTTGATTTACAACTACGGAATAAGGCGTTGAGTTCAGAATATGCAAATACTGCAACGCCCTCTTTTGAAAATTTCTCCCCCTTGATGTTTTTCGAAAACAAGTATTTTGCTTAACCCTAACGGCACCGACGATGTATCTTCACCCTACTTGATGCCTTTGATTTCGGCAATTCCGAGATATCTTGCTATCTTAAAATCCTTTTATTACGACATTAACGAGATCAGATACGTTGAGTTGTGAGGTGGTTTTGTTCGCAAACGTGTTTCCCATACACCAACCTGTCAGATTAACTGCCTATGGACGGAGCCAGCTTTTGTCCGAAGTTTGATAACAGAAGAAGAGAGGGGGGAGAGGCGGGGTTTCTTTCTTTCCCTTGGGGTAGTATAGAAATATGCATACAGTATCAAAAAAAATTGAGAGTTTCTCTTCCTCGGTTGTTTTATTATTCTTGGAATCGGGGAATATGGGAAAAACACACACTATCATCTGCAACAAATTGGGGAAAAATAATCTTCGTTTAAAAAAGTGAGGAATTTTGCAGAGGGTTTTGTGATTTACGCAGTTAAAATGCAGATCAGGGGAAAGATCAAGTTCCTCAAGCGTACCCCCCCCCCCCCACACACTTCTTATTGACGAGCGGCTTAGGTTTTCTGAACACCGTTCAGCGGTGGTAAAAAAAGAAACGAACAGAATGCTCGATTTCATTCTTAAGAAGGTGTCTTCGTGTTCTCCTAAAGTGATTATTTCACTTTTCCGGGGCTTAGTTCGTCTTGGACTCGAGTACGCCATAAGGGTTTGGAGACCTTGAGCGGGTGCAGAGAAGAGCTACGCGTGCTCTGGTTGGTATACATGGCTTGAGCTATGAAGAGAGACTTGATTTCTTGAATATGTTTACATTAGAAGGACGCAGTTGGCGGGGATATTATCGAAGTGTTCAAAATTTTCAACGGGATGGATAGGATTGGCCATAAAATATTAATACGCCGTGAATCGACTGCTTCGACAAGTTGGACACCAGTATCGTTTAGTAAAGGATAACTCCAGGTTGTGGTTGGTGTCGCACGGAATTTTCCTCTAATAGTGTTGTGAATAAACGGAACAGTTTACCCCGGGGGTCGTGAATTCTAACACAATTGACACGTTTAAAAAGAAATACGATAAACATGCGGGGACAAATCGAGAAGCTATCCATACGTAGATAAGACACCCATATTTTATGGGCATTGTATTATATTTAATCATGTATACACATAGATTTTAGTTTATATAATGACACTTTTAATTGGGTTGTGCTTATATGGCGTCCATATTTGTTATGGACAAATTTTTTGTAGCCACTTCATTAGGCATTTTGTCTGTTGTGGCCTTGTATTTGTATATAAATACGTATTTGTATTTATTCTAAAAATCCATTGAATTGGATGAATACATACTGTCATCCTCATCAAACTTCGCTTTTCCCGGCATGCCAGTAATGGGCCAGACAACAGCTTTCAAAAAGCTGGTGTTCCCCAAGTTTTACGGCATGCCTGCTAATGCAGGGAAATACGGTATATGGTACTCAAGAGAGAAAGAACACGAACAAGCACAACTCTGACAACATAAATACGTTTGGGCCGCACATATTGGGACACACATTCTGGCATGTACCGATTCATTAGAAATTCCGCAGAAGAATGTATACGGTTAAATAGAAGTAGTTGTATGAGGGATAGGTGACTAGGTGGGGAAGGGGCGGCTCAACTAATATTTTTGCCCTTTATTTCCTAAATGTTAACTGAGATAACAGTTTCGGCGATTTATCGCTAGTACCTAAACTACTACAACTGCTCCTAAACCGTACATGCACCTCGTCCACATTCCTCTACGGAATTTCTAACGAATTGGTGCATGTTGGAATGTGCGTGTTGTAAACTAAACGTGAGAAGTTTGTTACTGTGTAAGGCTTGTTATGTGTAGTGCTGCTATCAAAATTTTTCTAACTATGAGTGAAGTGCAATGATTGAATAATTCTACCGTTGTGGGCCTGTTGCTCTCTGTGACGAGACTTTTTAAAGAGGAGAGAATGCTTCAACTGCATATAATACAAATTTGTTGCCAAAAGTTTTTGTATGTTCCATCGACATGGATTTTCTTTAACTGTACATGCTCGAAATAGCATTGTACTCCACTACGTTTCTTCTGGGAACTATGGCGTTCTACTACTTCAGAGAGCGCTGGAATGCGTTCTACTATTCCAAATGAGACAAAAAATTTGTACTAAAGAAAATTAAAATGATGCGCTTGTCATTTACCAAATTAAAAAAAAAACAAAAATCGTATATAGGTGGCGCTGGAGCACTTATATAAATGATTGATATGTAACACTAAAACTGATCAATGTGTACTCTCTTTCATTTTGAACAATGTGCTCTAACCCTTAACAAGCGTGGTGGGGTCAATTTGATCCCATGCATTCTTCATCTTGCCACCCCTTTTAAAAGAAATGTATCTGGACCATCTTATTTTCACTACCTTTCAAGCTAGTTGCTTACACGTGTTTATGATGTTATTTCAAATTTATGCTGTTATTCTACTTTTTCTTCCCTCTATATCATTGATCAAAGTTTCCGTGGGGTCAAAATGACCCCGCCAAACCACTTGCGTAAGTCTTTTTTTTGTCTGGCGGCAGGAGTGTTCAGATTGCAATGGCGTATCGGAAGAGCGCCAGTTTTTACGATAACGGTTTTAAATCAGTGTTGAAACATCGGATATTTGAGGTGATGATGAGGATGTTGTTGTTAGTGAATGGTACGCAAGATCTGTGTGATCAACATGTCATGGTGTTGCTTGCAAGTACCGTGTTTCCGACATATTAATAGAACAAGACTAATTTTGGTGCTTGTGAAAATATAGTAAATATTATTTTAATTTGCAAATTTTATTTTCGGAATTTATTTTAGTCACATCTGTTCAGTTTTTAATCTTGAAAATTGCGTTCAAAAAATTTAATATATAATTAAAAAGAAAAATTTTAAAGTCATGTATCTCTACATTTTTTTTCGAATAAGTCTTAATGAAATAAATTTTTTGGGAAAATAATTAAAGAAATTCGAAAAATTATTTAGTCAATTAATTGACAGATGAATACAGGCATGTGAAATACCCATTGCTTTTATGAATACTTTTTTGTTACTTTTTAAAATGCATTAATACTTGCTGGATTCAAAATGATTCGACGACACCAGTTACGCACAGAATTACAATTTTCATAACGCCAGTTAAGGGCTAATCACACAAGCAAGACAGCATTTGATGTATGTTTTGGATATTTCGGATGACTCACTACGTTCAGCTGTGGGAAATATGGTTTTGCGATTAAAGCCGATTGTTCAGTATGAAGGAGTTATTGATAAGTTAACGCAGGAAATATCAATACAGTAGAATCTCTTTATAACGGACTAATAGGAATAATGAAAATATGGTTTATAACAAAATTCTTATAGGGGTGCAATGCTACAGGGTGTACATCAATCAAAGTACAGTAGTTTGCTGTAAAGAGTGTTTAGTATATCTATATATATAAAATTGATTTTCTGTCTGTCTGTGTGTATATGTTCTCTATACATCTCAGCCACCTCGTTGGGCATTTTGCCTGTTGTGGCGTTGTATTTGTATTTAGTGCTACATATATTAAACATTTGTATGTGTAAGCATATTCAATATTTATATGAGTGCTCTAGCATCACCTACCGACATATTTATGTACTATTTTTCAGTTAATATAATATGTCATATTATGACAAGCGCATCATTTGAATTAAATTGTCTGTAGTACGAATTTTGTCTCAATTGGAGCAGTAGAACGCACTCCAGAGCTCTCTGAAGTAAGAAACTTATTTATCGCGAACCCTGTATGTTCCCTTCGGAATTCCAATGATTAATATGAGTTTTACTTGAATGTCAAGGATAAAAAAAAACTGTTTAAAAACTATCAATCCGAATGAGGATGAAAAAAATAAATAAAATGAAATAAACGCGCAAGAGAGTAAAAAGGAAAATAGTGGAAAACTTACGTGTTAGTCGCCGTCATTTAACTTTCGAGCAACACGTGTGTTTCACGATAGAAATCACCGACTCCGAAAAAAACTCGATTCGTTCAACGCCATTCAGCAAAACGCGTTCAATACATTGTCCCCCAATCGTATAAACTGCGGAACATGTAACATTTAGGTAAAAATTGATAAACCGTGAATGCGGTTTGTATCGTGTCGAGAGAGAGAGAATCGGTTTCTGTGTTTTGATGGACAGAGCGCGTGAATATGACAGAAGACGAGCGTCGAGCATGAGCGCGTTGTCTGCTCAGTGCGCGCGCAATCTCCGCTCAAGATCACCTTTTTTTTCTTTTCTATTTTTTTTCTACAGAGAATAACACCAAAAAAATTTTCAGAGCGAAAAAAAAAGGAAATCCTTTAATGATAAAAAAAACAAGCGCGACTATCATATGAAACATCTTAATTTGAAACATCCATTACATCCCTTACCTTCTTAAAAGCTCTTAACATATGGCGCGGAATAAAAGAAGACAACATTCGTGTATGCGATGTACGATTCAAAAAGAAAAGGGTATGAGATAATGTGCAATGCTTTCCGTGTGTGGGAATTTCGATCCGATTTACATTCAACGAATTTATTAGTCATTGTCCAGGCTCGACATTTTACGGCTCTTTGAATCAGAGGTTCTCGACCGGAAGCCGCAGGATATTCTTATGGAGGCCCGCGGGTGAAAATCAAGTAATAGTGCAACCATGGCGGATGATTAATTGGGCGGGCCACTTGAAGACCTGTTAAAGGAACACAGATGTGAAGCATTTAACTGAAATAAAGCAACAAAAATGTGACTTTTTTTTTTTTTAGAATTGTAGAAATACCAATAGAACCCCCATAAGAGACAGGCTGGCGAGGTGCAGAGATCTTCTTTATTTATACAACTTTTGTACACCAAAAATGTACTAAAGAGTCAATTTAAGAAATACAAAGGGGCTAACTCCTAGATGTGAGGGGCCTTGGTTCAAGGATCGTCGCAAGAAAAATTGTAGTCCAAAGGGGGCGCATGGACGAAAAAAGCTAAGAAACACTTGTCTAAATTATTCTTGTGTATGTTTTTATTGGAACGAGACAATAATATATTAATAAATTTTAACTAAACTTGGTATTAATTCGGGGTGAAGTGTAGTATGCAATGTATTTTGACAATGTTTTACAGCTTGTAGCTGTAAGGAGGGAGGCCATGAGATTCACTGAGAAAAACACTGGCGAGTTTTTTTGTGTGGAATTGGTAGTTGAAGAGTGATTCTTTTCTCCAAAGAAGATCGAAATTGTAAGTCTCTGTCTGTTGTAATTTCCAGTACCGATACAAATTTTCTTAATAAGTCGATTTTTCCCATTTCTCTACTATAACGCTACTTTGTCTTTAATGGTGAAAAAAAGGTGAATTTCAACAATTTTTCAGCAAAAGTTCACCAGGAACCGTGACTCTCCAAGGAAAAAAAAAATTTCCGCTGAACCATCGCCAAATAAGAAATCGCCCAATGTTGAAAGAATCTGATGACAAGCCAGCAGTGAAAGGAGGGTTTCAGTGGCTACTGCTTGGTTTGCTAGATAGATTTTTGACTTATTAAGAATGAACGTTGAACTTGTGTATATTGTACGGAGATTACCGATTTGAATGGTAATTTTCGAAAGGGTGCTTTCACAAAATTGACTCATCGAGTGGAGTGGGTGACGTATTATCAAGATTTTAATAACATCAGAACCCCATAGGGGACAATTGGGATTTCCAAAAAGTGGCCCTGTAAGCAGAGTGACGCGTTGCCCGGGTGATGCACTAACGAGGTTTGACTGTAAATGGGGCAAAATACCTGTTCAGACCAGTAAAAATTAATCAGGAGAAATAGTTAGCGCACTGGTAAAAAATAAATACTTGCTCGACCTGCTGATGGCTAAGACAGAAATAAAAACTAATGTAGAGACACACATACTGCAATATTTAATTAAATTTAATACTATCTAGAGGTCATATTATTTGGGCGGACCGGTAGGAAATTCTCACCGATCGGCACTGGTGCACGGACCAGAAGAACACTGTCCTAGAATGTAAATGTTACGGTAAATGTGATAATTATATATAATAACCGGTTCTTAAGCATATTCGCCGAGCATTTTGGTAAGTTTGATAAATGTATCACTTTTACCAACGATTATGCATAGTACTCAAGCGTCGCGTACTTGATAAACATGATAACTCGTATTATATGATATACTATGCAATGATAATTCACACATGTAGTGTATCATCAAATCGGGGACAAATTATATTCATCCCACATACTAAACTCATTTGGAGTCTTTTTTATATTTATCATGTTCACCAATTATACTAGGATATTATGCATAGTCACAGATTAAGGCGATAAATTTCAAGTATTTATCAAATTACGAACGACACTTGGTTATCATGCATAACACCGGTAAAAGTGATAATGTTTTCAGTATTGATCAGATTTACCGGCGACGCGTGGATATTACGCATATTCTCCGGTAAATAAATTTATTAAACTTACCAAGACGATTGGTAAGTATGCATAATTACCGAGTATTTGTATAACAACTGATTTACCATATTTACCATAACATATATAAGAAAAAGGTCGCTATAGGTGTCAGATAATCGAAACCACAAGAGCGACTGCCCCTCTACATAAAAAAGGTAGAAGAAAATGATATCTTTTCCTCTCCCTAGCTCAATTTCCAGCCCAATCTTTCGATCTTCAGTGGGCGCGAGACTATAATTTAAAAATAATAATAAAAATTCTACAAAACAAGAGATTTCGCCGAGGAAACGTGGAAGTCCATTTTCGTTGTCACAGCGGAAGGTCGCTCTTCTATTTTCATCCATATTGAAAGGAAAACGGATGCAACCATTTCATACTCTATTCCGCATATACTACATACAGTATGTACTACGGCCAAATTGAAGGGAAGACGTGAGAAAATAATACAACGAGGCTATAATATAAAAACGAAAAATGAAAAGCAGGATGTTCAACGATGGATGAACCTATCCATAGGAGGAAAAAAGAAAGAAACACAAAAGTGTCTGTGCGCACGTGTTGGACGTATCAACAACTACTACTACTACGAGCATCTTGAGGATGTTCACTAAATTCTTGTCGTGTTTCGCTTGACAAGTAAAGCGTCCGACGTTCAAAAGAAGTAAAAAGTAGTTTCATTTTAAACTCCGTCAATATAATATAGTTTATCTTCTTTCCTTAAAAAGGTTTTTTTCTTTTCTTGTGAATCCATAAATGCATGCATTCGTTTATAAGTGCTTTTCCTCCCCCTTTTTAAAACGAATATGTTTTATCTGAAATCGATGTTTTTGAGTTGAAATGCAGTTACGCGACGGGCTCTGGATCCAATTGTACGAAGATGTCAAATCTATAACTTGGTATTAGTGTTCTTTCTTGTGCCGTACGTCACTTCGACATTTTTTTGAAGACATCATTACAGCCTACACACGTTCCACACGTCGCGGCAATTCTAAAAATAACGGGTCCCTATCGTTTCCTGATCGAGAATCGTAGGTTAGTGTTTGATTGAAAGGGATAGAGCTAAGGTATTTTTGTTGGAATTTTTTCTGGGTGGAATACGTTATCTTGGATTTGAAGGTTTCAACAACTTTAGTACCTAATATGACATTTCAAATAATGGTTAGGGGAGATCGAGGATAGTTGTCACACTTTTTTTACATTTCAGTTAATTTCGGGTATGCAATTCAAACAAATCTTTTTGTATCCAAATATTTGATATATCTTCATTAAGTCTGAAGAATTGGCGTGTACTAGAGCTTTTAGCGCGAACACAAAAAAAAAAAAAAACATTCTGTGGAATACTAATTTTTAATAATTTCTTATTGAGTGTGACAACCAAGCCTGTACAAGGGACAAGTTGCCAGACCATGGGGTTAGTTGTCGCACAGAAACATAAATAATTATGTTCACTTATTATAAAACATAAAATGATAAAACTAAATAAGCTTTATAAAATTTATCATGATTTTATTATCAATCTGCTCATCAAAATGGGGGGGGGAAGGTTGAAATAACTGATTACTTAGGTTTATATCGTTTTTTTTTTATAATGTGTATCCCACTTCTTTTACTTGCTGCATTCGAAAATTATGAATTTTGGCTATTGTGACATAAGCCGCTTGTACACATTGGCATTTTATCAGAAAATGGGCGGGGGAGGGGGTTTGTACAATGGGTCCCGTACCACACAGAGTGAAATAAGAAATGCACATGAGGAACATGCAACATTTTAAGTAGATAAATTCAAGGGCCTCTAGAAACAAAAGGCTCGGCCACGTGCCCCTAGACTCGCTTTTGAAAACAACTCAATGAGGGCACGTATCAGAATATTCTCAGAAATTACAATTTATCAGGCTACACTGAAATAATGTTAACGAATTCACTATAATATAGTGCTATTCTTTCATTATACATACATATTGAAAGAAATCAACCAAGTCAAGGCAAACTAACACATTGTAGTTCCCTTTGGAGGGAGGGGGTAAGCTGACACATGAGACAACTAGCCTCAAATCCAGAAGGCTAAAAACTTAATCCAACAACAACTTTTTTAATCACTTTACAATCACGTGCGTAATATTACATCCAAACACCAGTGGAATGAATTCAAACAAGTTCTGTGTTTTCTTGCCCCCCCCGTTCTCCCCCCCCCCCCACCTTCGCGAAGCTTTATGGTAACCCTTGTTTTTTCTTTCCTTCCTGTTTTTCTTTCCACACGTATAATGCATCTTTCTATACATGTAAGAGTGAAAGAGAACGCGGAGGGTGAGGGAGTGTCCTTTATGAGTCCTTAAAAGAGAACTCTGAAAAAAAATATCCTATCTACCTTATCTATTATAATTTTTTTATTTTATATATTTTTTCTTTCCCCCTTCTTCCTTTTTCTAACGTGGGATTAGGTTAGAACAAGATTACCAGATTTATCACTGATTCGTCAAATACAGATAATCCAAATTTCTTCTCAAAACCTTGTACGTGTAGATTAAGAAATTTTGATTAACTTAACAAATTTCCTCTGTTAACCAAAATGGTTAACAAGGGAAGTTTGCAATTATGCAAAATAATAGCTTATACATTAATTTATAACAGACATATACTCAATAAAATCCATTAATAAAGGCATAGGCGGAGATAGACTTGGAAGTCTGGACGGCACTATGATGATGTCAATTCATATATACATTTATACATTAGATCAGTCGACTCCCCCTTTGACACTGGGGGGGCATATCTCCGCCCATGAATAAAGGCATATACTTGGAAATAAAATAAAACTGAGACAATGAAAAATTATTATTCTAGTTAAAATTCAGAAAAAATCAGCAGATGAATACTGTGCAGAAGAATCCCTTTAACTATAGACGAACAAACTGTATCCTTATGGGCAGTGAGCCCCATCTATGCTTTAAGAAATAATGCGTTTAAAATTTTTACTTTTTCTGTTGGTAATGGGTCTAAAGTAGTCTGCTGGAATGAAATGCCATTTGCGTAATAATTATATCTTAGAATCTAGAGCATCTAAAACGCGCTTCTATTTAACTCGAGGAATATGATGACCAAAAGAAATGAATCGGAAGCCATTATCTTTCTCAAATTTTATTGCCTTCATATTAAAGCTACGGAAAATAATGATTCTGCGAATAATGACTCCGCATTCAGAAAAAATAACGCCAGCAAAAAAAAAGAGGAAGCATTTTAAGTATGCCTTGCTTATTAAACGACTCAGATCATTCTATCGATTCAGGGTATGTGATAGAATTCAATCGAATCTCTTCGAAGTTTGAAAAAAAAATAATACGCGAAATTCAGTCCGTTATCACTGTGTCAGTCGCGAGGTTCGAATCGGGACTTTCATTACGCGAATCCACACAATGACAGTCACTTCCCCCTCCCCTCCTCCCCACAACAACAACTGAAGGCAGTTCAAGACGACAGACACGCTCAAGCGGAAAAGATATGAATATATCCCATCTTTTACGGTGACGAAGGTTTGCAATCCAGTTAAGTTCAACATTTAACTCAGTGGTTAGATGTTGAACTTAACTGGATTTCTATATACCAGAGGGGATATAGAATACTTCTATCCCTCTCTCAGATTTCAAGCCTTTCGTGCTTAAAGTACTCCCTGGAAAGGGGTGGGATGCTTGCAAATGTCAAGAAAGGAGGTTTGAGAATTTCTAGCGATGAGGAGAAGGCTCGCAAATATAGAAACACGTATGAAGTCTAGAAAAAATTCTCCATGTACCGGAGGTGTTTGTATCACCTATACTAGAAATGCGTGAGAGATTTGCGTATTCTAATAGGAATGCGTACGAATTTTGTGTACTTTCTGATACACTGTGTCATTGCCCTTCACTCATTGCGCACACTTTTGAATGACCCATCGCGGTTTCCAGGGGATACGCGTACCACAGGTGGTAAGGTGAAACCACTTATCAACACAGAAATCATTACTACTACTGCTACTTAACCGTGCATGCATCTCGTACACATTCCTCTACAGAATTACTAACGAATCGGCGCATGCCAGAATGTGTGTTCTGTGTATATGTGTGAGCCCTAATGTAGGGGTTATCAAGCGTCCTCCTTTTTGATGTCATTTTAAGCGTGCTCCTACGTTTCGGAAAATTCGACCTTTTTGTCCTCCTTTTCAGGGGTTTCCGGAATAATTTTTATTTTTTTCTGGAGAAATTTTTTTTACACTAATATGAGTGAGCGTTTTCTTGTTCTTTTTTTTTTTTTTTTTCATACATGCATTCACCAATAGCCACCGAAATTCTCAGATTTTTTTCTTGTTTCTGCTATTTTAGCAGTTCTGTTTTAGAGTTTCGAAAAATTATTGTTGTGGCTAGTTTTATTGGTCAAAACAGTGGCGCCATCTATTGTGGAAATTGAGATAAGTGACGTCACTAAGACTATCTGGTAACCCTGGTCTACTAAATTTATGTTGTCGAGTTGCGCTTGTTTCGTGTTCGTGCTGCCATCTGCCTTCCATTTTCTAAAGTAGGGGGTGGAAATGCTTGAATTTTCATGTTGCGTCAGTATCGTGTTGTAGGTCCGCCTGCTCTCTGCAGAGAGACTTAAGAAAACATTACTGTAAGTGATTGCAATTGATTTGTATTGATTTCACCCCTTCACGTACAAGCTTTTGGCAATAATGTGGAAGATTTTTGCAGTTCAACGGGATAAATCTGGTAACTTTGTCCTAACCTAACCGCAGGTTAGAAAAAAGGAGGAAGAGGAAATAAAAATAGAAAAAAGAAATGAAGAGAAAGTAAACGGGAAAAAAGAGAGAGAAAAAAAATCACAGTATAATTGATAAGTAGATAATAGAGTATAAAGCAGATTTCTCTTTTGCCCCTCACCCTACGTGTTCTCTTTCGCTCTTACGTGTATACAGTAGAAAGCTACATTACATGCAAGGGAGAAATCACTAACAGGAGTATAAAAAAACGGGGAGGAAAAAATACAACTGTGGTTCATAGGGTTACAATAAAGCTTCCCGATGGGGAGGACAGACGAAAGAAAGCACAAAGAACTGGACTGAATTTATTCCACTGATATGTGGACGAAATACTTCGTCTGTGATCGTAAAGGGGTTAAAAAATGATTGCATCAGTTCCTCGATAACAGCATAAAAAAAAAAAAAAATCGAAACAGGCATCCAAAGACATGCAAACCAAAATGGCTACACTCTGCTCTCTGATCTAGTTGTTTTATTTTTCTTCCTTTTTTTAAACGCAGTCAACAAAAAATGATGAAACAGCTAAAGTCTGAAATATGTTATGTAAGATTTGTTGTGGCTTCTTTTCCATTATGATTGAAATTTTCAATTCCGGAGCCCAAGAAGACCGTCATTCACATCCGACTTTGCTCCGGTCTCCATTGAGGATGAATGTCTTAAATGTAGCGAAAATATTTTGTAACGGTTTGGCTGGACCACAGCAGCTTTTTAGCCCACAATTTTCTGATCTCGAAAGAGCTCTAGCTTTTGCTCACAAGTAAATCTCCTGCCCTATTCGTCACACAATGCCTTCCGAATTCGATTCCATCCATATCTGAAAAGGTAACCAGAGAACCCATTCCTATCTCAGTCTCTATCTCGAATTACCCTGAAAATCGATTCGAATCGCGCGATTACTCTTTCCATAACGAATGAATGCATTGTGAAGATTTCGTTTGTGTTTCGGTACATGCGAAACCACAAAAGAAGATGTCTTTGTTCTCGAATTTCGGGAAATTCGATGTCGCGGGCAAGTGGTTTCCACAATGGCCGCCTTATGAGTAAGCCAGCTGGTGCTGGCAAAATATTTGCATAATGTTTCTTTGTTCCTGATGATGACGACGACCACCAGAAATTAAAAAAGGCATCATTAAAATAGTTTCCTTGTGCGACGAAAGAAGTAGTTTTTTTTCTGCCGAATATTTAGTCATTGTTAACACTAGAAGGGCCGGACTATGAGTTACACCTAAAAGAGCCGCTGGCAGTCATTTTGACCGCTGCTGCTTCTTTTTAGTGCAATATATTGAATCACACTAAATTTTTGCAATAACAAACAACAAGCATTATCCCACATGGTCAACTTGTTAATTTTGAAGAAATGTGCCTTTTCTTAAACATACAGGGTGTCAATAAAATGACTTTCCAACTATAAATATGAAAATTTAGAGGGCAACTGTGGACAAGATTTACCATGAAAAGAAGATAGATAAACATTGCATCGTATATTGCTCCATTTTGATTAACGTATACATTTTTATATGTACATCACGGTCTTTTTTTTATTCACTTTATTTAGTTGCTCGCGCACGCTGTGGATACTGTATATTATTACGCCACTGTAAATTTACACTATCGAGGAAAAACTAGGCCGCTCTTAAAATTTTATTCCACAAATCAACTTATGGAGAATATTCAATTAAAGAAAATGCATCTTTATTTTTCTTTAATGTAAATAAAACTCGGGGGGGGGGGGGATAAAGCAGAGAGTTTCCACATCACTCTCCGTATTTGCCCATTTTTGATTGACGTTGCTTTTTGCACAACCCTTCGTTAAAAGAAAGAGATTCAAATAATTTTAGTACAAATTTTCATATGAAACAACCATTTTTGTAATTTGAAAGGTTTAATTTTTACATAAAAATTGGTTTTTAAAATTTGTTTAGGAAATTGAATTTTTAGAAATTTTATCCCCATTTGCGGTTTGGAATTTTTTTTTTTTTCGACCTGATGAAAAACAGAAATAATTTTTCTTTAATTCAAAAAAAAGTTATTTCCTGGGTTTTATTTTTTCGTCATATCCTCTTCGCTTCAGAGGATATGGCAAAATTCACTTTTTTAATGGTTTTAAATGGTTTTGAATGATTTTTCTTTCCACGTTAAGGCTTGAGGTATCCGTAAGGGTACCTAACTCAACTGGTCATAGTAAAAATATAGACCCAAATTAATTAATTAAACAATTATTTTTTAAAGGGCATTTTGACGTACAATAAACACAAATCAATCAAAAATATTTTTTTAGTAGTCAGTTTTGGTTCGGGTTAGGACAGATCAGGTTTCATGAGGTTTCCCGTAATCATAATCATTAGTTATTTTAATTTAATGTTATTTAGTTTGTGTTAATTAAATTTGACTCAATGAAAACTTACATTTGTTAACAAGAAATACATACTAATAACGTGCCATGTTTTTAAACTTCTCACGTATGTTACTCAAGTAACCGGTAATCATATGAAAACTGTGTGCAATTTGGCCAAGAATTGAAAGAGTGGTTAAAAGTGGGTTGGTATGTGGTTGGATATGGATATGTAAATTACCTTCACCACATACAAATTTATTCCCATTCAGCATATTGTATAGATTGTTTCGCCACGAGGATCTCTCAGGTTCTTCGCCGAGGACTTGATGCGCGTAAACCTACAAGAAGGAGGAATTGAGAGCGAAGAAACGGTTTTATTTACAGCAACTAGAATTCCTGCTAAAACTACAGCAGTCTTTCGAAAACACGTCTTCTCTCTTCGAATTATTCAGCCCGAGTTCACAGAGTCTCGCTCTTCTATTCGCATGCCACGTACCTTACATGCGTTAACAAGAATTTTTAAAAGTATACTTCGTAACGTTATATACAGAGTGCATAGGAAAGTTCCTTTATCCAGGAATAACTAACGAACCGTTGATCCTAGAAGCATACTTTCAGTTGGAAATATTATCGAAATAACGTATGGGCCTCAGGTACGTCATTCATATTGCAAGCGGTTGAATAGTTATCAAAATTTGAAAAACAAATACTTTTTATTTGGTCACCCGGTCCTAAAAAACTCAATTAAAAAGTCGTTGCCCTGACAAAAAAAAGGACGGGGGTGACCAAATGAAAAATATTTCTCTTATTTCAATAACTATACAACCCCTAACAATATGAACGATGTATCTGAGGTCTACACGTTATTTAGATAATTTTTCTTTAATTGGAAATATGCTTCTTGGATCAACGGTTCACGAGTTATTCCAGGATAAGGGAGACTTTTCTATGCACCCTATTATATAACCCAACATTTCAAATAGAAGATTTCTGCAGTCGCCGATTAGATAAGGAATCTGGTTATATATTGTAGAGTATCACAGCTGATTCCGGTATCTAAACTCCGCACAGTTTTTTTGGTCATTTTGTCCCAAACAGTGTGTTTCAAACCTGTGATGAGCGTACTCTGAGAGATACGTGACGGGCCATTCGAGTGGTACACCACAAAAATTACGAAAAAACAAAAGAGAAAAAAGTGCAAACATTAGTTATTGCATAATATTTCTGTGATGCAAAATTTTTCCACACGTTTTTGAGGGTACACGAGCCTTCTGAACATTTCTGGGGGAACCCAAACCTCTCATTCATTTTTTTGGGAGTACACTAGGCTGCTACACATTTATGGAGATATACAAGCCTCCTACTCATTTTTAGAGGTATAACAGCCTTCATGCATTTCTGAGGATAAGAATATCTCCAACTCATTTCTGCGGGTATTTGAGCATTCTACTAATTTCTGGGAAAACACGTCTCTTACTCAGGGTACTTAGCGTATACTAGCCTGCTACACATTTATGGAGATATCAGTCTCCTACTCATTTGTAGAGGTATAAATGTTTTCATGCATTTTTTTTTGGGGATAAGTCAGCGTACTAAAGTAGAGCCCCTTGATAACGGACACCCACGAGACCAAAACTTTTATCCGCTAATGGGGCCCACGATGCAAAGAAACCTCGTTTATGCTACGTTTGGCTTCGGTCGCAATTGGTTCCTGATAATTTTAATGTTAAAATGCATATTGTGTGTGTGTTATTGTAAAAATGACACACTGGTGGTTAAGCATAACAGCCAATTGCCTCGATAAAGGAAGGTAGATTGAAATCATTACATTTATCATTTTTACCGGCGATAATACGTAATTCTCAAATTAAGTAGGAAATTCTGATAAATATATGGGCAAACCTTTCTTTCCTCTTCTCTTCATTAAACCAACTAATTATTTTTTTTTCCCGTAAATGATGCGTGCACTGCACGTATTTTCCAATAAAATGTAAAATAAGTGTGAAGAGAAGATTGAAACACGTGTTCATGACAATTTTATCAGTCTTCTAATGTTGGCTTTCTTCACAAGTATCCACAAACAACTAACACACACACACACATTACTATTCAAATTCACCATCCTTGACCGCAGTCCAGAATGGTGTTCAAGACAAATCAATACGACTTCGGATTGAACATAATTTTAGTTGAATATGATAAATTATCGGTATATGACAAAAAAATAATAATAAATTAGAATTTTGAAAAAAATTAGTTTGCCTGATTTTGCTGTCCGCTAACAGGGAGTGAAATAAATTAGAGCCCTATTCCACGGGACCGGGAATAGGGAGTATAAATATAAAGAGTATATAAGAGTATCCGTTATGAGAGGTTCCACTGTACTGATTTCCCAAACTGCAAGAGATTTCTACTCCTTTCTGGGAATACGCAAGCCTCTTACTTAGGGTACTTGGAAGTACACTAGCCTACTACGCATTTATGGAGATATGCAAGCCTCCTACTCATTTATAGAAGTATATAAGAGCCTTTTATTTATATGCATTTCTGGAGATACCAAGCCATCCTACTCAATCACCCTAAGCTAGGGTACACAAGCTTCCCATAAAATTCTTGAGATATGCAGGCTTGCTACGCGTTTCTGAAGATATTCAAGCCTCGTACTCACATCCAGGTGGAAATGCAAGGTTTGGTACAATCGATATTGGACAATTCTCAAACTAAGCATTGATTGTCAGGTGCAACGAGGTTCACGTGGCAAAATCCGAAATATTCGTAAATTCTCGCATACTTCGGACAAAGAACATCACCGTTTTGCGAAACGGCCAGACTTCGGATATTGGACATAAAGTGTTAGAGCTTACCTTTCAAGTCTCGGGGGGTGATACATCCTGTGAGCGACACTCGGTGGTTTCCTCGCGGGTGATTCACTCTGGCGGGTCTCTGGAGACGGATCTCTTAAATTTGCTGCGTCTTCTCTCTTCATTCTATTCTTTCTTGTCTTTCAAGTTGGTCGCTGAACTCAAGTATTTTTTATAGGGGAGCAGCAATACTATTCTTGTTGACGCGGAATCGATTGACGAACAAGTTGAAAAAACAAACAAGTTCTTATCTTTCTCCGAAGGGTTCTTGGATCGGAATTCAAATACGAGTGATTTGCTGATTTTGCCGATTTTTTCCTTTTTTCACAATCGACAGACTTTCTATTTTTCCAGCTAAATTACGGCTTCGGTGCCTTTTTTATTTCCACATAAATTTTGCGTTTCTTCAGAGTGGCTTATTATTTATTTGACTTGTTCCGAGACAAGCAGGAAGCGATCGCTTCGGCGCAACAAATTCTTGTCGTCAATTTTCTCGTAAATTCGAATCCGGCTCCGAAATTCCGGCGAGGTATTTATTTCTTCCAATTGAAGTCGTCGAATAGATATCACTAGAAATTCTGGAACAGTGATATTAAGCCTTTGCAATTAATTTCCCATGTCAACCATAGGAGAGAGAGAAAAAAATGCCTGCAGCATGTTCTCAAGTCTACTCGAAATATCGTCACTGGAGGTCTCCTCCGATGCGTCGATCCACGATAAAAAAAGATAACTACAATTCGATTATTTCTACAGTGTATTCGCCAGCATTTTCCCTGATGCTTTCCAAAGTCTACAGAAAAGTTAAATTAAAAATAGTCTCTCCAGCCCGAGGTTGTTGAATGGATAGAGTTGTTTTGACGCGAACATTTCCTTGACTTCAGCAACGCGATCGTGAGTCTTTTCGTGGAAAAGATTCTTTTGTAAGTCAAAAAACGATCGCTGTCATCTCGAGGCAAAAAGGTGAGGGGGCGTTGAATCTGAAAATTAATAAATGAAATGAGTTTTGATGAATAACATATTCATTAAATGATTCAGAGAATTTAATTTATTTCATGTGAAAATTGTTTCGTTTAAATGCAGATACGGGGTATTTCCGTGAAGTTGTGTGGATAGGACAGTGGTTTCCAGTCGATTGTACATGTAACAACCCTTCTATTGTGGGAAGGGGGAAGACGTTGCTGGTTATTTTCCCACGTACCTCTGAATGGCTATTAGGTTGGTGCGCTAATCCTTCGGTGTGGGACTCCCTGCGGTAGCAATATTTTTCTGTGGTCATGTCTCCATTTCTGTTGTACTCCTGTGTCAGGAAAGTTTCCGACAAGGACGAACCGAGTATCGAACTCGTGATACCTGTAAACATCCTTTGGTAATTTGAGCGAATATGTTATTGACCTAGGCTACCGCGCCTAGGTGTCTAAACAACGCCAAAGAGCCATGCTGGTAGATCACAGCAAAGAAAGACCAAAAAGCCGTGGTAAATATGAGAATAGAGCAGCTGGTTAATAATGGCTAAGTAGAGTAAAGGCACCGACGGTGAATGATAACTAAGAAAGGTGGCGGAGGGGGGGGGTGCCTGTTAATGATGCGTAAAGTAAGTCAAGGGAGGGGCCTACTGTTCAATTCTGGTCAAGTGAAGCCAGGTATAGTCCTCCTACCACGAGATGAGATTTGGCTACGGCACGTCATGTCACGTCAAACGATTCTATTTTATCCTAGAGGGTCATGCCAATCGTGAAAGCTCAGTCACTGATGAACTTTTCTCGATGTGCAATCGTTTTACCAAAAAAAATAGAATAAAATCATCCGACGTGACGTGACATGACGCAGCGAAAATTCATCTCGTGGTCGGAGGACTATAGTCACTACTTTACCACACATCGATTCCGGTCATACCACCGTACGGCAATTTCCAACCTGTTGAGTTGAGTGAAAAATGAAGGCGCCATCTATCGGTGGTCAGCCCCGGATCAGTAGGTAAAGAACCTGTCTTTCGAAGTTCTTTCTCCAGATTCAAGCCGCTGACGCTGATGGTAACCTTCATGGTGCAAGACGAGCATCTAACCACTGCACCACTCGGGAGCGCCAGGTAGTTACTGGTAAGGAGATGGCATTCAAGTATTACGAAAGAAGATTTACAGCCATTTTTGACCTCCCTCCCCCCTTGTCAGCAAAAGTCAGCAAAACACTGACTCCCCCCCCCCCCCTCCGTCAGCAAAATTTCGTCAGCAGCTTAGAATATTTCATATCTTCAAAAAAGGGTGGTTGATGAGTTCAGCAACCTTCAAACCCACACTCCCACCTTGTCATCAAAAGTCACCAAATCCGAAACCCCTCCCCCCTCGATGCTGACGTAATACTTGAATGACCCCTAACTGATAGATAGATAAGTAAGACACAACAGCTGTGTATAAATGTAACTTTCTTATGACAACAAGGGCTGATTCATGATGTCTAAATAAAGAAAGTTTGCAGGTAAACGAATACTTAGGTAATGGCATCTGGATTAAATGATACCCAAGTAAGGTAACGCAGCTGCCGATAAATCACGGCTAAAGTAAGGACACCATGGTTAAAATGAGGATGCAAGTAGGGCAAGGAAGTTGCAGATGAATGACGTGGCAAGGTCGTTACTGGTAAATGATGGCTAGGGTAAAGTCGCCGGGGTTAAATAATGGCTGAGCTAGGCAAGGCAGAACTGCCAGTAAATTATGGCTAAGGCAAGGGCGCGACGAGTGAATGATGGCTAGGGTAATGATGTGGTGGCCGAGTGGTCATAGTCACGGGACTCGCATCACGAGTGCCCGGTTTCAAACTCCACCGCCGCCATGGTGGTCGGCTAAAATTGGTTTTCTGTGGTTCCCAACGTCGAGGAGCAAATGTGACTCGATCTCCCCGTTAAAAAGTCTCCCCGCAGAGAGCAGCAGGCCTACTAACTTCACGGAAGATTCACTATACATATATACACACATTCCAACATGTACCAATTCGTTAGAAGTTCCGCAGAGGAATATGAACAAGGTGTATGTCTGGTTTAGTAGTAGGGTAAGGATGCCTCGAATAAATGATGGTCGAGTAAGGCAAGAGAGCTGTGATTAATCATGGTTGAGGCAAGGGTGCCACGATTTATGAATAATGGCTACTACTACTAAACCAGACATGCACCTCGTCAATATTCCTCTGCGGAACTTCTAACGAATTGGTACATGTTGGAATGTGTGTGTACGTATTGCGCATGAACCTTTCGTGAAGTTTGTTTCTGTGCAATGCTTGTTATGTGTAGTGCACTCTGCAATGAATTTTTTCAAACTATGAGTTTTTTCTCAACTCATAGTGAGGGAAGTGTAATGAATGAATAATTATACCGTTGTGTAGGACTGCTGCTCTCTGCGGCGAGACTTTTTAACGGGAAAATCGGCTCGCATTCGTGCCACGAAGCTGGGAACCGCAGAAAACCAACTTCAGCCGACTACCACTGTGGTGACGGTATATGAACAATGGCTAGGGTAAGGACGCCGCGCCGTTGTAAAATGATGGCTGAGTTAGGCAAGGGAGTTGCAGATGAATCAACTCTTTTAACGAGTAAATTATGGTAAATTATGACTAGGGGGTAAAGACGCCGGGGTTGAATGATTGTCAAGTCTGGCAAAAGAGCTGCAGGGGAATCATGCTAGTGGCCTACGAATGAAAAATGGCTAGGGTAAGGACCCCCGTAGTTGGCTTAGTTAGGCAAGTTAGTTGCAGATGAATCACAGCCATATAGTAAATGATGGTAGGGGTAAGAGCATCATGGTTAAATGATGGTCAAGTAGGGCAAGACAAAAGTAGGGCAAGACAACTGTCAATAAATTATGGCTATAATAAGAACGTGTGGGTATATGATGGTCGAGTAAGGCAAGGCAACTTCCGGTAAATCATGGCTATGGTAAGGACACCGTGGTTTAATGATGGTCAAGTAAGGCAAGGGAGCTGATGCTGAATTCTGGTAAGGGCAAGGCCATTGTGGGCATGTCATATAACATATCCGCTTCGACCGAGGTCATGCGGAAATTACTGAAACTATCACTACGATTATAATTACGGTCTTGATTCAACAATCTTAATCCAAGATAATAAAAGAGATTATAAATGAAACAAATAACTCTTGATGTACAGTGTGACACTTTAAAGGAAATCAAATAGTCATATTCAGTTACTGTGTGGCACATATCTTCGTGTTTTTGATGATACACATTTACAGTGAAAATTGAGCCCTTATCTATTCCCGCTATTAATGCCAATATCTGGCACATAGAGAAACTGCTTTTCCTAAAACTTCTGCAACAAATTGCTAGACTCTTCTTTTGAAAAGTTCCATGGTTTCCCCTCCTGCGCAGGTCTGGCGTAAAGGTTCTGCTGGTTCCAGTATGCACATTGGACGAGGAAATATTCTTATTCGGCATTTCGAGGGTGACGGAAGACACAGGAACTGTCTCTTTGTTATACCATCCTTGATAATATAGTATATCACCATGATCCAAGGGTGCACAACCTCCAGCCCACGAGCCAAATGGGGGTTTCCATCTTGCCCGCGAAAGATGCTTCGGTAAAAAAAATATCGATATACACAACACAATAGATACTTAGGCTGGCCATATTTTCTTCTTAAAAATACGGGGAAATTATTGCAAAAAGAAAAAAAAACAGTCAAAGGCAAGCAAAATTTCCAATTAATGCCAAAAAATTTTCACGTCACAGGCAAGCCAAGTTGCGAATTACAAGCAAAACAATTGTCAAAGACAAGTAGAGTTGTCGTCTATCAATACAATCGGTGAAATTCCCGCTAGAGGCGGAAAATAGAGGGCAAGTCGCAATGGGTGAAAATGTAATTAAAGTATATGTCGACAAATATTTGAGATTGAATATATTTATATGACTATAATTATGATAGCCATAAAATTATGACAATATAATGTATACGTAATGAAAAAAAAACTTATAATGGTTTCAAAAATTCAAGTGTGTTGGGAAAAAACGGGACATTTCATGAAAAAAAGTTTTGACGGCCAAAATTACGAGAATGTCCCGTTCAATATAGGTCATATGGTCACGTTCCCATGTGTATAAAAGTTTTTTGCTCGCGAGCGGCAGAAATAATACATACCTGTACCACGGACTAAAAAGGTTGTGTGCCTTTGATCTAGGGAGTAGTAGTTAAATGAAATCTAGATATAAGAGCACCGTGGTTAAATGATGCTAACTCCGCGCACTGGCAGTTGAGAATTGATTGAGCGGGGGGGTAACATGTCAAATTATCAGACAAAGCTCTCTGTACAGCGTTAACTAGGCTTGGGATTGCAGAAATGATAGGGTTTTAAGAAGACGATATATTTCTCTCGGGATTCCAGAAAGGGGGGGGGGGATTTCAGGAAGACGTGATATTCCGAAATTGCCGAAATGTGTGATGAGGAAGCTTGGGATTTTCGCTGTAAGGGTTAAGGTATCCGATTACGTTGAAAACGCCCTTTTGGAAGAAAATATCGATATTTATACATATTTTTTGTTTTTTATGAAAGCCCCCCCCCCCGTTTATAATTAATTAATAGCCTTTGTTTTGTTTATATGAATTATAACATCAACTTCAGAGTTGGGTTTCTGCATACAAGTAAATCCGTGAATACAAACGTTAAACTTGTTTTACGAAGAATGCAATTTTTGGCATTTTACTTGAGTTTGAAACATGATTTCTAGAAAATCTATTCGCTGTGCCATTACAAAATTTTAATATGATACTTTTAAGATAATCAAGAATAAAATCTGAGTTCAATCACATGCATTTGTCTAATTACAGCGTTTTATATGCAATGGTATGTAGAATGAAATTTCAAATAGTTCACTCGTACATCTACAGATTTGAGTATAACTTATGAGCATAACATAAAATCCTTTAAATTTTGTTTCGTAACGTGCATCATTACTGGCTGAATGTACAATGCAAATAACGAAACATTCCATTCACCGAATTTTTCGCAATCGTGTTTCGAATATTACATGGATTTTGCTTAAAATCTATATATATAAAATTGATTTTCTGTGTGTGTGTCTGTGTGTGTGTGTGTGTGTGTGTATGTTCTCTATACAAATCTACAATTTTAGATCGATCGTCGCCAAATTTTGCATATATACCAAATGGGACCCGACTTGAACGACAGGCTACTTTAAAATTTCGCCAGACCAGGGCAAATGCCCTAAACGGGCAAAAAACTGTCCGGCAACAATGGTTTTTGGGTCTCAACAATCACTTTCCGAACGTTTACTTTGGTTACCGTGGTTCCCTAGCAATGCGTTTCCGACCTGTATATGCCTTTACAACGGTTTGTCACTTCTTTAATCCTGTTAGTATATGTATAATAGTTTATGCCTTTATAATGGTTTGCCACATTTTCAATATACTCTCAGTAATGAGGCTTTTTGAATAGACGTCATAATCATCATCAGCATCGCTTTGAGAGTCAGGAAAAGGGTGATCCTCATAGAAATCAGTGCTAAAATTGTCGATTTTACTGTAGAAATGCGGAAATTAGTGAGAATTTCCGCCCCATCAATAATTTTAAAAATTGTATTGAATTCTCGATTTTTAAAATATTCAGTTCGCTTAGAGATATACGAAGCCCAGGAGATTAAATCCGAAGTAATTAGCCAAACCTATACTTTTGAGTTGGATATTCGAGCAATATCATTGATTTCATTTATATCTTCTCAAGTATGAAAATTAATGTCTCCATATTGTCTCTTTTGATATTTATTTGCATAAATTCATGTGGGTTAGGATATTTTAAAATTAGTTATGAGCCCGTGAAAAGTGCATCGAAAAAATTCCACAGCTTTAACTAAGGATTTTTGGAAGCTGGAACAGACACATGGATAACTTGAAGTTCGGGGGGGGGGATCGAAATACCTAGCGCCCCTTAAAAAAAGAAAAATATACATTCATTTCTACGTTTCTGTGTAAATCTATATTTGTTTATTTCATGAATCGCGCAGGTCGCCATATTGGTTAACTTGGACACGGGTTTAATGTCCCTCAAGAAAAAGAGAGGGAGATATCACGTGATCCAAAAAAGCCTCATTGAAGAAAACCCGGGCAGCGCCGGGTATTATAGCTAGTTTGACATAAAAATGAGTTTTTCATAGAAAATGGCATAAGCAGTTCGAAATTCATTACTTTTTTCACCATTTTGAGACACTTTATATCAAAAAATATTATCAAAGTTCATTCCGGTACCATTTTAAAGAAAAGTGACAAGAAAGATAGTCCTTAAGTAAGGCACCAGAAAGCCTTTTCCATTCTATACCAAAGCCGCTTGTAAGTTGTAACTCTTAATGCAGCTTTGTTCTATACCGAGCAAAATCACGGTCTATCGCCATCGGATGCAATTCACTACCGTTCTAAGAACATCTTTACGGTCACCATCCTCTAAATCTGTGTTTCTTAACCTTTTTTGCCCATGCCCCCTCCTCCCACACCGTCACCCAGGAGCAAGATCCTCTACGCTCATTGAATCAAGAGTTTTGTGTAAGTTCTTGTGAAAAATTTTATGAATAAATTCCGGACCCCTGGGCTGGAATCCATTGAGTTTCTGTTGTACGGGTTCTATGCAGGGATGTCTCAAAATCTTGGGACCATGGGCATGACCTTTTTAGGAGCGTCATGGGCTTCCCCCACTAAGAAAGTGATTTTTTCTCGTGACCCCCCTAACTGACTGAATGTGCCTGCCTATCTATTTAGATGCTTAATGTCGAAATCTTCAATCGATTCTCATTGTCGTGAGGACCTCCGCCCCTCTTACTCTCTTACTCGATGCTCGCGGTCCGTATCCGGGTGGGCTCATGCGTTAAGACGGCACTGTCCCTGGTCTAAGGTATGTTCTAGGGCAGTGTTTCTTAACCTTTTTTTTTGCCCGTGGCCCCCTTGGAAGCATATTTTTTTCTCGGGGCTCCCCCGTCTTACCCAGAGTCTTCAACCCTTAGCAAGATCCTTTATACGTATTGAATTGCTTTTCCGTGAATTCATACTGAATGAAAATTTTGCAAATAAGATTGGTCTCCAGACCTCTTGGCATAGAATTTATTGAGCTCCCCGCTAATTCGAGTTCTATTCAGGACCGTCTCAACATCATGGGCCCCCATCAGACAAACTGATGCTATGGTAGTCCCATACTTAGCTAGAAATAAACAGCCGACATATTTCCTACTTATTTTCAAAATTTATACATTGTACTATACAAAACATCATAAGGTGGGGTCACTTATGGACATGAGACCTCTGGGCATGACCCCCTCACAAGAGTGGGACTGACAGAGCTGCAGCTCGGGCCTGATATAGTTTTCATCATTTTTTGTTTTTCACACTATGATTTAATATAGAGGAAGGGTCTGCGAAAGATCAGGCCGGGACCCTGCGAAAAACCCCATTCTACGGAACCTGCTGCAAAATGTAGGTGGTGAGGTTCGGGTGGGTCCTTGCCCTAAGACAGACCCTGTTTTATGGGTGGTTTTGTTGGATTTTGTAACTGTATATAGTCACTAATATAAAAGCTTTATTTCTTCACGCCTTAATTTTTCTTCTCAGCTCTCTGCAGCCCTCCAAACCACCTGTCATGGCCCCTTTCTCCATTTTCTTCTGTGGCCCGCTTGAAATATCCCAATACCACTAGGGGGGCCACAAGGCCCCCGGTTGAGAACCACTGTTCTAGGGGGGCCTCTGTACTTGGTCTTTGCTTTCACATCTGTATCTTTTGTCACCTCTCTATGGTCCCTTTACCACCTGTCACGAGTCCTCCTTTCACTTGATATTTCTCCCGTGGCCCCCAGAATATTCCAGTACCACAAGGGGGCGGCCATATGACCCCGGGTTGAGAAACACTGCCCTAAATCATCAAATACATTTTTCGGAAATCAACTAACTTTTATGCATCAATTTTTTTTTTTCAAAATGTTTCTTTTGACTCTTATAGCGGCAATCCCGAGATATCGCGTCTAACTTGATCTGCTTTATTTCAACAATCCCGAAATATTTCGGGTTCATCAAACGCTCTCAAAAAGGCAACCCCGATCCCAGATACTAATGTAAAATTTTCTTCTTCTGATAACACGTCCTGTCACGGTGGGGGGAGGGATCAGCTTTTGTTCAAAGTCAGATTATAAAAGGGGAGATAGAGGATGTTTTTCTTTTCCCTTCGAGGTAGTATTGGACTTTTGCGTTCAGCAAAAATAACGGAAAAATAGGTTTTTTTTTTCTCCGCTTCTTTTTTTTATTATAAATTACTATTTCGTTGGGGGGGGGAGAGAAGCATTTATCCGCTCACGCCCAATCGAAAAAAAATATTTTCTTCTCGGTGAATAGGTGGCAATTTCTAGAAGGTTTGGTGATTTCTACTGTGGCAAATATAATGCAAATCGAGAAATTTCAAAAACCGCTTAAAAGGTCAATATCTTATAGTATAATGTCATTTTCGATTTCATTCAGTGCTTTAATTCAGCGATAAATTATTTTACAAAAAATCGGAAGAAAAATCCCTTCAAAATTTCGAAAAACCCGCCCTGTTTAATCAACTTCCCTTAAGTCCTAGTTTCGGTTTCGATCTCAGTTGGGATAGAAATAACATTAATCTATTCATTCGGAAAAAAGGGACTTTACATTATTTAAAATAAGAATAATTAGCAAATAAAGATAAATAGGGAAATGAAATGGAAACCAATTAGAAAAGAAACCAAAACGAAGTAAAAATTAATTAAATGCAATTATTAACTCTTCATCGAATATAAGAATATAAAATCCATCAATTAATTTCAAAAAGTTTTAAAAAGAATATAGAAAACGTATAAGTAATAGAAAAAGATCGGTTAATTAATTAATTAATTAATTAATCGACCGGTTAATAATCACTCACCCGCAGCGGAAAGAGCAGACGACGACTTCTAGCAGACGACCGAACGAAATACTTTTTTCACGTTCGAGTACGAGATGAGGAGGAGGAAGAAGAGTAGAGAGCACGTCTTAATCGATGACGTCACAGAGATCCGGTCGCCATGGCAACCAAGATTTCCCTTTCACTATGTGTGTCCCTCCTTTCTTCCCTTCCCAACTTTTTACGGTGCCGAAGAATTTCTCCCGGCCTCTTACGTCACATAAATAAATAAATAAATATGGATAAATCATGTTGTGTCATAATTGGTGTCGCACATGAAACGGACGTGTTTATTTGTTGTTTCCGTATACACCTAACGAGAGAGAAGAGAAAATGACGGGGTTTTTTTTTTTCCGGCCGTGTTGATTATTTTCGACAGCTCATCGGATATTCGATATTTTTTGCTACGATTGCGAGATTTTTCGGAATGCCATTATATAACGATAATACGACACCGACGTCAATGCCGTTCGCCGACGTCAACGTCTATAGATGAGGAGGATACCAACATTAATATCAACGGTGATGTCGCGTTACGTTATTATGTATGTATACATTTTTTGTCGTAGAAATGGAGAAGAGAGGAAACATCGATTTTAGTTCGGTGAGAATCGCGTTAACTGCTAATTAATTGAGCTATCGTATTCAGAAAAAGGGAAAAATCGTTTGGTGTTAGCTCCGGGTCCTTTATTGTAGTCTGATATTAATTAAGACACTCGTGGGAATGTTAATTAATTAACTACTGAAATTCGATCAACTGGTGAAGGGAATATGAACAGGAAAACAAACCGAAGGATAGAGTCGAGGAGAACGATAGGAAACGCTCCACGTTCAGAGATGGACATGCATGTTCATTATCATCATAAGATGGTTATAATGTTAACATTTTACGGTAATGATTCTATATACCCATATACACTGGTGAAATAAATTAAGAGAATTTGCATATTTTATCGAATTTCATGAAAAGAACTGAACTGAATGTAAAACCACTGCTTCTAGACAAAAATGCAAATCTTGTACGTCAAATACGTAAGCGTACACGTGTGTGTAGGCGGAGCCAGTAGAGAAACAGGCTTTATAAGCGCGCGTAAGTTAAGACGCATTTCGTTCGCTAGCACACCTCGGCGAATTTCTTGGTGTTATTTTGCAGCAATCGGTTAATTTCAAACTGTAACAGTAAAAAATGAGTAACCACCAACGTTTAGATGATGGAATGAGGTGGCGAATTGTGGGGAGGCTAGAAGCAGGCCAATCTCAAGTCCAGATTTGTAGAGAGTTTAATTTAACACCCAGCGTCGTGTGTAACTTATGGAAACAGTTCCAGGATACCGGATCCATCGAGAGAAAGCCTGGGTAAGGTCGTCCAAGAGCCACGACGGCCAGAAAAGATCGCCATTCGTCGATTATAGCGAGGCGTAACAGAAGTGCTACAGCTTCTCAGCTCTCTCGTGACTTGTATGCAGCCACAGGAACCCGTGTATCAAGGGTGACTGTTTCCAAAAGACTTCATGAGAGAGGGTTGTTTGCAAGAAGACCTGCTGTTTGCGTCCCGCTCACTTCTACGGACAGGAAAATCCGTTTATCATGGTGCAGAGAGCATAGAGATTGAAGTATGGATCAATGGGCGACCGTTCTCTTCACTGATGAGTCACGGTTCAACCTAAGCACCGATTCTCGCCGTACGTTCATATGGAGAGAACCAGGGACCGGCTACCTACCCTCCAATGTCCGTGAAATCGACCATTATGGTGGAGGAGGTTTAATGGTCTGGGCAGGCATCATGTTGGATGTCCGCACACCTCTCCATGTCTTTGAAAGAGGCACTGTGACTGGTGTGAGGTATAGGGATGAGGTCTTGGAGCCCTAGGTTCACCTTTTCAGGGGTGCAGTTGGCCCTGAGTTCATTTTAATGGACGATAACGCGAGGCCACATAGAGCTCTTCTGCTCGACGATTTTCTAGAGAGTGAGGATATTCGCCAGATGGATTGGCCAGCCAGATCTCCAGACCTTAACCCTATAGAGCATGTCTGGGACGCTCTGCGGAGGGCAATTGCAACTCGCAACCCCCCTCCGGGAACCATCCAGGGAATGAAAACAGCGTTGCTGAACGAGTGGAACCAATTGCCACAGGAAATGATAAACTGCCTTATTTCAAGTATGAAATCGCGCTGCGAGACCTGTATATCTGTAAGAGGGGACCATACCCCCCTATTAACCTATCTATTAACCCATTTTTTTGTTTATTCTGCAACCGCTGTTTCATACCTTCGGACTCCAACGAGTGTTACGCACGATCATGCGTGTGTATTACAATTATCGAATGATTATTTGTTTTGTATTGTATCAATGTATGTACATATCAAATTTCATTGAAATCGGTACAGTAGTTTTAGAGATAATCGACCAAGTCTGCAAATTCTCTTAATTTCTTACACCAGTGTATATTGCGCATACGATATAAAATAATATTACATTACTTCTGTTCTACATCTGCGTAGAACAGAAGAAACAAATTGTTTCAACTTTTCCTTTTTACATCTTCCGGAACAATGTTCAACCTGTTTGCACTTGCGGAACAGCGAAATTGGAAAAATGCTTTACAGAACGGTGCATTATAAATAACGGAAGAAAAATAATTTGAGCACACCGGTAAAAAAGTAAGTAAATAAGAGAAGTAATTTGCGATCCAGCAAAAAATGCATTAAATAAGAGAAATAGTTTGAAGGCCGGTGTGTAAAATAAATAACAAATTATCTGCGGTCCGGCAGAAAAAGTACATAGACAGGAAGAACAGTTGATATGAATAAGAGAAATAGATTGCGGACCAGCAAAAAATGCATAAGCAGAAGAAACAATTTGCGGACCGGCACAAAATAAATAAATAAGAGAAATGATTTGCGACGGCAAAAAAATCCCTAAATAAATAGGCGAAATAGTTTACGGACCGCAAAAAAAGTACATAAAAAGAAAAAATGGTTTGGGACTTCATTATTATTATTTACGATTATAAATACAATTATTTTAATTATTATTATATATTATTATTACTATTATTTAATTATTTAATAATTCGCGGACCTACTGATGACTGAGACAGAAATAAAAACCAACACATGGGCTGTATTTTATATTGTATTAAATCCAAAATTATGTAGCGGCTTCAAAAATTGAGGGGGGCGAGGTAGCCCAGGTCGATAAGATACTCACCTGATGTACCAAAGGATGTTTAGAGGTGTCGCGAGTTCGATACCCGTTTCGTCCTTGTCAGAATCTTTCCCGACACACGGTTACAACAGAAACGGCGACATGACCACAGAAAAATATTGCTACCGCTGGGAGTCCCACACCGAGGGGTTAGAGCACCAATCTCTCGGTGGGTATTGAAAAGACTGCCGTTCGGAATCGGCAATAAATTGTACATCCCGGTCTACTTAGCCCTCTTGTGCAGAAAATCACCATGGTGTGACAAAAATGATCAAAAATTGAGTAAAATGTTTCCTGAACTAGCAGGAAACTTCCACGGCTGGCGCGACGGTTGAAGAACTCTGTTCCAGAACATCTTTGAAGGATTGTCTATCACACGTTCAAGTTTACCTGACAGGTATGCCTGTACAGCAGTGGTTCTCAACCGGTGCTTCGCAGCCGCTCCAGGACAATAGGGTAAATATCATAAATAAATAAATAACAAAGAGGTCTGCTCTGGTCTCCGAAATAGAAATCACATTAATAAAGGCTCCGCGAAACAAAAAAGGTTGAGAACCGCTGCAGTACGGACACGGTCAGTGTGATTCGAAAAACTAATTTTGAATAGTAATCTGACACGTCTCCAAAATTTTAATAGGTAGCTTTGTAAAAAGAAACTTTTTTTAAATGAAAAAAACAAGACATAACTCTATTGAAGAATGCATACAATTTTGAAGGAGTATTTTCACTCCTCAATGAAATTTGGAGGAGTGAAATTCAATTTTGATGCGTGAATCATGCATCTAGATGCGTATTAGCAAACACTGGATGCGTTATACGTGTGCAGGCAAACGTGGACATGTGCTAGCGGGAAAAAAAAAAACCCTTTATAGCTTCCGTTGACCATAAAAAAAAACGTGACATATTTTTTTGGTCAATAATTCACATCATCCTTTTAGAGCAGTGGCTCCCAGCCTGTGGTAGATGTACTCGTGTGGACACGTGACTGGCCGGAGGTACCTCCGGAATAGCTTATAAGGAATACATATTCAGCAATTGAGAAAGAGACCTAAGAATGCGAAACACTGCTGTAGTTATCGTATGAATTACTTCCATCATGAAAAATCTGGATAACCATTTTCATGAAATAATTTTTTTCATTAAAAAATCTGAATTTCTATTTTCTTTGTTTTTCCTCAAAATCTGGATTTTCATTTCTTTCCGAAATTATCTCTTTTTTTTCCTCAAATCTGACGTAATCTCATAAATTTCTTCATTAATTATGCATTTTTATTTTATTTGAAATATATTCGAAATTACTTCTATCATGAAATATCATTCTTTCCAAATTTCCATTTCTTTCCAAAATCGGAAATATTTCTTTTATTAAATCTGAATTTTCATCTATTCTGGATTTATATATTTTATAAATCTCAATTATAATCCATTTTGAACTTCTTTCTTTTGAGGAATCTCATTTTTTCTCATTTAGTTTTGACATAATAATGTTACATCAATTTTAAAATTCAATCTGAAAATATTTGTTTGTTTTCCCCAGATTTTCATTAATTAATAATGATTTGTTGTCAATTTGAATATAATTTCTTTTATTAAATCCGAATTTCCAATGAACATAAATTATTATTTTTTGGTAAGTGAACCACCGTCCCCCTTCCTTGAAATTTATTTGTATCATAATTGATGTTTTGAACTTTTTTAAAAATTACTTCTTATAGATGGCAGCAGTTAATACGGTGTAAAAATAGCATTATGTTATTGTTAATCTTGCACCGTGACCAACCCCCGCTGCCACCTACCAAATTAAAACAAAACTATTTGTAATAATTCTTCAAGCCCGTTTTAAACCGGTGAGCAGGATGAAAATGAATGCATGCTATGAGACCATGCGACTCCATTTTCACGCTACACACTCATGTATATAGGTCAATAAGTTTTAATCGCATATGCCGATAACTTTGAAAATTATTTTTTTCAATTCGTGAATATTGGGGGTGGCTACAAATTGTTCAATCGTGCTGCTGCAATTCGTTGCCTCATTTTCGGAAACATCTTGTACTGTTCTAAAAGATACAGGAGTGCGCAACCTCCGGCCCGTGTAAAGTGTTCCGGTAGGAAATCAATACATGAAAAAAGATCCTAGGATGACCATTATTCCCTTCATAAAAATGCAAGAAAATCGGGATCCATACGAGATATCACCAACTATCGCAAAAAAAATTGTTAAATGCTTGTTAAGTTGTGATTTTTGCTAAAAAATATGCCAAAAGAAAGTATTTAGAAGACACCAACGAATAAGGCAAAATTTTGTGTATTTGCCTTATTCGTTGGTGTCTTCTAAATATTCTTGGGCAAAGTGGATCAACTCTTCTATACAAAAGAAAGTAAATTGGCCAATTGCAGCCAAGGACATTTTACTTGACAATTGAAGCTAAAAATTATCCAAAGCAAGTAAAGTTGCCAATAATTAAAGCTAAAAATTATTTAAAGCAAACAAAATTGCCAATTTCAGCCAAAAAAATGTCAAAGGCAAGTAAAGTAACCTACAACAGCCAAGAAAAAAAATGTCGAATTCAAGTAAGTTTACTAATTACATCCGAAAAAATAGTCGAAGGTAAGTAAGTTTGCTAATCATATCCAAAAATATTTTCGAAGGCAATTTGCTACAGTCAAAAAATTATCAAAGGTGTCATTATGAAAATAATTTCGATTATTGATTTCAAAAATTCAAGTAAGACTCGTTGAAGAGAGAAAACGGGACATTTTATGGAAAAGCTGGGACGACCACAATTGCGGGTAAGTCTAGTAACGTACCGGTTATATGGTCATCCTATAAATACCAGTTTCTGGCCAGCGAGTGGCAGAAATACGACATATTTGGCCCGCGGACTGAAAAGTTTGTGCTCTTCCTCTGCTTTAAACTGTTATTAAACATAGTCTACAGTTTGATACCGATAACTTGTAGAGGGGAAAAAAGAGTCTGGTACAACTTTTCAGCTTCACTCACAAAATGTGCAAAAAAAATTGGGATGAAAAGAATATTGGTAACTAAAGAGATAGGGCTTTCAAAACCTAAAAACTGCTTGAAAATGTCCCACAAAATTTCATTTATGCCCTAAAAAACTAAAAATATACAGGGTGATTATAAAGTTCCCGTAATCTGAGTAGTTTTCTCAAAAACAGCTTATCCGAATACAGCCAAATTTTTAGGATACCTTAATGAGATCATGGGAGATTTATGAAATTAAAAAAAATAGTTCCATTTTTGACCACCAGGTGAAAAAGTGGTGTTTTTTAATGATTTTTCCTTTTCCCATGGACCATATAGCGTACACACCAAGTTTAAATGGAATGCGTCTTTCAGAACGGGCGCTACATTAGTCTGAGCAGTGACAGTATACTGAAAATACTCAGACCTATTCTGGTGGATGTATTTCATTGAAACTTGGTTATACGCTATATGGATCATGGGAAAGTGTGAAATGCAATAAAAAACATCACTTTTTCACCTGGTGGTCGAAAATTGAACTATTTTTTTTATTTCATAAATCTCCCATAATCTCATTAAGATATAAAAATTTGGCTGTATTCAGATAACCAGTTTTTGAGAAAAACTACTCAGAGTACGGAAACTTTAATTATAATCACCCTGTACTCCATAACACAAGGAAAATAACCTAATATCGGGAACCGTTTGACCCATCGGGACCAAATTATGAGCATGTACCGAGAGGCGTGGCCCCCACATCCTGCAGCAGGGCACTTAAACCAAATTTTTCACGGGTGGTTAATTTAGTGTGAAAAATATCAAAAAGTGGTAAGAATCTAAGAATCGCTCCGGGGGTATAATTGGGCTCCGGGGCCCAATATAACTTTCACTCAATACGAATTAAATACTCTTCACGTTGGATCACTGTTTTGCTGATTAATACAAAATCCATTTAGTACGAACGAACTATTTTTTAATATTCGACTTCGTAACGAAGTTTAACTGAATTTCGTCTTGTTTTTCTGTATTCGTGTGGTAATACATACAGGCAAAACAACCTACTGAATTGTTGCTTCCGGATTCGAAGGCAGGCGGCAACAACTCTTGAACGCGACGTAAATGATAAATCAATTTAATGGGCAAAAATCATAAATCAATTTACTGTCATATATTCTTGAGGGAGAAGAGGATAGCGGAAGGAGAACTTGAGAGATCATCAGAAAACCTTGAGGAGAAGCCTCTCTAGCATGTAACAGATCTACGTAAAACTCTGCCTCTAGCTTAAAGAAAGGGAGACAAGGAATTGGTATATTGTCACTAGGACAAATGTACAGATGTTTATTGAACACTAAGATCCTTTTTTTTTCTTATCTCGACCTTGTATAAGTCTTTCAGTAGAAGATGGGATGGGATAATAAGGGAAAAATATTTCTCATTGAAAATGCAGAAATATGCAAAATAATGCCTTAAAATTATTAAAATATGTTACATCCCACCTAAAAGTAATGAAATATGCAAAAAAAAAAAAAAAAATTCTGCAAAATCATAGAAATCCTAGTCATATAGATCCAAACCGAAATCCTGAAAACTATGAAAAAAATACATATTTCCCATGTAATAATGTAATTACGTCCGTTCCGTGCTTTGCAAAAGTGATAAGATCCGAATGGTAACATTATCCGTGATTCCAATAAGCAGCGTCTACACACAACACTGTACGTTTTTTTTTTAAGAAGTAGCGTAGCACATCTCACGTATTTTCTATTGTTTTGGGGTTAATCTTAGGTGATCCCGGTTACATTTATATCGGATTATGGAAAATACATCCCCGGCTTTTTCTCTTTCATTCCTTTCTCGTTGGAGAGTCAACGGTCAGCGAAGAATTGATCGATGTTTTATCTTTTCCACTGCGAAAGAAAGAAAACTAAACAAATAAATAAAACAGCAAACAAGCGTGGGCAGGACATCCTCGAGGTCTTACCTATACTCGACCGGACAATTTCCGGACGAAGAGTCACCGGATATCAAACAACTTCCACCGACAATCCCTTTTCGATTCCTCGAGGTTCTTCAAAAGAATTTTTCGCCATCTTTCTTTCTAGCCGAATCCTTTTCTTGTCATGGATAACGAAAACACACACACACACACACGTTCTCCTCCGTGTACCAGTGACTCTACATAATACGAACTGTAGAGTGTAGAGCATATTCTTTTCTTCTGTTCGAATTTGTGCTCAAACAGATACGAACTTTACAAACATGCCATTACTAAAAGCGATTAGTGGCCACCACGACTAAGAACGCTCATTTCAGATGAATATTTTATAATATTCAATCGTTTTATTGACAGCATATCGTACCCGTGTATATGCCACTGCTAAAGCCCGAAGTGTGGCCCAATTCGACCGAACCGCAACTAGATGCTTGGTCAGCCGGGGCAAGCACACATTTTGCGTCATCTTGTAATGTTGAAGGAAAGATGAAAGGATGGAATTTGCGCCCTCTCTGACCGGCCACTTCGCGAACGGGCCAGCCAATGTGCGAAATTTGGACATTGACCGGGTTAATATTTAACGAAATTTGATAATTCACGAAGTGGCCAATTTCGGGCTTTGGCAGTTACATATATAAGCAACTTTCTCTCCCTTTTTAATATATGTATTTTAATTTTTTTGTTCCTACTTAAATGTTTGTTTTCTTCCCCCCCCCCCCGTCTTCCGCATCTTCTTAATTTTGCTTCTCTTAAATTTTTATTTCCTCTTTACATTCTTTTCTGTATCTTCTTTTTAAGTTTTCTGTTGTTTTCCTAGTTTGTGTACCTTCTTGAATTTTGTTTCCTTTTATTTTAAAATTTTTCGTACCATAAGATTTTCGATAGCACTTTTCTCGCACTTCGGCTGATTGTTCACGCATACATTTATTGTAAATATTGTATATATTTTTATTAATGTCTCATATGTTATATTGTCATTATTTCTGTTCACATATTATATTCAATGTATGTGTATGTACACTCGTATTATATACACTCCATTTGTTGGAGAAAAAATGTTGTATTTGAGTCCTCACAATACAAGTAATACGACTTCTCGTCTCTCATGGAACATATTATATGAAATAAAATATTTTGTATAAACACACACACCCAGAGGCGTATTTATGGCCTTGCCGCCCTTCTCCCATTCTAGCCTAAATATTTTTGACCACTCATTCCTTGAATTCACAGCCCTGTTCTATAAACCACTTGTCCCCCCTCCTGTAAATACACCAGTCCCCGTTTTGGTCTCACACTTTCTAGATCACTCTTTTGGTCATTCACAAACTTGCACACTGTTCTGCTCAATCACGTGCTATGTAGGCCTCTTTTGATGTCATTTTTTTTACACTGCTTTGGTCACTCACATGCTTGCACACAGTCGAGGTCCTTCTTTGGCTGCTCACAGACCTGATTCTTTGCGCTCAATACCATGCCTCCCAACTCCCTATGTTACTCTTTTGGTACTTACTCACCTGGTTCCTCGATTTCTAGATGCCTCTTAATCATTCACGTGTTTACACACGCTCTAGATCAGTGGTTCTCAACCTTTGGAAGTCCGCAGCCCGGTTGATTTCTTTTTTTTGTGGTGGGGGCTGTCATACACGACTAATAGGAATAAATGGGGGAAAATTAGAAAGTGCATCATTCACTGCCCGGATTGACTGACGTTGATGTCGCGGCCCGGCGGTTGAGAAACACTGCTCTAGATCGATCTTTTGGCCACTCACTGACCTTATCACTCACTTTCTGGGTAGTCACGAATCTATTGTGCGCTACACAAATTTTTTTGCGCCTTTCTCCCAATCTACAAATTTTCTTACCCACTTCATCAAATTTGCCTGGGCCCGGCCCCCTCTAAATACGCGACTGTTATTTGTGAAATGGATTTCAGAATAATGTCAATATTGCAGTCACGCGGTCATCATGAGGGAGTCGTGTCACGACGATTCAGGTAAAAAAATACAAGTAAAACTCGCGTAGAGAAATGGCGGTCATCCTTGGCTTCTAGTTAATGTTGCAAAGAATATTCAGATCTGAAACACTGTCTTGTCTGAAATCATCTTCGATCACATATGAAAAAGGCAGGGAGGACCACCATAATGAATTTTCCACGTGATAAAATTTCATTTTTACCCGTTTATTAGTTATGAACAAAAATGACCAAGAAAAGCTCCATTTTTTTCATGGTGAATAAGTTTACAAAATTTGGTCGTTTAGCGTATACGAGTTTTTTCTGCTCAGAAAAAATTCAGTATTTTGTATAAGGTAGCACGTTATTTTGTCATTCCGCGCAGACAGATTATGTGAGAAGAGAAACAGGTCTGTGCAGGTGAAATGAATGTGCCGCTATCCCCCGAAGGTCAGTGATTCTCAACGTGGGCGTTAACGCCTCCTGGGGGACGATAGAATGTTCAAGGGGGTTGGTAGAAGCTGCGAGTGTAATTACATAGCATCCTATGGGTTAGATTTCGTTAGGAGAAAAAATTTCTGAAGAAGGGGGCGATGGGACAAAAACGTTGGGAAACTATGCCGTAGGTTGTGAAATACAATTTTCGAAACTATAAGAAATCATAGCATCTAGAAGGGATTCACGTTGTGGCGTAGAGACCGACACGTTCATATTAAAATTACCTGGTTTTTTGTTAATTTTATTACTTTATTATGATTTAAGATGCACTCAAGGAACTCCAAAAATGAACATTTCCAGAGGGAGGGCGATGACAGACAGCTAAAGTTAATTCAGAATTTTCAATTACAAGAACACTGATATTGGGAGAATTTTCACAAAGATCAGAAATTATGGTGAAATCAGAAATTGAATTTTTAATATAAATTGCGATGTCACCGCAACGCCAGTTTGTGCGATTATAATTTAAATAGTAAAAGCCATTAATGTTATATCGAGTGTGACGTTGGTCCCACGTCTCAGTAATCAAAAGAGATCAGTATAATATTTTGTATCCAAGGACAAAACAATCGAAAATTACATGTTTATTTTGAATACTTCCAGCGTTGACAGGAATTAAATTATAAGAATTTTTTTCAACGGATGTATAATCAAGGAATTTATTGTTAAGTAACTATCTAAATTCCAACAACCAGTAATGGTGTATTTACTGGTAAATTGAGATCTGGTCATGGTCTGATCTACGATTTTCTCAAGTACAGTATAACAAGCAGGCTGGTAATCCTAGCCACAGGGCCGCTGAACATGCCCGGAGGCCCTCGATACTAATTTCTCCCGAAATCGTACAGGTGTTTGGCTTGCTAATGTTTCGTTACTTGACCAAAATATGTAGAGCTCGATACCCCAGACCGAATCATCCGCGATTTTTGACTAAGGTCAGTATTTACGCAACAGCAAATGTGTTCCGTGTCGTTTTTTGACAATTAGGAGTCCCTGAACAGAAAACTGGTTGACACTAAGATGGAGGGCGATGAATCGGCACCTAGAGGTAGGCCTCCACACGGATTGCCAAGTTCACCTGTAAGGCTTGGATTACACTATATAAAAGTTTGATAAGTTTTATAAAACTTAAAAAAAAATGCAACCAATAATCCCAGTTACATTAGAGCGAATGTAACCGACGCGCTTATTTTCAAGTTTTCCAAAGATCGTTTATTAAACTTCTATAGTGTAATCCCGGCCTAACGTCATCAAGACTACCTAGTAAGTTTGCCATATTTTGAGAACCACAGCATCCCATGTAGTTTCTTATTTTGGCGTAGAATCTTCCTGATTGGCTCACAAATACCGCATGGTATTGGATGTGGGCATAGAAATCGCCAATTCTGAGCCCGATCGTTTCTTTTCTGCACAACGAACGATACTGGCACGTGCAGCGGAAGTTTTCCCTCTGAATATTCTGAGTGAGAATAGACTACTTGCTGACGTCACGAGCAGAGTGCGAAGGTCTATCTCTAGGTGATGCTGGATGAGTTCACTCGATATGGCCTATTTCGGATGCTTCGGCTGTAGCTAACACGCACACAATCGATTTTTTTTCAACGATTGCTTATCACTTGGAGCGGCAAAACGTTTTTTATTCAAAGATTGAAGACAGTCCTATCTCCTCTATAGGCATCTTTATACATTTTTCTGGAAAAAAGGCTTACGATTCTCTGGGCACCAGTTTTGTGGAAAAGAAAACCAAAATTTTTCAACGCTAATATGCATAAATAGCATGTTTTGAGGGCTGGACGTGTAGCTCTGACCTGAAAATCTTGTCTACATTAATACAGGTGCAATCTTTTTTTACTATGGATGTGAAGTTATCTGGAAAATTGTACATAAGATCAATGAAGAGTAATTCAGGTCTCACTTATAAAATCTTATTCACCCAAATCTTGAAATGCACACAGGCGAGATCCACAGCCTCAAATCCAATTACGTGTTAAGAAGACATACCTTTGATATGGTGAACCACTTTTATGCTCTAACAGAAATGCATTAAAAATAGTATATTCACCATTGATTTCAAAATTTCTTTACACGTTTTCAGGGTTGTCAAATCCCCGGCTGAGTTTAGTCTAAAAACGTTTTTTTAGGAAAATTGTTTTTGTGAAAAGCAAATGTTACTTTAAGTTAAAATTTTACTTTGAGGTTGGTTTATATGTATATTTAAATGTATTTCAAAAATTTATATATAGTGCAGTGTTTAAAAAATATATTCTGAAGTATTTAAATTTTTTTACGAGCAAAAATATAAATTACTTGGGGAACCACACAAACACGTTTTTATAATTTTTTTTACCTAAGCATTTAGATACTAGATTCACATTAAAATGTTACAAGAAACCACAAACAGAAAATGTAACCTTGGACATTAGTTTAACAAATATACCAGATTTGTAATATATAAGCATATCCACAGAAATTTCTCTCACACGTACTTGTATAAATAAATTGAAGCCTTTTTCCCTGAAGTAAAACCATTAAAAATATTTTCATTACTTAAGTTATACACAGGCACATCACTTTCATAATTGAAATAGACAAACATCTCATACCGAAAAGAAAGTAACTTTGGTAACAAACTTTTCAATTCAAGAATCCCACAATGTTCAAGTGTGAAACAGAACAAAAAGTATTGTTTTTCTCCGAAAATAAGAGCTAACCAAAAAATAAGCCTTAACTTGATTTTTCAGGATGCTCATAATACAAGCCTGACCCCAAAAATTGGCCTGTTAAAATAGTCAGCCAGATGAAGCATTCTGTAGGTCTGTTGCTATGCATGACAGGTTTTATTGTATAAAGTGATATTAACATTTAATGTTATTGTCACTTAAAACTTAAAAATACTGAATAACTTGAATTATAAGTGCCAAAACATAGATAATTTGACAAATGAAAAACACCTCCAGAGTAATGAATCCTCAGAATGACTGCTATCTCCTCTTAACCAGATAGCAGTTCCTTGAGACAAAGTGGTGAGGCCACTATCTCCAAACTCCTGATATTGTTATACACAAAATATTCAACGACTCTGTATGGAAATGAGCGACTTCAATGAAAATAGGATGGTGCACCATCCAGAGTCTGCTCAGAATTCATTATCCAAATTCATTTATTTTTATTCATTAGCGTAAAGAATATACATGTTGAAGTTAGATATTTTGAAAGGTTGTGGAAAAAAGGAATTCATGTTTTAGATTGTATGCATGTTCTGTATTGTATCCTATGCGCGTAAAACATTTTACATATCTTACAGCCGTATTCATAAATGGAGTAAACTACAATCGCACGTTGAAGGATTAGAGATCGACACGGATTGGTTAAAATCCTGTATCCAGCCAATCCGTTTCAATCTCCAATCCTTTCACCTGTGATTGTAGCTTAAACTGTCAGTGAATATAGCCATTAGATAATTTTTTGTAAATTTTCAAAAATGCATTGAAAACAGCAAGATAAAAATACTATTGATTCAAAAACAAAAAAGGATACTTCAGTTCAAGAAAGTCAACGAAATTAATTTTTTGCTTCATTGCATGCGAGCTGAACAGTTCCCTTTATTTTGAATCAATCGCATTGATGTCATGGTATTTTTTTATCCTGCAAGTTGTTTCTAATGAATTTTTTTTACAAAAAAAAAAAATTTAAGAGTTTTTTTTTACATATCTTGGATATAAAAACTACTTGAGCAGCATAGCATATACAAACAAGAACAGGTGTAAAAATACTATTTAACCAATGATTTATTACATGATATTTCTATTAGAGCATAATGTTTCACCATGTTTAAGAAATATAGAGTTCCCTTAACTGATTAGAAAAAAAATTAATAGATTGATCCAATATTGTTGAAACTGACAAAAATTGTAAAGTCTTGTTAAAGAGAACAATAAGTTAAGCAAGAGTTATTTTTCTGGCAGAACGTATTCTGATCTGAAGACTTTCCATTGCAATTTTACGATCATGAACATTTTCATTCAATTATGGCTCGCAATAAGCAATGAAGTCACAGATTGAGCACTTCCTCTCTACAACAGTTTATAGTTTTATATACCCCCCTATACTCTTACACACTAAACTTCTTGCAATACACCAATGAGAAGATTTTTCCCACATAAACTTCTATGTAAGTTGACAACAAAATTGATGAATTATCACAAATTAGTTCTAATTTTGTAACTGGACAACTTTGAAATATAAATAGTAAAAAAGGTACCTGATCAACAGCAGATTAGTTGAACTGGTAATTCTATGCTTTTGGAAGCGATTTTCAGTAATCGCAACTATGAGACAACTTTTCTTGCAAGTGACAGTGAATAGATTAAACGTGAGGATTAAGAGATCAGTAAATCCTTATACTTCCTAGACAACAGGTTTTCAACAATTAACACAGTGCAGACTATACAAGGTCTGCAGGCCACTAAGCTATAATATGTTACCAAAGAGCCCGGCCAGCCATGAGTAGCTTGTGAATTTAAAACCCTTGGTCTACGTAATACGAGGATTCGGATCCCAAAATCCTGACACTATATTCATTTTTCCACTCAATGAAAAATTGCCTAATCACTGAAAATCACCATCAAAAACTCTGGTTACATTACTACTCTGCAACTGAAATACCTTACAATTTGTATTTCAATAATTAATTATTCAGTTACAAAATTAACCAACATTAATTTGCATATACCCTTAACCAATTGAAAACAGTCCATGCCTTACTGTCAAATAAAAAAACGTGGACCATGTAAATATTTTAGACATCTCTTGGCACAAAAAATAGCACATTCAAAATCGAGAACTTTTGTTCCTGCAACTACACACAAGGTAGAAAAAAAATTCAAAGCTCTTTTACAGAGATCAACTCTTATTTCGCAACACAGAAATCTATAAATGTTTCGTAAAAAAAAAAAATTTATTAACACTTAATGCCGCACAAACGCAAAAAAAAAGCAATTCAATAAATTCAGGAAGAACGAACTACAATTGAAACAGAAATGCTATCAAAGCCTCTCGAGTTTTTAAAATAAGGAAAAAAACTTGCCAGAAATTTTGAATATATGTAGGCTCAGAAGAAACTACATTACAGTATTTCAACATATCTTCTAGAACATTTTGCTGAAAGACAATAGTGCTTCCAGTTAACTGAACAAGGAACATGGCAAAAATAGATGCAACAGTTTATATATATAAGGTTCTTTTTTCCCCCTCCTTTTACTGCGTTTCCAATTAAGGCGGAAGAAACCCAGTCCTATTGCTGTTTACATTCTGGCGGTGCTTGCTGTGCATTCTGAGTGGCAGAACTGCTATGGGATTTCTTTTTCACCTGCAAAAAAGACCAACATTAAAAAATGCTTGTCTAGAATTTACCGAATGACACATTTGATCAGCTATCGCAAATGAGGCAGGCAAATTAACCATTCACTTCTTTGTTTACCAAACAATGGCCTTCATTGTCATCTTCGCTCTCTTCATCCTCTTCCTCAAACTCTTCTTCATCCTCGTCATCTTCATCAAACTATAGAAAGAATTCAACATTAAAAATAGCATAACACACAACTCAAAACTTTAAAAACCAAAAACACATCGGGCAAATCATAGCCGATAAGTGCCAAGTAACCAATCACCAACCACTTATGTTAAATTAACTGATTACTACTCCCAAAACAAAACTACAATAAGAAATGTGATGTTGCCCGGAACAGGACAATTAAAGCAGATACAAGTCATCTCGCCAATATGTTAAAAGGCCACACCAATACTGGCTGTTTTATATGAATTCAGTCTCCCCTCCAAAAGCAAAATATATATTTTTTTGCAGTGACAGTGGTGACAATTTACTTGATGTTTGTGACGTCATTTTAGGGATAAAAAACTTGAGCGAGTTTTTCCAGGTTAAATTCATAATACAATATGTACATATGAAAATTTTTAACAGGTGATTTGATATAAGCAACTTCACTGTACTCTGCTTAAAATCACCTGAAAATGTGCCATGCCCTCCAAAAATTGACTGCTATCTTTGGTACTGTTTATCCGATTTTCACTCGTAATAAATCGAATACTACCCAACCCTCTTATTCTAATATCAAAATACGACTCAATAAGCCAAAATGTGAAACAAAAATATTTTAAATTGCACATGATTCAAACAATGTATAGTACTAAATTTTTCAAAACTGCTTGCGTCTAAACACAGAAAACAAAGCTATCACTGGATAAGAGAACGGAGAGATTGGTTTTGTTATGGTGTGATCAAAGAAGAAAACTTCCTCAAAAATTCTACTGCAGCAAAACCTCCGTAATCTGGACGACACAGGTGATAGGAAATATAAACAAATATTACGTTAAGTTTTCATTTAAAGTAGCAAAATATAAAACAAAAAAACATGAGTATACAAATGCTCAAAGAGGCAGGATCATATGTTCACTTGAAAGATGCATATATATTGCTTTATTAAAAAACAGGTTTTAAACCATAAATTTATACAAATTCACTATTTCTCCATGGAGAAAAAAATCCCTATATTTATTCCTTAAACATTCTTTGCAGGCATTGCCTGAAGAAAAAAAGATTAACTGTAAATTTTCGATTTTGCATTAGTCAGCAAAGATTAGTCAATCAGGTGATTATGTATAATAACCAACTATTTTGACATGTTTTATAAATGTTGCCAATTCAACACATTTACCGTAGTAAATATAAATTGTCAATCAATTATCTGAATTTTCTGGACATAAGGCATGAACTTCAATCCAGGATAAATTTTTTGGCAATGTTATGTTTGCGCATGGGGGGGGGGGGGTGGTGGTAATAAATATGAAGATAGACAACATTAACAAGACAGTAGGAAAACGGAAAAAAAATCCAATTTATTTTTAACTTTTAATGGCAAATTATGTACAAATGCATGAAGCCCCCTTCCCCAAAGCAGAATATGCTGAAATCGATGACATATGTCACAGAACAATCAGTTACCACTTAACCTCGCACATATACCTCTGCGATTTCTAATGAACCTATACATGCCGGAATGAGTACTCCAAGTATGTACTTTCAAATAAATTTTCAAATAGAGACTCGCATTGCACCTCAAAGCTGGAAAACCACAGAAAACAGCTGACCACCACTGTGCTGTCAACAGAATTTAAACCTGAATCCTCAGAACAAGAGTCCAGCATGATGCCCACATAACAGCATAGCGGTGAATCAGTGCTACTGCAGAACAATTTAAAAACTGAAGCAGAAAACACTATTATGGTCATTTTTAACACAGAACATTTTCAGTCAGCCAAAGGCTCATTGCAGAACATGTCTTAGTATACCAACATCTAGTATGCCACACATTTCTCTGTGGAACTTCTAACAAATTGGAAAATGTTGGAATACATGAGTAGTGAACCTGATGTAAAGTTTTGATTCTGTGTAATGCTTGTAATGTGAAGTGCTGCCATCAATTTTTCAAATTATGAGTGAAGTGTAATTATTGAATATTTGTGTCGTTGTAGCATTGCAGAACAATTCTGCTTTGGGGCACGAAGTACTGCAAAACTGTCAAGTGACAAAAATAAAGCAATATTTCCATATTTATCAAAATAGATAGCTGGGAAATAAGCACTTCATATCAAAAACCTCTTAACCCTAATAGCAATTCTGCACAATTGTCTATCACATTTACCGTAACATACATTTCAAGTTCATATAAAAATTTGAAAATTGACAGAAAAAGCTCACTTCATCATCAATGATATTCTCTCCAGTGAAAAACAAAACAGCCTGAGGAATCACACGATCTTTGATGACATTTCCAATCTCAAAGTCAGCAGTCAAGGTGGTTCTTGTTTCTTCATCCTAAAATGAATTAATTCAATGCTTCATGAATTTTTATGTTTATGCAAAAACCAGAAGACAAAGAAATTCATAATCAATTCACACAGAAAAACAGAAATAGAAATTTGAACCCATCACAAGGCTAAATATAGAAAAACAGCAAATAGTTTTCAAAATCCAGGTTACTGATATTATGACCCAATACGATGACATGACATTTAAAAAATCAGAAATAAATAAAATCCTAGCTTACCATCTGATCTTCATCTTCTGGTGCTACAAATAAAAACATTAGAATTTTAATTACTATTGAATTCACAAGATTAATATGAATCTTTTTTTAAAGCTGAAACAAATTTATATGCACTATTTTATTTCATAGCAGGTTATTAAAAATTATGAGACTTAAAAAAAAAACACCATCAAAACAGGTTCACATTTACCTAAGCACACCCACCAAAAAGAAAAATTATCAAAATATTCATTTTGACAAATATCTTAAATAGGCTATAGACACTTATTTTCTCAGCCATTATATACAATGTGATAGGTGTCCCAGAGACTCCATTACCTTTGAAAAAGAGGGTGGGGGAAGTTTTTTTTAATTCAATTTTGGTAAAAATTTTCAAAATTTAAAAAAGTGGACACTACTTGTATATCTCAGGATTTTTCTTCTTGCACTTAAAATTTTTTTTGCTGAAATTTAATAGCAATTTGATGTTGCTATAAATCTCACATTCGTGCATCACTGATTCAGAGTGGGTTGTGGGAGGGAGTATAGAGCCTGAAAAAAATAATGGTTGTCCCATAAAATACAGGATGTATTGCAATATAATGCCCTTTACTCATAAAATGTCCTTTGACACGTCTCTAGATCTGTGCTCCTGGCAGTGATTTTTGACTATCTGTATTATTAAACTTTGGTATTTAACTGAAAAACTAAAAAAAACGAAATCATATCTTGCATTCTGTTCTATTCCTCGAGTTTGAGATATGTAACACGCAACAGAAAAAATATGCCTAAATTATTTTTCATTAAAAATTTAAATAAAAATTTACATTTCAAAGCATATCTATATGTACTATTACTTGATATAGATGAAAGAAAAAAACTTATGAAGATAAAGACTCAACATGAATCTTATTTTTCACTGTGGAATGTCCACTCTATTACATCATTATCATAAGTCATTTTTCAAAAGGCAAATTCAAAATTGTTGATCAAGCATTACAAAAACCTTTCAATGAGCTTAGAAGTGTTAGATTTAATCTGGAATAAAAATATATTTCCCAAATGACAGTAGTGGACAAAGATAAGGAAAAATTTCGGGACAAAGATTTTCACAAGAAATCTTTATCTCAAAGTTTTGTCGGAATTTCATTCTATATAGATGAATAATGCCAAGTCTTTTGGAAAAAAAAAACAGTTACACCAAATCTGACTTTTTCAAGCTGGGACAGCAAGATGAGGTTTTCCAACAAATGATTTAAAAAAAATTACACACTATCTGAAAGAAATTATGAAATACCATATGACAATTAAATGAACTAGCAAAAAATTACTACTAGAATACTCTGAAATTTCCTAAAATTATAAAGTCTCGTAAATGGTTTGTACACTTTTTTGGGAATGATCCTTACAGTTCTGTTTTATCCACAATTCTGGGACCTACTTATTAATTTTTGTTAGTTTCTTAGATTCTATCCATGACATCCTGTTCAGTTTTTCTTTGGTTTATTCAGACAGACTTCACATGATTTTCAGGGAAGCTATCAATATATGCAAGCGCAATCGAAGACTGGAATAAAAAAAGCCATAATTGCCAAAATGTAAATTCCAAGAAAAAAATCTATGTAAGAGGGAAACCAACTAGGAGATGGGGCTACCCTTAGCAGCCCACAACAAACCAACCACCAGGGAACCATTTCATTGCAACTTTTTTGTGGGGGGAAAAAACTGACATATGCATCCTTTAATTTCAGTCTTCAATTTGTTAAACAGAATGAAAAATTAATATTTGGATAATAACCTTGAGGTAAAGTCCAAAACCCTGCTGCTATTGAGCCAACAAATGACATGAGAAACAAATCATAGCCAAGGTCAAACGCCATTTCAACACCAGCACAAAATTTATAAGTGTTATTTCATTTGCTGAAAAACAAATCCATAAAAAGGAGTGCCAACAGGGATCTCCCAGGCCAGAGATCATTTGTCACTACTTCTTCCCTCCAAAAGATTTGTATCATGCACCCATTATGTATCAAAACATACACAAGGAATTTAAAAAAATTATTAACCATCCCTGCAGCCCAGTAACATCTAACAAAAGAACATTACAGGCCAAGCCAGCACAAAATATATAGACTATCCTTGACTTTGCATCACTTATGAATTCTCTCATCTCTATCACACAAACTAAAAAGCATTAAAAAAAAAAAAAAAAAACACCACACTTATCTACAGTGGCTTTTACTGCTTGAGAGTTAATTGACAGTAACCCCTTGTTATAAGTCATAAGCAAGTTCATATAAAGACAGTTCGCGAAGAAAAAGTATGACGTAACCCCCACATTGTTCTATAACATCTCTAACAACCATAAAATACCACTATAAAAAGAAAAAACAAGAATTTTTGAATTACATCTGGCGCCCACATCTAGTTTTCCCAAGGTTCCAATTGTTTATTATATATAAGTGTTTTGTTATTTTCCATATTTTCAATAAAGCCAATTTTTTTATCCTAAACAGAAAATTTATCAAAATTATTTTGCCAACCTAAATATAAGTTGACAAACCAATCCCATATTTTCTTTTCAGAACAAATATGCAAGATGAGTATTAATATTTAAGGTTCTTTCATAGAATTTATTTAAATCCATTGACTTCTCAGAAATTATAGCAATAATTAAGAACCTTGTATACTCTTAGCATCATGTTTGGCAATTGCCAATTTCCTGTGTGTGTACTCTAAACCCTAATTTCTTATATTTTTCCTGTGAGCAAACAGCCAACATAGGCTTGACAAGGACTGAATGAGTTTTTTTCTCAGTGACTTTTTATCACAGCAAAGTAAAATTTCATGATTTCTCTAGACTTGGAAACTAGATTCTATTCATTTTTCGTCTGACAAAGATTTTAAATTTTAATAGTTTAATTACTAACCCAGACAAAAAAAACTTACTTCTAATTGTAATAAAAATTCAACTAACATTCTTGAAATAAAACTCAACTAAAAGGTACAGAATGATGTTCGGACTTCAGAAATTTTAGAAAACTTTCGTGGCACAGGCGACCCAGTGTTTGAAAGAAAACACCATTATAGCCCTCGAGTGATCAATGAAAAGTTTTTTGTCAAATCAGTATATTATATAGAATAAACATTTTATGAAGAAAATTAAGAAATACCAATGGGAGGATTGAAGAAATTGAAAAATGAATCATTCTGGACAGTTTTTGTAACCACACGTACAGCACCCCTAGCTTTATGCTTTTGCTTCTTTTTCATTGTCTTCACAGTGACATTCATTCCCTTTTTCCAATCAATTGTGCAGCTGTAAAAAAAAGGCAAATGATAAGTATCAAAAACTAATTGCAATAACATTTGTTACTCCAAACAAGTTTTGACAGTTGAATCAAATTTATTTGACTATTTTTTAAGATTAAAGTTTTTAAGAGGAATTCAAATAGTAAATGGAATCAAAAGATGAGAACATTGCCATGTAGGAAATTTTCTGCATCAAGTAATATTGTTAATATGGGTCTGTCCAGCCAAAGTTTGTGCAGAAAAAAACCCATCATAAAATTCAGGTCTAAAAAACTAAGACCCAATCTTATCTGCACTAACAAAAGGTATTTTCGACTGATCAAATGACATGGCTGATCAATTTCTTTTACAACTTTATTTTGCATTTTCATGCTAAGTTTTCCTAATGAATCAACAGAAGTGGGATTTTTTTTTGTACTGCTGACGAATTTCATAAGCCAATCAGAATCAAGACTGAGAAAACAATCAGAATGAGAGATTGGAACATGTATCTTTCCAACCTTCACAAAAATTAGCCGATTATCCACAGAGGTGGCAACAGAATAAATAGGTTTTTGTATTATATTCAAGGAATCTATTGTTCTTAAAAAGCTGACTTTAATAAAGGTTTCGTTATACAGCCATTCAAATTTATATTTAAAAAACCATATGCAACATATACAGTTCACATTACCTATGAAATACTCAAGGAACTGGAGAAATGTATTATAGATAGAATATATCAGCACCATGAGAAGTGCATCAGGACCAGAGAGTTATGTTTACATGCAATTGGTAAAGAGTAAATTTTTCTCGCGCTGCGAGAAAAAAAGTGTGCGCTTAATTTAAAGTGTACGTAAATTTAAAGTGTGCGCTGCAGCTCCAAGGGAGCGCCGTGACGAGCTGAAGATAGATTTGTTTTAAAATGGTTCTTTTATAACCACGAAAATATCTACAAAACCATTCTGGCAAGCTACAGATGAATCATGACTTGGGCAAGGGAGCCACAGATGACAAAAGTTTGAGAGCCACTGCTATTGAGCAGTGCTTCTCAACCTATAGAAGTCTGGGGCCTGGTTGATTTTTTTTGTTAGGGAGACGGCTCAATCATACACACAAGTAATGGGAAATAAATGGGGGAAAACAAGATGAATCATTCACTGTCCGGTCAGACTGATGTTGGGGCCCAGTAATTAAAAAATACATTGTTATAGGGTATTGTTTTACAGGATTATCACTATCATACAATCATGGATAATGAAATAAATTACAAAACACTTACAATAGGTTATGTTCATATAAGAAAAAAATCCACTTACCCCTTGCACCTGACAATTTCAGGTCCATCAAAAGTGAATGGATCAGAAGGATCAGGTTTGCAGTTCATTTCATAGTACTTTGTGAGAACAGAGTTAGAAAAATATTGGTTTGGCTCAAAGTAGAATTCAAGATAAAAGCCCTATTAGAAGAAAAAAAATTAAAATCAGAATCTACTGGGTGACTTACACTACCAATTTAAATTGACTACAATGTCAACGCACAAGTTAACATGCAATGGGGAAATAAATGGGAGAGAAATAAAAATTAATTTCTCAAAATATTTTGAGAAATAAAATTACAGTACAAACAGTTGCTTGAAAATCTCGGATCAATATGAATTTTTCACAAAATAGTCAGATTTACTTTGATTCGGCAATTAAGTTTCTCAGATGTAGACTAAGTTTTCTGGCATCAAGTAAGGAGAGTTAAAACACATTGGATACATAAATTGTATACAACCTATGAAGATTAGCTCTGAAATATATGTGCCATTCCACAGGATATGTTTAGACATATTAGTCACTGAACACCTCCCTTTTATATTACCTTGAACAGGCTCTACCAACATCACTATAATTTTATAGCTACAGTTTTATAGACATACAGTCTATGAACTGCATGTTTTACAAACTAATCTTCTGGTCCCAAATGATACACGATTCCTTTGAACTTCTTTCCCATTTACAAAATATTTTTCCACATCCATAAGGATTTGTAAAAACGATTACCTATTGTATACCAAATTATTTCAACCACTCAATGCCCCACCATTGAAATTTTATAGATACAATACAGGTCATCCAGTATTACGTGGCACCTATATTACCACCTGAACTAGAATACCTCCCATTTGAATATTAAGAAAATAAAAGTTTACATGTGTAAACATGTTTGAAATGTCTTGAATATACGCTGCAATCAATTTGACTTCACATTTTGACCCTAAATATGACTCTGCTCAATTATTAGCCAAACTTTTAATCTAGCTTTGTAGACCCCTCTTCCTCCTCATCATTTTCATCAAAATGGCAAGTCTTTCCCTATGGCACTGAAAATTAACACTTGAAGACAGCAAAATATTACCCCTAGGTTGAATTTTAATCATTAAAAAATCTGACAATCTTACTATCTATTAAGGTACACTTCTCGTTAGCAGACAAATGTTTTGGTCCCACGGGTGTCCAGCATCAAGAGTTGAAAATAACCAAAGTATGTGAAAAATGTGGACATGTTCCTTTTGATAGAAACGACTATCTTTAAATTGTAATTTTTATCAAAATATTCCCATTTGAATAATCCTGGTTGCATAGTCTGATAGTTTATCCCCCAGAGATCATAAAAAATTAAAAAGTACATTTAAAAAAATAGAATTAAAATAATTAATATAAGCTCCTCATATCAATTACATATCTTTTACTCATCTCTTTCCTAATACAACAAGCCCTTTAAATACCAAATACCATGACCTAACCAATAAATTTTGTTAGCATGACCTACTTGCAATGCTACAGTGGAAAATTTAATGCAGTTTAAATCTTATTTTTTTAGACTAATACCAGAGTTGATAGGAAAAAAAAAAAAAAAAATTGACTGTTAACATTTAAATGACCGCATATTATTTCCTGTAGGCTTACTCTTAGACTGGAGATTTTCTCGTTTGCAAATGGAAAGACACACATATAGGAAATTAAAAATCAAAAGAAATCTCATTGCCAGTCTTTTACGCCTCAGCACTGAAACATAACTCTTGAGCGATCGTTTAAAATGTTAATATGGCATTTCCATCACTAGACAAAAGCAGAAATAGGATATATAATACTGAATAATAATACTGAAATCTCACCATTGGACTGGCTTCAGTAATGGCTTTAACATCAATAAGATGTTTCAAAATAGGTTCATCATGTTCCTGCAGAAAAATTCTTATAAAAATATGTGCATTTCTTGATAAATATCTTACTAAAACATTTTTATATCCATACAAAAAAAAAAAAAAAAAAAAAAAAAAACTTTTCATAAAGAGTTACTTTACTGCAGTGAAATAATTTGATACACAACACCAAAGTTAATTTATATGATACAAGAAAGGTCTGGCAAGATACCTCATGTGTGTCATAATCATGGTTAATACTCTTTGAAAATAAAAATTCAACTATTCGAGCAAAATTTTAAAGTTCAAGGTCACTCATACTATACAAATACAACGCCACAACAGGCAAATTGCCCAACGAGGTGGCTGACTTAAGAACATTATGGATCCCCGAGCCATTTTTTGGAGGCCATATCTACACCACCACACATGCACCCTGTCCACACCCCCCCCAACGAATCGGTACATGCGGGAATGTGCGTGTACATGTAGTGAAACCTGACGTGGAGTTTTTGTTGTTTCTCTGTAATGCTTGTTATGTGTAGTGCTGCCATCTGCCACCAGTTTTTCTAACTATGAGTGAAGTGTTACGATTGAATGATTTATCGTTGTAGGACTGTTGCTCTCTGTGGCGAGACTTTAACGGGGAGATCGGCTCGCATTTGCGCCTTGAAGTTGGGAACCACAGAAAACCAACTTCAGCCGACCACCACTGTGGGGTTCGAACCCGGATCCTCGCATCGCGAATCCGTCACTATAACCACTCGACCACCACAGCGGCTAATAAAAAAAAAACTGAAATCATTTTTATAATCAATGTTAATTTATTAAATTGAACTCTGCATTAAAAATGTGTAGAGTGAAATATTTTAAAGAAATCTTAAGTGCACTGTTTTGCTGTCGGATTTTAGACAACGTGTTAAGCACAGAATTATGGACATATGGTCATGTACAGTTGACCATATGTCCTGCAATGCTTGTTCTGCTCGTTTTCATCTCAGTGGAACATACACCATGTTCCCAAAAGTCTGGCCTTTTAGTTTTATTCAGTGTTTTTCTAGAAATTTGAGTAATCATTCTGAAATTTCAGTCACGCAAACCCTATGTTTGTACTTATAATTTCCAGTGAAAATTTATTCAGAAGTGCATTTAAAGACTAAAAAAAATTAAAAGGAAAAAAAAGGTTTTTGATCAAACCTGTACAATAAAAACTGCAAAATGATTTATAAAACTTTTACAAAATATTTTACTAACTAATGTTTCCATGCATTTCCGTGAGAATAGCATGTGTATTCAACAAGATGTTTTCCCCATAAAAATTTAATTTTCATCACGTGTTTTTCACTTACATCACTAAGAGTTTTTAATTTTTCTATGAATTTCATAAAAATTAATTACACTATACACAAGACACTGGGAATTTAACTAGCACGTGGCAATTATTCAATGAGAAATGGATATTTTTAATCAATAACTTAAAATACAGGCACAAAAATAGAGATTTCACTTTTTCTTAATTTGGTTGTCAGATTTAACGCAACTTATATCAAAATTCCATTAGAATGTCGTGGAAATTCAGAAAGATAAATTACAGCTCGTGATATCACATTTATGTCACTGGCTGTGAGTACCTGGATAACGGATTTTTTTACAAATTGGTGTATTGTGATTATTTTGACATTTTATTTCATTTTTTTTTTACTCATTTTATTTAGTTTCTTCATTTTGACATCATACCTGCATTATATCGAAGCATCTCTTAGAACACATGTCTGTGCTCATTGGCATTAAGCTGTGGGCTTATTTCAATTTTACTTCAAAAATATAAATTTGTGGAAAATCTCAACGTATTCTCAGACAGTAACTAAAACTAATTTTAATGTTTTGTGTGCATGTTCCCCCCCCCCCCCTTCTCATAGAATATTTTCTTGAATCAAATATATGTGCATATTTCCTCAGACTTGCCAAATATATTTTCTATATTTTCTTACCTTTTTTTTTATTTCCCTGAGTTTACAGACTTTCCAGGTGTGGCTAGGAAGTCTAATGTATATTATACTAAATACAATTTTGCTCATAAATGCACTGCCGTGTGTTTGGCGGGTTTAAAAATAATTTTAGATTTATCTACTCAAATTTGACAACTATAACAAAAAGGTTGTTACACCATGGCTAAATAAAAGTGAAAAATATAGCTATTTTCCTTGTCAATAAAAGTAATTTGTTAAAATTGAAGGCTTGCACATATTTAAATAATAGTTCACATATATATGTGCATATTAAAGTTCTTTATATAACTTGAAATTTATTTCAGAACCGATACTATACCAGCACTCCTCCAATGATAAATTCTGACTGCACGCTTATGAGAATATTTTTTTTTTAATGAGTTTTCTATTTTTTCTACATTCAATAAAAACTTCCTAACCTTGACTAATATGTATAGATAGGTGTGACGCTTAAATTTGTAACTATCAAGTTTTTCACATTGGAGAAATCACCTCAGGAATGACAAATGTTAAATTTTTACAAAGGGCAAGAGAACCAAAATATCCTCATCTTGTCCAGAACACTAGAACTTTGTTAAAAAGATCGACTATATAATTTTGCCATAAACTTCCATACCTCTATCATCTCTGCTATCACAGGTGCACTTTTGAAAGCAGTAAGCCAGAAATCCGGAATTCCTTTGACATCTACAATACAAGTTAAGAAATTCAGAAAAGCAATGGAAATATTTAGACAAGTATTATAACCACGCAATAAACATTCAACTCAAAGATTCATAAACATATGCGAATCATTATGCTATTGAAATAATTTTGGATTGATGTGCATTGTGGTTCGACAAATCTTACATGTTCAACCAAGAGCGCATAACCTAAAAAGTATAAATGCATTCAACATCTTGTTGCCAGCACAAGAAGTAACTATCTCGTATTCGACCTGCAGACTGAAAATGTACACCCCTTATCTAAATTATATCCTACTGCTTTAGAATTCATTACCCAAGCTTTTTTTAAATTAGATCCGAGAAACTTTATATTTTCATGAATTACATTTGCAAGTTTGAAAGACTTGGACATTATTCTTATCTTTTCCATCATGTACGAGACTCTGAAAAGAGTCGACCACATCACAAATAACAGCTACACAGCCAATAAGTTGTAAACATGGTGTAAAATAAAAAGATTGCTAGATCTTATCTTCACTTGAATACTTTGATATCACTTTGAATTCTCCTTCAACCAATTGTTAAGTTTTTTTATCTCAGTTTTTCATAGATTTGACTTTTTAAAAAGTTTCTTAATGTTTTATAAGTTGTCTTAAAATTAAAATTTTTTCACTGTACCTGAAACACATTTAATGATACATATTCCATAGAAACCTATGGGGAATCTCATTTTGACTTCTAAATACTATTGCAGAACAAATGAGGTTTTCCTGAGGTATCAATGCATAAATGTAACTAGACGAATTTTCAGTTTTCAAAAAATAATGACCAGCCTGCTCCTTAACCTTGTACATGACATTGATGAGACATCTCACCTCCTTAAAAACCAGATTTTAAAATTGTGACAAGCCCAGATATTTTGTAAAGTTAATTTCTCAATGAAACTTCTCCCATACCCTCTCCCCCAGTTCACATCTGCTGAAAAAAAAAAAAAAAGACTAAATTTTAAAGGATTTCTGCCATACCACAGAAAAGGTAAAGGCAGCGGTTCTCAACCTTTGACCAATAGATCTCATTTCTATGACAGTCCTGCAGGCCATTTCAAATTTATTAAATTTTGATTTGCTTAATTTTTCCCAGAGGCCGCAGAACATTTGAGAAGTGAACACAGAAACCCCAAGGAGAAACAATACCTTTAAGTTTCATAATTAGAGAATGAAATTTACATAAGTGGATTACAAGACATTTTTCAAGTAGCAAAATTACCCAAGATAAATTACAATTAGAAATTTACCTTTCGGTTCAGTTTCATTTTCTGCATCTCCTTCAATCTTCATTTTTTGAATAGCATCCTAATGTGAAAATTAATGTTAATGTTAAATACTTATTATCTTATTGTAATTGATTCAAAATAATGTTAACCAATTAAAAAATAAATAAGTTCATACATTTCAAGAAATATACTAGTTTTTCTCAAGTTACTAATGTTTGTAATACAGACCATATTAATACTATGATCCTGAAAGTTTTGATCAAAATAAAGAATAACCAAAGTACAAAATCCAAAAAAATAAATAAAATAAGGCTTCAGATACCATTTATTCCATTAGATTAAAACCCCTGTACAGACACTTTAAAAATCTATCATCTATTTACCATCTATATTACCAAATATAAATTTTACAATAATTTAAATGATACTTCGGTTAACAGCTTTTTTTTCGCGATTTTTCCATCTCAGCTAATAAATATAGATTTGGCTAAAACATTTTTGTTGATGCATGTACCAACATAAAGCAGTAGCATTACGAGCTGAATTTTAACACCAATCATTATCAGCAGCAATGTCAGCATGCACGTTTCCACTTTAAGTTTTTAAACCATTTCATAAAAAATAAGATTCTTACAGAAAATGCATTAAAAAGCCTGTTTTCAAAATACACTTCTTTCAGTGCAAGGCTGTTAGCATGAAACTGAACAATCTGGACATTCTAAAGAGCTATTCTTTTCCATTTGCTATTCTAAGAGCTACTCTGCATGTACATATCAGATACAGAAACAAGCTGATTAAACTACAAAAACGAATGATACCTACAACCTTAACTGGGTTGTGTCAACACACCAGCTTTAGAAGACTAAAGCTAGCGTTGGTTATGTACATGGTAAAATAAAATCTTCAGTATCATCTTCCAGTAAATTCTAAATTTATCCAATTTTAAAACTTCATTTTAACCTTCGATTGGTGTCTTTATATAGCCTTTACTGCTTGTTTTAAAAAAAAAAATTGATGCAGTTTCTGAAACAAATTGATTTCCCATAAAAATCTATAGGAAAGTGTTTTGGCTGACGAACATGCTTCTGGAACGAATTATCTCAGAGATATCACTGTACTTGTTAAAAAAAAAAAAAAAAAATTCTATTCAACCCTTTTAAATTACACTCTCATAAAAAGAAAACTGACATTACTTACATGTATTCCTTCTGAAATTTCTTTCTCTTCCTCCTCCTCTTCAGAATCTGTGGGAAAGTCGCATTCCTCATCAGTTGGCTCAACAGCTCCACTTACGATTTGATGACGCTATAATTAAAAAAAAAAAAAATTAATATTCAAGTATAAAATGATTTACTTAAAACATTTGTAAAACCAATACACCAGCAATATAGAAATTTTTGACTGCACAAATTTGTTGTCAACCTTCACAATATAAATGTCACACAATCTCATTTGATTCAAAACAAAGTAAAATTCATGTATATATTTTAGAAGCAGCATTACATTCTCGGTAAATACAAGTACAGTAGGATCTCACTCTAGACATCCATAAAGTGGTCACTTTGGCAGAAACTTTTTTCAGGGGTGGGGGTTCAGAAGTTTTTTTTCACCCAAATTCTTTGCTAGCCTTTTTCTAAAAAATACAGCCAATAAAAATTTCTTTAAGAAACACTAATTGCTGACAACCACTACGATGATAGCATGTTTTTCAATAAATACAGTCAAATCTTTTCATGCTATGCAGTTTACTTTGTTTTAAACTTGTCCAGGCTCTATTTTTTCTGTGATTATCTAAGGGAATTCCCTTAAGGAAAGTGATGTGGCAGGTACAAGTTACACTTGATGAACAGAAACATGAACTTTATTATTTACTTGAAGTGTAACTTTTGAGAAAGCTTGAATGTTGAAGACCAGTGCATATACAGTAGTCTCGATAATACACGATAAACAGGACCAGGGTTATCTTTGATTATGTAGAAACAGAAATAGACTTTCAAAAAGAAAACTCGCACCTATATACAGTGAAGCTCCTTAGTTTTCATCGGAACAAATAGGCTCTATAGACATAATACAAACAAAAAAACCACCTCTGAATGTGGTCAGTGGTCAACCTGTCAGTGGTTATTTCCTTGTAGATAAAAGTAAAAAAAACAAGTTTTTTCCGTTCCAATGCATTCAGAGCTGTAGTTCTTGTATAGCCTTATAATCTTTATACATCAGCATAAATATCTTTTCGGATCAGATTTTCCGTTCATGTATGACACTATCAGGTTAGAAACATTTATAAACAGGACGACAAAGGCTATATGGTTGCTGATAACTGGCGAGAAAGTTTGCTCCCGGGATGACAGGGTAAACCAGACAAATGTAGTCTACGATCTTTAATGAATAGATAAAGGATGTGGAAATTTCAGCTTTGAGGATGCTTTCTTCAGAAATTCAGTAGAACAGTGAGGGAGTGAAAGAAATGTTATGAAAAAACATTTGAAGTACTGGCTACAAAGAATAGATCCCAGATAATACAGATTAAGGAATTTATTGATCAGATCTGGTATTTTAAGTTCTGCATAAGATGCAATGAAACCTCAATATACATAATGATACCGAAACACAAAATGTACACCATAATTTTGAATGATGAATGTTACTGTCCAAGACCATGAAGTAATAGTTCCAAATTTTTTACCATTGAGACAAGTTTTTAATGACTATACTTGATGAACCCTCAAACTAAACAAATGAAAAATGAACCAAATGATCCACATACCACCCCAAACAGCTATGAAAATGATACAATTTCTGCTTTGACAGAATCATTCATTGAAATTACAGCATTTGTGATATTTGGCAATATATCGATAATTTACTGCTTAATTAAAAAACCAATTACGCAAATCATCTGAAAGTAGGATATTTTACCAAACAATAGGACAAGTGGGAACCCTGAATATTTGAAGAAAAAAAAAACCATTGTAGAGGGATTTATCGTGATATCATTGTAGCGAGGTTTCACTATATATGCATCTGTTAAGTGAGCATTAAGTAAATGCTCATTAACGTGAGCATTGTAAGTAAATTGAACATAACATTTTTGTGTGACATTGAAAACAGTTATTTTAAAACCTCCTGGAAAGTTCTTTTCCTGTCATACAACCCCTATTCGGCGGTCACCTCCACTGACCATTTTGTTGCGGAACGCTAAGTGGCAGTCTTAGGAGAGAGTGTTTCACTATTACTTTTTTTCCACCAGTTCTGGCGTTCATTCATTCATTCATTCATTGTATTCATAGATTAACAAAAGGATGTAGAAGTCAAACTCTGCTGTAACGTCTGCAATTGGCAGACTCACAAAGAGAATGTTAATAAGCCTTGACTCATAACTTAGATGAGAAAGGATAGAACAGCATGGAGATCCAGCAAAGACTCCAGTAGGAATAAGACTCATGAAAACTGAAATCAATCCTATTATCCAGAAGAATCGAACAAAATGAAATAGAGCTTCTCTTGGCAAAAAATAGAAAAGTTTAAGAAATTCCTAAAATTCCAGCAAGTCAGCTTATTTGGAACCTCAAATGTTTGAGACTACTGTATTGCATGGAATCAAAATGCTTAATCAAATATATTACTGCTTTAAATGTGAAACCTTGAGAAATAAAGACTGGATTCATAATCCGGAAGGTTCTCCAATCACCTAGGTCCTGAAGAATAAGGATTAAAAGATCCTACTGTAATACATTCTTCAATTAAGATCCTACGGTATATACAAACAGACCATACCTTTTCGTACAAAGGAGCGTACATCTTCTCGTACTTGACTTCCAAATCATGCAACTCCCTATAAAATGTTGCTTCTAGATTGGTATGTTCAAGTTGCAGTTTCTTTAGTGCCTTTACTTTTCGTTTCAGATACTTCGGAATTGGAGGCACATTTTCGTGTAACCCTATCTTTGACTTCAATGCTTCAAGCAAACGTACAGTTTCTGGACCCATAGGAACACCTAAGAGAAAAAAATAATTCTAAGCATTACAAACATTCCATGAATTAATCAAATTCTTATCAAAAGGTCTATTTTGACAATACAAATTTAGAAAAATACATCTTGAAATGTTCTGTGTTATTAGCGTAATTAAAAAGCAAAAAAAACTATTTGTATACAAATTATATAATTGCATCATTGAACTAAGTGCCAGAACCCAGGGCTGAGGCAGAGCCCCCCCCCCCCCAATAAGGCATGACTATACAATGCAACACCATTCTGCCTCATGCATACGTGCTTGAATCTGGATATATAGGATGGAAATTTTCAACTCACAATTTCTAATTTTGACGCTTCATTTATTCTCCCAAATAGCTCTATATTGGAACAGTTTTATAACATGTGGGGATCCCACTTACAAAATAAGAAAAAGTAACACTGAAGGTGATGTAACCCCCAGAAATAAAAAATATAATTTTATTTTTACACACGCACGCACACACCTTATAAGGTAGGCGAATGCAAAATGACAAATGATTTGGCAACAAATGTTTGGGCAAAACAGTACTAGCAACCACTGACAATTCCTTTTTCTCTTCTCACATTATATTCAGGGGTGGGAAGTGACTAAGTCTATTTTGGAGCAGCTTTGGAGCAGCAAAATTCAGGATTCGGAGCAGCTTTGGAGCAGCAAAATTCAGGATTCGGAGCAGTTTTGGAGCAGCAAATTCGAGATTTGGAGCAATTTTGGAGCAGCAAAATATGGGATTCGGAGCAGATATTTATAAATGGGAGCAGTGAAATTAACAAGAACATTTTCGTTAACCCTCAACCCTTTTCAAAATAAAACTGCAGCATGTCTTTTGTTATCAAACATCTTTTCGTCAGCTTGATTTTTGTTTTTGGTGCTTTAGGCTTTTGACACCTTGTTTGAAAGAGCGGCTGTCATAAAATTTTTTTGCACCTGTCTATTTAAGATGATTTTTGCTTACTGACGACACTATTTGCTGCCTTGAACAGCAGCACTTCAAATGAGCTAAAAAAATTTTATAAGTTTTTAATTTTTTTATACTTGGAAAGAAATTGTTGCAAAATGGGAGAGAATTTCGGAAGAATCAACTCGATGTTTGGCGATTCAGAACTCATTATCTGGCGAGATTGGCGATCTGACACTCGCTATTTGGCGATATTGACGATTTAACGCTCGTTATTCGGCAACATTAGCGATTTAACGCTCGTTATTCGGCAACATTAGCGATTTAACGCTCGTTATTCGGCAACATTAGCGATTTAACGCTCGTTATTCGGCAAAGTTTCTAAACTAACATTTGTAATTCGGCGGACATGCGCTTTTTACTCCCGGAATGAAAATTTTTTTCACGAAACATCGGGATTTAACACAATGACAATCGACTACAGTAGTTTCTGCTGCTTCCAGTGACGACTTTTTTTTTTTTAACGGAAACACTCGAATTTGCACTTTAAAGCTGAAAGGCATTGCAAACCATCTTCAGTTCCACGATCGCGGACAATATCGGGGTTTCGCGATGGAAAGCCCGATCAGGGGCCGATAGTTTAAGTATAGTGGAATAAAACGCGCTCTTCTCGTAAAGAAACGTTTCGTGGCTAGCAGGAAAAAAAAATTTTTGGCGCCCTTTCCGAAATTCCGGGCATACTGCAGCAAAATTCGCTATTTGGCGCAGAAAAATGCGAAAATACGCTATTGGAGCAGGATGGCGCAAGATATTAGTTTTGGCGCAGTGCGGCGCAATTGGCGCAGAGTTCCCACCCCTGTATATTCCTTGAGTCTTTCAACTCTATTCAACAATGCACAGACAATTATGAAGACATGCAAGTTTTTTTTTTTAAATTGACGCTCTTTGAAAAGTACAGTACAAAATATACCAATTAAAGATCCCATGTAACTAAATCAAGATGAACAAGGTGATTTTACTGTGTTGTCCATTCTTTTTTTTAAAAAAGATTTGTTTAAATGTTCAATGTAATCATTTTTGACAAATTAAACATTTTTTATTTACTATATTTTTGCTGAGTATTGTAAATATTTTTTTTACGCCTCTTCATGCCTTAAAAATACAGAAGACAACTGAATGTTACTGGGTAGCATCAGAATTATCAAACCTAGAATAGACCTATGTATCCAACCGCTTTTTTGTGCAAACTTGTTTCACCTACACATAAAATTATACTATAATTTTAAATGAATGTTATTGTCCACGACATGAATTAAATACAAAACTTTTTCCATCCACACTGAAATTCCTAATATGACTATTCTCTTTGTTGAACCCTCAAACTAAATAAAAACACCAAATGGTCAGAGATGCCATTGACTTGTTATAACGCGTCAAATACCCGGAATTTCGGAAAAGGACACTTAAAAATTTTGTTCACGCGTCCCAGTCCGGGACACGTTCTTTCCTAGTTCTAAGAAGGAAAAAAAAACCCTCCAACTTTTTTCCCTTTCTTTTTACCGTGTATCATGATTGTGCGATCTTGAAAAACTGGTTTTACTACTTTGTACACTGTACTGTATTGATATACATGCGGGTTGAAGAATAAAGCCGGGTTTTCCCAGGAGCAGGTTTCCTGTGCTGCGCGCAACGTAATTTGCCTTGCACGATACGCCGTCCACTAACCGATAAGAAAAGCAGCATGACCGTTTTCTTACAGAGCACAATAGCCTCACAACAGCACTTTACATCGGGCGTGATTGGCCCACTGCTTCTAAAGGAGTCAAATGCATCGTGCCCCGCACGTTTCGCCGATGTTCTCTTCACTCTCTCGTTTTCTTTCGCTTCCCTTCAAACTGGAGAATGCAGACGACAGTAGCTGATGCCAAGGCCATGTACTATATATATATAATATAGCCACCCTGATCTGATGCGCCATGCTAGGAAAACACAAATGCATAGCGTAATTATGTAACACGTTTCTGCGGGCGCGAAATTGTCCAATTCAGTTCACGCTGTGCAAAAAACTTATTCCTAGGAAAATCTGGCTTAAGATGAGGGATATCTAGTTGCTTTCCTAAATGAGGGACCATGTACAGAAGTTTCAAATTTCGGATTTTTATTACCCTGTAGATTTTCTCCCTTCTGGTTATATACGGGAAATTACAGTACTTTTGCTGCTATCGGTCTGCATTTAAAGACAGCGTCTCTACAGCGTAAATTCACCTTGTTCCTACAATATTGCGAATGTGAGTTTGTTTTGTTTTTAAATCGTAAAGGATTGGAACGGCCGTTCAAATTGTAAAACCTTCCCGATATCGTGGGAAAAAAACCGAATCTGTAAAAACTCTACCTTGAATATCCAGTTTTGCCATCTAGCTGCTATGTGGTAGTCACCGTTTCGCATCGCGAAAATCACGGGTATGTACGCAGAATCGACTTTTGGAAGGGCACCAGAAAATCAAATTCTTCACATATAGTATAAAATATTTTATTTCAATATTTTAATTCTCTACAAAAATATTTTTAATTTTTTATCTCGGGGGGGGGGGGGGAAAACACACCCTTATAACCTCCCCCAAATTTTGCTTTTGGTGAAAATCAGTTTGAAATCTGTGAATGGTAATCTGCTAAAAATTAGAAAAATCTTAAGATTTCAAATTTTGAGTTGGCTATTCCTTTGAAAAACTTCTGGTTGCCACGGCTATCACACAGACCAACAATACAAATATGCATACATTGAACTTCAAATACACACATTACCAGTTTGGAGAATAGATGCAGGGCCACAACTGAGAGGGGCAGGCAGGCCTAGTGTTCTGCGCTCTGGACTATAGGGGGCATCAAATTCACCCTTTATAACTGCTTCTACATTACATGGATGTGCCAAAATGTGTACATGTCCCGTTTATGAAAGTACCTAGTTGCAACGCTAGATAGATGGCACCACCTACTGAACACAAAACATGCCAAATGCTGGGCACACACGTATAAGCACACTTAAGTTTCTCCAACAGAAATCTGACATAGCTTCTATATTCCGGTGTTAAAATATGTGACAATTAAAATGGCGACAGATCAGAATGGTGAACCATCAGGGAAGGAAAATAAAATCATTTTGCCAGGAAAACCAAAGTATGAATAGGGAATCAGAAGATAAGTGTGAGAGAATCTAATTTGCTTTAAATTTGATCAGAAGATATTGAAAATACCAAGATATTTTTAACAAAATGTAAAATCAATCAAAAGGGAATTTATACATTGAATAGTAAATATATAAATGTGCACCTTTAATTGTTAATTAAAGTGGATCCTGCTTATAACGTTTTCAAAAACAGTCATAAAAAACGCTATAAATAGAAAAACACTTTAAATAGGAAATCTCAATGAGAATTACTTATTGTTAGGACCACGAAAATAAGTTCATACATTCTAAAATGGGAGAAACGTTATAAGCGGGATCAACTGTATATTTGTTTTAGATTTTTATATATTACATATGCGGAATTCCATACATTAAATTCTCAGTGCTAATGAGCTTTTTGCAAGTTTTTCCTACTAGTAGACAATGAAAGTAAATGTACCTTTGGATAGAACATGTTTTTAGAAATGTACTTGATTCACAGATACCTTCTCTTACCCGGAACATGACCCTCCACTCAGTCTCAAAGAAATATAAGCAGGTGATCAAAAACCTGGGACATACCGGAAGAAAATTCATAGAGATACCAGTAAATTATGGGGGGAGGGGGACATAATTTTCACGATAAATTTTTTTGAGAGGGACCCACTTTCATTCAAAAAGACCGATTTTTCAAACAACCCGAGTCCAGAGACCCAGGTAAATTAGAGTCCAGTGGCATCTGAATGGTCCATATACATACTACCCCACTCCCAAAAATAACCTGCAAAAACAATGATTCAGCCAAAGCAGATTTGTATTATTTGTCAATACATAGACTATTCCCTACTCAATTAAAATAAAATTCTGTCGATAGGATTTAAAAAAAAAGTCACTTTACCAAAAAGTAAAGAAAGTAAGACAAGTATTATTGAAAAAATTTTACTTAAAAAAAAAATGTCCTGTATAAAAATGGTATCCGATATCTAGCTGTTCATATGTGTGTGTGGGAAAGTTTGATAATGTAATATTCTAATTTTTTCCCCACAAAATTACCTCCAATGTTTCTTCAAGGTAAACTACATAAGAAATGTCCTATAGCAATCTAGAGCTTTTAAAAATATATATTTCAATCAGCAGAGATTCTGCTGACTCACTATAGCGTGTCAAATACACGTAATTTCGGGAAGTTTTGTTCAAATTTTCCAATTTCAGATTACAGTGAAATGTGGCAATTTAATGGTAGTAGACCAGAGATGTGGACTATCAAGGAAGTGAAAAAATCATTGCTGCTGGAAATTATTCTGTAAGAATTTCTATTAATCAGAAACACTTGCTTTAACTAAATCAGAAAAGAGATCTATTATTAAAATAACTAAGGTTTTCCAAAATGGAAAATCAGAAGAGAATTTATAAATGTATTAATACATAAAAGGTGCCCAATTTAAGAAACGTGTGCAGAAAATGACAGTGGTACGACAAAAAAAGATCAATGTTGATGACAACAAAATGGCAGTGTCAAACCTTTACAGTACAAACTGCATTGGTGCGCCATCTGTTACCTGAAATCTGCATTTCATACTTGTATTAAAAGACAATGAAACAAAAATTAAGAATTTAAGCCTACAGCATGTACATAACACATCCGATTGTTAAAATACACATACCAAATTTAAAAATATAGTTCCTATCAGTTTCAATTTTTTTTCCAGGATGTAAAACAGACGCTAAATACTCAACATTTAAAAATATAATCATACATACACTGGCCTTCCAGCTTCATGTCTGCCATCTCAATTTCATTTTCATTCTTTGCTTTCACAGCATCAGTAGTACTGTATGAGAAAAACAATTTTATTTAAATCAAGTTATTTTCCATCATAATTCTCATAATTCTTGTATATATTTTCACAACTGCTCATTTGAGTTAGCAAAACCAGATACTTCAATTTTCCATTAGCATAAAAAATCATTTAAGACCAGAAAAGGTAAATAAAATAAGTATAAAAAAAATGTTGTGTCTAAACATAGTGAATACCAAGGTTGTCAACCTGGGAATCGATGCGAGTGTCTAACTTTAAGTAGGTGAAAAACAAATCAATAGATGTCACTTAATACATTGGTCTAGCATCTGAAATTTGTTTTTTTTGCTCTCCTGCAAAATTTAAAATTAAACACCAAGCATTTGGCATTTACCATTTCACTCTTTTTTTATATTTAGTCAAATCCTGCCTATAATGAACTCCAAGAGACCAGAAAAATCCCTTAATTATAAACAAAATTTCATTAAAAAAGAATTTCAGATTTTTATATTACTCTTATGTAAACTTGTATGGGAAATTAAAAGTTTCCATTAAAATAAGATTTGATATGACGATATTAGTTAACACAGGAATCGACTTTAATAACATCTCATAAAACTGATGTATTGGATGATACGCTTGCACTAAAAAGGATGACCCATATTTGAGTCCAGGTAAAAAACTAATTTTTCTATTTGAAGTCTATTGCACCAATCTCCAGAATATCAGGTATTTCACAAAACATTCAGGAGAACTATTAGAAATTGTGTACAATGCAATGCCAACTGTCATATACAGGGTGTAATGAAACTGACAGTCAAAACTATAAGGGGTGATAGAAGTTGCCAAAACAACTTTTACCATACAGTGCAAGGTTGGAAAACAAGCTAAATATGAGAGGACGCTTTCTCTGTAATAAATGAAATGTTACATTTCTCAGAACCAGTCATTGAGCTACTATCCATTGACAGGGGTAAAACAATATTCCAATGCAGTGAAGGCTGTAATGTAATTTACGGGATTGCAAATGGCAATGCTATAGATGCAATACGACTTTACCAGGAGCGATTTCCAAACAGGACGGTACCCACCTGGAGAACATTTCAACACTTTCACTAGCAACTCGTGACTATGAGCGCGGAATGAGTCAAAGGTTGAAAGAGAAGTAAGAGAACGGTAAATCAGATAGAGACAATCCTTAATGCAGTAGATAACCAGTCTGAACGAAATAAATGTATTTCATGTAATCATGTATGAGCAATAGCTTGTTACCAAGGCGTCAACCATATAATAGTATACCATGAAGAAAGGTTACACCCTATTATCTTCAACGGGTCCAGGCCTTAAATGAAAGGCATTTCCCACAATGTGTAACATTTGCATGCTAGTTCCTACAGCAGTGCATATTACAGCCACAGTTTACAGCATCTATCCTGTTCACAGACGAGGTTACATTTGAAACATGCAAGGATATATTTAATATACACATTACTCATGTGTGGGTCACAACCCCAGCAAAATGTCTACGTGCAGGTGGAGATTATCCACAATCACTTAATTGGACTATCTTTTACTAGATAGACAAAAGTATCTTGTCTTCCTTCAGAAGGTACTGCCTGATTTACTACAAAATGTACCAGAAAAATCAAGCAATTATGTAATTCTAGAATAACCGGACACCAGCAAATTTCATCAGGATTGTACAGAATAACCTAGACAAATTTTTTAAAAGCCTTTCCAAACAGATGGAATGGCAACAGTGGAACAGTCACTCAGCCTCCCAAGATTTTCCCCTGAGAAGCTAAAAGGAGTCATTTACGAAAACGCTCATCAAGTCAGAGAACCTTGACAGCTGAATTAATGTCACATAAGGTGTATTAACAGCTGCAGAAGAGGTATTCATGAAATACCAAAAATCTTCCCACATGTGTGCGAGATTCATCCTGGATGTGATGCCTGTATTGCAGCTGGCGATCACTCATTTTAACATTTGTTACAAAGTTTGATCAGTTCTGACCCATCAGTTTAATTACACTCATCACTACTGACTAGAAAGTTACAAGACTTTACACAAATTTAACACAGATGAAACATGGATAATCAAATATGGAAAATCTATTTTAGATCTGAGGAGAAAAAAAAAACTACCTTTCTGGATCCCCCATATCCTTGCAGCAACTTTAGATCTGAAAAAATATATATAAAATTTAATAGGTGTAAATTTATACAGAAAAACATTTTATAAATTTAAATTAAAATGTTTTAAAAATATAAACTTGCTAGAATCTTGAAACTATAATTTATAAAACCACTGTCACCAAAATCAAAATTATTTATTACTGCAAATTATAAAAAATTTGTTCAAAAAGTTTGTTTTAAAATTTAATACAGTAAAACCTGTCTCTTGGTTTGGACATCTCTACCCTAGACACCTCTTACATTGAACAGCTTTGAATGAAATCAACCTTAATCCCAACACAATATCCACTATACTGTACCTATTCAGAACACTTAGGCCTATAATACAATCCCTTTGAGATTTTCTTTCTAGCATATTGACGCTTTTCTTCCTGGTCTGTCATTATCTTCCGTATGGTTTTTTTCTCTATTCAATATTTCTTTAGGCTTTAAGGATTTAAGCTAGATAAAAAAAAATTTCATTTGCAAAAAAGTGAAAATGGGAAGAAAAGCTTTAGCAAAATGCTACAATGCTAATGTAATGATTGATGGTTGGATGTCTACTGGTTCCATACCTCCTGTACGTAGTTTTGCGAAAGTGGCTACTATTTTTTTTCTCATTCTAAGATTCTTTTACATTTTACGAAAAATATGACCACAGCTTAAACCCTACCGTCAATATAGACGACCTCCCATTTGAATAGAAGCTGTTGACATTTTAGTTCCTGTCCATTTTGTTATACTGTTGCTACATTGTTTTTCCAATTGGAATATATCATTTCATAATTTTACCAGTTTAAATATTTCATAACACCATTTTAACACCAGCCGTTATAATTAGTTTAACAATCATGTGTTTATTAAACAAAGATTGTTTTGACCTAACCTTGTTTAATCCTAGAATACCAACTAAAATAAAAACTGCACGTTATCTATGCAAGGGTCTGTGCAGCCAAAATTTAGGTCTTTTCCGGCCCCTTTACAAAATACAAATAAAACCATAAACGTAGAATCTCATATTTCTTTAATAAAATATTGACTAGATTTCTCTTCCCATAAAATTTGTTTTCAAATTTGTTGACCCCTTTTCACAAAAACCAGACCCTCCCCTAATCTAGATACACCCCTGCTACATTACCAATTACATTTCCAAGACTTGGTATACTAGAGTTAACACTAGAATGGCCGGATCAATCAGTTTTGCCATTTTTGGTTTCAGAAATGCTACGATCTCTACAGTATTTAATGTACATGCTCTTTTTTTGACTTTTCATTATTTCTGTATTTCTCTGCATATAAAAATTTGACACCACTGAAGAATTTGTTCGGGAGATAGACGTTTATACCTAAAATAGCTGGGAGCAGTCATTTTGGCAACCATATATGAATTATACATGTTTTCTCTTTGTGATGTGGCGTACATTGGTGTAGGTTTTGCTTTTAGGTTTATTCCTTATCATTCCCTGATGGCACACATAACAACATATATTCAGAGTAACATAGAAAAAAAAATACTATTTGTTTTACATCATGTTACTGGGCAATCTAAAAGATCTATTGGTAGGGACAGTGTATCCACAATCGAAACACTATATTTAACTATAGCCTCTGTTAAAGTTGAGGAAAACAATTTCTGATCGTTCACCTCAAGTTGTTTTAATTTGACATTTCATGACCTTTCATGCCCCCCCCCCCTCCCCCCATCTGCTTTGTAAGCTTTCTAGGAAAATTGGTTCATTCACAGTGTGTAGAAATAGCTTACAAAAAAGGATGTATTAGAACAAAATAGTCTAAATTTATCAGTGCTGAATGATACTTCAGACAATAAATCTGAGGCCGATGACTGATGATCTGAGACTTACAATGAAAACTCTAAACAACGAAAAACACGATTTTCTGCTACATTTACTCGAAAGACAAAGTATCGATTCTGGAAGTGACTGGTCTGAATTGTAATACTGATGAAAAAAACAGATGTATTTTTTTAAAATTGTATATTCCCCATAAGGCGATTAGTATGAAATTTTAATAGCGAGCTAGTTTTTCCATGATACTGTAAATTTACAGTGGCATAATATACGGTATTTATAGCATACACAAACTAAATAAAAGTAAATAAAAGAATAACGTATATAAAAATGATACGATGTAAATGAAATGTAAATCTTGTCCATAGTTGCCCTCTAATTTTTTGTTTTTGTAGTTGAAAAGTCATTTTATGGACACCCTGTATGCTCAAGAAAACGTAAATTGTGGACAACACTATTTTTATAATAAAAAAAGCAATTAAATATATTGCACTAAAAAGCAGCAGTCAAAATAATACTGCCGGTAGCCCTTTTAGGTATAACGCATGGCCCGGTCCTTCTAGTGTTAAAAGTCTGGGTTTATGAATAGTGTTCTAAAAAATATATATCAGAAGGAATACTTGTATTATTTAAAAGAGATCTGGTTTTAATTTTCAATCCAGTTAATCTCAATCCCTCCCTTTAATATAGATTTTTAATCTTGATCCTTTTAGTCCAAGAATTGGACAATTTAAAAAATAAACATTATCACTTTTTTGATCTTTATCAGCTGTAGTGTCACTTTTTTGGTGATGTTGCCAATTTTTTTTTCATTGTCAAGGAAGACATTTGCAAACATGACTGTCAGTCTTGGTGCCTATTAGTAATGTTTTTTTCCCCTCTCACCAAAGAAAATCGCCAACACATGGCCAAAAGGATTTATATTACAGCTTTTCAGCATTGATAAGTTTTTGTACAATTCTCCCAACAGTATAAAAGACCAGGATGGACAAATCTCAGGTAAAAGTCACCCATGGCAACCAAAAAAATTTGCATTGGCACCTTAAATTTTCTTTGTGTAGCTACTCAATTGCAGACTAAGAGCAACACAAATTGTGTATAATAGTGATCCACTTTTGTACAGATAAATATGCTATGTTCTGAAAAAGTCGAAAGCGGCATTATTTGACCTTTTTCTTTAGGTTAAAATTTTTGATGCCTAGGTTTTTTTTCCATTTGTCCAGCTCTACAAATAGACCTACCTCTGCAAAGTGATTGATCTGGGTTATCTCCAGCTAAAAATATTTCACCTACCAATGCATACTTAACTCATTAATATAAACAGGTCTAATCGTTACGAGACCCCTTAGCCATATCAAATTAAGCCCATATGCACTGCACCAAAATCACTAAGTGCTTTTAAAAAAGGCGTTGATCCAGCTCTGGCAGGACATGTTAATTGAGATTTGCACGACTCTGAAAGTTTTCCCGAGAGCAGGATTTTTAGACCAAGGGAGGAGGAGGAGGATTGGTTTAAAACTTGAATTTCAGGATTTTTTAACCACTCTTGCTACATCAGGTTTTTTTTATTTTAAGACAGGACTGGACAAGTGCCTGGTTGCCACAGCAACTAAACAATTAACATCGCCACATAAAATTTTTTTTGTTTACTGAATTACGCAGGCTGGAAACCCAAAATATTTGGAATTTATAGCATCCAATATCTGCCAACATGAAAGAGGGTCAACTATACCCTGAAAGAGTCAAATGAAACATTTTCAACCCGTTTTTCCTTCGAGAAACATTTTTCTGGTGCCCAGATTTTTGTGCTATTTGTCTAGCCGTCTTAGAAAAACACTGTTTGCGGAGAGGTTAGGGGTGGGGACATCTGACATTTCAGACCCGTAGGTTAACAGCTTCCACTTCATATACCAATTGTAATTCAACTGTGGGAGGGAAAGGGGCGGGTGCTCTGTGGGGTCACAATGCCCACACACACACACACAACCTGCTGCAAGACACCTATACTGGGATGTTTGGTAGGCCCTTAGTGTGAATTTATAGCATGAAAAACGAAAAAAAAAAAAAGTAGAAAATCGCCCACTGACAGCCCCACCCTTGTGCCCCCCAATGCTTCAAAATCCCGCGGTGCTCCACACACCGGCTCCGACACTCAACTATAAAACCTAATAAACACCCACAACAGCACTAAACAATATAAATGTTAGTATTGACTCACCCCCCTCCCCCCGAAATATCGATTAATCACCACGTACTCAAATCGCAGCTTCATCTATGTACAAATATGTATTTCAAAATGTGCGTATATATTAAACCCAAGATATGGTTATTTCCCTCTCCTAATTGAGTTTCCTCCAACCAGGTGTCAGTCCAATTAACACGGTGGGCCTTCCCCCAACCCCAGCGAGAAATATAAAAAGGGGGGGGGGGGGAGAGGAAGAGATCGAATCACATAACAATCAAACCCCAATACGTTCTTTCAACAGCGAGTCTCACACACATGCGGCGTGCAATTTTTTTTTTTTTTCTTTCTCCTCCCGATATTTAACACGCATTCTCTAACACGTCGCGGGTCATTTATTTCGAAAGTGTTATAATTTTGGATAAAACACGAGCAATTAAAACACGGAGGAGAGTTTACCTTCCTTTCCCAGAGAAAAGTCTTCGCAGGAACTAATGCGACGCACGAGAGCGGCCAGCACAAGAGAACAGAATAAAGGATGGCGGCAAAAAGGAGAGGAAGAAATCACGTTGCCAGATCTTTAAATTGAATTGTCTTGATTACCATGTCGGCTTCGGAATGAGGCTTTCACGATCACGTGATACATACCTTAGCAACGGCGACGACGAGGTACAAATAATGAATATCCGCAATGACAACTTCAGAATTCGTATTGAAACTCCATATACGAACGCCACCGTTTCGAATAACTTGGATTTTGAATTTACAATGCTGCAGTTTTCCTTCCTGCAATTAATAAGCATTGTGGATCTGACCATATAGCGTCGAGCAAAATACGTGATGTTGGAATTCCAAATACAGTGCGGTACATTGAAAATTATTGCCAAAAGTATGCAAAAGTTGCAAACTGTTGCTAAAATAAGTTAAAAACCGCCAAAGATGGGAAAAGAAGAACTACTGGAAAAATTGCAGTTTATTAAATTGTATTCTACGAACAGAACGATGAACGTGACACGTGTGTGTGTGTGAGATGAATATCCCTATTCATAGCGTAATTATCTTAACATAATTAAGGTGTCGAGAAGATAATTTTGGGCCTTGCGTTTCCATGCTGTGTGTCCGGTTGAACTCATAGTTGGGACTCACGAGGTTGGACCCCTGTCAGACTATTGAGAGGCATATGCACGAATCAAGAGCTTTGATTATAATATAACCATCACCAGAAGAAAAGCTCCCGTAAGAGAACTCTGACGTATTCTTTAACCGAATCATGATCATGATGCTACTCATTGAATAATGGAGTGTTCATTTGTAAATATTTCCCGAGGAAGAAATCAAACATGGCTCAAGTTGACGGCAATGGCAAAGGTTTTTCGAAGAGACTCTCTGTTAAACTGCTCTGAAGAGTCGCAGATAAGCGATGATTGCCCCAGTAGCACACCGATATAGAACGACGAATTTCGATACCGTTTCGACGTCATTACGGATATCGTTTGAGTTAGAAATGGCATACGTTTGTCGAAGTAGTTCGACATAGAGAAATTTGGATTATTTCAAAAGAGACTAATTATCATACAAGATATTCTTTTTCGAAACGCAATGCAATAAAAATGAGAGTAAAACTATTTTAAAGGGAAAAAAGAAGATATTTTACATTTATTGAGTGAATACATTTTTACTATATCGTTCGATATCGGACACGTGAAAATTTCCGACCTCTTTCCGACGTTTCGACGTTTTTCCGGTATCGGTAGGATGTTCTAACGATATCGTTGTGATACTGAGGTAGGGAAAGGGGCGCCGTGGGTAGAAAAAGTTCAACTCCTGCAGTACGGTATATATCACATGCAAAACATCATCGAACTGAAGTCCTTGCTGCCACCTATGAAACAACATAATTCTTCCATTGATTGAAATTGAAGACCGGTTTTTGGTTAATGCCATCCCCATGAAAAAAAATATTATATGATATTAGCAGGACCATAATTAGCCATTGCTGTGCTCTGTGCAAGAATTTCCGTTTAGGCCTCTTCTGGGTGCCCTTTCAAGTGGGCCTTGTGCGGGTGCACCTGTTTCATCTGCCTAGTTACGGCACTGGATATTAGCAAATATTTTATAAACAACGTTATATCTATATTTATAAAATTGATTTTCTGTCTGTGTGTATGTTCTATATACAAATCTACAACTTTAGATCGATCGTCGCCAAATTTTGCATATATACCAAACAAAACCGGAATTGAACCATAGGCTACTTTAAAAGTTAATCAGAGCTAGGAAAATGACCGAAATTCGCGAAAAATCGTCGGCCACAACGGTTTCTGGGGGGGGGGACAATCAACAGTCACTTTCGGAATGTTTACTTTGGTTACCGTTGTTCCCTAGCAATTTTCGACGTGAATGGTTTGTCACTTCTCTAATCCTATTAGCATCATAGGTGGAGATAAACTTGGAAGACTGGGGGGGGGGCCACGACGATGATGATGATATCAATTCATATATACATATATACATTAGATCAGTCAACTTCACCTTTGACGCTGGAGGGCAATGCTCCCCCACGCGCCCCGTATCTCCGCCCATGATTAGTATATATATATATACAGTGTATATATAAAATGCTTTATGCTTTTGTAAAATGGTTTGTCACTCTTTCAATCCTCCCAGTAATGAGGCTTTTGGAATAGAATCATCAGAATCATCATCAGTATCAGGTTGAGGGCCAGGCAAAGGATGATCCCCATAGAAATCAGTGTTAAAATTGTCAATTTTACTGTAGAAATGCGGAAATTTAGTGGGATTTTCCGCCACATCAATAATTTTAAAAATTGAATTGAATTATAGATTTTTTGAAATATATAGAGTTTGCTTAGAGATATACGAAGCCCAGAAAATTAAATATTAAATAATTAGCAGGACCTACTTGTCAGTTGTACTATTATTATTGGATATCCATGCAATAATATATATTGATTTCAACTTTTTATTTATATCTTGTCAAGCATGAAAATTAATGCCTCCGTATTGCCTTTCAATATTCAACTGCATAAATTCATATAGTTTAGGATATTTTAAAATTAATTATGGGCCCGTAAAGCACATCGAAGAAACTCCATAGCTTTAATTCAGCAGTTTTTGAAGCAGAAATAGGCTGATGAATAACTTGAAGTTCAGTGGGGGGGGGGGGGGGAAGAGATTGAAATACCTAGCGTCTTTAAAAAAAGAGAAAAATTCATTTCCATGTTTCTTTAAATCTAGATTTGTTTCTTTCATGAGTCGCGCAGGAAGTCGCCATATTAGTTAACTTGGATACGGTTTGTCTGTCCCTCAGAAAGAGGGAGATATCACGTGATCGAAAAAGCCTCATTGAAGAAAACCCGGGCAGCGCCGGATATTATATAGCTAGTATATATATAAATATATTCAATTATTAAGTCTGTCCCGAAATATGAGGCTTTTTGATAACGTGATATTTCCCTCTTTCTTGAGAGACATACAAGATAACCAATATGGCGACTTCCTGCTCGCCTCATGAAAGAAACAAATCTAGATTTATAAAAAATAAAAAGCAATCATTTTTTTTTCTCTTTTTGATGAGCTCTAGATGTTTCAAAAATTTTCTTGAAGTTCAAGTCATTGATCTGCTTGTTTTTGCCTCAAAAAATGCTTGAATAAAGCTGCGGAATTTCTTCAATGTAATTTATGGGCCCATAATTAATTTCAAAACATCTTAAATTAAACAAAATATGTATTGATGAAGTTGGATATTATAAGACAATACGGAGACATTAATTTTCATGTTCGTACTTGAAAAGTACACTTTACGAAGCCTACTTGAATTTTTATTTTTTATTGAAGTCAAACATTGAAATTATTTTTCAACTTAAATTATATTATGATAAATACAACTATAAATAAGAATATTAATCCCCCACACTTGACTTGGTGAATGTTTTTTTTCGTGGAATTCATTTTAATCCACAGCAATTTCCAGTAATGCTTCATTTCCCGCCATTGTGATTTTTCCGTAATTTCAGCAATATTTGGCAACTTTGTTTAGTTTTGGCATCATTTTTGGCAATAATTGGCGATGTCCGATATTTTACCGTATATTTGTAATCCCAATTTCCCGCATTTCTCTCGAGGATATATTGTCAGCCTAATTACGTACTGAGAAACTGGTGGTATCCCGGAAGGGACAGAACCCGGGTCGTGTCTGGTCTGATAGAGAAGCAAGTTTCCAGAACTTGGTCGTGAGGACCCATGCGCACGCATCTTAGGATATGTTCCTTATATATGTTTACAACAGATGGCGTCACTACATAAACAATGAACAACAATTGTTTTTCCAACCAAAACAGAACCGCTTTTCATTTGTATTAACGGTGTTTTTCACAACGGAGGGTATTTATTAATTATCAGGCATGAGTGTTATTGCACTAATTTTGTTTGTTTCTGAATTGAAGAAGAAAGAGATTGCCTGATTCTTTAATAAATTACCGCAAGGCCGTCTTTACGCATGGGTCTGTCAGGCACGCCCCAAGAAGTCTTCACATGTGGGGGAGTGGAGCACTCCACGAGAATGGAATCAGGTGTCGCTTGAGCAAATGCATCATTTTCCCACGCGAAAATTCGATCAATTGACACATAATCAATAAGAGTCACATAATTTTAGGGCCTTCCGATGAGGGTTTTGCCCGGAAGCTCCCTCCAAAGGCGGATTTATAGTTTTGTCACCTGTTGGATTTTGAAACTTTGCCGAATTTCACCCCATTCTAGTCTAGCTTTTTGATCACTCATTCATCTAAATTATCCACCCTGGGCTATATAGTCCACTTAGTCCCCCCCCCCCAAATATTCCTCTGTGTCTAAAATCATGCTTTTGGTCGCTCACATGCTCGCACACACACACTCGTTTGCATACTGAATCTCATTCTGATAAAATGGTCCGTGACTTTCATTTTATTGCTAAAAGGAATCGCGTAAAGCACAAAGTTTAGATTTCCCTGCCATAGTTACCCACAAGAGTGTCGAATAGATTTTATATAAATTCATTTAGATATCTGCTTTTGCTTCAAATACATCCCATGGCAGGCAGCCTTTTGAAAATCCCCGCTCTAAGATCACTTCAGATTCCGAGAATTTAAATCTTCCCGTAAACAAGAACGAATAAATTCGTCATAGACTAATTGAAGAAAGTATTGAATGTGTGCGTATTCCATTTTATTCCTTTATTTCTTCTCTCTGGTGGTGGGAAGTCAGAAGCATTACCACGTGTGCTGTCGCTGCAGGAATTCAGTGAAGTACGATGCAGAGGCGCCGAATTGAAGAACATATTGAGAGGAGCTGAAAGTTGCCAATTGTCTTTTATATACAGAACTCGTAAATTTATGCGGGGAGCATTTACGAACCACGCAGTTAAGGAAGGGAAATGGTGCGTTGCATTGTATATTCATTAGGTATTGGGGAGTTCGTACCACAGGCAGGTTTCGGTGACTATGGTACGATTATACGCCTATGGCAAGACGAAGGACTTTCATTTTTCAGATCCTCAAATCGCTTCATCTTGATACAATCAATAAAATTGGAAGCAACATAATGTGTGGCGTCCTTTTAGATTAATGGTTCGTTTTAACTAGGGATCCACGAAACTCTTGGGACTTCTTGAAGGGGGGGGGGGAGGCTCCATGAGCTTGGATGAGAAACAATTGACATTGTTTTTACATTATTATGTGCTGAATACCATTTGCTGAAGAAGTCCATGGCCTTCATCTTACTAGTTAAAGGGGTGTCTTTGGCATCCGTCTTATTGGAAAAAAGTGATGGGGGGGGGGAGGGTTCCCGTCCTCCGTGTCAATGGCACAACAAAGGATCCATGGAACAAACCAAAACCAGTTAAGAATCCTTGTTTTGGATGAACATGAATACTTCCAACAGCTCGAAAAGGAAAAATTTAGCTCCAAATGGGGGAAAAAATTCACTAGTGATCTTTGTGTCTTCTAAATACAATTCTCCATTCACGAATGAATCGTTTATTTCGATCGGTATTGGCTGGGAAGGTGAATAATGCAACCTCTTCGTATAAGTCGGTTTGGAAAAATATCTGCTGCTTTGGCCGGCGAAAACTCTGAAAGAATCCGAACTCACACGATCGACCTTAATGCAAAGAAAAAGAGTAAGGAAGGTTGTGTGCCCTCGCCCTCTTTTTTCGAAAACTTAACCTAGAAAAATATCTACAAAATGTGCTCGCGAGAAAAACGCGCTCCATTTCTACACGAAATCGATACAGCTCTGTTGTTATAGTACAGTATACATAGAAAAATAGATTCAAGGAAAAGGTAAAATAGGTTGAACAATACCTATTCTAGAATAACCAAAATGGAAATCGGCACGATTCAGTCACGACAGCGGAAACTGGTGGGTATAATGAACTTTTGACCATTATCGGAGAAACAAATCGATCGATTGAGACAAGAATCTGAAATCAAGAGAAACTTTGCGCTATTCAACATCAAACTGATAATTAATCATTAGGGACACCGAAATTTCACCAATAAAAAAATTAAATTTTACAACAAAAAATTACCGAATCAAGACTTAATTTGCTTATTCACAAAAACAAACAAAACTGAAAACAATTGCTTTTTCAAGTTTAATGACGAGGCAAAGTATTAAAGTACATTTCTACTATTTTTAACCGTGCATGCACATCGTAAACATTCCTTCTCATTTCATTAATTGGTTACGTGCAGGAACGTGCTGTATGTGCACGCATATGCGTGACCCCAACGTTTTTATGCTGCCAGAGTTAGGAATGTTTTATGTTATACTGGTGCTGCCACCTGGCTTCCATATTTTGAATTGAAAATAGCAAATGTCTGAATTTTTCTGTTAAGAAATCGGAGAACACTGGTGTGCTCAAGAGTAAATTTGAGGGATTGAATTTATGTGGAGACTTCAAATGAAAAAAAAAACAAACACCTTCTAACTTCATCATAAATTTCTTACTTTAATTCTGCCATACAAAAACAACTTTACCTATGGTCCCCACAAGGGTAGAGCTTACAGGGCTCCAGCCCTGGGGCGGGGCGATTTTTATAATTTTCTTGTTTTTTTACACAAATTACATAAATTCGCCATATAGTAGAACCTCTCTTAACGGACACTTCCTGTTAGCGGACACCTCCTGTTAATGGACACTTTTATGATCCCCGCTCATAATCAAGCACTCTAATCTATCTACTCTAATTTGTGAATTTTTGTTCATAAATAGACAATTTATCATATTCAAAGGTGATTATATGTATAATCGTAAGCTCGTATTGGTAAATATGATAATCCATCAATTAATTACTTGATTAATTGAACGTAACTATGGTCCAGGATGTTGAATGGTAATGTTGGTTTTGTTTGCACATCAACATTTGTTGATACGTGTGAAAAAAGCTATAAAGATATGTTGCTATATGTGAACGTTTTTTTTCATCTTCACACTTATTTTTTAATTTAATTTAGTTTTTATTGCAAAATATGTGTAGCGCCTGTATCATGTACGGGTAAAAATGATTAATTGGTTTAATGAAGAGAAGAAAGGTTATACATTTTTCTATATTTTTATCAGACTTTCAAACTTTACTTGGAGGAATTAGGCATAATCACCGATAAAAGTGATAAATGTAGTGAAATTTAATCAAACTTTCTTTATATCGATACGATTGGTGATTATGCATAACCACCGTTGTATTACTTTTACGCACAGTAACATATAGGAACCAGTTGCGACCGAAGCCAAACATCGTATAAATGTGTCGTGTATGTCGTATAAACAGGGTTCTACTGTATATTGTGCCTCCCCAATAGCGGACACTCACCGTTAGCGGACAAAAGTTTTGGTCCCATGTGTGTCTTGACATGACTAGGGTTACAGGCGACCTCTAGTTTGATGTCATTTCCTACAAACCTCCTACGTTTTGGAAAATTCGACATTTTTTGTCCTCCTTTACCCTTGCAATAATTGCCAAAATCCCGTGTGAATCCTGAATACCCACAATTTTATAAAGGAAATATGATCAGTCTGATCAGCCTAGGCTTTTATCACGAACTGTTGTTTCCTTGTTTTTTGCACAATATCAAACAATATCTATGTGTCATTCAACCGCATTCTCTTGTATAGGCCTAGGGCCAACAATATCGTATAAATAAATAAAATAAATACCGGAACTCCTTTCGCAGACCAGGTTCAACCTCTTGGCGGGCTATATTTGGCGTGCTGCCAGAGGTTGTGCATCCCAGCTTAAGCCCATGACGTGCCACAGATTGACCACTATTGATTTAGGATATATAGGGTATCCTGTAAATGTTAATAAGGCCTTTATTTAATAAGGCCTCATCAACAGTCTGTTCGTAGAGGCATGATTCCAATTTAAAAAATTACCTTGTACCAGTTTTAAGAGAGAGAATACAGAGTGCCCCAAAATGAAAAATCTAAATTTTTATATGGTTCCCTTGTTCTCTAACTTCCGATTAGAAAGTCGTTTTCCTATTTTTTCTGAGACCCCCCCCCCCATGTTTTAACTGCAATATTCACTGAGATATTTTAATTCAAAAATCTGAGAGAGAGAGAGAGAGAGAGAGAGATATGACCAAGTGCTCGCGAGCACGAAATCGGATACGAGCATCGAGCACTCTCTCTCTCATTGCTTCAGGGGAGCACCGTGGTGCTTGCGAGCAACGGGTTTGAAGATGCTTGCTGATATACAGTCAAAACCTGAAGTAAACAATTAAATTTGGCAGACGGTTTCATTAAACCAAGATTGTTTTGCATTTGACAAAACTTGATTTCTTCAATTATCCCTCTGTAATTTGATTATTCCCAGTCACTAATTTTGAATACATGGGACCAATAAAACTTACAGCTATCCTTTCGTTGTACAACAAATTAAACATGTATGGAGATGTTACACAGCTTCTTAATAGTACATATGGTGTTGTGGCTTTGCCTGAAGGTCTTCCATGAAGTCAGAGAGCCAACAAATTATATTGTACAGTATTATCTAGATTCACACAGTGACGTCTTAACGAGCGAAGACAATGGAACCTTAGGCTTTGAATCGAACGGAGGGCGGGTATTATATTATTGGAGAATTTTATTTACTTTGAAAGTATTTGTCCATCAAATATGAATTCTAAAAATTGATTTTTCTATAAAGTAATCATTTTCATTAATTCCGAAATTATTTTTTTTTATCAAATATTAACTTTCACTTATCCCGAAATTGTCTTTTAATGAAATTATGATTTAAATAAATTCTGAAATTATTTTTTCCATCAAATATCAATTTTAATTATGAAATTATTCTTCCATCAAAACATAATTGCGAAGAAAATATGTATTTCAATAACTTGGAAATTTCAAATATTACTTTTCATTAATATTTGATGAAAACTAATAGATCTACTTTTGACGAGAAAAAAGAAATCAAATATTAATTTCAATCAATTCTGAAATTATTTTTCATTAAATACGAGTCTCTCTTCATTAATTCTGAAAATATTTCTTCCAGTAATTTTGGTCATTGTTTAATTGAGATTCCGAAACAATTTCTTCCAATAATTCTAAAATAATTTCTTTCAATTATCATGAAATTATTCATATAATTGGTTCTGAAATTGTTTCTCTCATTTCTGAAATGTTTTTTGAAAGTAAATTTGGAAATGTCTTCTCTCACACACACCACCAATTCTGGAATACGAGTAAATTACTTCAGACTTTTCAGCATTTTTACGAACTACGTAACTTGTGTGGAATGTAGGCGGTTGGGGGAGGGGGAAGGAAGACCCCACACCATGGAGCAGAGCCCATAAGCTGGAACCTTTTGCGCGCCCCCAGACTAGACTTCTACGGACCTCCTTTATGATGAATTTACATGAATTGTTTCATGAACGTGGAAAAAACAAAAAAAAGACGAAACCTTCCCGGACCCCAGGGGCTGGGAGCCTTGTCATCCCCACCCTTGTGGGGCCATGGGGGGGGGGGGTAGGGGGGAAGGGTGATTATGAAATTTCTCAAGCATGTTATTTAAATATCCAGTAATCATATATGAAACTTATGTGCAATTTGGTTAAGAAATCGAAAGAGCGATCACAATTTTATTGATTAACCTGCCAGAAAACAAAAATGTTTTTTCTCTCTGGCGTCCTCTGCTGTTGACTTAAAACATAAATTTCTGAATTAATAAATATTATAGAGATATGCTTATATCTCTTCTTTTGGAGAAATTTGTGTGTTTTCTAAAGAAAAACTAAAGAAAACTAAACTCTAAAGAAAAATTTTACGCAGCAAAATATCAGTTAATATAATTTGAAATTTTTAATTTGGTCAGTGAACAAATTTAGTTTCATTTCATGCTAGTTTCACTTTTACGCGCGTCTGAATATTAGTTTCGGTTTTTAGCGACATCTATCTTTGAATATTACCTTCTAATTTTATATCTAATATGACCAATATAAATTTTGGTCATATTTTTTTCACACTCTATTCTTTCATTCTTATCATTCTTTTTCAATACAAAAATTAATTTCCCAATAATTTTCAGAGTAACTGATTATTTTGCTTACTTATAAAATATTCGGATAAACAGTAAAATATCTGTTAATATGAGCTTGCTTCATGCTCATATTAATAGATCATTTCATCTGACATTCATGAGGCAATGATAGTTAGATTCTAATAAGGTGGGTGAAGACGTAGGTTCACCTGAGACCCAATTGATGGATTATAACTATCCATTGGAACCCCGGTTTTCGGTTTGACATTCATGAGGCATGAATTGAAAGACGTGATAAGAACGCTTTGTGAATTATATAACCATTTGTTATGTGACCTAATTAGCATAGATTTTTTAATCTAATATAGTCGTCAGTTTTTCAAAAGTTACATAATATGATTCTAATGACCATTTGTACCCTTCTACTCTATTTTTCTATTTTACAATTATTTATTTTTTTAATACGTTTTTTCAAATGTTTAGAAATCACATTGAATGGTTTTGGTGACATCGTTGGAGTTTTCATGTATATACACATATAATTTTTTGTCTAAATGGAAATGTATTGCAAAATATGCTGTAAACTTTTGTAAAACATTGGTAATTTTTGCAATTTGTGGCAAAGTGGGTCACTTTGTGAAACTGATTTGTTTAATATTGTAGATATTGAGAATATATACGAGATTTATTTTTGAAAGTAAGTGTAATCTGATGGGGTAGAAGATGTTTTAACTCCTGAAAACTGTTAACTGTATATTGATATTGTTTTGTATTAGTGAGAATATTTTTTATATAAAGGGTTATATATAATTTAAAAAAAAAAAAATTACCGGTGGTTGTTTTTAAGCAACCATTTTGCCATTGACTGATCAATATCTTTACCTAAGTAGAAAAACGAAGACGAGAGCTAAAAAAGTGCTCGGTACTTCCATCAACTAGCAACGGCAACATTCACGAGTGTTATCTGGTAATATATTTAGGAGGAGCAATTTCACTCCTCATATTCTAAGGGGGTATTTTTTTTATCTGTGAGAAATATAACTTTATTAAAAAATAACCTAAATTTGAAGGAGTGTTTTCACTCAACAATGAAACTTGGATTAAAATTGAATTTCGATGCGTGAATCTCACATCTAGATGAATATTAACGATATAACTGGCCTGACCTATTAAAATAACGTTAAAAAACTTGATGACCCATTGTAATGTGTTTCTTGTGTTCATTTATCTTTTGAATGTAGGAAACGGCCGGAGAAATTGATCGACATGCCCAGAGCAAGTACAATTTTTACCTATGCATATACGTTCACTTCGTTCGATACATAAATTTTCCCATATATATATATATATATACTGTAAATCCCTCCCCCCCCCCCCCAACCCGTTTTTAATGCTGAAATTTTCGGATTGACGAGCAGCACTGATTTCTCTCATCGATGATTTCCTTTCGGCATCATTCAGCGGATCCCGCTTGCATCGTTTCCACTGTGCGTTTTCTCTCAGTTCAACTTATTGCCGCTGTTCCAAAACTTTCGTTAATACTCAACGAAATCTCCCCCCCCCCTCTCTCTCTATATATATATATATATGAGGGGGAATATATAGTGGGAATATATATATATTGCCACTATATATTTTTTTTATACCCACTATATACGTTTTTTCATGATGGCTTTTTTGGAAAACGTTATAAGCCGGAACGACTGTATTATATATTCGACTGGAAATCATGAACTAATGCCGAATCGTAAATTTCTTGTATCATTTCATTAGCGTGGATATATGATATACTCTATTTTTATACTTATTTATCTATATATTCTCTAAGTATTTTCTTTTCCTTTTTTGTTTGGTTTTCAGCGTAATGAGTGATCGTGTAAAGCAGAAGTACTCAATCTTTTATATTCCACCCAGATGTGCCAATAATAAATATGGTCAGGATTCCCCTACATATTATATGCATATTGATGCGATAACAAGATGCAGACCCCTTTGCATATTAATGTTAATTATTTTCTACTTTACACTCACTGTGTGTGTTTGATCCCCAAAACATCTCTAAGGACTCCCTAATGGGTGGAATATAACACCACTATCTTGTTGTCCATGCATTTTGGGAATTTATAATGAACTGGTGCATAAATAATGAACAAAATGCATTTTGTGTGTTTATGCCTCTTTTGTACAGTGAAACTGCTTGATAACATCCATGGAACCAAAATTTGTCTGCTAATGGTGAGTGATCATTTGTTTTGTAAATATTAGCTTTGTGTGTGTGTTCCACAGATTTCAGAAATATCCATTGACAGGAGGAGCCAGTTATAGAAGGTTGCGCTGTATTTATGATGTTGGAGTTATGTTTGTTTTGTGTTCTGGTGCTGCTGCCATCTGTCTTCCATATTAAAGGTGAAAGTGGCAGATGTCAGAAATTTTTTTTTTGGTCATGTAAGTATCAAATTAAAGGGTCTGATTGAAAGCATCTGTGAAAAAACTTTTTAAAATGTGAGACTGGCTAACATTTGCATCTCAAAATTGGAAAATGTACAATTCTAACTGTATTACCAGCAGGAAACGAACCTAGTTTCTCGCAATGCACAAGTTTATTGTGACCACACAGTGTAGTGTAGTGCGACACAGTACTAATGTGAATTTATTGTGCTCTGTCTTACACTTTCTACTGTTTGTTGAACAACTGCTGCAGTTAATGCTCGCTATGATGATCACGGATTGTAATGTAATGATAATTTCATTATAGCAACAGATAGGATGTCCCATGTTTTCATATAACAACTATTCTATAAGTTTTTCCTTTCGATATAACAACCACTCAATCAATCATAAGTTTTAAGGGAATGATGGGGAGGGTTGTTACAACGAAAATCGAGTCAACAATCCTTGATCGTACAATGCACCTCATAAAAATTTTTCTGAGGAACTGTACATTATTTATGTAATAGTTTTGTATCTAGCTCTCTAACACCTTCTGTGAGTGAAATTTTTCTTTTCTTTCAATTTTTCACTCTGGTTAATCTATTGCAAATACAATTTACATCAGAGGATGCATCCCCTCTTCATCCTTAGCACTTCATTCAAGGCTACAAATGGTTTGTAAAGAAATTAAGGGGCCATACACACATGGGCAGCCAGACCTGAGCCCAAGGCTCATATTGCTGACATTGCCGTCAGATAGCGCCTTAGTCTAAGATGATGCCATTTTCCTCTATTACTACGTAGGTTTAAACATCTGGCTGATGCAAAATATTAAATGTTTGGAACATAGTTTTCATAACTTTTTGTCCCATCACCCTGTTTTTTAAATTTTTTTCACTTATTGCCTCCTATCTACTCAAGGGAACCTATAGAATCCTATGTTCTACCCGTAGCTTCTATCGCCTCCCTGGACCATTCCATCACCCATCAATGGGGTTATATTGACCACTTTGGAAAGACTGCTTTTGAGTAATAGTGCAGAGTGACTAATCTTTGAATCTGCTGTTTTCACTTCAACGCAAGTTTCACAGCATGTACAAATTCATTCAAAATCTCTTGAAGAATGTTTATGAGATGCAAGTACGTTTAAGTTGCAGTAATACTAGTGAATCAATGGCTTTGCTGGTTAAGGATAAAAAACGCTTGAATAAATGCATGTTTACACGGGTCAAGTAATTTAGAAGTCAATTTTAAGTGATTTTAAGTTTGTAAAGCGTGTCTCAAGTATCAACTTGCAAGAAATTTAATGATTCAGTGGTTAAGTTAGAAAAGTAGAATAGAATCTAGTATATTTTTTGATTAAGTAAGCACCATGGTCTCCATATCCTGGAGTAAGGTGTCTAGGCTGGGATCTTTGCAACTCCCTGGTTGGACTTGTAAGGGCCCCTTTCTTTAGTGAATTTAAAGTGCAACAAAATAAAAAATGATGAGAATTGTTCTCTTCTCTTGAGGTACGTGGACGGGCTCATGCCTTAAGACGATGCAGAATATTGCCCCTTTAAGGGCCATGGAACTTACTAGAGGAGGGGGCACAAGCTACAAATAGAACAAGAGATCCTATGAGTTGGCTTAGCATGGAGGGGAGGGCCTTGGCCACCACAAGGGTGGGAGTGGCAAGGCTTTAGCCCAGGGTTTAGGGACTATTCCAATCACTGTTTTTTTCACGATATAAACTCACTAAGAGGGGCCCTTGGAAAGCCTGACCCGGGGAGCCCGCCAAAGATCCCAGCTATAAGATTTGGGGGTCATGGGGAAGCTGACAAGAAAGAAATTCTTTGCGAAAAAGGTGGGACGAGACTATTAAGTTTGGAAGAGTCTATTCCAGTACATGAAACTTGAAATTATTTGATAACAAGAAATGTACAGATATAATTTACGCATTATAAAAGTTCATATAAAAACAAATTAGGAAAATTTACAATTAAATTTGTCATCGAAAGCATCAAAGTCATATCATATAAGACAATAAAAATAGAGTTTTAGTAATAGCTGGAATCACATTTTTGATAGACAATATCTACTCATAATAACGCTACGATTTGCAAGCTCGAAATAAAATTTCAGCAACGTCAGTCTCGTCATCATCATAACACAACAACTCGCAAACTTTATAAGAGTCATTCTCATCACAAAGCAGCTGGTATAAAGTCTGAATGAACAGTATCAACTCTTGACGCATATCATTCTTGGTTATTTTGCCCGAAGCATGCATGTCCCACAACTCACTCAAGGGCTGCGCGTATTCAACACAACACCGGTAGCCATCGGCGAAATCTAAATTCTCCGAAACTCTATACACAGTTATCTCATAGACTCTATCAACCACACCGGCTATATTAAGCTTGAACGTCGGAAGCTCCCTCGACCTCTCGATTTGCTCGGTGTCATCAATGTACCGTTTTCTTTTACAGGACTTTGGCACTAACACGAACAACTTGTTTGTGACCTCCACGTCATGCCTCGACTGGAACTCTTTGACTCTGTCAACGAAGACGAACGGTATAAAGAGTTTGAGATAGTTGTAGTAATAGGCGGCCGCGGAGAAATAACCCGGGGCGAGTTTCCAGCGTTCTCTGAGGGTTCGGATTTCCACTGGGTGCAACTCTGTCACGCCACGGTACACCAGAATGGACAGGAAAGCCAGAATAAAGGCGGATAAGTAGGCCTCGTGTCTGCATGTCATGGTCAGGATAGACGTGACGACGAAGCACGGTAGGTCACCGGGAACGAAGTGCAACAAGAGCTTCGTCACCGGTAATTTGACAGGGTTGCGGAACCACTCCAGGAACTCAATGAACGTGTTGGCCAGGAAGTAGCCGTTCAAAAAGCACAGCAGATAAGCGTACCGGTCGCATCCGTGGACGAGGACCCCCAGCACGCAGACCGATGCTACCACGAACACGGGCACAATGAAGTCCTTGGGGCGATTCAGGAACAGCACGGGCGACGTCTGGGGCTCCATTCTGGAACAGCGCTCGACGATTGAAAATTAAAGAAACCGAAATCCCTTCTGTGTCTTACCTCTTCATTCAAGTCTATATATATTCGCGTTGTTTACCGTTCTGTTTACATTGATCACTTGCCTCGACTATATTATACAGGGTTTCCGGATGTCAGAGCTGATTACTGATAAGTTTCGTGATATGTTTATATATATATTTTCTCAAGAAATACTACAAACCATATTTTCTCGAGAAAAATATGAGACATCGAGATTTTTACTGAAAATACGGGACATTGCCAATTATCGCCAAAGATATGCAAAGTTGCCAACTTTTACGAAAGTCACTATGAATGATCGCGAATTGTGGGAAATGAAGCCCCACTGCAAGTTGTACTGGATTAAGATAAATTCAATCGTTTAAGCAGGGCCGCAACTAGGGGGGGGGGAGCAGGTGGATCTCGTGCCGCGAGCGCTGGACCCGAGGGGGCGCAAATTTCATCCTGAAACCTCTCCTTCAACATTACAAGGGGGCGTCAAAATGCGCACTTGCCCCGGGTGACCAAGCATCTAGTTGCGGCCCTGCGTTTAACATGACAAATGTGTGACATGAATAATGTTATTCAGTCGTAATTATCATAATATAATTTATGAGTTTGGAAATATTGTTAATGATTCATTTCAACTAATGGGAATTCAAGTTGGCTTCGATGGAAATACGTAAAAAATGTGACATTTTTAAACGAGAGGTCGGGATGTGTGTGTGGCCAAAATTATGTGTAAATACGGTATTGCCCAGAAATACGGAACGTATGATCTCCCAAGGTACAGATTCCCCAGGTCTGAGGGAAAAAAAAGCGTTTTACTTTTAGCGACGGTGATCATTAAACGGAAACGGAATTTCGTCACTGCAGAGAAGGTTCACTTAAAAAAAAACCTCTCCATATAGAATTATCAGGCCTTAACAATATATAAAGTTCACGCATAATACGAATAGGCAAAATTAGTAACATGTCGCGTTTTTCACAGCCGAATTCGGAAGACAGATGACAGCTTTTCTTGAACACAAAGCAAGCATCGCTCAGAAACAAATACATCCATGGCACATTCTGAAATGAACCAATTCATACAAAATTCCACAAAGGAATGTTCATGCTGCTGGCGTGGTTCAGTAGTGGTACTATTTTCCCCGTCAATCGAAAAGTGATTTCACAACTCGCAATGAAAAAGAATATATTTAACAAAAAACAAAACAACGAATTGATAAGGATGCGGTCACGCCATCGTTGGCAACTGAAACGTAGGGAGCAGGCGGCAGGGAACCTGCGACTAATTACTCTATCATTGGCGAAATAGTGACCGAAAAAATCCCTTATAGAGATGCAATAGCGGCATCTATCTCTGCTGCAGCTGGAGTACCACAAAGTTCCGTAAACTGCTAACGGCAGTCACAAAATAGATCTGAAAGACCAATAGCGGCAGTGACGTCTTAACGCGTAGGGCCCAAGCGGACACTGCCTCAGGGCAATGAGATCTGGATATAATTTTCGAGGATCATCAAGTAAATTGGTAAGCAGGTGTTTCTAGCTAGGTAGAGGGTCTCAGAAAAATATCTTTTCCCGAGAGACGTATGATGCTAAGACGGCCCTGCGTAGCAGCAATTTCTTCGAGAAAACATGGGTTCCAAAGAGAAAAGAATGCGGATGCGGGCACACACACATATTAAACTGACTTTGGAGCACCCTCTATCGGGTGATTCGTAAGTATTCGTTTTTTTTTTATTGTGGAATCGTTGAGTAGATTCTTAATATATTGCATAAAAGTTTTGATATTGATTCAACTATCGCCACTGATGCAACAACCCCCCGAACAAACCAACAGCTCACCGGGTTCATTAATTGCACTCATGTCATAATTATTTTCCCCTTTTGTTACAATTGAGTTTTCAAATTAATCACAGAATTTTAACCTTCATTAAGCCGTGGATATCAAAGTGATCGATCTTCGAACTGAAGAGAAACACAGGAGACCATTTCCTGCCCCCTCAAACTATGTACATAGATCATCTATCTCCATCCAGACAGACGATAAATGATCGTCGAACTAAAAAAAGAAAAGAAAAAAGAGCACCGACAAATAAACATGATTCCACAACAAAAAAATTAGTTTTATTCTCAATAAAGCGTTTCATCGAAAACAACAACAACAACAAAGGAGGTGAACAATTAATTGCCACTACGCCTTCCATCGTCATAGTATTTTATTAAATTATTATTTCATCATATCGCAAGAAGCACAAGTGGTTATTGCGTCCGTGCATGCTAATTAATTAGTATACTATACTCAGCGTGAACAGAGATGGCGGGAAAATCAAATGGGAAGGAGATGAAACACGCAGTAAGCGACACATTCATCACGTTTGCTTTTCTCTCTCTCTATATATATATATTATATACATATAGTAAACATATTTTTAATTATTTTGTAGAGAACTTACAAAACGTTTAAAAAGCTAAATCCTATAGATTGTCAGGCACATAAATTTTGGGCGCATCTTTGTGATGAAACGTCAGCACTTCCCGAGACGTGAATCGCTTCTCTTAGGGCAATGCAACAAATAATACTGCCATTGCACACTAACATTTGATCAGATCCCAATGTGAATAGAGTTGATGAATTTATCGTACATTTCAAAGACCGGGAGGAATTCCGAATCGAATTTCGAAAGAGTTTAAAAACCAATAAACACGACATAAAGTAGTTTTAGAGGACACTTCGCTTCAGCGCTCTCTAATTGAGGCTTGGAAATCGATCAGTCGGATGCGACGCTGCTGCTACTGCACAATTATATACCGTCTCGATCATGAAAGTGTCCAAAGTTTCGGAAGCGCTAGTTAGGATATTTTTAAAGAGATATAAAGGATCGAGATTTTTTTATATATATTGATTTGTGTATCGTATTGCGCGCCGCTTTGAACTGCCCCGGATGGAAGCTCATCATCCGATTGTCGATAGAGCCTGGGCTGTGTAAAAGCTTCTTAGATACTACTATTAGTATCTAGGAGACTGACTTTGGCTATGTACGGTTTGAAAGAAAAAAGATACTCATCTACCGGTTCTGAAAAGTCTTTCTGGACGATTTTAGGGATAGGACATCTTGTCCGCAACTAAAGCACAATTATCACTTTCTCATTTCAGTCATACCTTGGTACTTAACTGTTTCGGAACTCGTCACACTTTCATGAGAATGAAAAGTCTATCAGTACTTGATGCCCATCCCACCTCTAAAGGGAGTTACGGACAATACTTCTTCTGATACTGACAGTATGGAAGATGACTTACTGGCAGAGGCATCGGAAGTGTTTTAGACCCTGGGATAAAACACTTGACTCGAGCTTTTTGTTGGACAAAAAAGGTGTTGAATCAATTCTGGGCATGCTTTGCCACAAAATGCATTTAATTATTCCTTAGAAATTCTGCAGAGGAATGTGTACGGGTGCATTGCATGAACGCTAATGCATGTACTATTACATGTTTAGTAGCAGTAGAATAATTTGATTTAAGCATCAATTTTGGGTTGCTCTGCTCAGTGTTTCATAACAAAAGCCAAGGTTGAGCACCGACAACCACCGGGATCCTATGACACTTCTGAGGATGATCGTTCACAGTCCTAAGATCCTTCATCACTGTTGACGAACATTTACAGACCAGCTCCTACGTCACTGATGAGTATGAGTACGCACAACCCAAGACTTCTACGCCACTTCTGTGGACGAGCATCCTCATCCAACTGGATCCTATGACACAGCTGAGGACGAACTCATGATTTGCTGAGAATGAGCTGACTTGCGCGAATGAGCACTAATGACCCCACTGAGAGGTGAACTGCGTCGGGTTCGTGCTTTGTAAAACCTACCGATTGATCTATGCGTACATCTAGGTGCTGTCATTTATATCTTCCTTCGAAAGAGAGAGACTGGTGAATTGAGTGAATATTTTATTGATTTTTATTTCATGTCATCGAATTTTTTCGCGTGACTCCTCTGAAGTGTAAATCAGCTCGAAATTGGAGGAAATTCAAAACCGGGAGCGATTATTTCGAGAAGTGCTAACGCGAGGAATCTCAAGCTCTGGATGTGCATCGGCATAGAAATGACGAAGGGGGAAAAAAAATGTTGATTTCGCTTGGCATGCACAAAAATTTATAACGCTATTAGAACCATCGCTAAAAGAATAAGACGGAATGTCTGCCACCTGATTATAAATTCCAAGAAATTATAAAAATGGATTTATAAAACAAAAAAAACAAAAAAAAATGTCTTCCGGCAGGAGACATGCATTGATCCACTTTCACACAAATTCGGAAAAAAAAAACTATTCAATCAGGAAAAGTTACTGGACATTTAATGGCACAAAGACTCCAACAAAAAGTCATGCTGCGCCAATCCAATCAGGCAACAAAACAATAAGACACTTCGAACACACACAACAGTAGCAGTAGCAGCAACAACAATGAGATAACAACGAATGAAACCGGCTACAACATGATTTCAAACTCGTGCCATATACACACATACACACAATAAAGACATAAAAATCACAATTGACTTGGTACAGCTATAAAGTGGGGGGGTGCAGGTATATATATATATAACTTTCTCTCACTTTCTCTCTTTTTTTTGTATACAGGTACATACATACACATTGTATACATAATTTATATACTTGCTTATGCACTGACGGCCCTAATCTATTACGTACCATAAAAAGAAGAATGGTCTCGGAGGGAAGAGAAATAAACAAGGCTCTTGTTTTATAGTAGATATGTAGTATGTACAACGAACGAACGACGCAAAAAAGTTCCATAATATATATAAAACTCTCAAATATAACTCTCAAAATAAATTTCAAACGGGTATTCTTCACCCACACAATATATACACCGATTTACATAGAGTATTGCATGATTTTTTTTTTTTTTTTTTGCTTAAGCATTATACATTGCTTTGAAACATTACAAAGTGTAGCGCTTCGAATTTTTGTGCGCGGAATTTTTTTTTCCTCTCGAATAATATCTGAGGATCTTTTCGTCTTGAACAATAGCAGCCTAAGTAAAGATCGACGAATGACATTTAGCAGCAATGTGATATTATTTACCTCATTCAATTAATATCTTCCCCCAAAATTCAGCTACTGAAAATGGAATCATTTATCTTTACCGTGTATAGAGTGATTATAAAATAAGTCCCCGTACTTCTGATTAATCGTAAGGAGCGTTCTTTGCGATCAGATTTTTTCCCGAAATCGCTCGCTATTTAGATTATTGGGAAAAGGTTCCCGGGGGGAAAAAACAAATTTCCACCACAAGATGAAAATGGGGTGTTTTAACCCATAAATGCTCAATTTTTTTTTCGAGTTGATAATTTTTTACGTAATTAATGACATATAGGAAGTCTGAAAAACCATTTAAAAATATCCATCTGGAATTGCAATTCTTATACAGGGTCATAAAGAGGTCGTAAAATCGCATATAAATTAAATGTATTAAAAGTAAGTTATATTAGTTTCCAAATGTATAACTACCTTCTCTTTGTGATTCAAGCTATAGTAAGAAAAAAAAATTCGGGTTGCAAACTTCAAAGTAGAAAAAAAAATAAATTCAAACAAAACATTTTATCAGATTAGCGAAATTAAAGCCACACATGCTCAGCAATAAACAACAAACAATATACGGAACCAGACATTTTGTCCCTTAAATAAAGGAGTTCTTTATTCAGACGTAAATGAGTTCTTATTCAAAGGGACATGGATCACGACATCCGCGTGTCCCATGAATAAAAGTATCCCTTATTCGGAGTGTTCCCTCAAACGGAGGTTTTACTGTATACAGCGTGGATAGCACCGACTGCCCAACACACGTGATTCCTTGTAAAAAACTAATATGAAAAAGTGTTTTCAGTTTTTTGATTTGACCAATAATCATGGAGTTATTATACATTAAAAACTTATGGCGTCAATTTCGAATCCTGCCAAACTCACCGAACGTACAACAAACGTATAACTTGGCGTTTTTAAGCTGATAACAATGCTAGGAGTAATCAAGAAAGCTAAAGCTGCACAAACCACTTTTTCCCCCTGTCCTTTACCTCAAAAGTTTGACTTAACAGTGAAGGAAAGGAAATTACAATATTTTAGTAAACAAGCGTGAGAATATTTTTTCTACTGGATTTCGTTTTGACTAACGCCTCACAAATCTGGTGATAAATTTGCCAATATCGTTGGGTGAAGGTAACACATAATAACAAGGTTAACATCGCTCTATACGAAGAGGAAAAAGCGCCAATCGTGAAAGAAAACAAAAAAAGTAACGGGATTGAATATTTTAGTTAATTTCCAATTAGCGACAACACGCTGCAGGGGGGAAATTTTGTTTTCGTTGGGTATTTGACGCGTAACTGACAGTTAGAAAACTGACGCGTAACAAAATTGCAAAACTTTTAACGTTTTGAAAATTTTGGGACGCGCCAGTTTCCTAATGGTCAGTTACGCATCAAACACCCAATGAAAACAAGAAAACAATATTCCCCCTCATGCAGCGCGTTGCCGTTAATTGGAAATGAATTGAAATATTCAATCCCATTAGAGGTTGAGTTCAGTATTATTATTAACAGTATTATAAATTATAATTATTATTTCAGTATTATTATAATTATTATTTCAGTATTATTATAATTATTATTTCAGTATTATTATAATTATTATTTCAGTATTATTATAATTATTATTTCAGTATTATTATAATTATTATTTCAGTATTATTATAATTATTATTTCAGTATTATTATAATTATTATTTCAGTATTATTTCAGTATTATTATAATTATTATTTCAGTATTATTTATTGGATTCCTTAATATTAGCCCGATCCTGAAATAGAAAACACTTTTCTACATTAGTTTTCCCGCAAGGAATCAGTTGTGTAATTAATGGACGCCCGATAGCATTTACCCTACATATAAGAGAAAAATACAGGAGTTATTATTCTTCTGACTTTAATTGTTCTCAAAGTTGGGAAGTGGGGCACCTGCACCCAGGGCCGTCTTAAGAGTATCATGGGCCCCCGGGCCAATTGATTTTTCTGAGGCCCTACTACATAAATTCTCGAAAATTTCAACCAGATCTCATTTTTGTGAGGCCCTTCTTCACTTGAGGCCCCCGGGCCATGCCTGAAGACGGCACTGCTTGAACCTGCTCAAAGTCAGAAGAAAGCCTCCTTGGAGAAATACGTTCCACGATGATTAGTGATAAGTGAAATAAATTCTGCTGGTGAAGCGGTTAAACGGCGATACACTATGAAGGCGGAACTATTGTGTGTTGCTATTTTCACATGATTAAAACTTCACGAACAAACGAAACATTCAGAACACTGTTCGGAACAAGAAAAGAAATCGATAAATATCTTTTTAAACCTTGCTTTAAAACTTTTAGAATCTAAAACTAATGTTTGGTAAATTCGAATAAATTCCCGATATGTGTGTTCGTCAAAAGTCATCTGGTGATGGAAATTCGAACTATTATTTTTCCCCCAATAATGTTTTGCACGCGGTCTGAATAGCCCAAATACTGTTTCAAGAAAGAAAAAAAAAACGATCGCCAGATCACTCTCCAGAGGACTCTTAAGGATGTATTTTATAACCACTTTATGGGGCTTTCGAACGCGCAACATTTCAACGGAATATCGATTCCCACAATACATATACAACAATAATGAGGCTCGTGGATAGATACTTCTCGCTCGTTCTCGGCTCGACGAGATTTGGAAACATGCAGCTCGAAATTGCTTCCAACTCTCCAAAAAAGAGAGACAGATAAGGAGTTATGAATTAGTTATATGTTAATTTAAGCAATATTTATAAGCGGTTACATCTCGATGTTCACGGCGGTTAATGAATAAAGCATTGACAGATACCGAATAAGACAATCAAGAGAGATTTTTTGCTTGGGGATGGAGGACTCCTCGTAACCTTTTGTGCGTTCTTCGAGAAGAATTTTGCGCTGGTTGTTAATAAGCATTAGATTAACATTCATTATGTATTAACATCCATAAAGGATTCAATAGAAACCTTTATGGGCACCATTAAATCTCGCAAATATGTTTATTCGTTCAAGTTATGTTAGCGTAGTTCAAGGCTGAATTATTACCGAATCGATTTTGGCAACTTTTCTTTTTCAAAAGGGCGCCATCGTCTAAATCCCGATAGCAGAGTTGGTTCTGCCGATTACGATTGAGACAAACTCCAACGGAAAGTTTCCTTTGGTGAACAAATAAAACATCCAATTCGCGCTAATTAACCAGCGTCTATTCGCCAACGCCACCAACTTCGAGAGTCTTCTATTCGCTGATGATGCCAATAGCTGACGCATTTGGCTACATTTTCTTGCCTGATCTATCTTTTGATCGATGTTTTAGTTTCCTCTGTTCGGAAGAAAATTAGGCTTACCGCAAGTAGGTTATTTCATCTGTTTCTGGGATTCCCGTTCCATAGAATACTCTGGACTTGGTGTGTAATGTGCTTTCACGTCGAGTCGACAACAGCGGAGGAATGCCACCACGTATCTATTTGCTAAGACCCAGACGGAATTCGAATCCAGCTCTGCTCCACTGGAGGTTAGCGCTCCAATAACAGCGCATGTACATTCGAACGAATCGCAATTATAATTACAGCAAGCTTCATATTAATCAATGTCTTCAAACAGTACCACCGCCGATATTGAAGGGGAAAAAGAAAAAAAGATTCAACCAGTTAAATAACATGAAACAAAAATTAAAAAATTCACAAACTACATTCCTAGAGGAATTTCGTCTCATGGATCCGGCTTTTTGGAGTGACATTATTGCAAATACATTATGAGAAATCTCAAGGAAATGTTGGTATTTATTTTTCGGAGATGATCAGGAAAGCGAATCTCTACAGAATCCGATATCAATAAAGATCGAGAGAGAGAGAGCACCACTCACCAAAAAAACATCAATCAAAGCCGTTGGCGAGATGATATTGCATTGAATTTGCTCGGACAGAACAGACAACAACGCTCCAAAAAGAGCAGTTTGAGTTATACAGGCACGGGGATCCTCTGGGCGGTGTTTCGGTAGAGGCGACAAATGTGTAAGTTTGTTAGAACGTCCTGTATTTTACGGGAAACACCAATTTTTCTCATGTTATTCGGCTCTTGGGAGGGGTCATCGCTCCCATCTGGATCCTTTTGCCTGTCATAACACAACAACAAATATTGCTTTCTATTTTAATTGTAAAAACTAACAGTGAACCCTTAGACAATTTAGGGCAGAGAGAAATTAAAACAAAAGCCTCTAAAAAAGCATATATGAAAAGATCTCGATTTTTTCCAGAAACAAATCAATCCATTTTGCATCATTATTTGGTTTCGATCATTAGAATCGAAAAAATTGTCAGTTTTTAGGAAGCATCACATCTAAAATAAAATTACATTAGTATTGCCATCTTTCATGTAGAATGTTCACCACATTGTCGTCTTCTTTTTCTCAGAAATATTTTGGCTGCTGAAACGAATGGAATCTTGAAAGATAGTCATATATAAGCATCGGAACCAACGCATAATATCTCCAATGATAGAGTTCGTTTCGCTGCAAAGTTTGATCACAAATTTGTGCTTTACAATGCTGTATTTTTGTATTGGAAACGTATTCACTCTCCAACGTCAATGTTGTCATTAAAAACATGCTTGGTGTTTCAGATATACACGCGAACAATCTTCTATGAGTGGTTAGGGTATACAGGAGAGAAATTGGAATCGTAGCAATGCAGCAGGGTCGTATATATAAACGCAGTGCCTCACATTCACGTACTCATGTTATAATACTAAAGACGAGAAATTATTACTGCTCACCAATTATTGCCGTGCTGAAACATTTGAGACACCCCTCCACCCGAATAAATTATGCGAAGGGCGGATGAGCTTCCCTACACTGTATATGTCAAGGGCAGCCTTAACAAAAGCGAAGCCCCAAAATAATCGTGTGGTCCCCTTTATGGTACAGGCATGAGGCATGGATCCGGAAATATGTCTTGTGGGAAAAGGCAACCAATCTCTGAGTTAGGGGGGAGAGAGAGAGATTATAGGACAACTGACTCTCTTTTGGACCTGGGCCTGTTGCGCTGTGAATATACTCTTTAGAGTTCACTATAATTGCTTATATTTGTAGATTTTTATGAGTATTTTCACAATTTGAGCGCTGATAGTCATGAATCAAGAGAATTAATACTTGTAATATTTAAACTTTAAATAACTTTAATCTAACTTTAATATAAAATATTTAATCGAATAAATAATTTTTATTCCTATTTTTCTAGAGTGTGGGTCCCATGAGTGCAATTCGGTGTAGCCGAATCCCTCTCACACATTCCTAAGAGCGGGGGATCGTCGAACTAAAAAAAAAGTAAAAAAAAAAGAGCACCAACAAATAATGCAAATAACAAACAAAGAAATCACACCCCCAGCTCTTAGTAGTGTGATCTTTTGAATCCTGTGACATCATGCCACCCTAGGCCCTCGAATGTTTCTTCTGTATTAATGCCTCGGTACACCAAGACATTTGGCGAAATTCATCGAGGTTTCAGAACGTGTGGTTTCAACACGTGACCACATCGATCGCACCGGCTGTAACACACGCTTTGCAGCGTCTACGCATGGGAACTACACTACCTATAGTGCATTCGAGGAAATCCTTGGAATTTCCCTCACCATTTTAGAGCACACAGAGACGAGCGTTCTCAATATTTTCAACGTGTTTACCACGCACACACAGACCAACACTTTGATGCAACACTTGAGGAAGTGAATAATAGCCGAATCGTGCATTGACACCCGTTCCATCGAGTACCACCTCGTATACGTAGCAGTGGGCTGTACGTATGCGAGGCGGATATTAGCCATTTCTCCGTATGAGCAATAATGACGGTGATTTGAAAAATTTATGAGCATACGGAACAATAAACGCCATCTAGTAACCTTTCAGATGAAAATCATCTGCCAAACATTGCTAACGACTCCAATTACTACACCAATACCCCTGTCCTAGAAACTGTGCATGAATTTCTGAAAAATCTCGTGTAATAGCTAAGTGGGTTTCTTTTTTGAGGAAAATAAGGACTAACTTAAGGACTAAAAAAAGCACGAAAAAAATTGATATTGACACCTCTTATTTTGATTTTGGTGAAAGTTGGTTGATCATTTGATGCTTCATTTGGTGTTTTTAGTCGTTTTGATTCAGGGTTGATCGAGCTAAAGCTCTCTTGTTTCAAACTACAGTGCGTCACTTGATTATTAGCTCAGCTTAACAGAAGAAGAAATGGTGCGGTTAGGAGGGAATATACAGGAGGAAAAAGCGATCCAACAGTGAGCTAGGCTTCGTCTCTCGACCTCACTTCTTCTGTGAGTGAGACAGAGAAAGAGATGTAGGTTCTTTCAGTCCATAAGCCTTAGTAGTGGCGGGATGAAGGAACCACCACTGCCGAGCAATTTATCATACTGTATAAAAGTTGGCATACTGCTCGGAGCAACTGCGGAAAAGTACACGAAGCGAATGGCGTCCGAAAAAAAAAAAAATCTCACTATATAACTACAACGGCGAAGAATGATAATAATTATCCGAATCGACGCTTCTGTCATTTTTCCCCCCGTGTGGATGCGTCAATTAACGATAATAATAATTCCCGAACGATGTTGGCTTCCGTCGCGAAATAGATCGATTTTGCTTTTTATTTCTGTCCGCTCAGGTTAACTCGAGGAAGTCGTTGCGACTACGGGCGTGGCTGTCCCGCTTCCACTGCCCGTCGTACTGGTGGTGCTGGATAATCTCTGCTTCGCAGATACTTCGGAAGCTCTGCCGAGGAGATAATAGGTCATGAGATTGCCTTTGCCCTTTACTGCTACCATTCCCCTCTGCTCGAAGACGTAGTCGAATTCTTCCAGGATGCGAGCCGTTTCTTCAACGACCTGCATAGGAAAGAGAAAACCAGGTCAGAAACAGGAAAGTTACATAATGACCTCCTGGTTGGCTGATTCAGCATTCGCGACAAATCATCGCACTTTAATATAAACACATCAACGACAGCAAAATGATAGAAATATGCAATTGTATAGCTATTGTCTCCACAAGAACACATGACAATGTGATGTACTTAGGACTGTCTTAACACATGGATCCACAAATGCAAAATCTGAGGATGACCTCAAGTGCATTAGGGACCCCTCCCCCCATGATAATTATACTTGGTACTAGTATTTTCCGAGAGTTGCTCTCACCAATCAGTACTGTCTTAACGCATTTTCCCACCCAGGCACGGTCCGGAGGCATAAATTGAAGAGTGGAGGGGGATTTGTTCCGATTAAAAATTTCGAGAATAAGCATGCAAATCGGTAGGCTGGCATTTCTAGCTTGGTAAGGGGGGGGGGCTAAAAAATCACTTCGCCTGAGATCCCATAATACTCTAGACGGCCCTGTCACTAAACCGGTACATACCAGACTAGAGTCATGATGAATCACCGAAATCACCAGATTACTGAAAGTCAGTTGAAAGAAAAACCCCATTTGAATAATATAAACTTTTATGTATAGACACGCATAAAGTCCGATTTCCGCATGGGCAAGTAAACAAAATCAAATGATTTTGAGAAATCCTAAAATTTAAACAATCAATATTCATCGACTAATGAAACATCTTTGACCTATTCGCAGAGGCCCAATAATTTCAGTTTTGTCTTGGGTGGGCCCCATCATATCAATGAGGGGAGTCCTAGACACGCAGTAACACGTTTTTCCCTTCTACACACACGAAGGAAAGCTACAATCCCTTCCATAGAGCAGGCCTACTGTAAGTACGCGAAATGGTAGGCCCCCCTACTTCTAGCGGGGGAAAGGTTGCTCAAAACATCAATTGACATGGAACTGTTCCTGAGACGGCCCTCTTGAAAGTCTGTATCAGTCGGTGTCAACTGCAATGAAATATTATCAGGGAGCGTCTCATGAGAACTAAGGACCCAAAAACTGTTTGCCCGCTTTGAGACGATCCCGAACAATAACGGTTTGATAGCTTTGTCTTCTTTTCATAAAGAACAATAACAGTTTCAACCATTGGCATCAAAGCTCTAAATCCGTTGCTCACTCCATAAATCCGATGAGCTCAAGTCACTCCTGACCGTATCGACATTCGTCGACAACGAAACTGGTTTTTACGTATCAGTAGTATCATATCCACATTAGCGAGATTCGGTGAAGAACGGGGGAAAAATTAAAATAGTTGAACCTGTTTGAATTATTTGTTCCAAGCATTTTTATTTATATCCAGAAAAAATCATACGTTGCTCCTCATTTGGCGCAAGCGGAATACTCCGATGATAAGGAAAATCAACCTTTTGCAGACTGTTTCGCTCTTGGTGATAAGGGACAATAAACATTCTGCTTATGGATAAAAATGGGTTAAGCGCTGCGAAGCTATGATGATGGTATTAGATCAGGGGTCTTCAACCTATTTTGAGTAGCGAGCACTGCTTATACCCATCATGAAAGAGCACTCTTTCCGTCAACTTTAACATCGTATGCCTTAAACTGTCATCTTTGAATGCTATTTCTACGCAGGTTGTTTAATCGAAACACTGATCAAGTGCTCTCGAGCACGAAATCTGACGCGACCATCGCGCACTCTTGATGCTTCGGGCAGCACCATGGTGCTCGAGAGCAACAGATTGAAGATGGCTGTATTAAATGGTGAAAATGCACCTACCTGTATGAGGCCAGCTTTTCCCGTGCTTTCCATTCTGCTGGCCACGTTCACAGTGTTGCCCCACATGTCGTAATGGGGTTTTCTGGCTCCTATCACACCGGCTGTAATTGGTCCTTGGTTGATTCCTACGAATGAACGGCAAGGAGTCCATAATTACTCGTAGACTTAAGAATGAGAGGAGACAGTTGAGTGTTTCGATTTTATAGTAAAATTCGATGTATATCGAAACACAAAAATATGCATACACGCAAATACGAATCGCCTTTTTGCAATATCCATGGAGGAAATATATGTTATAATTTTGAGTGAACTATTTGGTCGATTTAGTTCTCATCGAAACAGACGCCGTGTCTAAAAATTAGAAAAAAATATCTAGAAGCTCGTTTTTGTACTCACCCATTCTCAATACAAAATTGTTGAAGCTCTCTTTATTGATATAAGTCAGAGTTTCCTTAAGAGTCAGAGCGAATTCTGTCAGTTGCGCCAGGTGAGCCCACTTCTCCTTGTTTGGAGCATTTGGCTAAGAGAGAGGAAAAATGAGACACCGATTCACACATAGAATTTGATGTAAAGCAGGGGGTGCACAATCTTTTTTTGGAGCAGATATGCGGTATTTCTCTACCGCTCACGGGCCAGAAACTTTTATACATAGGGTGACCCGCGTTTTACGGGACACTCCCCTAACTTTGGCCGTTTGAACATTTTTTTACATTAAAAAAATGCGTCTCGTTTTTTTCCTTATTTTTAATGAGTTCTACTTGGATGTTGGAAATAAAGAATAGATTATTTCCTTAACCCTATAAATTACACTATGAGATAATAATGACTCATAATTAGAGCCCGGAATTTCAGGATAAATGCCATATAAATGCCTTTTCTTGCCTATTTTCAAATTTGTTTTATTTTGTGAAAATGTCTTTTTTGAATTTTTCTTGCCGTAATTGCCTATTTAGATATGTTTATTAATGAATTTTAGGGCCTTACTTTGTAGAACTTAGATATTTTTAACATTGAGAACTTCAAAATAATTTTTATTTAAAAACCAATCAACCCTTAGTACGAATTAAGGGTGTTCGTCGATTGCCATCAAAATGGAAGGGATTTGGATTTTCGTGAACCAGCTGGCAGGTCGATTGCCCTTAATATATATATATATATATATATATATATATACTTTTCGTTTTTTTATTATTTATTTAATTAAAATAATTAATTATTTTATTTTTTATGTGATGGAGGAGAGGAGGATTTTGAAACTTTTCAAATGCTATTTCAGTAATAAGTAAGCATGTATAAAAATTGCATTAAATTTTATGAATTTTGATCAATGTACCAGAGAAGAAATGTTTTTACTAGCGTCCTTTGCTATTGAGAGAGAGACTTAAAACATTAATTTTCTTAATTTTATCTTCTTTTTTTTTGAAAAAATTTATATCGTAAGTTATTATTTTGATAAAATTTATTATAGTAGAGCATAATTATAGAGAAATTTGGAGCAACCAAGTATCGGTTAATTAATTTTTCTTTTATTTTGTTGCGGTGGACCAATTTTATTACGTTTTGAGACAGTTTAAATTTCGATTTTACGCGTGTCAAATTAAATTAGTTTCGGTTTTAAGCGACATCTATCTTTGACTTTAAATGTTAATTTTCTAATCTTACACGTAAAAGTTTTAGCTATATTTATTTATACTTTATATAATTTTTTTTATCCAAGAAATCAATTTATAAATAATTTAGAAACTAATTGACTGTTTTGGTAAGTTATGTCCACTTACAAAATATTCAGATACACTGTGGTACCGGTTAATATGATATTTCTTCTACGTTAATGAGCCTAAACCATTAAATAACTTGGCCATTGCAGTGTACGTGTACTTCGTAGTGTTTATTTGTTAAATTTTGAATTCAGGAATTGGAGGAATGGGATAGGGAGGGGGGCAAATCTATTACCTGAGGCATACTAAAATTTTTACCTTATACATTTTTTTTGAATGCTTATACGATCGCTTCGTCCGATACATACATTTTCCATATAATGTATATTCCGAGTCTTCGACAGTGATATTTTCGGAATGACCAGAAGCACATTGATTTCTTCTTGGATAATTTTCCAAAAAGACTTCGCACCACTTTTTTTTTAGCATCATTGTGAATTATTTATCTACTGAGATTATATTCCGTCTCGTGGGTTGTGAACTTATTCCGAACTAGAAATTTCTTGTACCATTTTCAACGGCGTGGTCCAATTAATGCATTCGTTCGTTTTGCGACATTTATAATAATTATTGAGAATCAATTTTTTTCCCGTGCTTACTGGACACAAACTCCATATCCACAGAAAAGAAGATCAATAAAAAGGCAGTATTTTCTATGTTATAAGTAGAAGCCTGAGAAATCACAAAAATATCTCTGATGAAACTTGTTCTGGTAACTTTATGCCTTTGTATCAACTTTCGCACATTGTAATAGAAAAAAGAAGGACGTAAACGACGTTTCGCTTTTTGTCCGAGTAAGGATAATCGGTCTAACAACAATTTAGATGAAGGGTTTACCTGGCATGTTAAAAATCAAGAGGTTAGAGGGCAAACGACCTGTCTTTCTGAAATTGAGGTGAGAGCAATCGACTCATTCTTTCTTGAAAACGATTCAGCGTGAGGACAATCACAATTTATACCCAGTATCAGAAAGTCTCCCACCCATTTGAACGCAAATAAGCGTAAGTGTCTGAGAGATAGGAAAATTGGGGGTAGGCATAGAAGTGAAAGACTTTTCACATCCCTTGTAAGTAGCGTTCAGATAGCTATCAGCGAATTCTTATCAAGATTTAAGAGTTTTAGACAAAAGCAGCCCGTGTAGAAGAAGAGCTGAGAATAAATTAGAAATTTCTTTTAACCACACCCTTCGGATAAAAAATAAGTATTTTACTTATATATGTCTTGGCCTTTTATACTGTGAATGAATCCATGCTCGGTTCATGGAGATGATTATTAAGCACCAAAGGATACATTGCGCCCCATAAGAATTTACTGGTGAGTTTGAGAGGGAAAATAAACAGCTGGTCATGCAATGCTATTAATGAATTGCTGCAACGTCATTCTCCTGACGGATTTAGAGTTTGTATGTGATGTTGCGGGAAAGTCCCAAAGATTATACGGAATTCCTCATTCGAACAGTAAAGTACACTCGCATATTTTTTTTGGCCATCGTGATGCACGAGCACGAGAATCGTACAAAAGATCGAAAAAACAAACAAAAACAACTCACGTTATAGTCTTCGTCTGTGAGGCCACTGGCAGCCATGTACGTCGATCCAATGGTTTTGATTTTGATTATGTCCTTAAATTTCGGTTGTTCCAACAACTGGAAGCAAGACGTTACAAAAAAATTGTTTTTAAATACAATAATAAAACAATGTACAATGAGTAAGGCATCACGTTCGAGCAGCGCACAACGAAATGTATTCGAATTTTTATTACTCGGTTTTATGAAGAACGAATATCACAAGAATTTCGTATTTAGAAAAAATACAAATACTATACTATGGCCACAACAGGCAAAATGCCCAACCAGGTTGTTGAAAAGAGATGCTCGCAAAAATATGGATATCAAATATATCTAAACAGTAACCCAATAAAGAGCAATTATCTCGAAAAATAATAATTATGGTAAAATATAATATTTTGCCCATAAAAAAAATTATGGTTGTCTTATCCAACTAGGATAGCTTCTCAATTTATCCCAATATGTTTATCCTATTTCTTTTTGAACGTGTGTTATAATTTACTTCTCCCTGGATAAGCTGTTCCATTTATTGGCAACCCTATTAGAGAAAAATTCCCTGCGATACCACAACCTAGAATTGTCCCTTGTCAAAGCAGTCCATTGACGGCGTATTCACAATTCATGGTCCATCCTATTCTTTGAAGACTTCGATCTTATCCCCCGACACCTGCATTCTCTTCCCATGTAAACATATTCAAAAAAATAAGTCTCTCTTCATTCTTTTTTACTATACGTTTCTTACACTCATTAAGAAGATGGTGTATGACACCAAGCGAGTGTGCAAAGATGTTTAAAATAACACCGATCTAATTATCTAACTAAGCTGCCGGATGATAGTCAATATTACTTCCATGGGGGAAAAAAAAGATTGCGATATTCCGATATTTTAAGGATGTATTTTTTTTTCTTAAATCGAAGAGAGACTCACAGCATCGTAATCGGAAATGACTTCATTCAGGAATCTTAAGCATTCTAATCCTTGATTATTAACGCTGTCCTCCGTGTAGAAGTCTGAGAAATTGGGCATGGCAGCGAACAGCACCCCCACGGCTTCGTAGCTTTTACTGTACAGCTCCTGAAAAGCAAACAAACAAAAAAAAATTCAATTTGGTTAGTATGGAGCCATTAAAAAGAGACATTAAAGAGCAGCTCATTTCTGACAATAAACGCCAGAAACATTTCAAATACTAGCAAACGTTAGGGATTGGAAACAATTATGTGTGTTCAGACATACAACGACAAGAGCGTGTCTTTTTTTTTTTTTTTTTTTTTTTGTAAACGAAGGTAAGCTTGTAAAGCAGACATTTTGACACGATAAATAAGATAAATAACATGGAGATAGAGACTTAATAAAAGATGTCCTCCAGAAGAACTGATTATCATAAAGTGGTACATCGATGATGGATGGGATAAAGTGCATTCGAAGAGGACAGGCATTAACGATGACGTATCTTTACTGCTACCGCAAACATTTTTTGGTTTTCGCATGAGTTCTCAAAGGCTGAACTAGTATATGCTTTCGACAACATCAAATTACATTGAGTGTCAGAGTTAGGTGTGTGCATCTGACAACATGGGGACGAGCAACCCTAGAATATATCTCTAGGTGGTATATTCTAAGGTCTAGAATACACCTATAGTTGGTGTTACATTGCATATGCTTGTGCATTGCAATGTAACACCAACTATATATATATATATATATACGGAGTGGTTTCAAAAACATTGTACATAACACGTGCTAAGCATATGCAGTGACGCCAACTATATGGAGTGGCTTCAAAGGCATTACGCAGAACACATGCTAATCATATGTAGTGACGCCAACCACTCGTACACAGAGAATGGCTTCAAATACATTACACAGAATACGTACATTCTGCACACATTAATTCTTTTCTCCACCGCGATCCCGAGAATTCAGTTTCAATGAAGTAAATTGATTCATTATCGCAGATGTCGGTTCAATAACGAAAAAATCGCGACAGAAATTTGATATACGTAGTATGAGATAGTCTAAAATAATAGATAATAATGGCAATAATAGATAACAAATGGCAAATAATAGATAATAATCATGGAATTATGATTTAGATTTGAAAATATGGACCTCGTCGTTCTTGCGCTGACCCAAGAAGTGTTTTGCAACGTGGGGCGGGAGAATGTTGTAGACCAAGGCTTCGTTTTTTATCCTCATATCTGCGACTTTCTCTCGCTGCTCTTCGACGGCTTTCTGCCACAGGAACAACCTCCTCGACGTCACTTCCAGCTGCCAAACAAAATAAATAAATGAATAAATTAGGCTACATATACGTAATTTTTCAAAAATTAAAATTTAATGCTGACTCGCCACTCATCGAGTGTTTTATCGTATTTTTAAGGCTAGGTTTCAAATTCAAGTTATGTCTCAACCCGTTCTGGATCGATAACACGAATACAAATGATTAATTAGAGAGGGTTGGTTCACAAAATTTGATCAAAACCATCGTGTCACATACGGCACGACATCATTTTCACTGGAGTACTCACCTGTCTGTTCAAAATGATGACGGCAAAAGCGACAGTCACAACGACGACAGTCAGAGACACCGAATGCATGATGTTAGATTCACTGAAAATGAAAATTTGAGAAGAAATTTCATGTGTACACACTCATCATAATATAAATAAGGCGACGTCATCAAAATGAACACAAAACGCAGAAGCGGGATACAATTTCTTCACGGTTTATCTGTGGTATGAATGCACCGGCAGAGCTCTCGCATCCATAACTGAGTGGGATCCGCAGGCCAGAAGTTTTCATGGGATTCATGTTGTCTCTGGTAAATTCAAGGTGTGAAAATTCAACATATACAGTTTTAGAGCCTTCTGGTTAGAGACTTTTCATATAAGCCGAGGTCACACTCGCGTCCAGCCTGGCCCAATATGTTCCAAGGTTGATCATTGGCGAGAAGTGTGGCCGCTCCAACATTGTCACTGATAGTCGGAACTGGATTAACTCATATGAAAGCCCTAAGCACTCAAACAATTTTTGTGCCCCCTGCCGCCCCTTTACTTTTAACTATAACTCATGACCCGGGCCTCGTGTCAATTAGACGTGTTCACAATTTTCAAGAGTAAGTAAGCAAATTGATAAGCAGGTATTTTTAGGTGGGGGGGGGGGGGGTTTCAAAAAAGTCATTTTGCCGGGTCCTGTGATGCCACGCTCAAGAGTCTCAAGTGCTGAGGAGGCTTCATGACAATTTGATCTGGTTAAAATTTTAGAGAGAGAGAGTTGCGAATTGGCATGCTGGAAAAAGGGGGGGGGGATGCTCAAAACTTTGTTTTGCCCCTGTGGTGGGGGTCTATGGTGCTGTTCAGATGGTTTGGGGCTTACTTAATGGAAGTTAAGCGAAATCTCAATCCAAAAAACTGAACATTAACGCAAGTTCTTGCTAGCAAGTAACTTAGTTTCTCTGCTTTTGCGTCACCCTTCAACGTTTACCCGAAAGTAACGAAAATTTACTTAGTCACTTGAGGGTCTGTATTCATTTTTGCACCCCATCCCCGTAATTTTTAACGAAAAAGAGTGAACTCAGCGTTCTGTCAGGTCCAGCGCTAGGGTCAAAAGATCCCCGTTTCCCCTTTCCTCATTCGATTGCGGCCCTAGCCAACCTTTCGATAAAGATATTCAACAGTGTAATCAAATGCTCTTAAAATTTCAGGATTTTCTACTGGATGGTTGATGCTGGGGGAAAAAATTTACATAAAAAAGAAAATGTACTATTTGTTATGGTGCCCCTTCCGTCCTTATGCCCTAAGCACTTGTTTATTTTGCTTAATGGTTAATCCAGACCTGCTGATAGTCAAATGTTGGAGGTTATAAGGTATTAGATGACTGGTCGAAGAGAACGACCAAGACCTTCCAGCACCACCCCAAGTCAGAGGATCCACCTTTCTTCCCGATCTTCCAATCCATCTGGCCAAACATTGGTCGAAGAACGACGATTACAGTCACAACATAGGGAGTGTTCTGGAAGCAAATATTCACCAAGGAACAATACGCTAGGCTGGACTAATGTGTAGCAAGCTCATGCCGCGGGGGAGGGGGGGGGGCATTGCAAGCAAATTTTGGGAATTGTGAGGGGCTTTATTGCCCACTGTAAGTCCAGACATGGACCACGCTCTGTCCCAAGAGGGATATAAGCGATTTACCCCAAGAGGTTGGAACCAAGAGAACGCTTCCTCTACTCTGAACCATTTGGATGAAATTGAAAAGTTTCTGCAACTGTATACTGCAAAGAAAACGAAGCAGTGGGCTATCACAGAGTTTTTCAAAAAATGATTGAATACTGCTGGAATTCAAATTGTTTGTTTTAAGAACTGTGAAAAAAGAGAATTTTGAAAAAGAACTTACTGACCACAATTCAGTGTATTATTTTTATATAAATTTACACTGTATTGAATTTCAGACTAACGCTAATGGAATGTCAAAGATTCTTTGTCCTGTTATCGGTTACCATAAAATTCCGCGTTAACCTTTAAAATTTCGACGAACCCTTGAATTTAACGCTTTAACGTCTCATCTACAGCTTTCTTCCCAAAAGGTTGGAATAACAAATGAAAAATTTCAAAAATTAATTTATTAAAATTAATTTTTTTATAGATTTACAGATTTCACAGAAAAATACATTTTTTACATAGAATTTTCTTTTTTTTTTTTAGACGAAAATGTGACTCCCTTCCCATTCCTTAACATTTCACGAAAATGTGTGACCAACCAATCCCTTCCAATCGTTAACATTTCATTGCTGGTGAATGAAATTTGCATATGTGGACTAACTATACGGTGGCATTCCTCTCAAAATAATGAAATTCGAATTAGCGTATAATCCATAAAGGAATACAGCACTACTAAACAACCCATGTGATTCGCAAACACTTATATATTTGAAGAAATATTTTTTCGTTCATATGTCAATTCAATTTTTAATTTTGCTTACTAATAATAATTTCGAGCGAGAAAAAATCCATTTTCACCCGGAAAAGACAAGCCTAGAAACGGGGCAAATTGACAAAGTGTTTTTCGCGGAGAATTCTACTCCCAATTTCACGGTGTTAGTCAAATATGTACAAGCGAAAAAAAAAATAAGTTTTGCGCTAACAACATTGTGTGCGGCACTTTGCATACAAAGTGATGCAAAACTATTTTCGATGCGTGTATGTTGTCGTTGTTGTTGTTGTCCTTAAGATTTTAATAAGTTGAAAAAAAAAAAGAAGAAGAAGCGCATTCAAATGCTCAAAGATTGTTAATAAAAGAGCACCGCAACTGCAGAGGCAAAATACTGTACAAACTCGGTTGTGCAAGGCGGAGCATCGGAGATGGCCGACTCACGTCATCGTTACTATGACGACCGGGAGGAAAAGACCCTTTCGACCACCTTTCTTAGACTCGTGGCTTCCGAAATTTCTGTGGGGGGACCGTCCGTAAATGACGCGAACGTCCCAGAACCGTTTTTCCTGTGCCGTTAGCCCTCCAGTGCCAACACCAGCTATAGTAGGCTACAGCTGGTGTTTCCAGAGCATTGGTTTAGAAAATGTTCCCTGAGTGCACAGGTTGGGTTTCACAGACCCATACTGAATGACATAAAATAATATTTACACACTTTCTTTTTTAAGTATTTTGATACATGTATCTACAAATACAAAAAATGTACAGAACTGACCCTGACCATGTTGCACAGAGATAACGGAACCTGAGGAATCAGGGTACTTGGGGGTCCTCGTCCTAATAAACTTTCTAATAACAAACCCCCTATTCCTGGATGAATAAAAATGTACAAAAAAGTATGTGTAAAACAGCAATGTTTTTTGGAGTTCGGAGTCAACTCCTTGAGTTGGAGGTAAATTATACATGTATTACACCATTTTAACTACAATATGAACATAAAATGAATGTAATTAACCATTGCTGAACAGTTTTACAGAAAATTTTGAATTAAAAGTTCTGAATTTAACATAAAATAATACTAAAAGTAGAAACTCAATGATAAAAACAATGAAATTATTATTTATGTACGCGCATATGTACACGTAGTGTTATGTATTATTTTTTTTTATTAGCTGACTTAACAAATCTAATTTGGACCATCACAGTGCCATCTATAGATAGAATGTTTTTTAAAAGTTTTTTCGCATTAAAAGTTTATTAAGGTATTTAACTTTGAAGTTGGAATGTCTTTTATTCAGAAACCTTAAAGCATTATTAGTTTCTGTCATCCACGTTTTACATTAAAAATTTCCCGTTTTCACGTTACACAGGTTCCGTTTAAGGCCGGGATTTACACTATACAAGTTTCACAAAAGTTCATTTATAAAACTCGACAAATACAACCAATAAGGTGATCGATTACATTTGCTAGAATGTTACCCATCCTCTTATTGGTTGCATTTTTCACCTTTCATTAAAAAAACTTTTATTAAACTTCTATAGTGTAATCCCGGCCTAAGCCAGGTTTATACATGTACTTTGGCATTTTGAAATCACGGGATCGAAATTTTTTCTCCGTTGAAAACGGGGGGGGGGGGGAGTCCGCTTAATATAGGTTCCGTTAAAGACAGGTTTTACTATAATATGAAATGACAAAAATTCATATCTTATTTTTACAGTAATTTTAAAATAATCATATCAATTGAAATTGAAAAAACAAACAAAAAAAAAAAACTTGTTTAGCTGCACATTTTGGGTCTCCCAGATACAGACAAATTTTTCAAAAATTCCGGAAAAGAAAATCACTATCGTGCCCAGAGCTGCCATAGTAGATAAACGAGTTTGAATAGGAAATTAGCGAGTACCTCAAGAACATTGTTCCTGCCACCTGTCGGTAAGTGATAGAAATACATGTGCATGGGTCTCACAGACCCAACCCGTGCACTCAAGGGTTATTTGACGTCGCCAACTTTCACATCAATCAGTCAAACTCTATTATAACGACACCAAAGATTCAGCGAAATTTTGTCGCTGTAACCGAGGTGTCGTTACAACTGTGGTTACGTTCTAAAGATTTTTTTAATCAAAAATATAATCTAATACAATGACATATAAATGGCTTTTTTCATTGTGGTTAGGAAATGTCGGAACATCACCGATTCTCAAAAAATTCTTTAATGTTTTGCAGATATTGGTAATGACGTGAGATACGGCGCTACAGCAATTCTGCAGTGATTTTAAATGAATTTCACGGGGAAAATCGGGAAATAATACGGATAAATATAGTCCTCCTTCCACGAGATGAGATTTGGCTACGGCACGTCATGTCACGTCAAACGATTCTATTTTATCCTAGAAGGACATGCCAATTGTGAAAGCTCAGTCACTGATGAACTTTTCTCAATGTGCAATCGTTTTACCAAAAAAAAAAAAAATTGAATAAAATCATCCGACGTGACATGACGCAGCGAAAATTCATCTCGTGGTCGGAGGACTATAGATAAATGGAATATGGCAAGCATGTGATTAAAATTTATAGTCATATTCGTTATAACATAATTTGTAAATAATGCAAATTTTCTTCATCTCTAATTCTAGTAGAAAATAAGAACTAAAATTAGCTTCGTTGGAAAAACGGGACAATTTTATTTTCAAGAAAACGGTCGGAAAGGCGAAAATACGGGGAATGTTCCACGTGCACATTTAAATACCGTTTTTTTAACGTTTAAATACCAATAGAAAAACATTTCTTCACTGTGATGAGCAGTAATTCTGTGAATTTCTTGGAAAAATGCCATAAAAATAGAATCAAACCGATGAGAAATATGCCGTTATATCCGATTCTACATCGACATAACAAGCAAGGCTCATTAGACCACCAATATTATCTGAAGTGGAGATGTGGTCACAAATGAGGTCGTTATAACCGAGTTTGACTGTACTTCTCACTGGCTTACACGAGGATTAACGAAAATGCCATAAAACGGACAAAAATAATCTAACTCTAAAACACAGTATGTATGTCAAGCGACCGATTCTTTCTCCAGCCAACTTTCAGCCGAAAAACGCCACGCAATCATCCTTACGGGTGGGTCATCGATGGTTGCAATTGAATTTGTACAACGTCCGTCGAGAATCAAATAACTCCAGTGAACGAGTTTTCATCAGCGGCTCGCCGATGAATGTGGGGATCTATTTCGAGATTTCTTTAAGGAGGAGTTTCTATCGATTGCTGTTATGAACTTTCTACGATCGAGTTTCTTGTTAGTTGATTCATTCAGCCCGGGCGATACGAAATCCTAAGCCGATCGCCTCATATTTCTTTAGAATGAATTTGTGTGCCAGGTAAAAATAGATTAATATATTCTACAAACATGCGTGTGTGGTGCCTTTAAGGTGATTGAACACGCAACTGCAAGATTAAAAAGCATGCGTGTTCAATCTTTTTCTGTACGAGCATGCTCATGCTTAAGCGTCTGTAGCAGATTTTTGCGCAAGCGTTTTTGATTTTGCAAGCAGCTTGAAGATTGAATGAATTTTGATTATGTATGTGCTTGCAAAAACCTCTAAAAAATTTACATGCCTGACTTGTCTCAGGCATGTAATCAACGTCAGGCAAGGGAAAATCAACATGTCTGAATCAACATTTTATATGCCGACGTCTGGCGCGTGCTTGAAAAAAAAAATACATATCCGGTTGAAATTTTTCAGCCGGGACCACACCGGCCGCACTAGGAGATTCTGAGCTGCTCATAACTGGTTTTTGAGAGGTGGATACGCAAAACCGACCATTAACGTAGTCCGCACTGTGCTAGCCACACATCAAAATCGGTTTTTTTTCACGGGATGTAGTTATGTAGCGCTGCGAGTGGTGTATCCAACTTTACATGCCCTGCAATAGATGCTATGTCGAGCAATAGATATGTTCAGCCCAGAAACTGAAGGTGTGTGCCATGCAGGTAGCTTGTAAAAGCTTGTACCAGTCTTCGCTATTCAATGAGCGATAGTGACGATGTTTTTCTTTCGTACCCTAAGACAAATGCAGCCTAAGTGAGCACATCATCGTTCGAGCTCGCCGTATTCCAAATACCAACTGTTTCTTGTACAAGCAAATCATATGCAGATACATAAGGGACGGGGGGGGGGGGGTGGCGGCGTTCAGTGAAAAACATTGTATTATTGGCATAGGCGGAGGTAGACATTCGACCCCCCCCCCCCCGTTCACTATATATACTTTAAGTGATTCGTCCTCGTCCCTCCATTTTGTTCGTGGGAGAGACGTATCCGCTTATGCAAGCAATTCTTAAACTATGTCGTGTCGATAGGGGAAACCATGGATGTTTGTACAAAAACATTAAACATGTATGCCAGTAAAGCTTACAGTTACGCGGGTAGTCGGTTTTAGGGATTCCTTAGATCTAGTTCAGGTGAGCAAAATCTCCGGCTCATGAGCTGAATGCACCCCGGGATAGGTTCAATATGTCCAACGAATAGCATCCGTAAGAAAAACCCAATTCTCACATTACATGAAAAGTTTTACAAGAATAAGCACAACATGAATATGCTAAAAGATAGCTAAAACACACTAAAAAGAGCTAATTAAGCTCTCCTCTCGGAAGCACAGTACCATTTCTAACATACTGAATTTAACTGGCTCAATCGGGAAAAAGCACTAGCGAATTTTGAAGAACTGACTTGAAGCAGCCATATCTTAACACACACACACAACATCACTCCAAAAATCTCCTCGAAAATCTGGAGTCGCACATGCTAATCTCACGAAAATACTTCTTTATTCACATAGCGATCTCTAAAGAAAAGATTTGTTCAAATAGTGGATGGGAAAGATATGGTCGCTTAGGCATTATTGGATTTATTTTTGGTCGCAAAGAGCACTACTCTAATGTACAGTCACAGCCAAAAGATAAACAAATATTCCTCCTTAAGAAGATAAAATCCTCTGGAATCAAAATTTCTTCCACAGAGACAACGTTAATGTTATTAGCGTAATAGAATAATATTAACAACTATTTTTCAGTCATATTAAAAACCATATACATAATATTTTTATCAGATAAAACATCTGAGAAAATTTGTTGTAATGGCAAATATGTAACCGGTTGAGGATTATGAAAAACACCTAAATTCGGAAGTACGGAGTGTCTGGACTGTCTTCACTATATTTAATTATTGCTTTATTTTATTTTGGTTCTCTGTTGAGCCCATAGAGGACACTAACATTTTCGATAAGACTAAAAATCTCAAAATATCCACACAAGCGTCATGGCTTCATGCGATGTCTTGAAATTAGACAAATGATCGCGAAAAGAAAAAATTTCTGTTTGCGCAACAAATTAAAAGTTTTGGATACAATAAAAAACTGAAACTACCAAAGAGTGTTATGAAGTTTCTCAATCGTAGGTAAAGCATTAAGAAACATTTGATGATTGATGAAATTGACAAAGATGGCGAAAGTACGGAAAGAGCTTGATGAGAAAACGGAAGAGGAGATGCAATTTCTATGGTGTCGACCGAGCTGTATTGCAGTGATTTCACGCTACAAGAGCCAAAAATGCATTAATCAACGGCGCAATGGTTAAGCAAAAAAGTGGAGGTAATCGCATCAAATACTTTGAAAACTGAACATTTTTCTGCAAAGATAGACTACTATAATTAACCGCACATGCACCTCGTACACATTCTTCTACGAAATTTCTAATGAATCGGCGCATACGTGTTCTGAGTGTGTGCGTGACCCCCAACATATTTATGTTGTCGAGTTGCACTTGTTTCGTGTTAGTGCTGCCATGTGTCTTCAATTTTCTGAAGTAAAGATGGAAATACTTGAATTTTCATTGTTATTGTTAACTTGATGAGTTAATTAAAGATAGTTAATCTTAACGAGATGAGTTAATTGATGGTAGTTAGGGAAAATCGAAATAGTTTATAGATATTATATAATAGTAGTAGTGATTCATGGAAAAACGAGCAGAAAAAGAAAGAAAAGTGAGAGGTTACAGTGAAGGTAAAAGAAACCTACGATGGTATAAGAATGTAGGTCAGGAGGCAAAATTTTGGGTAATAGTGAATCGCATGTGATGGGAAAGTTTAATCCCAGGAGACAGACTGTTGAATTTATGGGAAAAGCTATATTTTGGAATGCAGTTGTATGTAGTCGGAGATAATGAAGGAAATGTAATAAAACGGTACCCTAGTTGAGAACGTTAGGTGGGTAAAATAATATTCGTGTCAAGCTGAAGACCGTGGCACTGGAAATCTTATGAAAAATAAGATAAGGCTAATCTTTGTCGCTGGTCAAATGCATTGATTTACGAAGGAATGTGCGTCTAGACGGTTTCTATGGACGTGGAGCGGATCTAAAGTAAATGGTAGGGTCAAAGGTTATGGGAATGTGAGATTTTCCCAGAGAAGGAGATGGGCCAATGAAATTATGTTTAATACTAAAAAGTGGTTCAGACGGGAAAAGAGAATTTCAAGATGAGCGAATGGAAAGTCTTGAAATAGCGCAAAAAGGTGGAGTTGAAATTATCAATCAAAATATAAAGAGATTTTAACGGAGAGAGAGGGGAATTCCGCAGACTAAGAGAGTTTGGAGTGTTAGATCAGAGGGAGAGGGAGTCAGAAACTTAGGACAGAAGGATGACGTCGAAGAAATTGTGGTCTAGGATCTTTAAAGGGGTAAGTGATGCTCAATATGTATTGTCATGTTTTTAGAATAAGTGCCTCCACATCACTGAAAAAGTTAATTGTTAATGTGCATGTACCTGTGTAATCTGTAATGAATCATCATAATAATGTAAATAAATTCAATGTAAATTTAAATGGGAGTATACGTAATTATTTTCAAGTCTCTCAATAACTTCTAATTAGATTAGAATATGTTTAACCCTGGGTTACTACGGGGATTTGGGGTTGCTCTTCACTATAGAAGGAGACCTCAATCTCAGTAGGAAGTTACACAACGCGATGGGAAAAATAGTACTGGCTTAAATGTAAAATGGGAACTGGCTACTAAGCATAAGGGGAGAGTCAACAATGGTGCCGTGACAGTAACGTTACATATAAATGATTTTGGAGACTGAAAATAATTTTTAAATGTTTATAATTTTGTTTTCAAATAAGTTAATTAATTGAATCTGGTACTTGCACTCAATTAAACACTAAACAAAATGAGCCACAGTAATGAAGTAGAATCATCCGGTGACAGAGCAGCTGTCAAAATAAATACAATTGCGGGTTATTTAGGCCTCCTTAATAGTTTCTCCGGTTCAGAGCCGTCTTATCCGGCGGAATATTTCCTCCAATCTATAGAGGAAATTGGTAGAATTGCGGAATGGGCAGATACAGAAAAGTTGATTGTGCTTAAAGCAAAATTGAAGGGAAGAGCCGCTGAATTTCTGGCAAACAGTCCGGAACTAAGAGAGGAAAGAAATTATGAGAGATTCAAGACAGAATTTTTGAGACATTTCAAGAATGAATTTCCTTTAACTTACCATCTCCAGAACTTTACGGGATGTAGACAAAAACCGAATGAATCGGTCAAGGAATTTGCCTCGCGTGTAAAAAATGCTGCTTTCGGTTTCCTGCAAGGAGCAAATTTCAATAGTCCAGATGTTGAACGATTGGCAGATCGTACTAAATTGTCACAATTTTTAGCGGGGCTGAACCCTAAAATACAAAAACATGTATTAAACCATGACCCCCAAGATTTGGCCACCGCAATTAAATTTGCTGCCCTTGTAGAGGGAAATGAGGGAATTAGTCGTAACTATGGTACAGTAAATACCATAGAGAGGCAAGCAACGGGCAATTCTTTTGAATTGAACACATTGCAGTCTATGTTAGCGGAAGTAGCGAAAGAAAGTATGCTCCAGCGTACATCAATGGAAAAATTGGCTCAAGAATTACGAGAAGTAAAAGAAGGAAATGTCCTTGCTCGTAGGGGAAGAGGGGTCCCACCACAAATGTCAACTACCCCACTTCCAGCTCAACGTAATATGCAGAGGTTTGAGGTGCCTCCGCGATTTTCGGGTCGAGGTTTCCAGCCGAGAGGGAATCTCGCGTGTTTTGGATGTGGGTCAACCACCCACCTATTGCGAAATTGTTTTCGCAGAGGGAATCCCCGTCAGCAGCAGGATTTTCGTAGGGGACAGGTTTCTTCCAATAACTGGGGCACTAGGGGAGAGACAGGGTTTTGTAAACAGCAGGTTTTCCGACCTCGGAAGTGACGGTCATGGGGTAGGGGAAGACATGTAAATAGAAAAGAAAACATTGTATATAGGATTCAACAAAATCAGGTTAGGGGTTTTCCTCTACCGATTGTGACGGTGAAAGTCGGAGATATAGAATTTTGTGCTCTTATTGATTCTGGTGCTTGTATTAGTGTAATTGATTCTAGTATTATGAACAATATAATGTGTACTGTGAAGTGTCGTCAATTAAGAAATCAAAATATTGAAATTCGTGGTGTAACTGGCCAGACGTTACCACACGAAGCGTGTTATAGCATACCTATAAATTTGGGAGAATTCAAAGTGAATCATAAAGTATATGTCTCCGAGTATGAGCTGAGTAGGGATTATAAGATGATTTTAGGTTATGATTTTCTCCAAAAGGGAGATTTTGTTTTTGATGTCAAAAGGGGCATGTTAAAGAATAAGTTTACAGAAATAAAACTATTGAATTCAGGGTGTGCTACAGTGTCGCAGGCAGAAAATGTATGTGTAAATTTAGTAATGCCTAATAAAATTTGGGTGCCTGCGCGTACTCAGAAAGTGATTACAGTTAATGTGCCAGGATTTGAATATGGAAGTGAAATAGAGGTTACGCCAAGAAACAATAAGCTGAGTGATTTGTGGGTAGCAAACTCAGTGGGAAAAATTGACGAGACTGGGAAAATTCAGATATTAATTTCCAATATGTCTGAACAGCCCAGGCATGTGAATAAGGGTACAAAATTGGGAACTGGGACGATTTCGGAACAAGATGATGTTAGAGAGGCTCCAATTCCATTAAGGAAAAAGACATTGCCTAGACTGTCGGAACAGGATTTTGACCTAAATAATTTATCACCGGCAATAAAAAGAAAATTATTACCATTGCTCTTGAAATATACACATGTATTTGCCAGAGATGTTACGGAAATCGGGCGAACTACTTTGGCAAAGCACAAAATACCGTGGAATGGAACGCCGATACAGAAATCCCCACGATATAGAACTCCGTATCATTTAAGAGCGGAATTAAGGGAGCAAATAAACGATATGTTAGAGAGTGAAATTATTTCACCATGTGTCAGTAGTCATCCAGCTCCCACTCTTATGGTACGAAAGAAAAATGGCGGGTATCGATTGTGTGTTGACCTTCGTAAGACAAATGAAGCAATTCAATCGGATGAATATGCTCTTCCGTTAATTCAGGATATTTTGGCACAATTAAATGGTGCTAAATACTTTAGTAGTCTTGATCTTTGTAGTGCATATTATCAGGTCGAAATTGATGAGAATGATAGAAAACATCTGTCTTTCAGCAATGAAGAAGGGTGTTATCAATACAATGTTGTACCAATGGGGTTAAAAACAGCACCGGCAGCATTTCAGCGTCTAGCTGACAGTTTATTGTCGGAATTACATGACGAACATATTCATTGTTTCATTGATGATCTTTTGATAGCTAGTCCTGATATAGAAACCCATATCCAGAAATTAGAGCGAGTTTTTCAATTGCTTGAAAAGTATAACTTAAAATTAGCACCGAAAAAGTGTGATTTCTTGAAGAAAGAAATTAAATATCTAGGACATGTCATTTCCGAAAACGGTGTGCGTCCACATACCGATAATGTAAAAGCAATCGATGAATTTCCACAACCACGCACAGTCAAGGACTGTAGACGTTTCCTCGGAATGTGTAATTTCTTTAAGAAATTTATACCATTTTATTCGGATTATGCAAAACCTATTACGGATATGACTAAGAAAAATATCACATTTACATGGGGTCGGAGTCAAGAAGAAGCTTTTCAGTATTTAAAGAAAGCATTACGAAATCCACCGGTATTAGCATATCCTAACTTTAATATGGACTTTATAATGTCGGCGGATGCCAGTAAGATAGGAATCGGATGCTGTCTATATCAACGGTATGAACAGGGAAATCATCCTATTGCATACATGTCCCGAAAATTTAAACCGGCTGAGCAGAAATATCCAGCAATTGAACAAGAATTACTTGCCATTATGGAGGGTATCAATTATTTCAGACCTTATTTATTAGGTAGACGGTTTACTGTGGAAAGTGACCACAAACCATTGAAATACTTGCTTAACCTTAAAACACATAATCCACGATTGACGAGATGGTGTTTGAATTTGTCAGAATACGATTTTGAAATTGTTCATAAACCGGGTCGTGACAATGTCGTCGCCGATTGTCTAAGTCGACAGATAAATACTGTCGAAACTCACTCGACTTCGTTAGAAAATCGAATACGCGAAGCGCAAAAACTGGACCCACATTTAAAACCAATTATAGACATGTTAACTTCGGCTAATGCAGAGCCAGTCAAAAAGATGGTTGAGGCATATTTTATGAAGAATGGTTTGCTATGCCATTATGCTTCAAAAGACATTAGGCCTGTCAGAGAAGAGTATATTGAACAAATTGTAATACCGACTTTAATGCGAAAAGAAATATTGGAAGAAATTCATGATAATTTGAGTAGTCACATGGGTTTCGACAAAACATTTGAAAGACTGCGTAGTCAATATTTTTGGCCGGGATACTATAGAGATTGTCAAATTCACGTTAACACTTGTCGCATTTGTTTAGAAAGACGAAGTCATAATCCAAATAAGAAAGCACCATTGCAACGGAACTTTATTCCAACCGAACCGTTTGAGTTAGTTTCGGTAGATATTATGGGACCATTCAACGTAACTATGTCGGGGAATAAATATGTTTTGGTCATGATGGACAATTTTTCTAAGTTTATTGAAGCCATAGCATTGCCAGATACGAAATCTGAAACGTTGGCGAAGACATTTTATTCCGAAATTATTGCACGATATGGACGGCCTCAATTTTGTCTTACAGACAGAGGTGCAAACTTGCATAAGTCAGTTTTTCGTGCCATGCTTGAGAAGTTAAAGATCAAACCTTTAGCTACCTCAGCATTGCACCCCCAGACAAATAGCAGTAATGAAAGGAGTCATGCGACAATTACGCATACCTTAGCGTGCATGATAACGGAAACCGAAGAATGGGATGATATGTTACCCCATGTTTTAATGTCTTATAGAAGTGCTGTTCATGCGGTGTTAAAGGAGACACCACATTTTGTTCTCTTTGGAAGAGATATGGTAACGGCAGGGGAATTGTTGAAAGAACCACCTGTTTTTAATTATTATGCGCATGAACAATATGTATTGCAGCTGCTGCCGAAGTTACAGAAAGCACATGATTTTGTACGTTCTAGCATGCTGCAAGCAGCAGAACGTCAAGAGCAGTATCGCGACAGAACGGCTGTTGACAAGAAGTTAAAATTAGGTGACTCCGTATATTTATTTACCCCGGGGAAACCCAAAAGAGGGGTGTCTCATAAATTATGTAGGCTATCCACGGGACCATATAGAATCATTGAACAAAAATCTCCAGTGCTATTTAGAATAAAAAACGTACATAAACCAAAAGATATTCAACTGGTCCATTCGGATAGACTCACAAAAGTATCATTACATAGGCCATATGACCCATTTCCTGAAATGAGGGAAAATGAGTCGCAAGTAGAGGACAGGTCAGAAGTAGAAATCGTAAGTGCAGGGGGAAATTCAGACGACGAAGAGGAAAAAGAAAATGAAGCCAATGGGGGGGAGTTACAACTGCCTGAGTTATGGCATTCGTACATAATCCCCAGAAGACAGACGCAGTTGCCTCCGAATGCAGAGGGGGGAAACCGAAACCAGCTGGGAAACCATGTCTCTCCAGAAAGTTTTCACGTAGACCCCCAACAGTTATCTTTTATTGATGACGCGTGTAGTGTAAATGAAACCGAAAACGAAAGCAGCTTAACTGCCGCGAATGTGGCTGATACTCAGTCAAATTCAGAGGCAACACGTTACAATTTACGTGCGCGCAATGTGTATGGTAGAGTGCAAAAATTGAATTCTATTGACAGGATGGCAGAAAGTACCAATCCTGCTGGAGATGGAGAGTTGGAAGGTGGAACTAGTAATGATGCGAGTAGCAATAATATGAATATTGCTGATAAATTATTTGCTTGGATGGCACAACCTAGTGCATCACAAGAGTCGGAAAAAACGGTGCTGGACCGATTAGCTGATAAATTGGCGAGTAAACTCTTAAATGTCATTGAGGTGAGGAATTGAGAAAAAAAAAAATCCAAAGAAAATTTAAAGTAAATTATGTTAATTTAATGAATAGTAATATTAAATTGACTTAATGAAGTGGTGGAGGGACTAAGGGAACATGGCAGGAGTGTTGAGTATGACTTCTCCATTAAAAAAAAAAAAAAAAAATCAAAACATAATCATTATACCTTAAACGCATTCAATTAATTTCAGATTTTGGTGCTGGCGCTATTACCAGTGGTGGCGCTCAAACACAACGCGGAATATTGTTTGTTTAATGAAGGAACTAAGAAGTGTTCCCATGCGGTCCCCAAAGAATACCTCGAGTATTTCCCACGAAATAGTTGTGCTATCTCAAAGCTATGTAGCCAGTGTGACCAGAAAAAGTGGATTAGTTACATTTGGTCACCACTAACGGAGGAGAAATTCATTACACCTCGCCTGTTCACAATATCACAAAATGCATCATTAACTGGAACGTCACGAATCTTCGAATGTGATAAGGATGGATTTCCTTGTGCGTGCACTACTCAGTTGCCTTGTAATGGAACTGCCGAGTATTGCCAAGAGGTAAATTGCAGTAGGGAATCAGCATGCTTTTGCCACATTAAGGTTGGTCGATCCAATATATTTCATTATGACGGTGTTAAAAGAATTGATGAACCCCGAGTTATATCTTTGACGTTTTGTGAGCACCCATTAGAATACTCACAAAAACATCAACGTCATAGAAGGTCGCTACTTGATGAAGAGGAGGCAATATTCACCTTGAATGGTGAAACTTTGGAATTTCATGATCCTATTGTGGCAGTGTCATCTCCAGGACTTTTGATCGTGCGTAAAGAGGGCCTGGAAACAATAATTCACTTTAATCTCACATCTACTCAAGCCGTAGTTCCAGAAAACTTTCTTCGTTTTCCAGGGACATTGCGATTTATTTTCGTAGCCGAAAAAGGCGGTCACACGATACGAGAGGAGCTGCACGTCAATGGTCGTACGATATGCAGAAAGTTACCGTGCTTCTTTTGTATAGCAGCATTTCAGCATTTGAAATGTCTTCCAGCAACGGCAGCATATTTCGTCTACACCCTGTGTATATTGTTAGCTTCAATAACAATAATTTACTTAAAATCCGCATTGGTGGCGATTATCCAAGTGGTAAAAACAACAGTGGTGGTTGTTTACCAGATATTTCGATTGATTAAAGGAACGGCTCGAATTACGATGATAGGAGGTGCTCATGTGGGAAATCGTTTGCGAAACTCAGTACAACAAACGCAAGAGTATCTTAATCGTGTTGGGATGCCAGAGCATGCAGTGAACATGCTGGTACTAATAGCATTATTTGCTATGGTGCAACCCTCATCAACCCTATGCAATAATCATTTAATCGTGCAATCGACTACGGCAGAGTGTGAAGATGTTCACGATGCGCAATCATGTAAAATGACCACTCAAGCGACGGTGACACTAGAAAATTTACATTACACTCACTGTTTATGGTTTCAGGATGAAAATAAAAATAATTTATTTTCATTAAGTATCAAACTGAATAAAGTTAGATGCTCGTGGAATACTCAGAGGATGTACTTTACATTTCCCACGGAATTGAAGGCGGTAGCACAGGTAGCGTGTCCTCAAAATGTTATGTGCGGTTGGGGAGAACACTGTGTTTCTGGTAAAAGGTTCTCAGCCGAAACAACGGAATCTAAACAGTTTCCGGGAATTAACAGATGTATTGCGATTGATGGAGGTTCATCGTCGTGTCATATAATAGACTCGCAACCTTGTTTATTTTACAGAGCTTTTCTGGTTCCAGACTATCTCCGTACCTACGAAATCAGGGCGATTACAGGGTATACTTGCTCATACGATCTCGAAATGGAGGAAAGTATGAACGGAACATCACAAGCCACTGTGATGAATTACGCGATGTCTACAACGAACGGCATAAAAATAAAAGTTCTAGGAGCTTATGATCAACCGACTCAACTTATACAGAAGTCGCTCATTAGGCGTGTCGGGAAACAACGTGAAGCATATATGGAATATGTTTCGCCAGCAGGGGTGCCTCAAGATAACGCAATCGGGCAGGTTCAAGCAAATGCATCACTAACAAAAACTTTCATTTTCGCGGAAAGTAGCATCGTGTGTAGTGCATATGAGGAGTTGCTTCGTTGTGACATGAAGAATTCCGCGCTCAACCGTATGATTGATAGCAAAGTCGCTGCGCTTCCTCGCACCATAGGCTATCATTATTATTTCATTGATGAAAATGAGCAGTTGAAATCGGAGCTGCTTTTCACCAAACCTGTGAATGTGCAACTCATCTTTGACAACTATAACATTGTAGTTGAAAGAAGAACAGTGTGTCCTAAATTTCAAAGTGAGGAAATCACGACAACTGGCTGTTATGCCTGTGCGCCACTCGCCAGAATGACGTTCATGGCGTATTCGACGTGTGCTGAGGGCATGGTGACTGTCAAGTTTGAACGAATCGAGGTCGCTACTAGTACTCTGAGACTACAATCTACACCCACTAAACAGTTGGTAGAATTTAAGGCGGAAACCAGGTGCATTTCCGACAAGCTATGTCTCTATGGCCGTACCGTACATACCTGCCAGCCGCTGTCGTTTTGCTTAGAAGCTGCAGACATTGAACTGTTGCATCCGAATTTAACTACATTGCAGTTTTACGCAGGACAAGTATCTCCTGATCGTTGGTTTTCCGGTTGGAATGGACTTCCCAGTACATTCCTGTCACACTTTTCAAGAATTATCTTAATGACATTTCTAACGATATTTATTTTTATTTTCAGTTGTTCTACCCTTGTTTCTCTATGTAGACGATAAGAAGAAATGGAGAAGGTCATTGTATATATGATTTATTTAGGTACAAGCAGACTCACCTTATGATTCTCCCATTGGAAGATGATGCTAGCGAGATCTGTTGTCCTATCACATATTCTATTTTTCAAATGGATTTTCTGTTTATCATTTATGTTTAATTGCAAGCTTTAGTTGAGGGATATTTATTCATGTGCTAGTAAATTTAATATTTTAATGTTTTGAAAGAATATATGTTATTACTTATGTAACCCTTAAGTATTTGTGGACCTTGAAGTCAAATAATTTTAGTACTTGCATGAACATAGTCGATATGTGGTGAAGGTAGAAAGTAATAATCATTCTAGCTGAAATATTTGAAATGTTATAGAAAGAATTGCATTATATGGTGTTGTAAAATGAATGATATAAGTATGATTGTGTTTATCATGAAACAGTTATGTGTTTTTGAGTATGACTTGTCCCAACCCAGCCTAGTATAGTATACAGTATTGTTGTTTCAATTCAAATCAACAATATCATGAAAGGGTAAATGGAAGAGGAGGAATGATTCAGTAGTTCACTAGTCCCAGGCTGAGAGGATTGAAAATTTGCTGTGAGCAAATTTTTCCGGCAAGGGGAGGAATGTTAACTTGATGAGTTAATTAAAGATAGTTAATCTTAACGAGATGAGTTAATTGATGGTAGTTAGGGAAAATCGAAATAGTTTATAGATATTATATAATAGTAGTAGTGATTCATGGAAAAACGAGCAGAAAAAGAAAGAAAAGTGAGAGGTTACAGTGAAGGTAAAAGAAACCTACGATGGTATAAGAATGTAGGTCAGGAGGCAAAATTTTGGGTAATAGTGAATCGCATGTGATGGGAAAGTTTAATCCCAGGAGACAGACTGTTGAATTTATGGGAAAAGCTATATTTTGGAATGCAGTTGTATGTAGTCGGAGATAATGAAGGAAATGTAATAAAACGGTACCCTAGTTGAGAACGTTAGGTGGGTAAAATAATATTCGTGTCAAGCTGAAGACCGTGGCACTGGAAATCTTATGAAAAATAAGATAAGGCTAATCTTTGTCGCTGGTCAAATGCATTGATTTACGAAGGAATGTGCGTCTAGACGGTTTCTATGGACGTGGAGCGGATCTAAAGTAAATGGTAGGGTCAAAGGTTATGGGAATGTGAGATTTTCCCAGAGAAGGAGATGGGCCAATGAAATTATGTTTAATACTAAAAAGTGGTTCAGACGGGAAAAGAGAATTTCAAGATGAGCGAATGGAAAGTCTTGAAATAGCGCAAAAAGGTGGAGTTGAAATTATCAATCAAAATATAAAGAGATTTTAACGGAGAGAGAGGGGAATTCCGCAGACTAAGAGAGTTTGGAGTGTTAGATCAGAGGGAGAGGGAGTCAGAAACTTAGGACAGAAGGATGACGTCGAAGAAATTGTGGTCTAGGATCTTTAAAGGGGTAAGTGATGCTCAATATGTATTGTCATGTTTTTAGAATAAGTGCCTCCACATCACTGAAAAAGTTAATTGTTAATGTGCATGTACCTGTGTAATCTGTAATGAATCATCATAATAATGTAAATAAATTCAATGTAAATTTAAATGGGAGTATACGTAATTATTTTCAAGTCTCTCAATAACTTCTAATTAGATTAGAATATGTTTAACCCTGGGTTACTACGGGGATTTGGGGTTGCTCTTCACTATAGAAGGAGACCTCAATCTCAGTAGGAAGTTACACAACGCGATGGGAAAAATAGTACTGGCTTAAATGTAAAATGGGAACTGGCTACTAAGCATAAGGGGAGAGTCAACATTATGTTAGTATCAGGTTGTAGGTCGGCTTGCTCTTTGCGGAGAGACTTATAATGAGGGACCGGCTCGCATTCGCACCTCAAGACTGGAACTCCACAGAAAACCAACTTCAGCCGACCACCACTGCGCCATCAACGGGGTTCGAACCCGGATCTTCAGTACAAAGCAAAAAACTGCTGACGTTGTGATTGGAAACGCGCATGGGTAGCACTTCGGCATCACCATCAACTTCGTTGATCAATTAGTAGCATGCGATAGAAGTCTTTCAATTCGGGTTCAAATTTCTATATTTTCGGGCCTTCAAAAATACATTAGCAAACGAAAATAAATCAACACCACCAACACCGATCGCAACGCCATAACTTAAATTCATTACGAGAGGGAATTCTAAGAAAATTCGGATAGACCAATCGGGTAGCTTCATTTCGCAAGCGTCTAAGGCACTACATTAGTCTTACACGCAGGCTCTCAGCTTCATTCTGACCACGACGTTTGAAGTGAACAGACGCACTTTTTTTCAGCTGAGCCACCAAGAGTTAAGATTTATTATTCAGCCCAAGTAGAATCCTCGGTCAGTACATGATTAATGGTTACATATATTTTCTCCTCTGAAGACGACACCCACATTGTTCGTCGAAATGCATTAGGAGTTGTATTTTTCGTATATTTGCCTTACTCATTGGTTAATTCTTAATAATATTTAATCATCAGTATTTGTTATGGGCAGTTTTTTCTCAGCCACCTCGTTGGAAATTTTGCCTGTTGTGGCCCTGTATTTGTATAATTAAATATAAAATTATGTAGCTGCATACTATGAATCAGTCGAAATGTTTCGCGGACCGGCAGAAAATTCTCACGCATCAGCGATTGAAAGAACACTGATTTGGCGAATCATTCTCTAACATTTCAAACATCTTATATGAAAAAATAAAATCACAATAATATAATAAAATGCAATATATATATTGACTTGAGAGTGATATGAATTAGCAGCTAATAGAGAGATAGATGTTGTCTTACACGTTAGCGTAAGTGCGGAAATCGTAGTCTCCTAGCGATTTGTTGACGAGAAGAGTGTTGATGCATCCCTGGACGACTGCTATGACAGAGGTGATGATCATCTTGAAGATGTACGGCAGATGTGCGAGCACCGTCAGACCGAGGAGTTCGAGAACGCAGAAGTAGCTCAGGTACTGAGGGAAGTTGTGCACCTTGTCGACACGTTCCCGACCCTCTGGAGAACGGTCACTAACAGTCGAAGTCGTGTTTTCGGGATTCGTCTCGGGAATAGGAACCGGCGGTCGCCAGTCGTTAATGTATACCTGCGTACATATAAACAGTTACAGATTTTATTTTTTATTTTTTTCCAGATAGTTTTATAATGTCCGAATTAGGTGTGTTTCGTTAAAAAATATCGATGAAAACAATCGCGAATTAGGTAATGAATCGACTTACGGAGGATAAGATGTGTATCACCAGCCAAATGATGACCATAACGGCAGCCAACAGGAGTCGCAGCCCTGGCTTTTCTTGGATGTTATTGCAAGCTTTCCTCAGCATCAACGGACAGGACTGTAATATAGAACACAGTCTCAAATCGCATCGTCAATACACATTTTCGTTTAGATACTCTTATCGACGTCGACATCGAAAAGTTTGGACCGAATTTCAGCGATTAACACCTTCACGATCACGGACGAAATATTTCGTTCAAATGCCAGTGGAATAAATTCAATCTAGCTGTCTGTGTTCTTTTCTCTCTATTTTTTTTCCTCCACGTTTTTTTCTTTACTCCTGTTAGTGATTTTTTCCCCCCAAACATGTAATGTCTCTTTCTACTTTATACATATAAGAGCGAAGAAGAACACGTACGGTGAGGGTGAAAAGCGAAATCTACTTACTACTTACTACAAATCTACAATGAGAAGAGAAATCTGACTGTCTTATCAACTTAAGGTTACAAAATTTTTCACCGATTCGTCGAATAGAGAGCATTTAAATTTTTTCCCAAAATCTTGTACGTAAAAGTGTAAACATGGAAATATTTGTACATAATTTGTTCTGAAAGTAATCACAGTGAAACCATTTTTTCCCGAAGGATCACCGTCCCATAAAGCCAATTCTTTTCCTTGGAATGTTTTTTTTAAATCAAAAATTGATAACAGTTTATCCCGTTATTAAAGGGTCAAGTTTCAATATCGAAGGATCCTGAAAGAAAATTCGGTTGGGTGGATTCCTCGGAAAGGTTTCACTGTGATTCAGAGACTTTTCTGAACGCCAACAGTAAAGAGAGAAAAGATAAATAGAGGCAATTTATACTTTGACTGCGAGCGGAACCAAAAAAGTAGCCACGATTGCGGACACAGCGACGAGACCCAGCGGAAGGCACACGACAGACACGACGCTCCTGAAATCAGAAACAATCGTTGGTAAGCGGGAGTCTTCGAGTGATTGCTCTTTCATAATTTCGTCGAACAAGCGGCCAACTCACCCCGATATGACGAGGAAATAGGCGACGGCACTCACGAGCAAAATCAAGGGCAGTCCCGACATGGAGACGACGCTGATGCTGTCCTTCACCCTGCGGAATTCCTTCTCCAACTTCGGATCCGTGAAAGACAACGTCCAGATGTTCGCGTGTTGCTTCAGGTGTCTACGGAAACAAAGAAGAGGAAGCACAAATGAAAACTCTATAGGGACATTTCACTTACTGCTATGTTTATATTCCGGAAATTCCTCAGGCAGCAGCAAGAGGATGCCTTTGGACCACGTCGTGCGGCGGACGTGCCCGGACCTACTTAAAACAGGGGGGGGGGGAGTTCTTAACCTTTTTCAGCCGCAATCCAAAATCAACACCAAGATCAGCTTTGCGACCTATGGGACTTGTTTGTTTTTCGAAATTAGTGAAACCAGTGGAGCAATAATTGCATTTATAAAGGGTCGTGTCAGTGTATTTGTAAGACTCATCTAGGAAGTTCCTGCAAATAAAGTTTGGGTCGCGACCCATAGCTCAAGAATCCCTGTCCGCAAGTGAATTTATATGAACCATTTCGGAAGCCTGTGAGATTAAAGCTTGGTTTCTTGACCGAAAGCTCAAGAGCTCAACCTGGGTCGATCGGCAACGTGGATACATGACTGAAATTTATTGCCATTGTAAATGATTCGAACGACCTGTTTCCGAAGGCCCTGCTACCCAAGTTTGGGTCGGCGACCCACAGGTTAAGAACCCCTGACCTAAAACAAGAAGAAAAGGACGAAGGAGCCATTCCTTACCCTTCGTTTTCTCTGCCGAGAAGTTCTTCATGTAGACGAGTTTTGTAATCGTCTTCAAAATCCAGACTTTTTCCTCCTCGGGTGTCCTGCGAATTGACCGCATCTGTTTCCTGTGCACACACACACACACCACAAATTACAATACTAGTAACAAATAATAAAACATAGAAATATATGAAATAAAAATAAACATTATTTCAAACGAAAGATCCAGCGGTCGGCTGAACCTTTGTTTGGTTTTTGTGGTTTCCAACTTCGAGGAGCGAATGCAAGCCGATCTACCCGTTGGAAAGTCTCGCCACGGAGAGCAACTACAGCGGTACAAATGTTCAATCATTACACTTCACTCACAATTCTAAATATAGATGGCAGCAGACAAACACTATAAAATCAGACACAACACTAGATACGCACTCAAACTGTTAAGTACTTTCCAGACTTCGCCATGAGACTGGGCTGGAAGAGATTTCGGCAACGGGAGTCCGGTGGCAGAATCCTAAGGTCCATTCATTCAGACGGAAGATTCACCAAGATTATTTGGAGATATCTTTGACCGTGGGGTAATTAATTCGCTGTGCGTTTGCTCCCCCCCCCCCGCGCACAACCCCGCAGTGCTATACAGCCTTCGCTAAACAGTCCATGACATGCAACATAAGCCATGATGTGCCGACCGTCGGCGGGTCGTCTCAAGTTGGACATTCATTTTTCGTGCGTTGTTTAACTCGTAATGAAGAATCTCGTGGCAACCGTACACATTTATGGGAAGTAAGTTCCAGCTAACTATTCAAGTACAACGAATAGCGCGCGTATGTAGCCGAACCTTTACAGAACAGTGTGCACCACTGCACTTTTTTCTGTTACACAGCGCTTTTCATGGCGACCAAAATGTGCGAGATAAGATTGAGTTCTAGAGATTTATAGGTGGTGAGGTGATATCGAACTGCAGTATTCCTCTGATTATGATTGGATGACTTTGAAAGTGTGTGGTGACTGTTCAACGACTGGGTACTGTTTCATCCTATCCCAATTAATTCTTTAATGAAATGGTGCATTTCATCCTTTCCCAATCCATCCTGCTAATAAAAATAGGACTATCCGTTCCGTCCGGATCCTCCCTTTTCATCAAAATAGTACCGTTTCATCAATCAATAAAAATAGTGTCGTTTCGTCCTTTCCTGATCTCTATCCCCTTCCAGTCAAAATAGTGATATTTTATCTTTTAGGTCAAAACAGGGCTTTTTCGTGTCCATCCTCGATCCATCTTCCCAGTCAAAATAATGCCGTTTCATTCTGTAGTCACCGTAGTGCCGTTTCGTGTCCTTTCCCGATTCATTCTCCCAGTCAAAATAATACCGTTTTCTCTTTCTTTTTTTTTGGGGGGGGGGGTGATAGTCGTTTCGTCCTTTACCGATCCAAGTAGTTCCGTTTCATACCTTTGGTTAAAATAGGGACGTTTCGTTCTTTCCCGATCCACAAATCTCGTCAAAGTAGTCCCGTTTCATGCCTTTGGTCACTATAAAGACGTTTCGTGTGCGCTTTACCCGATCCATCCTCCTAGTAAAAATAGTGACATTTCATTCCTTTGGTCAAAATAGATATGTTTCGTTCAATTCCCAATTCCTCCTTTATTCAAAATAACGCCGTTTCATTCTAAGTTTTATAAAAAATGTCTTTTTTAAATCCTAATCCCCTTTCTTAGAAAAGGGGAAAAAGGGAAATATGAAAAAAGACTTCAAAACTTCTGTGGCAGAGACTAGTCCAAAACTGCATGCTGATGACAACTCGCGATACTTTTCAAGATAACTAAGAGTGCTCTCAATGTGCCTGATTCTTTATCTGGGAGGTCTTGATTAATGCCCGTTTTAAACATTCAAAAATTCATTTATGTCGGCCATTCGATAATTTTTGTTGAAACACGTTCATTTACTGAACACGAACACTATTTAGACCGGGACCTACAATTTATGGCCAAGTTCGAACAACAGCGTTCGACATTTTGCCTTTTCTATTTATGTCCACCGAGAGGTTGGTGCGCTAAGCTCACGGTGTCGGGCTCCCTGCGTTAGCAATCTTTTTTCTGTGGTTATGATATTGCCGTTTCTGTTGTACCCCATCGTCAGGAAAGTTTCTGACAAGAACGAATTGGATGTGGAGCTCACGACACCTCTAAACATTCTATTTAGTACTTCAAGCGAGTATCTTTTCGACCTGAGCTACCGCTCCCTATGTTGGCTATACTTTAATGAAGAGAATGAGTGACCAAGAAAAGAAAATTTTTGAAAAATCGCTCAACACACCCAGCTACTTTGAGAAAGTTCAAATCAAAGCCAAAAGGCTGTAAAAATGTGGTTAAGAAATCAAATTTACAAACAATAGGTATAAATAATAAAGACATCAATGCACCTTCAAAATAAAGGCTTCTAAGTCTCCTCCTAGAACTTTGATGCATTTCCCGAGTTGATGCGGAGCAGCTTCTGAGACCCTTCTCACATTATCCTGTGGAATATCGAGTATTTGCTACAGCTGAAGACGTGAATCTTTTCTACAAACTAAGTTTAAAGAATTTCTTCTTAAATAAATCGTCGAGGACGAATGCCATCACTGAGTTGCAAAATTAGCAAAGCAATAAACCATAGCCATCACCGGAATCGCCGTCTAATGTCCCATAACCAGTACCGTTAGTTCGGAGAAAGTAAATACACACAGGTGTACACCTCCTAATAAAGCAATCATAGCAACAGCAGGGAGTTAGCTAGCTCGTAGTAATTGGTTAGTCGGTTTAATTAGTGGTTAGTAAGATGCAAGAACCCCAATGCCACCTGCTCTATTCTAAAGAGTTAATTACGATACGAAGAGAGAGAGGAAAACCGTGGTTGCTAACGACATTTCATATTTTACCTCTTTACCCAATAAGGCATCGGTACTCCGCCGTCTTTCCAATTCCTGTAAAACCAAAGAGTTATAGTCATAAATAAATGCAAATTATCGCAAACTATACGAGGTTTTCATTTCGACGAGACTATCGGGGAACAATCTACCTTTCTCTGAAACCACCGGGGCCATCGCTCTCTCCGTTCAAAGTCAAGTAACGGGATAGGTTTGCAATGTTTGTTTTTTTTTGGCAAGCGTTTCGACGATCGGTTCGTATTTGTCGAAGCTTGCGTCGAAAATATCGATTTATTTCGTTTATTTTTGCTCTCTCTTTAAGATAGTTGGAGACGCGATCGATATAAGTCACTCGATTTTACTTTTGAAGCGAGAAAGCGACCCGATGTGGCCCGGGAAAGCGGGGGGGTCATCGGGCCACTTTTGGCCAAAGAAAAAGACAATATTTTCTCCATCTTGCATGCAACCCTAGTGCAATTCGATTTACTTTCCCGAACCCATTCGAATAATTAGACAAATATAGTATATTTGTGAGAAAATTTATTTTTTGTAATTAGTTGTATTAATTATCCACTAACTAGTTGCTGTAAAACTCTAAAATTGAAAATTAGTTGTAAAATTAATTTATTGAACAATGAATACTCACAGGTATCCCCGCAACAATATTACTGTACATGTCGATTTTTAGTCACTAATTTGTTATTGATTTTTCTATAATTAATATTTTGAAATTGAGGTTCTATCTTTGAAAGGGTCACACCTGAATATCATCCCTTAAATTCGCAGCCGCGGGCCGCTTAAGTACTCTAGATTTGTGTCACGGGTCACTCAATGATCTGAATGTGCAGCGGTTCACTTAAGTAATATGTAAATTTCCTGCGGTTCACTTGAGTGATATGTACATGCGCCGATTACTTTTTTTTCATGTTTACAAAATTACGTGTGACGTCACGGCCGCATCAAGTGACTTCGAGGACTGCATTTAGTTCGCGCGGGCAATGGATTGAGCATATATGCTCTTTTTGATGATCTTTTTCGGAAATTTTAGAGAAATTTCGACGCTGCGTTCGTTGCCATCATACATCCTGTATGAGTGAAACGAATAAGTTTGCGTGAAAACAAGAGCTTACCTTTCCACTTCTGCCGTTCTGTTCGATTTTCTCGTCGAGTGTTCCCATTGGATACTGAGGGGAAAAAAGAAAACACAAATAAATGCGAGTTATGTACAGGGTGTCGTGTAAGTGTTAGCACAGCCTTTATCTCATCAACAGTCCGTGTCATAAAGGTACGATTCAAATTTATGAGACACTCAACAGGCATTCAAATATTACCCTGTACCAGTTTTGAGAGGGAAAATAGTGCGTCACAAAATAAAAAAAAATCTAAATTTTTATACGATACCCCTGTGCTCGAATTTCCAATTAGAAAGTTGTCACCCTGTGTCTCCTGTTTCCAACAAAAAAAACTACATGTTTCTAAGTGCAATATTCTCTGAGAGATATTCCAATTTAAAAAACGGAGGACATTTGGGAAAGAACAAAGATAAATGCGGAAAAACCGTTTTACCCGCATATAACGTTGTTCTTTCCCGAATTTTTTCTCCGTTTTTTCGAATTGGAATATATCTGTAAATATTGCACTTTGAAACGTGCAATTTTTTTCGTTGGCATCAGGAGAGACAGGATGACAATTTTCTAATTGGAAATTCGAGCACAGGGGTATCGTATAAAAATTTAGATTTTTTTTTATTTTGTGACGCACTATTTTCACTCTCAAAACTGGTACAGGGTGAGTTTTAAACGCCTGTTGAGCATTTTTGAAATGGGAATCATAACTCTTACGACGGACGGCTGATGAGATAAAGACCATGCACTTACGGGACACCCTGTATAATATTATTCTCGTAAAAAATACAATCTAAAAGAATTTCGACTTTTCAAAATTATCTAAATACAAATGAGGTTTTATGGATAGCCAAGAAAAATTGACAGGGAGTGGAAGTGCCTCGTACTCCACTCCGATCCCCTCCCCTCTTTCATGTGGAGGCTTTTGGCGACAAATCTGGACGATAGCCACGGAAGAACCAGTGATACATCTAAAAAACAAAATCTTTGTTAACATTGAGGAAAGGGATGTAAAGATGAGTAGACCAGGTTTTTCCTTCTCCCGCCGACAATTTCCTCTAAATATGTAATACTACAGTATATGTTTTTTAATCGTGAAACCATGGAGAGAAGAAAAGAAGAGGAAAATAATGCCGAGGTGAGAAAAAAAAAATTCCCGTTCAAAATATTTGTAAATTCTCATCCACGGGGTTACTATTAAAGCAGGGATGCATAACCTCCGGCTCGTGGGCCAAATGCGGCCCGGCAAGAAGCTGCATCCATCCCTCCAAGGGTTTCCATCCGGCCCGGTTCTTTCCTTGGCTACGTCAAACCTTCTGGAATCAACAGGTGACGTAGAAATTTCCAATTTTTCAGACTTGACCAGGTAAATTTTAATCAAAAGAGTATCATGTACACTAATTTTCTTTCAAAACGGAACATTTCCAAAATTTAAATATGGGTAACTCTCTTGAATGCTGATCAAGAGAAACATAGTATTTAAATATTATTCTACCATTCCTACATGTTGCTACCTTCTGGGCTATTTTCTACTTCTGTATAAAGCGTTCCTTCTTTTTACTTCTACTGTAGATTTAGCAAAAGTGAAAATGTCCCCATTTGAAAATAAGCTCCTCATATAGAGGAAAAAGAAGAAGGAGGACAATAGAAAACCAGTCAACTCATCTTTTCCCCTATTTTCTTTAGTGAATATTAACAAACATACTTTTCTCAGATTTATCGTTGGTGCTTAAATTGCATATCGTCTGAATTTATCCCCGAAAGACTATGTAAGGAGTTTAAGAAATTATTGCCAATATCCGCACAGAAAGTAAAGTAAAAAGAAATGGGGTAGGCTATGTCACATAAACACGGCCGCAAGTTCTGACGTGAATACGTATTTTGTGCCTTGAATCACGTGTTATGTACTGACATAATTATTTCATTGTTATGTACTGGCATAATTATTTCGTTGTTATGTACTGACATAATTATTTCGTTGTTATGTACTGACATAATTATTTCATTGTGATGTATTATGTACTGACATAATTATTTCATTGTTATGTACTGGCATAATTATTTCATTGTTATGTACTGGCATAATTATTTCATTGTTATGTACTGGCATAATTATTTCGTTGTTATGTACTGGCATAATTATTTCATTGTGATGTATTATGTACTGACATAATTATTTCATTGTTATGTACTGGCATAATTATTTCGTTGTTATGTACTGGCATAATTATTTCGTTGTTATGTACTGACATAATTATTTCATTGTTATGTACTGGCATAATTATTTCATTGTTACGTACTGGCATAATTATTTCATTGTTATGTACTGGCATAATTATTTCATTGTTATGCACTGACATAATGAAACAATGTACATAACAATGCATTCATTTTCATTATGTCATTATCATCGGCTTTGCCTTTAGAATAGCTAACAAACGACACCAATGTCGTCTATTTTAGTTGTGAACTGCTCAAGATATGGCGAAAAAAGAATTGTTACGAATCAGGAAAGCGAGCCTGGTTCCCAGACGGGACAGAGATACTAAAACAGGAGTGAGAGATATCATTGGGTGCACCTTTGCCATGTACCATTGCTTTTGACTTGCGTTAGGTAATTCCTGAGATATGAGCGTTTAAAGCATTCCGCCACTCAACTTTTTACGAATGCTTCCAGTATTTTCAGGTGATTTAAAAGACGTATTCACGTCGGAAAGATCAAGGACATGGTCACATACCGGCTTGAGGACTTTAACGATGAAGTATGTCTCGAGCTCAGCTGCCCTCAGCGCTTCTTCACGAGATCCTCCATCGGCGTCTGTCACTTCGAACTCACCATTAAGGAATCCCAGCGTCTTCTCAGAAATGTGAACTCGGCTGTAACACGTCAACAAATGCATATATCAGTGATGAATCGAGAAAAAACACACACAATGATATATATTTTTAATAAGTAATAACAGAAGTTTCTCGGAATAGTAAGGCGTAAGATGGGTGCTCTCTACTTGGCGTATCCATTTAATGATACCAGGAACGCATCTGATTACTCAGAACAAAACTATTCTGGCGTAAGCTGTCGGAATTATTTCGAGCTCATTGCATCTACGAGTGATCGATCTCTCGATCCTCAATGAATAAAGTGGAAACATAGACATAGAAAAAGCACGAAAAAGAGAGAATTTTTATGCGCCCGATAGATAACCCGGAATTACGTACGTACACGGAAAGCGGGAGCCTCTTCCATCTTCACACCAGAGCAACGAATCAATATCGTCAGACTAATCGATCATCAAACTGGTCATTACTCATTTCCCTATTTGGCATCCTTTCCAATCATTACCTTCATTTTATTTAGCTATTCAAATGAACGTTCGCGTATTTCCCTTTTCGGGTAAATAAAAACTCGACAGCAGTATTTCTCTCGAAATTCGACAATATTGTCAATACAGTAAAACGCACCTCTTTTGCGGACACGGGTGGGTCCAAAAAGTTCGTCCGTAAAAGAGGAATGACCGTTAATCATGCGTTTGAAATGCATGATGAGGGAAATTATTATTTGGTCGTAAAAGAGGAGGGGTGGGGGTTGACCGTTTTGGGTTGTTTTACTATACATCGAAAAATTTCCACTTATACTGCAGTATATTCAAAATATGTTCTGAAAAAAATCCCCCGATAGCGGACGCTTTCGCCGCTGAATAGAATGATAAAAATGACATTTATGTTATATACCCTCTATTCTGGTATCATATGCTTTAGCGAGTCATATTATATAAGGGGACGTCGTGTCGGAGGGTGCGTCTCTTTTCCGTGAGGGGGCAGAATATCCCTAGACACTTGATATGGGAGGGGTATCCAGTTAAAGCAGGAAAGTACGGAACTTAAAGAAGAAGACTATTTCGAAGCACACTCAAAACAGACAACCTTCCAGGACGGAAGCCACACTCCAACTCACGTTCTCTTCTCTTGGAAGATAGATTTTTCTCTTCTCACCTTCTTTAACAACGTATAAACAAACAAAACGCATTATGTGCTGTAAGGCCACTGAGAGTTAGTAAAAATATCCATACTGGGAAAATAGATTCGTTACAATATGATATTTCTCTCGTAATGTCTTGAATCATAAATTTGTGTCATATGACTTCGATCAACTGCGTGCTAAACAAACCCCGGCGATCATCAACCTTTTCACGGTTATGAACCGGTGGAAGCAGTTGTAAAATTTCGCAGACCGCCGGTAATGAGGGAAATAATTTGCGGACTAGAAAGAAAATCAATAAAAGGTTGAAATACTAATTTGTGAAACGGGAAATAATAAGTAAATGGGAGAAATGATTTGTGAATGGGCAAAAAATGAGTGAATGAAAGAAATAATTTGCGGACTGTACAAATAAATAAATAAATAGAGAGAGAAATAATTTGCGGACGGGCAAAAAATAAAAATAACTCGGATCCCCTAGAGACGAATAACATTTAAAAAATCTGAAATTATGCAGCGGCTATATATGAATTGAAGGAATATTTCGCCAACCCCGACAAAAAAATTCTCGAGGACCAGCGGTTGCAGAGAACACTGCGCCAAACCACTGACGTAAATGATTAATTACCTCCGATATTTCAAGGTGCATTGTTTTAGCTGAGATGGTTTTTCAACCGTCCGCGAAACACCACATCCTTGAGGTCTCCCCATTAGGCGAGGATCCAGAGGGGTGGGGGAACCAGAAATTCAGTGGGAAATAATGGGTCCCGTGAAATACGGGACATATATATTCGCCGTACACCCCTTTAACTGCCAACTAATTCGTCAATCAACAAGAGAGATTATATACTCACTCACCCGGGCATTCCGGAGCTTTCCATCTTGTTAGCCAGCACCACATCTCGGCTGTAAACGTCGAACTGCCACTGCGTCTGGCCCATCACTCCGGCCAAAACAGCCCCCGTGTGTACGCCTACCCTCATATCGACGCCGGAGTTTGTCTTCTCTCTCACTGACCTAGTCACAAAAACAAAAAAATGCCTATTTAATCGTCTGTTCACACATATCCGTGACGGCTCGCGTCAGCTACGCTCGTCATGAGCAGTGCAGAATCAGACCCACCAATTCAACAGCTAGTCATCAGTGAGGGAGCGAGTGAGCAATTGAGTGAGTGACTGTATGAGTAAGTGAACGAGTGAGTGAGTGACTGTATGAGTAAGTGAACGAGTGAGTGAGTGACTGTATGTGTAAGTAAACGAGTGAGTGAGTGACTGTATGAGTAAGTGAACGAGTGAGTGAGTGACTGTATGAGTAAGTGAACGAGTGAGTGAGTGACTGTATGAGTAAGTGAACGAGTGAGTGAGTGACTGTATGAGTAAGTGAACGAGTGAGTGAGCAATTGAGTGATCATATGAGTTACCGAGCGAGTGACTATGCGTGACCGTTTGATTTTTCCGTTTCAGTGACCGTATGGAAGACCAAGCAAGTGACCGATCAAGTGACTGTTTGACAGACAGAGTAGCCAACCGACCTAGTGAATGACCGTACGAGTGACCGGTTCTGCAAGTGATTGAGTGAGTGACCGTCGAGAGAGTGGGTGAGTGACCGTCGAGAGAGTGGGTGAGTGACCTTCGAGAGAGTGGGTGAGTGACCGTATAGGTGAACGAGTCGGAGAGTAACCAAGTCACTGAGTGACCGTATGAGTGAACGAGTCGGAGAGTAACCAAGTCACTGAGTGACCGTATGAGTGAACGAGTCGGAGAGTAACCGTATGGTGTTCGAGTGAGTTACCAAGTGAGTGAACGATTGAGTGAGTGACCGTATGAATAACCAAGTCAGTGTGAGTTAGTAACCACATTCTGCCCCTGACTTTTCTTATTCATCAGCCGCTCGTTCGATCGCTCACTCAGTCGGTAATTCCACCACTCACTCGGACACTCAATCGCATACTAACTCGGTCATTCATGTTTTCACTCACCCGCTCACTTTGTCACTCATACGGTCACTACTTTACCCACATCAACTCCGGTCATACACTGCCCATTCGGCAATTTCCAACCAGTAGAGTTGGGTGGGAAATGAAGGGCCATCTATTGGCTCGGTAGGTAAAGAAGTTGTTTCTGATGTTCTCTTTCTTGGATTCTCATACGGTTATTGACTCTATCGTTTACTTAGTCGGTAATTGAACCACTCACTACTCTTTTAATCACTCACTCACTCCTACGGTCACTGACTCTTTCAATCACTCACTCACTCCTACGGTCACTGACTCTTTCAATCACTCACTCACTCCTACGGTCACTGATTCTTTCAATTGCTCACTCACTCGGTCACTCACCCACTCACTTGGTCACTCATACAGCCATTCACTAAATCACTCGGTCGGGGCGAAAAGTCAGGGCGTAACATCCGGGGCGAAAAGTGGTGCCATGAGCAAAACGTTGGGGGCGAAATGTCGAAAGCGAATTTTCCTTATCCCGTATTTACATCATGTTCGAAAAATTCTTTTTCCTTGGTGCCTTCATCATGAAAATACACGGGGCGGCACCGTTTTCTGATCTGCTCCCATCTGACCCACCCTTGTGGGGAACATGGGCTATACCACGTTGTGCTGCGAATTTTGAAATTATTTCATTTTTTAGCCAGACTGCAGCGTCATCTGTTAGGAAAAAATTTGTAAATATTTTTCAAATTCTATCTGACTGAACATTTACCGTTTCTCCAAGTACCAATGCAGCAAACGGTGCGTTTCCACTCTTCCGGTTCTTTTTTAAAATCATTTTTCAAATGGGTCTGTCGATTCTGGAACACCTTGTACAATATATGAATCGATTTTTCTTGAACGCACAAGCTACAGTCGGTCCTCGGTATTTGCGGATTTTATGTCAATGCCGTCTTAAGGCATGGGCCCACCCGGGCACAGCCCGGGGTCTCAATGAGAAAAGGGGGGCCTCACAAAAATGGTATCTGGTTGAGATTTTCGAAAATTTGAATGGTAGGGCCTCGGAAAAATCATTTTGCCAGGGGGCCCATGATGCTCTTAAGACGGCCCTGTTTTCATGTTCACGGTTTTCGTATTCGCGGCCTCTTTCCCAGTTTTCTAGAAAACACCGTTGCACAGTGCTAATCCTCGTATTGGAACAAAAAATAAATTCTACGTGTTGAACAAACGTCCAAAACTGGCACCTCAACAATAGACCGGCACCTGGCAACTGGCACCTCAACACCTCAACTAGAGATAGATCTATCTCTAGGAGATGCTGCCATACCCCCCGCCCCCAAAGGGTTTTCCCTAGTGTTTCATGATATGTTTCAAAAAGACTGTTATTTAAATGTTTCTAAAAGTGAAAACTTGAAAGAAAAAGGCAAAATATTGACAACCAGCTAATATATAACCGGCACTTTTGCCCAGGTTTTCTTCAATTACTGGGAGGATTGAAAAAGTGATAAAGGAATAAACTGTTATACATTATATTGGCAGCATTAAAGAAATGGCAAACCATTGTAAAGACATATTCATGTCTGGAACACATTGATAGGGAACCACGGTAACCAAAGTAAACATTCCGAAAGTGATTGTTGAGGCCCAGGAACCATTGTTGAAGGATAGTTTTTTTGCCCATTTCGGGCATTTGCTCAGCTCTGACGAACTTTTAAAATAGCCTATCGTTCAAGTCGGGTCGCGTTTGGTATATATGCAAAATTTGTGGCGACGATCGATTCGCGGTGACCCGAACGTAATTCGGGCGAATACCAAGGGGCGACTGTACTTTCTTCACAAGGTTCATCCAAACAGCTTGGAGTGGTTTCAATAAAATGGAGCGAACCAAAGGGGGGAAAAAAAATTCAAAGAGTACAAAACCAGATGTTCTTCTGCGTTTTTTTTTTCTCCAGCAGCGAAATCATCGGTTCAAAGGGACATTCGCTGACTTTTTTTAGGTTGTCGAATCGATTCGGAATCGATTTTCTTTTCAGTCGCGATCCATCAACAGTTGTTCGAACGTTGACGCTTTAATATACTTGTACCGAACATCAATTCGATATTCCTCACAGCGACGTGCGTCACATCTATTTCTCGACGCGTTAATTTTTTATTCCTCATCATATTGTGTGCCATGTTTTACAAGATTTCTCTCGTAAATTTGCCACGTTTCAGCCACTTTTCTCGGCGAAACGGATGACCAAGTTCGCCGGGCCAGATCTGCGGAATTTCTGTCGCTCGTGAACCAGAAACTTGTATATATACATGTGGTGACCATATGACCTATATTTTACGGGACATTCCTGTAATTTTTGGTCGTCTAAACTTTTTTTTATATAAAAAATGTCCCGCTTTTTCTAATGTTTTTCGATAAGGTTTAGTTGAATTTTTAAAAATCAAAAATTAAAGATAATTTTCATGACACATATACGATGATAATTACGACATCATAATCGATTATAGTCATATACAATAATTGACAAAAATTAATACGAATAGATCATATAATTTATATATTCATCCGGCATATTTGTCAAACGTATACGTTTTTATGCTGAATGTCATTTTTACCCATTGTGACTCGCAGTAGCCTTCTATTCCCTGCCATTGGTGATTTTTCAGCAATTTTAGGGACAGATTGTGACTTTACTTGCAATACCAATATTTCTTTATTGTAATTAGCAACTTCGCTTGCGTTTGAGGACTTTTTTTACTGTAATTGGCAACTTTTTATTTACCTCTTGATAATTTTTTAATTGCTGTAATTTTCAACCTAAATGGCGTTTGATAATTTTTTTGGATGCTGTAATTAACCACTTAACTTCCCTTTGACAATTTTTTGGCTGCAACTGTCAACTTTACTTGGATCTGAAATTTTTTTTTGGTTGTAATTGACAACTTAACTTGCTTTTGACAATTGTTTTGGCTATAGTTGCACATTTACTTGTATTTGACATTTTTTTTGTGATAATTGGCAATAACCCGTATCGATTCCGATTTCCCTTCGTATCTTTAAGAAGGAAATATGGTCAGCCTAGAGGTATTTAGCGTTTTGTATGTATTGATAGTTTTTACAAGAATACCTTTCGCGGGCCGGGTGGAACCCTTTGGCGATCTGGGAGCAGGCCCGTCTTAAAAGCATTATGGGCCCCCGGGCCAAGAGATTCTTTTGAGGCCCTACTCGGCAAATTCTCAAAAAATTCAAATACTCATTTTTCTGAGGCCCTCGAATATCAGCCCGTTATCTAGTATGGCTGAGATTGTTTCTTTCTCTCTCTCTCTCTGTCATTCTTTAGGAAGAAGTGTTTTCAGTGTCAGTAATTATGATTTCCATTTCACGTTATCCACTTGAACGTAAAACAGCGTTGTAAAAGTTTACACTAGAAATCTTCGGAGAATTCCAGGAACGAATTAATTCATTTTACATTGATTCCTATGGCAAAAATTATTGTTACGAACAATTTTGCTTACGAATGCACTTCACGGAACGAACTTCGTAAACCGACGTAAATGTGTTCATAAACGCCTCTAGTTATGTTAATTGTAAAAGTGCTCAGTATAATATAATTATAAGCAATTTCAGTTCATTTGTAAAAAACTGGACTGCAGAGTCGTTATCTGGATCAACGGCGATCAAATAAAATTTGTGACAAAAGAAGACATTTTGACAAGACCTTTCCTTCATTCCGGGACGTATGGTCACCAATTTAAATATGGTTTTTGTACCTTGGGCAACACATTTTTAGGAGTTGGTGGCAAGTCCCTAGCTTGAGTTCCCCCCGATCTCAACATTTTCAATAACTTTACGCTTATGCTTAGGATATGACACTTGTGCAGTGGACTAAACAAAATTGGAAGGAATAAAGCTTTGAAAATCAAGAAAAAAAAAATCAAAATTTTGAGAAAATTGAATTTGATTTATTCTGATAAAAATAATTGTAAAGAAATTTTGTTGGAAATAAAAAAGAAAATTTCGAAAAAAACTGTAATAAATGGTTGGGAAGGAAAACAATGACGTCACGTGAAAAAATAATTCCTAAAAATCGTGAGACAACAACAACTACGTCCTTCAACATTTGCTTATCTCGGGAGTTGATTTTTTGTCAACAAAGTCGATAAGGTTTTGCGAGGTGTAGTAAAAACAGGACGTTTATCTGTAACTGTAGAGCTCTACATAAGAGCGTCTCTCAAAGAACGTGTTAATAATCGAGACATTTGTTGCTCAAGATTCCGGATCCAATTATGACATCGGTCATCGAAGATTTGGCCCCAGAGCTGCTGCTGAAGATTTTCTCGCATTACATCGAGTCCGAGGGACAAATGAAATTCTCAAGAAATGTCGTACCAGTGTGCAGAACCTGGAGGAACCTTTCGTCGACGCCTTCGCTCTGGAAAAGCATTCTCGTTGAAGATTGGAACTACGTGGTGTCTCTCTCCAATAGAGGGTTACTTCGCCGTACCCAGAGGCTCAAGGTACCAGATACCAACAACCCATATGATACGTACCGCGTTTTACTCGACCCCAACAGTCTATTGGCGGTGCTGTCAAACATCCGCGACCTCAAATCTCTTGAAATATCAGACAACAGCATCGACGTAAATACGATGAAGATTGTGGTCAAACACTGCCCGAATCTGGAACATTTGTATATGAAAACCGTGGGCTGTGCTGAATATGAGCCAATAACGCTCAAAGAACTGGGCCCGATCGTCACCATATGTGGACCGAAATTGAAACACCTACATTTGGCCTGGTGTGTAATAGAGGACAGTGAACAGCTGATTTCAGAAATCGCTGCAAAATGCACAACACTTGAAGTATTCAAGTGGTGTAATCTGCATTCCAAGTTTCCGATTTATAAAGTTGCGAGTGGATGCCCCCGATTACGAAAACTGGAGTTGGGTGAATGTGAGCTTGATGCTACTGGTGGAAGTGATTGCTCTGGGTTCAAACATTTGTCAGTGTTCGAGGCCTTCGATTGTGATTTTCGGAGATTGGACGTGTGTAGTTTACTAAAGAATTCAAACAATTTGGAATACTTGCAATTACTTTGGAATGACAATTTGATTTTCAGTGATGTCTCAAAGATCCCATCCAATAAAGTAAAGTTTCTTAACATAACACTCAACAATTATAAGGACATGCGTTTGGAAGCTCTCGAACAGGCGGTAGACAAGTGGAAGCACACCTTGTTGCATCTCAGGATCTCAGGATTCCGATGTGATGTCAAAAGTGTAATGAAAATTTTTTTAGATGGCAATCACTGTCCGAAACTCGAAGTGTTCTGGATTAACCAAGAATGTGCAGATCGCAGTTTAATGAAGATGTTCATACAAAAGTGTCAAAATCTGAAAGAATTCCAAGATTCTAGCAATTATTATAGAAATCATAAAGAAGTTATGAAGTTTCACGATTGCTTATGAAAATAGAATGCACCTTATATCAGGGGTTGGCAAATCCCAGGTCATCATGGTGACTAAACAAATATTGACATTGGCAGCTAAATTAATATGCACATGTATAACTAATTAGAATCCGAGATAACACAAATTTTTGATAATTATGTAAGCATGTCTGCAACGTGGAAAAAAAGTCAACATGAACATGATTTTAGGCAGTTTTTATTGAAAAAAAATGCTTGGCTCCTAAATTTTCTTTGGATTATAAAGCTTTGCTTATGTACTGACAGGGGTTGATGATTGGTGACAGAGAAATCGGCATCTAAATTTGGCACTTTTGGTTGGTTATGGGGGAATGATCATTAACAGAATTTACAACGCTTTTAATGGCAGCCGGGAATTTCTATTTGTATTTATGATTGAAGCTGTGACCCCCCCCCCCCCCTCTTTTTTTTTTCTTATAAACTGTCAAAAACAACCCCACATAGGGCTTGACAAGTTTTTCATTGGCAGTTGGTGACTTTCCCGATTACTGGCCAGTACTGAAATTTTTTCTGTGTGTGATTCCTAAATAAACCACGAGTATTTCCTGGATTTGTAACAGGGCGAGACAAATTCCAGGTCTCCACGGTGACTAAATTAGCATTGGTGACTAAAATTTTTTTTTATGTGGTTACTTCATTATGTGGTTACTGAGTCAGGACAACACAAAATTTTTAGGGTTCATGTAAAAATATCAAATGGCTGACGACATAGACAATCACAAAAAAAAGAAGTTACATCAATTAATCTAATATGCAATAATTTGCGATTCTCAATCGAAATACGTGGGAAACTACGAAAAAATTATATAAGAAAAATTGAATTAATGAAATATCAAGTGTAAGGGCTGTTTGAAGCATTACTACCTAGATACAATGCAACACCATCTATAGCAGAAGGTCTCCAAGCGAAGTTTGTGACGTCACTGAATAAAGTCATCTCACCGATAGCCATTGGATATAATACAAAGATGGCGAATGCGTTGACCTGCTATATCTAATGGCTATAGGTCAGCACCTCCTATAGATAGAAAGCCTCCGTAGTCTTCTTGTGACGTCAGTAAGTGGTCCATTTTCCCTCTTAGAAATATTCAGGGAAAAAAAAATTCCCTGCTCGTGCCAGTTTCATCGTTGTGAGGAAAAGAAACAATCGGGCTCAGAATTGGCGATTTCTATGCCCCACATCCAATCACTATGCGGTATTTGCGAGTCAATCAGGAAGATTCCACGCCAAAATAAAAAGAAATAAAATAGGAAGATGTATTTCAAAATGTGGCAAACTTGCTAGGCAGTCTGAATGACGTTTATGGCAAACACTGCAGAGGCCTTTAATCTCTAGGAGGTGTTGTATAGGTGAGTTGACTTTTTTCAGTGCCGTCACGAGCTTCGTGCGGAGGCCTTCTGCTATAGATGGGTGTTGAACAAGGTCAGTCAACGCGTATCTTCGACGTCACCATATTAGTAATAGGTGGTTCTAGGGCCCCCCTGCAAGTTTTTCCCCTTCGTTAATACAAGTGTTCGGGAACAGTTTCCTTTTCGTGTCAATTCGGATTCGTACTTTAGATCATTTGATCATTTTTGCCTCACCACGGTCATTTTCTGTGCACGAGGGCTAATTAGACCGGGACCTACAATTTATTGCCGATTCCGAACGACAGGCTTGTTTTTATACTCATCGGTGGTTGGAGCGCTAACCCCTCGATGGGGGACTTCCTGCAGTTTCGTACTTCAGATATATGTGTGAGTGTATTATCGCAACTGATTGGAATCATTTTTTAATGTGATTTCCAAAAATAAAACAATCATAAATTTATTTAATTATGCAATTTGGTCTGATTTTTCCCCTGGTTGTAAGCACTTCTATTTATGCGAGTGCTGCTTTCACTGACAAGGCAAACCATTTTTTAAACTGTTTGTTTTTTTAGACTTTATTTTGATAGAATTCACCCAACCCTTATTTTTTAACATGCGAGAATGATTCAGGTTCGAATCCCTCAAACCCAAAAACAAAAGAAAATTTTAGGTTTGAAGTATTAAATTTAAAAATATTATCGCGTATCCTGCCCCCAGATCAGTGTTCGGGGGCCGGCGTACCTAAACGCAGAGCCTGAGAGTATGGAAATACATTAACTTTGAGAATTCGAGGTGATGAGAAATAGTCTGTGTGCGTGAGGATAGAAATGCAACAGCAACAGTCGATGACCACAAGTCCACAAGCTGGAAAGTCTTGTCGTGAGCAGATTTGATGAAGGATTTATATGGACTTCGGCGAGCATTTTTGAATCAATAGAAATGACAAGTTATTGCTTTCAAAACTGAGAAAAATAGCGAATTTGTATCCCAGTATACCCAGTACGTTGACCATATTTCCTCGAGAGAAATACAGGAAATAGGGATTCCACATATGGGAAAATACGGGACATCACCGATTATCACCAAAAATGGTGCCAAAACTGAACAAAGTTGCCAAATATTGCTGAAATTACGGGAAATGAAGCATTTCTGCAAATTGCAGTGGATCAAAATGAATTCCACGAAAAAAAAACAACGTGCACCAAGTCAATTGTGGGTTAATATTCTTATTTATATTTGAAATTATCATAATATAACTTGTGAGTTAAAAAATAATTGAAATCTTTGACTTCAATAAAGAATAAAAAATCAAGTGGGCTTCATGTAAAAAACAGGAAAACCCGGGACACTTTTACCAAAAAGTCGGGATGACCAGAAAAACAAAAAATACCGGGACTGTCCCGGGAAATACGGGACGTATGGTCACTCTGAACAAACATGGTGAGGAGGAAAAAAGTTCAAGGACGGAAGAAACGGTTCCTTGCAGCTGACGTCATGCCTTCGATTCTTTTCTTATCGTGCTCAAAGATAGCTTTTACATGAACGACTTCCACTCCCCGTAAGCCCTGCACGACCCTTCACGCTGACGACAGCACGGTCGCCCAGTGCCACCATAGCCCACTGGGGGCATTGGATGCCCTTTAAAACAATGCTAGAGAAATCGACGATGGAATCCTGAGAAACAGGAATGCCGTTGAAATTTATCGGGAGTAAAAGAACACCATGCATGCAAATGCTACCTGGGGAAGAATAGGAAACCGTATGCAAATCTGCTCATAGTAAATAAAAAGTGCAGACGCCCGCCCTATGAAGTTATTCCAGCGTGCAACCTTTCTAACGGCCGTATTCACCAACACAGTTTCAACTGCAATCGCAGGTTAAACGTTCAGCGATTGACACGGATTGGTTAAAATCCTTAATTTAACCAATCCGTTTCGATCTTCAATCCTTTCACCTGCGATTGCAGTTGAAACTGTGTTGGTGAATACGGCCGTAAAAGTTGTAACGCAAGGGATAATGGCGCACTTTGGCAATACTGAGTCCGTTATTCACTGTAACGCAGAGATTTTCATACGGCTTCTTCTTCTCCAGGTTACATTTGCATGCATGGTGTTCTTTTTCTCCCGATAAATTTCAACAGCAATGCAGTTTTAACGTTTGCGGAGCGGCAATTTCGAAACGCTCATGCACGTTTGCGTTTCATGTTAAACCATGCATTCTTTGATGACAATTGTTTGTATTGGTGTGTACAATCACCTCTTAAAGTTTTCCCCCATCTTTTATGAATCGGAATCTTTTATGCATATGAATTATTATTAAGTTTTCCTTCAGAATCCTACTTACAGAATCCTTCTCCATAGCTTGATAAAAATTATGGCCCATAATTAATATACACAAATAAAAATACGTACATATATATTCGATATTTTTTTCCAGGTTTTTATGTCAAAGTAGGCTGATACTTTTTTTTGTTTTTGATCCCTTTGAAAGTATTAAATTTTTCACTCTTTGTGACGTTTAATACCAGTTAGGCGAAATAATACAAAGAGAGAGCACCTCTGTGAACCATAGGAAATTAATTCTAAGTTACCTCGGATCCCAGAAACCTCGTTTAGGTCCATGATAAACATGCTAGTAAGCAGGGAAGTCTTAAGAGTATCATGGGCCCCCGGGCCAATTGATTTTTCTGAGGCCCTACCAAACAAATTATCAAAAATTTCAACCAGATCTAATTTTTGTGAGGCCCCTTTTCGCTTTTTGCCACAGCCCATGCCTTGGGGGCCACAGGGAGCACTTGTTTGCCAAGAGCTCTCGCACCGATCTTAAACAGGGGAATAGCTGACCTGAAAAGAGAGCCGAATATAGAACCGATACCATATCCGCGCTGCAGGTTTGAACCTTGATAATATGAGAGTCCATGGCCGGCTTGATTGAGGTAGTGGTGCTACTATATTGCTCATACGGCATTTTCACAGATGTTTCAGTCGAAAGTGAAGTTTCACTATCACCTTTCCACGATCGAATGATACAAAACGTCCCGTGTGCGTATTTATATAAATGTGAATCGTCTCGAAAGTTTTCCTCGCAAGCCCAACGTAGTGACCCCTTTCAAAAGAATCTCTCCGTCTTGACCCGTAACCTAGACCAGCGGTTCTCAACCGGGGGCCATATGGCCCAGGGGGGTCCTAGGATATTCCGGGGGGGGGGCCACGGATGAAAATCTTGAAAAAGGGGAGCCACGGCTACTGATACGGGGGCCTCGAAGAAATTTGTGACATTAAATGTTTTTTAGTCACTCTGGCTAAAAAAATTTAATTTCAAACAAAATGCATATGACGTATGATGTATATGACAACCATACTTTTATGGGCATCTTTTTATCAGCCACCTCGTTGGGCATTTTGCCTGTTGGGGCGTTGTATTTGTATTAAGACGGCACTGTCTGGGAGATGTGCCACAGCCACCTAGATAACCGAACCACCTACTTACCTACATATGTGTAATTTAGGAGATCGTGATTGTGCACCTCTATCCTATATAGAGAGGTATCGATTGAAATTGCGAAAAGATAACGGAAAGGTAATGATTGATTAGTTTGTTACCTGATAGCATCGACCATACTCAAACCCATGTGGACGCACAGGACAGCGTGATCTGGTCTTTCTTCGGGAGCTCCGCTGATGCAATAGTAGCAGTCGCCCAAGATCTTGATCCTCAATTGATGATATTTCTGGAAAATTCAATCAGTATAACAGTTATAATTCTTCATTCGTTAAAAGAGTTAGAGCAAGAAGCACACAAGTCATATCAGAATAAAACCAACCAAATTTCTCTCTCAAATGCTGTTATCGACTACTGCAGTAGTAGTACTTAACCGTACATGCGCCTCGTACACAGTTCTCTACGGAATTTCTAACGATCTGGTACACGCTGGAATGTGCGGGTACGTGTCGTGAACCTAGTGGGAAAATTGTTTCTGTTTAATGCTTGTTATGTGTACTCCTGCCATATGCTATCAATTTTTCTAACTGTTGGTGAAGTGTGATAATTGTGTGAATAATTGTAGCGTTGTAGAGGTCTATTAATCTATGTTGTTGAATAATTGTACCGTTGTAGAGGCCTGTTAATCTATTCACTCACCTCAGAAAGTTTGTCGAACCTGGCGAACAACTCGTTCAATATTTTCACGAGTTCAGGGGCGGGTAGCGTTGAGGAAATGGCCGTAAAGCCCACGATGTCTGCAAACAGAATGCTGTAAAAATAAGAGAAAATTCGAAATAGAAATTTAAAAATTCTTCTGAAAAATAGGATTTCTTGGATGATATGCCAAAAAACGAATCTTTGGGGAAAAAAGTGATGTGATGTCCGGGTCCCATTGTATACTGGGCAAGTTGCGCTACACAGGGCCGTCATTTCAACTTCTTCCGGGGTGGGGGGCAAATCACATGTGCTCAATGTATGTATATATATATTTGTATACATACCATTTTTATTGTATTTTCAAAAGCCCCCTAAATGACGGGCCTGGCGCAAAACAATACATTAGTTTCATTCCCTCATAACACGCATTATTAGCGTGAACTGCTGTGTATAGATCGCAGCCTCCTTTAAAAAAAAAAAATCCTATGCTGAGAAGCAAATCTCGGGCCGAAACAACATCTCCATACTATCGCCATGCCATCTGGGGGCGGAAATCGCTGTAGTTAAGGGTCAGAGGCTGCAGTCTCCACTGAGCCCTTCACGCTAATAATGCGTGTTGTAAGGAAATGAAAAGTCTGTTTCTGGTGTTCTGGTTAGCACACTTGTCCAGTATGCAAGGCGACTCGGGTTCAATTCCCGGAGGAGACAAAAAAGTCACTTTTCTTTCTAAAGATTTGTTTCGACATAATATCCAGAACATTATAAATTTCCTAAAGAAAGCATTAGGCGGATCTATTGAACCCGTCAAAAAGAACGGAATAAAATTTATATGTGAAGGGTGAGAATTTAGTCACAATGTGATCGCATACCACGTCCAATGTGCCCGTTTGAATGCGCGAATATAATATAAATTGCCGAAACTCTGTCGTAAAGCTGCGAATACGCAAGGCAGGCTCCTCTTTAAACTCTACACGAGTCGACGAATAAAATACGTTCATTCTCGACTACCGATAACGTAAGTTTGGGCAGGGCCGTAACTAGGATTTTTTCCGCCCGGGGCAAACATGATTCAGCCACCCCCACAATTTCAAAATTCGGTAATTTTGTTATGGTGTTCATTGGTCTCACTTAAAACTGCCATCCCCCTAAATTTTACCATCCGGGGCAGTTGCCCTCCTGCCCTCCCCTAGTTACGGCCCTGGTTTGGGGGGGGGGAATTGAAACTTTCCTCGAATCTCGCGGGTCACCAATCAACACCAGCTATGGAAGCTCTACTACTATAGCTACTCTACTATAATAGCTGGTTTTTGCATCAACTCATGTAATTAGCGACATCTTAATTGCAGAGACCAACGGATCCCCGACTTAAACAGGGGCAAAAATAATTAATGGATTTTATTCATTCTAAAATTATTTCTTTTATCAATTTAATATAATTAGTTATGAAATAATTTTTTTTACTAATTCTGAAAAAAAACGTTTTGGTTAATTACAATTCAAATTCATTAATTCTAAGATAATTTTTATCTGAAATCACTTTGAATGATTATTTAATTATTTATTTCGGTAGCTCCGAAATTATTTTCCTTCTCACTGTATTTCGAAAAATGATTTCTTTCAATAATTATGCAGTCATTCTTTTATTGTGATTGTGGAATAATTTCTATCAGAAATTAAGAAATTATTTCTCTCGTTGATTTATGAGTTATTTGTTTCTGAAAGTCTAAAATTATTTCCTTCAAAAAAGTGAAAAATTATTTCCTTCAAAAAAATTTAAAATTATTTCCTTCAAAAAAAGTCTGAAATTATTTCTTTCAGTGATTCTAAATTTTCATAAATTCTGGAATTATTCCTTTCATCTATTCCGAAATTATCTCTTTCATTAATTCTAGAATTTATCGTTCTTAAATGTTTTAAACCATTTTCGGAAAATTGCCAAATGCGTCCAGCTAGCCATGCTTTGAAGACCCTTGAAGAATGTCTAGTGTCTTCAAAGCATGGTCTTCAAAGTCATTTAAAGGAATCAATATAGAGTATATGTAAGCTAAAATTTACTTGTATTTACTAGAATAAGACTCCATCAGCTTTTAGATACCATTCAGTTGCTTGCGAATAAAATGGATACCATTATGATGAAAGATTTTGATTAATCTGATGCTATTACACATTCTCAAGCTGCATTAAGCCATCAAGAAACAATGGCTCAGCGTATTCTCACGAGTCGCTGCATGAAAATTCCTGTACCAGTCACGTTGCGGACATTTCTCAGGCTGTAGCTTCAGAGCTTGCCATCCCGTAGTCGCAATCTGCTTGTATTATTTCATCTTGCTTGCTATTTTATTTGGCTTGTATGTATTACTATCTCTGAGATGTTTGGAAATTGTGGAATGTGTATGCGATGGACGTATGCAATATTTCATTTTGCATTTTACATATTGAAAATATGTTTCCCGAAGATGGCTTTACGGTTAGAAGTCCCGTAGGATATGGACCGAGCCATCATACGGATAGTTGGTTAGTCCCAATCTGCTACTATGTAGTTTCGGAAATTTGTCTGTTCGGAACTTTGAAAGACAAAAAACACACGAAAGCGTGCAGTGCAGGTACGTTGTATTTTGCCGAATGTGTTGCTGTACAATACGGTGCAATCAGTCTTTCTCCACGGACTGGATTTTATCCACAATCTCATCACTAAATTAGATGCGTGCCAGAATGTTTTGGTGATTTCTTCCAACTAACAAAAGCACATTACAACTGTGTATTCTTTTGAATTGCATTTAATCTTTACATGTAAAATTACATGTCCCAACTGACTGATTCATCATCGCCGAGCCGAAACCGCTAAAGCTATAAATAGAAATTTGCTCAGTAGTTTTATTTTAAAACGTAGAGACTCACATTAAGAAGGGAGTTTTCAAAATTCAACCCCTGAAAGGGGAAATTTTCAGAAATCCACCTGAGCGAAGCCGCGGGTAACAGCTAGTTCTGTATGTATCGTTCAGTCCGTCTCAAAAAATTCCACTCAAACGGGTTTTATTCGATCGATTTTAATATTTCCGAAAGTAGAAAAGCTTGGAAAAGTTATATCTTAATGCTTCCCGCACGCCCACGATCTCACGATCAATGAGCTTATATCGCAAAAGCGACAGAGCCTGGGCGTGCTCGGTTCTATACTATACTATATCTTAATGCCACGACGGATAAAATTAAATAAAATGAATTTGTTAATCACAGTGGACGACGCTCGCTATCGACCGCCATATAAAAAACAATTGAGCTAAAATGAGATCAAACTTGTACTCGAAATAAAAATACGACAATAGCATTCATTTGGAATGTAATTATTTTACTCAACAGCCCGATGAATCCAAACAAATGAATATGGGGGGCTGTTCTGTTTCATTCTCGCTGTTCTTCTAGTTCTGTACGGGACAGATAATTAGATTCTGTAGTTACCAGTAAATTATTTGCCGAGTTTGATTTGATTTTTCTTGAATTTTTTTTATTTTAATTGAACCGAGATGTGCAGCGTGCGAAAAGCAGAAGCAGGTACGCGATGCCAACAACGACAGGCCAGCGAACGCGCACCCAATACGAGAAATTACGATCGCGAGGAGGAACCCGCTGATCTTGAAAACGTTGCGAAAGACTATCCCCCGTCGTATAAGGTAAGTTCAATTTAAAACGATTTTCCATTGAAGTGATTCTCACCTGACGTTCTCATGTCTGCTCATATAAATTTTCTTGAACTGTCCCTGGACAACAGCTCCGAGATCCTCTCTGATTTCGGCAGCGACGTGTTGAGGCAAAACCGACAGCAACAGGCGCTCCTTCAAAGAAACACAAATCAAAATGAAACAAATCTCTCATAATTAAATTCTATTTGTACGACAGGTACTTTATATCGGGAGGGGGGGGGGGTGTCTAAACTTTCAGATTTTTCTAATCCACACCGTAAACAAGAAAACGTTTTGACCCTCAGTGGGTGAAAACAAACTGTTTTAGGTCACTGAGGTTGTGTAGCCACAACTTACCATGCAACCAGCACAAGGTATCATTTAATGACTTTCATTGGTAACCACCTAGACCCGATCTAAGTCCAATCGAGCCGCTCTGGTGGTCGAGTAGTCATAGTGACCGACTTTGACCCCTCGCTCTGTCCCCATAGAGGATATAAGCTGGTCACCCCCACAGGGTTTGGGTCATTGTGGAAGAGCGATGCGATGTCCGGAGCACTAAGCACCGAAAGACCACCAGCTGGCAAGGAGACACAAAATTGACGTTGCATTGGACAGGTGCTTGAAAAGACATGACATCACCAGCAGGCTTCTAAGGAAACCCCGCGAAAAACTAAACACATATATGTATACAATACTGTATGCAACAATTACAAAAGACACACAAATAGGGAACAAAAATGTTATACCAGCACTCGGGGGGATACAAAATACAACGAGGGAAAAATGACATGTGGAAAACACTATGCATGTAACAGGCAGAACGCAAAGAAATATAGAAGTGAAAATGTAGCGTGCTATATGATGCAGGGCGTAACGCTATACAACTGCAGTGAATTAAGAATTTACAGGAAGCATATGGAAATATGACATTGCGAGGACCCGGGTTCGAACACCACCGGCGCCACAGTGATGGTCAGCTGAAATTAGAAGGGTGGTTATCGACTTCAAGGCGTAAATGCGGGCCGATCTCTCCATTAAATAGTCTCGCCACAGATAGCAACAGGTCTACAACGGTGGAAATATTCAACCATTACACTTCACTCACAATATGAAATATAGATGGCAGCACTAAAATTTAGGAGAACACTATATGCGCACACAGACCGTCAGATACGCAACTCACACTTCCGGCCAGGGCCGGCATTTCAACTTTTTTCCGGGGGGGGGGGGCAAACAACATGTACTCAATGTATGTATGCATATATATATTTGTATATATATATACCATTTTAGTGTATTTTCAACAGCCGGGGGGGGGGCCAACGGCCCCCTGACCCCCCCAAATGACGGGCCTGCTCCCGGCACAACTCAACCGGTGGTAAATTTTCCGTGGCGATAGACCGGAGTTGTGCTCGCTTCGAAAATAAAAGAAAGTCCAATCGAGAGGCTGTAGACCTTAGGGGCCATTAGCACAATTTTGTCAGCAGCTTAGAATATTTCATATCTTCAAAAAGGGGTGGTTGATGACGTAAGCAAGTTTCAAACCCTCCTCCCCCCTTGTCACCAAAAGTCAGCAAATACTTGAATGACCCTTATCAAAGAATAATGGGGAAATTCACAGGTTTAAATTTGTATAGTTTGCAAAAAATTGCGTGCCGTAATTCGTGATAAAGACGTCCAACACAGTACAGTTAACCCCCCCCCCCCCACTCTTTTGCGAAAACATCGGCATGGCAAAAAAATTCGTCCGTAAAAGAGAAGTTTGAGCCAGGGGTTTGAAATGCATATTTTTCAAGGGGAATTATTGTTTAGCTCTAAAAGAGGGGTGACCATTTAGAGAGGTTCTACTGCATACCCCCTTTTTTTGGTCAAGCAGTGCATTGTTTAAGTATTCATTTACCTTAGTTTCAAATTACTCGTTTGTTCTCATGAATACAGTAGTGTTCATTCAGTCATTCCGGGCTACACGAGGCCAGTGGATTGGATACCCCCGCTTACTTGAGAGACATCAAACTATAATGTAGTAGAACCCCCTCTTGATGACACCGCGCCCCCCCCCCTTTCATGGCCGAATGAGGAGCTTATTTTCAAAAGGACGCATTTCTACACTCTTTTTTTTACGAAATGTACTCTTTAACGTTTATGTGTGTGAATCTCTGTGATAAGCGGTATCAGATTATGCAACCGGGATCATTCAAACTGGGATATTTTTGGTAGAAATTACAATGTGAAGTTTGTCATTTCTATCAAAAGGGAATAAACACATCCACCTTTTTCACATACACTTCGGTGTCTTTCATCTCTTGATAACAGGCACGCATGGGACGAAAATTTCGTCCGCTAACGAGGGGTGTCCGTTAATGGATAGTAAAATACATTGAGTCCCGTATAAATGTAATTCAAAATTGTGTCCGTTAATAGAGGTGTCCGCTATAGGAGATTTTACTGTAGAACGATCGTGTTTTTTAAAGTTATTCAGGAGAGAGAAGGGTACCCCCCCCCCACTCCTTCCTGTTCTCTCTCTCTCTTCTCTTGGCTAGGTGAAACTTGCTGGAATCAAAGGGTGGCGTAGAAATTACCAATTTTTCCAGACTTAACCAGCTCCAATTTTGATATCAAAGGGTAACATTTTCCCTAACTTTCTTTCAAAAATGGAACATTCACAAAATTTAAATGTGGATAACTTCCTTGAATCTTGATCAAGAAACATAATATTTAAACATTCTTATATACCCCTTGAGTTTGCTGCTACCTGTTGGGCTATTTTCCACTTAAACAGTACATTCTAGAGGGGGGAAAAAAGGAGTTTTTTCTTAACCCTGCTGTAAATTTAGTAAAAGTGAAAATGTTCCCCTTTTAAAAATACGCTCTTCAAGTAATAACTTCCCGTTACATAATAAAAATTTGCATTGCAAGCCCCAAATTAACGGTCACCGCTCTTTTACGGACTAATTTTTCTGTCCCACCGCGGCGTCCGCAAAAAAGAGGAGGGTTTCAATATTTGAACTCTAAATATAACAGGTGAACAGATCTGTTTTAATCGGCAATAATTCTAATATTTCGATGCAGTGACGTGTTTTTCCACCTTTGGTGACGAAGCATTCACGTTTTGCATTAACTTATTATTTGTAGGGCATCGAGAAATACCCGGTTATAGTCCGAATAATACGAATACAAAAGCCACTGGGTTTAGCAAATGCTCCGAAGTGAATTGTTGTGGCAGTTATTGACTAATTGCGTTGGTGGGAGGTTGTGAAAGACCTACTTATTGATTTGGTTCCGAATGATTTTCACTTTTTTGTTCCACTCAATAAGCATCTTGGAGGACAGGGGGTTTGCCCGCACGACAAAGTGATTGATGATCAAACGGAGCAACCGACAGCATTGTGAGCTGCAAGAATGCAGAAGCTCGGTAGCCAGATGAGAGAAATGAGAGGAACCAGAAAAGGGCGGGGGGGGGGGGGCAAGACCACCGATCTGCCTCGTTGTCCTCAACACAGGTTTCCAACTAGTGTTCCGCGAAACCCGAGGGTTCCACGAGACTTCTTCTGAGGTTCCGTGGTATCTAAAGACGTGGAATTCATTTCATTTGGTGTTGCAATAAAATATAGGCCATTTTACAATAAATTCATAAGGTGGGAGGGGGGGGGGAGTGCACTTTAAAAGCCTGTGGTGGCTGAGTGGTCATAGTGTCGAACTCGCAATGCGAGGACCCAGGTTCGAACACCCCTTCATGAAACATTTTCCATGGTTCTTATCTTTAAGGCGCGAATGCGAGATGATCTCCCCGTTGAAAAGTCTCGCCACGGAGAGCAACAGGCCTACAACGACACAGTTATTCAATCATTACCACTCCACTCATAGTTCGAAAAATTGACGGCAGATGGCAGCACTACGCATGCTAAAATCTCTTCATTGAGGCATAGTGGCGGGCCATGATCTTAGGAGGGGGGCAGGGCACTTAAAAAAATGGCGATGGGGAGGTTCAGTCATTAAAAGAGCAGCTGACTTTAAGGCAAATATTAACAAATTTTTTATGCTCGCGATGCAATTGGAAATTTTAAAATGTCCTGTCTAAGATCCAGACTCTTGTTGATCTCGAGAGACTGTCTATCGCATTAACTTTAACATTCGTTAATGTAAGTGGATTTTCTATTTCCAATGTACGTGGTGCATAGGTAACAGGGGGATGTGTGGCATTTTACTGGCGAATCGTTGATCTTAGATGTATACTTCCAATGAGAAAAAGTTTCCAAATAACGTGCAATACTCGGATATGTCATTGATGTTTCAAGGAGTTATGTAGTTATTAAAATAAAATAAAAGAAAAAAATACTTTTTTATGCAGTCCTCGTGTGCCCCAAAACTCAATTAAAAAGTGGTCGTCCCTGATGTCTACAAAAAAAATTGCATGTTTCTTATTCACTGACATATTAGAATTCGTAAAAAAAATGGAGGAAACAGCTCTAAATACGAAAAAACCGTTTGACCCGCATTTAACGCTGTTTCTTCCCACCTTTCCTCCGTTTTTCGAATTCGAATATCTGAGTGAATTTTACACTTAGAAACATGGGAATGTTTTTTTTTGTTGTTGGCATCAGGAAAGACAGGGCAACAACTTTTCAATTGGAAGTTGGAGCACGGGGGCAGGGACACGTACAATTTTTTTTTTTTTTTTAATAACTATATAACTCACTCCTTGAAACACCAATGACATATCTAAGCTCTACACGTTATTCGGAAACTTTTTTTTTTACTGGAAGCATGCCTCTAGTATCAACGGTTTGCCAGTAAAATGTCATACCCCTTGTTCGCTACGCACTCTGCATACGGTAAACTGGCTGTATGAAAAGATATTCATGTATATAGGAAAGGAAAATTCATCTCTACCCTTACGGGAATTCGAATCCCCCGGTCTCTCGTATGCAGGGCAGCAGTGATCAACCTCTAACAAGGAAAGGGGGAAGGTTCTCAAGCTGTCGTCCTCAAAAAATTGTGAAAAAAATTTAGTACATTCATTTCATTCAGGAACACATAAAAACGAAAAAAGCAGCGGGGGAATGCAATTATTAGAGTTGAAAAAAATTATTTAAAATGATAACAGACTTACCGCCTCTTGCGCTTCTTGGCGATATCTATATAAAAATTATTAACTGTTTTAAAACCAGTTTTATTTCTTTCCTCCCCCCCCCCCCGCTTCCTCTCTTTGTCTGGTCTGTACCAACACCACCTATAGAACAAGGCCTCCGCACGAAGCTCGTGGTGTCACTGAAGAAGACCGTTTCACCTACTGCCATTGGATATAGCAGGCCGACGCATGCGATATCTTTACCTTTTTTTTGCAGTATATCCAATGGCAATAGGAGAAACGACCTTCTTCTTCATTGACGTCACATGCTTCGTGCGGAGGCCCTGTTCTATATAGGTGATGTTGTCTGTACCTGATCATGTTTGAATGACATGACTCTAACACTCTGGGGGGGGGGGGGGGTTGCTGGGTTTTTATATTTATTCTTGGCCTCTATTGGCGCTCAAATTTACAATTTTTTTCGAGTGGCTTATAATAATACCGCCGGTTTTTTTTTTTTACATTTTTGTATATACAGTATTTAAATGTGTAGAATCAGTGGTAATTATTTTTTTCAAAATTTTTTGAACACGCCACCCTATCTTTGTAAGATATGAAAGCAGATAGAACATTCCCTTCTTGGGGGAAGAAATATTCTATTTCCATATCTGAATATTTCCGGTCATTTATGATTGAAATTTCATTACAGGTAGTACCACTCGTCCTATGTCCGAGGTGTCGACCCGGCAAAATGATCGTGTGCAACGAGCCCCTTCCGTCAACTGGATGCGAGTGCGTTCCGGTGAATCTACCAGAGGACGATCGCGCCGTTAAGAAAGGAACGCTCGTGCGAGTTATCGGTGAGTAAACGTTTAAAACGCAACGTTCCCTCTTTCCGTCAGAGTGATTCGGAACTCATTGAACAAAACTTATTTTGCTTATTGGATGCAACGCAAGTGATGAGCCGCTAGCTGGCACTGAACGCACACAGCGCTGGTTTTGCCTCTTATATACAGTGATTTCTATCATGAATCGCGGGAGGGATGGCTGGTTTAAAGAATAAGGAAAAGATGGACATGCATTTCTCTCATGTATGGATGGTGCCACAATCAAGTATGCTCTGGAAGCTCAAAGTCTGCGTATCTTCCTGACGAATCTTCCTGCGAGACGAAGGATAAAAAAAAAACGAAGGATTGCGTAGTTGTCTGTGCGCAACTGGCTCTTTTGGCAGCGGTATGCGAGACACAGGGCTTGTCAGGAGTGACAAGACTCCTGAAATCAGCCATCCTTTCTGTAATTAACGATAGAAACGGCGATAAGTGAAAAAACCAGCGTTTCATGCTTTCAGTTTCAGCGCCGCCTACCGGCTGTCATTCCATTGCAGGCATTCTCAATCTGTGCGTCGCTCACCTTTGTCAGGGGAGCCACGGAGCGGCGGCCCTAACAAAGTTTTTTCGAAGATATTCTTTGCTAAACCGCTCTAGGGAGCTGCGGATAAACCTTAATTAGGGGAAAGGGCTCCCTGGATGGAAAAAAGCTTGAGAACACGCCCCTCCCCACTGCGCTAATGCATTGTTCGACGAAAATTGTTCTTTAATCCCTTGAATTTTTCTCATAAGTTCTGAATCACCCTGTATATATTAGTCCGTCATATTAGGGCCTTCAATCTTCTCGAATTAAAAATAGTTATGAAATTCGATAGGGGAGGCGCCTTTCCAGTGTCAGTGCTCGCGCGTCCGAAACCGTCCGTTGCTCGCAAATCGTATGGAGAGATACGTGCGTTGTTGCACTCGTTGTCGAGCGTTGAATCCGAGTGAAGTTCCAAATCAACGACAAACTTCGAATGTGAAACGCGTCCAACCATCGGCGCCAGCGTCACCATCTCGGTTCGGTCTCGGAAAAGCCGTGGGTCACAAGGACAAGATCGACGTTCTCGGACAAGAGAAAAAAGGTGAGACACCGCCATAGCGCCCCCCAAGGGTGGGCTGACGTAGCTCCAGCCCGGGGGGCAGACAGAGACGATTCTTTCCTTTTTCTTAGCTTTTTGTTTACTGTAAATTCACTATAGAGTGGCTCTGGGGGTCCGCTAAAGATCCTGGTCTAAGGAGCTCTTCTGCTCTGTGCTCAAGTCTATATTCATCTGGGAAACTCAAGTGCGTGTGTACAGTAGAAAGTGGTTTTCATAAAGTTGTCCGTAGACTCCCCCCCCCCAAGGGTCCACAAGTCGTTAGAAAAGGGTCAAAGGATGTGTTTGAGAAAATATTTCCACTCTATTTTCTGCTGTATAATAAACCCTGGGATTAGTAGTGTGAGCAGGATTTTCTTAAAGAAAGAGAGGGGGGGGGGCTCCTTTTTTCCTCACCAGGAAAGGGGGAAGGGGTTTCGTTTTTTACATAAAAAAAACGGGGGGGGGGAGAGTTTAAACCTCTATAAATTGCCTCCACCGCGTATGCCAAATGTCTGGGATCGTTGGCCCACTCGGTGTTTGACCAAAAGGTTTAACATCGCCTCAACTCATGGGCCTACCTAGATACGACCTCGTGAAAATGACATCTGATTACAATTTCGGAGAGTAAGTCTGTAAACTGGTGAGCAGATACTTCTAGCCAGATGGGGGGGGGGGGGTTTCCGGAAAAACCCGTGTCCTGGGAGGGGGTTGTTATAATGCTGTTGAAACGCCCTTAGGTTAACGGAAAGCTGTTAATCGGAAAACACCGTAGGCACATTTTACTGTAAGTTCACCGACAACAATTTCACCGATAGGAAAATTCAACAACAAACAAAATCACCGCTTGGAAAAATCACCATCAAACAATTCACCGGCCAACAATTCGTCACCAGTGAGTGAGTGATCGAGTGTTTGAGCAAGGGAGAGTATGCGTGAGCGAGTGACCAAATGAGTTTGTGAATGAGCTACCGAATAAGCTATGAGTGACCGCATGAGTGAGTAAGTAACCGTATGAGAGAGCAAGCGAGTGAGTAACCGTATGAGAGAGCAAGCGAGTGAGTAACCGTATGAGTTAGCGAGTGAGTAACCGTATGAGTTAGCGAGTGAGTAACCGTATGAGTACTCACCTCATATTCATTCGCTCATTTGCTCAACTGCATATTCATTCGCTCATTTGCTCAACTGCATATTCATTCGCTCATCTGCATATTCATTCGCTCATTTGCTCAACTGCATATTCATTCGCTCATCTGCATATTCATTCGCTCATTTGCTCAACTGCATATTCATTCGCTCATTTGCTCAACTGCATATTCATTCGCTCATTTGCTCAACTGCATATTCATTCGCTCATTTGCTCAACTGCATATTCATTCGCTCATTTTCTCTCCCGCTCACCCACTTGCTTTTTTATTCATCCTTTCACTCGCTCAGTCACTAACTCTCTCACTCACCAACTCGTTCATTCACATACTTACTCACTCACGTGTTCTCTCACCAACTCGCTCATTCACTCACACATTCGCTTACCTATTAACTCCTTGATCAATCAGTCACTTGCTTGCTTACTCACGCCCCTGCTCATTCACTCAATCAGTATGTCATTTGTTAATGAACTGCTTGTCGGTGAATTGTTGGTGACGAATTTCCGGCAGGAGTACGCATAGATAACTGTACGTGAGCGCGAACTGTTGTTTTCTCCACATCACTGCAAAAATGATCTAAGGGTTTGGTGTTTCTTCCTACTTTTCAGCGAAAGAGCAGCTAAAAAAGAAGAAGAAGAAGAACTACTTCTATTGCGGAGTCGTTTCGGGCTATGCAGGCCGCATACCAGAATGCTTCAATATAGTCGGGAAAAGCACAACGGTGGGCAGCCGCAAAAACTACTTAGAACACTGGAAGCGTCTCGACATACTTCCTTGGGGAAGGCAGTTCCGTTTATCGTGAACACCACCGTGACGCGCATGCGCATACATCGCCATGAAGGGAAATTTAATTCGAGCAGATGCATATTTACCTCTACACAAAATGAAAATTAATTACCGAGATAATAAAAGTTAGACTTCAATGTTGTGGATTTTTTTTCTCTCGAGTTTTTTGAACTTGAAGGAGCACGCAGTGCCGTCTTAACGCGTGGTCAATCGGGCAGGGTCCGGGGGGGGGGGTAGGGGGCTAATGAGATCTGATTGTAAATTTCAAGTAGGGAGAGGCATTTTTAGCTGGGTAGAAGGCCTCAGATAAATCACTTTGCCCATGATGCTCATAAGACAGGCTTGGACGCCCGATGACTTCAGAAAAGTGTGTCATTTTCAACCTGTTGCTCGGTGGCATCGTGTTGCTGCCGGAAATACCCAAGAGTGCTTGATGTTGGTGTTTCATTTCGTAGCTACGAGATATGGATCTGCAGACACCCCATTCGAACCGCACCGGCGACAAGGTGGTGGTCGGCTAAAGGTGGTTTTCTGCGGTTTCCAACTTAGGGGAGTGAATGCCAGCCGATCTCCCCGTTAAAAAGTCTCGCCACAGAGATCAACAGGAAAACAAATATTCAATCATTACACTTCACCCATAATTTGAAAAATTTATATATGGCAGCACTAAAATTCACTCACAATGCTAGTTACGCACTGCACTCAGACTGTTCGGTACACGTGTACATTTCCGGCACAAGTCATTTCGGTAGTGAATTGCCAGTAGTGACATCGAAATTGTGCACGGTTTGAAAAACAAAACAACAGAATACATTCCATTCAGGGACTACTATCTTGACCGTACATGCAAACCTCATAAACATTTCTCTTGTGGGGCGCGGTAGCCCAGGGCAATAAGAGACTCGCCTAAAGTTCCAAAGGTTGTTTAGAGGCGTCGCGAGCTCGATACCCGGTTTGTCGTCGTCGGAAAACTTTCCTGACACAGAAGTACAACAGAAACGGTGGCATAACCGCAGAAAAAATTGCTACCACAGGGAGTCACCAATCTCTCGATGAGTATAAAAAACAAGCCTGCCATTCTGAATCGGCAATAAATTGTAGGTCTCGGTCTAATTAGCCTTCGTGTGCAGAAAATGACCGTGGTGAGACAAAAATGATCAATAAACTTTCCTCCGTTATTCGAATATCTCGGTAAAAATTCACCCAAATTTTTTTTTTTTTGTGGTAACAACATTCTGATTAGGTTTTCGAGCACAAGATGTCCATATAAAAATTGCTATTTTAATAACTATGCAAATTCCTTTCAAGATGAATGACATATCTGGTGGCAACACTTTATTTGGATACTTTTTCTAATTGGAAGTACGCTTCTAGGATCAACGCGCGGATCATCATTAAAATACCCTGTTACTTATGCAACCTGTGCATATCACAGCGATCTTGTGTAAATAAAATTTGATTTTCAAGGAAACAAACAAAACACACATATATATTGTGTTGTTGTTATTTTTCTTGAGAATCTCTGCGGTACAAGTATGAATGATTTCAGTCACAAGCGATAGACAGAATTACCTGTTCTTGGGATTCTTCTTCGAGCACCAGCTTGGCCTCGAGACTCTGGCGAGTTTCCAAGAAAGCTCTCCTCTGTCCTCTCTCCGAGAAGAAGTACGACAAGATTCCCAACATATTGGCACATAAGAAAAGCAATACGTTCGCTCCGAGCTTTTAGTAATGAAAATAATAATAATAATAAAATGCAACGAATCAAAATACGTTCTAAATTGGAAATAATCAAGTTTCATGAAATTAGGTTGGGTATCTACTAACAGACAGCACAAACTCTATTAGCTTTGCACGTAGAAGATCAGCAGTGTGCTATTTACAGGCTGTCTAAAGAGAAAGAAAAATAACTAGCCGGGGATATTAATTATTAAAGAATCTCCGGTGACAGGAATGCGCCATTTGCTGCCGTTTTATTAGAAAACTACAAAATCGAACTTAATTTAAAAATCATTTAGGAATTCCGGCAAGAGATGTGTGTGACACTGTGCAAGCAAAAGATATTTTAAATGTGATAAAACTCCACTTTCGCGGACACTGACTGGTGGGGGACAAAAATAAATAAATAAAAACAAACGCTCATTCTCTTACCACCAAACTTTTTCAATTATCTACTTTCAAACTAAGCTACCCATTTTAAGTGATCTAGAAAGATGTGACGCGCATCACTTAAGTGAAATGAAAAGGTGGTACCGGTTAGTTATCTGGAAATGTGTCGCGGACCACTAAGTTGAAATGCGAACGTGTCGTTGGCCATGAAGTGACCTGAAAATTTGCCACAGCTGCTGAAATGAAAGTGCTAATGCACTGTTGACCACTGACGTGGTCTGGAAATGTGCCACGGACCACTTAATTGAAGTGCAAATGTATCGTTGGACACAAGTAATCTCGAACAGCGCCCCCGGTCACTTGAGTGATATGGTAACGTATCGCGGATCACTTTAGATGAGAAACTACACTGCAGATCACTTAAGTAATCTGTTGGTGTGAAACTCAGTTCATTTATACAAAATTAGGGTTGTAGTCGCCAGCTATATTTGGCCCTCGGGGCCACGTGTTGAGCATGTATTGTCTAGAGCAGTGTTTCTCGACCACCGGGCCCTGGCAAGAGCCAAACCGGGCCGTCAGTGATTCATCATTTCATATATATATCCCTGTTCGTTTTCCATTCGTCGTGTTTATGACCGGGACTTCCACTCCGAAAAAAGAAACCTACCGGGCCGCGGTCCTTCAAAGGTTGAGAACCACTGGTCTAGAGAGCTATTGGACAGAGTTCTTCTATCCTATAAATACCTCCTTATTACGGTTTTAGAAACGAACGTAGATGCATGAGCGTAAGAAAATAGTGAAAAAGAAAATAAGCAACCTGGCTTTCTGTGAAATCGATGTTCCTCGGCAGGACTCCGACGAGAAGAAGATGAACGAAAGCGATGAGCATACTCAGCGACAGGCATAAGCTCAGCCTCAGCGGGAACAGCAGGTAGACCGTGTACGTGTATAGCAGAGCCCAGGCAACCGAGTCGCTGGGCATCCTGGGCACGCTGTATAGCCACATATCACAGACGAGGTGGCCTATCTGCACGAACCATGCGGCGTAAGGGACCGCGCTCCAAACCGTAGAAGGAAGTCTGTTAGAGAATTTCGCGACGCTCACGAGCATGACGGTCACGAGCACGACGGACACTATGAGGAATACGATCTGTCCCACCACGCTTCCGATCTTCTGGACCGGCAACTTGGCGAAGTACAATCCGAGCAGGACCAGGTTGACGAGAATCAGCACGGAAAGCAACGTCTTCGTGTGACGCCTCTTCTCGTTCCGGTAGTATTCGTAGTACAACGCTTCGGCGTCGCCGTCTGCGAAGGTGAACTGGAGAAACTGCGGCAGGTACTTCTGCAGTCCGCTCCGGTCGATTTTCAACTCTGTTTCTCCTCTGCTGAGGAAACATCTGCCGTCTTCGAGGTCTTCGCTCTTCTTCTTGTGGTTGCCGCTCACTTTGGTGATCTGCAAAGTTACAAGAAAAGGCTTCAATCAGAGTTTTGCTTTAGAGACAGTTATACCTCGATATAACTTATATTCTACGGACCAAGAAAAAACGATCGTTTTAGAGGGATTATATCGTTTTATCGAAAGGCAGCATTACCATCACGTGCTAACAAATTAATTATACTGGTGGCATCTTTACTAAATCAGCACACACACACACACACAAACACGTTATTAGTATCATCAAACAATGCGCTTTTTGAGTACGGGAGACGGGGCGCGTGATTACAATCCTTACATTCTTAGTAATACAAGAGACATTAGTGCGTAGTGATTGATCTTGCTCTTACTACAAGCAAGAAAGATAACAAGACGTCACGTCACAAGGGGCGGAGATTTTTGGGGAAACTGAATTTTGCTAATTTACTCGCTAGGTGCTTTTTAGTTGAAATACGAAAGTGTCATCCTTCTCTTCCACAATCTTGTTCACAAAAGATGCTAACAACCATTCTCCATCGAAAACATTGGTTTGGCCCTTTAACAACGAAACAAATAAGAATCGGAAAAACCACCTGCTACCACGTGGGAAAATAAACCGATAGACAGGGAAAAGAAAGAAAACACAAAAAAAAAAGCCACTCAATTTCACCAAATTTTCTGAAGTAATTCACTGTGAGTGACGTAATGGTTCATCACTCATTGCGACTAAGGCGAATGTGTGTGTGTGGAAAAAATGGGCAAAAAATTTTGCAATGGGTACATCGGAATTTCGTCACACAAAAAACAATAAAATAATAATAAATAAAAATAGATTGGTATATACTTAGTGTGACGAAATTCCGATGTACCCATTGCAAAAGTAGGGGAACTAGTGCCTCATTTTTAGACTTAAAGCCAAGGTACTATCAGAAACGTTTTCACAATTTCGGATATTCTCTGTGGTGTATCCCTTCAAAGAAGAACCAAGCGATAGCTTCGTTTTTTTCAAATAAACAATTCCGTCCATCTATTTTTCAATTTGAAAAATTCACCTTGGAGTTAGTCTATTTCCGCTGAATGATGCTTGTATATAGTGTACAACTAAATTTTGTTGTTTCGATTTTATTCCATCTGTATTATAATTTATCATACTATATATTATAGGATATACCGCTGTGGTGGTCGAGTGGTTATAGTGACGGACTCGCGATGCGAGGATCCGGGTTCGAACCCCACAGTGGTGGTCGGCTGAAGTTGGTTTTCTGTGGTTCCCAACTTCAAGGCGCAAATGCGAGCCGATCTCCCCGTTAAAAAGTCTCGCCACAGAGAGCAACAGTCCTACAACGAAAAATCATTCAATCATAACACTTCACTCATAGTTTGAAAAACTGGTGGCAGATGGCAGCACTACACATAACAAGCATTACAGAGAAAACAAAAAATCTTCACGTCAGGTTTCACTACACGTACGCGCACATTCCCGCATGTACCGATTCGTTGGGGGTTCCGCGGGGGGTTGTGGGCGGGGTGCATGTGTGGTGTAGCAGTAGTAGGTAGGGCTCGTAGGTAGGGTAAAAAAGGGCTCGGGGATCCATGATGTTCTTAAGTCAGCCACCTCGTTGGGCAATTTGCCTGTTGTGGTGTTGTATTTGTATTGTACTAATGGCTATAATTGCGACCAACCACGATATGCTAAATTCCTTATAATGTATCTAGTAATGTAAGGTTTGTTAATACGTGACCGGAGCCAGTTGGCATAAGGGGCAGGTTGCAAGGGGCAGAAAAATTTGCGAATTTTTAAAAATCTAGGAAGGTAATATTTTGTGTTGTTCAAATAAGTAAGTATCTGGCAAATAAACATTAATCGATTAAGAAAAACTCGAGTAATCAATTTTCAAGACTGAACTCGTTGGAAAATAACTAATATTTGGTTTTTTTTTTCTGCTTCAAAGGGAGGAAGAAACTAGCTTGGCCATGGCTTACTCCATTTAACGAGTCACTGCGCTTACCATATTATATTTTTGCCCTCCCAAGAGTGACTCATTTAACGAGATTTGACTGTACATGCGAGAAACAGCGTTGAGGTAGGCCCTGGTGCCTATCAAATGAATATGCACAAAACATATAGTACGGAAATTTTAGAAATTTTATGAGCCATGATATATTGGATAATCTTTGCCGCATGATTGCAGCACAAATTTAGGTGCACCGAATATGGACATACTACTACTGCTTCAACGTAATTACCCTTCAAAAACATTTCTTTGGAGAATTTCTAACGAATATTGGTACATGCAAGAACGTGTTATGTGTGTGATCCTGATGTCAGAGTTATGTTTTTGTGTTATACTTGTGCTGCCATCTGTCTTTCATATCTTGAAGTGAAAATGGCAAATGCCTGAACTTCTGTGTTATGTAAGTACCGCGTTCAAGGTCTACCTGCGCCCTGCGCAGAGACTATCAAATAGGGGACCGTTTCACATTCGTGTCTCGAATATGATTGCAGTTTGAAGTGGAAACTGACGGGCAATAAGATATTTTGCGGCAGGCAATCAATGCGTGTGTTTTTTTTCAATTTTTCGTAGATGGCCGAAGGAGGGTAGCGATAATATGCTCTAGTATTATATACGAGAAAAAAAAAAGCGTTGCAGTTAGACCGCTACTGCCACCTGTCGGATAAAATCAACAAAAAGTAATAAATGGGGAATAAGATATTTTTATACATTTTTTTTTTATTTCTCTTGTGTGTGTTCATCGTGATTACAAAGACAAAATCGTTGCCATCTTTCGAGTAAAATTAGAGTTATTTGTTATAAGTCCTTGAGGAAAATGGGTTATTCGTTCTAAACCAGCGTGCAGCATGAAAACAAATTTATGGTATGATACCATATATTGCTAATTTTTGTATTGTACACAGTTTTAATTCTTGTTTGGGACCACTGCTCTTTGCGCTATACATCAATGACTTCTCAGCGCGGAATGCTTGGTCTATTTGCTGACGATGCCATCCTGGTGACCAATCACAAAAAAGGGAAAAAATGTATTGAAAATTTACAAGAATCAACTGAAGACGTTGAGGACTGGTGCCAAGACAACGATATAAAGTTGAATCATCAAAAATGTCAATATATTCTCTTCACAAGACGGTACAAGTTTCCAAGAACTCCCATATACATCGGCAATACGGTGTTGATAAGAAAACTCCAAGTCAAATATCTAGGTTGTATACTAGATAAGTCGCTCTCATTTTCTCCTCAGGTGATGTACGTAAGAAATAAGGCCTCACAAGCAGTTGGGATGCTATCCAGAATCACATTCCCACAGGCCAGGCTAACGTTGAGGAATAAAGTAATTCTTTTTAAAACTATTATTCGTCCTATTCTGACATATGCTGCCCCAGTGTGGGCTCATGCCAGTCTTGCAAATATGAAACGTTTACAGACACAGCACAACATCATTCTTCGTCAGTTTACCAGAGCCCCCTGGTATGTGAGAGGAAAAAACATCCGTAAAGATCTTGACTTACCACTAATCTTGGACTATATCAAGGAGCTTGCCAATGCTCATTTTGACAGGCTACGATCTTCTGAACACCCGCATCTTAGAGAAATTGTCTGTTATGACCCTAGAATACCCACAGTACACTCTAGGCCAATGGACTTGCTGAGCGTGGATTGGGTGACGAATTGATGCAATTTTCAGAACATTTTCATGATTTTGATGATTTTTTTTTCAAAACAATTTATCAATTTAATATCAGTTTTGTTTGATATTGCGGATGCTGTGATCGCAACTCAGAGGCATTTATATGTGTGTGTTTTTTTTTTTTTTCGCAATTTATAATTTTTCTCATTTATTCATAATTTGCGCTTGCATTGGGTTCGTGTCGTGTTGAAACTGATGTTATTACAATACAGAGATGGTATGTGTCATGTCTTCATTATAACTTTTTCTTTGACGTTCTTGATTATGGTTATATGACTGATGACGTTTCAACAGTACCTCAAATGTCTCTGGTTAGTGTCTCTCGATTATGTAAATATTTATAATGTTGGGGTTTTTGGGTAGCATATCATCAGCTACTTCCATTAAGACATTTCCCCCTTGTTCTTCGATTGTGTTGTGTTTTATCTCGATGAGCATTCATTTCGCGAAGATTTGTAAACAATACTCTCCTGGCTCATTCATTCTCTACACACACACATACACTACATACCTTACACACATGCACAAACTTGTCTTTTTCCTTCTCATACCACCCCTGGTGATCTGTAAGTCGCCAGACAGCCTGCAAAGGCTGGGCAGCGACGGAAACGTTCAATTCTGGTCTGGTCTGGTACACAGTTTTAAATTTCACGTGTTATGATGCTGGTTACTGCGTTTTTACTGTTTATTTAAATACAAATTTTCTTTCCGGTAATATTACACTTGTGATTTTTGAATGATTGTAATGTGTTGGCTCTCGGGCGGCTTTGGATAAGCATCCTCGGTATGCAGTGAAAATACATATGTATCTATGAGCAGAGAAGGTTTCCAGGAAATTCAGTACGTGGACTTTACAGGTGAATATTGGAAATATATGAGGGAGACAGTAAATTTTAAACCTTACCGAATACTCGGATTAGTTTCAAATTTCCTGACAGATGGCACAAAAGAACTACACGTCGATACTTTCAATCTATACATAATTTGCAGCAAGGGCGTGTCGCAGTCGGACAATTTAATTCGGTGGGGGAGTTGTGAGTGGCAATCTCTAAATTTAACCGGCCACACATCAATTACAAATGCAATGTTCTATTTCCGTGATAGTTAGTGGATTTCGGAGGTTGAATACGGTCTCCACAGGAAGTAATCAAAGGGATTCACATCCGGTGTATCTGCACAAACATGGAAACGCAAAACTTTTCTATACCTTGGGAGTCATATTTTTCCAGGATTACCATTTCCGTGCCTCATAGAAACTGAATAACTTCGATGGCTGAACGGAAGTAGAATCATTTCCTTGCGAGACAAATTGAAATTAAAAAAAAACACTGATGAAATCAACTTGATCGAAAATTGCATGTTGAGCCGATAAGGATCTCGAATTGGCTAGACTGTCCTCCAAGAGCCAAGTTTAGGCTCTCACGCAGGAGCGGGACATCACCTGTGGTGTTATCTACTGACGAAATGTGCACTATTATACGAACGTAAGTTTCGTATAATAGTACACATTCTCATATATCATACGCATGGATATCAAAATCATTATGTATCAAAATTCACTGGATTCTTAACAAAAATGCAAATTATTTATCTCTAGGGGCCATTCAAGTATTACGTAAGCAGATTTTCAGCTATTTTTGACCCCCCCCCTCCTTGTCAGCAAAAGTCAACAAAACACTGACCCCCTCCCCTCTCCCCGTCAGAAAAATTTAGTCAGCAGCTTAGAATATTTCGTATCTTCGAAAAGGGGTGGTTGATGAAGTAAGCGACCTTCAAACCCCCCTTCCCCCCTTGTCATCAAAAGTCAGCAAATCCGAAACCCCCCCCCCTCGATTCTGACGTAATACTTGAATGACCCCCTATCGCTAAATATTGTTTTCGTTATTCATTCTCAAAGTTATATAGTAACGAACTATTTTCTCCATATACTGATATTGCGGACTCTGCTCTGATAAACTTTTAAAGTACCCTATCGTTCAAGTCGGGGTCCTGTTTCGTATATATGCAAAATTTTTCGACTATTGGTCTAAAATTGTAGATTTGTATAGAGAACATGCACACACAGACAGAAAACCAATTTTATGTATATAGATGTTTCGGACACCATATGTGGTAACTCATTAATAGATAAATCCACGCAGGACGAAAGAAGGGCCAAATTCAAACAATTATCAACAGAGATTTAGAGGATCTCGAAGTGTTAATGATGTGCCTTCAAAACAAGAAAAATAGACATACTAAAACTGCAAAAAAAAGTCGTTGTCATTCTTACCTCGATGTCTCCGTCTGTTTCCTTGAGAGGTGTCAATTCTCTCGGATCTTCACGATTCATCTTCGAGTTGCTGCTCTTCATGATGGCGATCAATTTGGTGACAGCAAGCGATTGACTGCTTTTCGCTGTACTTTTATACAACCGCCAGATGACAGATCTAAAGAGAAGAAAATGGAAAGAAATAACTTTATGATCTATCTGATTTCTTACGTCTGGGTAGTTGCATCATCATTAATCAGATCTCCAAAATCGAAAATTAACTCCAATTGAATACGAGTTTAGCACAGCGACTAAATATCGTTCTTAACCTCACTTTGTGCATTGTCCCAATCTTACCGTTCAAAAATGTCATTTTAAAAGATCAGCCCCGATGATCGGGATTTCTTTAGCATAAATGACATTTAGCGTGAATTTCTTTAACGTGAAGATAGAATTCACGAAAAAATTATATGATTAAATATTAAACATTCTCCCTTCTTAAATATTCCGACGCAACTCAATTTTCTAGGTAGTTTTCTAGGTAGTTAACTTTCTAGTAACAGTTGCGGAATCTTGATATATGTAAATAAAGCATCAACGAGTGTCTTGTTGTTCTAGTGAGTTCCGTGACCGATGGAAGCCGTCGCCTTCGTCTGATCAAAGGCAAATTAACCAGTTCATGCACAAGGTTTTGGAAACAAATTTGGACTATCTCTATTTGACGATTTGGCGATAAATCTGGTAACCTTGTCGTAACCTTACCGTACGTTAGAAAAAGGAAGAAGTGGGAAAGATTAAATAAAAGAGGAAGAAAGAAAATAAGAGGGAAAAAAATCGTAAAAGACAGTGTTTCCTAATTAGAGGTGCCGGGACCCCCCCAGGGGTCCACGTTTCGATTTCAGAACTATATATAAAAAAATAATGCCAAATTGAAGAAAAATAACATAAATTACTTTAAAAAAGGTTTAATTAAATTTACGCGCAAAAAGCACCGCTACATTGTTGGTAGACTGCAGTACTGATACTGTTATGATTTGACAAAAATTTTACTTGTGGTGACATCTGTTGATAGGGGTATGACGCGTTGTTTTACGTTTTTTGCAGTTCATTAGATGGCATTGCTCTCGCATCACATTTACTGGTGCTGGATCGAATGCCCTTCATTGCCGGAGAACATTCTCGATGATAAATAGTTTTTGTTTCTGCTGCTATGTGGGGGGGGGGGGTCCATGATAGGCACCAAGATTTGTGAGGGGTTTCTGACTAAAACCATTTGGGAACCACTGGAATATTAGATAAGTAGATAAGAAATTATTTTTTAATTTAGAATCTACTTTCATTCTCACTCTACGAGTTCTCTTTCGCCCTTATATGTAGAAAGATATACGTGAGGAAAAAATGACTAAGAGGAGTATAGAAAAAACTTAGGGGAGGGGAACAACTTCGGTTCATAGGGTTACTACACAATAAAGCGATGGTTGAGAAGAGAGGAAACAAAATACACAGAGAACTGGATTGAAGGTCGTAAAGGAGTTAAACTGCTTTCCGTTCGATTTCTGGTCAATTCCGAAAGAGCCGACTTGTAATCGAGTGATTTCGTAATCAGTTGGGAAAAATCATTCTTGGAGATCTTATAAGAAGATAGTTTTGGTCAGAAGAACCAACATCTGATGGCAATAAACAGGTCTGCAAAATAAACAATGAATTCTATTATATTTAAATTACGTGCGTTTCTGCAGAAAATTCACCGAAAACAATTGCGAAAAAGAAAGATCTTTTCGAGAACAATTCCTCGACAAAAAAAGTTCACCGATGATAATTAATCGACTGAAAGTCCACCGAGAACCATTCATTGACAGAAAAATTCACCAATAACAGCTCGCAGACGAAAGAATTCTCTGGAAGCAAATTTGTCGACGGAAAAATCCATTGGAAGCACCCGTGACCTACGGAAATTTCTATGACCACAATTCACCGTGGGGAAATTTCCTGAAAATAATTCATATTAATAAACATTTCACCGAGATCGGTTCGCATTCGCGCCTGGAAATTGGGGAAACAACATTAATCGACTGAAAATTTCCCGACTTTTCCTCGATGTAAAAACTCATCGACAAAATTTTGCTTCATGTACGGAAAATTTCTCCGGTGGCAATTGACGTACGAGAAATATATGCAGCTGCAATTCACGTACGGAAATTTTACGACGCCCATTCACAGACGGAAAATTTATTTTGCGATAGTGCACGTTCGGAAATGTCTCCGGTGTCACCTCACGTTCAGAAATTTTACCGACGGTCATCCAGGTATGGAAATTTTCCCCGTTGGCAACTCACGGACTAAAAATTTCATTGGTGACATTCCACGTACGGAGGTTTTTCTGGTGCAAATTCGCGTACGGTAATATTCCGATGACCATTGATGTAAAGAAAATGTCCCCAAAGGGATTCGCGTAATTTCTCCTAAAAATTTTTTTTCTCTCAAAAACTTCTCCCACGTTATTCAAATAAGGAAAATTTCTCCGGTGACAATTCCCGTACGGAAATTTTTCCATCGACAACCGCGTGCATTTAAAAAAAAAGCGATGTTTCAGCAGAAATGCCAGATAATATATAACACGATCAGATAATATATTTTTAATTCATTGTGATTTATATACCAAAAGAAAAGTCAAAAAATTGCCCTAAGAAAAATGAACGTGATAAATTAGAACGCTAAGAACAACACGCGAATTTTGCAGATGCAGTTACAGAACAAAAAGCTGCGGCCAAACAGATTATTCATTATTATTAACAGATTTATTCATTTTTTAAGCTTCTGAAGAGCGTATGTTCATCTCTGATTGCTGGTCAATGAGTAAAAATCGAACTCAAATGTATTTTCGGCTCGAACCATCTCTATGACAACGCAATCGATATCAGTTTCGGTCACTGATAGCTCTACCCCGTTTTCTTGCTGTGGCGACATTACCCCCCCCCCCCACTTTTTTTTTTCATTTAACGAAAGTACCATAGACTAGGTTGGCTAATTAACGAGTTTGACACATACGTTGCCGAGGTAAAATACGAAATAATTTTTTCTAGATATGTCTAGACATTCTATACTTATCACCGGTTGGTCATAAAATAACTTTGCCGATATACGAGCCTCCTAGCAGTCGCGAAAATCAACGAATTAGGATGAAATTCGAGATGTAGGTGGTGCGCATATATCAGTGTATGCGCTCGAGGATGTGAAAAAAAAAAAAAAAGAAATACACGAAAACCCCAAGCTCTTGCGGTTATGGCCACAACGAGAAGATTTAGAAAATTTCGAATGGCAGCACCCACTTTGGTGCATTGCAAAATGATCAGCGTATCAAAAGATGAGGGCGCAGACAAAGAAAGAAGATCTTGCCATGGGGTCGGTACGCTAGACGCTCGGTCAGGGAACGTACGCAGATTTGAAGACATTCTCCGACTGAGCGTCTAGAGCACCAATCCATTTGGTGACGGTCCTACGCCCTCAATTAAAGGGCTACAAGTACTTTTCGAACGTCATACATGTTTTTTATTTTGGACGCTGATAATTTTGCAACGCATAAAAGTGGATGTAGCCGTCCGAAATTTTGGAAATATTTTCGTTGTCCGTACTTGCAAGAGCTGGTTTCGTTTTTTTTTTGTTTTTTTTTTTGTTCTCACATCCTCGAGCCCGTACTCTAAAACAACTATACCTCGAATTTCATCCAAATTCCTTGATTTTTGCTGCCGCTTGGCTCGTATACCGGCAAAGTTATTTTATGACCACCCTGTATATACAATGTATGTACCCTGTATGTATTTTATGACCACCCGTGTATTTCACGGAAATTGTATTCATGACCCCATCGCCTCTTAAATATTCATGAGTAAAAATCCGATTCCGGCTATTGTTTAGAAAATGCTGTGATCCCACTTTCGAGCTCCAGAGATGAAGTCGTATCTCATTCACACACAGGGCGCCAACTAAGGGAAGGTAGTAGGGCCTGGTACCCCGGGCGATAGACCAGGAAAGGTGCTGAGTTTACTCTTTTTCCATTTAAAATTACGGAGGCGCCAAAATGTACACACGCACATAGCGACAGAGTAAATTTTTCGTTTCTAACTGTGGCCCTGATCTCATTTACAGTAAATCGTAATATTCTGACGTCTTCACAGCAATAACGGGTCTACAATAGCTCTCGTGTGGATTCTACTACACATTAAGATTGGTGAGGGTGGAAGCTATTTTTGAAACGTGTCCGGAGAGCTTTGTGGGTCCGCCAGACAATATTTCAGAGCAAGGCAGAAATTATGACGTAATTTTAAAGATAAAACAAGAGATTGATATTGACGGACATGAGAGACACACCCCGCCTGAAATCTTGTAGAGCAGGGGTTCTCAACCCCGAATTCGCGAATGAAACTTTGGTCGCAGGGGGGCTCCTGAGATGAGCCGTACGAATCTACTTACAATCCGGTTATAAATCCATTTGTTGCATCATTGGCTCAAGGGCTGTGACTGATTTCCGGGGCAGTTTAGCGATTTCGGCGGCCTGTCCTGAGACCCAGACATTTTTGTATCCCTACTGAGACATTATTTTAAATACCGTACATTATTTTTAGGGAGGTTTCGGCATTCATAATCCGATAGCGTTATTACAGAATGCACAGGAATGCTGAAAAATGTGAGCACATTGAACTAATTAATATATCAGCCCCCTTTGTGTGAAATATGACGGACTGAATACAGGGGCGTACGCATGATTGACCTTTGGAGGGGGTCACAAAAGGCTTAGGGGGAAGGGGCCACAAAAATTTTCTAACCGACAAATTTTGAGTTACCACAGTGCAAAAAGCATTTAAATTAACAAAAATTGGTTAATATAGCATAAAAACGGTATTTTCTGTCATAATTTTAATTTTTTTTTTTTACCGAAATATCTGTTTTTTTCTTAATTTTCGGTCGGTTGAGCACGCCTCTGGCTGAATATAACTGGCTGTTTATTGTGTGTTTATCTAGTTCGGGGTGGCCAATTTCTCTTTGTTCGAGGACCAACATGATGATCAACGGCAGAGTCGCGGGACGCACCAGGCTATTACTGCCGCGCCCGAAGAAAACTTGTATATTTGTATACCCCATAAGTAACGTGGTGAAATACGAGAAACATATCCGTTTAAGGATTTCTCCTTTTCTTCATAAACCTTCCACTTATCTGGTTGTCTTCTCAGCTAGATGCAATGGATCAAAAATTGCTGTTTCTTCCGTAAATTATTCCATTCAATACATTCATAGTTTGAATTTTACACACAAAATCAGATATGTGATACATGTATTCTTTTTACGAGAGCAGGAGCGTAGAAAGTGTTTCGAACCTGTGAGCTCGCCTTGAGCTTTATGAAGTAAATTTTGATTTCTGAATCAATTCTGGGAGTTGCTCGGATCCGTGCCACGATTTACCGTGGGTGCTCGAGCACCCACAGAACCCCGGTTCCGACGCAACAGTACGTGAGCATATTTATTGTTTTCGGAAATCATAGTGCTTCTGTGGGAAAGTTCTTTAATCAACGGCACAAAATATGAACCCACTATCAAATATAGCACATTTCTCGCCCACAGTCTGCGTAGCTCAGTCTGTTGAAATTTCAGGGTGCAATTGTGAGCTGGCGTACACTCCGTCGTCACCGAGAGCAGAACACCGAATGAAGAGCTTATTTTCAAAAGTGAACATATGCACTTTTTTTTGCGAAATGTACATTTTAATAGTTTATGAATCTTTGTGATAAATTCTGTCAGATTATGCAACCAGGGTTATTCAAACAGTAATATTTTTGGTAGAAATTACAATTAAAGTTAGTCCGTTATGGACTTCTCCATAACGGACATTCATGGGACCGAAAGTTTTTTCCGCTAACGAGGAGTGTGAGATAATGGTTAGTAAGATACATTGAGTCCCAAGATGCAATTCAAAATTGGGTCCGTCAGTGGAGATGTCCGCTAACGGGAGTGTCAGTTATGAGAGGTTCCACTGTAGAATGATCATGTTTCGTATGTTAGTGACGAGAGAGCAGTAGGGGTACCTTCCTGGGCTAGTTAAAACCTTCTGGAATCAACAGGTGACGCAGAAATTTCCAATTTTTCAGATTTGACCAGCTCAAATTTTAATCAAAAGGTAACATTTCCACTAATTTTCTTCCAAAACGGAACATTTCCAAAATTCAAATGTGGATAACTCTCTTGAATATAGATCAACATGTTGCCTGATGGGATATTTTCTACTTTTTGTAAAGCAAACGTAGTTTGGAACCTTACGTTTAGGAATACCTTTTTTTGCTTCTACTGGGGACCGCACGAAATCCCCTGCGTAGGCCAGCTGTTGGCCACCCCTGATCTAGATGTACTCATATTATCATAATTGGATGCATATTTCGAATGAATAGAGTTAGTATAAATTTCTTGGTATTTCCTTTATACGGTATTTGTACATTCGAAAAAATTTCACTCTTTTACTAGTAAAAGAAAAATTAGAATCTTCATTACACTGTTGTTTCACAAAATTCGAAATTGCGTCTTGTCTGTTGCCCAAACAATGAGATTCAACAATTCCGTTCCTCCCAATATAAGCAGCCGACCCTAAACAGATGGCACATAACTGCGAATCACTGCTATCAAAACTTGTGATTTTCTGTTCTATATTTCAGGTGTTCCTGAGTGAATTATCATTTGAAGCGTAGTCTTTTCTTGATTGGTGAGTTGGAGATTTGATCGAGAAAGGAAGAGGAGAGATGGAATCAACGCGGAAGATGGACAGTTTGGAGGTTCCCGTCGTCGTGGAGGTAAAGATTTCAAGTCAATTACCGTTTTTTACTAAATTGAATGTTGCTTTGTATTAATACTTCGAGTTGATTACTTATTACAGAAGTAGTATAAGAAAGTAGTTTCAATATGAAAGCGTTTATCCTGTTTTGAGGTCCGTCTTTGACTGGGATTTTGAAATTAATTTATCTAATTACATAAATATGATGTCTAACGTCATCATCGCCTGATTATAATGTTTAATTAACAAAAAATATATTGACGTGTGAAAGCCATTCGAAAGGAGTTTTCCATGTTGTTTTTCGTAAATACAGCGAGTCATGATGTCCCATATAAAGGCTGGACTTGCTAATGCTTTCATGTTTACATAAAGTAAGATCACGAAGTCCAGATTGTGAATCGCGACTGTGTTTTCATCCTCTTACAGGAGGTCGTCGCGTCGACCGTGGACGAGGAGTCATCGTTCATCGCTGACGTCGTCAACGAGCGCGTCGTAAGTACCGATGCATATCCTCAATCGATTACTAATAGCTTCTGCCGTATACTTCACCATTTCCGCTTGATCGCAGTGAAGGATTGGATATCTCTTGTTCTTATCTTTCAGAACTACATGGTCAACCTCGTTGCCGATGTTTCAGCTGTAGTCGAGGACCTGGTGGACAGGACGGTCATCGAAGTGGCAAGTGTCTCGTTTATTTTCCTGTAGCGTTATATCCACTTATCAATCTAGCGTCCCGTGGCACAATTCCAGAGCATTTAAGTGGCCCGTGGTGCTGTTCCATACCATTTAAGTGGCCCGCGACACATTTTCAGATCACTAAAATGAATCGCGGCACATTTACAGATTACTTGAGTGATACGCGACATAGTTCCAAAAGATTTAAGCGGCCTGCGATGCAGTTCTACATCACTTAAGTTAAACGTGGCAGAATTCCAGATCACTCTCAAGCAGCCCACGGCACATTTCCAAATGATTTAAGCGATCCGCGGCACATTAATAGATCACTTGAATGGTCCTTGCCACAGTTCTAGATGATCAGTAAAAGTGGCCCACGGCACATTTGCAGATCCAGTAACACGTTTTAAACCCCTAAAGTGGCCCGCACTTTCCTAAAGGTTGAACACCCATGATTTAATCTTTGATTTCTATTCTAGGAGGTGTCGGAGGTCCTGGCGGAGGTCGTGGATAAAGTCGTGGCCTCCTTCGAGGAGGTGGACGACTTCGTCGAAGAACCAACGGTAAAGGGGGTTTTACTACTGATCTGTTTTATGATTTTTAATTATGTTGGACTTATTCATGGTATGTGAGAAATGCATATCATGTTCTTATAAATTATTTCCCTGACGTCCATTGAGGCTTTTATTTTTTTACTTTCACGGCAATGTACATGTACTTGGATACTTTATTTAGGGGATTTTGGCTCTTGTTTACAGAAAAACACTGAATGTGATACTTAATATTCACTTCATTTATGTATTTTTGCATTTTAGTGTCTTAAAAATGTCATATTAAAAACCAGCTTGGCTCCATTCACACGAGATAATTATTCTCAGATAGTAAACTATTATCGGGAATGTTGTCAGTGCAATATTATCCAATTAACTTACTAATCGACCAGTAAATTACTTCGGTAGAAAAAAAATATAGGCTTTATACTGTACAGGCCGTATAATACAGGCCGACAAAAACAAGGCCGTAGATGAAATCTTTTGGGCCACCACCGAGGGATGGGACAACGTCGTCAAGAAACTAAGAATAAAGTTTTTACTACCGAATTTTTGATGATTTTGAATGTATTGGCTTTACATTCAAAATCATCTATCAAGTATGATATGTGAAAAATGCATTTCTTATGCTTTCGTGATTTCTTTTATTATATGCACTGACTTCTACAAATGCAATTTTTTTTTTTTTTTGTAGTTTTACCGCGTTGTTCACGAACATGGACATCTTCAATCACGAGGCTTTGGTTCTTGTTCATCGTTTAACATTGAAAAGTTTTATAATCAATATTTATTTTTAACGTATTTTTGCTTTTTATATTTAGTGTCTCAATCGCAATTATAGATTAGGGCTATACGTAATTCATTAATTGAAATCGCAATGTAGTTATTACTCGTGTGCTGTATAGGCTCTAAGCATTGATACTTGTCATCTTATCCGTTATGATTCATCATTTTAAAGAAAGATGAAATGTTTGTAACGATTCGGCTTGAGCCCTTTACTCATGAGATAATTATTTGGTTATCTAATTGGAATTGGAAATGATGGTAGTCGAATATTATCAAATTAATATCTTGCCTTTGAAAATATATTTATCCAACTCAAGAAATTAACCGATGGAACTGTAAATTATTTCTCTTGCAAAAAACCATGTAAATGTATGCATCATTGAAGAATAACTTCACAAATTTAACATATATTTTACAATGTCTATTTACAGGTGAAGCCCAAGAAGAAGCTGGGGTTCGAAGATGGCCACCTGGTCATCGTCTACGTAAGTTAAACTTTTATTGATCACTTTACAAGAACTTTCATTTGCAGCAATATATTGTATGAAAACCACATTGATACTTATTTCCATTTTTATCTAATGTAAAACAATTCTTGACGTGATCTCAATTTTTACTTGTAATAAAATACAAATTCCGTTTTTAAAAACCATTTGTTCGTTGTTCTAATATGAGGCATTTTCCTAGTCATTTCAGTATATATTCACTTTGATGAAATGTCAATGCTTGATGTCTTCTACTTACAGGACAAGAAGAGGCCACCGACTGACTACCACGTCAGCGTCTGCATTGGATACCCAAGTGAGTGCATTCACTATATTTATTTCTTTGTAGTGTAAATATTGAATCAGATATAATTTTGTCTGTTCGAAAAGTTTTTTAGAATTTAATTGAAACGACACTGTCTTCTCTAATGTGGTCGGATTATTAGTTTTGGTTTGTACCAGAAGAATCTCTTTAGACATAATTTAAACCAGTGTTTCCCAAAGGGGGGCGGGTTTCACGCATCCGGGAGGAGGGGGGATAGCAGCTAAGGATACAAGATAGAATGTTAAACATTGCTTTAGACGGAATGCTATAGGAACTTTGTTTTTTGCCTTAGAAGAGAGGTGATGAAATAAGTTGAGAGACTGATTAAAATATGCATGTACATAAACATCCATTCACGAGTGAATTTCACAGATTAGATAACAATTATCTAGTGTAGGGATTCTTAACCTTTTTTCAGCAGCGACTCAAAATCAACAACAAGATCAGCTTCGCGACCCGTGGGACTGTTTGTTTTTCGAAATTATTGAAGCCAGTGACAAACCAAGTTCATTTATAATGTATGTGAATTTGTACGACCTATCTCGGAAGCGTCTGCGAGTTAGCCCAAGTTTGCATAATGACCCCCCGATCTAGTGATATATTGTATAGTAAATTATTTCATTTCCGTGACCCCTTCCCCCCATTCCTTCTGTGTGAACACAATACTGCTTCCGATTTCTTTTCCAGGTGGACAACTGTTCATCCTGGATTGAAATGCTGACGGAACAGAATCAAGACAGCCAACCTTTAAACTTTCATTTCTGTGTACAAAACTGAATCTAATCTTTTTTCTTTTTCTTTTCTTCTTATTCTCTTTCCAGATCCCAGGCCTCGGAACTACCGTCGCAGCCGCAACTGCCTTCAGCGCTGCATGATTCGTTTTGTGCAGTGGCTGACCTGCAGGTAAGTATGCCGCTAAGGTAAGTACAGGTAAGTATGCAAAATGTCTTTGAACGTAAATATAACTTAAACTAAATTCAGAAAAAACTTTGCCCCTTTTACAACATCTTAAATTCCCTTGAATTAATCTGAATTCAAACTAAAAAAAAAATTAATACTTTAAATAATCCATTAATTTAATGATTTCAAATTTCCCCTTTCTTTATTATAAAATTCAAATTCATTGATTTTCTGTAAGTCCCAATTAGCAGTAATGAATAAAATAATCGAAGTAAGTCTTGAAGGTAAAATATAATAATATCTGGAATATAGAACTCACTTTAACTCGGTAGAAAATAATTTGACATGCATTAAACTAATTAAATTTACAATTCAATTAATTAATTAAAATAAACTTAAATTCCAACTACATATTTTTTTTTTGTTTTCTAACTAGAAATTAAAAAAAAAATTAATTGGGACTCGAAATTGCAGCCACCTCCACGCGGTTGAGTCCTGGGAAGTTTCCTGTATTGGAAATCTTGCCAAGAGCTGCATTTAATTAATTATCAATTATTTTAACATGTGTACACTATTTGCGTGAATAATTCACTCATGTCTTATGTGCTTTTAATGCTTTCATATCCCAGCCGCCAAGGCTGAAAAATAATGTGTGGAAATTTATTTATTTCACTTCACTTCTTTAGGTGATGGCGAGGTTGAATGGCTTGGCTATTTTTTCCACCATCCTGGTTTCCTGGCCAGGACCTGTGATTTCTTCATGGTCAAATGAGGCATTTGCCCAGTGCCCCAAATATTAGGGCTACAAAGAACATATATCCACTGGCAAATCAAACATTTTCTATCCCAGTCATCGTTGTCCCAAGAGCCTCCAAATTCCTGCTTTTCCCAGGGCCTCTTCATGTTGGGAACTGGCCCGTGCTTCGACGATAATATTTCGAAAGAGTTAGGCGAGAAATAATTTTTTAAGTATAGTAAAAAGTCTCATAACAGTAGAACCCCGTTGATCCCAACTAATTGTGGCCGAGACCCATTCAGATAAGCGAAAAATTCGGATCACCGAGTTCACATTTTAACATTGATTCTGTTTAAATATTAATTGGTGACATGTGTCCCTAAATGTTAAAAAAATGAGGTCAGCCAGAGTGCAAACTCAGTGGGGATCAGGTCAGTGAGCGACCAAAAGAGTGAATTTTAGAGTGTAAAAGCTTATGAGTGACTAAAAGAGTAACATAGAGACAGAGGCATATTTACAGGAACGGGGGCAGAGTGGGCTATAGTCCAGGGCCAGGGTCGTCCTTAGAGCATCAAAATCATACGAACAGAGTGCTATCACTGAGGTCCCCTACCTGGCTACCTACTAGTTTACATACTTACTCTAGAGAATTGTAACCAGATGCAAAAGTAACCGTACCCAGGTGGGACCACGAGTTAAGACGGCACTGTCCAGCACAGTAAATTTCAGGAACAAGTGGCTAAGAAAGTTAGGCTAGAATGGGAGTAAGGCAGCAAAATTTGTGTAGCCCGCTGTAAAACCATTAATCCACCTCTGATTTTAACGAGTTCAAAGATTGGGGTGGGGAGGGACGTTTTTGTGTGGGCGTAATCAGAATAACGTATATACCAAGTTTCAATGCAAAACATCCACTACAACGGGAGCTACACAGGTCAAAGTAGTGTCAGTAAAATTCAACTGATACTACTCAGATAAACTATACTGAAACTATACCGACCTATGTAGCGCCCATTGTGGTGGACGTATTTCATTTGAAACTTCGTATACAGGGTGGATACTATCGACCGAACAATAATCACACAAGATTCCTTGTGGAAAAACTAATATGGGAAAGTGTTTTTTTCCATTTAGAGATCGGACGAATATTAAGGGAGTTATAACATTCTGAAGTTTTATGACGTGTCATTTTTCTAACGGTCAGTAACGTGCCTAACACCCAACGAAAAAAAAATGTTCCCCATGTAGCGGGTTGCCTATAATTGAAAATGAACTGAAATATTCAACCCCGTTAGAAGCCAAGTTTAGTTATTTTCTTTCATGATTGGTACTTTTTCCTCCTCGTGTAGAGTGATGTTAACCTTGCTATTAGGTAACGAATTCGCCCCACTATATTGGCAAATTTATCACCAGATTTGAAAAGCGTTACCGAAACGGGATCTATTGGCAAAACTGTTTTCCCAAAATCAACACCTTTTGCCAAAACGTGGTAATTTTTTTTCCTTCACTGTTAAATTCACTTAAATTTTTTGATTACGCTCCATTGTTATCAGCTTAAAAACGCCAAAGTTATGCATTTGGTGCACGCTCGGAGAATTTGGCAGGATTCTAAAGTGACGTCATCAATATTTAATACATCATAACTCCACAATAATTGGTGAAATCAAAAAACTGAAAACACTTTCCCATATTAGTTTTTCACAAGAAATCACGTGTGTAACTATTGGGCTGTAGATAGCATCCACCCTGTACACGTTATTTGTACCATGGAAAAAAAAGATAACTCTGCAATAAAAAAAACGCCATTTTTCCAACTGGTGGTCAAGACTCGAACTATTTTCAATTGAATCTTTCTACCCCTTCCCCCCATGGCCCATATATCTTATTCACCAAGTGTTTCATCAAAATACCTTCAGAATGGGCGCTACACATGTCTTAGTAGTAGTGTCAGTTTATTTGTAACCACCCTCTACATCTGAACTACTGAATTTTATTCAGTTTTCCAGCACGGGTACGTCATTCTCAGACGTGAGAGGGTATCGATAGGGGAATGCCACAGAAACCAGCCGCCATTCATATAAAGATGTATCGCACAGAAGAAGCATCATCCCGTCCGTTCAGTCTATTTTTATGCGCGGACAACACGAATATCTTTGTATGTAAATAAATATTGCAGCCACATACACTCTCGCTGTAAATCCTTTCGTCCCGCTTTCGGATGCTTCCATACGCGCACAAGACACGGAAAACAAAAAAATAAACAGCGAATAAATAAATCTCTTCACTCAGTTTTCGTCTTGTGGAGGGATTCTCTTGGCGTTTCCTTTTTATTCCGAGACTTGATTAACGGTCGAATACAGAAAGCGAATAAAGAAGCCACGAATAAACAAATGAAAAAAAAAAGGGGGCCGCAAACAAAAGAAGAAAGCGCAATCAATTACTTCCATCCTCCGTGGTTTTAACGCAAGACCACGTATACACACATACACACACAAACACGCTTACTTATATTATTCCTTTTGACCGACTGCATTGTTTCGAGCCACACACACACACAATCGCCCCATTGGTGAGACACTTCGAAAATACGTGAAAAGACATTTTTATCGCGCGCAATTTCCATTTCATAAGAGAGTCTTTCCTTTATTTTATATATTTTCGTGTCGTGACATTCTACTCAAATAACAAGAACAAACGGATTCATAAGACATTATCAACGTTACGGTAGACGACGGCAACAAAACAATCACGCGCGTATTTTAGCTGTATCCCCCGGGCCGCCCTTAACAGACGCGGGGTTCGGTGCGAAAATAATATCATGGCCCGGGACGAAATCCTTGACAATATCGGGGTCCTAAAAATATTTGCCCCCCCCCCCCATTTCTTTATGCATATTCTATGGAGGGTGGAGAATCGTCTTCATACGTTATTACAAAATATACAGGACTGCTGAAAAATATTCATACGAAAAATGAGAACTCACAATTTAATGTAAATTAATGCCAAAATTTCGATTCGATGAAAATTTTTTGAGTGATGAAAATTCAAAACCGAACAAAATTTTTAACTGATGAAATAATTTTAGAATCTACGTAAATTCAGGATCAGTGAGAGAAACAATTTGAGAATTTTAGAAAATTTAGACTTAATACAAGAATAACTTCAGAATTTTAGAAATTTCAAAATTAATAAAATAATTTCAGAATTGGTTAAATTTCAAAATTAATGAGAGAAATAATCTCATAGTTGATGAAAATTCAGAATTAATGAAAGAAATAATTCCATAATGACTGAAATCCACAATAATTGAAAGAAATAATTTAAGAGTTGGTGGGTTATGGGGCGTCCCTCTGTTTGATTCGGGTCTGGGTCCCTCTGACCAACAACTAAAAAGAATTTAGCCCCCCCCCCCAAAGGAGCAAACATATACTTTTTTGACTCCTCTATTATTTTTGGTGAAAAAAAAGGATTAATTTAGCGATTTTTATTTAGCGTATATATTTTCACTTCTATTACGGTGAATGCGAGGCCCAGTGCAACCTGCACCTGTCCCCAAAGGCATAGGGCGGTTTTGTCTGAATCTGCATATTAGACCAATAATTCGCCAATGAACCAATGAAGGTACAAAAAAATTCTCTTCGAAGATTGCGTCAAAATCAGTGGTTTCCAACCTATCAAACTTTGACAAACAAAATTAACTCCTCAAGGAATTTTTAACTTTTTTTGGGGAAGAGTAATCATATAGGTTGACTGAGGTAGAAGTATTTTCTTAGGATGTGCCGAGTCTTTAGACTTTTAAAATCTTTTACATCATAGTTTCCCAACCTTTTTTGTCCCATCACCCCCTTTCTCAGAAATTGTTTTCTCCCAGCGCAATCTAGCCCATAGAATCCTATGTTATGCCCGTAGTTTCTACCGCCTCCCTGGAACATTCCATAGCCCATTAGGGCCCACGTTGAAAATCACTGTTTTACATCATACATTCCCGGAATGCGGGAATGTGTTTCGGAATCTTGCCATTAAATCGTAGTATAGCGATATGGCCGGAGTTAGTATTCGGTGAAGTAGCCTCCAACATTTGACGGTCATGGCTAATGGTGGAGCGGCCACACTACTTGCCCATGGAACATCTACGAGGTAAACATCAAACGAGCACGAATTGCATTGAAACTGCGTAATATGAACTTGAGGCGTCAATGCGTTCGAGCCAGAGATGGCTCGTTCATTTTGACTCAACTTCAAGAGACTTTGCTTTGAGATGCATACGATAAATTCTCTTTGGCACCCCTTTTAGTAGGCCCACCGTGATGACGTAGCCCTCAATGACGCGTTTTACATTCGCTCTTAGTCTTTTTCTGAAGTAAATGCATTGAAATCCGGACATCGGAGGACGTAGAAATTCTAGAGGACGGGACTGTTATTTGTTTTTTCCCCCTCAATAATTTATCCGAACTATCTGTGCTATTCTTCTTCTCATAGCATGACGTTTTAGCGGCTCTCTATCTCTCTCTGTCCGTAGGAATGTAGAAATGCAGTTTCGCGTAAATCGATGGGATTATTCCCGAATCGCCATCAAAACTTCAAAATTCGAAAAAACGTAGATGCGAGAAAAATTTAAAGAAATAGATGGCCAAATAAAAAATAAAAAAACCGTCTTTTATGTGGGAGCTATAAATGATCTTTTACCGCTGATTTTTTTTTTTTTTTTATGTCGGCTTGACCCGAATTTTTCCCATTTCTTGAAGCTCCAATAAATAGACGAGAGTTCGTTTCTCGGAAAGGCGTATAGGCTGGAATTTTCCAGAATGGCCTCTGGCTCTAGATGGACGGCGTTGAAATGGAAGATACCGTATAATGCGTGAATCGGGAGAGTGAAATGATGATATCTCGACGGTAGAAAATAGAATCAATGATTAATGTATCTTCACAACTTGAATGTAGATTAATCACGCCCGAAATAGGCGGGACGTAGTTTAAGCTTGAACATACCAGAGCTAACTCTGAAGCTTTCCATGGCAAGCTTGATAATGTTTTTGTCGCTCTGTGCACGAAGGCTAATTAGACTGTGAGATGAAATTAAACGCTTATTCTGATTAACAATGCTCCTATGTCCTTTGGCATTCAGACACAGACCTGTCAAACTAGAGGCATTCGCTTCAAGAGAGAGATTAGAATAATCTCATTTGAAATTATATCCATATTAAATCAGCAATCGATTAGACTCAGTAACGGGTTTATAGCTCGGCCGCTAAAATGTATTGACACATGCTTCGAAATCTACTGTATAGTATCATAACATCATTCGTAGAAGCACAAATTTTTTCTAATGTCAAAAACACTGTGTGCACACAGGGATGTGCAGTAAGAGTGGTTGTATTGGGCCCAATTATTTGGATGAGGCACACACATACGGTAATAGAAATTGAAAAAATATATTTCATTGAAAATGATCAAGTTGACCGTGTTGGCATCCAAAATACAGGGCCCTAGCCCTGGGGAACGGGACAATATTCTCATCATTTTTTTGCTTTTTCACGCTATAAATGAGCTATAGAAGGGCCCGTTACAAGTCTGGCTGAAGGGCCCGCAAAGGATCCCAGCTTAGGATGGCCATGACTTCAAGTGACTAAATGCATTTTTGTTTATAGTTGCGGGCTAATGCGAATCGAACAAACGGCCGCAAATTATTGAACGCTTTCATTAATTCTGGAGCTTCTCTTTTCTTCAACTCCGAGTTTTCATCGATTCTGGAACGATTCCTTCATTAGAGTCTATAATTTTCATATTAGTTTTGGAATTACATCTTTCATTAGTTTTGGAATTACATCTTTCATTAGTTTTGGAATTACATCTTTCATTAGTTTTGGAATTACATCTTTCATTAGTTTTGGAATTACATCTTTCATTAGTTTTGGAATTACATCTTTCATTAGTTTTGGAATTACATCTTTCATTAGTTTTGGAATTACATCTTTCATTAGTTTTGGAATTACATCTTTCATTAGTTTTGGAATTACATCTTTCATTAGTTTTGGAATTATTTTCCATTAGTTTTGGAATTCTTCTCCATTACTTTTGGAATTCTTTTCCATTACTTTCGAAATATCTTCCATTAGTTTTGAAATATCTTCCATTAGTTTTGAAATATCTTCCATTAGTTTTGAAATATCTTCCATTAGTTTTGAAATATCTTCCATTAGTTTTGGAATTACATCTTTCATTAGTTTAGGAATTACATCTTCCATTAGTTTTGGAATTACATCTTTTTCATTAGTTTTGAAAAATTATATCTTTCATTAGTTTTTAGAACTATCTCTTTCAATAGTATTGGAATAATATCTTTCAATAACTTAAAATTTTCTTCACTTACAAAATATTCAGCAATTCTAAATTTCCATTAATTTTTCCGTTTATTTTCATTTAATTGTGTCTTCATACTTTTCCATTCTGTGTGAACATTTTTCAGCATCTCTGCATATTCTGTAATAATGTATGAATTTTTAGAATTTATTATGTACAACATCGGGGTTAAAGGGTCCCCCACCGAGCATTTTTGTGACCCAAAATTTGTCAAGATATTCCTGGTTTGTAATTATTTTCCCACTGAGATCCACGTCCGTTAAAAGTGTGCCTGCTCAAAAATATCATCATAATCGTGTTAAAGCCATCTTACCAGGTGCGAGAGCAAGATTTTTCTAACCTAAGGCTCAGATTTTTGTAACCTAAAAAAACATGAAAATATGACCTTGTAATTTTCCCATTATTTCATTCCTTCTTTTTCAGTTATTGGTCAAGTTAAGTTAGGAAGTTGATAAAAAAAAAATTAATTTACCTTTTTAATTAAAACTCTCACCTAATTCAAATAAAAACCCACGCCTACCTTATGCACAGCAATTACTCTTTAGTACGTTCTAGAATCTGGAAAAAATTAACAGATTAAACGATATTTAAAAAAAGCCTGTCATAAAGCAGATGTCTATTTTCCGCAATCTAGTTGATGGTTTCTCAAGATGAGCTACTACTACTTAGGGGGCCGTTCAAGTATGACGTAAGCAAATTTTTTGTCACTGTAGTCCTCCCTTGTCAGCATAAGTAAGCAAATCTCTGACCCCCCCCCCTTCTCCCCCCCTCGTCAGCAAAATTTCGTCAGCACTGCCCCCTACCTCCTAACACATATTGGTGGGATCAGAAACGTACGCGGAAAGGGGGCATAAGGGGAGGGTTCGCGTTGAGGGAGGGTTTAATGTAAAAAACATTAAAAAAAATTAAAATATCGAAAGAAAGTACCTTTATATGTAATTATAATCGATTGCTATTTGGAGGGTAAGAACTCAAAATTTCTCTTTAAAAAATTCATTGCGACCCACCCTTTAAGTCATACATGGTAAACCCTTGACCCGCGGACTAAATGTGGCCCTGAAGGTTATCTAAGGTGGCTTGCCCCCCAAACCTAATTTTGTAAAAATGAACTAAGCGGCACATTCACAAATCGCTTAAATGACCAGTGGCACAATAAGAGGCCTCAAAGATCACTTTCACATTTTCAAAGATCACTTAAGTAACCCGCGACACAGTTCTAGAACACTTAAACGATCCGTGGAACATTTAGAGATCCCTTGAGTGACATGTGGCATAATTTTAGAGCGCTTGAGCGGCCCTCCGGTGCGGTTCTGCATCACTCGAGTTACCCGCGGAACATTCCCACATTATTTAAGTGATCCGTGGCATAATTACGGATCACTTGAGTGATGCGTTGCACAGTTCTAGAGCACTTAAGCCTCCCGGAAACATTTCCAGAACACTTGAAGGATCCGTGAAACATTTGGAGATCACTGAAGCGGTTGTGTAAGGGATTTATCATTAGGGAGAATGTTAGTTCAGGTGCCCACAAACTAGCGAAATGTTTTTCTCGCATTTGGCGCACCGAGTAAGATCCATCAAGAATATTTCATATTTTCACAAAGGGTGGTTAAGGGACGTAAGCATCATCCAAACCCCCCTTCCTTTCTTGTCATCAAAAGTCCGCAAATCCGAAACCGCTCTCCCCCCCCCCATCGATTCTGACATAATACTTGAATGACCCCTTCACCGTACATGTACCTAGAACACATTCCTCTACAAAATTTCTAACGAATCGGCACATGCCGGAATGAATGTTCTGGGAGTATGCGTGGCCCTAACGTATTTATGTTGTCGAGTTTCGCTTGTTTTGTGTTCGTGGGGTCTTCCATTTGCTGAAGTAAAAATGGAAATGCTTGAATATTCTCATATTATGTCAGTATCGTGTTGCTGGTCTGCCTGCTCTCTGCGAAGAAACTTTTTCAAATGGGAGGTCGGCTTGTGTGCATTCGCAGCTAGAAGCTGGGCTCAAGATGAACTGAAATTTTACTGCATATTAATTCGGTTTTAAGCTGGGAAATATAGCCATATTTAATGAAATACGATGCAGTGGCTGCATCGGTTTTTTTTCTTAAACCGAGCCCAACTCCAGTTACCGTCATTGGGCAATTTACCACCGTCCCGCCCCCTTCGGAGGGAAGTGAGTTGTGCTGAAAGTGCGCGTACATGTCTAATATAACTAATTGCCTGCGTTCGTATCTAATATTGCGCATGAAGTTAGTGTTGCCATCTGTATTTTAAATTGTGAGTGAATAGTAATGTTTGAAAAGGTGATTGTAAGGAAGCCCGCATTTAGGGGGGGGGGGTCCTAATCTTCCGAGCGCTGGACAAGGAAGAGCGCCAAGTTTGCTTTTTTGTTCATTAAAAATGGGTACATGCCTCGGGTGACAATAATTGTGGGCTCTGTTGCGAGAATTTTTTTAACGGGGCGATCGACTCACATTTGCGCCTGATGCTGGAAAATGACAAAACCAACTTCAGCCAACCACCGCCACGCCAGCGGTGGGATCCGAACCCAAGTTCCCGTAATGCTAATTCCCTCACGATGCCCACGTGACATCACAGCGGCTACCCTCGGTGCTGAAAATATTTTCCCCGAAGTCCTAAAAAAAATTCCGTAACCTTTTACTCTGAACACTCGATATTAGGGTATTAGGGAGCGCCAGAATCACAGGAAGGGACAAAGGGTGAGGGGAACTATCAAACTTCAGGGGAGTGGCAATTTTAGGAATCAAGAAAGGATTTTACTCCAAAACATAATGAAAAAGCATTGTTAAAGAGCTCTGGAGTTGTACAGTGGCGGGCAGCGGAGGCAAAACCAAGTCTGTCCCCCCCCCCCCCCCCGTGAGAAAAATCCATGTGTTTCGGCATAATTGGAAATGCATTGAAAGCGAATATTCTGAGCGTCCGAATGCATAAGATCTATGCATTGGAGTGCCATTCAGAGTTCCCCTTTCAGAAAAACAACAAGAGGATCCTCTGAGTACGAAGAAGTGCTTACTGGGTATTAAAAAAAAAATCCAAAAAAAGGGAAGAAAAGAATTCACTCATTGGAAGGGCAAACAATATCTTCGAAGAAAATGCCTACAGATTAGAATTTTTGGTGAGATAAAATGACCAAAAAACAAAAGAAAATAGATCTATTGCTTGAAAATTCCTAAAATATAACCGATGACTCAAAAATGCTTAAAAAATGACTCGTCATAAAAATCCGAGGCCTAATAATGACATAATATATACCTAACACACACACAAAGAAGCAGCATCATTATATTGGCTTCTACTCAAGAGAGAAATAAAAGGCAACCCAGTTATATATTGCATAAGATTGACGTGAACGCGTTTCTATTTGACGCCAGGCGTTGTACCTGCACTGGGACAACCAGGACAGCCCGAGTTTCAACTCAGGTAAGTTAATCAGATGTAAAAATTTTTTTATATAGGTCTCATATGCGTTTCGGGCTCCTACAACACAAAATACGGCCATGCTAAAGTTGCTGAAAAATAAGTAATCGTACCTAGTATGACGTGTCAGTAGTAAGAAAAAATATTTTGCAACATACATCAGAAATTAAGACACACTTGCAACGGTGATTTTTCTGCTCTCTTTCTTGTTTTGTTATTCACACATGAAAAGCTTTTGCGCTGATTTTAGGGGTCGTAAATCATTCCTCGTATTTATAATGTACCGTAACGAGGAACATGTATTTTAGTTTGTTTTGACTTTTATTTTTTAAGTAGACTTTTTAGACGTGCTTGCCAAAAGAATGAGGGACATTTCTCTCCTCCCCGTTATGTAGCGAAGTTAAGCTGATTTTTCAGTCTAAAATTAAAAGCTGCTAAAGATTGCAAAACACTTTACCATTGATTTAGAGCTAGATTCGAATGTTTTGGTGGCAGCTCTTCCAATTTTACATATTTATTTGTCTACTATAACCTTATTTCCATTCGTGTAAAACATTCCATTTAAAGCTGGGGGTGCGCAACCTCCTGCACGCGAGCCATATGCGGCCCGCAAAGGGGTCCGTGAAAGTGGATATGGTGGGGAAAATATCAATATATACAGAACATGCTAAATACCTAGGCTGACCATATTTCTTTCATAAAAACACGGGATAGCTTCGAAAAAGTTATCTAGGCAACTTTAGTTTCAGCCAGAAAATTCTCAAAGGCACGTATAGTTGCCGGTTGCAGTCAAAAAAATTAATTGTCAGATGCAAGTGCAATTGCCATTTACAGCCAGAATATTTGTCAACTACTTGCCAGTTACAGCCGAAATAATTAGTCAAAGGCAAGTAAAGTTGCCAATTACAGCCAGAAAGTTTGTCGAAGGTAGGTAAAGTTGCGAACAAGCGTTTTATTGCTGAAAAATTACTAATCGTAGAAAATGGTGGGTACTGCAAGCCAAAATGTAATTCACCAGAAAACGTGTACGTTTGATAAATATGAGATGAATACATTTATTTGACTACGATTAATTATGACAATTATAAAGATATGATAATTATAGAGATCATAATAATCATAATATAACTCATAAGTCACGAAAATAATCTTAATTCTTCATTTCAGAAAATTCAACAACGAAAATAAGGAAAAACGGGCCATTATAAGAAAGATGAGATGGCAAAAATCACGGGAATGTCCCGTAAAATACGGGTGATATGGTCACTCTTTATTCATACAATTTTTTTCCTGCAGCTTTATTGATACTGATCCTTCATGAGTTTTGCAATATACAAACTATAATGTGTGTTGGAATTGTTGATATCCGTTTAATCGGGACCGACTGTATTTGTACACAAAATTGTCATTGGATGCCCCATTCATAGTATAACTATAGATTACTGCTGTTGGACAGGAAAGAAAGTATATAAAAGAACACGGAATAGATGTGAGAAATCTAGGAATTATTTCCAGCTAGAATTGCTTCAAAAAAGAGAGTTTATGCAAAAATATAACGTTCGTTACGACCCCCCCACCGTTCCACGGAAAACGAATATAATTTTTGGTGGTTGATAGATCGAACGATGGCAAAAAATTAGCTTCTTGAGTGCATTCTTATTTAGGCGAAATAAAAAAGGTTTAAGGAAAATTCACCGACAACAATTTACCGCCATGCTATTCATCACTAGGAAAATTCACCGCAATGCAATTCACCGCTAGGAAAAGTAGCAGTAAAGTCAACTTAGGATACTCACTAGAACACTCACTCACATACTCACTAGGTCACTCACTCACTCACATACTCACTAGGTCACTCACTCACTCACATACTCACTAGGTCACTCACTCACTCACATACTCACTAGGTCACTCACTCACTCACACACTCACTAGGTCACTCACTCACATACTCACTAGGTCACTCACTCACTCACACACTCACTAGGTCACTCACTCACATACTCACTAGGTCACTCACTCACTCACTCACTCACTCACTCACTAGGTCACTCACTCACTCACTCACTATGTCACTCACTCACTCACTCACTATGTCACTCACTCACTCACTCACTATGTCACTCACTCACTCACTCACTCACTATGTCACTCACTCACATACTCACTAGGTCACTCACTCACTCACTCACTAAGCCACTCCCTCACTCACTCACTCACTAAGCCACTCCCTCACATACTCTCACTAGGTCACTCACTCACATACTCACTAGGTCACTCACTCACTCACATACTCACTAGGTCACTCACTCACTCACATACTCACTAGGTCACTCACTCACTCACATACTCACTAGGTCACTCACTCACTCACATACTCACTAGGTCACTCACTCACTCACATACTCACTAGGTCACTCACTCACTCACATACTCACTAGGTTACTCACTCACTCTTCTCTCACTGACTCAGTAACTCAATCGCTCACTCCCTCGCTAACTGACTCGCATCGAACTGTTGTCGGTGAATTTTCCGGACACGAATAAAAAAGTTATGTAGAACATTAATCGTTTTGTTGCAACAAAAGCAGTTGCAACGAAAATGCATCAGATTGGAAATTATAAAACTTTCATACTTAATCACATGCACGCACTTATGTCTACCGAATTCTCCAATATCAAGGGTCAAAGTCATATACAATTTTTAGCAAACGAAAAACATGGATTTCGAACAGTTCTGTGTGAAACAGACGCTGGGGCAGAGCTGAGTTTTACCTTAATGGTTTTGTTTTTTCAGGCCATTTTTATTGAATAAAAAGTAGCATAGTATGAACAGGAAAATATTGTAGATTTATCGTAGCAGTTGTTATAACGGAACAGTAGCAATTACGCGTTGCAGCTATAATTAGTGTGTCAACTGTACTTTGGCTTAATCTTTTTTCTTATCTAAGGCCAGGTTTACACGATAAAAGTTTTATAAAAGATCTTCCTTTTTCTTACAAAACTTGTATTGTGTAACACCCCGGCCTAAGAAAAAGAGAAATATCTAACGAAGGGGGGAAAAAAAGAAAACTTACCGTTTTCACATCATATAAGATAATTTGATATTCTGATTACTTTTATACTCAAAAACGAAAGCCCAGTAATGGATTTTCCACGATAAAAGTTTTCCGAAAAAAATATTTTGAAGAGTAATTTCACTCCTCTTGAAAATTTTAATGGGTAGTTTGTTGGAAAAAGACAATTTTTTTTTAAAAATAAAAACAAAGAAAAATAAATCTATTTTAAAAAAAAATCATCTATAAAATTCTAAGGAGCATTTTCACCGCAACAAAATTTCGGGGAGTAAAATTGAATTTCGATGCTTGAATCACGCATATAGAGACATATCCACTCACCCCGATTATCTTATACCCCGTACGCAAAATTATACTCTGACTTACACGTTCATTTTGGGCCCCATTTTACATGTAATCATAGATAATTGCTGTTGGAAAGGTCTACGAAAAAAAAAAAATCCCACGGAACGGATTTAACCCCTTTACGATCAGGGACGTAATATTGCGTTCAAATGCCAGTGGAAAAAATTCAATCCAGCTGAGTGTTTCGTCAACCTCTTTTCCTTCCTCATTCTCGAGGTTTTATTGTAACCCTATGAAACAAAGTTGTGTATGTTTTATCCCCCTCACTGTTCTCCTCACCTTTTTCCCCCTCCTTCCCCATGACATTCTCCACTCACCAATAAGTACCTTTCTTAGAACTAATTCTTCTATTATATACTGTGCATGGAAGTGAGAAAGAGAACACGTAGGTGAGGGCGAAAAAGCAAGGTACTGTACATCTCTTATCTTTCCGTAACTCTCTTATCTAATTATTTATTGTCTTTACAGTTCCTCCCCACCCTTATCACTTTTTTCTTTCTTCCTTCCCCTTTCTTTTTTCAACGTGCGAAAACAAGGCTACCATATTTCTCGCCTACACGTCTAATTCAGATACAAATACAAATACAACGCCACAATAGGCAAAATGCCCAACGAGGTGGCTGATAAAAAGATGCTCATAAAAATATGGATGTCATATATTTCAAAAATACAGCAACCCAATTAAAATGCAATTAACACAAATTATGAACACATGACAAAATACAATTATATTATACAACGCCCATAAAGAATACTTATGGTTGTCTTATTCTAAGTATGGATAGTTTCTCGATTTACCCCAACATGTTTATCGTATTTATTTTTCAACGTGTCAATTGTGTTACAATTTACTACCTCCTGAGGTAAGCTATTCCATTTATTAACAACCCTATTAGAGAAAAATTCCCCGCGACACCATAACCTTGCATTGTCCCTCACCAATCGATACTGGTGTCCCCTTGTAAAAGCAGTCAATTGGCGGTGTACTAAAAGTTCATGGTCCATCCTATCCATCCCATTGAAAATTTTGAACACTTCGATCATATCTCCTCGACACCTGCGTTCATCCAATGTAAACATATTCAAAAAATGAAGTCTCTCTTCATAACTCAAGCACTGTGTGCCAACAAGGACACGCGTAGCTCTTCTCTGCACCCCTTCAACCAATTCTATGTCCCTCTGTAGGTATGGTCTCCAAAACCTTACGGCATACTCCAGTCCAGGACGAACTAATCCTCGAAAAAGCGGAAGAATGACTTTAGGAGAACGTGAAGAGACCTTTTTGAAAATGAGACCAAGCATTCTATTCGCTATTTTGACCTACGAATGAACTGATCATTCGAATTTATCGCCAACAGCTTTTACGCGAAGTGGTCAAGAACTCTATCAATTATTTCCAGCTAGAATTGCTTTAATATAAAAATTCCCACGCAAATTAAGGAGATAAGTACGCAATTAGTGTTCTCCGGCTGCATAGTTTGGTTCGATGGATTCTTTTATTATCCAATTACACAAAATATTTAGCGCAGAAAAAAAATATTGTTTACAAAATTCAGAAGAATTTTTATTGCAGAAACAAAATTTACTTCACAAGAATATTTTCTGAAAAATTTATTTCAACTTTCAATTCCGGTTCGAGACTAAAATAAAAAGCCATTTCTCTCCCAGACAAAAATATTTTCACCGACGCTCCAAGAGCGGGGGGGAAAAAAAAGTAAATCGAGATTTTACATTTACAGTAACAACACGCGTTGGCAACACTTTCTTTCATTTCAGAAACATAAAAGAAAAATGAAAGAAATTGAAGAAGGAAGAATAAAAAGAAATTCTTCCGCTTTAAATAACCAGTCCTGCCATTCTTCTTTCAATGTTACGGAATTTATTTCAATGTTACGCTCAGAAAAAAAATTAGAAAAAAAAACGAAAATTTATAGGTCGTTATTTTTCGTTAAAAAAAAAACGAGGGAAAATCAATATAAAACTCCAGTATAAATAACAACTTTTTTTCCCTAAAATGTAATTTTTGTTCGTTATTTACGGACTTAAATCCGTAAAAAAGATCGACTGCAGTAAATACCGAAGCTCTTTAAGAAAATAAATTCTTATATTCATAGGATTTCGTTAACGGGGTTAAAATATTGAACCGCTTTTTTTTTTCCATCTAGTATACATGATGTCTTTCACTGGATTAATTTGCATTATCTGAAATAACCTATGAACTAAATTTCTTGTGAATAGTGTTATTTTCCCACTAGCAGTTGCGCATTTATATCAAGACTTCAAACTCATAAAACGTGCTAGAGCACGGTGTTGTCGGCAAAATCTGACTAATAGTTTCCTCTGACCGAAACTCAAACTTCAGATGGGTTTCTTGACTTTCTCTGACCAAAACTGAAATACAGTCGAATCCCGTTTTAACGAATACCGTCATAGCGAAAATTTCGTTTTAACGAACACTTTTCTAATCTCCCAAATAAGTTTACATAGGAACAATGCTAGGTAACGTGGAATTCCTTGCGATTCTTTCGGTCTCTTGGCGTTCGTTATAACGGGATTCGACTGTATTTTCCTGACTTTCCTCTGACCTGATTAAAACTGAAATATCTTCCTGACTTTCTCTGACCTGACCAAAACTGAAATATTTTCGTGACTCTCCTCTGAGACCTGATTAAAACTGAAATATCTTCCTGACTTTCTCTGACCTGACCAAAACTGAAATATCTTCCTGACTTTCTCTGACCTGACCAAAACTGAAATATTTTCGTGACTCTCCTCTGAGACCTGATTAAAACTGAAATATCTTCCTGACTTTCTCTGACCTGACCAAAACTGAAATATCTTCCTGACTTTCTCTGACCTGACCAAAACTGAAAAATTTTCGTGACTTTCTTCTGAGACCTGATTAAAACTGAAATATTTTCCTGACTAACTCTGACCTGACCAAAACTGAAATATTTTCCTGACTTTCCCTGAAAAATGACCAAAACTGAAATATTTTCCCTGGCCAGACCTCAAATATTTCCCTAACCTGACCAAAATTCAAATATTTTCCTGTCTCTCCCTGGCCTACCAAAACTAAAATGCAGTCGACGTTCGTCATGACGACCCCACGTTATAGTGACCATTCCATCACAACGACTAGTAGGATAAGTCCCAAATCTTTTCATAGAACGACTACCATGTGTTTTACTTCCAGTACGATGTCCGTTTTCGACAGGACGAAGATGGTTGTTATATCGAGCGTCGACTGCATTTTCTTAACCTGACCGAAACTTGAATATTTCTCTGCCCTGACCAAACCTCAAATATTTCCCTAACCTTTCCTGACCTAACAAAAACACCTGAAGAAAGAAATATGCAATTCAAAATCTTAACCTTCCAAATGTTTATCGTGTTTCAGTTTTTTTCCCTTCATGGAATTTTTCCCTGACTGTTATCAAATATTTGAACATTTATTTATGAGGTTCGGCAAAAATTTTGAATTTTCTTTGATTTTTTTCCCTCATCATTTTCTCTATTTCTCTAACTCATTCCCCAGTTTAATATTCCAGTTCGCTGGGAGCCCTGAAATAAAACTGTTGTGATAAATGACGCGTTATATAAGATTCTTTACCAACGAACACTGTGTATACATGGTATTACTGAATGCTAATAATAATGTATATACAGTCAAACTCGGTTATAACGACATCGAAGATTTATCGAAATTTTGTCGTTATAACCGAAATTGACATATTTAAGAACTTTTTCCAGAAATGCTTGTGCACGACAGTCAAACAAACACTTGTGCATGGCATTCAAATAAATACTGTGCATGACGTCGTTATTTGAAAACGATTAGTTTGATCACATTTGATTGAGAATAATACGCAAAATGTGGATCATAGATACAAGAAATCACTAATTCTCGCAAGAAATCATACAAATATAACGCTTGGCGAGAAATACAATGTTACAAATACAAACATATATAAATATAAATACAACGTCACAACAGACAAAATGCCCAACGAGGTGGCTGAGAATTACAGCAAGTCTGCAGTGATTATAAATGTATTTCACGGAGAAAAACAAAATTGAACATGGAAAATATGTCAGGCATATATTATGGAAAATATTAATATTCTAATGATTTTGTGGGAAAACGCCATGAAAACAGAAGCCAAAAATACGAAAAATATGTCGTTATATCCGAGGTAAGCGCGTTTCCCACTACGTTATGAGATAAAGTTTAGTAACATTATTCTCTTTGTGAATCCGCCCGGAATGCCTTGAACCCTATTGCTAAGCTATCTATGAATACACAGAAAGTCCAGAGACTATCGAATTTAACCAATGAATTGATTGCTCCGGGGTAATGCTGAAAGGCACTTGTATGCTGCAACAGAATTATCGAAAATCGTTGAAACCCTAAACAACAGGGTGGGCATGGATTTTAATTTTCAAATTTTCTACAGAGAGTCATGATGCAGACGAACGGAATATTCCTTGGCGAACGAATATTAAAAAAAAATGGATGAAAGTTCCGTTTTGAAACCGAATAATGGGTCTTATGCCTTTTAACCTTTTTAGACCCTGGTGCCACAAATGTGTGGGTTCCTTTTTCCTTACTATAGAAATTTTTTCTTGACAGGATTGTGTAAGTTTTAACTTATAAATTTGGTGAATATGAACTTTGAGGGCTTTCATCAGAGGGAAGCAGTTAAAGTTGAACTTTCAGGGTGTTTTTAAGATGACTTGCGAGAGAAAGTGGGGAAAAGTGCGATTAATGTGACAGAATTTAGAAATAAAATTCAGGAAAAATTGTATGTGAAAATGAATGTACCCTACATCATCGTGGCTGAAAAAATTTGAACGAAGGGAATTATTTCTTCACAAAAAAAATTGAACATTTTAAAAATATATAGATTCGCTGACATTTATGTTATTAAAGCATTTTTTGAGCATCAAAAATGCAAAAACGTCTTGAAAAATCCAAAAAATGAATGCTCGGGTCTGAAAGGGTTAAACGTGAACGAAAAACCTCAAAAACTATGCTCCAATAGGAATATATAATTATAATATTATTTAACCCTTTATATTCTGACGGTACTTTAAAGTACCAGGTTAGATAATTTGTTTTGAACTAATTGTTTCAAAAACATTATTTCATTTATTTATTTTATCTTTAATTAGAACTAAAATGATCTACCGAATAATTTACATAACTATTTATTATACTATTATTATAATTGCATGATAACTAGTTCATTTATGCTTTTATTTTAATTTATTACAATTTTCTTCCTATTTCACTTTTCACAATGTCGGATACAAATGGTTAACCATTGATATGTTTCAAATCTGTTACACATATTTTTTATTGCATTTTCTAGGTTACGCTAGCAGAATGTTTTATATATCTGTAATACTTCTATTTTTGCAAATTTTCAAGCATTAAGCAAAAAAAATGTATTAGTAATACCTTCAATCACGATGAAATAACACCAAAGTAATTGAATAAAAATCGATTCAAAATGAAGAAAATTGTTCAGTTCGTCAAATTAGATTTCATCGACTCAATCTGATTCAAAATTAAATTCAAAATTATAAGTAAAATCTAATATTTTGTTTTATTTATCAATCAAGTGTTCGTGAATGGATAGCAAACAGTTTACTTCATTTCTTGAACTAAGTAGTTTTCTTTATTTTGAATCAATTTTTATTCAATTACATTGATGTCGCACTTCATTATGTTCACAAGGTGCATGCAACGACGCATTTCATTTTTTTTTTTTTTTGAAAATTTGCGGGGAAAAAAATTGGAAATTTGGAGATACTTAAAGCATTGTACTGTGTGTCCAAGTATAGCATATGCAATTGAAAACATGTGCACAGAATTCTAAATAAATCATTGATTAGGCTATATATATAAATTTAATCATATTTCAACTAGAGCAGGAGTATTCAACCTATCTGACATGCCGGAAAAAGTGGAACTTTTCACGTAGCCCGCGGGTTACGAACTTATCTGCGGTGTGTGCTTAGACCTTTCAGATGGAATCCTTATTTATTAGGGTTTAATGTAATGTGCAGCGACATTTTAACAGATGGACTCAGTATTCATCAATACGCTTCTACAAGGTGCCCCTGAATTCATGGGCCAAACTTTTAAGGAAGGTAAAATACACATTGAAAAGCATTTTTTTGTACAGCAATGCGGGATCGGAAATGAAAAGTGTTGTTAGGAAAAACACGAAATGCTAAGGAAATTAAAAAAGTTTTTATTTACATCATTGTGTGAAAGTCTTGCTAAGAATGGTTTGGTATACACAATTAAATGCTGCTAGGCCCGTATCGATGTTGGTGGGAGCATATTTGAGCACTTACTGTAATTATTAATGTAAATATAAAGCTTTCTCGTTTCCTTAGCATTTCATGTTTTTGCGCCAACACTTTTCATTTCCGACCCCACATTGCTATACAAAAAAGATTCTTTATGCAAAATCAGGGACACCCTGTAGATGCGGGATTCCCGCATCTCCAAATTCAATTTTATTTTCCCAAATTTCATTGAGGAGTAGAAATGATCCTTCAAATTTTAGGTAGTTTTCTTGTTAGAGTTAGAGTTATTTCTTACTGATAAAAATATTCTTAATTTTTCAAAAATACCCATTCAAATTTTGGCGAGGAGTGAAATTACCCTTCAAAACTATATTTTTTTAGGATAACAATGAAAGGACCTATGCGGTTCCGAATTTAACAAAGGCTCTAAATACCTAAATACTTTTATTTATTCAGAAATAATTTCTTTCGCAAATTCTGAAAATATTATTTACTGAATATCGCATCTTTGAAATTCTGAACTTATTTCTTTCAAAAATTCGGAAATCATTTCGTCTAAAAATTTTAAAGCGATCTCTTTTCTTAAGGTATTTTTTCATAATTTTCTTAGCTTCTCTCATGATGTGCATAGTTTTTTTTAGACTGACTGTTCAGGTGTCTCAAAGTATGTTTAGACCCTTGGTGAAACCCAACTTGTTAACACGTCTCTGGTAATGTAACAAATGCACAACGGTACTGACAACCCTCTACAGTTCACCCCCCCCCCCATAGAAACGCAATGAAGTTTCTTCAAACAAAAACGGATGTAAACAGTGCCATCTTAACACATGTGCCCACCCGGGCACGGCCCGGGGGCCTCACAAAAATGAGATCTGGTAAAAAGTTTTTAGAATTTATCGGGTAGGGCCCATGATGCTCTTAAGACGGCCCTGAATGTAAATTGGTGCTCTTGGCATATTTTTAATGGAACAATACATCAACCCGCGATTTTAATTAATTAGAGTGGATTTTCTTAATAGTTACAATACACAATTGAGAGAAAAATACATAGTTTGCCTTTTGTTTTACTGTTATCCATAAACAGATGAAATCTTGCTTAACTAAGTTGAATAGATTTTACCTTGAATTTTATTTCACTTTTATAAATTTGGCGCGATTTTGTAAATCTGAACACATAAAATTTGAGCAACTCTTGGAAAATGAAACCTTCATGGAACCAACACGTCCTAGATAAAAAAAAGTTATTTTACTTATATAGCTGGATTTTGTACTTTAGACGCTAAAGGATGTACTCTCTAAAATACCCACAAAAAATTGAGAAAATAAATTTTATAGAAACTGATATCATTGGTACCGTTTTAACATAATTTTTAACTAAAACAATACACCAACAAATCAATTTAATTAATTTGAGTTGATTTTTTCTAATTTGCCAAAATAGTTAAGATTAAAATATACAGTTTTCCTTGACTTTAATGTTATCTATAAAGTGATAAAATCTCGCTTAAATTTGAATAGTTTTTACCTTGAATTTTGTTTCCAATCCACTTTATTCGGTGCGATTTAAAAATATATTTACACGCGTAAAATTTCAACAACTCTTAAAAAATGACGCTGACAAAGAATCAGCCACTTTCTCAGTTTAAAAAAAAAGTATTTACTTAATAAAGAAGTATTTCGTACTGAAATGAGACTACAAGATGTACATTCTGAAAAACCAGAAAAATTGAGAAAATAAATTAATATAATGTTTTTTTGTTTTTTTTTGCCATGTACGCATTGGACCAGAAGTTAAAGGGTATGAGGCCCTACAAACAGTTGGATAGACTGAATCAGAAACTACTGGGGGAAATTTGCTGACAACACCGAAAAAAAATGGGTTTTTTTTGTTAAAACGCTTGCAATTGAAGAGCAAATTCGATAAGGTGCAAAATAGAAAAATAAAACACAGGACGCGCTTCCGTAAACAATCTTTTTTCCCACGAAAAAATGACTAGAATATATAATTCACGCATGAAAACTAACAGAAATAATATAATTGATCTTCAAGAAATCCCATACTCACTTAAGAATTTCTTGGGATTTATTTTAATATCCACGCCAAGTTTCACATCCTCTTTTTTAGTTGATGGGGTTTTGTTTTTTTTTTTCTGGTTTTTTGTTGCGCATTTACACATACACACAAGTTTAACACAGGAAATGGGACATGATTATGATCGTGTCTGGGAGAGGCTTGCCTTGCCTTGCTTTAAGCTACAACTGTTTAACCCACACGTGCAGAAGCAGCAGCAGAGCTCTGGAATCCAAAGCGCCGCAGTATATTACCACCACCGCCGCCAACTAGATTTGGGGGCTTCAGACTGCGAGTTGTCGCAAGTTGTCTCGTCAAAATTTCACATTATTCCGCATCTTGTTCGGGTCATGTTGGTGAAATTACCGGGAGGTAGACTAGCAGTTTTTCCTCTTTTGATGCATCAGAAGGTTTTCACTATGTTACTGTCAGTGATTGCCGAGCTGATGATCTTCGTTTGCGTGGTGGGCCGCTTCATCGACCGACGGGGGCGCTGTCGTCGCGAAAGGAACGCTCTGGCTGGGCATTTTGTGAGGAAGCAGCCATCTCTGTGTGAGAAAAAAAAACAACATAAAACAAAACCGTGGGCAGTCCCCGCCGTTTTGCTAAAAAGAATGGATCTTTGCTACTATGTGGGAAGGGAACGTCTCTGTAGCACTAGTCTCGTTTTTCTATTTTTAATCTCCACGCCCCTGTTATTTAATAATTATGGAATGGTTCAACTTGATTTGATAATCCAAAATGCGGCGTTGTTTATTTTTAGTTCCGATATTTCTCTGGGATTCATCTCGGATCTGTTTGTGAAATGTCTCCGAGTGTAAATTTAGGGGGAAGCCGAATCAGTGGTTTTACGGTCACTTGAAAATGCAGTATAAGTCCGTTGTAATGACAGTTCACAATCACGAGGAAAATTGACTCTGTAACGGACATCACGTTATAAGCGGATTTCGATTTTTTGCTCTGTCAGGCTATAAAATTGTAACGAGATGCTACTCTATCTGCATTAAAACGTCTTTTAGATCGTTTCGTTCTAATGTTAACGATTGAACGAAACTCTAGTCAGGAAATTGATTTTTGGTCTCTCCCAGCAGTTGATTTTCTAAGACAGTGATGGGCAAACTACGGCCCGCCGCAGATGTTATGAAATTTTAAATTTCAGTAAAGTAAATTCATTTAAGGGGTGTTCTATTTTTTGCATATGCAAAATATAGTTGTGAGAATTTAAATAGAATACGGTATTTTTTTTGAGTTCTTATTGAGTCTTATAATAAATTATATTGGCCCGCCAATTATTTTATTTGGGTCGCTACTGAAAACGTTCACCGATCACGGCTCCAAGATATTTTCGCATAGGATTTCGTATTATCAAACCATTTAGCCGACCAACTGAACAATTAAAGTTCTTAATTATTGCATCACTGCTCACTTCGATGGCTGTGGGGACTCTATGGCATTTTCCAGCGAATAAGAAAAAAAATTTTAGCACGTTTTTTTTTCAATCATTAGAAAACGACTTTAAACTGCAAGTTCTGGTCCCGTATTCTCATAGTTAGTCACTGGAAGAGACAAAAGTCGAATATCATCCACACATAGCCCATGTGTATAGAGGAGGAAGCCCGAAAATAGCAAGAAGGAGTTAAAACAGTTTGAGTTTCCTGTGACCATTCTTTGTTAGACAAGTAATAACAAAATGATTTTTTTACGTGGATCGTATGCTAAGTTAAGCGTCACCACGTTTGATTTTTGAATAGATAAAAGGTTAAACTCTAGTGTTTTTTGAGAGCTTTTTTTTACGTTTTTGTGAATGCTTCCTAATTTTCAATTCAATATAACCAAATATTTTTGATATCTTCAACATTAGTTATTTGACAAACACTTGCAAATCACGCGTTATAGCGAGCTTCTCTTTATAACGGACATTTACTGAATTACCATTCGTTAAAAGAGGAAAAACTCAGTCCCTGGTTTAGTTTACAGAAAAATTTAGAATTGATAGGCAGCTATAGGCCCATATTCTAATTGCTGGAATTAAGGAAAATACTGTAGAGACGTGTTTACAACTGATGACGCTTTTACCAGACGCGTTACCTCTTAGGCGACTTCCTAAATTCAAATGACGAATTTAGTGGAAATTGTCTCTTTTTTTTATTAATTGTTTGAAAGAGTTTTGTTCACAAAAGCTAAAACTAGTTTATTATTGTACGTCCCTGTAATTTAATGATTATGAAGTGATTTAACTTGATTTGATCATCCAGCATACACCATTGATCTGTTTTCAGTTCCGAGATTTCACTGGAATTCATCTTGAATGTGTTTGCGGAATGTCTCCGCGTGTAAATTTAAGAAGAGTAAAAGCTACATTAGTGAGTTTACTGTTGCTTGAAAATATTTGCACTCTTTAAAAGAGAAAATCTCAGTCGCCGTTAGTTGTAGACCAACCGGCATTGCACTAGATCAATTTGGAATTGAGGAAAATGCCTATTTGACGCTTTTACCCCGTTTATGGTACGAATAATTTTATTCTATTTCCTGTAGATATCCCCCCACCGTTAGTGGGCACCTCCCGTTGATGCACACTTTTCCGAGTCCGTAAACTGAGTCCCGTGGAACGTTAACGCTCTATGTCCAGTGTATATGTGAATATACATGGCAAATACAGTCCAAAAAACCTTTGTACCACTACCGTTACCCATTTTTTTTTTTTTTTTTTTTGGTAATTTAGAAAGCATATCGTGTAACTTCGCTTCTGTACGAGATACGCTTATAATACTATACTATAAGTAGCGACAGAGCCTGGGCGTGCTCGGTTCTATACTATAGTATACTATACTTACAATACTTTCTCATCTAGAAAGAATTGATTCCTTGTCGGTGTTATTTTTGATCTGTTGAAATTTTACGTGTTCAAAGATTTATAAAATCGCATAAAAATGAGGGAATCGGAAATAAAATTTAAGGTATAACAACTATTCATTTTTGCTAAGCAAGATTTTATCTGCTTACGGATAACATTAAAACATCAAGGCAAATTGTATATTTTGACCTTAATTAAATATTTTCACTGTTTAAAAAAAAATCGACTCTAATTTATTAAATCGATGTGTTGTTTTTCAATTGAAAATATACTGGCAGCACTAATTTACATCCGTTCCTGTCAAAAAAATAAAAAAAGTTCAATGCGTTTGTATGGGGGTGAACCACAGAGAGTTAATGTGAAGTATCTTTAGTATCTTACTCAGAGCTTGATAAAAAATTAATTTATAAAAGAATTTTCACTACGAATTTCCTCAAAAAAAAATCAATTCAATAAATAGAACGATATCGCTTCTAAATGAGATCGGGAGGCTCTGGGTAGCGGAGGCCATAAGAAGAAAATATAGTTCAACGGGGAGCCATGGGCGAAGAAAAGTATAAGAAACACTGCTTTACAATACTGGATGCTGGAAGATCTCTAATGGATATTAGTTAGGTACTGCGCATAAATGACATTCACGTTCGATAAATCGTTGTAGAGCCGTACTGAAGTCATTGACATCTTGAAAAGTTGGCCAAACGTTGGCCCTAAATTATTTTAAGAATTTATTCCGAAGTTGTTTTCTTTTCATGCTATTTCTTATTTCAATATTCAATTAGTTTGGTATTTAGGGCATTCGATATTTAATCACTCGTCATTTTTTATGTAGAAGTTTCAAAAGAGGTTCAAATATTTTGGTTCCCGTTTGAAAAGACAAAAGCCTGGGCTCTGGCTGATCACGGCGATTAGCAATTTCAGTAGTGATCTAGGTCAGTGTTCTTCAACCGCTGGTCCGTGGGCCTGTGCGTGAGAATTTCCTTCCTGTCCGTGAAATATTTTGACCACTTTGTCGCTACATAAATTTGGATTTATTAAGCATTATGCCGTCGCTGTGTCGGTTTTTATTTCTACCATAGTTTATATCAGTAGATCTCCTCCTTTACTCCTCCATTACTTCTCCCTTTTTTTTTCGCCGATTCGAAAATTATTTCTATTTGTGGTACTAATACAGTACTACTATTTATTTTCAAGGTACTCTAATACTGCTGTTATTTATTTTTTATCAATACTCTAGGTACTAATACTACTATTTATTTTTTGCCTGTCCACAAACTGTGTTTTCCCCATTCGCGTTATTCTTTTACCAGTCCACAAATTATTTCTCCTATTTGCGGTGTTTTTTGCCGATCCTCCTGATTGGATATTTATTTTATACCTGTCCGTAAATTATTTCTCCTATGTGAGGTTTTTATTTTTTACCAGTTTACAAATTATTCGCCTATTTAAGATATTATGATTTACACTGGTATGTAAATTATTGCTCCTATTCAAGGTATTTATACTGGTTTGCAAACTATTTCTCCTATTCAGTTACTTTTTATCGATCCACAAAGTATTTCTTTCATTTCCACTGATCCGCAAAATATTTTGACCATCACATAGCCGCTGTATAAGTTTAGTTTTATTAAATATTTTACCGTTTTTTTTGTCTTAGCCGTCAGCTGGTCTTGTGAACTATTTCTCCCATTTATTTTTTGCCTATCCGCGAATTATTTTTTCCATTAGCGGTGCTTTTTCCGGTCCGCAAATTATTTCTCCTATTTGTGGTATTTATCTCTTTACTGGTCTGCAAAAAAAAAAAATATCTCTCTCACTTAGATATTTTTTCGCCTCTTTCCGCAAATCATTTGATCATTTCTCCCATTTTCGCCTTTCCGCGAAATTCTCGCGACTACTTTTACAGGTCCGCAGCTGTAAAAAGGTTGAAGAACACTGAACTAGGTTACATCCTGCGGAAGAGATTCTCTGGTACTCACTTCTGAGCGTGCCATCCGATTGATCGATCGGCACAGAAGGCCTTGAAGAAAGAGCTCTCTTCTTTATTTTGGAACCTAAAACTCATTTATGGCGTTCCGTTCTCACGACGGGGGTCGTCGACTCCTTTCCCCAATTCCCAACCTCTATTTCCTATGACTCCGAAATTGACAACGCGACCGAGTGACACACACAAAACTTCCAATCGTTTTGCCATTTCGATCCATCTGCTACCCAGTCAATCGCTACTAACATCTCCGAAAAAAGAAAAAAAAAACCATTCCTTGACCAGAAAATTACTTTCTCATCGCCCACCACCGATTCGAAGATCACGCGTTTGATTTTCAAGCGAAACGCTCGGAAGATCCGAGTTATAAATGACCTAAAACCAACTCCGTAGGCAGACCGAAACATTAATCATCCGGGAAATTTCCGAGCGTTTATAAATACCTCTAAAATTAAATTATTAAATGATTCCGCGCATCCAAGAGTGAAATGCAATTAAAATTTCTGAAAATCGATGAGTTCTCACCAAGGAGAAACGCGAACAAACCAAGGAAACGGAAATTAACTTTAATAAAGTTGTAGTATATGTGTGTCCAGATAAGAAACAAATTTAAACAAAAAATAAAATAAATTTCCGCATATTTTTCTACTTGAATAATCAAAATTCACTTCATTAATTTTTTAAACTAACGATATAAAACATTTCTGTTTTAATTAATTTAGTAATTTTTCAGTCGAATTAAATTAATATTTTTGTTTTGATTAAGATAATCGTTTTATTTAAATTATTTGATAGTTTTTGATTCTAATCAAATTAATATTTTTATTTGGATTAATTTAATACATTTTTTAACTGATTACTTTTATTTTTTAAGCAATTTTTGAACGTTAATTTAATAACTTTTTAAACTAATTAATTCTTTCAATACTCTTTTATTTTAATTAAATTGGTCATTTTAATCGGACTAGCCGGTAATATTTTTTTTTTTAAATAACGTGATTTTCACGTATTCCCAAGAAATCCGTGTGATCTGTCCAGGAAGTTTGTTAGTGGAATTATATTAATATTGATGAGCATGTGTGTTCTCTTAAAAGAAACGGGGTTTTCTGCTGAAATAACTTCATTGAGCAAGCTTTTAGGAGTGCTTCTGTATTAAAAATAAATGAAATAGAATGTTGAGTAAGAGAGAGAGAGAGAGAGAGAGAGTGCTTCCATATATTTTTTAATTTAGTCGTGGGGTCACTCAAGGTGTCTCTAAATGTGTCACGGATCGCTTAAGTATTCTGGAACTGTTTGCCGGGTAACTTAAGTGATCTGAAAATATGCCACGGACCGCTCAAATGCTTTGGAATTGTACCACGGGACACAAGCGATCTGTGAATGTGTCACTTAGTTCATTTTTACAAAATTAGGTTTGAGGAAGGCAGACCGCATCAGATAACCCCTCCCAGGGCCATATTTGTTCCGCGGGACAAAGGCCTTTATGCGATTTATCATTATATGGTGTAGAATGTGTGTCGCAATGAATTTATTAATCATAAATTTTCAGTTCATAGCCTTCAAATAGCATTGAAATTAACAGAAATTGATTATAATAACATATAAAAGCATTTTCTTCCGAAATTTCACGAGCCCCTCCATGCCCCCCCCCCACGTGTACGTCTCTGATCCCGCCAATATGCGTTTGGATTCAGAGGGGCAAAGCTGATGACGAATTCTTGCTGACAAGGGGGGGGGGGTCAAAAATGACTAAAAATTTACTTACGTAATACTTGAACGGCCCTAGGGTCCGAACACCGTGAATGGTAAAATTTTGAGACTACTGATATAAGGGGATTTTATTTTATTTTTTTATATTTCAGTTTGGTAGTAGCTCAAAGAGAACTAATGGATGATGGGGGGGGGGGGGGGAATTAACATATATATGTCAATTTATATGTACCTCGTAAAGATTCTTTTTCGGAAATTTCCAAAACTAATTGGAAATCGGCTGGAACGGGTATTGGTGTATATTTGATCATTTTTTCATTATTTTTGTCGCAGCATGGTGATTTTCTGCACACGAGAGATAATGTGAGAGAGAGACCGGGACATACATTTTATTGATGATTCCGAACAAGGCAGCCTTTTTACACTCATCGAGAGGTTGGTGCGCTAACCCCTAGATGTGGGACTCCCTGCTGTAGCAATTTTTTCCTCTGATCACGTTGCCGTTTCTGTTGTACCCTTGCGCCAGGAAAGTATCTGACAAGGACGAACCGAGTGTCGAACTCGCGACACCTCTAAACGTACTTTGGTCGAGTATGTTATCGAACTGGGCTACTGCGCCCGTGCGCGTGTGTGTGTGAGTGTATATGTGTATAATATATTTATGATATCAGAGTTGAGCTTGTCTCGTGTTCTAGTGGTGCTGCCGTATTGCCTTTCGTGTTGCAGTGGTTCCATTTTAACAATAGTATAATTCAATTAATATACTTTTACTGCCACCTATTAATTAAAATCAAAATTGTTTGTTTCAATTCTTCAAGTTGAATTGTTTATTAGAAAACCACGTGCAGCATAAAAATTAATGTGTAGTTATGATACCATCTATTGTTTATGTTCATGATGCGCCTGAATTTGAATTTCATGCGACATAATACCGGCTATTTAATTTATACGGTTTTCAAGATCATATAATTTTCTTTTTTTAACTATTTGTTTTCATTTTAACTACAGTACAGATAACAAATAAGGCGAGTGCTCAATGCGCGGGACTTCATTCCAACTAGCGACGTCTCCACTTCAGGCATTCACACAATTGTGCGTTGTGTGACTACTATGTCTCGGCTTTCTAGAGCAAAGGTCTTCAAAACATGGACGGCGGGCCACTTTTGGCCCTCAGAGCTTTTCTTCGTGGCACGCTGATCAGTTTTAGAAAATGGTTGAAAACATTGAAAAACGATTCATTTCTACCGAGCTTCCTGATATTCTCTAGCCACAGCGAACGCAAATCCCACAACATTCAATAATAAAAAAAATAAAAATACCAACAGTTTTTATTCACTTCTAATTTGCAAGATAGATGGCAGTACGTAGATGGAATTTCTTTTCTTTTTTTCTTTTTTTTTTACTCCACAACAAAATATACTCGGAAAAACGTGATCAAGTAACTGTCCGTAGCGAGAAAAAGACAATAATTACGATTCTATATTTACCCTATAACTACCTTTCACATCATCGTTATGGTGTGTGTCCTTCAAGAAAGCTAGTAAAAATTGCTCACTGGAATGCATACGTTCGTGTTTTGTGCTTTACCGAAAGCGCTCAAAAATGGAAAGACGCCCACGCCCAACGTCCTTCGACCACACCCTTATCAAAGGGCGTCATCTTTCCCACGGATAGCCAAATTCTTGTACAATACCAGCAACAATAAATGCAACTCGATGCTTAAATACCTCCTTTTTTTTTCAACGTCAACACCTTTCTTCTTAAATTTTTGCATTCTACGGAACCACTTGTACCAATATAACGAAGGGCTTGGAATGCTTATATTCCAAGGGTCTTCATCCTTTTAGATTCATTGCGGGCCAAAAAAAGATCCCATGAAGCCCGAGAAGCAACAAGTCTTATTGCGGTATCTGGCAATAATCCCGTTAATACAGTGTTGTATAACGGGACAAAGAGCTTCAATGCTAGCATATGGCCCTATGGTATTTATGGTATTTGAGGACTTTATCCTGAGATTATTTTTTCATTGAATATAAATTTTCTTTAATTCTGAAATTATTTTTTTCATGGAGAATATGAATTTTAATTAAAAAATCCTAAACAGTTCTAAAAATATTTCTTTCAATTGTTTTGGAAACAGATTTTTTTTTCTTTTTTGTAAATTATGAATTTTCTTGAACTGCGAAATACTTTTTCCCCACTAATTCTGAAATTATTTCTATCAATAGTTATGAATTTTGTCTCATTAATTTTGAATTTCTTTCCTAATTAATTCCATTTTTTCCCTCTAATTACTTCTGAAACGTTTTCTTTAAAAGTAATTTTAAAATTACTTTTTTTTTACCAATTTTGGACTTCTTTTCATTGGGGGTTTCCAACATTTCTATAAATTCTGTAACTGTGTAAGCCTCAGAGGGCCACTGCAAAAAGCTTCGTGGGCCACATTTGGCAAATGATCTATGTGCCTTTAAAACTTCTTTCTTATTCCAATAAAATGAAGACCACATGAAGCGTTTTTCAAAATAATATTCATTATATGCGAGTTGATTATTTTCTCATACAAGGTCACGGACCACATGAGGACTTCCTAAGGACTCTCAAGTTGTGCAAGAGACCTTAATTAAGAACCTCCCTCCCCCGTTCCAACGGAACCACGGTGAAGGAATCATGATTTTTCAAGTGGAAAATCAAGTTGAGGGTAACATGACAGATGGGGGCCGCAAAGATCTTTGAAGAAGTAAAGCTTTTGAGTGAAATACGGTGGATAAAACATAATTATTTTAAGAATTCACAGCAGGACTGCCAGTAGAACCAGAGCCATCTTAACGCATGGACAGTCACTGGTCAATCCAGCATGTACCGGAGAGGGTATGTTTATAGAGTTCTTATCATACGGGTAGCTAGAGCTACTGAGATAGGTCGTATGAATCCACTTAAATCCGGTTATAATTCCATTTAAGGAAACGGTTATTTACCGGATATGATGCTGAGGTGAACTCGGAAATGAAAGTCATCACGTCTCCGCCGGGACTCGAACCCAGGCCCTCTTGCATACCGGGCAAGCATGCTACCATCTACACCACAGGCAGGGTCATGTCTCCAGTGGTGTAGATGGTAGCATGCTTGCTTGGAAAATAACTGTTTCCTTGATATCTCGGGCTGAGAAAAAAACCATCTATCTCACTCTATAATTCCATTTGTTAGCACTACTGTGGTTTCAGGGGTGACTTAACGAACTCGTGTCTGGGATCTAGATATTTTTGAAGCCCTCTTGAAACATATAGGTCTATAAAGTAATTTTGGGGAGAAGTCGGCAGCTGATTGCTAATCGCAAATATTAGGTAGGCAAGAATTTTTTTGTTTGTTTGTCTTTGATAAATCAAAGAAAAAGTTTTTTTTCACTCATAGGTGGCGCTGCAACGCAAAACACTCGACATGCATAAAATGTAACACAAACAGTGCATAATTAATGTTTATGGCAATTTGCGTTACATAAATTTACCATATTATAACATAAGCACCCTTTCACCATTTTGGATGTAACCCGAGCTAAAAAAAAGACATTCATATTGAAATGCGGTAGTTTTATGTAACGGGAAATGTCATAAGCATCGCTTTTTGTACTGCATTTTATGTGTTATGTCGAGTTTTAAGTTTCACAGCGTCACCTGTGAGTGAAATTTGATTTGAACTTTTTCCTTAATTTATCGGGGAGGGGGGAATTTAGACCATGACAAGTATTTTAGTGTAAACCGTACCTTCTTATGTCAGTTGGTTGATTTGCTATTAATTTTTTAAAAGGTGCCCAGGACGACGTTTTCGTCTACCCTGTACTACTTACTATGAGTTTCAGAGAGTAAGTGTGTAAATACAGGGTGGGCAAAAAGGCCGTAGAAACTTTAAAAATTCATAAAAACCGGAAAAATAACCGAAATAAAAACGATTTGCAGGGTTAGCATTGCTAGGTAACGGGAATATTTTTAAGACGGAAAAAAAAACAAAAAAAACAGCCGTTAGATAGCGCTGACGAACACAAATAAAACAAAAGATACGCAAATAACGAACAGAATGCCTCCAAATCGTTTATTACAGTGGTATGTGTTCCACATGGCCACCGCCGCAGGGGATAACACATTGCGGTCGAGTCACAAATCCAGTAAGGGCAGATTGTGCAGCAGGTAAACATACACGGTTTACAACAGTCAACTGATTGTGGATTAGGAGCGCAAGTTCTTATAACCGTATCATTTGCATATTTCCACCGAAGTTGCTCGTACCAGCGCCACCTATCGGTTGTTTTTTTTTAGTTTTTTGTTTTTTTTTCCTGTCAAAAAAATTCCCGTGACCCAACGATGTTAACCCTGCAAACCGTTTTTGATTTCGGTTATTTTTCCGGCTTTTATGAAGTTTTAAAGTTTGTACGGACTTTTTGCCTACCCTGTTTTGTTATCTCTTATTTTCAACTGAATACAAGGGCCCATAATGTTGAAATGGTCTTGCATGGAAGACCCCCCTGAAGAGATGCTCACTGAAATCTAGCCCAATGATCTGGTGATCGCCCTTATTTATAAAATTTCCTCGATCAATTCACACAAAAAATCAATTAGCAGAAAGGGTTTCGCTAATCAATGAGAGCGGAGGCCGTGAATGATCCTTTCAGATCCAAGTATTCATTTTCTGATATTTTCAACGTGTTTCTGTGCATTTTTGATACTCAAAAATACATTAAAAACATAAATGCCAGCAAATATTTATTTTTTCAATGTTTTTTAAACACACACTTCAATTTTTTATTTATTCGATTTTATTTATTCATATATTTTGTGAAGAAATAAATTCTTTCATTCAAATTTTCTCAGCCAAAATGACGCAGAATGTATTCGTGTTCACATTCACATTTTTTCCCGGAATTTTATTACTAAATTTTATGTAATAAATTACACTTTTCCCGGAGGCACTTTCTCCTGCAGAAGCCATCTTAAAAAACCCCCGAAAGTTCAACTTCAAGTGCTCCCCTCTAATAAGGGTACATTACGTTTGGACGCGGTCGTTTGGACACGGCTGTTTGGAGGCACACCATTGGACGCGACACATTTGAACTTATTCCGTTTTGACGCCGTATGTTTGGATCCCGTGGTTTCAACGCGAGTAACGTGTCTTCCAATGCGTTCCTAAATTATAATTGCACGGATGTTTATTCCATTTATATACAGTAAAAAATATAAATCAGCGTCTCACTTCTGAATATCTTACTCATCGATACAACACTGACACTGATTCGTTCTTTGCTCTACAAGCTCGTATGATTCCTGGTTTGGCTTTTGCACCCGTGACCAATACCAAGTATGCAATCGACGTTTTACGAGGGGTGAATGTGTCAGCTATTGACGAAGGTTTGACACTAGTATTACATTACTTCGAAGACAATTACATCGGAAGATTGTGTTGAAACAACTGCTACAGTCGTCCTCTGTTTGAGCCAGCAATTTGGCCCTATTATAAGCGCGCTGTACATGACGAAGCCCCATACAAATAACGACGCAGAAGCTCAACGACGCTTGCAAGCCGAATTCGCGCTGACCACCCAACTTTGTAGAAATTCAAAGATAATTTAAAAAAATATTAATAAATTTTCAAATGATCAATTGTAAACTGATCGATTGTAATGATCCGGTTGATTGTCCATCGTCCAAACGGACGAATCCAAGTGTCACGCGTCCACTGAGCTGCGTCCAAACGTCCTGCTCCACTCTTATGAAAGCCCCTCAAATTCATATTCGGCATATTTCTAATTAAAAACTTACACAATGCTTTAAGTCAGAGCTTAACAATCTCAGGAAAAAAAAAAATCTACGATGAGGAAAAACAACCCACACATTCATGGCACCAGGGTCTAAAAAGACAGGGAACAGGGAGCACAGAAAGAAAATATGGTCTGAAGAGGGGCTAATCGGTGAAAAATGATTAAAAAAACATGTTTATATTCTTATTACCTCTTTTGCTTTCAAAAGTTGCGCTAATAACGCGAGTTGCAACTTCGCATTTGCTTCAGTCTGTTTTACTTTCTTTTGGAAATGGACGTCAGAGCAGTTGAAAAGTCAGTAAGTCCATTTACTCGAAGAACGACGCTAATTGACGCGGTAGACTAGGGTTAATAAGATATCGTCGTTGAAGTTTAACGATATAATATTCTCCATGTCTTGCTCCTAATGTCTTCCATCAGCATGTCATAATATTAGGCCATCCGGGAAAGCACTAAGTATTTTTCTCGTAAGTTTTTTAAGCAATATTACAAAGCTCAAGTCTTTACCACTATTCTTTGAAAATGTATTACATTATTTTCCCATTAACTTCAGCTATTGTTTTCGGCATTTTAAAAACTCCTTATTTATAAACTTTATACGGTTTATATATGGCCGAAAATTTTTTATCTACATGGCTTTTGAGAGCATTGCTTCAGCGAATTATTTTTCACATAAAAAATGGTTTGATGGGTGCGAAATAGATGGAAGGTAGATGGTTCGCTGTCTGGTCAGTATGATTGATGTGATGAAGCATTCCTGTCTATTTCGTGGAATTTGTGCGGGTGACCTAAGAAAAATGGGTCTTTTTTGTTTTTGGTGTGTTTCAGAAGCATTTCACACATTCAATATCGATCCATGCAGTTTTCTTCTGATTACTTTCATGAAATGTTTGTGAACTGTACTTACGTTTATAGGAATTTTTAGAATCTCTGCCAAGTTTTGAGTGGTCGAAGACGATTTCGGTCGTTGGAAATTTATCGTCTTTATAAACTTGAATTCCGAGATTTAACCCGGCAGAGTGGGGTGGAATCATGATTCTTTTTGTGAAAATATTCTTATTAAGATACAGGAAAGTGTTTTTTATGAATATAAGTACAGTAAAACCCCTCGTAACGGACACCCCCCCCCCCAGATATGGTCACCCCTCTTTTACGGCCAAATAGTAATTTCCCCGTGCATAATAAAAGTATGCATTTCTAACCCCCGTTGAACGGTTAGCTCTCTTTCATAGACGAATTTCTTTGTCCTTCAGGTGTCCGCAAAAGAGGGTTTTACTATACGTGAATTTATTCAAAATTTTCTTCATTTGAACTGCTTTCATCACTTTCTTCATTCGGTTTCTGCAACCTTGAAACTTCGTGTCGATGTCATGATTTAGCAAGGAAAATTCAACTTTGTTTTTAAAGAAAAATCACATTTTTATGTTTTCAGCGAAAAAAGTCAACATCACGGTGGAATATAGAGGCTGTCTCATACTGTTTGCACAGCAGATATCACTGCAGCCGTTGACTTTTGAGACATACCTTCAATTACAATAAGTTTTCGTTTGACGTGCAGTTACTTAAAATCTCAAATTTGTTTGAGGGGTCGTATAAATAAAAGAATAAAAAAATTAAGTATTATACAGGTCTCCTGTGAGCTACTACGTTCAATTATTGGAATCTAGATCTCGCTCTGAAAAACTCATTACCAAAAAATTTCACGCTTTCAAATGCAATAGTTATCGAGAAATTAATTAAATAAATATGTGTTTTAGCAACTTATCACTGTGTTGGCAAGTTTTCATATTCTCAAATGTTGCCATTTTCACGGACTGTACACAAATAAAATGAACTCAACCATTTTATTTTTTATTTAAAATAAATAAAAGTTACTTTGACAATTTCAGATTTTCATAACTTTGAATTTAATTCACGTTACAAAATTCGTGGACCACGCCCTCAAACAGCGGCGATAAACGCTGAAAACTTCAAACTCAAATATCTACGTTAATATTCCATTTCTAAAATATGCAATTTTCTGTGAATGAGCTCTTCTCAGAGCAACGTTTAAATTTCGCTAATAGGAAATTTTATCACAAAGGGTTTAAATTAAAGTTAAATTTTTCAATTTTTTCATGTATAAAAAAACCACCAAATTTATTTATTTACTTATTCAATATTGGTTGTCCGAGGCTTATACAAGGGAATGAAGTTAGACAAAGATGATTGATGTCACAAAGAAAATCGGAAATTGTTTCACAATCAATAATGTTTGGGGGAGGTTGTTCCAGTCGGTTATTGTTCGAGGAAAGAAACTAAATTTGTGAAACAAAATGATCTGGGGTAGGGGTGGCTAACTTCTTTCTGTTCGTGTACCAACATAATGGTCAGTTGTAGCGTCGTAGGTCACAATAGTGGTGTTACTTCGGCGTATAAGCCACACCATTCTTTAAATTAATTAGTTAGTTATTAAATTACTTTCGTCACTAGAAATAAATAACTTGCAAGCAGTTTGTCCTGGTCTGGGGTCTGCATACACCTTAGGCTCACACTACCAGGCCAAAATTTTTTGAAATTAACCATTGATTTACGCATAAACCACCCTTTTTTCTTAGACTCCATAACCATATCTGAAAGTTTTTGAGCAATATTTTACCATAATATTAAAAAAAGAACTCAAAGTCGACTTCTCATCAGAAAAAGCACCATCTCCTGTATTTCTTGTTTCACTGTTTAGCGAGGCTTGATGCAGAGAAAACAAATTATGATTGCTGTTTCATCTTGAGATTTGCAGGTTTTCGCAAACAAGAGTTAGTTCTAACTCTTAACTAAACAAGTCCAAACAAAAGTAACTCTTCTTTCTTCCTAGTGATAACACGAAAGTTATCGTCTACACGCTGATGATGATAATAGGCGTAATTTCCAACCAAAGTTATTCTATACTTCTAGACGCCTGACCTGCTCGAATCTGATCTCTTACTTCTCGTGTTCGATAACAGCGAGTTGCGCCATAATTTATAGACAGCGACGAATAATTTATCTGATCGTAACCGTATGATCCGGTTGCTTCGTCCCGAAAGATGAATCTTCATTCCTACCCGATTTATAAGGGCTCGAGTACACTCAAGTATAACATTGAAAACCTCAAGAATGTAATTGTAATGTATAGCAGTGTTCTTCAACCGTTGCCACAGTGGTAGTCGATGAAAGTTGGTTTTCTGTGGCTCCCAACTTTGAGGCACGAAAGCGAGCCGATCTCTCCGTTAAAAAGGTCTCGCTACAGAGAGCAACAGAGCTTTTGTAGATGGCTGCACAAAAAAAAATCAGACACAACACTATATACGCACACGCTCACAAAATTACGGCACAACTCACTCGGTAGTAAATTGCCCATGGCGATAGACCGGAGTTGTGCTCGGTTTAAAAGAAAGAAAGAAAATGTTCTTCAAATATTTTTACACTTACGGGCTGGTGAAAATAGTTGAAAATTTTGTGAACCGCCCGAAATGAGAGAAATAATTTACGGACAAGGAAAAAATATATTTAATAATCTGCGGATCGGCAAAAAATACAGGGTGGACCAGAAGTCCTGAACACACTTTAAAAAGCAATAACAAATCAACCAATTGACATAAAAAGGTGTGGTTTGCACTGAAACATCATGGCCATGAGTTTTTTTTTTTAATTAGAAAAAAAAGTTCGAATTTCACTCAGAAGTGGCACTGCAAGAAGAAAAATTTGGCATAACACATAGAATATAATACAGAATGCGTATAATTAATGTTTATGATAAATTGCGTTACATAAAATTATTTCTTTTCAATAGGGCTCGGGTTACATCTAAATGGATGGAAGTGTGCTTATGTTGAAATATGGTGGCTTAATTTAACGCAAATTGTCATAAACATTAATTATGCCGGTTTGTGTTACAATTTATTTGTTATGTCGAGTTTTCTTTTTTTGCGCCACCTGTGATTGAAATTTGAACTTTTATCTTTTAATTTATTTTTATTTCTTTTAAAAAAACAACCCTAGGCCCTGATGAGTATTTCAGTGTAAACCGAATCTCTTTATGCCAATTGATCATAACGTCATTATGTCAATTTGTTAGTAATTTTTAAAATGTGTCCAGAATTTTTTTCTCGACCACTCTATATTAGTAAAAAAAAGTAGCCTACAGACCGACTAATGCAATGGTCACTATAATGTCGGGTCGTTATAAAGAGCGTCGACTATAGTAACAAATTTAGAGATAGTCTTTAGTTTTTCGAATCTAGAATTATGTAGCGTAGCTTCACAGATTGGGTGAAATTTTCTTGGGGAATGGTCGGCGGGCCAGCCTTGGAGTCCCCTGATTATATTATTACCATATGGTATTAGTATGGTTCTCTTAACATATACATTCATAGCATACACTTTTTTGCGTATTCGCAAAAGTGTATTAGAAGTAAAACTTTTCCGATAAGAAAAGTATAGCAATATTACCAATGAAAAGTGCTGTGATTGGCATAGCCATCACTAAAACAACATTTATTTAACCTTATTTTTTAATGGAATTGCATTTTGCAACGCTTTATTAAAAAGAAACTTTCCAAGAGTACTTTCCAAGTACTCTTTTTTCATTAAAGCGTTTGTAAGAAACGATCATTTTCGAGAATTAAAAGGTCTAATAACTGTAATAATATATATTTTTTCATTTGTTTACAAAATAAATTAAATTTTCATGGTTTTTCAAAAATTAGATTTCCAGGAATTTTATCCTGATTTTTGATCTGGAATTTTTTCCTTGTCTTAACCATAAACAGAAATCATTTTTTTGATAAAATTGATGATTGTTATAATTTAAAACATTTAAAAAATTAATAATTTGCTTCCACGCATTAAAAGTATAAATAAGATTTTCCGTAACCATAATTACTAATTATTTTAACCGAATAAATAAAATTAATTTGTGGTAATTAAGTTAATTCATTGACAAATTACATTAATTAAATAAAAACGTTCTAAATTAATATGTCCAATTTTTTTTTTAACTTCTCAGGCATGTCGTTTAAGTACAGCCGTCTCAGGCGCTTTACGCTATCAAAATTGGTTCAGTAAAATTATCGCGTAGGAAGAAATCGCGTAAAGTGAGTTGAATTTAACATGGGCAAGATAGGAATAGAGGGGTTGGTTTTCTTCAGAAAGATCAAAAAATTGAACCCAACAGCAAAGAAAACATTTTTTTAATGATTTAACTGCAAATGAATAAATGGATAAAATGAAAAAATAACTTACGAATAAATCCCGTGAATTTAGACAACATGAATGAATTAAATTAATACTTTTCTATCTTCACTACTTATTGATTCTAGTAAGTGTGGATGTTTTCTTTACTAAAATGCCTGGCATGATAGGCTAATAAAACTAACTCTTTTTAATAAAAACTGTCGTAAAATCCGGAGAATTCGCATATTTCTCGCAAATATGAAAATTCCAGTTTCACTGGAACCACTTTCTTTTAATTAAATTTCTCATGGCATTGCCAATGCGTTACCAAACGTCCATCAGTGAGGTGTATCTGAGAATTTCTGTCATATTTGCCTCAGCTTACATCATCAAATCAAACGTATACATATATATTTCGTCGTCAAAAGATTTAACTAAATTACACACATCTTCAATTTGCAATTTCTAGGATTAAAGTTAAACTCCCCAAGCCGAATTTTTCAGGTCAGAATTCCTAAATTCAACCTTTAAAAATCGCGTTATAGCGAAACCGCGTAGAGCGATAGATACCTGTATGTGCATCCATATATGTTATTCGACCATTGAATAAAAGTTGTGAAATTTGGTCATGAATTGGAAGAGCGGTAAAAACTGGCCAAGCTTCAATTTTAGCGATTGAAAAAGCATTTTGAAATACATGAAAAAAAAATGGTTTCTCTTTATTGGTTCGTAAATAATCATGAAATTTTTTGTCATTTCAGGACGTCTACGAGGAAAAAGAAAATTTGGAGCAAAACAAGTTATACACAAGCGATATTATATGATACCTAACTGTATGATAATATGGGTAACAGACATCCTTCTCCAGCTACGGTAAATGTTTGATTTCTCTTCATTGGAAGTCAAATTTTACTTTTACCAAATGCAACCAACATCTCCTTTATCGGATGTGGACAGAAAAATAACACATTAGAGACATTCTACAGGTTGTCTATAATTAAAAATAGAGTACTATATGAACTTTCTACAGCAAGGGGGGTTCTTAATCTTTTTCAGCCGCGGAGAAAAATTAGCAACAAGTTCAGCTTCGCGATCTATGGGACTGTTTGTTTTTCGAAATTAGCGAAACCAATGACACAATAAGTACATTTATAGCAGAATAGTAAGTGAATTTGTACGACTCATCTAGGAAGCCATTGCGACCGGGGCCGGAACCCAATCCCCCATTCTGAATCTGCGCTTAAGCCAGGTTTCCAGGGATCAATCGCATTTACATTTATCGGCATTTTTTTTCAGCCGCCTCATTGGGTAGTTTGTGATTGTGGCTTTTGTATTTGTGCAAAAAATTCTGTTCATTATAAATTTAGTTCTGCCCGAATTCAGTTCAATAATTAGAAAAGGTATCGGTTGAGGGTAGATGGCCCCCGCGCGCGCGCGGATAAGACTAGGGAGGGCATGAGAAGGAAATATGATCAACGGGGGCCATGGGCTGGAAACGGTTGAGAAACAACTGCTTTTTTAAGAGTACTAAAAGAGCACAAAAACCTAATTTTTTATTTTTTGTGTGTCTTGATTCCCTTTCTTGAATCTGATGGGATCTTTAAGGATTGTTTAACTTACCTGTGGCTCTTTTCCGTCTCTTTCGGCCACCAACATTGCGATTTTCATCCGCTATCACTTCATCATTAGTTTCAGGTGAAATTCCTTTCTCGCCTCCTGATGTCTTGTTCTTTGTTGATTTGACAGGGAGATCAAGAGTGTGATACATTCAGCCTCGTGCAGACACCGCCTTCGACGTTTCTGAGAAGGTCCAGTCGTATAAGTGCTGATTATCGTGAGCTCGGTCTTCGGCTTAGCGATGCTTACGATTATAGTTCTTTGAAAGGAGACGTGCAACCTGTTGTCGAGGTGAGTATTAACATTTTCTTACATGTTTAAATAGTCATGAAATTCTTTTATAATCAGAGTGTGGAGATAAAACCTCTAAAGGCACAGAACTGATTATATTTATGTTGTAATTTGCTTATGGCATACATGCTCAATCCATGGCCCGTGGGGCCAAATGTGGTCTTTGGAAACATTCGATGTTTCCGCGACCTCAAATCTAATTTTATAAAAATGAAATCAGAGCGGCATATATATATTAACAGATCGCTTAAGTGAGCCGCGGTGCAGTTTCGCATCACTTCAGTTGCCCGTGGTACATATTCAACTCACTTATGGGGTCTCACGACACTCACAGTCGAATGTTCAAAAATGACTTCAAAAAATATTCTATTCATTCGCACATTCTGTTGGGACGGCCCTGCACTCGATATAATTTTTTTTCTCTTCTTAAATTCTTTGCAGAATTTGGACACAGATTGGTTCCTCGCATTCCGTGCCGGCATCAATGTTTTCAATCTGTTCCCCGCAGACGGCATCCAGTATTTCATACAGAAGGAAATCGTAGCCGACTCCCCGACCATCGTCGCCGAATTCCTGCTCAACTGTGTCGGACTCAGCAAGTACAAGATCGGCTGCTACGTCTCCAATATAGAAGATGGATTCCGCGTACAAGTTCTAAAGTGAGAATTCTTTCGGTATTAACCCTTACTGAGGCAATGACGAGATATCACGCCTAATGATGATATATGACTTCTCGTGTTTTGGCAATTCCGAGATATCTCGCGTCCTTAAAACCCTTTTACTTCGGCAATGCCGAGCCCAGCTACCCCTATATGGAGGGCTTTGTTCACAGACAGGTTTTGCATCCCTGTGTACGTAAAATTAATCAACTGGTTGTGGGCGGAGTCAGCTTTTATTCAAAATTTGATAACAGAAGGAGAGAATGACGATGTTTATCTCTTCTCTTCAGGGTAGTATAGAAATATGCGTAATAGAGAAAAATATAGATTATTTTTCTTCTTTTTGCTTTTTATTAATACTCTTCTAGGTTGTGGGGGGGGGGCACATATCACTGCCAAAAATCAGAAAAAAATTTTGTTCATGAAAGACTGTAATTCAGATGAGAATTATATAGAGCTGACTGCTACTACTGTGAAATGTCTGAGATTTAAATAACTCACAGACAAATTTCGTGATAGTCCATGTATTCGATTGGAAACATTTTGTAAATACAACTGCTTGAACAAAAGTTTGATTTTCTCCAAGGCACATGACGTCTCGAATGAATTTCCAGAACATGACCATCGACGAAGCACTAAGATTTTATCAGATGCATTTCCATTTAGTGGTAAGTTTTTTTAGTTGGATTATCCTTCTATTCTTCTAGCAAAGGATCAGTTATAACTAGAATCCCGAAAATCAAGCGAAATGCTATAAATGCCTCTTTTTTTTTTTTTTTGCCTATATTCAAATTTTCTTTGTAAAAATGTATTTTTTGAATTTTCCCGAAGTAAATTCCCATTTGGGTATTATGTTTATGTTGGGTTTTTATGTTTATCCGAGAGTTTAAAGGCCATATTCTATAGAACTTAGATGGCTTTTAGCATTGAGGACATCAAAAGAATTTTTTTTTTCAATTTTCAATCCTTTGAATCAAGGAGCTCGGTTGATTGCCATCTTGGTTTTCTGTAGTGCCCAACTTTAAGGCCCAAATGCATGCCGATCTCCCCGTTAAAAAGTCTCGCTGCAGAGAGAAACAGACCTACAACGATGCAATTATTTAATCATTACACTTCTTCACTCATTGTCAGAAAAATTGACGGCAGATGGCAGCTCTCTTTTTATAACAAGCATTGAACAGCAATAGAATTCACTTTAGGTTAACAACGCATACACGCAGAGCTTCCAGCATGGCCCCATGTCTGCCTCGACCACCTGCTAAAATCGCTCCATTGAGACTCAGTGGCGGGGCACGATCTGGTTAGGAGGAGGTCGATTGCCCTCCAGATGGAAGAATTTGAATTTTTAACGTGTCCCCGCAACCAGTCTATTGCCCCCGGTCAGATTTTCTTCATTGCACGCGATTGAATGGAGGGGGGGGGGGCCGGTTGAAATTTCTCAAACATGTTATTCAAGTAACTAGTAATCATAAGTAAAAATGTACAATTTGGTGTTGAGAAATCGAAGAGATAAAAAATATCTTGATTCACCTGGCTAAGAAAAAATATTTTTACTAGCGTCATCTGCTGTTGATTTCAAAAACTAATTTCGAAATTGATGAATATTATATACAAATACAAATACAACGCCACAACAGGCAATTTGTCTTTGAATATTATTCTAATTTTACAGTATAAATTTTGGTCATATATTTTCACATTTTATCCGAGAAATAAATTTCTCAATAATTTACGGAATGATTGATTATTTTGATAAGTTGTGCCCACTTATAAAATAATCGGATACAGTGAAGAATCGGTTAATACGACGGTTCTTCTGCGTTAGGAGCCTGAGCCATCAAAATAATGTTTAAAAAAACTTGATAACCCTTGTAATGCATTTTTCTGGAGTTTATTATTTCTGTTTCTGAATGCGGGAAACAGTCTGGACAAATTAGTCTCTCCACAGAGAGCAACAGTCCTACAAACAACAAATATTCAGTCATTACACTTCCCTTCTGAGATAGATGGCAGCACTAAAAAATCATACACAACACTAGATACGTACTCAGACTGTTAGGTACACATACTTACACTTCCGGCACAACTCACTAGGTAGTAAATTGCCCATGGCGATAGACCTGAGTTGTGCTCGGCTTGAAAAAAAAAAAAAGTCTGGACAAATTGCCCGACATGCCCGAAGCATGTAAAAATTTTAAACGGGCTTTTCTTTTTCGGTCGCTTCGTGTGATATATGAGTTCGATGCTTCGTTCAAACGAAGCGAAACGATTTGCCAACGGACAAACCGTTTTAACAGCATCTAACGGTGTTTTTTTCCCAAATTTCCTCCGTTTTTCGAATTCGAATACCTCAGTGAATATTGCACTTACAAACGTGGAATTTTTTTGGCATCTTTAGCCCCCGTTTACACATGCAATATTGCGGTAACATTGGGGCATTCTAACACCCGCTTGAGACTTTTTTCCTTTCTACGGAAATAAATGGAGAGTAGTGATTGGTGAAAATTTTTGAAGCGGGTTTTTTATTTCTATTTCCCATGCAAACGGGGCTTTAGAGAGACAGGGCAACAATTTTCTACTTGGGTTTTGAGACACACGGCGATTGTATAGGCAGTTAACTTTACTATTTTAATAACTATACAATCTCTTGAAACACGAATGACATATCTGATTACTACATGTTATTTGGATACTTTTTCCAATTGAAAGTATTCCTCTAGGATCAACGGTTCTCCAGAAAAATGTCCTACCCCCCTGTATATTTTGCACCCTATGTATATTTTCTAAGCATTTTATATACTTTTTTTGTATTCCAGGCCAATTATTATAATCTATTATTGGAACCAGGGAGTACAGCCAGTTTCAGGCCTTTAATATCGTAGCTTTTAGTTACTTTTCATTTTTTCCATTAATTATAAATGCCTTTTTTTAATGCCTATTTCAGGCATTTGTAGTGCTTTTTTGCCTGCTTATTCTCTGAATTTTCAGTGCCTAAACTTCTAGGCTCTAGTTATAAGTTACTTATCATTAAAATGCAAAAATAAAGTAACTTTGGTAAAATGTTCAGGAACATAAAGTATTGTTGCCTCTAGATCGGATTCCAGTAGGGAGTCCCAGGCTCTAGAAGACCTCAGGCAACTTCCTTCAATGAAGCCCTTGAAACAAGGGTTGACGAAGAACGTATTCCCGTCTGCATTTTTGAAATCTCGTCACACACATCTTCCGACACACTCTGCCTTCAATGGCATAGTTTGAAATTCTCTATGAGGATATAACCTTCAGGGCATGTATGGTTTTCAAGTCAGGTCACGGTGGTTTTTTTGCAGACCATTGTTCCCATATGGTCATTATAGCTGAAAAACTCAGCTTTGAATAGTTTCAAAGCATGATACTTTAGGACATAAAAGATACCGTATCACAAAGAAAAAATTTTTCAACCATAATACCTGCAAAGAGTAGAGAAAGCTGTTACGTGGCTTGAATTGGGATAAAAGAAAATTTTTATTTATTACATATGAGGCATTCTTAAAGTGGCCCAAGGCGGTGCTTTGTTAGCCATTATTTAAGGCTATCACTGATGGATTACAAGGCGAACATTGTCTGCTTAGAACGGGGATTCTTCAACTTCTTTCGCTTTGCGAATATCGTTTATGCCTAGAATCAGGAAAAGAGATGGCAACGTTGATGAGAATCCCGTCAGAAGATTTTCCGACTAGCGAAATCCGGACACAGCTCCTGAATTATGACACTAAAACTTAAGGGCGTAAATTATAGTTGACACTAAAATGTAATTAATTTCGTTGATTTTTTATATAAATGAGAAGAAATGAGTAATCAAGTTTTTTTTTAGAAAATGTTAGAATTATGTCTGGATCCGAGCACATCTGAAATTTATGGAGTTGGAACAAAAATTAGGAAGTTGTTGTTCCTTCTTTCCCGATGCTGACAGAAAAAAATCCCACGTTTCAAAGTGCAAAAATATGTTTGAATTAAGAAAAGCATAATGCCACTAGAATATAATAGTTTATTGTGAGTGCCGATCAAGAGCTCGAGAGCATTAAATCAGACACCAGCATCGAGTATTCGCGGGTGCTTCGATGAGCACTGTGATTCTCGTGAGCAGTATTTTAGATATACCTTGCTCAGGATACAAAAACTTCAGCATTTGTATTTACATTACGTAACTCGTTCAACACAATACAACAGCCGTACTATTTAAATTGCACTCATTATAGCAGTGCTGTCTTAACGCGTGGGCTCACTTAATCACGGCCCGGGGGACTCGTGATTATGAGATCTGGTTACAATTTTTCAATAAGTGTATGAAATCGTATAGTCACGGGTATTTTTGAAAGGGGGGAAGCCTCACAAAAATCACTTTCATGTAGGTCTATGATGTTCATTAAAATGGGGGAAAGGGGATCTAAACCTTTTGTACTCCATAGAACTTTTGTGACAGTGTGACAATAAGACAAAAACCACGGACCCCTTTGCAGAATAATATTCAGCATATCTCTATATATATAAAATTGATTTTCTGTATGTGTGTGTGTGTATACAAATCTACAATTTTAGATCGATCGTCGCCAAATTTTGCATATATACCAAATGGGACCCGACTTGAACGATAGGCTACTTTAAAATTTCGTCAGCCCAGGGCAAATGCCCCAAACGGGCAAAAAACTGTCCGGCAACAATGGTTTTTGGGCCTCAACAATCACTTTCCGAACGTTTACTTTGGTTACCGTGGTTCCCTAGCCATGCGTTTCAGACGTGTATATGCCTTTACAACGGTTTGTCACTTCCTTAATCTTGTTAGTATATGTATAATAGTTTATGCCTTTATAATGGTTTGCCACTTTTTCAATACTCTCAGTAATGAGGCTTTTTGAATAGACGTCATAATCATCATCAGCATCGCTTTGAGGGTCAGGAAAAGGGTGATCCTCATAGAAATCAGTATTAAAATTGCCGATTTAACTGCATAAATACGGAAATTTAGTGGGGGGGGGGGGGGTTCCTGCCACATCAATAATTTTAAAAATTAAATTGAATTCTCGATTTTTGAAATATTGAATTCACTTGGAGATACGAAGCCCAGAAAATTAAGTATGAAGTAATTAGCTGGATCTACTTTTGAGTTGGATATCCATGTAATAACATTGATTTCAACTTTTTATTTACATCTTCTCAATCATGAAAATTAATGTCTCCGTATTGCCTTTTGATATTTATTTGCATAAATTCATATAGTTTAGGATGTTTTTAAAATTAGTTTTGGGCCCCGTAAAGTGCATCGAAAAAATTCCACAGCTTTAATTAAGCATTTTTGGAAGCTGAAACAGGCAGAAATAGATAACTTGAAGTTCAGGGGGAGGGAATCGAAATACCTAACACCCATTAAAAAAAGGGGGGGGGACTATTCATTTCTACGTTTCTTTAAATTTAGATTTGTTTCTTTGATGAGTCGCGCTGGACGTCGCCATATTGGTTAACTTAGACACGGTTTGCATGTCCCTCAAAGAAAGAGGGAGATATCGCATGATCCAAAAAGCCTCATTGAAGAAAACCCGGGCAGCGCCGGGTATTGTAGCTAGTACTAATATAAAAACTAGGGCTGGGAATCTATTAAAATTGTAACTGGTTAATCAAAAAATTTTAATCGATTAATCGAGCGATTAATTGAATTTTAATCGAATATTTTTTGACCATATAATATTAATAGATTCTATAAAAATATTTTTTATTCATTTCATTCATCTATTCGGTAGATGGAAAGAAATATAGGAATAGGTTAAGAAATTAAGGCTGCCCGCTCCAAGCAGTTTTATATATATATATATGCCGAACATATTTTTTGTGAATACCTGTAATTTTTCTCCACTTAGATCTTGTTATTGTTTTTTAAAAATAACGGTTATTTTTTATTATTATTTCCAGATTTCGAAACTACTTTCGATTATACTGTTGCTTGTTTTCCAAGAAACTCCTCTCGGTATTTGTGAGGAGATGAGCTGATGCCTCCAATAATACGAAAAACTACTGTTCATAACGGAGAGAATACATTTTGGTCGTCTTCTAAAACTCCCATCAAACTCAATTTGAAACTGTAATCATTAATTTTCGTTTAACCTAATTTGATCAAAATATTTATTCAAATATTTTTTAAATGTGGCCACTTATCCAAAATATCATATACAGAACATGATTTATAAGACATCACTAATCTGTTTTTTTTATCATATTAATTAACAAACTTTCGATAAAAATTTTAATCGAATTGATCGAGTCGATTAACTCAACTAAAATTTTAAACTGCGATTAACAATTGATCGATTAACCGATCCGACTAATCGATTAATTGGATCAGCCCTAGTAAAAACCATAAGTTTTTTTCTCCTTCACACTCACGCGAATGCCCTAAAATCTCTCCAAGGATCCTCAAGGTACTGCGGACTCCTAGTTAAGAACTACTGCTTTAGAATATTCATTTACGCTAGTTTCGTCTGTGGAAGAAAGATCGTAGCAGCTGAACACAAAAATGCACTGTTAGGTTCTATAATGATTAATATTTCGAATCTCTTCGGAAGTAAAATGGTAGTAAACAGCATATGTATGTATGTATATATAGAGGGTGCATTGGAAGAGTCTTTATCCTGGTATAACTCGCGAATCGTTGATCCTAGAAGCATACCTTCAATGGGGAAAAGTATCCAAATAACGTGCAGACATATTGAACGGGGTTTTGTATAGTTATTGAAATGAAAATGAATGAATGGTTTAGGTTATTGTTGCATATTTTAGTTTGAAAACCGCTGAAAATGAGGGAAAGAACAGCATATCAAGCGTAGAATGAGATTGTCCCTTAGTTAATGTGGTTCTTTCCTTCATTATTAGAGATTTTCGAATTAAAATATTTCACCGAACATTATACTTGAAAAACGTTTTTTTGGCTGTTCTTGGGCTCAGAAAGAGACACGGCAGCAACTTTTTAACTATATTAGGACAGGATGTTCATATTAGAATTTTAATATTTTTCACTGTAATAACTATACACCCCCCCTTGCAACATATCTGAGGTCTACACGTCAACTGCATGCACACTTTTTCTTTTAACTGGAAGTATGCTTTAAGCCTTAAAGCATCCTTGAAGTTTAAGGTATCAACGGTTCCCGAGATATTCTAGAATAAAGGAACTTGCCCATGCACCCCGTACAGTAGAGCCTCGAAAATCCGAGCTCCGAGTGTTCGAGTTTACGGACAATCCACAATGCTGAAAATTTTCGAATTTCCTTTTTGAGATCCTCTTTTTTCTCTCTTTTTTTTCCTCCTATAGATACCAACTGCCTAATTTTTTTTCTCAGGAATATTACATTATACGTACGTATTGCACAGTAATTTTCAATTTGAAAGGAAAGGGACTAGGCAGCTTCTAATTTTATTATAGGTAGCTGGTGTAATAAAATATTAGATTCCCTTGAATGGACGTAGACCATTTTAACTTACGGGGGGGGGGGGTTGCTGGAGAAGAAAAGCAATTTTGACCGTTTTCTTCCAAACGGTGCCTCTAATTGCTTAAGTGAAATGTTTGGAAAAGCAGTTGCAAGCTATCAGTGGCTCAGCGTCCTCTCTTCACTATCAATCCGATATACCCAACTCTCTCTCTCTATCTCATCTTCGCGCTCTTTTCACATTCTTAATTTTTTCAAACACATCTATATCTCATTGAAGAATAAAAATACAGTAAATATGCTAGTACTTTCTTTCTTTCAAACCGAGCACAACTCAGGTCTATCGCCATGGGCAATTTACTATCTCGCGAGTTGTGCCGGAAGTGTGTGTGTGTGTGTGTGTGTGTGTATACCGAACAGTCTAAGTGCGTATCTGGTGTTGTGTCTGATTTTTCAGTGCTGCCATCTCTAGTCCAGAAGAGAAGGAAATGAAATATAATGATTGAATTTTTGCGCCGTTTTTCGGCCTGTGACTCTCTGAAGCGAGAATTTTCAACGGGGAGATCGGCTCGCATAATGTGCTAGTACTGCTTTTGCTTGTCTTTTTTTTAATGTAAAACCAACATTTAAAGCATTTTTTTACTGTTTTCCGGATAATTCGAGTTTCTCGATAATCCGAGGTGGCTTCGATCCCATCCACCTCGGATTATCGAGGCTCTACTGCATATATTACTTTATGTAAATAGCCTCTGTGTTGATGAACCAGAGCTATGTACGGCTCAATAGAAAGATCATGTAACTCAGCCGCGTACATTTTCCATAACTACGATTAGGGAGGAAAGAGAGAAGTCGAACATGTTCTGGAGGTTTTCAGCGAAAGATACGTAGAATTCATCGAAACGACGAGCGAAGATCGAAAAGAAACGGTGAAGGTAATTAGCTGCGCGATTGTCATGTTGAACATGGAGATATACGAATCGTTAGAAAGCGGCAACGACGACGATTCGGCCGTCATGACCAAAGAAGAATTCGTAGAGCTAGTGCTATGTGAGTATCTTCCCTGGCCATCTCCTTAAAATATATAATTATAATTTAATAGGAAGTTAGAGGAAACTTGTACTAGAAACGAACGCGTCGCTTTCAAGCCATAGAACATGAAATTCCAATCAACGAGTTATAATCTCATTTTCGATGATCGAGAGAATTTAATGTGACGCTCTTGTGTGTATAAATTAATTACCGAGATTTCTCGGGAAACGCTATGAAATCGATTGCCCCGTCATCAGCGCTTTTGGTTGAATAGAGTGAAATTTACTTTGACACTGCCTCTAGAAATTGTTAAAACCAACGCAAATACGTCCTTTGACATTTAACACGTTTATAAGAGCCGAAAATTAATCGGGTTTCTTCATGTGTAATTTTATTGATTATTGCGATACTGACGCTATTTTTTTTTCTTTCTACCATCAAAAAAACGAAAGCGTACGACGAGGAAGCCAATTTGGTCGCCGACGTGTGTGGTATCCAAGAAGTATACGACCGTGTGATCGCCAATCCATTCTATTATGGCTGGGACTACGTTGCTGAGATCCACAATTTCCCAATATATACGGCGAAAGGAAAGCGCCTGGTAAGTACGCCATGAACAATTTTCTTGTAATGAAAATATTTTTCTCTTCAGTAAATAAAGAAATTGTTCTTATGAATACAGTTTCTCAACAACAACCAGCTTTCACGATATAGACTTTAAAACACTCCTCGGAGAGAATTAGAGCCTTCTCATCCGTTGATACTCAAATTGATCTTGAGTAGCCCGGAGATAGAAAAACTAGAAGACTGAACGACTCGAGTTGCATATTCTTGCTCTCACACGAAGCTACTAAAAACTGTTCAAAACACACAGGACTGAGAAAAAAAAAGACTCAGTTTTTAGTTCACTACCTTCATATGATAAATATACTAAGGCAGTCGACGCTCTTTATAACGACCCCACGTTACAGTGACCATTTCATTACAACGACCGGTAGGATAAGTCCTAAATGTTTTCATTTAACGACCATCAAACATTTCTTACCTTTCGATATAATCACGCTCTCCCAATACAACGTCTGTTTTCGACGGGATGAAGGGGGTTGTTATATCGAGCGTCGACTGTACTCCGTATTGAGAAGACAGATGAGACAGTTATTGATCCCTTAATGATCAGGGACGAGATATGGCGTCCCTACGTAATGGGGGTCAGGGTATGGCGTCCCTGAAAGAAATACACATTTCAACTCTCTGTGTTTTATTTACTTCTTTTCTCATCATCGCGAAGCTTTATTATTACCGTCTGTGAACGGAAGTTATTCCCCACCCCCCCACATATTTTTCTACTAGAGAAAGAAAACACATAGGGGAGGGTGATGGATATGGTTGATCCCGATTCAAGAGCTACAGCCACCTCTACTTGCCACTTATCATTTTCTTCTATTTCTGACATGCGAGCAAGGAAACCAATTTTTTATATTCATCGCCGATACTTCAAATACAAATCATCCAAATTTGTTGCCAAAATCCTGTACGTGAACGCATTAAAAACTTAGTTATTTAATAGGATATATGGAGACACGAGGAGACTTCCTGATAAATGTTGTATGTATATACTCGTGTATAAGCTGACCCCCCCCCCCCCCCACTTCAGGACCATCAGAACAGCAATAAATTGAAAACCCGTGTATAAGCCGACCCCAAAAAATCTGTGCATTTTAGGGAAAAATATTCTTATATTTCATACAAAATGAATATCTGTTACGAAAATTTACAATAGAAAATATAAAACAAACTTTTTGATCCGTTTCTTCCGAGTGTCCAAGCTCATGGTAATCCATCAGATCATCATAGGGGGTGCGGCATCTTCGTTTTTATCCTCGTCTGGGCTGTCATCGCCATTGTCACTTTCATAGAGGATGTCATCTTCAGTTCCGTCCATCGCATTGCTGATGCAACACTTTTTGAAGGACCGGATGATCATTTCGGCGGAAACAGAATTCCACGCCTCATGTACCCATTGGCACACTAGGCCAATATCAGGTTTCTTCAAGGCACCACTTTTTGTAGTTTCTTTATCATCGGAACTCATCCATTCAATTCACAAATCATTCAAATAGTCTTTGAAAGGCTTGTTGATGCTGACATCTAAAGGCTGTACAATCGACGTTAGCCCACCTGGTATCAAAGTCAATGATGTTTTCGATTTGTTTGCCTCGGCTTTGACATTATCGGTTCTGTGGGGTTTGAACATATCCCATACCAATAATGCCGGTTTCTCGAATACAGCTACAAAAATGACTACTGATTGTGGGGTCGATATTTTCTCATCAAAAACTGAGCCGAGTATAAGCCGACCCCCACTTAAGGAACGAATTTTTCCAGAAAAAAACTCAGCTTATACACGAGTATATACGGTATATTGTTTGTAATTGCATTTTTAATTGGGTTGCTATATTTTTGAAACATATGGCATCCATATTTGTTATGGGCATCTTTTTATCAGCCACCTCGTTGGGCATTTTGCCTGTTGGGGTGTTGTTTTTGTATTTGTATGAACGGAACGTTGAACGATCAACTAAAAACGGGCAGTTGCTTAAACGAAGAAGTGGGGAAAGAGAGGTGCGCCATCTGCATGTGAAAGACGACGGCAAGAATAAATACATATTTCGGAATCACGATACACGTACTGGAGTGCAGCAAAAAGATTAGTAACTCCAAGTCGCCAGACATCCGGTCGCATAGGTGTTTTCGTCACCACTGCCCAAATATTCCCGTCTCAGTGGCTCTATAAAAATACACATGTTGGGTAGCTGGATACCGAGTCTTTTGGTATCAAAGAGTACGAGGAGGACATTAGAATTATTGTGTTGGGGGAAGAAACGGACAAACTGAATGATTTTATGCTCTTGGTGAATTATGGAATACAGATTTTCTCGATATTTGACAAAAAATTGTTTATTCAGACTTGACTCTCTTTCTATTTCTGGTCGCATATTAGAGAATTGTATTCCAAATCAGGGTTATATCGACTTACGGACGATATTTGAACGTATCCTTTTCGTAAATCGGGGAATGGATGCATATTGCTAACATATGATACTCAATCCGATACAGTAGAAGCTCGATTATCCGGGCTCATGGGAAACACGGATAACCGAAAAAACACGGTTAAAACTACCGAGAGTGAAAAAATAATAATTTAAAATAACAAAATTGCAAAAAAAAAAAAAAGTATTTATGTATTATTCAGTATTTATAAAATGGCTATCGAGTGTACATATATTATCCGTGCGAAAGAGAAATACATTAATAAATCTATGCATTCAATGCCATATTATAGGCGGTTAGTGGAAAACCCACCAAAAATTACAGTTTAAACTTCACTTTCCCCGCAAACAATATGTTTTCTAATGGTTATTGCTTTGTCATAAAAATTGTCATAACATCTAAAGAGAAATGCATTATAATAAATTTATGTATTTAATTCTATTTAGATTACAGGGGTTAGAGAGAAAAACCCTTGTAAAAACCCATTTTATAAACAAATTATCATAATAAGATGCAAAACGAGTTTGTACCTCCCATATATTTTCTGTACTGAGCCACTACTGATATAACAATTAAATAAACACAATTGCCATATATTACTAGGTCTATTATATGTAGGCTACATCATATATAACTTGTTTTCCTCATGCTCCGGTATCATGAACCCTGAAAAAACCCATAAAAACCTGAAAAAAATACCAAAACTTTGAAAAAAAAAAAACCCCAAAAAACTCAGTGGGTTGGGATTTTTCTGAAAAAACCCCGGGTTTTTGCTGACAATGGTTTTCATTGACAAAAAGCCTTCACAAAATCTCACGGTACCAACAAAAAACAAAAACAGTAATCTAATAGGGAAGAGCTTAACACATGAAATTAAAATTTTCGTACACGGTTAATCCACGCCCGGATAATCAAAGTTCTTCTGTATTTCTATATCAGACAAAATTAAATTGAAATATAATTACGATCAAGTCATTTCGAAATTATGGCGAAATAACACTTTATTTTTCTCATGTATCTTTGTCGTATCGGCACTGTAGGGATTATCCGACTCTCGCAGGCGGCTCGTTCATCATTTTGACATGTTCCTGTGGCAGGGGCCGCTCCATGTCGCCTTCAAATTCTTGGTCGATAAACACCACGTCGTCGTACTTCTCTTCAATGATATACTCGTGGTAAGTTCCAATAACTCACAATTTTGATCGTTTGAAAAGTTTAGATATTTTTCTGCTACATTAATACCGTCTACAATTTTGGAAATACATACTAAACTATATACAGGGTGTCCCACAACTTTATACTCTACTAAAATGAGAGGGGTGATAGTACACATCCGGACAAACAATTTCTGCAATGGAACCCGGGGTCGCAAATATTTTATTTATTTAGCGCATATTGATACTCAATTTAAGCAACAGGCGCTAAGAAAAAAAAGGGGTCCTAAAATAACCCAAGGAGTGAAAAAGAACAAAAATCTTTCCTCTCCACCAGGGCCGTAACAAGGATTTTTTCCGCCCGGGGTAAACATTATTTTGCCGTCTCTACAACTTTAAAATTCGAAATTTTTACAACGGTGTTCTTTGTTCCCACCTAAAATTTCCGCCCGGGGCAATTGTGCCCCTTGCCCCCGCCCCCTCTAGTTCCGGCCCTGCTCTCCACACGCAGGAAAAGAAACGATATTTTTCACCCTTTGTAATTGCTTGTGATTGGAAAGGAGGAAATTTTTTTTTTCGGAAACGGATCCCCGTGATACGAGTCCTTCGGGATTCCCACACGACTGCAGAATGGCGTCCATCGGTACTACTTTCTTTTCCTTCAAACCGAGCACAACTCAGGTCTATCACCATCTATGGGCGATTAACTAACTAATGAGTTGTGCCGGAAGTGTAACTGTGTGTGTACCTAACAGTCTGAGTGCGTATGTAAGGTTGTGCTTGATTTCTCAGTGCCGCCATCTATATTTCAGAAGTCAAGTGAGTGATGTGTTATGATTGAATTACATTTGTACTGCATCGGTACTACTGTGTTAGAAAATATGCGGAATGAATTTTTTCCCCATTTTCAACACCTGAATGAATGAACGCCAGAACTCTTTCACCGGACTTATCCATCGCCGAGATCTCTTCCAGATCATCTTCGTGTCACTGTGACGGTTTCGCTTAGCGCGGAACCCGGGTTCGAACCCTACCGGTGGTACATTGGTGGACGGCTGAAGTTGGTTATCTGTGGTTCCCAATTTCGAGGCGCGAATGCGAGCCGATCTCTCCGCTAAAAAGTCTCGCAACAGAGAACAACCAACAGACCTACACAACAGCACAAATATTCAATCATTAAACTTCACTCATATAGTTTGAAAAATAGCTGGCATCACTAAAATTCAATCAATCACAACACTAGACACCGTAGTCCGGGGCTACTTTTGCACGAACAAGGATGATTTTGCACCAATACTGAAAAAATATTCATCGTTGCCTAGCGACTATTCTAATGAATAGTTCTAATAGTTCTAATGAATATTCTAATCCAAAGAGTTTCGATTCTGCCAGACAGGAGACATTATTGGTCAACTCATGTGTTTGAATTACTGATGCGTTATTCATCATTTTGTGACTGAAAATTTAACTTGAATTTTCTTTCTTGAATTTGCTTGAAACGATATCCGAAATGGCGGATGCATCGGTAACTCAAATACATGAGCTGACCGATAACGTCTCCTGTCTGGCAGAATCGAAACTGGAAATATTCATTAGAATAGCCACTAAGTAACTTTCAATCCCTTTTCAGCATTCATACAAATAAACCACTGTAGGTGCAAAGTTACACTGGATTACGGTACGTACTTATAGTGCTAGATATAAGTGAACACTTCCGTCACAACTCATTCGGTAGTAAATTGCCAATGACGATAGAGTTGTGCTCTGTTTTGAAGAAAGAAAGCAAGCGCTCAGATTTCAGTGGAAGTGTCCAGATGATCTCAACAATTACAGTCGAATCCCGTTTTAACGAATACCGTTATAGTGAAAATCTTGTTTTAACGAAAGTTTTTTTAATCCCCCAGAAAAGTTTACATAGGAACAATTTAAAAATCTGGATTTCCTTTATAACGAAATTTCGTTATTACGAAGCGATTTCTCTGGTCACAGTAAAACCTCGTTATAACGATGTTCTTCAAATCAAGAAAAATATCGTTGTAGGTGGGTTACCGTTAGAGGTAGCATTATATATCAGCAGGTGCTGCCATATTTATACTGTTGGCATCGTACGTTGGAGTACCGTATTTTAACGTATATAAGGAGCCCTCTTCTTCGAAAATTGGGTTCCAAGAACAGGATGGTTTTCTTATTCATGGTAAGCATTTAGATATATCTTTTTCAAATTATTTCCAAATTTTAAGCCCAAAAAATCAGGGGGTTCTTTATCCACGAAGGCTCCTTATTAAAATACAGTAGATGGTTCGAAATACCGATGTTTTAGGCACCCTGAAATGAACAAAAACTGGTGAGGAATTGAAAATATATATTGAAGGTGATTTTGAGCAAAATATAAAAAATATCGTTGTAGAGGGATTTATCGCAGTAGAGGACATCGTTGTATCGTGACGAGTTTAACATTAGATTATAGGCGATTCCAAAAAAGATTTGAAAAATTATCGTTGTTGGGGGATTTATCGTCATTGTAGTGAGATTTCACTCTGCGTACATGATGAACGGTGGCCCCCCCCCCCATTATGTAACAATAATATTTACTGAGCGCTGCTCAGTCGGAAACTACTTCTAAAATAGTTCGTTATTAGTTCGAACGAGTGTTTGCCCGGATATAAACTCGTGAAAAGTTAATTCCAAATTTCAAAGCCATTTTACGCCAGGCAAGGAATTATTTATCTAGCATCACGGGGCTTGACGGGCACTGCTTGTCTGTTATTTCAGTGGTGAAATTTCGGAAGTAATCCAAAAATAAGAATTTAAAACTTTCCCTAACGCTCTCATAATCCTTGTAGAAACACGCGCTAGACTAAAAATTCCGGTAGTTCATAATTACTCGGTAAGTTCAAGATATTTATGATATTTCTTCTTTTTTCCGTTCTCACTGTAATTTGTAGGTTGTAAAAACTGGAGGCGATGGTAATTACATCCTGGTGGCTTACATGTGCTTTTCGGATATTTTCTTCTTGACGAAGCGAAAAAGTGAGTTGTCACAAAAAAAAAAAGCGTTACTAATGGTTCATTTAGGTACCTGGTGTAATTAGTCTCGACGACACGTACTTTTACGATGTAACGTGATTTCTTTTTCTTGTCTATTTTCCAAATTGGCATTTAATTAGAAATCGATAAATTCGCTTTAAAAATAAATTAAAGATTGTTTTGAATCCATGTTAACATAAGCGCATGAAGACAGTGACATGTTTAAGAGGGGGGGGGGGAGGGTGGCAAGTTGGGAAAGAGGACGAATTTGAGGAATGAGTGGTCAAGAAAATTGGAAGAGGCAGTAAAACTATGAACTCGTCTTTGCCTAAAGAGCGACGGACTAAATCAGTGAGTGACCAAACTCCCTAGACCGAGATCTTTGGAGGGCCTCCTCTACAGCGAATTTATGCTGTAAAAAAAAAGAGAGAGATTTGTATGTCATGGCGCTCACTTAAACCATTGAAGATGAATGCTTAATTTCGTACTTAGGAGATATTCACGGACAACTCAGTTGAACACACTATGATTCAATGATTAGCATCACGATTATTTCAGTTTGTCATAGTTCTTGTACGGATGATTTTCTTTTTATGATGGTTCATAATCATCAAAGCTGTTGATTCGTGAATATACCTTCAAATAGACACGCAGGGCTCCAACCTATTGGCTACGCATCGACTTCAGGACCATCTTAAGAAAATCATGGCCATCCCCGGGAGGGGAGGTCAAATGTTGTTCAGGTGACTCTATCTAATTTAAATTCACAGCCTATATATATACCAGTTTACATACTTTCTCTCGAAAATTATACTGCCGGATCACAAAAAATCGTGAGACTTATCTTATGCATCGGGTTAGGCACATGCGTTTATTACAAAATATTGAAAATCTCCCATTTTCAAAGACAAAGGGAAAAAAACAGTTTAAAATATTTCGAAATATATAAAATTACCAAGCCTTAAACGCGAACATGTCCAATTTAAAAGAGGGGAAAAAACATTCATTTTTCGTTACAAAATTCGAATTTTTGTCAAACTTCAAGGGCCCTCTCTATTATGAATTTATAGTGTGAAAAAAAATGATGATAATCATCTCCGCCCCCCCCCCCCCCCCCGGGATGAAGCCTTGTCAACCCCAACCTCTTGTGAGGGCGATGCGGGGAACTCAGTTGCATAGGGGCTTGCACGATAAGAACTGGCACTATGTGGTTTATGACAATAAATACGTCGATTAACAGGTGGTGCCCAAGTCCTCCTTCATTTTGCCCTGGGACTATGATGCTGCTGAGACGGTAGAAGGGACATTTTTTATTTGTGGACAAATATTCAAAAATTCAAGTTCCGTAGAACAGCCTCATTATCATCAATGGTTCCGCGAGAAATTCCATGTTGGAAAACCCAGATCTATGGGATGAGGGACCAGGTTCACGAGCGGACCAAGAAAAAGTGTGCAAGCATGGAAGTGACCATAAAAGTGACTTAAACGTATTTACGGGGACGGAGGCTAAGCAGTTATAGCTTAGGGCCTGCAAAACCATCCGCCTTTGCATTAAGAGCGAAGTACAAATCATCACGATGACGTATTTCTCCTATGAGAATGGCCATCACGTGTGAGGAATTGACAGTATAAGCGGGTTCCAGGATAATAAAATTCTATCTTTATTCTAGAGGTTTTCAACATTTTTTATCCGCGACCTAAAATCAACGAAATGATCAACTTTGCGATCCACGGATCTATTTCATTTTTGAAATTAGTGAATCCAGTGGAGCAATAAGTGCACGGCTTAAGTGAATTTGTACGACCCATATAAGTGTATATATATATATATATATATATATCGGAACCCTTGCTTTATACTATGGCAGGGAATCTTGACCTGTGTTTTCGTGATCCAAACTCAAGTCGCAGGGGCATGAGAAATGGGTCGCACAAATCCACATATAATCCGGTTATAACACACCGCTAACTTCACTAATTTCGAAAAGCCATGGGCAGGGCCCCGGCCAGACTTTCACGGGCCCCTTTATGATAAATTTACAGCGTGAAAATAGTCTTGGGCTGGAGCCTTGTCAGCCCACCCCTTGTGGGGACCAATTCAATTCGCCGACAATAGCCCCGGCAAATCGTCTAGGGACAATTTACTGCCGAATCCCTTTCGGGGGGGGGGGGGGGGCGCTAATGCGGATTTTTTATTGTTAATGAAAAATATTTACAAAGCAAGACAGAAAATATGTACATGATATATACATTATATACATAAAGATCTTAAGGCCCTATGTAAACCGACAATTTTTTTTTTTTTACACAACCATGCATATCACAGTTTGTCCCGGGGGGTCTCTTGGGCTGTGACTTGGTCGCTCACTTATTGTTCAATGTGCCGTGTTGCTGCCAGTCTGCTGGATCTTCTCGTAGTCCCCTTGTGGGGACCATGGCCCACGAAGTTGGCCATTATGTTTATTGTGGAGTAGCATCTGGAAAAAGTCAAGAACCCCCGATTTTAAGCATTAGCTGTGGCCCTGAACGATTGCAATTGTCTCAAATACTAATACACAGTTACGTCATTTCTATTGAAAAATTAAGAGTTCAGAAAACTTTTTTTTTAAACATGTTTCGCACTAATTCAATCGACGGTTTATTTCACCCCAACAGGTGGCTATTATTCTATTACAGTACGGGAGAAATTAACGGACAAATTCTGTATCAGACTGGTGATGTTCGACGAGGACAAAATGAACAAATTCATTTGGATCAAAGATGAACTTATAGCCGAGGTAAAAATTCAAACATATCTGTCGTACTTGCCGAACATTTCAATTTAAGAAATCATGAAATATTGAAGAAAATTGGTCCTTTCTATTGAGCTATATTTTACCAAGAAACATACGAAAATTCAAATTTCAAATACGGGATTCTGCCAAATCTTACCAAAAAGGTACCAATTGTCAAAAAATTGCCAATCATTCCTTAAGAACTGCCTTTCAGTTGGAAAAAAAACTGCAGCAAATCTCCAGTAAATTGTGTTCAAAACATAGATGTTGAAATCACAAGCTTGCATGATAATTTAAAGTTGTTTTTTTTTTTGACGATGTAGTGGGGAAAAAATCGTCATGGGAAAATACCCTGCGAAATTTTGCAGAGGAGTGAAATTACTATTCGCAATAAATAAAGTAAAGTAAAAATCCACAAATTGATGAAATTAAATTTTCTTTGCATCATCTTCAGGTCCAATCCTAACAATGCTCGGGATCTTTGATCGAAAAAAAAATAATTTGATCATGAGTGGAAGTTAGAAAAAATTGTCTATCATATTTACTGGATTCATATTTTGCGATAGTATTTTGAACACAAATGAAATGTCACAGTAATAGGAGATATTATTTAAGACTAGTCATACAAGAAAATGATTTTTGCAATCAGATGTGCTATGTTTGTAAAAAGTAATAAAGATTTTCTTCCCCTTTAATTTCAGGTTGAAGAAACAGATAATGTTCTAAACAATCTTGGTCTCGGTCGAGTACCAGCCAAAATCGAAATGAATGAAGAGATACACTTCTGAGTATGATTTTATTGGATGTGTTTGAATTTTTATGAATAGATATACATCGCTTGCTGTGATTAAAAAGTTATTTTCAATTTTACTACAAGAATTTTTCATGTTTTTTCGATTGAGATGTAATGTGTAATCTGCAGAATTTTACAGCAGGAATTTTTTTTTTAATAATTGAGAGAAAGGATTGTGCGAATAACAATATGCATGTAAATCAGATAAAAGAGTCTTATGTTCATGTTATGTCCATTGGAAAGTCAATCTACTACATGGTCACTGATTGAGTAGCATATACTTTCACTTACATTCACATTCCTGATACTACAGCAGAAATGAAGAATGATGTAGAACTCTTTAACGATGAAACTCTTCACCCCCCCCCCCCACCTATTTTCCCTAATGAAGAACCTTCTTGATGGTGGATTTATAATAATGAACAATGAGACACAAATTCAATGACAAACAAAAAATCTGAAGATTTTTGAATCCTGTTACATACCCAAATCATGATATATAACGTGTGATATATAATCATGATATATAATATGTGCACTGATATAAACCAATTCAACCATTTGTTTTTCAACCTTTCTGGACCCAAGGACAACTTGTATATCTGAAAAAATTATGACCTGTGAAAATATTAATAATAGTAAAATACTCATCTTTACGAGCCATAAGTTGAGGAGCGCTAAACAATCACATGGTCATCACATGGTGTCGTATACAAATTTTACTATAGCAGTGAAATACCATTCTGATAAAACCCTCAAATAATAAAATGCCTCAAAAAATATAACGTGCAACAAGATTAAAGCATCATCAAAACTTCCTATGATTTTAGAAATTGTGGCTATTTTCTTACAAGACTGGATCTGAGAATACTAATAAAGATGGATTTCTTGAACCTATTGAAAATTTTTAGAACGAAATTCAATTTTGTACCATTTATTAATTTTTTAAAAATTCAACAAAATCATGTTGGCAAACAATAGTTCATCATAAATCATTCGACCATTGAACCGCCTTCTTCACCAGTGGGATCCTCTAATGTTAAATCATCCAACAGTTCCTGCAAAGTTACTTTAGGAAACTCTTCATCTGTATCATCAGTATCAACTGCAAGCTTTTCATAGTCTGAAAAAAAAAGAGAGTTAAATTTGTAAAAAATATGTAATTATATTCTATTTAAAATGAGACTTTAACTTGCATTCTAGATCCAGCAATTTCAGACATCTATTTCCAAAGTGTCCGAAAAAACACTATTCATAAAAATATTTAAGCTAAAAAAAAAATCTCTCCTTAACTTCACATGAACATTAAAGCATCTACCACTTTCACTTCAGAATATGGAAGACAGAAGGCAGCACCAGCAAGAACACAAAACAAGTGCAAGTCTGGTAACATGAATACGTTTGGCCATGCATTTACACACACAACACAGTCATGCATGTACCAATTTATTAGAAATTCTGCAGAGGAATGTCTTAAAGGTACATGTATGATTGAGTAATAGTAGCATAACTCCACTGTTCAAAATTATCATTCTTGTGGGTGATTTGTGAGTCATCATAATATCAGTAAAAAATCAAAGTAAGCCATGATGGATTCTAGGAAACTAAACATCTAGGTCAGTGATTTCCAACATAGGAGTTTCAATGCCCCAGTCAGGGGGGGGGGGCATAGAATGTTACAGGGGGATGGAAGAAGCGACGGGTATAACATAGGATGCTATGGGTTAGATATTGTTGGGGGCGGTGGGAAAAAAAAATTTCTGAAGGAGGAGGGCGATGAGACAAAAAAGGTTGGGGAGACTGATCTAGGTGCTTTACAATTATGCCATAAATTATAGGGAACCCACAGATTTTGAAAATAGGTCTTCAACTGAATAAATATCTAGGACAGGTGGCTGATAAGCACTATTATTTGGCGATATCTCTTCTCGAAATTTTTCTGGGCCCTTTCTGAAATATGGAGATATACATCTCTGCTTGAATCATCTGATGAGGGAGGGGTATCATTTATATGTCACGGCCTACATATGCCCATGATGCTCTCAGTAGATATGTGACACTGAAAAGAACATAGATACAGAATATTCAGTAATTGTGATACCCCCCCCCCGACTCTCCCTCCCTCCTCAACAAAACTATTGCAGACATTTTTGGAAAGTCTTGTTGAGAGAATACAATGCCAATCAGATTCAGAACATGTATCACAGTTAAAGGCCCCCCTCCCCCCACACATAAACGTGTCACTTGCAGAAAATGATGAGTTTTCCGTGGTAATCTTAATTTATATATTGTTGATAAATCTCTTTTATGATTTATATATGTCATACATTGTACATTTCATTTTGAAACTAGATTTATTGCTATAAAAAAAATTCACCTTTATACAAATTGACATTTTGACGAATAACAGGATCCTCTTCAAGGTCTTCCAGAAATTCCACGTATTCCCTGAAATAGAGGTAAATGCACATCAAACATGCATTTAATAACATCTAATGTCTAGAGTAAAAATACAGGCAGAAATTAAATATTTTTTGTCAGCATAAGAACACTGATCTCTCATTCTGATTGAACAAAATCAAATTCAACTTTCAATTGAAAAAAAGGGAGGGAGCATTTACCTCTCATCAGAACTTGTATCACCTATAAAATCATCATTCAAATGCTTCAATTTCCATTTTCTCTTACGGTGTCGTGTTGCACGATCAGAGTACACTTTACTGACCAGAATCTGAAAGAAAGAAAAAGAGACACTTTTGCTTTAATTTCTTTTTTTCACTTTCAAAGTAACTATTTCACGTATTATCAGAAATTATATCATCTTCTTTATAGAAAATGTTAACACATAAGACAAACATTAATGGCAATTAATGACACCTTATTGGGGAAATTTTACAATTGTGGCTTCAGATTTAATATTTTCTACTATAAAAATATAATTCTTTTCTCAAGGGTATTAGTCTTTAGAGCCATATTTATCCATGTCCCCCTCAGAATCACTTTAAAAGACACCTCCAAATCTCTTCCTGAAAGCTTTTGAGCCATTTAATGTGAAATTAATGATTAAGGAAAGTGAAAAATGTATTAAAAGAAAAAGCATAAACTAGGATGTTTTCAGTGCACAAATTCTCTTGGTACAATATGAAACTAAGCAGTCTGTACATTCTAGGATAGCAGTCCTTAACATTTTTTGACTTGCAGAGCTCTTTGTAGTCAATAATTTCCATGGCATGGCCCCTGCAAACTTTTTTTTAAATTTATTTTTCTAATTTACTTTGGTGCTTGAGCAGTTGCAGAACTCCTGGGACATGTACACGGAGCTATAAAGGCTCTGCAAAGCACAGGTTGAGAACCCCTGTTCTAGAAGATTATATTTTTATCTGCAATGTATGAACATGGAAATGAGCTGGCCACATCCATAAACTAAACGGTCACCTACGGACCTGATTGGGTTACGTACATAGTATAAAACAAAAAACCTTTAATATATCGCTTTCCTTTAAATTCTCCATCCCATTATCAATCTGCTCTCATTTGAGCCTTCACTCTTATTGCTCACTACCTATTTTTATAGTAATTAGTGCATAATGTTTTGTAGAGCTATCTTGAAATTTTGGGTGCTAAATAATTAGGGCATTAATAAAACCTAACTATTAAATAATAACAAATCAAAAAAATTAAATTTTTCATAAGGATTTTTCTATGGGAAATTGAATTTTATTTTATCATCTTAAAAATTAGTGAGTTTAAAAAAAAATTCTAGTAAAAAAATATTACTCATCTTAGCTTTTCAATACGAACTTAATAATTGATATCATTGATATGAAAATGAACTTGCACATTCAAATAGATAAATAAAATTTTCATCTTGCTTACAACATCAGGTAACTTTTCTTTATCCATTTTGTTGAACTCCTTGTTATTCACATTGATGCTTGCAAGGTCTAATCTGCAATATGTAAAAAAATCATTAACATTAAGCAACTTCTATTACTACCCAAAGGAATTTTAGAGCTAAACTTCAAATAAAATAATAAAATATACGACAATTTGAGCAAAATATGTGTATGTCAAAATCAATACAAATTTAGCGACTTAAATTGTGTAAATTTTTGATGAGGCATCTTTTAATAATCTATATAAAACTGATTCTCTGTCTGTGTGTGCATATAATTATGTTCTCTAAACAAATCAAAATTTCAAACAATCTTTGCATAGGCCTATATACCATATGGAAAAAATAATGTTTAAATAAACTGACTAGTATTTTATGACTGATATTATTATACACACTTTTAGCACCTCTTTGACAATCAAAACAAAGAAAAAAAATCAAATGGCACTTTTAAACAGTTATTTAATCTGCAACTTATATTTGAAATGAATTTTAAATAAATAACTACCATCATAGTAGAATTCATTCGTTTTTATGTAATAGTTTAAAACTGATGTTTTAAATGGGCTTATAGATACTAAAAACTAATGAGTCCTGTCCAAAAACAGTTTTGGAAGTTCCAAATTCAGTCCTGGAAAGCTATCTCTCTGATGCATATCTCCGTCTGGCAGTCGAGTGGTTAGGGAACTAGCTTCTCACTGTGCAGGTCTGGGTTTGAATCCCGGTTCGGGCATGGATGTTTATTAACACTAACAAATTCCCTGGACGAATCATGCTGATCCCTTGGGAATATGTGAGGATCACGTTAATATTATTTGAAAAAAAAAATTCTTATGCTGCAAAGTTGATTAAAATAAATTTCAGGTTTTTGACATTCATCGTTACAAACTTATTATCAAATATTTTGATAAATGTTAGTGTTTTCATTCAAATTTTCATTTCATTATCAAATATGATGAAAAGTTAATATTTAATCACACAATAAACACTTGATTGATTACCCGAGAGCCAGATCTCCAGGTCGCAGGAGATGACCAATATGAGTTCTAGTGTGAATTTCCGAATCAGTCACTCCTAATTCACTGGATCGAACAACATATGCATCAGCTAAAACGTGCTATACAAGAAGAAAAGGTCAGTTTAAAAAATGGACAGTTTAACATTTTTAACAATAAAAAATGCATTAAAACTGGTAGTTGAAGAATAAAAAATATTTCTTTCTGTTAATTGTTATTATTTACATATTGTTGATGATATACTGTGAAATTAATTGATCCTCATAATCGCATGTTTTCCACATAATTTCATTGCTTATGTAAAATATAAATACATCCATATTCAAAGCAATGTAAAAATATTTTGTCAACTGAAAAGTTTAAACACAGAGAATCAACTAAATTGGACAACACACACACACGATGCAATTTGTTGCCTTGTATCTCTAATGTGTGAAATTAATTAAACAGATTTGCGTTTCATATCTTTTATGCTTGAGAAATAAAAAAATAATTCATACTTTTTATTTTCAATGTTTGGCAAATAAAAAAGAAAATGCTGATTCCTATCTTCTCATTAACATGTTAAGATAACAATATTATGCATAATTGTGTATAGGATATGTAATTTCACATGCACACACACACAAATTCAAGATTATACAATCTTCTCATAAGCATGCTTCCAATACTCAAAAGGCATAGAAAATTGAAGTAAAAAATATGCACAAATTTTAGAGTCGTATTTAACAATAAAAATATGAACTGATGTGGGTTTATAAGAAAGTCATCTTGCAATATGCTCAACAGTTTTGCAACTTTGATTTGTGAAGTACTGGATACCTTTAACTGTACTTTCGAGATTCTAGAGCTTATAATTACCCAACAGTTTACTGTTGGGTAATTATAACACCAATGTAAACTATGTACATGGTAACTGAAAAAAATATATAATTAATTAGAAAAACTGACCTTCTGTGAGATGGGACCTTGACCTGAAAATACTTTGCATTCATTATCCATCAAATATTCAATGTTTATCACCGTATACTCAGTCAACTGCTTCACAATAGCGATTGAATTGAAAGGGTTCCTCCAATACTGCTGCGATGAAATTGTAGCAGCTGAAAGTAAAAGAAAATAATACATATTTTCAATTACAGGCAAAATATCAACAAAATCCTTTCAATTATACAAAATCCTTTAAAATTACACAACAAAACTTTTATGAAAGTCAGGCAAGTTGAACACAATAAGGGTTTACTTCATTTTCCTGACTTAATTTACTGAATCCAAAGGAATCCAATTTTGACACTAGACAATTATCTCAACTAAAAAAACACGCAATGAATGCATATGAAGTTTTTCTTGACTATTTGTTAACAGAAGACTACATGAGCTTTGCTACACTCTTTTGGTCTTGATAACCAACATGGTGCCCATTATGACCGGAAATGACAAAACAAGTCACTATGTACAAATGGTGATAACTAGAGCCCAGAAATTTAGGAACTAAAAAAAACATTTATTAATTGTAAAAAAAACACAACTAAAAGCTACGATATTAAGGGTCCAAAAACTAGCAAAAATCTTGGCTACACTCACTCAATCTCTACTGTTTCAACAATAGTTTATAATAATTTCATTTTTTGTTAGGTTCACTTGATGTTATCATGCCAAAGAAAGTGTTTGCGGTCCTTCAAGGTTAGGTCAGAGTTTGATTCAATCAAATACTTGATACATAATTATCTAACATGTAAAAATAGTGTTAGCCAAAATTAAAGAATAACTATATCAAAGTCATAACATTTTCAAATAGAATTATTTAAAAAACATTCTCATAAAAATAACAATTTTTTCTTAAAATTTTCAAAGATTGAGCTTTGTATTTGGTTGGTCTGCATCCATTAAAAAATATCTTTCATATTTTGGACAGGATTTGAAATAACTTGCCATGTTTGATTGCAGTTCATTCACTGATAGTGTAAAAAACCCAAAACAAAATAACACGGGCCTAGAGCAATTTCACTTCCCATCCCGACCTTTTGTATCTATGATGTCAACCAAAGGACTATAAAAACAGTTATCGATCAGCTATTCAATTACAATGTTGCACAAATTTACAAGCAACACATGTGGAGAAACAAACTTCTAATTTATTCGTAGCTTTCATTATGCTGTACCTGGGTTGCTTTCGTCTAGAACTCTTAATGCTTTGATTCAAATTTGATGGTATTTTTATTGCTATCTGAAAGTTACGTATAGCCAGAGATGAAAGGTCTTTGTCACTTCTATGCCTTACACCAATTTTTCTATCTCTCAGGCACTTATGCCTATTTGTGTTGAAACAGGGCCAAAGAAAGGAAGGCTTTGTGATGATTATTAGTACTAAGGGTTGACAATTTTGCAGTAAAGGAATTTTTTTTGAAGTTCTTAATGCTAAAAATGTCTAAGTTCTACAGAAAATGGTCTCTAAAATTCACAAATAAACATAAAAAAATGTTGAAATATGCATTTTTGACAACAAAAAAAAATCTCAAAAACCCATTTTTACCAATAAAGTTTGAAAACAGACAAAAAAAACATTTATGGCATTTTCCCTGAACTTCCAGGATCTAGTGATAACTATGTTACAGTTAATGAAGTAGAAGTATTTAGCAATAAAAGTTGGACACTTGTGGCCACCACTCTTCTCACAAGATATTATACATGCATTTCAAAGCACAAAGTTCAGACCACTGCTTTATAGAATATAGGTGGTGCTGATATTTAAGCAGCAAATCGGAAGTGAGAAACTTCCGATAATATATGAATATTTTTCTCCCTCCCCTCCAATTTTGATGACCTGATTCTTGCTGGCTTCTTGTCAGTTAATTTTCAGCAATTTAGCTAACTACTCGAGAAATTGTTATAAAATGGTATGATGTTTGGAGACAGCACTTGTTATTTGGTGGCATTGACAAATTAACACTCATCATTTGGTGGGAAATGGCTGAGATATGATGCAGTGATAAATCAACAATAGAAACTAGTTGTTTCTGTTGCTTCCTCTATTGCCTTTTAAAACTGAAGCAGCCACGCATTTGTGTTTTAAAGTTCTTGCTTCTTCACCGCACACCAACTCTGGTCTCATATTGCCATACAGAAATTTCCAACCGATAGAGTTATGTTTGAAATGAAGGTGCCATCTATCAGTGGTTGCTCCAGGCTCAATAGTTACAGAACTTGTTTTCTCTCTTGATATTCTTCCAGAGAAATCGAACCCTTGGACCCTGATGGGTAACCTTCATGGTGGAAGACAAGCATCTTATGCTCCCCAAAGCAGAATATGCCAAAATGTGCGACATACGTTGCAGAACCAGTGCTGTTGCAGAAAAATCTGAAAGAATTTTAAGAATAGTGTAGAAAAACGCTATTGTGTATACGTGAATTTTTACAGCAGAACATTTTCAGTCAGCAGAGGGCTCGTTGCAGAACATCGCAAAACACTCTGCTTTGGAGCTTATGCTTTCTAAAGTTGGAGAACTAGAGGAAAACTATCTTCAGCCTGCTATTGATCACCACTGCATGTGCACGATCGTGGGTATTTATCAGATTTTTGCAATGAGAATCCAGATAAAGGGAGGGACATTATTTGCAAGGATGAAACTGAGAGCAGAAACTAGCCTAGGAAATCTGAAAATTGATTAAAAAGAAATCTGTGACCTTCTTCCTTATTTTGTGGTATTTTCTCGACTTCTGTGTAATTTTTTCTTATTTCCTGACTTTTCCATGATGGCAGACAGAGGCTTGGGATGGGGTACATGCCGACCAAAAATTTAAAAATACATATTTTTGTTTAAAAAAAATATACTGAAATAAAATACCTTTTATATGCTATTTTTCAAATAACATCAATATACGTCAATTTCTGTTAATTAGAATGTTATTTGAAGGTTGGTAACTCAAAATTTCAGTATTTACCCCCCCCCCCAAAGGTCAGTCCTGCGTACACCCCTGATGGCAGACACCCCGCAAAGTATGACTTTGCAACAGAATTTTCAGCAAATGAATCATGACCGAAAAAATGGAAACACAGGTAATTAGTTGTAAAAGCATCCATACCTTAACTGGGGCTTCAAACTAAAAACTTAAGATCAACTAGAAGTTGGTAGGTTAGTTACATGACTGCCAAACAACTAAATGTTAATGTGTATTGAAAAATATAAGCCAAATTGCAATAGTTTTCTAGAAACAACACATTTTAATCTAAATAGCAAAGAATAAATACAAAAGAAAATCTTTTTTTTCTTACTTTGCAAGGTGAAGGGATCAATAAGGTAAATGGAATTAGTAACTCTATGCACTATGCAGATCTGACCAATGTTTCCTAAACTACGAGCAAGACTCAAAGGAAGGCACACCACATCATGCTGTTGAAATTGGAAAATAACATTAATACACATAAAGTTGAAGGGAAAAAATATATATACATTATGTTTATCTGACTAATAAGGCCAACCTTACAATTTTTATGAAATAAATTTAGTGAAAAGTACTGACTCATGTTAATCAGGACAATAATTTGCAGCCAGCTTGTCAGAAGATCAGCCATAAAAATGCAAGGTATTTGAAAATCTAATATTATTTGCAAGGAAGCCACAAACACATTTGGAAATTCCTGAGTTTTTTTTCAGATTTTCTGGAGAAAAAAATTCTTGTATGGCAGGGCATGACAAATCCCAGCCGCCAAGTCACCATAGGTGACTATAAAGTCTGTATTGGCGTCTAGAATTTTCTTTTTGATTGCTAAATTGGAGTCTATTTTCTGATTCTATGACAGTATGTCTTTTAATATAGGAAAATGATACAAGGTTGAAAAAAGAAATTTTGGGACCATTTTTCTTGAGATTAAGATCATTAAGAAATTTGGCTGGCTAAATTTTTTTTCAATTGGTCAAGCTCTGTTGTATGGTACCAAACTCACAATTGCTATAATACTTGAAACATGGCAAACTGTTAATACACTTCAGTACTTCATGTAACTTCATATTACATATATTCATTTGATCTTTTCATTGTATAGTAACTAAAAATAACTTTTGCGCAAAATGCAAATTTCCACCATTTATAGGGCTTTATTTATTTCATTTAATCCCGAAATTCTATGAAGCCTGTATTATCTGAATTAGCAATTAGAATTCATTGATTGAATTAGTGATTTTATCCATTTGAAACACAAAGTGCAAGATTTTATGAACTGAGCATCAAAATAAAATTCAATAAAATGATATGTTATTAGCAATAATTAACTTCATTCTTTCAAAATGATAAACATCAAAGACTATGCACAAAAAAATGATTCCATTTGAAAAATTTACAATACTAAAGCTTACTTTGCAGACTGGAACTATTTCAACGGAAAATGTGTACTTGTAATTGTAGGTGTTATTATGTGTATCATGAGAAACAAGTTGCTGCGATGTTATGTACCTGAAATAAATGCAACAGAAACCAAAAGCCATTTGGAAAAAAAGCAAAAAGGTCAAGATCAGGATGAATTTTAAAGTTAAAAAAAGAAACAGACGAACCTGCAAGGTACAATTGCTGTAAAGAAATCTATCATTTTTCTAGCATCATCTTTCTTAGCAAAATAGAAATCAACACCATCTATGAAAAGAGAGAATGATATCAACAAATGGCAATGAAAAATTATGAAAATGCTGGTGAACAAAAATATGCATGAAACTTCTCTTTTGCCGACCCTCGAGAGACAAAAAAAATGCATTCAAAAGTTCATTTAAAAAAGGGGTGACTGTTAATCGGGGGTACGGAATATGCACTTTTAGTATACGAGGAGAAATTATTATTTGGCCATAAAAGAGAGGTGACCAGATCTGAGGAGAGTCAGTTAAGAGGGGTTTTACTGATTCATTATTTTTCTCAATTTTCTCTTTTTGTGATTTAAAACCATCAGAATTTGACCATTAAAACATGTAAGCACAGTAATATTTTTTTGCTACTACAATATGTTTTATTGTTGTTGTTGCCTTCCCCCCCCCCCATGCTTTTCTTTGTCTTTGAAATGGAAGCTATCTAAGGCATGGACCACCACCATGAAACAACAAATTTATGTTGAAGAGAACAAAACGAGCTTTTTTATGTAAGGTATTGAACTGATAGGCAGGGTCATTTTGGCAACATCATAGACACTGGGCAAAGTAATTTTTCTGTGGCATCCCTACCTAGCTAGAAGTACCTGCCTACTAATTTATATGTTTACTCTCAAAAATTATAACTAGCTATTACTATCATGAGGCTCCTGCCCGTTTCAGGATAGGCCAAGCATTAAGATGGCATTGCTGGTAGGTAACTCCAAGTACAGCATAGTCAGTTCCAACTGTTGATGTAGGGAGGGGATGCTGGACTCTATAGTTCCTTGCCTCAAAGGATTTGACTGCTGGATGTAGTGTAGGAATGTGTTATAATACAAGTTTGTCATAGTGTGGGGTTTGGCTGCATCTACAAAAACTTGCTGACCATTACTATTACTATTTTACACTACCATAAAATAGGAAATATGTGAAACATGCACTTTCAAAATATTGTATTAAAAAATGAATTGGATGATTTTGAAATGAATTGGATGATTTTGAAATGAATTGGATGATTTTGAAATGAATTGGATGATTGTGAAATGAACTGGATGATTGTGAAATCAATTGATGCCACATGCGGTTTATTTTCCTTCTTGTATGTCAAAAATTTGAGAAACAAATATATATATAATGTGCAGAGATGTGTTTGATAACACTATACATTAATTTAGTAAGATCAACTCAATTCAACATAATTATAAATGAAAACAATAACCAATTCAAAAAATAAAAAGCAAATTAAGCTAAGAAATTTAGGTTATTTCATGGTAAAAGTACAGACCATGTGAAACTCTGATATTGATGCAATTGGTGTGAGCCTTATGCTTCAGAATAGTCTGCTCTAGGTAAAAGAATGTTTTCTTGTGCTTCACCTACAATTAAAAAAATCTGCAATTAAAACTAACATACTTGCTTCTGATATTCTATTCAAAATTTCTAGTCACCAAATTTGCTTTTGATATTTTATATAGAGGATATTTTAAAATTAACACAGCATATCAGCATTTCCTCACGATAATGATACTCTGTACATAGGGCAAATATTATATTTTGAGAGGGTGGGGTTGCACTATTTCTAGCGACAAATTGAAATGATTTTTGACTCATAGCCTATCTTCCAATCAGATCTTGTTTGTAATTTGTGAGTATAGAAGTGGGTGCACACATCAGTAGGTACATTTCAATAGTCCGTGAGCTTCAGTGAAGCTATTCTTTCTTCCTTCTTTGAATGTTAAGTACTGTAGTATATACTTGTGTATATGCCAAATAATTTTGCTACAAAATTCCTGAATTTAGAAGGGAGGAATTGGCTTATATAAAGGTTGTTTTAAATAACAGGTTTTCAATTTTTCTGCAAAATTTTCAACTGAAGGTTTTTACCAGCAGCCCCTATAGCTACAAAGTTTCCTCCTAACCAAAGCATGGCTCACCGCTCTCTCTCAATGAAAAGATTTCAGCAGGTAGTCGAAGAAGACCTAGACCATGCTAGAAGCTGTGAATGTGGTGTGAACCTAACATGAAGTCTATTAGTGTAATGCTTGTTATGTGTAGTGCTGCCACCTGCTGTCAATTTTTGAATTATGAGTAAAGTGCAATGATTGAATAATTGTATTATTATTGGCCGGTTGCTCTCTAGGGCGTGACTTTTCAATGGGGAAATCAGATAGCATTTGCGTCTTAAAGTTATTAACCACAACTGCAAAGCCTCCGCATAGTTTGCTAAAAGATCTCTTTTTTTTCTTTTCAAGCCAACAACAACTCAGGTCTATCGCCATGGGCAATTTACTACCTAGTGAGTTGTGCCGGAAATGTAAGTATGTGTACCTAACAGTCTGAGTGCATATCTAGTGTGTTGTCTATGATTTTTAGTGCTGCCATCTATATCTCAGAAGTGAAGTGAGTGAAGTTTAATGACTGAATATTTGTACTGTTTGTAGAACTGTTGCTCTCTGTGGCGAGACTTTTTAACGGGGAGATCGGGCGCCTTGAAGTTGGGAACCACAGAAAACCAACTTCAGCCAACCACTGCTAAAAGATCTGTGATTTCCCCCCCCCCTAATTCCCATGATAACATTGAAACAGAGCAAAAGAATTCAAAATGAAGAAAAACAAAATTTAATTTGTCATTGGCTTTCATGCTAATTTAGCTAATGTCAGTTTTACAACCTTTAGATGTAAGCAGTAACCATCCTTTTAAAGGTTATTGAAAATGAGTTAAATTCATTCCTTCCAAAGAAACACAAAAAAAAAAAACATTGACTGAAAGTAGCCAAACATTTGCCTTGTGTGGCAGTGGGTGCATGATGACTGCTTTTATGTCTTGGAAATATAATTCCCCCCCCCTAAAATTTCTTACTCTATGGGGGGGGGGTTAAATTTTTTTCCTTTTCGCAGTCCTCAAGTTGTGAGGAAAGAAGTATCCTATACACAAGTATACAGTAGTCTGCGAGATTGTCAATAGATCACATGTTGGAATCCCTCCCCCATGCTGTGGTTATCATGCACCTGATAATATCAAAGTCAAGAATTACAGAACACATTAAACATGCACTTGAAAAGTACGGTTCAAGAATACACTTATTAACAGGCCATTCCTTCTACGCAAAAACTTAATATGATTTTCAAGTTTCATTTGATATGCTATGCTTGAAATTTTTTTTTAATTTGATGTATTCAATTTGATTTACCCTTTGGCGAACTTGAACAACAGCTTTCCAAAAATTTTTAGAATCTTGCCTCCTGCAATCCGAGCACATTTGTGTATTCACAACATACTGTACAACAAATACCTGCTGCATAATAGCTCCTCCCAGAACCTCTTTTTGTACAGTCAACTGTAAATTTATTCGCTTGGAGTGAGGTTCAGTCCATATAAAATTTGCGTTAACGAGATGCAGCTAGAAAAGAGAAAAAATTTTCCAACTTAAATGCTTCTTTCACAAATAGAAAATCACTTTATTGGCTTAGAGTTGAGTTCAAATGACACAGAATCTGTAGTCAAACATCAAAATTTAAATATTAATCAGTATAGGGAAACAAACCTGATTTAGTGTTCTGAGTTTTTTCAAGCACAAAGCTAGTAATTCTTTTGATTCTAGAGCACAAGCTACCCAAGTGTTTGGAGGTTCCAAGTACCTACATAGAAGAATGAGTCTAAATTAAATATCAAATGGGAATGCACTCCCTTAAAATAATCATCTAGGAAAAACTTTATATCTCATAATAACAAACATCTCTTTTTACACATTTTTTCTACATTCTTTTGGTGGAACCTGGCTCCACATTAAGGATGTTTTTTATACAGCTTATAATTGCAACAACATATTAATTATCAACATAATTTCAATAAATTTGCTGTAGCTCTTTGTTACGCTGAAATTGCTTCAGCAAACTTGAGGAATAACATGCAGAACGATCTCAACTCATAAGTACATCTTAAACTTTTTGGAGATGTCCGAAGGTGACATCTTCAAAAATTTTTGAAAAAAGTGTCACTAATTCTACTAATTTAAATATGCACAGAAATATTTTTAAAAATCTGGCAGAATTATTACTAAAAAAAAATTCAATTATTAATAATTTGAATGCCAATAGAGGTCAAGAAATTCTGCATCCCTACAGTCTTAGAATGACATCATTCAAACAACACATAATCAAATAGGCCTACAGCATAGGCAAGTTTTTTTATATATAATCGTCAAGTAGTACAAGAAGTGATGAGTAGTTCATTTGTTGTAATTTTTAATATTTTTTCACAACTTTAATATAATTGCACTCCGCCACAAATTTTTTTGTTTTTGTGTTTCTGGGAGAGATGAATGTAATTAAATTTTTAGAGGATGACACTTTGGGACCCTTTCCTTGTCAATAAATATCTAGTTTAAAAATAATAAATTGAAATTAAATGTAGATAAAACTAAATTTTTGTTATTTGTGTGGTTCAGATACTTTTAATGATTTTGGTGTTATAAAATACCATAACATGACAGATAGCTGTATCTCAGATTGTATTGCATAGTTGTCAATAGAATAGTCATCTTTAAATATCTGGGGATTTTTTTTTTAGATTCAAAACTATCTTGGAAAGCACACATATCCTATTTGATTGTGGAACTAAACTGCAACATTATAAAATTTTATTTCATCAAGAATAAATGTTCCTAATCCATTTTAAAACTACTTTATTTTGCATTACTAGAATGTCTAGATTTAATTATGGCATTACATGTTGGGGAGACATACTTCAGCAAATCTTTCTACACTTTTTTGTCGCACAAAGTCCTTTATTCATATAATTCTGGGTAAAAATAGACTCACATATACATTTCCACTTTTTAATCAATTGAAGATACTCCCTCTAAAACATCTGTATGTTTATAAATGCTTTAATATGTTTCATTAAAAAAGAGGCCATCTCAATCTGAAGTTACATAAATCTGGGATACAATTTAGACATCATATTATACAGGTAACCAAACTAAATAGAACTCAAATTTCAAACAATTTTCCTGTATTTAGCTCCTAAAATATTTAATTTTAACTGAAGAAAATCTAAATGATATTGTAATGTGTAATTATTTTTATTCACAAAAATTGTATCAATATGTTTCTTTCATCTTGCATTCGTTGCTCAATGCCATTTTTATTTTCAATTCATTATTACCATTCCTGTTGCTACTTTTTTCTTTCAATTATACATAGGAATTACATGGATTTTATAACAATTATTATTTTATCCATCCCATTAAAAATTTTAAATGCTTCAATCATATCTGCACTCTTCCAATATAAACATTTTCAAAAAATCAAGTCTTTCTTCATAGCTTAAGCCCTGTGTGCCATCAAGAGCACACGTGTCTCTTCTCTGGACTCAGATATTGTGTACAGATATATCTGTATAGGCCTATTGATTAAACAAATAAAATTATCTTATCGTAAAATTCTGAATACTGTAATTTCCTTTGATAAATTTACGTCTATATGTCTTTAAAAATTAATTTTTAACTCTTGTGGCTAATTCAAAGCTGTGACTTGTTTACCTTACAACCTTTTATTTCTGATTAAAAAGGGATTCTAAAGATTTTTTCCCCTTCCTTTGTATATATTTATTTTTAATTAACCTAAAAAAATTAAATTTTTCTTCCAGAATAATGTCTAACATTTAATCAGTAATGCCCCAAAGCAAAATGTTTAGCATTGTTCTGCGACGAGCCCTCGGCTGACTGGAAATTGTTCTGCGCTAAAAATCCCTATACATGTAATACTGTTTTTTGCACTTTTTCTTAAAATTTTTCCTAATTGTTCTGCAGTACAGGTAATTGTTCTGTGACGTACGTCGCAGATTTGACACATTCCGCTTTGGGGCAGTAATGTATGAAAATTCTCTCTAAGGGTGGTATTTACTGACATGGCTACATGGTTTAAACTAGTCCCAATTTTTGAATAGAAGATTGACACGAATTGGTTAAATTCAACAATCCTAATATGTGTTCAACGTCACAAGCAATATGTGTGTCAATCTCCTACCAAAAAATTGACTATAGTTTATTTTCACCATGTTGGTGAGTGCCACCCTAAGAAAACTTGAAAGGAAAGTTAAGGTAAAAGTATAGCATTTAGTTAGTTTTACTTTAATGTTAGTGGGTTTTTTTAAGTTTTCAATCAAAGTTGCATAGGATATATCCAAAACTGAGGCGTGTGAAAAGCCACTGTGTTTCTGCAAAAACATTTTTCATCTGGTCATTGATCATTTTTTAATGCAGCTTATTTACCAGAAATTATTGAGAAAAATTTATCAGTTCAGGAATGAAGACAAAAAAAAGCCTATAGAAAAAAGATCCTTACAGTGGAATGTATGCCTATAATATAGGGCTGGACAAATCACAAAAAAATCTGTGCCAGAAAAAAATTTTTACCTGAAGAAAAAGATCCAAAATATTGCTTCCTTCGACTCTTTCAGGGCATAGTGACCCTCTTTCATGTTGGCAGATATGCTGATATAAATTACAAACATTTTGTACTGCTCTCCGCTTGCAATCTAATAACTGGACTACAAAAATTTCATGCGCTGATACGAATGTTTTGGTCGTCATAGCAACCTTAATAGCATAATCAAAGATTCTTTACACCATGAGCTAAGGCAAGTATGAAGGAGTATCTCACATCTTTGTACCTCAGTTTATTGCATATTATCAAGAGGAGTTCTGAACATTCAAAACCTTTTCTTCAATTGTGAATTGAAACATTTCAAAGCCAAACAGAATGAAATTTTTACATTTGTCATAAAAAAATTTGAAAGAAAATGAATACAATAAAATATAGAGTAGCTCTTGAAAACAATTTAGCATGCAATAACAGTAAACAGCGCTACCCCAGGGAGCAAGATGTGGCATCTCAGCCTCATATCTGTAGCTCTATTCTGAGCTGTCTAGGCTTACAGTCATAGCTGTTCAACAGGAAACAATAAAATAGGGATTCTTAATCTTTCTTAGCAAAGACCCACACACAACTGATTACATTCGTATATTTTTTATAGCATATAATTTTATAATTGATATAAAATTTTTTAAACATAAATTTATTGAGTATATCTTAATAAAATTATGGGGGGGGGGGATTAAATTTTTTTACAAAACCACATAGCTAGCTTTTAATTTGATTTTCTTAATTGAAATACTCTAATAAAAATATTTAAAATGACAGTCCCATGAATGAAATTATTCACATGAATGGAACAAAATTTTTAGAAGATTACCTTTCACAATCCTTACAAAAGTAAAGAACTACTTGTTTGGGAATACATTCAGTTATATCCACACGTGTTCTGATACAAGCTACACACATATTTGCGGGATTTGGATCAATTGGAGTTCCACAATCGCAGCACAAGCTATAACAGAAAAAAGGATACAGTTCAAACAAACTGTTCAAGAGAAATTGTTTTAGTAAATTAATATGATCATATTCAAAAACCAATTGTTACAAGCTTTGTACAGCTGAGAACCAATTGAATATCCCCATCCTCTGAAAGAAAAGGTTTTTCTTACAGGACAATGGAATGTTACTATTTTAAATTTATAGCACAATTTGTAATTAAGAAAAAAAAACTCACATTTTCCCAATACTTGTGTTTACTTCGTCAGATTTCATATACTCCATGTTGTAAAAATTGTAACACACACTGAAAAAAGAAGATTTTGATAATTTAGGTATAATTATAAAACATTTGTGAAAACTTTTTAAAAATTTGTATGACCACCGTTGCTCTATTACTGTGATACTATATATGATACTCTATTACTGCTTTTTGTGCCTTTAACAAAGGACTGCCTCAACATATGGATCCTCAGCTGGACACTGCTTCCGAGCCTCTTGGTGCACGAAGAGGCTTAGATGATCTTGCACAGCAACTGCTACCCATCTATCAATTATGTCCAACTGTACAGGGGGGGTCTCAGAGCATTTCTCAACTCAGGGACACCTGATGCTTCAAATATAGTTCTGTTTCATGGGCCAGATGAAATCCCCTTGCAGAAAGGGAAGGGGGTTTGGAAAAACTTGGGTTGAATTTTTTGCTCCTGGAAAACTGACTAATATATAAGCCACCCTATTTTCAGAATTCATCAAAAATGTCTGCCAACACGGAAGGAGAAACCAAGTCCAAGAAAAGAGAGAAATTTTGTGCCCTTTATCAGAAAAAGAATAGGCTCTGCTCAAAAGAAATTTGCCATGCCTAAATTTTTCCTCCTATTCATATAGTCCTGCGATAGACTGACAGAACCCTTCAAGACTCTTGTAGAGGGGTGAAATCAACAATTCCAAACTGTACAACAGGGCTGTACCAATGTGTAAAAATTTACATGTTTGACTTAAAACAATACATGCCAAAATCAATATTTTGTGCTGTGAATACGTATATGGAGCCACATATTTATTCAGTGTGTTCACTCTGAGAGTGCATGCGCATTAGTGATATAAGTGTTTTCCTTACGTTTTTTAAAACCGGTATTTGATTTTTCTTGTCCCAAAAAATATAATAACTTGTATTTTTCACTTTGTGTTATTTCTCCTGTTTTTAACATCAAAATCTTTGCCCGTGACCCCACCACACTACTTGCGTAAGGCTTTTTTTTCCTGATGGCCAGATTACTCAGATCGATCAAATGATGTCTCAGAAGAGAGTCAGTTTGCTTGATAAGTTTCAAATTGACATTAGCTATCCGAGGTTGAGCATGAGGACAGTGCGGTTAGTGAATTGTTTGCAAGATCTGTGTGATCAGGGTTGGATTTAGAGCTTGTTGTTGGAAGAGGTGATTTTACAAAGTACTAAAAAAATTCTCTGCATCAGGTCAGGGCAGTCTTAAGAGCATTATGGGGCCCCGGGCCAAGTGAGTTTTCTGAGGCCCTACAAGGCAAATTCTCGAAAATTTCAACCAGATCTCATTTTTGTGAGGCCCCTATTATCTTGAGATGCCTTAAGATGGCACTGCATCAGGTCACCACAGGCCCATAGCCAGAAATTTTGTTCAGGAGGGGAGGAACCAAAGTGATAGAACAATAGATTTGACCATCTTCTTTTCTTTTTCCGGTCATTTTCTCATATTTCGGGGGGGGGGGGGGAGGGCAGACTCTCAAGTCTCCTCCTTGCTACGGCTTTAGGTGGCCATATGTCCTGCATTTTCCAGGACAGTCCTGTTTTCTACTGGTTTTTCCCTCCTCTACCGACTTTTTTGAAAAGTACCCCAGTTTTACCTGTTTTTTTAGTTAAAGTTTTCTTGAATTTGTTGTTGCAACATTATTGTATACAAGTTCCAAAAATTTTTTATGAATTATCGCATTTCGCTTGGGGGGGGGGGGATGATCACTTCCTCTCTTGCATGTGATCAACACACGTTTCTTTCATCTTTGATTTTTTGGATAGTTATCAATACTTTTTTTTGTTTTTCACTTGTTTTCAAAGATATTAAGTGCCCAGTCATCCCGGATGGTTACCTTAGTGCGAGGCTTCATGATAATTTATTAATTTTTAATTGCTTATATTCTTGAGTGAAGGGTCATCATACGCTTGCTGCATGGGGTGGCTGATCAGTGAGAGGAGCATGCCAACCAGCCACAGCCTACATGACGAAATAAAAGCAAAATCATATCACGCAAATTATATTACAGATGCAAGAATCATTTGTTTCAAAAAGTACAGAAAGAGGGTCACTATGCGACCTCAATGCAAGCTAGAAATTGCAGTGAGAACCAGAGTCGAGCATCATAATCAGGCGGAAGTACCGCTACTCAAATGAAAGTTCATACGGATAATATGGGAGGATATTACACATGATCTTATGGACAGTTGAACATGGACTATCCAATGCCCGTGCTACATGCCTGACACAAGAATTTGAAGCTCTGTCCTCTTCAGGGTTTGAGCTACGGTAGCATTTTTCGCGAAATGAAAGCAGTAGTAGCCCCCTTTCGTAAAAATGCATACAGGAGGTATGAAACAAGTAGACATCCAACCATTAATCATTACATTAGCCTTGCAGCATTTTGCTAAAACTTTTCTCACCATTTTCACATTTTTGCGAAAGGAATTTTTTGTCCAGCTTAAACCCTGGTGCTCTTCCACCTGAAGCAAAACCACCTGTACTGTGTCTATACTATAGAAATGGGTTTTCTTCCTCTTCCAGAACGAACAGCCAACGATCCTATGGTTTTGAATTTCATTATCGTACTTCATTCATTGGACCTTTTCGAATCCTGTTCCAGGTCCGATATTTCCATAGAGCAGTTACTACAGCATTGAGGTTTTGGCAAAATAATTTCACCAAGAAAGTGTGATCTCATAAACTTATCGGCATTGTGAGCAGCAACAAAACACACATTGAGAAAAAAAATATCTTCGCAAATGTTTCAAGATTAAAAACAACTGTTGTATGACATCACATAAATTTACATGTTTACTACAGATATTCGAAGTGAAACGCCCTCTGGTGGCGACATGCGCAACTATCCCCCCCCCCCCCGAAACACAAATTCCCATTCCCATCACTTATGAAGTCCTCCACAAAGTTTCACACTTTACTGATGACTGGTTAACTGACCTAGGGTCTGTTAATTATGGACGCCCTGTACTTTGTCACCTGGCATTTCGGCGCCCTTTGCCATGTAGAAGCAGCAGTTAGAGGGTGAATTCGACGATACTTCTAGTCCATCGCCCGGGCACCGGACTCGTACATGCTCCACCTAGTTGCGACACTGTGTATAATTAATTAGGAGCCACGAGTACATTTGTTTGATGTTGATTTGCTTCCCCCCCCCCCATGTATCTACTCACATGATCCGTGGTTTCGAAATAAACAGTCAAATTACGAGAGATGTACTTGTTTACGAACATCATGAGCGAATGCGGAAGAGCCGTGATTTTGAAACACGTGTCACAGAATCAAATCATAATAGTAAATTAAACTCAATGAAATCACAATGAAAATAATTTATTCTTCTCCCGATTTACCTCAGTTTGTGTGCAGTCACGACAGCACGGCCAACTCACACAAAAGCACGTGCAACTTTTAGGACTGATGATGTTGACAATCCCCACACAGCTTGACTGGACTGGACTCAGTCATAGCTCAGTGAGGTAGCCAAAAAAAAGCTCAAAATATTTGAACCAGATATGGTCAGATGTGTATTACCGGTATTTCAGGTCCATTTCCAATACTGAAGTATTTGCTGCCATCTATTCAGAAACATGAGAACTTCACTTACGAGTCACAATAGAGAAAAGGATTTGTGCTGATCTCTATTATATATTCAGAAAGAAAAACAAAAAAAAAACCTGTCAACTAGTACTATTTTTGAATCATAGATAACAGAATAGTCTGGATATGGGATACTCTTTTCCTTTTCAATACTAGTCAAAGCCGTCCCGATTTTATGTTAACAAATATGATTGCGGGGGAAAAGGGGGGCAACACCACTATCGCTAAATTTTCAGGCAAGCCGTAATTGAATGTTCATAACAATATTGCTACCATTGACGAACTCTAACGAGGGTTTTGGGGTTCTAACCCTCCCTTCAGCCAAGATTATAGTGTTATTTTGCAGGAAAAAACGTAAAAACCCCCCTCAGAAGGGAAAAATCTGAAAACCCCCTCGAAAAAATTCTGCCTATGCAGGCTACTATCGATGCAATAAACTCTCTCTGAAAATAGCCAGTGGAAGAAAAAATGCGCCAATGGTTGTCCAGATAGACAACAACTACAAAATAATCTGTTAACGTCATCGAGCTTATATTACTGGAGAGTGTATGACGTCAGCGGTCTCCGTCTTGGCGCTGTTAAGGCAACTGTTAAGGCTTCTAGAGCACCTGCTTTAGAAGGTATCGGTTAAGGCGACTTGATAAGGCCCTTATTCTAGTGGCTATAGGCACTGCCAGTGCTGAGAGGCAGGGCCCTGGTAGAATAGAGACGGCCCTGTGAGAGGTCAATGATGATAGCCTCGTCGAGCAGAATTTCCCTCAAAAATTTCACTTTTGATCCAATTCCCCCCCCCCCTCCATGCATTAAGTTAAATGTGCTGCCATCTACCGAGGAAAATATGTAGTCAAGTATTTTACAAAAGAAAAGTATTGCACTGCGGAATTTTTTTATTTTTCCAAAAAATTCTCTTGTTTGACGAACTTTCAAACGCTAAGAAATTTCCCATGTAGACAAATTTTGACCAATTTTTCCCAGGAATATGGGAAATTTCCCACGAGTTACCATCATGGTGTCCCCCAACATCTTTCATCGGAAGATCACGTGACTAGGTGAAAACACACACAATATCCCGTTATATTCTTATGGCATCCACAGGAATTTAAAACAATAAATGAAAGAAATAATTTCAGCATCGGTGAAATAATTACAAAAGAGAAAATTCCAGAATTAATGAAAGAAAATATTCTAGAATTAATGCAAGAGATAATTTCAGCATTGATGAAAGACAATAGTTCAGAACATGCAGTAGTTTGCCAACATATTTTATCCCATCAGCCCCCTTCTTGAGAAATTTTTTTCCCCCAAAAAAAATGAATGAATGAAGAATAAATGAAGATGCAATTGCAGAATGAAGAAAAAAGATAATTTCCAAAATTAATGAAAGCGATAATTTCCAAAATTAATGAAAGCGATAATTTCAAAATTAATGAAAGCGATAACTTCAGCATTAATGAAAGATAATCCCAGAATGATGAAAGTGATAATTCCAAAGTTAATGAAAACAAAAATTCCAGAATTAAGGAAAGAGATAATTCCAAAATCAATGAAAGAGATACAGTGGAACTTCGGTTAACGAGCTTCATCCTATCTATCAACGTGCTCATTATCCGAATTCCTCGTTATTCAAATCAAACTTCTTCATAGGAAATAATGGAAACTTGGATGATTCGTTCCACAATTATTCATTCACATGAAAATTACTAACAAAAACGTCATTCATTCAACAATGCAAAATTCCATTAGTCTCCTTCAGGAATTGAACACAGGTCTTCTTGCAATCCGGGCGCTATATCTGTATACATCGCAGCAGACACGACCATTCCTTCCTTATTTCCATAATGTGCAGGGCCGTCTTAAGAGCAACATAGAACCTCGTACCGAGTGATATCTCTGAGGCCTTACCTTGCAAATTCACAGGTTTACTCCCAAGAATTTTAAATCAAGTCTAATTTTTGTGAGGCCCTTTCTACTCTTGAGGCTCCCAGACATACTCCCCCCCCCCCACATGCTGGAGCAGGGCCCCAAGGCTAGAAGCATTGGCGGACACCTAAGCCAGACTTTTCACGGACCCTTCTATAGTAAATTTACAGCGCGATAAAACAAAAAATGACGGCAATTGTCCCGGATAAAGGGCTGGAGCCCTGTCATTGTGCCATTGTGGGGGTCATGCTCCCGGGCGCGAGGTCCGGGTGGGCCCATGCGTTAGACGGCACTGGCAATGCGTCGTGACCCGCTGAAGTGGAAACATAGCAGCCCCACCCCCAACTTCAGTAAATGACCCCTAGGTAGCAGCAGTAGTAGAGAATTTTTCTTTCAGCCCTACTATGTCACAAAATATGGAAAAACTTTTTCTGGATGTTAATGTTGAGGTGCTTTCCAAGTTCATGCTTTCCACGGTCATGCCACTGTGCGTATAAAAATGAATGGCCGTATCTCCTTTGGTGTAACTGATAGCGCACTTGCCCGGATTGCGAGAGGATCTGAGTTCGATTCCTGTCGGAGACCAGTTAAGTTTTCTTTCCAAGTTCACTTCGCAGTATAATATCCAGATGCATCGAGCTGAGAAAAAATCATCTGAATCCGCGACGTGAAGTTTGTTTCTGAGAAATGCCTACATGTGTTTATACGAAGTGCTGCCATCTGTCCTTTGAATTTAGAATCAAACAATTCTGTAAGTTATATTTCCTGTTGTATAATGCGTGAATATTTTCGTTTTTATAGGTTGTAGCCCTGATTGTTCTCTGTGGAGAGACTTTTTTATATGAAAGATCAGCCCGCATTCGGGCCTTGAAGTCTACTACTACTAAACCATACATGCACCTCGTTCATATTCCTTTGCGGAACTTTTAACGGATTGGAACGTGTTGGAATGTGCGCATTCGTGTTATGAACCTAACGTGATGTTTGTTTTTGCGTAGTGCTAGTTATGTGTAGTGCTGTCATCTGCCATCAATTCGTTTTGAAGTCTGAACAAGAGTTTCCCCTCGTTTAATATTATTTTAGTAATTTTATGTTTAGGGTAGGAACAAAACGTATGCGCATGTGGAGGCAAGCGCGGATCTAGAGGGGGAAATGGTAGCGATCACCCCTTCCCCCTCAAAGACGAATAATATGGGGAAAATTTATCTGTTCCGTAAAATACGAGATAATCCGATACACGTACACAGTAAATCACTTCTGCGACACATCGTTCTGGATCTGCCTGGCTCCACTCCATTCGCAGCTGAACATAGTTGCATTCACTCCTGGGCGTGGACCATCTCTCCCAAGGGATGCATAAAATGGGAAAACTCATCAGTCCCGTAAAATACAGGACGACCAAACGGACTTCGCCCCTCCCTACACATCGTCCTGAATACGCACCTGTGCGGAAGAGATAAATTCAGTGTCAATGATAATTTGTGTTTTCCTTATCCACTAGAATAGTTAGAGTTTCATTTACATTTTCCTATTACCTGCATCGAATTTTCAGTAAATCTATCCTATGGGATCAATTTCCAAGATGGTGGTGGTGGGGGGGGGGGTGGGATAGGTTTAAACTTTCACATCGCTTGCTATTCGTTTTTATGGGCAAACAAAATTACAATAAAGTCACAAAAAGGTATGCGACTGTTTGCTATCACTCCCCGGATAATGTCTTACACAAAGTTTCCTTTATTGGATAAAACCATATTTTTCTTATCGTTTTATTACCTTCTTCTTCTTTCCAATTTGTATCGCGGATCGACGCCATGTCGTAGTTGTAAAGGGAAAAAGGCTTATGAAGAGAATGTTAAATTGAGGTAAACTAATTATCGATTTTTCATGTCTAGTGGAATGAACTGAATCTTCAACTCACAACTATTTGTTTTCAATTTACTAAAGTAGATATAGAAAAAATTACGACCATCAGATTTACGATATTTTCTCTGCATTGATGATTCCTATAATATTTGGCCGCAATTTCACCTCATTTGATGTTTAAACGGATCTCGATTTCAATTATTCTGATCTTTCTTTTTACACAGAATGAATTTTAAAATAGGGGAATATAGTTTTTCGATTAACCCTCATCTAGGATATTTAGCGTTCGCAAATCTCTAAGGAACTCTAAGAAAAAATATTTCTTGGGCTAATGTTCCTGGGGCCCTGAAGATTCTGGATCTTATATTTCCTTTCACTAATACCTGATAAATGGCCAATGTTTCGGATTTATTTCTACCTTAAAACTGTAATATTGAATAATGATATTTATAGACAGATTATTTTTCCTGAAATGTTATTTTTTATACACACAGATTATTTTTCTTTTAATTCTTTACGAAAGTTACTTTCATTGGTTTTCCAATAAAGTAGGGTAGTATTTTAGTATTAGGATTATTGCGAATGTAACATTAAAACTGCGTGTGATTTCTTCCATTATTTAATGATAATCTTTATTATCTATTCACCAGAAAAAAACGAAAAGTTGATATTTCTTTTGCAATTACAATTCAAGGATATTTATTTTGTATGATAATGTTAATGCATATTTTTCCCCCCGTCGAATTACCATAACAAATGAAGGATGAATAATATAGACACATGCAATATCATTAAGTTTTTGAGAGATTTCTTGCTACATAGTAATATCATAAATACTATATTTTCTATTTGTTCTTCCATAGTACCGTTCTTGCAATGAAAAGCAAAAAGCTTTTATTGAAATGTAAAAGTAAAAATGTATCAAACATCAAATTTAAACTCATGTTGTTACACATATAAGAGTTCCCCAATTCGGAAAGTTTCACAATGATGCATAATATTGAATCCCCATCACGTTTTTTAGGTGACGAAGAAGCTGAATATATTCACCGAAATTCTAAATAGAACCCCCCCCCCCCTCTTTATAACACTGTAAGCGAAATTTTGTGAAAAAAAAAACATATTGGTGAAAGTTACAGACTCGGAACGTGACAAGATTGAGAATAAGAAAGTATTCATAATGGAATTACACACAGTAGTAAAAACGAAACGAAACAGAAAGTGGGAGTGAAATATTTATGGAACTAGATGGCTGTTTTAGACCACTTTACGTGACTAAAAATAAAGTTTACGAACAGCTACCAAATGTGAATTTGGGATAAGCAACACGTAATGCAAAGGTTTATATTATTGAAGTCCTGAATATATTCCTCGCATACAAAATCGTAGAAATTCCAAACATTCAGAAAAACGTATGTCGGTGTGAACGTTTATTTGACGATTTTTTTTTTTTCACTGAGGATTGTTTTGCCAGGAAATTGCTTAAACTTTCTTGAAAAAAAGCAATACAGTGAAACCTCGATGTAACGATACCCTACGGACCAAGAAACAAATCGTTGTTGAGGGATTGCCGTTATATCGAAAAGTAGTACTTGTAGTATTATGGACATTTCCACACAAACAAGACATGAAATATATAAAAATATCGTTGTAAGGGAATTCATCGTTATATCAAGCATCGTTGTAGTAAGGTTTCACTGTATTTAATTCTATATTGTTCTTCGGCATGATCAATGTAAAAACATCATGAATGAAAATATGGTATATATTTAGAGCAACCAATGTATGCAGTAGCGTAAGCAGTATTTTCTCAATGGGGTGGAGCCCTTTTTTTTTTCTTCCCAGGAAGACAAAAAGACCCCCGGTGGGGGTTAAATTATTTTACTGCTAAAATTTACCATAATTTCAGCTCGGGAAGGAGTCTCTAGTTTACACCAATGGATATACGTACAATTAGGAACTTTGGCATTCGAAGAAATTTAAAAAAAATGAAAGAAAATGTGATTTTTTAAAAATATTACTATCGGAGGGAGACCCACAACGAGGGGTTATATGCTGGAGGTCACTTAGGTGATCTGCGAATATGCCGCGGGCCTATTGTGTGATCTGGAATTGTGCCATTGGTCACATAAATTATCTGTAAACATGACACGGGTCAATTAAGTGATATAAAACTACACAGCGGATCACTTAAGTTACCCGTGAATGTGCCGCTTAGTTCATTTTCGCAAAATTAGGCTTTGAGGTGACGGGCCACAAGTTGAGCATGTATGTCTTACAACAACGTTTACTACGTATGCTAGAAATCTCCATAATCCTTATTCTTGAATGCAATTTTTACGGGGTATTTAATTGAAGAGTTGATCAACTGCTCGCGAACACGATATCTGGCATGAGCATTGAGCAACTGTTGGTGATTCAGGGAGTACTATGGTGTGCTCGCGAGCAACATGGTAGAGATAGCTGCTTAAATCGCAACAATACAAAAATGAAAGAAAACAGAAGTTTCTTTCTTTTTATTATTTGAAGCAAGGTGACTTCAATATGAGAATAACTGGAAAAATCAGTAAAGGCTCTCATAAGATCTTTCTATAACGTATACCCATGAGACTAACATTTGTTTTCCGTTTTTTCCCCGCTAATACCAGGACTTGACGAATTTCAGTGGAAGTTCATTATAGTGACTAAAAAATTGGTATTGGCACTGAAAATTCTCTACGTTTCATCATTAAATCGGGGTCCACGAGGACAAAAAAAAAATATCACAATTTATGTCAATGCATTAATATGGAGAGGTTGGTCACTTAATCCCCCCCCCCCGGCCCCTAAAAAAAAAATATTTAGGACTATTTTTCTCCTTGAAAAAAAAATGGCTTGTGTTTTTTTGTTGTTATTTATTAAATCGTTTTAAATAGGGAAATAAATACCGTTAATTAAGTTTGGTGTGCAAGAGAAGAAAAAAAGGGTTGCACCGCCACAAGAAAAAGGAATGCCGGCGAATATGGAATATGCCACGAATTACGATGCGAGTGCTTCATCTCTCACTTCGGACATTCATTCGAATATTCCATAAGCGATCAACGAGTTCTCAGACCCCAGGTTATTTGTAGACAGTGCTATCTGCGAGGCTTTCATTCAAACACAAATAACGATCCATCTATCCTCTCATGAAATGAATTGTTCTCATGATCTGGAAAGTTTTGTTACTTTGCCTGAAGCAAGGCGTGAAGTTTTCTTTTTCTCCACACTTAGAAGGATTTTTTTCTGTGAGTGTTGCTTTTTTGTCAGAGGTAATTTCGACATAGGATAGTGTGTTCCTTGCATCCTATTTCTTTTATTTCTGTGAATGTGTTACCTCCTCCCTACTCATGATAGCATTAGCTGTTGATGAGCAACCAATGGTATTCTTTAATAGATTTTTGCGGTTTCTTCTTCCAGAGTTGTTTTTTAGACTGCATTTTACGTACTTTTATTATCCTGGAGCAAGCTGGGCCGTGGTAAGAGTAAAATTAGCATCTGTCTCCTTTAGAGGCAATAATTCTTTCGGGTTCTTGTATTCCAAGAATTTAGACGACGACTGGTCAAATCGTAGAAAAACACACACACGCACGCCGCGCGTATCAATAAAAAGATATGTTTCAGAGTGAGAAAAATTCCCCGGAACAAAAGAAAAATAATTCCGAAAACCTGAAAAGAAGGACAAAAGGACTATATTTCTAAAAGTTAAGAAGGACGTTTCAAATTGCAACGAAACGGAGGACGTGCTTTACCGAAGGAGGACTTCTTGAAACCCTAGAATTCGGGTTACCAACCATCTTCCTATGTCCTCCTTTTTTGATGTCCTTTCAAACGTCCTCCTATGTGTTTTTTTGTCCTCCTTTTCAGGTTTCCAGAGTTATTTTTCAGTTTTCTGAGGAAATTTTTTTTTCCACTTTGAAACATATTGTTATTATTTCTTCATTGAGATGAATGTTTCTGTGTTTTTTTCTGCACACGAATTTAGTAATAGCCACCGAAATTCCCAGAATTTTTTCTGTTTTTGTTTTTTTATTGGTTCTGCTTTAGTGTGTCGGGGAAAATGTTGTGGCCAGTTTTATTGATCGGAGTAGTGGCACCATCTATTGGGGAAATCGGGATAAGAAGCGTCACTAAAGGTGCGCGCACAGATGTCCTCTTTTCTCAGTCTTCGGATATGGTAACCAATCCTTACAAAAAAAGCTAGGAAGTTCAATTGTGATAGTGTCGCCATGTGTGTAAAACGAAAGAAATAAAATTTTGCCTCAAGTTTTTTGAAAAAAATATTGGAATATACGTAATATAGTTGTTCAATGGTGCTGCCATCTGTATTTTATCTTCACAACTTTCCAATAAACACGCATACCGTGTTCATGTTTCTGGAATGTGGCAATTAATTTTAAAGCGAATTCAGAAAATTTTTGAAGAAAGAAAAAGAAAAATATTATTTGATTAAAATGCACTTTCAGGAACCATTTTCTAAAGAGTCGAAAGCGAGGACCATTACAAATTTTTCCAAATTTCGTATGTTCGGATACTTTTTGATTCGATAAAATGTTCACCTGACGATAAAAGCATCATCATCATCATCAACACCATTGATCGCATCTCGCTGTCTCTCACTCTCTCCTCAATTTAGTAGGCTTTGTTTACAGTGTTGTTGAAATCTCTTCCATATTAATCCGAGAAAAATGGTGAGTTATAAATTCTTGTGTGGATTTTTTTGCGATTCACCGATGCAATAACGTGTGCGATCGGGATTCAGTTGAATACGTCGATGATTTGTGGGGTTTCGCTCGCGTTTCCGGCGCACGTGTTGATGCCGGGGCCACTGGGCGGGGGAACCAAGGAAATTAATTAAATCGAAAATGTCATCCTCGTGTCGAATAGATATGGAAAATAGCTTCACCAAACAATTAGAGGCCCATCAATGTGGTTTAGATGGTAAATAATGGGGGGAAAACTCGTTTTGTGGGTGGACCATGGGCCTTACGGGGGGGGGGAATGCTGACAGGGATGGGTGTTATATTCCTAGAATATTTTACACTGAATTTATAAGAAAATGGAAAGGCTTCGGCAGGGGTCCACATCAGCCTGATAATGTGGGGGAAAATCTGTTTTGTAGTTTGGAGGGCCATTTAAAATGTTTCGGGGTATGCTTAAGAATGAGATGAGAAAAAAACCCCCATTCTCAAAGTTATGGTTACAGCAACAAAATTTCAAATGGCAACACTAAATTATATGCAATACTGTATCCGTTCTAACACTGCACATTCATGGTTTTTTTATCCTACTAATCATTTTGCAATGCAAAAAAAAAGGGTGTTGCCATTTCCGAAGATGCCACTGCTCAGGGCTATCATTTCAACTTTTTTACCCGGGGGGGGGGGGCCACAAAGACGTGCTCAATGTATGTATATATCCTTTTTAGTGTATTTTCAAAAGGCGGGGGGGGGCGTGGCCCCCATACATTTCAGACATCTGGTAATGAATCTCACAAAATCTCACATTTTTATTTTGTGGGTCATGCAATCATGCAATGAAAAACTGCCCTCCCTTTATAGCAGGTAGCCAGCTCAATCTCCGTAAACATTTCTGTCACATTAAAGACACTGTGCACAAAGGAAGCTGAAAGACGTGCTAGTACAAAGTTATGAACCCATGCTTTTAAAAAACACTCCGAAAAGATTATAGCTCATAAATGTCTCTTGTATTTACTTAATTGAGTAAGGTAAAACCAAATAAAACAAATGACGGGCCTGCCACTGATGTGTTCAAATACCTGGAATTTTGTAAAATGATGCATAAAAATTCGGTTCACTTTTGTAGTTCCAGGGAAAAGTATGGGGAAAAGAAACCTTTCCAACTTTTACTTTTTTCCCCTCTCTCCACCATTTATGTTCCTGCGATCTTGAAAACTAGTTTAATTACTTTGAAGCATAGATGAAGCATTTTACTGTACTGTATTGTATTGATATAATCGGTGGGTTGAATAATATGAGGAGGCGTCCAGTTGCATCCCTGAATGAAGGGCTGTATAGTGCTTATATTATTATAACAAATTATTTCAATTACCACACAAAATGTTAATCTGAATACAAAAAATATGTATCTTAAAGTGCAATTAATACATGTTTGTAGAAAATAATTGTATTGCATAATAACTTTTTAGTTAAAAATGTGTCTCAAGAACTGTAAAAAGCTGATAACCAGTTTTCTACACGATAATGCAATAAGACCAAAGCTACTAGGAGACATGCTTAGAAAAATTTTTAATTGTAACGTTTTTAATCATGATGAGAGACTAGCTGCATGGGTGGTAAGAAACATACTTGACATAATTAGAAATTTTGAGTTGTATGGAGAGTTCAAAGATTTGGAGCAACTGGAACTCGTTGCTATGATACTTAACATGTCAGTGACAGAAAGATGGTGTAAATAGTGGCTATTCTTGTCACGAATGGATGGGGCTTTTTACAAAATGCAGACTTGATTCCTTATTTCCAAGTCATAAAATAGAGATATGAAGAGGCCATTCTCTTCTCTGTTATTTGTTTGCATGTCTTAATCGATCCTGAATTCCCCCTCTTGGATGAAAGATTAAATTCTAAACAATAATAAGTGACAAGGAACTGTGGCAAAATTTAGTAACTTGTGATTTTTTTTTTTCAAACTGGATGTGCACAAACTTATTTCAGTAATACTCTTCAAAGTACTTTTAATTTAGTAATGTGGAGGGAAAGAATGTGTTTAATATCCAAAATTTACAGAAAAATGTGATTGTGTTCAAATGCTTCCAAGTTGACACATAAATTCAGTACTTTAAAAAAAAATTATGTATATTTTTGGATTTATCCACTCAACTCTGAAACAGTCTAATGGCTGCCACAACAAAAAAGGTTTCATTACACCATGTTGCACTGAACTGATAAAAATAATTTTAATTTTAAAACTACTATATTTATCAATAAAAAAAATTTAAAGTTTATACATAAAGGACTTTTTATTTAAATGTACAGCCCTCAAAGCAGAATATGCCAAAATCTGTGACGTACGTCGCAGAACAATTTGAAAGAATTATAAAAAAAGTGTTAAAAACACTATTATAGGTGCCACCCATAATAGTTCCCATAATTAAATTTTCTATACCACAGAAAATTTCCACTCAGCCAAGGGCTTGCTGGAGAACAATGCAAAACATTCTGTTTTGGGGTTATACAATTAATAAAGCCTTTCAAAATGGATGCTATATTAGCACTATAGTTGATAAAATCCTCTAGTAATTGCAGTAAATTATGATTGCATGGCTATAAAATGAAGTAATTTTTTATAAATCAGTTTCTTCCATTTCTTTTGCATTCAGTTTGGGAGAGACTTTTTTCTTCCACATAGGTGTTTTTTTTCCTACTTGAGAGAAACTTCTTAACCCTGGCAGCTCATACTTGATGAAAATAGGCGAGATTGACTTGGAAGTCTGGGGGGGGGGAGCACGATGATGATGATGGCAATTCATACGTACATTAGATCAGTTGACTCCACGTTTGACTCTGGGGGGGGGGGCCTCCGTATCTCCGCCCATATTGATGAATTTTGTAGATATGTCACAATATGCTTTTAAGCACCCCCTTCAAGTTCTGCAGGAATCAAAAGAATTTTCTCATCTTTTACATTCATTCTTTATAAGCTGAGAAATCGATTATAGCATACAACTGCTAAAAAAAAAACTTGTTTTTCAATGTTGCATTGCAGTGAAAAAAAATGAGGCTTTTGATAATATTTTCCAATATTGTAAATTATTATGTGTAATAATCTGTCTTTTCTTATGAACTTCAAAATACGATGAAATTTTCTTTTTGCAATAATTTGAAAGAGATCAGTGTCATTTAATGAATGAATAATGTTGACTGACATAATTTTTACATTATAAGTGGGAATGACGAATACAAAAGAAAGACTAGTTTCTTCTGCTTAACTCTACAAAAGGCAGATACACTTATTAATTTGCATGCATAATTAAGTTAGTGAAATTAAATTTACTTAATGTTATAGAAAATATACATTTGTTATAAATCTATCTAAAGCATAAATTCCAACTTATATGATAAATTATTGAAGGAAAACTAGTTTACCTATTTCTTCTGCCGGTTTTTTCCATGGGGTTTTCCACGGTTTTTTCTGCTTCAGAAGAAACTGTCCAACACGACTAAAAGTCCTGAACTGAAAACCTACCCTTAAATTCTTGGCCTGCTGCGCCAAGTAAGGCCAGTCGTGGTCCTATGCTATTGAGTTAAATTGAAAGGCAAGGGCCTCCAGCTTTGTAGGAGGCCTGAAATTATTGTTTTGCTCTACATGCTAATGACCGTACCTTGGATCTCTGCCCCAAAGCAGAATATGCCAAAATATGTGACGTACGTCACAGAACAATAAGTGCTACAGCAGAACAATCAGGAAAAATTTTAAGAAAAGTGTGCAAAACACTATAATGGGAATTTTTACTGCCGAACATTTCCAGTAAGCCAAGGGCTCATTGCAGAACAATGCAAAACATTCTGCTTTGGGGATCTCTGTTGAAATGTAAAAATGAAGATCTGACATGTGTAAGGTTACAAATCTCACATTTTACTGCGATTCCGTGTTGGTGGATGTAAGTTGATGCAAAAATGAAAATCACATTAAAGTGTAATTATTAATATTTCCCATGGTTTTTATGAGGAGTTTTTGTAACTGAATATAGCCTATAGTAGGCATATATATATAGATTATTGTATTTGCATGAAAAATGTGACTGTGCTTCGTTACAGGCAGCAATGTCCCTGAATCCTGTTCGGATTTTGAAAAATGAAGCTGAAGAAGAAAGGTCTGAGACTGCTCGACTTTCCTCTTTTGTCGGTGCTATCGCAATTGGGGACCTAGTGAAGAGCACATTAGGTCCGAAAGGCATGGTAAATATAATTATGTATTTTGCTATGTGTAAGAAATACAGTGGAACCTGTCTAACATGGAATTGGTACTAATCTCGATTTGGTGATCATTTGGGGATATTTTCAACTCAACACCATTCTCAACAACCCAAACTTCATGCGAAAATAATCATTCTTGTGAAAAGCTGTAATTTTGACAAAAAAGATGCAAATGCACTGTAACAACACAAATCTTATAATATAAGAACAACATAGTCATGTAATATATAAGTAGTTTTGAGCCATTTCCAAGAAAGGTCCAATGCAAAATTATGGTGATTGTGACTTGAATCGTACAGGGGTGGGAACTCTGCGCCAATTGCGCCGCACTGCGCCAAAACTAATATCTTGCGCCATCCTGCTCCAATAGCGTATTTTCGCATTTTTCTGCGCCAAATAGCGAATTTCGCTTCAGTATGCCCGGATTTTCGGAAAGGACGCCAAAAGTTTTTTGTTCCTGCTAGCCACGAAACATTTCTTTACGAAAAGAGCGTGTTTTATTCCGCTATACTTAAACTATCGGCCCCTGATCGGGCTTTCCATTGCGAAATCCCGATATTGTCCGTGATCGTGGAACTGAAGATGATTTGCAGTGCCTTTCAGCTTTAAAGTGCAAATTCGAGTGTTTCCGTTTAAAAAAAAAGTCGTCACTGGAAGCAGCAGAAATTACTGTAGTCGATTGTCATTGTGTTAAATCCCGATGTTTCGTGAAAAAAATTGTCATTCCGGGAGTAAAAAGCGCATGTCCGCCGAATTACGAATGTTAGTTTAGAAACTTTGCCGAATAACGAGTGTTAAATCGCCAATGTTGCCGAATAACGAGCGCTAAATCAACAATGTTGCCGAATAACGAGGGTTAAATCGCCAATGGTGCCGAATAACGAGCGTTAAATCGCAAATCTCGCCAAATAACGAGTGTCAGATCGCCAATCTCGCCAGATAATGAGTGCTGAATCGCCAAACATCGAGTTGATACTTCCGAAATTTTCTCCCATTTTGCAACAATTTCTTTCCAAGTATAAAAAAATTAAAAACTTACAAAATTTTTTTTAGCTCATTTGAAGTGCTGCTGTTCAAGGCAGCAAATAGTGCCCTCAGTAAGCAAAAATCATCCTAAATAGACGGGTGCAAAAAATTTTATGACAGCCGCTCTTTCAAACAAGGTGTCAAAAGCCTAAAACACCAAAAACAAAAATCAAGCTGATGAAGAGATGTTTCATAGCAAAAGACAGTGCAGTTTTATTTTGAAAAGGGTTGAGGGTTAACAAAAATATTCTTGTTAATTTCACTGCTCCAATTTATAAATATCTGCTCCGAATCCCACATTTTGCTGCTCCAAAATTGCTCCAAATCCAGAATTTGCTGCTCCAAAATTGCTCCAAATCCAGAATTTGCTGCTCCAAAACTGCTCCGAATCCTGAATTTTGCTGCTCCAAAGCTGCTCCGAAATGGACTTAGTCACTTCCCACCCCTGAATCGTAACACGGTGTATGCGCAGGGATCTGTCTAGCCAAAATTTGGGTCTGTTTTCCAGACCCCTCATAAAATTCTGGATCAGTAAAATGGACCCTTCACAAAAAACAAATTAACAAACTTGGCATTTCATTTCTTCTGCAATAAATTAAATAGATTCTTTCGTCATCTGTAAAATTAATGACTATTTTCACAAAAATAAGGGAAATTTTCACAAAACGTTTGGACAGACCATTGATGTGTTTATATTAGAACATCTGTTCTCAACCTTTTCTGACTTGCAGAGCCCTTTTCAGTGTATAACTTCTATGGCAGAGTCCTGTTTGACTCTAGGAGCCCTTTTTAGTGCATGATTTATGTGACGGAGCCCTTTAGGTCTCTTTTTAATTTATAAAATTTATTGATTTATTTTATTTTTCCTTGAGCAGCGGCTGAGCCCCTGGGAAGTGCGCTGGGGACCTCTGCGGAGTACCCTTTGAGAATCACTATTAAAATATTGCGAAAAGACTGAATTGAATAAACAAGTTTTTTTCTTCCAGAAAGAAAGAAAGAAAGATGATTTTTCTCAGTTCTGCTTCTTTCCCCTCTTCTTTTCGGAGAGAAACTATTTTTCTCAACCTTTTTGTTGAGAAAAATAATTACTCTCTGTTGTTGTTAGTCTTCATTTCAATGTGTAGTGTTACTGTGCATGTTGTGTAAAGCAAGCAGAGTCATTTTTCCTAGCGCATTGGCACACTTGCTTGAATTGCAAGAGAACTGTGGTTTTATTCATTCCTGCGGAAACAGCAAATTCTTCTTTGAGAGTTCACCTTGGCATAATTTCAATGTTTCAAAGTTTCTTCCCTTGGGTTTTTTCCTAAGTTCTAATATTCCCTTATGTTGAACATGTTTTTATACAGCTTCCCACTTTTCACTATAGGAGTTTTTGATCTTACGTTGATTGTTTAAGCAGTTTTTTTGAGCTAGATGGCATCTGCCAAATTTAAATCATGCAATGTTACATACACTTTTGTCATACACATATTTTATATATAATATACACATTATGTGTATTTTATATGCTAATATACACATATTAGCTTCATATTTTTTGTGGGGGAAACATAAGCCTATCAACATTCTATCACATATGAAAGTATATTTTGATTGTATTCAATTTATGAGTTTATTTTCTCTCTAATAGGATAAAGTTCTGGTATCAACTGGCAGGAATGAAGGCAAAATTGAAATAACTAATGACGGAGCAACGATTCTCAAGTCAATTTTTGTTGATAATCCTGCTGCTAAAATTCTTGTCAGTAAGTTGCGCTTGTTTTCAAATTTTTGATTCTGATAATAACAAACAACCGAGAACAAATATTCAGCAGTTACAAGATAGCATGTGCTGAATCTCAATCATTTCGAAAAAAATAAAAGGTGTTTTAAATGTCTTATTTTGTTGTTTTATAAATTATGCTAGAAAAAGAGGGTATTATGTTAGACAGTGCGTGGGATTTTTTTTAGTTACCTGCACATGAAATTTGTTGAAATTGCAGCCCATTGGCCATGTGCAACCCAGGACAGTTACAAATTACTCTCAACAAACAATTTTTATCTGAAATGAATAATTACTATTATATTACTGTTCTGTTTAAATTCTAAGTATTTTTTGCCATCAAATATTATTAGGAAGAGCTCGTTTCGTTTGATTTTAGTCTGGAATGATAAGTTTGGCTTTTAAGTGCTGTTCTCTTGTTCGTTATCTCGTGTATATGCATTCTAAGATTGACCCTAAAGAAACTCAATGTTGTACACTATCTGCATTAATGATACTTCAGATAAAGATTTGTTCTATAATTTTTTGTAAAGGCATTGTCCATGGTTTTCTATGGAAAATTGTCTAATCCCTCCTGGGTATATTCTAAAACTAAAAAAGTTTTAGAAATTTTGTAAAAGTAATTACTTTTACTAAACATGACCAAAGGCTTAAGGCCGTTACACACTACTGATGTTGCATGGTCCTGTGTCATGTTAGATGTTGTGATTTCTGATTTGTGGGAATTCTCTCTCACAGAATTTTACAGACCATGCAACATAACATTAGAGTAGTGTGCAGCGGCCTTTAGCTTGACAGCGTTACCATTGAATGAAGGAGACTTTACAGGAAGATAAACTGAAGATTTCTAAAAGAGATCAGTAGACTCTTCTTTCTGAGTTCACCTCAGCATTAATATTAAGAAAGTCTTAACTATTATTGAAGATATTTTCATCTTGCACTGTGTGCGTAAGTACAAGTTGGGCTTGTTAGTCTTACTGTAAGATAAAAAGATGTGTGTGGTATGATAGAGAAGTATCTAAGCTTAACCATTATAAAATATGGCTAAGCTTACTTCTCTCTTTCATACATGCAGACATAATCTTGTGGAATTTCAAACCATTCAGTTTGATGCTAAGCATTCTACTGTGTACACTGAAAAAAAAAAAGTAGAGTTCAGAATTTTTTAAAATAACTGCATTTACTCTTAATGGGTATTCATTCATTTTACATGAAAAGGCTCAAAAGCTTTCTGAATCATAGAGGTACTAGGCTATATCTGGGAAGAGATTTCAATGCAGATATAAATTTATTGGGTTAGAGTGCTAGTAGTTCTGCTGATGTTTTCAGTGAAAATTTGGCTCACAATGTAGCTGTGTTATGTTAATGAGTGAATTCATATTCTAAAGTAGCCTATTTAAAAAAATTTGAAAAACCACAAAAATAAACCATGAACTGAGTTACTCATTAGTTGAGGTATCACTGATTTTAGTTGCAATGACCAGAAAAAAACTTGTGTGAGAATTTTTTTTCCTTCTGTAATGCATGTGTAAACAAATATGCTAAAATGTTGTATTTTACATGTTTTTAGACATTTCAAAAGTGCAAGACAGTGAAGTTGGCGATGGCACTACATCTGTGACAGTGTTTGCTTCCGAGCTACTTAAAGAAGCAGAAAAACTAATTGCAATGAAATTGCACCCTCAGACCATCATAGCAGGGTATCGTAAAGCTTTAGAAGAAGCTAAAAATGCATTGATGGCTGCTGCTAAAGATAACAGGTGAGATTCAAAATGATGTGCCTTCATTTATTTTTGAAAACTTAATACTTTTTTCATTGCTTAGCATCTGCAATTAATGTCACATCAAAAATTGACATTTATAGAACATTGTATTAGCATGACTATTGTAGTTTGGTTTTTATTTAGTGATAATCAGAGCCTTTATTATATGCACTTATAAGAATGCCATAATATGTTTTAAAGAGGATAAAATATATGCAATAAAAAAATCACCATGCAAAAAAAAGCAGGCATGTGTTTAAAATGCATGTTTTTTATTTCTTAAAGCATTTTCATTTACAAAAAATATCCCCACATATGTATATACTGCATATGCAAATAACTTCTACATATTTTTTTATTTAGGCATTTTTAATTTCTAGTTCATTGTAGCTGCTCAGTAACAAAATAATTTGGACACTATTTCTAAAAAAATTGAACACTTCTGACGTATCTCTAGAAATAGCATTAGAATAAAACTGTTGATATTTGGAAAGTACTGTATTTCAAACGTCTATTAATTCACTAAATCCCACCTCTGTGAGGGGAGGGGGAGCAGACAAACTGGATGTTATGAAAATATATTATGAGCAATATTTATTTGAAAAATTATTGAAAAAGTGAGCTAAAATAAACCTTTTAAAAATATCTTATTCTGAAAATTTTTTGATTTTATGTGTTAATGTTAAAAAGGGCCAAAATATGTAAATGCATATGATCAGAGCTCTACTGATTATATACTGGAAAATTAGACATCTGAAGCTCTCATCACACATTCGGGGTTGGTCTTTGACAAGCAAAAAAACAATCAGTTTTCATCAGTTGAATTTGGTTGCTTATATTGTCATGTGTATGAAAGAATAGCAACATTAAACGGAGCATTGAGTCAAATAATGGCCTATGCGGGTTTTTAAACTTTAGAAGAACCACAATTCAAGTCATTGCTGAATTAACTAAACACTTTTTTCTGCCTGAATATGAACTTTGTAAAGTAGCATAAATACATCTGTTGGTTTCTACAAGAACTTGCCCAAGAAATGAAAGCTACATAGGTCGTTATTTGGGAGAATCCTTCAAATATTGATTTTGAATGTACTTGAAGTTGTTCCAGATAATCTTTCACAAGTCCTTGAGAGAGGATCCTTAAGCAGAGGATGGAAACACTTTGCAGGATGTTACAAATTTATTTACAGAACAGGAATTTTTACATGCATTTACAAGCAGAGATACACGTTAATCAGATTAGAGTTCTCTTATTGAGGTCTCCTCCAACAATTCTCTGACCGTTTTTATAGATACAACAAAAATTCTGGAATTCTTTAGTTCTGGTTTTGTGGCGCCACCATCTGAACACCTTCTATATTAATGTAGAAGCTTTGAGTATATATCTTGATGTTTCAGATTTAGCATCAGGAGATTATTGTCCCGAGGGTTTTTTCGAAAATTGTGCTGGGGTGTTTTTCATACCACTGTTGTTAAAAACTATTATAAAATAAATAATATTGGAATTCCTGATTTTTTTTTTTTTCTTTTTAGCGAAAATCCAGAAAAATTTTACCAAGATCTATATAATATAGCTCGCACCACTCTCGGTTCGAAAATTCTCTCTCAACATACAGATTTTTTTGCCAAGCTTGCTGTCAGTGCAGTGATGAGATTGAAAGGTTCTGGTAACTTGCAGGCAATACAGATAATTAAGAAAATTGGTGGGAGTCTGAGAGATTCTTTCCTCGATGAAGGTAATGTAATATAATGGAAATGTTTCATGTATCAAGATTGCTGATTTTTTTTCTATCTTTAGCTAAAAGCCTGATATATCAAAAAAATCTTTTGGCACCAACTAAATTTCTGAAGTTTTTCCTCAAGAAAAGCAATCTTAAATAATGTTTTTTTTTACTGTTCATGAACATAATCACCCCTTCCCATGTTGGAAGACGTAATTATGAAATCAAAATTTTTGTGCCATCTTTAGATTGATTTTTCCATAGCATATAGGAAATTTTGGGTGCCAATACTGATTTTCTAGTTGCCATGGTGACCTGCATTCCCAAAGATTTGTCAAGCAATGTCTTATGCCAAAATTATACTTTAAAAGTTTGGTAAAAAATCTTTTTATAAAACTTTAAAAAAAAACCAATAAGCCTATTGGTTACGATCACTTGAATGTAACCGGTACACTTATTGATTGCATTTTTCAAAAGTTTAATAAAGGACCTTTTATAGTATAATACCTGATGTACAATAGCATAAAGTGAAAATGCTTCTGCATATGCAAAATCATTAAATACCCCATCAGTGTATATGGCCTATTGTCAGTATGTACTCACAGAAAGAACCAGTTTGTTCAGGTTAAAATAAGATCAGAATGAACATTGCTTCGCATCATATTGAAGAAATTGAGCTGATTGCATAGCTGCCAGGAGGTTCCCAACCCAAATTTCTCCGGGACTCCAGAAAAATTCTCATATTCCCGAACTTCACCCTTGATTGTAAAAAACCCCTACATTGGGGGGGGGGAATTATTCCCCAAAAATTTAAACATTGGAACCTTGAAAAACTGATGAGAAAAGCAATAGACTGAGGTCTGACTGCATATATTACTATGGCAGGTATTATACTATAAAAGGTCCTTTATTAAACTTTTGAAAAACGCAATCAATAAGTGTACCGGTTACATTCAAGTGATCGTAACCATTAGGTTTATTGTTTTTTTTTAAAAGTTTTATAAAAAAATTTTTTACCAAACTTTTAAATTGACGATGCTTCGTAAGCGTTGTCGCCATTTCGTCAAATCACAAAAAGTATGCCGCCTGGTGGTCGAGTGGTTAAGGAACTAGCTTTTCGCTGTGCAGGTCTGGGTTCGAATCCCGGTTCGGGCATGGATGTTTACTAATACTAATAAATTCCCTGGACGGATCGTGCTGATCCCTGAATACGTGAAGATCACATTATTTCATTTTTGGGCTGAAAACACAAAATTAGCCAATCAGCAAGCGTCAATCTGGCCTTTCAAAATCCGAAATTGACATGATGGCGTATTCTGCTTTATACATGTGTCCTGTTTTGGGCCCGACGGAATTTTTTTGGTTTGCGAGATTTGATTTTTGAGAGTTATTTAATCTGAGGACTTTAATCTACTGGTTGGCCATGATCGGCGATGGCTTCACGGTGGCGTAGTTTTTGCAATCAGAAAATATCCCTAAAATTTCCCTTTTACTAATAAATCTCTTTGAAAGATCCATTTTAAGTTAATTTTTGACGGAATTTGAATCCACGCGGAAACCTCCAGAATTCTCATTCTCCAAAGTTGGCAGCTATGAGATTGATTAGTGAAGTTCCTCTGATTTTGAATAATTTTCATTCGGTATCAAAGGGGGATATATATTGTGGTGTGGCTCTAACATGTACATAAAATATTTTGTTCGAATTGTGCGACCATTCAAACTTCATATTTTTCATCTATGAAGGAAGTAACAGAGAAATCCTTCTCTTTGGATCCTATTTTTTCTATTTGTGAAGACTTGTTTTCTGTTCTCATTGTTTCTTTCCCCACTTTTAATAATGATGGCAAGTAAAGAAGCTGGTCTTTTTTCGCAAAATTCCAGTGTTGTTGCAGGTGACAGAACTGAAGGGGTCTCTTAATGTGCCATACTCGTTATATGAATTGGAACATTAGGATTTAGGAAGTGTTTTCTTTTCATTTTGTGTCTGTTTTTATTTCTGTTATGATATTATGACTGGATAGAATTGACTATATAAGTTGAAGTAATAAAGCTTATTTCCCCTTGCCTTGCACCAAACAAATATACTGATTTTATTTTATTCCCCCCAAGGTTTTCTTCTGGACAAGAAGATCGGATTGAACCAACCAAAGAGAATAGAGAATGCTCGCATACTCATCGCAAACACTCCCATGGATTCCGATAAGATAAAGGTCTTCGGTTCACGTGTCAGGGTTGACTCACTTGCTAAAGTTGCTGAGATGGAAGTTGCTGAAAAAGAGAAAATGAAAGATAAGGTATGAATAATCAATTTGTTTATAAGTATTCTGTTTTAAAATAGTGAATGAAGTGATTGGTATTAGATACATGTTGAAAACAAATATGAATTTGTTTTTGATCCACCTGGATTGTGAATGTTAGATTTCAGTCTTTAGAAGCAACATTTTGGAAATATATTTCATTAGCTTTCTCAGAGGCAATTGAGAGTTATTTCGCCTTGAAACCCTCTTATTTTGGCGATGATGGGCTTAAAGAGAGGTATGTGAATCTGCTTCTCCAAAAAATATGTTTTCGATTCCCGCCAACTTGTCAGATCAACTGCCAGTGGGCGGAGCCAGCTGTTCTTCAAATTTTGACAACAGGAGAGATTTTTTATTGAAATATACCTTTCTTTCCCCGCTTACTTGGGGTAGTATGGAAATATGTGTATAGTTCACGTTTAAAAAGAAATACGATAAACATATTGTGTGGGGTACACCAAGAAGCTATTCATACTTAGAATAAGACAACCATAAGTATTTTTTGTAGGCATTGTATAGTATTTTATCATGTAAATATATTGTTTGTAATTGAATTTTTAATTGGGTTGCAGTATTTTTGAAATATATTACATCCATATTTGTTATGGGCATCTTTTTCTCAGCCACCTCATTGGGTATTTTGCCTGTTGTGCTGTATTTTTATAAATAATAGAAAAATATATAGTGCTTCTCTTCCTGGTTTTATTGTTCCCGATCAAAGTTTAATAGCACTTATCTGCATAAAATTGGGGAAAAGCTGTCTTGAAAAAAGATGTGGCATTGCGCAGAGGGTTTGGTCATTTCCACTGTGCCAGTTATAATGCGGATCACTGAAATTTATAAAACCATGGTGAGGGTAATAGAACATTCTCAACCCCTTAATGATCAGGGATGAGATATGTCATCCAAGCGCAAATCGAAGGAATTCACCCTCCCCCTCCCCTTTTTTTTACTTTTTCTCCATAACAAAGCTTTATCGTAACTCTATGAAAGAAAGTTCCCTGTCTTTCATTCTAATTCCTCTCCCCCACATATGGTGTATCTCTCTACTATACATTTATTACAAATACAAATACAACGCCACAACAGACAAAATGCCCAACGAGGTGGCTGATAAAAAGATGCCCATAAAAATATGGTTGTCATATATTTCAAAAATACAGCAACCCAATTAAAAATGCAATTAACAAATTAGAGAATAAATAGGGAGAGAGAGAAAGTAGGGTGAAAGTCAAATCTGCATTTGTTTTTTTTTTTTCATTCTATTTCTAACATTTCTTTTTTTGTTTTATCCCCAATACTTTAAATACAGATCATCTGAATTTGTTGCCAAAAGCCTGAAGATGCTAAATCAAACATAATTGTGTTAAGTTTTTTTGTGTTTTTTGTTTTTGTTTTTTTTTTAATTGGACAAAACAGAACACGTTACAAAATACATAAGAAAGACAGATGACAAAACAAAATACATAATAAATAAACAAAAATGGACAAATGGACATACATATACACCCACTCTGTGACCCTCAAGGGACTGCTTGTCCTTCCAGAAGGTCGAATAATTTGTAATACTATATTTCTATTTTTCAAGCAACCTTCATTATTGTTCTATTATCATAAACAAAAAAAAACATTAATAATTTATGATCGTGTGCACGCACAATAATTGGATTTTTATAACATCAAAAAAATATGTTGAAAATATTTAAAATTAAAACAAAAAATACATCTTGTTCGTGGTATTATCTCTTCAAATTTTGATTAGTGTTCATTTCTCATATTATTTTCATAATAATTGGATTGATGCCTAATTTGATCAATTCTAATTGATGGTGGATAACATCCAAACAAGTGGGAGGTGTGACATTTAGCAGGAGACACAAGTACTTCAATAAGTCCACCCGCCATTATGAATCTGATTACTTTTAGGCATCTTGACAAAGTATAAAAAATGAGCTTGCAGTTAGTATAAAATTTAGTAGGAAAATTTTGATTTTTATTGAAAATTCTGCTTAAAATTTTGTTTTATACATTATCATTATGTAATACCTATAACTATGTTAAGAATTGCTAGATATTTTACCATTAATATTAATTTGAAGCTTTCTAATAGTTCGCCTGATATTATGTTTGATGCATATTAGCTTACGGTTCAGCATGCCATGTCTTTTTTTTAAAACTGATATATTTTGAGTGGGTTTGTATTGTATTACAGCTTTTTTTTTTTTTTTTCAAACTGTAGTATCTGCTGACTCATGTATTTGTTGTAAAACTTGTTCTTTTTCATATTAACAAATTGGTTGATTAGGGGACATCCAAGTATTATGTCAGCATATTTTCAACCATTTTTGACGACCCTCCCCTCACCCCAGTCAGCAAAATTTTGTCAGCAGCTTAGAATATTTTATATATTCAAAAAGGGTGGTTGATGAGGTGAGCAACATTCCCCCCCCCCCTGTCATCAACAGTCAGCTAATCCAAAACCTCCCCCCCCCCACAGATGCTGACGTAATACTTGAATGACCCCTTATTTGTGTTTGCAAGCTGTTGATAATTTTCATTTTAATTATAACTATGTATAATTTCTAATAAAGGTGCTAATGGACCCTTGAGAATACTTTTTTCATCCCATTTGCATAGGTACCATAGCCACCAGTCTCCCAGATTTTCTACTCCAATTCTTTGATTCTCAAAAAATTATTTCTCTCGAATTTTGACCCTGATTGTGACAAGCCCTACTTACAATTTTACTTTCACTGATGAAAATCTCAGTGCTATTTTTCAAAAATCCCTTTTACATTTATTTTTGTACAAAATTTGGAATCGTGTGAAAATATCTCTAATTCTTATTCCCCAAAATTAGCAGCTACGTAATGCTTTTCAGATTGGAAAACAGAAGGGGGGAAAATGTCATATATGAGAAAAGCCAGTAAAAAAATGTTCGATCAAAAAAAGTAAAAAGGTCTTTGCAAAAAAAGTCATGCGTCCCAAATTACGGAAAATATTGGCAACTTCTCAAAACTGGTCAGATGATCACTTATGCTATTCTCCCCCCCCCCCCCCCCCCACACACACACACACAAAACCCAATTTTTTCCCCTACTATTTGTATGGCATTTTTTTCTACAGCAAAATACAAGGTGTGTCAAAAAGTTCGGTGAACGACCTCGGGCAATAAAGAAAATATAAGATACAATCAAAATACCTTTAGCCTTCAAAGTAATCTCCATTAGCTACTTTTGACAGTGGTTGTAAAGCTGCCGAAAACTTCCAGCAAAACCTTTTTTGGAATCTTCCGAAGCAAAGATGTCAATCTTTCTTGGATGTCTGGTATGTCTTTAAAGTGTAGGCCTTTTATGAAGTCCCTGGAGCTGCAGGAACAAAAAAGTCTGCAGGGCCTTTGCTAACCACTAATTCATCCACTATCATTGTTAAGGCCAGCCACCGATCATCCAAAGGCATCTGTTGTACTTGTTTGCTGCTCTCTAGTGTTCTTCTTGTTAATGGTCGACCCGAATGCAGCTCATCATCAACAGTTTTCTTTCTGTCAGCTTTGAACCAGTTGTAAACACTTATTTTACTCACTGCTTCTGTTCCATACACTTTCATCAACATTTCATGGGGGGAGGGGGGGGGGGTCCCCATTGCAGTTTTCCCCAGTTTGTTGCAAAACTTTTTTATTTTTATGCATTTCATTGCATTGTGACAACTTTTACATTCAGTGTGTTCTATCAGTTTGCCCTGGCAATTCTGCTTCAGCTTAGTGTTTTCGACACTAGGGAAGCAGCAATTCTTTGCTTGCCTCTCAAAGCGTATGTTTCTAATTCACATTCCTTAAATATTGGACTATTCACTGAGCTCTTGACCACATTTTGTATTTGATCGTGTGTTAAAATACAGATTTTTCAAATTGGCCTTTGGCAGCCCATGAATTTAGATTCTAATATCATTGTATTCCTTTTTTGTGATTTTATTGAAGTCATTTTCTTGTTATTCAAGGTGAGCCAGATCTTGAAGCATGACATCAACGTGTTTATCAACCGTCAGCTTATTTACAACTATCCTGAGCAGCTTTTTGCTGATGCTGGTGTCATGGCTATCGAACACGCTGACTTTGATGGTATTGAACGCTTGGCTCTTGTTACAGGTAATTACTACATTTCCTTTTTTTGGATAATGGAAGTGACTTGTGAGATTGATATTAAAAATTTATTCACAGTACCTTAGAGAAGAGGGGGGGGGGGGATTCTCGTTTAAAAACATAAAATAATGCTTTTAAAAGTTATGAAGTTTCCATCCTTACTGCTCATTTATTTTGGTTTTTTTGTGACACACACACGTCAACAAACAATTGAAAAAAAGATGTTTTTCTTAGCCCACAGCACATCAAGGAAAGATACTTTCTGGATATTAGTTCCCGAGATATTTCTCTGGTTATTCTCAAATATAATTAGGCTTATATTAGGCAATATCCAGAAAATCTCCTTCCTCGATGAAACAGAATTTAATTTGAAACATATTTTTATACATGCTCTTGGTAACTATTTCAATTTTGAACCATGGCGAACATGATTGAAATGAATTCATAGCTCTGATTATTTGCATGTGTGCTTGCTCATTATGAGTCATGGAATATTGAGTGTTGACATTTCCCCCCTCCCAAACATTGCAGGTGGTGAAATACTCTCTACTTTCAGCAGTCCAGAAACAGCCAAACTTGGCCATTGTGATCTGATAGAGGAAGTTATGATCGGAGAAAATAGGTTGCTGAAATTCTCTGGTGTGCCTATGGGCGAAGCTTGCACAATCGTCTTACGTGGTTCGACTGAGCAAATTCTGGATGAAGCGGAAAGATCTCTCCACGATGCTCTGTGTGTTCTCTCTCAGACTGTCAAGGAAACCCGCACTCTATGTGGTGGAGGTGCTGCTGAAATGTTGATGTCAAATGCTGTTTTGCAGCTTGCGCAGAAGGTACCTGGAAAGGAATCCCTTGCCATCGAATCATTTGCTAAAGCTTTGCAACAGGTGGGCTTTGATTTATTTTTTGTTGCCAAATCTACTGTAAGATGCATGTGATGTGCACAGGTGTCGATGCTTCTTATTTACCCTGAAGCCTTCTGATTTTTCAGCCTTTAAATCTTCCAGTTTTTTGTATCGTTATAGAAAAACCACCTAAAAATTCTCAAATTGCGCTTTGCTTGAATTAAAAATCCTGTAAAGAAAATATTCTTATAAGGTGGAAAAATCATTGATTTTGGAGAATGATAAAAAAAATTAAATTAGACTTCACTGAAAATATGAGAACATCCCAGGAAAACAGGTCATATGGCCACCCTATGCAATCTTAAAATTCCACTTGTTTTTTCCCTTACATTTGTATGATATGTTTTCTTTGGTGCAAATATTTAATCATGTGATAAACTACAGATTTTTCGAGCCTGAGTGGGAAGTGACACCTATGGATGTAACAAATGTTTGTGTGTATATATATCTATTTTTTTTTAATAGATACCTACGATAATTGCTGATAATGCTGGTTTTGACAGTGCACAACTTGTATGTGAACTTAGAGCTGCCCATGCAGAAGGAAAAATTAGCTCTGGCTTAGGTATTTTTTTAGCATTTTCAATACCTGATTTATGTCAACCATTGATTACTGAAAAATGTCACTCTTATGATATAACTTCATAAATGAGTATTGATTTTTAAAGCATGGTATCATGATAGTTGTTTTGTGTTTCAGATATGGAGGAAGGTCGAGTAGGTGATATGGAAAAATTAGGCATCACTGAATCATATTTGGTCAAACGACAAGTCATTGTGAGTGGAGCCGAAGCTGCTGAAATGATACTTAGAGTAGATAACATAATCAAAGCTGCACCAAGGAAACGAGGTCCAGACGAGAGTCATTAATAGAATGAAGCACTCTTTCTTCAAATAAAATAATACTAACATTCTTACACCCATTCTTTTGTGCTGAACTCTCTTCATTTTGGACATTTCGTTTTTTTTAATGTTTTGTTTTATTTCCCCTAATCTGGCTGCGATTTTGTTATGAACAAAGAAAAAAATATGCAAGTATTTAATAAAAAAAAGCTGTATCTTTTGAGAATTTGTCTAATTTTTTTAAATTATGCTGTGTATTTCATAATGTATTCATGAATTGATCTGTTTTGAACGAAATCTGCGTGATATACTATAAAAACTAAAGAAGATTTGTGGTGTTAATGTAATATGTGAACTGAAACCAAACACTATTACCATCAGACAAGTGAGGAAATTAAACTTTGAATGATTTCAGGAATTAATGAAAATACTTAATTCTCATATAAAGTATCCAATGTACCGAAGTATGGTTAATATTTCAGAATCAGCTTTTAGCAGGATAGGATCTATCGTGACTCTCCTCACAACACATTCTTTTTTGGAGTGTTTCTAAGTCTAGTCTGCCAACTGTCTTCCTTGATACACATTAAACTATGCAGACATAAGTTTTTTTAAGAATGACGATCCTTCAAGACCATTACCAAAAGCACAATGCAAAATCTGTAAATTACAAGGTGCAATGTAAATAAATCGAGGTGAACTGCGCTGTCCATCGTTTTTTGAAGGGATTTGATTCAATTTTTTACTATTTAATGCCAGTGTCATTGTTTTTGACAAATGAAACACTTTCATTTCTAGCTCTTTGCATATATTTATGCTTCTGCATGTCCTAAAAATGCAGAAGTCAAAGGCTATTGGGTAGCATATTGATCAGGTGCAAAACCTAGAATAGGCAGGCCTAATTGCTAGGTATCCAACTGCTTTGTTATGCAAACTGTTGTTTTACCTATACACAAAATGTGCACCATAATTGTGAATGTTAGTTACTTTACAATGACCATGAAATAGTGAATGAAAAATTTTCCTCCAGACAGAATTTTTTGATGACTACTCTACTTTTGAACCCACAAACATAGAAGAAAAATTAATTAGGTCAAATTGTCCACATAAACCTTTCCCTCCAATAACATGGTCTGCATCAGGAAGGAACAGCCCCTTGCGATTATTAGAAGGTCCCTGTGAATTCGGCTTCTTAGCAGAACTCGTGAGCTGTACAAAAACTGTAAAGAGACAAACTTCCGGGGGGGAGGGGAGTACGAAGCACACTTTATGATGCCCCAAGAGTTACAACTTACGAGTCAAAAACAAAAATATGGAACTTTTAATGCGAAAAAATGTGCAATCCACCCTCACTTACAAAAGATACATAATTTCAAATCCTACACCAGTTCCTCGAAAGCATAGCAGGGCTGTCTTAAAAGCATCATGGGCCCCCGGGCCAGGTGGTTTTTTGAGGCCCTACCTGATAAATTCTAGAAAATTTCAACCGCATCTCATTTTTGTGAGGTGCCCGGGTGGGCCCATGCGTTAAGACGGCACTGAAACATAGTATTCCATAACTTGATTTGTGTGTGCACACGCGCGCGTGCTGCAAAGTTTCTTTTTTGAAATATAGTTCCTGCTATGATATCACAGATGGTTTCTTCGACCCGCCAAACCTGGTCCTCATATTAGTGTTTCTCAGTAATCGACTCGATGTAAACTTTCTTTACATTTCTGGCAACGTTTCGACAAGCCACCCTGGAAATAAAAAAAAAAGGAAAAATGGCCTTAAAAATTTTTTTCCTTCAAGAAAATAGGAAAAACATTTTCAAAATTTATTTGGAATAAAAATTAAGTTTCACCTTTCAAGTGCATTAATCTTGAGCAAAGGTCTTCAACCTTTTTCTTGTCACGAGCACTGCCTGTACCCAACCTCAAAAGAAGAGCACCCTTACGAGAAATGTTTGACATACGAATGCATGAAATCAGAATGATTTCAATCCTTGAATGCAATTTGTAAAGGGTGCTAAATTGGAAAGTTGGTCGAGTGCTCGTGAGCACGAAATCGGACGTCGAACACTTTGGATGCTTCGGGGAGCACCGTGGTGCTCTCTAGTAACGGGTTGAAGATGCCTGATCACAGTAAGCACAACTGCAGCTATAGGATCTTCTACCATATTTGGTTAACTCTGCCAGGAAAAACCCTTGTGGACGTGAACTCGGTGTCCTCGATACTGCCTTACTATCAACTATATAGACTATCAACTGACGACACTTGCTGGTGTCACCGTGTTTGATTGGATAACTTGCTCGATAGAGTCGCTTATCGACATCTGAAACAATTGTAAGGACTAAATTTCTTCACGCTAACTACTGTGTTGTCTACAAATAGTTCACATACATTTTAAACAAAAAAATTGGGGCCAAGTGATAGTGACTCTCTGTATGGGTGAGTGAATGACCATGTGAGTGTGCTTATGTATTACTTGAAGAGTCCTAAGAACCTGCGGTGAGAGAAGTGTAGAATAATTTTTTTCCTACCTTATATATAAACTGAAGAGCCAAAAAAACTGGTACAGGCATGCGTATGCAAATAAAGAGATATGGAACCAATCAGAGTACAGCGCTGCGGTCGGCAACGCCTATATAACACAAGTGTCTGGCATAGTTGTTAGACCGGTTACTGCTGCTACAATGGCAGGTTATCGATATTTAAATGAGTTTGAACGTGGTGTTATAGTCGGCGCACGAGAGATGGGACATAGCATCTCCGAGATAGCGATGAAATTTGGATTTTCACGTACGACCATTTCACGAGTGTACCGTGAATATCGGGAATCCGGTAAAAAATTAAATCTACGACATCGCTGCGGCCTTAAAAAGATCATGCAAGAACGGGACCAACGACGACTGACGAGAATCATTAAACGTGACACGTGCAACCCTTCCGCAAATTGCTGCAGATTTCAATGCTGGGCTATCAACAAGTGTCAGCGTGCGAATCATTCAACGAAACATCATCGATATGGGCTTTCGGAGCCGAAGGCCCACTCGTGTACCCTTGATGACTGCACGACACAAAGCTTTACGCCTCGCCTGGGCCCGACAACACCGACATTGGACTGTTGAGGACTGGAAACACGTTGCCTGGTCTGACGAGTCTCGGTTCCAATTGCTTCGAGCTGATGGACGTGTACGGGTATGGATACAACCTCATGAATCCATGGACCCTACATGTCAACAGGGGACTGTTCAAGCTGGTGGAGGCTCTGTGATGGTATGGGGCGTGTGCAGTTGGCGTGATATGGGACCCCTGATACGTCTAGATACGACTCTGACAGGTACGTAAGTATCCTGTTCTGATCACCTGCACCCATTCATGTCCATTGTGCATTCCGACGGACTTGGACAATTTCAGCAGGACAATGCGACACCCCACTCGTCCAGAATTGCTACAAAGTGGCTCCAGGAACACTCTTCTGACTTTAGACACTTCCGCTGGCCACCTAAATCCCCAGACATGAACATTATTGAACATATCTGGGATGCCTTGCAACGTGCTGTTCAGAAGAGATCTCCACCCCCTCTTACTCCTACGGATTTATGGACAGCCCTGCAGGATTCATGGTGTCAATTACCTCCTGCACTACTTCAGACATTAGTCGTGTTGCGGCACTTCTGCGAGCTCGCGGGGGCCCTACACGATATTAGGCAGGTGCCAGTTTTTTTGGCTCTTCAGTGTATATGTTTATACGTTGCTACGAAATTTTTCGGCATAAGCTGAAATAACGGGTGGTTTTTCTCAGGAAACTTTATATATACATAGGATGCATAGTTAATAGCAGGCACCGCAAATTACTGGCGGACCGTTAACCCTAGAGGCACACTTCCAATAAGGAAAGTATCCAAATAACGTGTAGACCATAGTTTTCCAACCTTTTTTGTCCCATCGCCCCCTTCTTCAGAAATTTTTTTCTCCCAACGCAATCCCACCCGTAAGACCCTATGTTATATCCGTGGCTTCTACCGCCCCCTAGAATATTCCACCGCCCACGTTGGGAATCAGTGGTGTAGACAGACCTTAGATACGCCATTCATATTTCAAGGGGTTGTATAGCTATTGATACAAAAAAAGGAAATAAGTTTTTGTACAGACACCTTGTCCTCAGAAACTCAATTAGAAAGTTGTTGCCCTGTCTTTCCTGAGGCCCACAAAAAAAAAAAAAAAAAAAAAAAAATCCACGTTTCTAAGTGCAATATTCACTAAGGTATTTGAGAATTCAAAAAGTGTTTTTTTTTTTTCTCTCACACTTGAGTTTGATCTTTTGCAAAACGACACATTTTCAGTAGTGCTTTGAATGTTACGTTAGAGGTTCTGTAAGGAATATTATCGTGGGTATCTGTCTGGAAATTTCCAATTTTAATCAAAATGTAAATGCTGACCACTAATTCACTTTCAAAACGGAACAGTTCCAAAATTTAAATGTAGATTACCCCCTTGTGAATGTTGATTAGAAGAACATAGTACGTATTTATATATATTATTCTACCACTCCCATACCAACATCCATATACTACCTGTTCGGCTATTTTCTAGTTATGTAAAGAAGTCCATTTCCCGGAGGAATACATTTTTTACCTCTACTGTAAATTTAGCAAAAGTCAGTGGCAATTTCCTCGGCAAAACTCATGAAAGATTGAAAGAACAAAATATAAATTAAAAAAATGTGGAAATGAAATAGATTTTCTTCATCGAGGGGTGCTAAATATTTCAATCTTTTTTACTTGAAAAATTACCCTGTCCAAATACCTTAATAGCTGCGGAATAAGTATTTCAATATAATTCATGAGCGATTATTAAATTAAAAAAAAATTCGAGCTATATAAATTGACGCAGTTGAATATTGAAAGGCAAAAAGGGGACAAACTTCAATTTTTTTTGCACAAGAAGGTATGAATCAATAACACGTTGAAATCAACGTTATTGCATGGATATCCAACTGAAAGTATAGGTCCGGCTAATTATTTAATATTTAATTTTCTGGGTTTCGTATTTCTAAGCGAACTCAATATTTCAAAAATAGAGAATTCAATTCAATTTTTAAAATTATTGAAGTGGCGGAAATCCCCACTAAATTTCCGCATTTCTACAGTAAAATCGGCAATTTTAACATTGATTTCTATGGGACCATCCTGTGCTAGAACCCCTATATACATGCATGTATATGAAGGCGTCTTATCCTGTGCCTGTCCCTCAAAGTGATGCTGATGATGATTATGTCGTATATTCAAAAATCCTCATAGGTTAAGAACCCTTGCTTTATGCAAATATAAATACAAAATCAGAAGCCACAACAGGCAAATTTCCCAACAGGGTGGCCGGAAAAATAGAGGGAAAGTGAAAAAAATCAACATGAAAATGGATTCATTTCCAAATGAATCCATTTCTAAATAGCCAAAAAGAAAATATAGAAGAGGAAAAAGAAAGAGAAATACCCGCAGCGTGCTAAAATTCTTCGTGTGACCACGGTGAGTAGCGAAAAACACGCAAAAAAATGTGCAACTGGTTCCATTTTTTTGCGTGCGACCTTGAAGACGAGCCTTTTGAGCGGGGAACGCGTGTTGTGTGTGACTTTCTAAAATATTATGCTGCAACAGAAAGATGTGCAAAAACTGAAAAAAACAGAAGATGGAAAAATGTCGCAAGTCAAGATACAGGTAGAAAACAGTTGCTATTACATTATGTTACAGCAATATTTTTTTTATTTTTCATGATATCTTGAATCTTGACTTTTCAAATCTGTCTGCGGACTAGCTGTGCCATCTTCGCAGATCGACGCCGGTCCGCGTGCCACGGGCAATGCTAATCTAAAAGGATAATATGCCATATAATCAACATTTTAGAACTCTGATGAATAATGAAATTAAAAGATAATGTATTCCTATAGAGTTTTGTGTGAATAATTCTGTTTTCAAATGTTTACTGTCTTTTCTTTGGTTCCTGACCGAATTATAACTGAGGGGAAAAATGGTTATTTCCAATTTTGCCATGGAATAAATTTTAACACAGCGAAAAAAAAGACAAAAAATTTCTTGTGCAATATTTGGAGTAAGATCCCCGCACGATATTTTTGAATCTTGCCTGGCTCTTACTCCTTCCAACAGGAACTATCCAGTCGGAAAAAGGTGAGTAGACTCCTATATAAACTTTATTACTTTACTACTTATAAATTTTAAAACCGTTAGTTATACGATTTACTTAGTTTAGACTTTTAAAGGTACCTTGTTGAAATTAGTTTAAAATTACTACGTGTGGTCCAACTTTAAAATTCAATGTTTAAAGAACGGCGAATGACAAAAAAAAAAAAGTTATTTTCGCATGTTTGCTAGACAGACTGGAATTCATTCACTTCACTTCTGAAATTTTGATGGCTAAAAAATCAGACGCACTCCAGACTGCTAGGTACACACACTCACACTTCCGGCACAACTCGATCGGTAGTAAATTGCCCATGGCAATGGATCCGAACTGTCCTCGGTTTGAAAGAAAGAAAGACAGCTATAGAAAATTGTAATTGACAGGTTGTGGTGAAATTACGTAGTTACAAATTTTAATAATTGATTTCGGTATAATGATAATACGTACTCTCTTTGGCCATCAGACGCAGGTTTGTGTTTTCCTTACAATCACACAGGGCCGGTTCAGAACATTTTTCAAGTGTAAGCGAATGATATTTTGATGATAAAAGATCAAAATCTTTGTTATTAATCTTAATCTTTATTGATCAACTTTATCTTTATTGATTAACTTTATCTTTATTGATTAACTTAATCTTTGTTATTTCAGCTTAATCTCATTTGTGTTGGGGGAAAAAAGCATTTATCAGCTCGTGCAATTGAAAAAAAAAAACTCTTCTTGAAAATAGGTGGCAATTTCTAGAAGGTTTAGGGGCAGTCTGTGGCAGTTATAATGCAGATCAAGAAAATTTTAAAAACCACCTATAAAGGGTTAAAGAAAGGACCTCGATTTAAAAATGATATTACGAAAAGTAACAATTTAGTCACTGAAAATTGACGCGTGATTTCAAATTTACTGCGTTGATACACCCGTACTTATTATTTTCTTCAGTAAATTAATTACTTTACGTGCAATTATCTTTCAAGTTTGGAATTTTTGTGATATTTAATTTGTGGATAATTGATGTAATTTATAAAAAACTGAATTTCCTAACAAATGTACCGCACATTATCCTCGGGGGGTGCGAGAAAGTACATTGAATTGCATGTGGTTGCGGGATGGAAAAAAGAATTGAAAACCACAGTGTCGAATGGATCTTTTCGCAGAAATAATTTAGTCTCTCCTATTTCGAGATTTGGTAGTTTTAGTGATTTTATAGTTTTTATGATTGCAATGTATAAATAAATTGCCAGAGGTATCCAGTCCGTGAGGACAATGAGCAGATATTGCCATATGGCGATGTGGCCTTGGTATCTTTCGGTTTGATGGTAGTTTTAGTGAAGTTTTTATAAAATAAATGTACCAACATCATGTTTCACCTTTATTGCATGCATTCATAAGGAGAAAATACTTTAAGCAAATCTAAAACACCTACATTTAAAAAATTCTCGACGTTAAGATTTTTTTTTTAGTGTAAGTTTTAAGATCAGCAAAAAGACAAAAAGAGAGATGTACAGTATCAACTATTAAATAAAGGTTTCGGAAATTTCTAGGTAGGAGTGAAAAGGAAAAATGTGATGCTATTGAATCTAGTTTCATTTCGGTGGTTTGGATTTGGAAACCCCGAGAAGAAAGCATTAAACTTTTTTTGTTGAGTCCACAAAGTTAATCGTAAAAAGCTTTTTATTACCCGCCAGTGGAGTAGTTAAAATTGACTAAGTCCCTCGGCTCACTATATACGCATCAGGGATATTTTCTATTTATTGAATTCTTAATGTTTCAGGCGACCATTAGAAAGAACATCCAATTAAAAAACGGGAGAGTTTCGCGTAATTACGGCCCCAAAAAAATGTTATTGCCCGAAAAGAAACGTAGCCATTAAAAAACGGAGTCCTCGTAAAACAATGTGACTTTTTAGAGGTATTAAGTTCAAAAGAAAATGAGGTTTCACGTAATTATTTTCTTATTCTTAAAGCTCTGCTGTTTTGACTATACACTATACTCTTGACTCAGGAAACAATTAAAGGAGTTTCAGGTCAGAAAGCATCAATGGAGGAACAATTTTTCTTCCTTCAAACTACATAAATAGTTAAGACATGATGCACAAAGAAGAATTTGCTCTTCGGAGCTGTAATTGATTCTATCCGTCGAATTACATTTATCTGGGCATTGAACTTTAATGTGAGCATAATTGCGATGAGTTTAAAATAAATTTAAAAATCAATTTCGGAGGTTATATTTAGGGTCATTCGTACTAATAAGGATTTCATTTCATAGCCGTGAGGTATGGTCAAAAATGGATCAGAGGGAAAGCTCTAACCCCCTTTTATTGTTAAAAAAAAAACAAAAAAACACCTCATATACAGTCAAACCTCTCTATCTCGAAACTGAGGGGACCGAAAAAAATTTCGAGATAGAGAGTTTTCGAGAAATAAAGTTTTTTTTGTGAAAAAGAAAAAACACGTCGCACACACAAAAATGGCGGAAAATTCGATTGATTTATATACCACAAAATACCGAACTATATTTTACTACATACTGATGCAATCTATTGGTCAAGTTACTCAATCAATGTTCAGTCGCACTATATGCTACAGTATATCTAGTGTTCAGTCGCACTATATGCTACGCTATATCTATTCAATCACACTAAAATACATTCAAATTTTTTCTCCATTTTTTTAGTAGTGCCCAAATGCTCTGAAATTCCACTTTCAACATTTTTCTGTGAGATTCGTTGAAATTGGAGTTAGTTCGATTGATCTGATCCCTTGATCAACTGAAATGATTGGTTCGAAATCCGTTGTTTTCTTAGGCCGGTATTACACTACAAAAGTTTGATAAAATCCCTTTTATGAAACTGAAAAAATTCAACCAATAAAGATCATAGGTTACATTCGAGCAAATGCAACCGATAATCTTATTGGTTGAATTTTTCAAGTTTTATAAAAGGACTTTGAGAAAACTTTTATAGTGTAATACCGGCCTTATAGCAACTTTGAATTATCTGTTGGCTGACTTTTTGCCATGCTGAACAACCCATCCAAACATGGCATCCACCCTACCGTCAATCACAGTACCCGCCTAAAATCGACAAGATCCATCAACACAATGGGCTGTTATACGAATATCCTTTGTTATTAGTTTCTTTCACCTCCGGAGGAAAGCAAGGAAATGAATTTTCGTGTTTTCTTTTTACTGTCATTGTTCTTAGCCTTCGAGATATAGAGTTTTTCGAAGATTACTTCGAGACAGACAGGTGAAAATTCATTGATTTATTCCAGAAAATGCATTGATTTTTTCATTTTTCGAGATATAGAGTTTTCGAGAAAGAGAGGTTTGGCTGTAAAATTTTTTTAAAGGTTTTCGTTGAAATTTAATTACCGTGTGTGAAGGAAGGGAAAAATGGAACACTGTTAATCTGCATACAAACATCAGGAGCAGGGCTGGACAAATCTCCGAAAATTTACACGCGTGACCGGGCATGTAAGTTGAAATAATTGATGCCCGAATCAATTCATGCCCAAAAAATTATTATCTCTGGATTAACTCGGGTACATATTTCATTTTGCGATTACAAATACGAAAAACTCCGTTAAGCTAGAATCTCTGCTGTCACCTAACAAACCTGTGAGTAAAAACAAAACTATCTGTTATAATTCTTAAAATAAGATGATTGTTGATTTTAATCAAAAGTGAAGATTAAAAAGCGACATATTTTTTATTTCTATTCTGCATACCGATGTAAATGTTATGTTTATACCGGCTAAATTACCAGTTACTATGTTTTTCTTGGTGTTCACAGAACATGATTTAACGTTTATTGCAGTATTTCTCAAAGTGTGCGGCGCCAGCCTTTGTCAGGAGCGTCGCGGTGAGCTGAAGCTTTTTGTTTTTGTGTCCATTGGCGTACGTAGGGGGGGGGGGGGTTATAATCCCCCGCCTCAAGATGAGAATATACTGTTATTTTGCAGGAAAAACGTAAACCCCTCCCTCCTTGAGAAGGAAAAAAAAATTGAAGCCCCTTGAGAAAATTCTGCGTACGCATATGTATTGTATATCTATTTATGCTTGGAAGTGGTTCTTTTATAAGTGTGAAAATATCAACAGAGCTATTCTGGGGAGCCGCAGGTGAACCATGAATCGGGAAAGGGAATCAAAAGTTTGGGAACCACTGGTTTAGCATAAAAAACAAATTAACCGATATTTTGGCACATAAAAATTGCGCCAGTATGTGCATAAAAACAAATAATACAGTATAGTATGATATCATAACATATTTTGTTTGTTTTCATGCTGTATACTGGTTTGAAACCGAAAAATTACTTAAAAAAAATTATAAATATTATAAAATAGTTTACTTTCCATTCGATAGGTGGCAGCAGAAGTCATATTTCTGTGATAGATATCTTTCTGATATTTTTCTGTAGAAGAGAAATGCGCACAAATGTTTTCTATAATTTTAGAATTAATTCGAAGGATTTTTATCCTTTTCGGACACTTTATACACTGTATAAAAGTAATAAGGCCATATAATTTCTATAACTTTTTTGGGAAAATATATTTTTACGTTTTTATGCCATGACCGCATCGGGCTGCTAACTTATGACCGTGAAAATATATATCGAAATAAGTTGTGATGGCGAATTTGCAGTCATGGCTACCAAAGAAAGCATTTCTGCGGAATTTCATCAATGTGTATAGGAGTGCACTTGCTTCACATCGTCGATGAAAACATTTAAAAACGGAAGTGCTTAAATTTTTTTTACTTTTAATATGCCAGCGGGAGGAAAAAATACATGATTGGTGGAAATTTTATACGTCGCGGGCATGATGGGAAATAGATTTTCCCAGCCCTGATGAGGAGTCCTTCTCAATGTAACTTGTTAGATTTGTCATCTCGTGTGTGGTTCTCTCATTATAAGTCGTTATTTTCACATAGTTTTAGTCCGGACACCCTGTGTAGACCGAAGCATTTTCTGCCTAGACTGATTCACATGTGGGAAAGTCGTTCTCATTGTTTGTTAGGTTCAAATTTATATGTACTACTGTATGCTACTGTAGCTACTGTATGGAATTTTTTCATAGATTGGTTCAGGTCTTCATTTTAAATGTTGTTCTTCGCTGATCTGTGTGGATGCCGTAAAAGAAGTTGAGGCGAAAAATGTACTGACGAATGTCTTTGGACCAAATCAAGCCACACGGTGCAGCGATTAGATCAACCCAGTAGCAGATTTACCGTTATCATTGATGTGATAGTAACTGATTCAATGAAAATCCTTGAAGAGAAGCAGATCAAATTTTATCAAGAACTATTTTCGATTATATGACGATTATTATGAGGATTTTGTGATTTATAACCTGTGATTTATAACTGTGATTTATTTACCTCAATCACCATTTTTCGATCATAAATTTCATACTTGTTTACTGGCGATGTGCGTAATGGCACCTGCCCATGTATACACAGTATATCTTTCTCAATCCCAATAAATGGTTAAATTCCCCGGGGGCACCCGAGTCCTCAGGGACAATGTGCTTATATCACCGAGTGTAACAGATCCTGGGTGTATTTCGGTTCCTATCACTATCACCCAACTCTTAAAACATGATTTCCAAAAAGAAAAAGCAGGAATAAACGAAAAATTGAAGAAAACGTTTATCGATTACAGTAGTTACTTACATCAATGAAATTTCAAATTTGACGTCCGTTAAAACTTGACAATTTTCTACTGAACCACGCTCGAAGATAAAAAAAACTATGCAATTGAACGCGGAACATTTTTTTATACAATTTAATACAGTATAGTTAGATTAATTAAATTTATTTTCATGTTCGAATTTACGATCCGTTCCATACAAATTCTTTTTCATAAGGATGAGAAGAAAAACCAATTTCCTTCTTCTCCGCGGTTTCATTTTCTCGATATATTTTCTCATAAAATCGTGAAATAAAGATAGAAGTTCAAAAGTAATTTAGAAATTCTTATTTAAATTTCAACGAGAATACATGTATTTTGCATGGTACAGTATTTCATGTGAAAATTTGAATAATCTTTTAGACCCCGGGGGAAATGTTCTCGAATCAAACTTACATTATTTGTTTGATTTCTTTTTTTCTTTAGATATCTTTTATTTCGTCGTATTTTTTCTTTATATATATTTTTTTCATTTTTAGTTTTTTCCCCCTTCTTTATTCAAATGAAGAATTTAAATTCGGCTTAAAAACAAGCGAAAAATTCTTAGAGACGATATTTTTTAGGAGCTCGTGGTTAATTTTGAATGTACTTGTTTAAAATATATTTCGACATTTTCTGTCAGATTTTTGAAATTTCGTCTTGTGTGGAAAAATATACAGTAAAACCTCGATAAGTCGTCACCTCATGTTATCGAAAAATTATGACGGCTTAAGTGGAGTGCCGTCAGTTTTAATGTACAACCTTGTGAAAATCGTAAAAATTTAAATTAATATGACATTTATTAAAGTATGAATCAAAATAACAATATTAATAAAATTTATAGATTGCAAAATAATAAATAATAGCAATCTTTTTACTTTTTTGATCTCTTATTACTTAACTAATTGTGGTACAAAATGTACTGGTATACACTTTAATATATACTAATAATTTTTAATTTAGACTAACAGAGCAACTATTAGAATATAGGTAGCTTTTCTTCATAACAGAACTCCTTATTGCACATTAATTTTACATATACATAAAATTAAAAATTTTTCAGTGTTTTAATTCTTCATCAGTAGTTCATGATACAACTACAAGGTAATTTCGAACACTTTTGACTTGAGGTGGGGGCCCTGGGCAGGGAAAAGTAAACAGAAGGCCTCAACTTGGGAAAGAATATCTGATTTTTTTTTCAACAAAGATATTTTGTTTAAATTTCAAGCCCTAAACTAGTAGGGCCCGTGCAGAAATGAGATCTAGCTCGAACATGCCCTAACGTTTCAAAAACCTTAGTTGGCAAATGAATTTCCCCAGCGTAACTTTCGTTACTTAAACTATTCCGTTTGGGTATGTAGGATTTTATGGTGACTTTTAAGCATATGGCAATGCTGTTAACAAGTTTTTTTTTAATGGGAGCCATAAAAATTATCTGTTCCGCCTCTCCCGAACTCTCTCATAGTGACGACTTAAATGAAATTAGCGACGAGTAAATGAGGGTTTAGTAACATTGTTGTCTATGTAAGCTGGACGGGCTTGAAAGAAAATGACGACCTAACCGGAGTGACGACTTATTAGGGTGACGACTTAACGAGGTTTTACTGTAGTTAAATTAATTGTGTCCGAGGATGATGTCACCCTCCGCTATCCATACAAAGGTTTCTAACAGCTGGCTGATGCGAAGATATATTTCGGAAAGAGAGAAAATTCAACTGCCCCTGCGGGGAATCGAACCCATGTCCTTTCCCTTTCCGGGTCCTTTTTCTTTCCAAAATATATTTTCACACAGCCAGCCGTTAAAAACCTTTGCATGGATGGCGGAGAGTGGCATCATCCTCGCATAAGTCGCCATCTGGTGGCATCGTCAGCAATTGTGAGCTTTGGCCTGAATTGTCCCTGACCATGTATGTGTCCCGTTCAGTGCACACTGCACACGAGCTCCAAGGAAAGATTGATGCATTCGTTAACTCTGCAGTCTAGGGGTGTGGGTTCGATTCCCCGCAAGGGCTCTGTTGAATTTTCTTTCTTTCCAAAGTATATCTTCGCATCAGCCAACTGAGAAAAATCTTTGTAAATTGATTTTGTACCAAAAATAAAAACAAAGCTCTCTGTGAGTGCGCCGTGTGTTAACGAGAGAGAGATGGGGCTAGTGTATATTTTATTTTTCTCATAGTTTCCCAAACATCGGGAAACCATATAACCCGTATTTCCCGGCGCATTCCTTCATTTTCCCGTTATGTGGCCATCCCGACATTTAAAAACAATATATAAATGCCCCGTTTTTTCCCGTGTTTTCAACAAAGCATACTTTAATTTATGTTCACCATTGAAATTAAATTTGTCAATGATAAGAAATTATTTTCCCAACTTATAAATCATATTATGATGACTATGAGTAAAGATATTAAAATTCATCTTACATTCTTGTAATGTTTAACGTTTTCATGAATTACATTTAAATAAATTGTGGTATGCAATCTTTCAACGGGGAATTTGAAATTTTTTAATGACTTCAATGATACTGTTTTGCTTTCCTTCTGCATCGTTTTTGGCAACACGATAATTGGCGCTTTCCCAGGTTATTTTGAGGTATATTATTAGGACCTCAAATATTTCCCCGGAATATTTGAGGTCCCAAGTTCTCGTATTTTTCTCGAGAAAATGTAGTAAGCGAGTATGTTGAACGTTTTTTTTCCTCAGATTTCTTTTTTAACCCTTTTACGACAACAAACGAAATATTTCGTCCAAATGCCAGTGGAAGGAATTCGACCCAGTTCTCTGTGTTTTCTTTCCTCTCTCCTCACCATCGTGAAGCTTTATCGTAACCCATGAACCAAAATTGATTTTCCCCCCTTGTTTTTTCTATTCTCCTGTTAGGGATTCTTCCCCCACATATAACGTATCTTTTTACTATACACATGTAAGAGCGAAAGAGAACACGTAGGGTAAGGGTGAAAAGAGAAATCTATTGTATAAACTCCCTTATCTACTTATCTATTATACTGTTTTTTCCTTTCGCATTTATTTATTTTTCTTCCCTTTTTTCTAATTTTTCCCTAACTTTACCCTTCTTCTTTTTTCTAATGTGCGGTTAGGTTAGGACAAGCTTACCAGATTTGTCACCGATTCGTCAAATACAGATCATCCAAATTTGTTGCCAAAAGCTTGTAAATGAAGTGGGGGGGGGGTTAATCCACCGCTATTTACAGTAGGCCTTTATTATCAGATTGCCCTGTCACGATTCGTTTTCGACTTTATGAGTTGGTTGAGTTTTAAAGGTCGAGTTTCTTTTTTTTACAAAAAGTCAAGGAAATGACGAACGAGTGGATTTCAGAAATTATTTGAACTTTGCTCATGAATGATGACTACAACTATTCGTCGAGGCTATTGCTGATGGAAGATCATCGTTTGTCTTTTCCGTGAAGGGATCAATTCAAGAAGGAATTTCCATGCTCATGATCAATAAACGGAACGTTAACCACGAATAGAATTTAGATTAGTCTCAGAAATCTTTTCTCAGAGCGATTGATTCATTTCCTTTTCTGTAGAATTTCACTGATAGGATGGTTTAGGAGTCTGAATAAATCGAGAGGTACACACATTACAAAACCACTGCTGTAGTTTAATTCGCCCATCAGAGTATTCAGTTCCCCAAACCAACAACCAACTCAGTATGAAGGGGGAAGCTGAATCAAATCCGTGTATGGTTTCTAATGCCAATCTGAATTCATGACCGTGCTTTGATCTGAATTGTATATGTCCCACATTACACTTAGAAATTTGCGATTTCTATGTCGGATTTTCTCTTTCACAAACTAAAGCTTTGCATTCGCCGCTGGAGACTTCAACGAGATCAAAACCATCACTAATTCGTCTTTTCAAACATTTTCCGATACGCAGTGATCCCTTTTCGAACGGTACTGATAAAATTTTATAAATGAAAAGCACATGGTCAACAAATGATTAGAGTGATTTCGTGATTTATTTGATCAGCTTCAATATTACTTGGTTCAAAGTTTAAGCATATGACCCGTATTTTAAGGAACAATCCCATATTTTCGTCTATTCCGTTTGTTTTAATACAAACTACACCCCTCCCCCCCCCCCATTTTCAACGAAGATATCTTGAATTTTTTTTTTTTTACTGAAATCAAGGGTTAAGATCTTTCGGTGCACGGCATATCTGAGCGAACAATGGTGAACGATAATTTTCAAAAGATGAATGTTAAGGTTTTCTTCTTCCAGGTTGTTTTCGGACCATCTTCTTCATACTAGAATAATGGAGAACGCGGAACAGTGGCTACAATAGCGTCTTCTCTGCTTGGAGGCCATTTGAGTTTTTGCTTTCTGCGAATTTTGTTTTCAAGAAAAATAATAATTCTGAAAACCCTCCAGAAAAAGAGGAAAAAAATTTCGAAACGCATGAGGACGCTCAGAATGACATTACAAATGAAGACGTCAGGTAATCCTATATAGTTTAGGGTCCACTATCACTTTTTCTCTTCACCGATATTGTAGCTTACAGGGTGAGTCATATCCTTACACACCCTTTATTTTTTAAACCGTTGGCGACAGAACGAGTAATAATAAACATGCCCATTTTCGATACGTCATTCATTTTATCAAGGTCTTACATCTACTGAGCTACAGAATTCCATTTTTGAACGGTCCTCCCGTCCTTTAACTTTCACTTTGTTGCCTTGTCTTACCTGAGTAAAAAAAAACAACAAAAAACAAACACATTTCACATGTTTCAAACTAAAATATTAGCAGAGATATCTGAGCGTCAAATACAAGCCCCCCCCCCCCCCAGCAAAATAAATGACATATCTAAAATGGGCATCTTATTTTCATACGTTATTAAATCAAAGCCGCCCTTGGAGGTGTGCGAGAGGTGAGGTCGCACCGGGCTCAGCGATTTTTTTTGGGGGAAGGGCACTTATGGTAATAACAGGGATAAAATACATATAAAAAACAAATATATAATTTTTGTAGTAAACGAGGTGTCTCAGCTTCAACTGATTTGATTTTGGAAATATTTCTCATTAATTCAGAAATTATTTCTCATTAATTCAGAAATTATTTCTCATTAATTAAGGAATTATTTCTCATTAATTAAGGAATTATTATTATTATTCTCATTAATTAAGGAATTATTATTATTATTCTCATTAATTCAGGAATTATTTCTCATTAATTCTTGAATTATTTCTATCGTTAATTCTAAATCTTCATCAATTCTGGGATTTTTCGCTCATTAGTACTGTATTTTCATTACAATTCTGCAATTTTTTATCTCATTAATTCTGAATTTCCGTCAATTCTGGGATGTTCTCTCTCTGATGTTTCGTCAATTCTAGATGTTCTGGGATGAAGGAAGGAAAATGCAATAAAAAAAGTGTCACTTTTTCACCCGGTGGTTAAAAATTTTCACAATTTTTTTATTGCATAAATCTCTCCCCCCCACGGTCTCATTAATATATCCTGAAATTTTTGCTGTGTTCGGATGAGTAGTTTTTGAGCAAAACTATTCACACAGAGTACGGGAACTTTAATTATAATCACCCTGTATACTTACCTTTTATTTTATTTTTTAAATCATTGGTAATAGCAACATCGTTTATTACAGGGCTGCCCTTATCCGACGCGAGGCCCGGCCGACGCGGTGGTGCGAAAATAATTTCTGGGCTCTTTTGCCCCGGTTTTGTATATTTTGTAGGGGAGGGGAACTTGGTTATCCAAAGATTTACGAACTATCACAGAATATACAAAAATGCTGAAAAATATCTTCTCACGAATAAAAATTTAGAAAAAAATGGAAGAAAATCTTAGAATTGGTGAAAATCTGGTATTAATGGGAGAAAAAGACGCCCATAATTGGTGATAATTCATAAATAATGAATAACTATTCCGAGTACGGAAACTTTAATTGTGATCACCCTTTACATGTGTGTAGCTTACACCCAGTGTAGCCTTAAAATGAAGACTGTAAAATTTAGAGCCGTATTAAAGCTGCATTATATACAATTTTGAAGAAAATAGTGAGATGTCTTAAACTTAGTTGGAAAAATATGCAGGCTTCAAACATATTCAAACATACGATGATCGAAAGACTTTCATAGCTAATGAAATTCTAGACACGAGAAATTTCCGATAATTTTTTTTTTCCTCCTTTGAATTTCTATAAGTAGGAAATTCAATTACGTTCATGTTTCCACGTAACAAATAAAATAGTTCTATTTTTCTTTTTCGACCGGAAAATGCAAATCATTGCTTTTATCTGATTTCCAGTTTCTTCTTCTCTTTGGTGATAAACAAACGTCTTCGAGTTTTGCAAGGAAATAATCACTTTTTTTTCGGATTTCCTTCAATAATAACATGACAATTTCGTTATCGTTATTATAATTATTTTTTTTTCACTCCAGAATACAAAGCTTTTGTGAGAAAGCATTTATTATTATTATTATTATGGTACTGTAATGAACAAAAGAGCTGTAATTATATCATGGGTGGAATTTTGAAATGTAATGGAAGTTTTGACAAACCGGAGCGACCTGACTGGTTTTTTCAAAAGTTGTCAACAAACGTGTTTTTTCACGATGATTATAATGAAATACAGTATCATGTGAATTAGTTAAGTACATATGTAATTATATGTTGTGTAATATGTTTAAAAATAGAGAAAAAAATCATTTCTTTTCCAGCAAAGCTGATCCAATTATGACTAATTGAAATGAAGTCTTTCTACGCAATTGGAAGTAACAGTTGCAGTTGCTCGAAATTATTGTGCTTGTAATTTTCGTATTTTTGATCTGCTTGAGGTGGAGGTTTTTTTGAGACATTTTCATGCTGCTATTACATGATTTTTACAAATAATTTAATGCGAGATCATTCTTATACAGTGTAATTTCATCGTATTTGTGCTTATTCGTTACTCCCTTGGAGATGAGAAATTAAATCCGAAAATTTAGTTTTCACAAATAAGACATCTCTCTTCCCTATTACATCATTATCTTTATTTCCGAGCATATTATGCATCCTATGAAAAAATTACATTTCTCTTGAATAATTAAAAATCATATGCTCTCGAATATAATTGTATTTTCATTTAAAAAACACTTATTATACCTTGAATAATTGATAATTATTAATTTATTTTATTAAAATACAAATACAAGGCCACAACAGGCAAAATGCCCAACGAGGTGACTGAGAAAAGATGCCCATAACAAATGTAGATGTCATATATTCCCAAAGTACAGCACCCCAAATTAAAAATTCAATTTTAAAAACTAAAGACTATATATATGCATGATAAAATATAATGAAATGCCCATAAAAATATTCATGGTTGTCTTATCTAAGTATAGATGGCTTCTCGATTTACCCCAACATGTAAAAAACAAATGAGGATGAAACGGAATATTATTTTTTAAAGCGATTTTTTTTATCCATTTTCCAATCGAGAGTGTAGAATGAAAGTAAGCTTTAGATAACGAGAGAAATGAATAACTTATTAATTATAAAAACGAGTAAAAGTAATAATACACAGAAACACCCATTTGAAAATACGCCATATTTTATTCCCAATCCAGCCGACAAATATTTGAAAATTATACATTTCAATGATTCATATTCCAGTTATTGATTCTGCTAGATATTCAAATACAGAGAGTACGTAGTCAATGATATGTTAATGACTGAACAAACGAGGTCGGTGCTCTGAAGCTTCTAAACATTTATAAATCTCTATTAATACGAATGTACGCTAATGTACTTCGCACTAAAAACAGCGTGATCACGAAATTGATTCGATGATTTATTAGACAGACGTTAAAAAAAAGCGAAGCATTCGAAATACAAATTCTAGCATTCGAAATCTAATACTATTGCATTCGAAAGAAAAAGAAGAAACATGTTATACAAATTAGAAGAAATAATGTGTTATGAAATAAAAATAAAATAAAATAAAAACGTGCTGTTGCATTCAAAAAAGAAAACTTCAAAAAATTAAAATAAAAATGTTTGCGCGTTTGAAAACGAAAACATGTTTGTGCATTTAAAAGAAAATAATAAATTCATTGTATTTGTAGAAGAAAAAGGAAAAATTATCGCACTTGAAAAAGAAAACGTGTTTGTGCATTCAAAAAAATGAAAAAGAAAAGAGTTTGTTCATATGGAAAAGAAAAGAAAACGTTATTGTATTGAGAAACATAAAAGTTATTGTATTGAGAAACATAAAAGTTATTGTATTGAGAAACATAAAAGTTATTGTATTGAGAAACATAAAAGTTATTGTATTGAGAAACATAAAAGTTATTGTATTGAGAAACAAAAGTTATTGTATTGAGAAACATAAAAGTTATTGTATTGAGAAACATAAAAGTTATTGTATTGAGAAACATAAAAGTTATTGTATTGAGAAACATAAAAGTTATTGTATTGAGAAACATAAAAGTTATTGTATTGAGAAACATAAATATTATTGCATTTTCGAAAGAAAAGAAAGTTAATTCATTTGAAAAAAAGAAAGAAATCACGTTATTGCATTTATAAAATAAAATGAAACATGTTTACGCGTTTGAAAAAGGAGTGAAAACAAGTATCGCACATACATTGCATTAAAAAGAAACATGTGTGTGTGTTATTGCGCATTAGGAAAAAAAACCAAAAACAAAACAGAAAAACTCTTATTGTTTGCATTACACGAACCCCATGCCTCAAACACTATATTATATGTGTTCGTAAAAAAATTAACACAAATTTGATCAAACGGGCAAAATTCCAAATATAATAAAAGCTTTCACAAATTGTTATTGGGGAAAAATTGCACTGAAAACTTAACGGTTTAAACGTCACGAAATAATTTATTATTAATATTGTTTTGAACACGCAAGGAAGATTGATAGAAACTTTATAGTAACTAGGTTTTTTTTTAAAAAGTCTTTAATACTTGTGGAATGTATCCGTGTTCGACTTTATTGTAAACTTAAATAATGTACTCGGATTTTAAAACGATAAAGAAAAAAGGGAATCTCAAAAACTTCTTTTGATGTGAAAACTATGAAAGACTGGATATTATATCGATCGTTCTTGCATGAATGACTCAATGGAGGCTCGTTTCCTAATTTAATCGGAATCACACCGAAATATATGAAATGAAGTAAAGAAAAAAAAAAAGAATGAAATGAGAGATGATGGGAAAACTCACCAGAAGGTGAATTAATGAATTTCGATTCCGACTCCGTTTCGACTAAAGTCTATTCACAACCAAACGAAAACTCTACTCGGGTGGATTTCCGTGCCATAAATCATGATACCGAGACAAGATATGAGAAGATGATGATAATAATGATAATAATAAACTCAACAGATGATGGTGGAGTTATCATTTACATCCACGGTCGTAGAAATTCATTTCGGGGAAGAATCCGGAGGCGCAAATTTGTTTATTTATATTTTTCTATTCCATCCCTAATATGATCGAGAGTTTTCGTCTCTTCTGGAATATTATGAACTTACTTCTAAGAAACGTCTTGGTTCTGGACTTTTATAAGTGGAATGGGAATTAATTATTTCTTGTGGGATTATAATTGAAAATTTAATTAGTTTTGAGACTCACTCTTCGAAGTTAATAAGGGAAATCTTGCGGCGTTTCAGATCCTTAGCGTTTGAATCAAGTAATTTCGGGATTCAGATTGTTTGGGGTGTTTGATAGGTTTCTGTTTATCATCTTTTCTAATCGATATCGAAAAGTTTTAGATGGAAATTATAGAAATCGTTGATTTATTTGAATGGGATCTACAATTTTCTCCACCGTCTCTGTGTATGAAGCATGCTTAATAATAGCTTAGAAATGTTTTGGTGACAAATTTATTAACCCTTTTAAAATTTTTCTGATCCGCATCATATTTGTCACAGTAGAAATCACTAAACCCTCTAGAAATTGCCACTTATTTTCAAGAAGAATTTTTTTTTTTGGATTAGACGTGAGTTGATAAATGCTCCCCCAACACCAAAAATAACAATAAAAAAAACCGAGGAAAAGGAGTGTTCCTATATTATCTCGTAGGGAAAAGGAAAACATCGTCTCTCTCTTCTTCTGCTATCAGACTTTGAACAAAAGCTGAATCCGTTCACTGGTAGTTGATTGACAGGACGGGGGAAAAGCAAAATATGGTATCATGAGAAGAAAACTCATAAAGGTATCTGGGTTCGGGGGTTGCCGAAATAAGAGTATTTTTTCACAGACTACCGAATTCACATGTTCACGCTTGAAAATCATGATACCAGTTCTCATCATCATGGAGGCCCCTATATGAACATGAGTTCCCAGGGCCCATGCGTTAAGACAGCACAGCCCATGGTTCCCATACTTTTTTCTTTAACCCCCCCCCCCCTAAAAGCATAATACGGGCCTCCAAAAATGATTTAGGAGCAAGATAATTTCTACTTATTGAATTGATTTCTTGAGTAAATTTACAGTGAACGAAAACGTTGTAAATAAGAACGATCGCCGGTTCCCTCGTCTAGAATTCAATGAGCTATTGATTTTCTCTGATAGAGGGTTCTATGCAGAGTTGTCTTACCACCATGGAACCCCGGGCAGAGTTATGTTCTGAGGCCCCCATAGGGAAGTAACAGCTTACATATTCATTTAGTCTCAAAAATCACTGTATCAGATCTCATCATTTAGGGCTCTCTGTAAACATAAGCTCCACCGCCTGGGCCATGCAATAAAATGAACCTGATACGATAGACCAGTATCGATTGGTGAGGGACAATGCAAGGTTATGGTGTCGCAGGGAATTTTTCTCCAATAGGGTTGTTAATAAATGGAATAGCTTACCCCCGGAGGTAGTAAATTGTAACACAATTGACACGTTTAAAAAGAAATACGATAAACATGTTGGGGTAAATCGAGAAGCTATCCATTCTTAGAATAAGACAACCATAAGTATTCTTTATGGGCATTGTATAATATTTTATCATGTGTATATATTGTTTGTAATTTGTGTTAATTGCATTTTTAATTGGGTTGCTGTATTTTTGAAACATATGACAACCATATTTTTATGGGCATCTTTTTATCAGCCACCTCGTTGGGCATTTTGCCTGTTGTGGCGTTGTATTTGTATTTGTATTTGATAGACAGTTACTCTGGATTCTGAAATAGTATAGTCGCACTTTATCCTCCTTATATTTCAATTGAAAGCTTCATTTCTTCATATTTGTCATTTTTCCTCCCAGCTCGGCAATTTCCCTTAATCAACAACCCTTCAACTTGATATTCTCACCCCGTCGTCCTTTTCAATATCTCAGGACAACAAGAGGTGCCCCTATATAACTCCTGGTTGAAAACTATTGGAATAGTAAATGAAACCGTATTCCTTTTGAAACGGAAAGTAATGAATTTTATCTGTCGTATTTTAGGGTATTCACTAGAACGGTGGCTCTCAACCTTGGGCCCTTGTGGTCCTGGCTTACCATATGTGTTGTGTGTGTTTGTGGGGGGGGGGGGCACTTGTTAAAATCTAGCGAAAGGGGGAAGCCATAACAGCTTGTTAACGATGGGTGCACAGGGAGCTATGAGAAAAAAAAAATTCGGATGTGGAGAAATGAAGCTTTTTTAGTGAGATATGGTTGGCAGAAGTGTGGTTAATTTTAGAATCCAACAGAACCACCCATAAAACCAAGGCCACCTTGACGCATGGGCCCATTTGGACATTTTCCGGAGGCCTCATGTTCATAGAAGACCTAGGCGATTCCGATTATTTGCCACAATTTCATGATGAGGTCAACTATTAAAGTCTACTGGATATTTTAAACTTACAATTTCATCCAAACTATTTATCACTAAGCTGAAGTCGTGAAAAAACCAGAATATAATTATGAAAAGTGTTTTGGAACAATAGAAACAACACGTTTTCATCGAATTTACAGTCCATGCTGCTTAATGTGATCACACCGGGACTCAAGGTTTGTGATAATAATAATAACCAAATAGTAATTAGATCCAAAAAAAGTCTCATTTGCAAGCACGATGACCAGTAAACGGGACGTATGTTAAACGGTATTGGTAAAACGGGACAACTGTTTTTCTTTCCCACATAACTAGATTACAAAATGTTCAATTGTTAAATTTTTTTTATCTATTCTATAACTCAGACTTTTTTTTTACGCTGTGCTAAAATCGCGTTGTTATTCATCCATTGTACGTATAAGGTGTTAGAATGAAACTGTCTAATGTATATCACGAATTACGATATTTTTTTTAAATGCGCACTATGTTTCATAGATCTCTTATGTAAGTCTTTCGGAAAAAAGAAATTTGAATCTGGTCAACTGAAAGAAACTGATCAAGAACTGAGGAAAAATATTTTTCTTTCCGCATACATTAGTTTTATTATATAGGAAAGCCATTCATTGTTAAAAGCAGCTAAAAACGTATATGGATCACAGCACACACTATTAAGACATTACGTACGGAAATGTATGTCAATAAGGGAGGGGAGGAGGAATCTAGCTTCCTACAGTATTACAGCCTGATAACGGTATTTACGGAAGTAAAAACTAACTTCTGTTGAACAATTGCTTCAGAATGCGTAAAAAAAAAAATGATAACATTATCCGAAGTCCCGATGATAAAAAAATTAATTTTTCTCCCATGTTATGATGTTGGTTAGTTCTGTTCTTTGCAAAAGTGGTAACAGTACCCGAATGATAACATCATCGGTGATTCTAATAAGCGGCGTCGGCTGTATTTGTGAAAATTTTTTCGTGTTTTACCCCAGTGTAATTCTCTGTGTATTGATTTTGATCATTCGGATAGAAAGAAAATGTTTGTCTTTGAAACAGAAATGGGAAAGTGTCTGTTTCATTTACTTCTGGTAAACATTTCATTTACTATTGGGTTCTTCAATGGAATGAAATGACTACCCTTGTGTGCGGAGAGGATTTCTGCCGATGGGAAAAGTCATCATAAAGTTCAAAATAATACCGTTCAGTTTTCAGAGAAGAGCTTTTGTGAAAGGCTACGCTGGTATTTTTCCTGATTCAGTTCCAGAGAGCCTCTCTCCATCTTCTATGAGAGCTCACAAACAAACCCACGATTTTCCCATCATGAAGTGCTATTGAGAAAACACATACATATACTGTAATACCAAATGTTGGGCATTAATTACGAAGGAAAATTTATTCTTCTAATCCTTTTTCGCCGGCTCGAAATGCTTTTGCAGAGATTTTAATTGCCAACTTGGACTTCTAGGAAAACGTAGAGAAAGCGATTCTCTCTCTCTCTCTCTCTCTCTCTTTCTCTTCTTACAAGAATTCTTGCGAAACTGCTGGATTCCTCAACTTCTAATTTCGGAAATACTCCTAACCGAATGCCATTTCAACGGTAGTTTCGCAAGAAGAGAGCCTTTTCTATGCTCATTGGATTTCTGCGAAATCTTTTCTGGGAAAAATTATTTCGCTTGTTACGAAACTTTTATTTTTCTTCTCTACACGTGCAAAATTATTCTGTATTTTATGAGAAATGCTGGGTTATGTTTTTAAATTGGGTTTTCAATATGAATCAGTTCGGAGTCTAAAATTATTAAAAATTTTTAGTCTTAACACAAAAGGCAAAATCGTTGAAAAAAATATTTTTGTAACTTTCAGTATGAGCTTCTGACTTCACAAATAACTCTTGGGACGGAACATTCTATTCATTTTTTTTTTACTTTGTGTCGCTATGATCATTTAACGGCGGATGATTGTTATTCTGATAACGGTGTCCTTATTTAGAGCCATCTTAAGAGAACCAGATGGGCGAAACATCACTAAATTTGAGAACGATGCATTTCAGACAAGGAAAGAAAAAAAGATCTTTTATGGCCGACAAAGGCAAATATGGCATCGTGAAAAGTCATCATGATAATACTCATAAACAACAGAATGAGAATTATCTTGATGGAATACGGAAATGTCACTCATTATACGTTGCTATCGTTCCTGTAGAAAGACTTGTGCTGCAAAACACACTCAAACAACGAGAGTATCACTGCGATCGCCAGCTTTTAGGCTGTGATCGCTCAATAATAGCTTTTTCGTGCTCTGGAAGCTACTAGAGGCGAAAATAAGTCGCGTGTGTACGCACGACTACTATAGTGGTCTTGCATATACACGCGACTTTCTTCGCTTGTGGTAGCCTCCAATGGGCGACCGGTCTTAATGTTACTAATTAACGTGACAAAATATTTTTATCGTGTATTTCAGTAAATTTATATAAGCAGAGAGTGGTGTGTGTACTATATATATATAGCACGAAATCAGCGATTTGACCCAGCCAATGGTCGAAATTCGGGCTTTGGCAAGCAGTTTGCGAGGTGGCTGAAGATCCCTGACCAAAGAAAAAGTCTGAATCAGGGTCATCGTCAAGTTGGGGAAATTTTTGTGATAATTATGGCTATTTATAATTGTGGTTAGTTATGGCAACCCTAACGAGCAAAGAAATCGGAAAATATCGATATCTTACGTCTGTGGTTCCCAAAGTGTGGGTCGCGTTAATGAGCCAAGGGCATGTAAGATATTTTCCAAAATGAAAATGCCGGAATAAGAAATTTATTTTTATTTTTCGCAATGTAAGCAAAAATAATGTCGGAACTAAAGAATGCCCCCACTCTCGCCAGGTGGGGTAAAAACTGTTAGAAAAATAGACTGTTAAAATTTTTTTCGGAAGGAAATAAAATAGCGAGGTATTATTTTAAAATATATTGAAGGGGATTTTGAGAGAGCGTGATATGAAAAGATATCGTTGTAGCGGTTTCAAAACCCCTTTAAATAAATATCTCGTTATGTAGAAATTTATCGTTCTTAAGGACATCGTTCTATCGAGAGGAACAAGATTTAAAAAATGTTGTTCAAAGCCAGGTTTTCTGTGCCGCGTGCAACGTGAATCTCCCACCGCGATAAGCCGTCCGCTCACCAACAGTAAAAGCGGCAAGACTGTTTTACTACAGAGCACAACACGCCTTCGAAAGCTGGTGGAATGAGCAAGTTTTTGACAAATTTGACCGATTGTAGCTAGAAGGGTGTTTTTGGAATCAGTGATTAAAAATTTTGGTGACAATTCGATTTTGAACGTCGCCAGTCTTTCAGCGCCTGTAGCTCGCCATTAAATCCAGATATTTAAATGAAATTGATGTGACCCCCTCATAGGAATTTTTTCTGCGCTTTCCAAATATGAACTTAGTTTGGGTGTAGGTCTCTCAGTAACTTCATAAATTCGGGGTTTTTTCAGACATCACTAATTTTTTCCCCCCATAATCGATTATCCACCATAACTCGGAAACGGTTCGAGATAAGACAGGGTTGGTAAGTTGTTTCATGATCCACTTGAAACGTCCATCACCTCTTGTCGTTTTGCAGAATAGGTCAGATTCACCCTGTATGTATACATAAATTATATTGTTGACACTGATATATATTTTTATAGGGTATGATAAGGATATAAGTGATAAGAGAGCGTCGTCATAATAAAGGTTGACGGAGCCGATAATCATCTCGGAAACGGGATAACCATTTTTTTTTTCATTAATTCTACTCATCGTTTCTTGTCATGTTTCATGTCACAAAGAAAAAGAAAATCCGTTTATGTGGAGAGTATTTAAGTGACGTGGAACGATTATATCTTAACCAATTCTCCAAGGTAGTAGCACCGAAAGCTTATTCAAAGAGTTAACAAGGATTAAAAAAACCACGTTTGCTTGCGCTTAATTAATTCGGAAGAGGTGCATATAATTGCATTAAAAACATTAGTCATCATATGTTATGAAAAGAAAAATCGCCACAGCAAATTGTTATTTTTTGGACCCAGAGTTTTCATCTAAATATTTGAAGTTGGTTGACATGATTTTATATACAGTGTGATTACTTAATTCCCATTGCCGCATTTTACTGCCAAACAGTTGATCCTAGAGGCATATTTCCAATCAGAAAAAGTATCCAAATAACGCGTAGAATCCAGATACGTTATTCATGTTGGAAGGGATTGTATAGTTATCAAAATGAAAAAAAAAATCAACTTTTTACCGACAATTACAAAGTGCTTGCCCTGTCTATCCCGAGACCAACAAAGGCAATTTAACGTTTCTAAGTAGAATATTCGCAGAGATATTAGAACTGAAATATCGGAAGAAAGCTGGGAAAGAACAGCATAAATAAAGGGGAAGAAGCATTGTCCCCGTCAGTTTTTGTTGCTCTTCAACAACGTTATTCCGGTTTTTGGAATCAAATATCTCAGTGAATATAACACATAGAAACGTGGAAGTGTTTTTGTTCTCATCGGGAAAGACAGGGCAACAACTTTCTAATTTGGTTCTCGAGAACAGGGTGTACGAATAAAAAGTCATTTCTTTTTATTTTAATAACTGTACAACCCCTTGCAACACCAATGACGTATGTGAGTTCTAGACATTATTTGGATATTTTTTTTCAATCGGAAGTAAGTAATCACCTTGTATAATACAATGATTGCTACTCATTATTAACCATTTTATTCTCACGCATAGTTATCAAACGAGTGGGAAACAGAAAATATACAAGTAGATATAGGGATGTAGGATTTTGAATAACATAGTTCTTGTGAGAAGAGAGCGGGAGATACAGCTAATCACCGCAAGTTGCCACTCACTCATCCATAGGACAAATTATCAGTGATTGTAATTCTATACTAGTCCTACCTCTATTTTTCTACTTATTCTTTTTTTTAATTTTCAAACTCTGATGTGTGCCTTTCTGAGGAGCCACCCAAGTTACCTGAGGAAGGTGGGAGAACTTCAGAATTTATAAAGCTATTATGTAATAAGACATTTTTAGGCTTTACCTTAAGAAATAGAGCCTGAGGAGGACATCCAATTTTCGGAAACTCGAAGAAAATTTTGAAACTCAAAGAAGCAGCATGTAGATTTTTGAAGCTTTCGGAAGCAGCATGGTGGTTTTGGAGGCCCATGAAAGCACCGTGTCGATTTTGGAAGCTCAGAAAAGCACGATAGAGAATTTAGAAGCTCAGGGAAGCTGCGTGTAAGTTTCGGAAGCTCAGGGATGAGGCGTGCAGATTTCGGAAGCTCAGTGAAGAGGTGTGCAGATTTTGGAGACCCAGGGAAGTAGCATCCAAATTTATGGGATTCTAGGAAGCAGCATGCACACACAACTTTTGGAAATCTAAATAAGAACGATAGAGATTTTGGAAGTTCAGGAAATAATGATGCAGATTTTGGAAGCTCAAGGAATCCCGATGCAGATTTTGGATGCTCAGGGAAGAGCCGAGTAGATTTTGAAGACCGAGTGAAGCGGCATCCAAATTTATGAACCTCAGGAAAGCAACTTGCCAGATTTTGAAAGCTCAGCGAAGCAGCCTGGAGAGATTTTACAATCCAAAGGAAGAAGCACACATATTTCGGTAGGTCAGGAAAACAGCATGCAGAATTTTGGAAGGTACTGAAGGGAACGGCTGTATCAAAAGCTCTGAAATCCCCTGCCATAACCTTAGTAATAGAATCCCCCCAAGAAAAAAATCACCAATTTTGAGACGAAATTTAGACGAGTTTATGGGCAACCAAGTGTTTAAACTAACGACCAACGCGTCACTACTTCTCCTTATTCTGTTTTTTTCTTCTCCTGCAATGTCATAATTTTGAATTAAGATTTATTATTTTTATTTCATTTGTTATTTAAAAAAAAATACGAACATTTCATATATTTTATAAAATTGTAACACAAAAACGGATAGGAAAATTTAAAATACGGACGTCCGGTACCGCTATATACCTATTCATTCTATATTTTTCATATAGGTTATTTATGCGATACACTCGAATAACAACATGCAATGGGTTGCTTATTGCAATACTTCGTTCCCCGATTCACTTCACTATCTAATTACTTGCTGAGAAGTCCTTGAATCTGAAAAGATAAAATTAACATCTATGAATAAATTTTCTCACTTTACATCACAAAAGAAAGGAAGAGACAGAGAGTGTTAGGTCCACTATAAGACAGTTAATTCGAGTAAAAAGTCTTTTGACATGGCGAGAAAAATGAGAGTTGCTATCCGTGTTACCCATGAGTTTGGCTTTGCTTGAGAAGCAAAAGAAAACACATTTTTCTTGAAAATTCATCTTTTTTTTTGTAATATTCATGTTTTTGATTAGTGCGCTGAATAAATATTGGGAAGGGGAAATAAATTATTATTCGTAAGAAAAAAAAAGCTTTATATTATAGAAAAATATTTATTTATAAAATAAAAGATTGTGAAACTCGAACCCTAAAATATAATAATTCTGTTTTTCCAAATAACACAAACCGGTTACAGTTTCGTTTCATTTGCTGATTCGTTCAATAGATATATACTTTTAATACACTCTTATATTCATGATATATTTTCCTCAACATCAAAACTAAGTAAAAGACTCTCAATAAAAATCCGTTTATCTGCGTATTTTCCCTTCAAAATGCAAAATTTTTCAAAAATTGGTGCAGCAATATTTTATTCTCATTGCAATTATATTTTCAGCCATAAATCTTCAAAATTTAGTCCCCCCCCCCAAGAAACCATTCCATTCAATTCAAGTAACATATTTTATTCATAAAAGAGAAATTGCAATGCTACAAGAAAAAAAAAAAAATCAAGAAGCCTTAGGGTCCGTTCAAGTATTACGTAAGCAAATTTTTAGCCATTTTTGACCCCCTTCCCCGTCAGCAAAAATCAGCGAAACTCTGACCCCCCCCTTGTCAGCAAAATATCGTCATCAGCTCTGACCCTCTGAATCCTAACGCATATTGGTGGGGTCAGAGACGTACACGGAGGGGGGGGGGGCATAGGGAGGCTCGTGCTCCCCCCGCCCCATAATCAAAAATTTATTTTTTAATGCAAAAGAAGTACTTTTTTTAAAATTGAGATTTCGGAAGAAAATACCTTTATATGTTATTATAATCAATTTCTGTTATTTTCAATGTTATTTGAAGGCTATGAACTCAAAATTTATCTTTAATAAATTCATCGCAACCCACTCTCTAAGACATATAATGATGAATCGCATAAAGGGCTTAGCCCGCGGACCAAATATGGCCCTGGGTGTGATTTCTTTAAACCGGAAATCGAACCCAACCTGGAGTGATTTACTTCAGTTAGTTGCCTCCAGGTTGCAATGTCTCTACTCAGCAAGTAACGCTACTGTGCGTGTTTTAAGGTAAAAAGAACGGTTTCTCTATGGTATAATGGTCAGTGTGCTTCCCGGTATGCAATAATTCCTGGTTTAGATTCCCGACGGAGGGAACAGCCAAATTTTTCCTGTTCACTTCGGCATGATAGGATTTCAAGAATTTTTTAATGTTAGTGATAATTGAAAGGTATTTTTTTTTCAAAATTTTCGTTATGGTGGATGAGTGTGAAGCTGAGTGTTGTAATTGATTTAATTTGGTAAATTATTGTAGAAATTGGAAACGAGATAGCTGAAGAATTTTTTCGATTATTTTAATATTTTTTGCAATTATAAGTAAAATGCTGTTATATCAGACAGAATGGCCGGCTATTCGGATCAGATTGAATAAAATATCGCCATAGTGAATATTTATTAATAGTACAGTGGAACTCTTCGGTTAACGAGCAATTCGCACGACGAACAAAAATTTTGAACAAATTTAGACTCTGTTAACGAGCGACGGTTCGCATTACGAGCAAAAATTGCGCTTTATTTAGTCATTTTCACGTTATCACAACTGAGCTAATGGTTTTTTGCTTTCGCCCACACATGTGTTATTTCCTATGGGGAAAGTTTTGTTCGGACAACTAACTATTCTGATAACGAGTACGTTGGAGGAACGAATTAAGTTCTATTGTGTACTTTATATCGGAACATAAATATTCATAGGAATTTATACAGTTGGGTTTTTATCCCTTGGCTTATTCTCCCCTTTGAACCATGAAAATAATTAAATTGCTCTTAGCAATATAGATTAACTTAGTGATAAAGTAAAACTCTGTTATAACGATCTCGGTTGTAATGAAAACAACTCTGCTTTAACGTCAGTGAGTGATGGTGTCGACTGATTTCCCATAGAGAATAATGTTAATGAATTATAACGTCGATGAAAACGCAACGACATCAGAGATAATGACAAATTTTTCGTTATCTTTGCTTTCGTTTCCATGACGCGTTTTCAAGAAATCTCTATAATTTAGAACTCATCGGATTGAGGCAATATTTGTCAGTAATGTCAGACTTAATTAGAAATGTTGAATAATGTTTGTCAGTTTGTTCTGTAACGTTGAAAATATATGATTAATTACATGTTTGACACTCCAATATACTCATTGACTTGCCCCGTATGTAAGGGACTTTTCCATAATTTTTCCGTAATTTTTCCCTTTCCATATTTGTTTTTTGTAATGTCCAGTTTATATATATTTCAACGTAGCTTACTTCAATTCATAATTTTCACTAGAATTGGAGAAGATAACTTGCAAAATTTATACATCATATTATATAATCATTATTACAAGTATAAATATTCATCTCACATGTGTTCAATCTTTTGGGGGAAATAAATTTCAAATATATTTGCAGGCTTTCTGTATCACCGTCTTTTTCGCCAATAAGTATTATAAGAAATATTTGGCAATTTCGAACGCTATTCGCAAAATTTATGATGATAATCATGGTGTCTCGTATTTATAATCTCCATTTCTCGTATTTTTATCGATCAAATATGGTTATTACATAATCATAATCAAAAAATCGTTCGTAGTATTTGATTGCATCTCTGATTATATTTTTCGTCGAAATAGATGTTGAAAATGTCAACCTCGGTTATAACGGCAAATATTCACAAAATCTTCATTGTCGTTTTTTCAAGTTTGACTGCCTATTCTTGATAACTCAATGAACAATTTCTAATCCTGATCCTTGGTTAGTATTTCCTATCCTAACAATTGTGGTTTGCCAGCTCTTCCGTCAAAAGCTCACCCTCAAACGCAAAATCAATGATATAGTTGGCCCCGTTCAACCCGATATCACCAGAAAGAGAGTTCCATTTATTTATACCATCTATTCCGTATACACACCACAGTATTCGATGTACATACATCCTCACTGATTACTTTTTTTTTACGTCAGCAGGCAGTGTTTCCTGCCATGTTATATACGTATTATGTATCTTACGTATATTCATTCACCAACTTGAATTAGACAAAGGGAAAGAACGAAATAAAATATCTGATTTGAGCACCATTGTTCCCCTCCATTTCAAAAATATGACAAAGGATTCCCACACTCAGCAACTTTTTTTTTGTTGCTGAAGAACGAGTTCTAAATTCTAGTCAGACGAGGTGGGACTGAGACCTGGCGATGTGTTAAAAATGAGAGATGTTTAAAAATCAATATAAAATAATAATAGCTAAAAGATTGTGATTGATTGATGACCGCTCACGCCCAGAGCTGTTGTGCAAGACAACTTCCTCTCTTCACCTGTTGGGAGGCTGGTTCGTGTCGGAGAACATCTTCTATTTATTAAAAAAATTAAACTATTATATACATTCTATGGAAACGATCCATCGGAAAACATTGAGCACGAATAGTGGAAATTATGGAAAGGAGTAAGTTTTAAACACCCAAACTACTTTATATTACAATATATAAGCCATGCCATATAGTAGAATGGAAAACTGTGTACGTTATACGCACACAAAAATGCTATATTTTAAAAGGAGCAAGTTACGCTATTTTCTTACTTGTTAAGTCACTTTATACGAAATTTCCATTCTCGTAAAACTCTCGCAAAAACAGATGCAATTTTTTTGCAACTTTATACTGAACAAAATTTATTCCATTTCTTCAAAGATACGATACATATCTGATGTGCGCAACAAAATACCGCTGATACTGAGTTATCCACAGGCATACAAATTTTTTTGAGCAAGACCATATTTTCTTCTAGGATGAAATTTAATACAGATCCTTTATCGGCAGCGTTTTTATATGTTCGCACATATACACAGATCCTAAAAATAGGACTTGGAAAGTGCGAGAATTTTCGCGGGGGCTTTTACTCTTTTCTCCTTCCTTAGATTTTCGAGAACATATTTATTTTTCATTCAAAAATTTTTTTTTTTCTTTTTACCATCTTCAGAGAGTTCAGCAAGCAAACTGCACTTTTTTGCAGAATTGTCAGTCCTCGTTCAATTATTCTACTCTAGCAGGTTCTGAAAGTTTAATAAGACCGAAATATTTTTTCCCCGTTGCTTTTTTTTCTTAGAATATGGAATTATCTCTGAGAAAGGTTACGTCAAAAATCGTTTTTTTGTTTGCAAGAAAAAATATGTTAGAGAGAGAGATGGTATTTTTATTTTTTCATGAGCTCATCTTGTATAAATTTATCATCTTAGCTCCCTTAAGAACGCGACGGTTTAGCGTTGAAAAATAAATTTAATATATACTGTATGTAGAAAAAAACTTAGGTATAAGAGTACGCAAGCAATTTTTTTTTTGCTGCTGGCAGCAAGGAAAGTAAAAGCGATCGTGATCAAGTTAACACGTGAATTTTAAATAGTCTTAAGAAACCTTCATTATTGGTAACATTCTTGATGTCGCCAACTTATTACGTAAAATGTTATTTTGTCATACTTGTATGTAGTTTTTCTGCGAAGAAATCTTAATTTTTTTAATGAATAAAGTTTGATGAAAACTTTCAAGGCATAATTTATTATGAATTGCATTCTCTGTAGAACAGTATGGGGACGTTAAAACAGTCGTTTTATCTTAAAAAATAGGTTTTCTTTGCATGTAAGGCAAAGTGAATCTCTGGAAAGAAATGTTGTTGGTCTTCACCCAGGAATCAAACCCGAGTCTTCTTGCATACCGGGCAAGTGCTGTACTCCGTATTACGAGTGTTATTACTTGTAATAATACGTGTTATATGGAAATGAAGGTTGTGTATGTGGTGGCTTAGTTGGTGCGCTTTCTCAGTACACAAGAGATCCTGGGTTTGATTCCCTGTGGAGACAAACAACATTTCTTGTAAAAGATTCATTTGGACATAACATACAGAAAATCATATTCATAATTTTTTAAATCTGTTTTGTAGTGTGGGTAGTGCGTTGGGTTTTAGTTCTGAACATATCCTTCTTCACAGATTGAACGATTAATGTACAGTTTATTGTATTTATAATGGAAGGCAGTGTTAGAATGAACCGAGATGGCCTCAGACGTATTATACAATGCTTTGTATCGATCCCACAAGTACACTTGTGTAGCCATTTTTATTCATTTCCTAAAAACTGCGAACCGTGCAATAAATTTTGTTCATTCTCAATTCTCACTCAACTCTCTCCTTTTAATTTCTTGTCTCGCTTTTATTTTTACGTGCTCAGCCAAACTCGCAAGAAACAATTAAATCCATTATTTATTTGAAAAGAAAAGAGGTGCATCGCTAACGAGCCCACAAAGAATGATTTCGTATTGCGAGAATATTTTCACCACGTTGTGTAAATTCATGGAATTCGCTCGAGTTTGACGTTATAAGGCTCTTTCAATTTCGTGACTTTCTGCTACTAATCGATTGACGTCTCGGGTGTCAGTCCGGATAATGTGTCCCTTGTTTTTTAAGAGCCTTTTTTCCCGCCGAGGTGCCGGCGGAAAGTTGAGAATCTCGGAGGAACGAACTAGTGGTGATAATGGTTTTCCGAGGAACGAAGACTGTCATTTGAATGACGACATATGTAATTGGGATTCAGGCGATGCCGGCATCTTACCCGTTCCGTTTCAATCCGACGTCACGTCGACGACAATCATTCCGAAGTTGGACTCGCCGCCGTACAACCCGAGGAGAGGTTCGAGGAACAGAATGGACCACGGCCATCAGGAGTTGAATGAAAAGAATGTAGATGGTCGCGACAAGCTGCCGGAAGTTGTTCGCAACATTGTGGTACAGGTCCTCCAGAATGACCGAAGGAAACTTGTCAGGCACTTGGAGGAAGAGGAGGATGAAGATTTTGTCATAGTCAAAACTTTGGCCGATGAAATCGTTGAGGATGTCCCGGTGAATCCCGAAGCACCATTCAACGAGCAAAAAAGCGATTCGTAACGAGGGCTAATAAGTCTATTTCATGACCTCGTGTTTGTTTCGAGTTTTATAGATCTTCCATTTCTTTCGCCTTGCTGGGTGTTACATACTATGAATAAATTTTTTGAACGAGCTCAAAATATTACTTATAGATACCAATAAACGTCGTATTAGGAGATATTAACTATCAGTGTTTCAAGTATGTGCTGAATTTTGATAAGATAATTTCATAATCGGGATATATATATATATATATATATATGGTATGTATTGTGTATACACTGTTTCTAAACTTTTTCCACCCATGCCCAAATTACCATATTTTTTTGTGACCCCTCCACCCATCCTATTCAGCACTCCCATCACATAGAAATGAGATCTTTCCCCCCTTACTGTATTGTTTCTTTTGAATGAATTTTTTGTGAAAAGTATTTATGAATAAGTTCGATCCCCGGAATCCTGGGTTTTTGAGCTACTCGCGCTTTCTTCTCGTGGTAGAAGGGGGGGAATGCTTATGTATGGACATGTAGTTATTATGGGTGAAAATAATGGCACACTAATTGCACACACTAAATCCAATATTATTGCAAAGTGATGTTCTGGAGGGAGGGGGGGGGGTACTTAGCTGGAATAACAGCTTAAATATTAAAATAGCCATAGTCAAAAATCATAGTACCAAATCTCATCATGTAGGCTCCTTATAGACACGAGGCCCCGATAGGTCAAGATGGAGTATACCTGATGATGCTATGAAGTTATCTGATCATGATTGGTCATAAGATTTTGAATCCTTAGATCGCGGTTGAAGTGATCCAGCATTTTCAGCTGTTCAAGTTTTTTCTTCACGAAATCCTTGTGAACACAGAAAATGACTATGGTATAACCAATTTCATTCAATTATTCTATGTGAAATTTTCGATTACCACGCGAAAAAGTGGCGCTTTTTTTATTGAATTTTCTTTTTCTACTCATGGACCGTAAATAGCATATATACTGAGTTTCAATGGAATACGTCCTCCATAACCGGCGCTGCATAACTCTGAGTAGTTTTAGTATACTGACACTGCTCAGAACAATGTAGCACCCGTCACTATTCTGACACTACTCCTACCTATACAGCGCCCGTTCTGGAGAACATATTCCAGTTACACTTGGTATACAGTATGCACTATATGGTCCATGGGGAAAAGGAAAATTCAATAAAAAAAGCGCCACTCTTTCTCCTGGGGTTTGAAAATTGAACTTATTTTTTTAGTTTCATAAATCTCTCTCCCGTTGCCTCATTAAGATATCCTAGGCAATTTAGCTGTATTCGGATAAGCAGTTTTTGAGGAAAACTACTCAGAGCACGGGAACTTCAATTACAATTGAATTCCGTTATATCGAACTTCAAGAGACCGGCGAAATTACTTCGTTATAACGAAATTTTGTTATGAAGGAACGCATTGTCTCTATGTAAACTTATCTTGGGATTAGAAAAATGTTCGTTAAACCGAGATTTTTTCGCTATAACGGTATTCTTCAAAACAAGATTTGACTGTACAATCACCGTGTATTGTAACTCGGTAGGTTACAACAGCAAAAAATGCAATAAATTATGCAGATTAAGAGACTGTATGCTTGCTACACATCCATGCACCCTCACTTCACGCAAAAGTGAACGTCGAACGGAACATGTAATGTAAGACTTATAGGGAGAATGGCGTCTTGAATTCTCTCCTGAAACGTTTCTCCCGTTGCTTTTATCTTCCAATAAAATCCCAAAGTGATCGACTACGACTCGACGACGCCACCACCAATGCATTTACCGCAACGTTGAAGGAGGATGTCGCACAGTTCCATCTCTCTCTCTCTCACACACACACGCAGTCTTACATTAAATAACATGTACACATGGCTGAAAAAAAAAAGGAAGTAAGATAGAAGTAGATATGACATATATACGTCTCGTAGAAATGTCACGAAATGTAAGACATGCTCCACTGGGAAATTTCCGAATACGTGTCTACAATAACAATGTTATTCACGATTTTCAGGAAAAACGTGATTGCGAATTTCTGAAATTGCGTTTCTTATGAGTATTCATCAAGTAAAGAAACGTTCTCGATTCTGCAACATGTTTCCTTAATGTGCGTACGAAGGAGGATGTTTGTTCGAATCCTTTTTTGAAAATGTCAAAAACACACCAGAATATTTTCTTCTTCTTTAAAATTCTGAGAAATGATACTTATAAAAAGGAATAGAATTTATATTCATTTACTCTTTTTAGAATTTTATGTGCTATGGATTTATTTTGCCCGGGAATTTTTCATTAGACTTAAAACCTATGTAAATATTAATACAGGGTACGTCAAAAATTCGTTACAACTTCAAAAATAGTTAAGAACTTTAAACCATCGCCATGGGTAATTTACTACCGAGTGAGTTGTGCCGGAAGTGTGAGTGTGTGTACCTAACAGTCCGAGTGCGTATATAGAGTTGTGCTAGATTTTTCATTTTCTGCCATCTATATTTCAGAAGCGAAGTGCAATGATTGAATAATTGTGCCGTTGTAGGCCTGTTGCTCTCTTTGTGACGAGCGTTTCTCAACGGGGAGATCCTCTCGCATTCGCGCGTTGAAGTTGGGAACCGCAGGAAACCAACTTCGGCCGGCCACCACTGCGGCGACGGTGGTGTTCGAATCGGCGCGAGTACGTCACTATGACTACTCGACCATCGACCACCACAGCGGCTAAATCAGGCTGCTGGGATCGAATGAAGAATGCAAGTGCATCTATTCAATTTAACGACAGTCTGATTTAGGACTGCTATGATAGTGCGATTGGTAGACGCATGGCGTGAGATACAGAGGGAAAATTCTCGAACGGTCTGATTTCAGGTTACCAAACGTCCTCCTTTTTGATGTCATTCTAAGCGTCCTCCTGCGTTTCGGAAAATTGCCCACTTTTCAGATTTTCGGAAATTTTCTTTTCTTAGAATCTTTTCTCTCTCTCTCTCGCTCACTCTTTCAAAAATAATATATCTTCATTAATGTAAGGTTCAGGAGAAAAGAGGTTGGAAAAAGGCCGAGGAGAAACAGGAGTCGCGAGAGAGAGAAACGAGAACGAGTTGAGACATTCGAAAAAGAGAGTTAGTGTAAAAGTTGGTACGGAAGAGACAGGACGGTTTCATTGGAGGCGTTGGATAATAAATTAAATAAAGTGTTGTTTTCTTTTTTTTGGGAGTGTAGAATCCAGTTATTTCGTCCTGGAATCGTAGTGGAGGTACAGCCGAGGACCTACGACCGATAGGAAATCGGGAGAAAGTTTACTGGCGCAGTCGGTAGGATGAGGTCGTAGCTTCAACGACTCAAGATTGCGAGCTGAATTCGAAGAAGAGTGTCCTAGCGACGGTGGAACCACCCGGTTCGTATAGAAGGATAGTAGCAGCGTCGAGCACCCACGCTGTTTTTTTTTTTTCGTGAAGTCAATCCGACAACCGGTGCTGAGAGGGGCAATCCTGCCCAGGCAAAAAGGAGCAAGTGTTGTACGGCGGTATCGAGACGATAAATAAAGATGGCGTATTTGGGAAAGGGGAACAAGGAGGATCTGGAGACCATGGCCGCCAACTTGGGGGTAGAAGTCCGACCGGAGTTCAACTTAATGCAACTAGTGAGTACCATACAGGAAAGCGAACTGTACAACGAAGCGACGTGCAGAGAGATGCTGAAAACGATCATAGGCAATAGGAAAGAAAGAGAAGAGATGGAGGAGAGGCGTAGAGAGAAAGAGATGGAGGAGAGGCGTAGAGAGAAAGAGATGGAGGAGAGGCGTAGAGAGAAAGAGATGGAGATGGAGGAGAGATTTCTACCACGAACTGTGTACCTATTTTGATGGATGGACGGAGGCTTTGGGGGTCACGACGTTTGAGCAACTAAGAGATTTAATCATCAGCGATCAAATGAAAAAACGCGTTCCAGCAGATTTTACGGAACACTATCTGGACGAATGGAGTGATATGGTGTCACCAAGTGAGCTATCGGAGAAACTAGATAGATTCGATGATGTGAAGAGGACTCTGAAGACACCCTTTCCTAGTGACAGGACGAGAACCCCAAGACCGGTTCATCAAAATCCGAGATGGAAAGCCAACGGAAACCAGAGGCTTCAGGGTGAGTCCTGCCCACCTAAGGCGACGATGGGTTCGAATTCTAGAGAGAGAGCTGCAGTCACTTGTTACGCGTGTGGAGCAGAAGGCCATATAGCAAGGTTTTGTTCTGCAAGAGGCCAGCAGGAGCCATTGAGTCGGGCCCAGGTGAACTCTGTCCAGACAGAAGAGGGGGACACGATTGAAGAAACCACAGTTCTAACAGCACATATCACGGTGCCGGCAGCTGGTGTTGGTGCGGACATTGACACACCGCAGACCGTGAGTTTGAAATGTGGTCAGAAGACAATAAGAGGCGTAGTTGATTCTGGGACCCAGATCTCAGTCGTTAGATCTGATTTGGTTGAGATCGACGACAGTGAAGGCGAGGGGAGAATAAGGATCAAGACCGCATTTGGCGAAAGTGAGATAGCCCCTCTCAAAATATGTATGATGAAGATCAGTGACGGCAAACACGGATACGTGCCAATTACTTGCGCAGTGTCGAGTCGCTTGATAAATGAAATGTTAATATGTCCGACGGCATACGACGCACTCTTGGAAAATGTACCAGTTCCAAGTCCGATCAATGAGCCGAGCCATAGGGACGGTGTGTGTACTTCATCTGCCGATGGCAAACAGAAGGCCAACAACGGCAATAACAACGATTTTTGCATACCTAACGAAGAACTTGAAGAGAGGATCATATCCCAAGTCGAGAGCTACTTCACCAACTTCAACATCATGAAGAACAACTTTCTGCTGAAACAAATCCAGAGAAACAAGGAGGGCTACATCAGCCTGAGGTTGGTCTCATCTTTCAGGAAGGTCAAGACTCTGACCAAGGACTGGAGGGTCGTCCGGTACTGTCTCAGGAACTCGAACAAATTCCAAGTCCACGGAGGAGGCACTAAAGTGCGCTGTATTGTGCCCGTACCGGCTTGCGAGACCAGATGCGCAAAAATGACCCCGGTCTGCAACATGCCGTCCGAGGGAATAACACCCGAGTTAGTGTCGCAGTTTATATCAGAACACGGAGAAATCGTCGACGTGGCAGTCGTCAATCGAGGATCCAAGATACCATATGTCTGTACGAGGCGCTGTCCCTACGTCAACGGGAACATGGTGAAGAAGACGCTCGCCCTCGTCAAGTGCAAGACCAATCGGGACGCGTCCGCATCCGAGGGCAAGGCCTCGCAGCTCAAGGAGATGAACTCGAAACGATACGACGATGGTCATGCTGTCAAAGGGAGGAGATCGGCAACGAACCAGTTCCCGGCTAGGCAGGAAACGTCCAAGCAATCGGACTGGCGATTGTTTTCGTGTCCATTTGCCAAAGGAATCAACAGAGCTACGAACCGGCAGTCGAAGACCGAGAAAACCAGAAGCCAACCGGCTAAATCTTCAATCGTCAACAACGGCGTACCCAGGAATCAGGGCAGGGAAAGGTCATCCTTCTCTTGTGCCGGTGGTGACCACCACCCCATAAAATCTTGGATGAACAACCGTTATTTGCCATTCAAGGGTGGTATGGCCGCCGCCAAAGTAGCTGCTACTGCACGGTACAACACTCGCCTACCGGATAGCGTCATGCGTTGGCCTGGGGGACCCGAAAGGGTGATACGCAAGATAATGCCGACGCCCTGTTACAGTAGCAGTGAGAAACCGAGTTACGCTCTTGAAGCATCATCATCATTTAAAAATGATGGATGTGCTTTTCGATGATGGGACGTGTAAGGTTCAGGAGAAAAGAGGTTGGAAAAAGGCCGAGGAGAAACAGGAGTCGCGAGAGAGAGAAACGAGAACGAGTTGAGACATTCGAAAAAGAGAGTTAGTGTAAAAGTTGGTACGGAAGAGACAGGACGGTTTCATTGGAGGCGTTGGATAATAAATTAAATAAAGTGTTGTTTTCTTTTTTTTGGGAGTGTAGAATCCAGTTATTTCGTCCTGGAATCGTAGTGGAGGTACAGCCGAGGACCTACGACCGATAGGAAATCGGGAGAAAGTTTACTATTAATATGAGTGTTTTTGTGTTTTCTCCCCATTGACCAATAGCCATCGAAATTCCCAGTTTTTTTTTGCGGTTATGTTTTGGTCGGGAAAAATTATTGTTATGGCCGGTTTTATTGGTCAGAATAGTGGCGCCATCTGTTGTGGAAATCGGGGATAGTGCTATCGCCAAAGGTGAGCACAGGCATATCCTCCTTTCTCAGTTTTTAAATCTGGTGAACAAATCATAATTTTCTATCAATGCTTGCCACAATTGACAGTTTTTCAAAGCTTACATTTCTCTCTCTCTCTATCTTTCTCTCTGCAGATGATATGCCATCACAAATTATCCGTAGAAACACCGCCACAATATAATTATTAATTCAATTATTGTATTTTGATATTATAAATATAAAATTATGTATTTTATTTATACGCAGGGTATTAAAGAAAGCCCCTTGGTCACATTTTATCGGGGAACCGTTTATCCTATATGTATACTTTTTATCGGAAAAAGTATCAAAATGACCTCATATGCGTCATTCATATCTCTTAAAATACAAAAACTTACTACTATATGTATATATCTATACGGAACATGCTGTCTTTAGAAGCTAAATTAGAAATTTTCCGTGTGTCTCTTGAGGATTTCACGAAAGAAATTCCACGTTTCTAAGTGTAATACTCACTGAGTTATTCGAATTAAAAAATTGGAGAAAAATTGGGAAAATAGCGTTTTTCGCTAGTTTATGCTGTTTGTGTCCCAGTTTTTCAATTCAAATTTCTCAGCGAATATTGCACTTAAGGGTGTGGAATTTTTTTTTTAGTTGGCCTCAGGAGAGACATAAAAACAACTTTCTGATTAGGGTTTTGAGAACAGGATGCTCGTATAAAATGTTGATTTTGGTATTTTAATATTTAAATAATTATACAACCCTTGCAACATTAATACCGTATCTGAGGTTTCTAATTGGAGGTATGGCTCTAGGATCAACGGACCGCAAGTAAAATCTGGCCTAGGATCTTTTCTTACTAACTACCCTTTATATTTATTACAGTTGATTCCCGTTTTAACGAATACCGTTAGAGCAAAAAATCTCGTTTTAACGAAAACGTTTTTAATCCCTCAGATAGGTTTACATAGGAATAATATAAAAATCTGGAATTCCTTTATAAAGAAATTTCATTATTACGAAGTTATTTCTCCTATCTTTTGTAGTTCGTTATAGATTCGACCGTATTATAAATATAAAGGGTGCATTGGAAAATCCCTTTATCCTAGAATAGCTCGAGAACCGTTTAACTTAAAAGCGCACTTCTAATTAGAAAAAAGTATTCAAATAACACGCGTGAACCTCAGAAATGTCATTAATGTCACATGAGGTTGTGTAGTTATTAAAAAAACTAACTTTTTATTTAAACTTAATTAAAAATTTGTTGCTCTGTCTCTCTTCTGAGCTCCCCCCCCCCCGCCCTCCCCTGACAAAAAATATAAATTTCTTTAAGCGCAATACTCATTAAAATATTTGGATCGAAAATAAATCGAGAAAAGGAAGGAAAGAACAGCATGTGAAGTGCAGAATATGAGCTTGGTCGTTAGTTTATGCTTTTGTTTCTTTCATTTTTTTCTCAGCGGTTTTTTAATGAAAATTTCTAAGAGCAGGAGTCTTTCAGAGATTTCGGGCCATATCAAATTTCGTACGAAGCCCGCGCGCTACCAAGTTATACAGTACAGATGAATTTGTTCGAAATCTAAAGTTATTTACAATGGTTCATATATCTATATATGTATAATCACTATACATTTCATTTTTAAAAAATATATCATCAACCATTAAAACGAAGTTTTGAGGTTGCACCAAAATTTAGAGGCAGTTTTTGTGAAATTTAATGGTAACTCTGAGCGTTTGATGATGTGATAAATGTTATAAAATTACAAGGAACTCTTTGTTTGCTAGCAGTTATTATTGAGATTCTCCGAATGGAAGTTTCTAAAAATAATCTTTTCTGAGATTTGCTGTTCACGCGATAATATCCACGCAGTAATGTAATTAACGTCTTTTGAATCAAAGATCCGTCATCTTTTAAGATGATTATTATACAACTAGGACTGATTAAGTTTTGAACATAATTTTCGTTCATATGTTTTAGAAATCTCGATCAAATGAAGAAGAATCAACTATCTGTCAAAGTTCTGCTGATTTCTAATTACGACTTGTGTGTGAAGTAATGCTGTAAATGATGAGTAGTATAATTTTCCTGTAATCGCGTGTACTATTAGTTTTGATGAGGCTTGAATTAAAATTAATTTGTCATGTCCAGTCGCGCCTTAAGAATTTTTGGGAAAAAATGATGTCCTCCTTGGGAAAAAATTCTATGAAACAAGCACTGTATCTTGATTATGAATGATCACCGAAGGAAATATAATTATCTTAATTACCTCCAGAGATTAAGCTTCACTTCTGTTTTTTATTTTTTTTAATGTATGATTTTAATGTGCAATATTTTTTCCGTTTGGCTGGTTTATATTTTCTCGTGGAAAAATGCGGTACACAAGGACAAATAGAAAAAATTATTGGTACCATCCCGAGTGTTTTTTGCTACTATAATGCACTTATAGGAATCTTATACCGAGAAGATGATCATCTTTCACACGGACGAACCTATAATAACTAGAGCCTGGAAGTCCAAGCAAAAACTTTTTTTAAAAAAAATGCCCTTTTTGAAATTTTCCTGCCATAAATGCCTATTTTAACATCGTTTTAAGCTAATTAGTGAATTTCAGAGGCCATAATCTGTGAAACTTGAATATTTTGAGAATTGAGAGCAAAAGAATTGCTTTTTTTTTAATTTTCCAACTCTCAGTACTATTTATCATCCCCCCACTCCTTTCATCCCCATTTAAACGCGAATGAATGATCTAATAAGAGACAGGGAATTGGGTGTTGAAAAATACAATAACTTTGCTTTGACCAAATGGTATTAAACGTGAATGATTTTGTTTCAGATGAACGCAGCCCATGTTAGAAAAGCAGTGTCATCAGGTGACGTTATGGCTCACACGAGGAGCGGTAGGAGCAGACAGCTCTGGGGGCCCATGTTGTTTTTATTTTGTTTTCTGCACTATAAATGCACTGCAAACAACCACGACTTTATTTATTTTATATAAATATTTAGCTTTCGACTGAACTGACCAAAGCCGTCCTCAGACCTGTGCGGCAGATGCGGCCACACAGGGGCCCTGCGCTTGAAGGAGTCCCACATGTGTGGTAATATGAAAAAAAAGGTTAAATGTTTTTTACAAGAATATAACAAGGTAGCTATGTTTCAACTATAGAAATGATAATTATTATTCCAAATAATACAACAAATAAACGAGAATTATTCGTAACTCGAAAAACCCCTACACATCATTTTCTCTACTGGCTCCGCGTCTGGCAATGGTGGCCCTGAAATTGATCCAATCCTGAAGGTCTACTAACATTTAATTTCGGGCTTGAGATCAATTTAATTTGGATAATAACGCGGTTATTGTAAACTACAACCTCTGACAATAAAGTTCGGTGAATGAAGTCAGAACGGCCGATCTGGCAACACTGGCGAAGAAAGACGCTGCACATGCGTAGCGGCAGGTGTTGAACATCTGCCGCCACCGTTGTTCAGTTGAGCGTCGTTTGTGTTCCGTGAAAGACTCGTTTTACAAAGTGCTTGTTTAGTGCGTTGGTTCTTAACTGAGAACAGGAAAATGAACGAACGAAAGATCAATTTAAAGTACCTGAGAAACGACGGTGAATGCTGCAAGGTACATTGAAATTTTGATCCGTTTCATGAAACGTCTACGCAGGGTACGACCTCAGTACGCACAACAAGGTTCATGGTTTCTCGTTCACGACAATGCTCGCCCTCACACAGCCAATATCGTCAAACAGTTCCTGGCAAAAAAGGGGGTGGTGCAAATTGAACATCCACCATACTCGCCAGATCTCAATCCTCTAGACTTCTTCCTATTCCCACGACTCAAACTCGCTTTGAAAGGAAAGAGATTTGACGATATTCCTGACATCCAACGAAACGTGACGAGGCTTTTGAACTTCATCCCAAAAGAATACTTCTTGCAAAGTTTCCAGGACATGTATAGGAGATCTCAGCGGTGCATAGTAATGGGAGGTGACTATTTCGAAGGACAGTAAGGTAACTGTCGTTAACATTTCATCTACGTTAATGTTACAGAACTATTCACCGAACTTTATTGTCAGAGGTTGTATAATTAAAACAGTGGACGGATTAAGTGCAGCCAATTTTTCAGCTAGTTTTTGGAACTTTAATACCTCAGGTTTATATATAGTTATGCTTTTTTTTTCCATATTAAAATTTTTTTAATGCTTATTTCAGGCATTCTCAGTGACTTTTTGTCTGCCTATTTCAACCATTTTTAGTGCTCAAACATCTGAGCTCTAGTAATAACATTCATACTCAGAATCATTAATGATAGATGACCATTCGTTTGACTAAAATGATTGCCAAATTTTGTCATTGATTGTTAATTGGTTATCTCAATAACATATGGTCGTTATAATGAACGTAGACATTATTATACCTTCACAATTGGAGAACTAATCAAAATTGCATCCAGATACATGTGAACCAATTAGAACAGCAACCAATCAAGACACAGCACTAATCAACGACGGAATTACAACGGGCTTCTTTTTGTCAATTGCATCCGCATGTTTTATCCCTCGTCTGACAACGACCGCCGTAGATTGACGGAACGTTTGATAATCAATGTTAATATGTTCACATGCATTGAAAACAATTTACACCAAGGACTCTTAACCCTTTGTGTTCCATGGACCCCCTCCCCCTTCAGCGGGAAAAAAATTCACCTCTGGAACAACTGCACCTATGAAATGAGGAGCTCAAACCTCTCCTTGTGTTTATGAATGGAAGGCCACGTGCCTCTTTTGCATATAAAATGAAAAGCGCATGTTCCCTTTCGGCTATGAATTTTATACCAATGACCCTTTGCACCAATGAAATGAAGGCCACATATCCCTTTCTCCAATAAAATGCATGCATTTTTATATCCTTTCTTCGAATAATATTCAGTACGTAATGCAAAAATTAAGAAATTGTGTTTTCTCATCTAAGCTTATGGCCCCCTTGAAATCTCTCCAAAGACTTCAATACGTGAATGATTTCGTTTCAGATGAACGCAGGCCATGTTAGAAAAGCGGAGGGAAATTAGAAATTTTTGTTTCTCCACATGCTTCACATAACATGTATCGCCCTGGACTGCATTGCATATGTATAGCTGATAGATGACTGTCCTAATATGTCATCAATAGACGTTATGGCTCACACGAAGCACGGTAGGAGCAGACAGAGCTCTGGGGCTCATCATGTTTTGGTTTTGTTCTTTGCGCCGTAAATGCACTGCAAACAACCATGGATTTATTTATTTTACATACATATTTAGTTTCCAATTAAACTGACGTTCTCGTCAAGAACCTTTGAATTACAGAAGAAAACACTCCTTATACAACATTTATAACGTAAGAAAGAAAACATTCAATCCAAAAAATATCTCACTTTTATTTCTCACTATCAAAAAATACCCGGTGTAACCCCGGGTTATCTCCATACACTGGGGAAATTTAAAAAGTGACAGACCATTACAAAGAAATAAACTATTATACTGGTACTGGTAGTATAAAAGAAGTGACAAAAACCATTTTAAAGCATTTGCATGTCTTAAACGCATTGTTAAGGAATCACAGTAACCGAAGTAAACATTTCGAAAGTGTGTTGTTGCCTGACGGTTTTTTGCCCAGCTCTGACGAACTTTTAAAGTACCCTACGATTCAATCCCGATCCTGTTTGGTATACAGTCAAATCCCGTTTTAACGAACACTTTTCTAATCCTCCAGATACGTTTACCTAGGAACAATGCATAAACATGGAATTTTCTTTATAACGAAATTATTTCTCCGGTCTCTTGGAGTTCGTTATAACGGGATTCAACTGTATATGCAAAATTTGGCGACGATCTGTCTAAAACTGTAGATTTGTATAAAGAACAGACATACATACAGACATACTTTCACATTTATATATAAGATAATGAAGAAGCATTACAAGAAATATAATTCTTTATGTGAAAAGCCATGTTACCCCATAATGATTTTAACCATAAATAATTTTTCCCAGTCATTTTTGTACAAAATTTTCATTCAGTTAAGTTTTTTTTTTGTTGGATGGGATTCTTTTTGTTTTCCGTTGGGTTTTATCACCGAAAAGGTAATAATAAAGAACGGAAACTTCTGCGAAACAAATATTTATTTAGTTATTTAGTTTACACACTTTATATTTGTCCGCTTCTTTCTTTCATTTTCCGGTTCCAGGAGCTTCATCCATATTTTTGTAGTTTCGCTGGCTTGAATGGCCAGGACAGAAATATGATATCAGTCGCTTCGATAAACATTACGTTTCTTTTTTAGATGTTATCAGTGTTTGGAATGTTGTTCTTTCCGGAGGTATCAGATTACGTTAGTTTATTAGTTTATATGTGTGTTGTCTATACCCATATTTGTTCTGCTTTGTATCATTTTGTTTTAGCTTTCCTTTTGTGTTTAATTTTTGGATTTATCTCCTTCCGAATCAATAACTTTGTATGTTTTTCTTGGGATTCGGGTTATGTGTTTTATTTGTTTTAGTACATATGGCGTGTATGTGTACGTTTGCCCTCTAAGAAATGTGAAAGAAGTATTCGGGAATAATTGGAAAAAAAGAGCATACATATGAATGGAAAATGGAAAAAACTATAACAAATATGCAGTTTTATCAACGTATTAACTACCAACAACACATTGAAAGATTTATTTGTGATTATAATGTAATTAATTAAAACTTAAAACAATTTAGTTATTATTTAAAAATGTGTCCCGTAAATTCGTTAAATAGTTCAAAAATTCTTGAAAAATCGAAGGAATCGGTATATTTGAAGGCGATTTGGAAAAAAGTTATTCTCACGCAGAGGGATTTTTTTGGGTTAGAGAAAAAAATTGTTACAAAATTTTGACAATAGATGACGCTGCACGAAAAAAATAGCAGAGTTCTGGACCCAGATGTTTTTCAATCTCTTCTGTGTCCGTAACGTTCGTAAAGCTTCGCGGCTGAGGTAAAACAACTTCATCAACAGTGCTCTATCCATCGATGTCAAAATCACAACGGAAAACTTATATAAGCGCCAGTAAAATAGGGGAAATTCAGAAATGAACTGTTAATCGTACTGTATTTTATAGGACACAGATTTATATGACACATGTTTCCAGTGATTTGCTTTTTCAACCGCATTCGAATATACCACAGTTTCTTCAATTTTTATGAATTTGTAAATTATTTGCGAATTTATGGGACAGCCCGTATATCCCTTTCAGACATGAACATTCATTTTTTTGGATTTTCAAAATGTGTTTACGATGCCAGCAAATCTTTACTTTTATCAAATTTTTTTTATGTAAAGAAATGATTCATATCTGTCAAATGTTTTCAGCCAAGATTATACAGGGTATATTAATGTTCACACAAAAGTTTTTTCCAAAATTTTCTTGCAAAACTTATGCAATAAATCACACTTTCCCCGGAGGCACTTTCTCCTGAAAGCCATGAAAATTTCACTTTAAGTGCTGCCCTCTGATAATAGCCTTCAAAGTTCATACTCACTATGTTCTAACTCAAAACTTACACAATCCTTTAAGCCAAGGATTAGCTCCCTGACGTTAAAAAAAAAAAAATTCTACAATAAGAAAAAGCAGCAATCAGCAATCATTACACTTCACTCATAGTTACAAAAATTGACGGCAGATAGCAGCACAACACATAACAAGCATTACACACAAACAAGCTTCAAGTTAGGTTCACAACACCTACACGCACATTCCGGCATGCACCAATGCATTAGAAATTCCTCAGAGGAAAGTATACAATGTACGTGTATAGTTTAGTAGTAGTATAGTAAGTAAAAGCAACACACACATTTGTGGCACCATTGTACGAAGATTCATATTTAATGAAAAAATAATTTCAGAACTCAAAATGGGTTTGCCCGTTAGTTTATGTTATTCTTTTCCTCGTTTTTTCAGTGATTTAGAATTCAAATATCTCAGCGAATGTTTATGCTTCTCCGTTTTATGTTATAGAACGTTTGCCGTGTCCGTAGATGTGAGTCCATCCTTATTTGGATAGTTTTTCCGATTGGAAATATGTTTATAGGATCAACAATTCGTGAGTTATTCCAGGATAAAGGAAACTTTCCAAGCACCCTGTATAATTGAATCTTAGTCTGAATAAATCTTGTCATTTGAGAATATAATTAATTCAAGAAAGAGGGAAATATTAACACCTACATGTGTAAAGGCTGAAACACACTACAGAGACGTCGTGAATTCTGATTTCTGGAAATTCTGTGACGTGGGAATTTCACGTCAGATAATTTCAACGTCACAAAATTTCCGCGAATCAGAATTCGCAAAGTCTCTGACGCGATGTGATTATCATGTCACGTCAGTGTCAACACCTTCTAGAGCAGCTTCTCTGCTTTAGAAGGTATTGTCAGTGTAGTGTGTGCTTAAGACACGCGTCAGTCACAAAACTCGAATTTATTTACGTTTCTGATTCAAAATTCAAAAGAAACAAAGTTCTATTTTGTTTTGAGAAGTGTTTTTCTCGAGAAACAGATCCTTTGACCAATGGTCAGTGGTATATTCGAGGTACTTCATTCAAAGACCACTCACGCCCGTGTCACGGAAACTTTATCGACCGGAGTACGTATTTATTGAGAAACGGTTGTGTGGAGACAGATTTATTTTTCGTTTTTTACATCAAATATCGTTTTCTTTTTCCTGTCTTTGGATTGGTTTCCACGATCCGTTAGGTCGATTCCAGGACATGTGATAGGTTCTCACGCGTTCTAAAAAGACTCGAATGAAACTTGCTAGGAAAAAGGGACTTCTTTTTTTTCTCTTTCTCTCTTCTATTCCAGGTCTTTTATCCAGGAAATTGGAGAAGCAATCAGGATGCTACAGGACTCAGATTCTTTCCAATCCTGTTTTTCACGATTTGCGAGATACCCATTGCTGTTGTGTAGAAAAAAAAGGTATTGGAAAACACAACAGAGAGAGAGAGAGAGAGAGACGTGAAGAAAGTATCAAATTTCAATTTTTCTTTTAGTTTTCATTCTCTTAAAATTATAAATTTTGAATCTGATTTTAATGTTCATCACATAGGCACGATATGGAATGTACAGGGTGTCCGAAATTTGACGGGTGTGTTTGAAAAGTGAATAATAATTCACTAAAAAGAACGGGAAGCGATAGAAATGCACCGTTTGGTCTATTGTGCTTTGGGAAACCCTAATCTTTGTTAGACAGAATTTTAAAATTAGTCACAAATTTTTGTAACAGACGCGGGGGGGGGGGGGGCTGAATAAACTCAAAATATGGAAGACAGATCGACGCTCTCGCAAGAAGACGAAGCAAGCACAACTCTGACATAAATACGATATGGGAGATATATACATTCAGAACAAACATACCGATTCGTTCGAAACTCCGCAGAGGTTATGTGTTTGAAACAGGGTTACCAGATTCGGAAACTGAGAAAGGAGGACGACTGCTCGCGAATCCTTGATGACGTCATTTCCCCTAATTTCCATTTTTCTTAACAAAAAATTAAACTACCCCACCACCACCACCACAATAATTTCTCCTAACTAAAACAGAACCCCTGCATATGTTACAAGAGTATGATAAACCCGGTTATTATGCAAAATCACCGACTATTACGCTATTACATAGTTACTCATCACTTTTGTAAGTTTAATAAATTTTGTTTTTCACATTTACCGGTGATTTTAAATTTTGCTCAAATTTTGGCCTAGGATGATGAAGTCGATCATTGATGCTGCTTATGTTTAAAAATGTTAATAAGTGTGAAGAAGACGAGTAATTTCATGCATTTGTGTGCATTAATAGTGCAGAAAGTCAAAATTGCAAATGCATATGCACGTATGCATTTGGGTATAATCCGGGCTCCAGTTGTGAAAAAGGTTATTCGAACTTATCCGATAAGTTGTCAACAAAGAGAAGAACAAATATTAATGATATAGTAGATGTTTGTAAAGTATATAACTGCCATAATCTGCAAAAACTAATCCCGTCGCTACTTCAGTTGTCAAGATTATTTAATGTTGCCGTCCATTGGTTTATTTCTTTTCCCTTCAGAATTTCAGAACAGGTGGAAAGCGGAAGATGTCGCCCAAAAAACTATGCAGTAGTCTTAGACTTGATACGTCTCAACATTTTGACGTGTCTAGCATAGACATTATGAGTTGGAGCGAAAAATAAAAAAATAAAGAAAGATACGTCTCAAGGAAAAAATTTATTTTCTGGATATTATGCTGAGGTGAAGTCATCTTGTCTCCGTCAGGACACGAACCCAGGCCCTCTTTGCATACCGTTCACCTCAGCATAATATCCAGAAAATAAAATGTTTCCTTGATATCTTGGGCTGAGAAAAAGCCATCTATCTCTCTAAAGATCCGTCTTCCCTCATTTTAACGAATTTTGCCCACCTCCTGGTCAATTCTATTGCTTCGCTTCTTGAGCGGGGTTCTCTTTCTATACCCTCAGAAGTTTTTTTTTGTGTGTGTTTTGGGAATGTTGTTTGCAGAGGAATCAGCATTGAGTGTTGTTTGAATCCTATTTTCTTTATTTCTGAATGGAGTAGTTAATCCCCTCTCCTAAAGACGGCATATGCTGTTATAGTGAGCAAGCAATAGTACAGTATTCTCAAAATGGATATTGCGGGTTTTTCTCCCATAGCTGTATTTCCGACTGTCTTTTTCATGTTATCCTGGGGCAAGCCGAGCCATGGTTGGAATAGCATCTGCCTTGCGCGGAGGCAACTTGGATTCGTCTGGGAATTTCGACGGCGTCGGTCAAAGCGTGCAAAAAATGTGTGTGTGTGTGCGGGGAGGTGGGGGGGGGGACAAGCAAACACTCTTGCCAATGAAGAGATATAAACAGAATGAAAAAAAAATAAAATGATTCTAGAAACCCCTGAAAAGGAGGACAAAAGGATGAATTTTCGAAAACGTAGGAGGACGGTTGGTAACAATTGCTTGAGGTGCATGTGCGGTTAAAGTAGTGATAGTAGCAGTTTGGAAAAAAACTAAAATACGATATTTACAAAATGTCCAATATACGGAGTAACAACATGACGTAGTGTCAGAACAAAACTCGCAGAAACCCGTGCAAACGTCTAGGCCGGGATGGCCTCAATTGAATTCATACATTATTTTTAAATCTATAATAAAGTACGTTAATAGATGTCACTGCAGTTTCGGAAACTGAAATACGTAAAGTATTTTCCAAATCTCACCATAGACGTTGAATTTTGTTCCGGGATTACGTGGTGTTGTTGCTGCAAGTGGTGATTTTGAAAATATAGTATCGTGATTTCCTTTTTTCCACACTACAGTGCCACCTGTTAAAAAATTTTGTAAATAATTTTTGAAATATACTATCCGAATGAAAATTCATTGTTTTCCTGAACAATAATGCAACAAACAGTGCATTTTTCTATTGCTTCGTCTTTTTTTTAATCACTTCTCAAATAGGCCCGTCCATTTTGGGGCTCTCTCCCTTTCCTTCAGAAATTGAAGAAATCTTCGTATATTCGAATGCATTTCACATTTTTAGGTCGCTCAAATTTGAAAGAACGGTTTTAGTGATATTTCTCTCTCTCATAGTTTACACACACCACACTATATCAACTGGATATATTACACAGAGTATCAGCTAGACAGATCATTCAAATTTCACTCTTCACCCAGCTCGCACGGAGCCGCATTCAACTGAGGGTATAAAGGAAGACGAAGACGCTTCGGCACTCCCTGAGTAAATGCAGTCTACTCACTGTCAGTATCTCGTGGTTTATTCCAAGATCAGTTATGTATGAAAAAATCCTTTATGCATGAAAGAATCATTTCAGGTGCATGAAAGAAGCCATCTTATTTTGTCCAAATGCCCGATAGAAATGGAAAAAGAAAAGATGCAGTAAATTTCACATTAAATCAAATCGGTCGCGGGCCAACAAGTCGTACTATAGTATCTATGGTTCGTTTCAAGTTGACTTTGCAGTAAAGGAGAAGCTACGAGGGAACCGCATCACTCGTTGCTATGACGACGAAAGCATTTCAACCAATGTATCGATGCGCGGTCGCGGTAAGGTATGGCTGATTCTCGCCAATCTCACTGAGAAAAATCTTTTCTGTTACGTTTAATGGTTACCAATATTTTTTCTAATTTAAAAATTCTAAGAGAATAAAGATCGGTTCAGAACGATATTTTTTCAGTATTTTATTTTCAATCATTGAAAAAATTGAAATATTCTACATAAATGATCATCGTAAGCCTCCGATATATGAGAACTACATATTTTGCGGAGAAGGAATACAATCTCTACTTTTCTCTGCACTGCAAAGTTAACCTGAAACGGACTATAGATTCATACAGTGGCATCTCAACGAGCGGGCCCAACGAGGGCTCAGAGTCAAACAGAGGAAGCTCTATGTTATTTGAAGATTTTATTTATTATCAGATTATTCTTACATTAAATATTACTCTTTTCATTCATTCTGAAATTATTTTTTCACAGAATATAAATTTCCATCGATTCTGAAATTATTTTTCCATCAATTATGAAAATATTCATTTATATTCTGAAAATACATCTTCCAATAATTCTGGAAAATTTAATTCATTAATTATAAATTCTTATGATTTACGAAATAATTTTCTTCTACTAATTCTAAAATTATTTCTCATTGACTCTGTGAAATCACTTTTCATTGATCCTGTGAAATTATTTTTCATTGATTCCGAAATTATTTTTTTCATTGGTTCTGAAAATTTTTTAAAATAAAAATTTATACTTCTCGTATCTACTATGTAACACATTTTTCAATTAAGGGTTTCTTTTTCTTCGTATTTGTATGAATCCTGTTATCATGTAAGTCGTCAGCGGGCCATTGGAAAAGTCTCAAGGGCCTAATGTGGCTTGTGGGCCATGTGTTAAAGAACCCGGGCTCAAACGAAAAAGAAAAATATGGGTGTTTAAAATTTTACTCTGATGCAAATATACATGAGGTGTATTTCAGTTTATATTATAATATTATAATATTATAGTTTTGATATAATATTATAATATTATAGTTTTGATATAATATTATAATATTATAGTTTTGATATAATATTATAATATTATAGTTTTGATATAACATTATAATATTATAGTTTTGATATAATATTTAGGACATTAAAAAAACAGAATAAAGTATTTTTCTTCACTTTAGAAAGCTCTCTCTTTTAGAAATATCTAAACCTCTCAAGTAATCACCGCCGCAGGGATAAGTTTATATATAAGAATGTTTTATACACACATTCGATTCCCGTTTTAACGAATACCATTATAGCAAAAATTTGGTTTTAACCAAAAATGTTAATACCCCAGAAAAGTTTACATAGTTAACAATGTTAAATATTGACACATATTAACAATTGTGAACAATGTTAAAATGTAGAATTCTTTTGTAACGAAATTTTGTTATTACGAAGTGATTTCTCCTCTTGAAATCGTTATTACTGGATTCTTGTGTATAATGCGAAAACATTATATATACACAGTATATCGAAAAATGTAAATTATATTGAAAAATTAATTAACTATTTTGTCGAAACTCCCCAATACCAGCGCCATAGGCAGCATACATTTTTTTTTTTCAAATAATTTCCTTTTAAGTATATTCTGACACACACATATATATATATATATATATATATATATATAAGGTAGGTGAGGTCGCGTGGTGTAGATGGTAGTATGCTTGCTAACCCAAGAGGGCCTGCGTTCGAGTCCCGGCGGAAACCAGATGACTTTTCTTTCCGAGTTCATTTCGGCATTATATCCAGAAAATATATGTTTCCTTGATACTTTATAGATGTTATTTAAAAATGTCGAAATATGTTGACTGCGATAATGATGAATTGAAAATTATTGTCAGTTGTTTGTTTTTGAAATTTTCTTCAAAAAATAACATGGGAAACACGGTGAAGATTTTAGAAAACACGAAAAATTTAACTAATCCATAAATAACATGATAGTGAAACTTAAAATGACAAAAAAATTGCAATAGCAATAATTACCAAAAAATGAAGAATAGGTTTTTGTAAAGTTTTCGAAGCGAGCTAGTACTAAAATCAAATTGATTCTTATTTCATAAACATAATTAAATAAGGTTATTTAGGTTGTTGGCACAGAGAAAAATCTTTAGTGTTATTTTTTTTTTATTTTTCATAATTCATCTCATGAGGTTCAAAAGTATTGAATATAGCAAATTATTGACTTTTACAAGTTCATTTTTTTTTCTTGAACTTATCAATTCTAACAGTGAAAATCAGATTTAACTTCATTCGGCACCATTGATTATTTCGTTGCACCAAGCAAAAATTTTTATTTAATCTAATTTACACCAAGTTCTAAAACTCAGTTTAGACAGAGCTCAGAACGAGTGGATAAATATTGATGTCAAGTTCAATAATGTTCACTTATGATCATTTTCACAGAAAAATATCTACTCAATTTATATAAATATTTTTTCTTTTAACCATCAGATAAAATGGATTTTTCTTCCATAAAACTTTTACTATCAAAAATAATTTGGTGAATTTCTATTGAGCTTTTTGGAAGTTTATGTCAAAGTTTATTTAGGAAAGAGTTCGGTATTATTTTTAAAAAAAGAAAAAGTAGGCCTTGTGATACTCAATCAAAGTCAAGCTTTCGCAAAACCGCACAGCCTATCTCTCGAATCTTTCTCCTGATTCACTTTATCCTTGACTCCCTGCTTTTCTTTGGCAAAAGTTCCATGCAAAAAGTTCTTCTTAGTACTCTGGAATTTCAAAGAAATCAACCGAGCATAAAAACAGGTAGTTTTTATTCTTTACATAAAAACAACAAAACATAAAGGAATTCGGTGGAAATATTCCAGGTTTAGACTCCGCTCCAAGCTCCTGATGTTTCTGCTCTGCCCACAAGGGGTTTTCCCTTGGATCACCGAAAAATATAGAAAAGAAAATCAACAAGACAAATACCACATACTACATATGGTGATTCAAGTTGATTTCTATAGCATGGATGAGAAGGGCGGTGGAGGAATATTTTTAGCTTTTTACTATCTAAAATAATACTGAATTCCGTGTTTTCCCGTATAAATATTGCTTTCCTTATTCGATGTGCTTGGTCTTCTCGATGTATCATTGTATCTTGTCTCTCCAAATGAATTTGATGCAAATACTGTTCTTTTGGTGCTCATTATTTTTGTTTACTAAGAATTTTTAATCGTGTTTGATTTTTTCTTCTTGTACTGCATCACATCATACGGTAACTTATAAACATTTGATACGACACTTACGTGTTTGTTCTCCCCATGCAACGATTCAGTTAATAGAAGCCTTTGTTGGAAGTTTAATTACTTTGATGGATGATTCTTCTCAGAGAAATTATACAGAATGAGAAATGTGATCTCAATCTAGGTTTAAAGCCAACGACTTTCCGCTTCAGCTTTTAAATAACTTACGAGATGAAAAATGGAGTAGCCAGCTTTCGGCATGCCATGGTACTAAGAACGACATGCTGCTCCTATACAAGATTTTTCGAAAATTTTGAAGATGGAGAAATTTTCGCGTACCGTTGTGTTACACCTGTAAGAAAGAATCTTATATTGTAGAATGTAGATGAAGACACATTATTTGATGCTAATCCGGTGTATGTTAACTGTATTGATAAGGTCGTTGCTTGCCTATGCCAGTTAAGAGCAAACTTTTTTACGAGTGGGGACCAAAAAACTGAAAGAAATTTAAAAAAATTTAAAAAAACAAAAAAAATTTGGCGGGCTGGACGTATTTCAACATTTATTCATAATTGGAATTTTTATGCTTAAAAGTGGAGTACAGGAGATGTATTCTTCGAATACTGCTATGACTTCATCGCAAATGGGACACACAATAGTTTATCTTTTATAACTTCAAAAATAAATAAGAGTACATTTTAATAACATTATATTTATTTATTAGGGCGTGCTCCATTTTTTGCATAACTGAAGTTTTTAAATCAATCTCGTTTTTAATTCCCACAGCTATATTTTGCATATAAAAAAAAATGGAACTTCCCCTTTGACTGAAATTCAGGTACGTCATTTGGGGGGTTTGAGTGGGGGCGATTGCAAACCTTGCTTTAAAAAGTACAATAGAAGGGGACAAACAAGCTGAAATATATAAATATACAGTATATACATACATCTATATATATACGTATATTGAGTACATGTTCTTCCTCCCCCATTTCCCGGGAAACGTTGAAATGACGGGCCACTAGTATTTGAAAATCTGGTGTGGACCGGATAGAGCCTCCAAGCGGGCCGTAGTTTAACCATCAATGAATCAATGACAATGTTCAAAGTCTCAGTAAATAAATGTTGATAAAATTTTTTTCTCAAGCAATGGATGATATTCATGAAATAAGGGATGTCTAGCAACCCCCTAAACGATAGAGAGTAATGGTAAAAAATGAGTGACGCGTGATAAATGTTGCGTGTTGGAGACTGGAATGAGTGAGATATTTTGTCTTGCTGTTTGCGTGTGTGGGTTAATAAAGGTTGGCCCCAACTGAGGGAAAATGCCAAGTACATATAGGCTGACCATATTTCATCAAGAAAAAATTGGACATCATGCCAAAATCTAAGACACACTGGGAATAGACGCTGATTGAGTAACATCATGTATAATCACTCCGACAGAAACTGCAGTAAAAGTCCGTTATAACGTGGGGTGCGGCTTATAACGAGAAACTCGCTATTACGAGTAATTTGCAAGTGATTGCCGAAGAGCTGATGTTGAAGATACAAAAAATATTCGCTTATAGCGAGTGTTTTTTTGAACGAAAATCAGAACATAATCACTATAACGACAACGGAAATTCTCAAAAAAATGTTTCCTTTCCCTTTCTTTGAGAATTATACACAAAATGAACTAGACAGAGTGAATTATTATTTTAAAATCTGTTCACTTTTTATTCATAGTGTTTGTAAACGGAGCATGTTTGTACCTCTTCATAGCAAAGACGACTACATGCTGTATTTAATTTTCTTGCTATCTATATAGGAGGTGAAAAAACACAATTTATCTGTAGGTGTCATGGTTGGGTAGGTGGGGATACGACTTATGGTTTTAGCATCGTTGTTGTTTTCCTTGAAAAATCTGCCCACCCCCTCGTCTCTTTATCCTTTCTCGGAATCTTTCAAAAACTGCACACAGGGCAAACATATCTTAATCGTTATCTCTGCCTTGTGTTGTTAGCCATTTTTATAATGCAACGAATATTCCAGTTGCAAGAAACTGCTGCATTCCAGGAAAGGCAAAATTTTGTTATACAATCCAACATTGTAAATGCATAAAAAAATTTAACTCAAATGGATAGTTCAGCAAAAGTTGTTCAAAATAAAAGGTAAAAAAAAAGGTAAATTTATTTAGTTGCTCCCCCCCCCCCCATTTATATTTCTACAGTGCAAAATATAAAATTTGTTTATAGCGAGAAGTTCATTATAACGTCAATTTCTCCTCTGATTGTGAACTGTCGTTATAACGGACTTTTACTGTATATTGAATAATACAGGTAAGTATCACGGGTATACTCCACAACATTATAGTTTATAACGTATTCGGTGGTTAAATGGTAATTATTTATTGTGCATGACTCCTTAATCAACAATTTAGAAATACACGAGGGAACTCAAAAGTAACGAGAAATTACTTTTGAGAAAAACAGTGCTGTACTTCCGTCTGCCCTCATTTAGTGCATATAGTGATTACCCTTGACATTACTTTGTCAAACATCGCAGAGAAAAACTAAGAATGTCAGTGTGTTTTGACAATGAACCTTTGTCATTGAGCATATACATCGCCGTTTCTTTTTCGATGGCAGACTTGTTCGAGCGTCTTTGCCCCAAGTTTGAGAAAACAGCGGAGAAAAAAATTCGTTAAAAAAGGCCGAAATTCATTGACATGAGCTCCAAGAGAATTTCGAGTCAGGGCCTCTAATTCGTCGATTGTTCGAAAGCATTCAAACATTAATCGCATCGGGAATTTTTTTGTTTTTGAATGTTTTCATCCGTTCCTGCTTGTTGAACGACGTGACGCCCAGATCGTGTTCGCTCTTCAAGTGACATGGTACCATTTTCAGACCAACAAAACCGTACCCCTGCATCAAATCTTCTTCTCTAAAAGCATTTCAAAGCATCGTGACAGTTTTTGATACTGTTCTTTTTTTCCAAAATGAAACACATCGTTTCGAATCAGTTGTCGAAGGGAATCAAGGAAGCTCAATGAAAGACGCGAATATAAGGACGTTTCCCGGTGGAGGATGTGGAGGTTAGCCACGTACATACACCAAGTCGGAACAGGCGGATGTACCGCCCTCTCTTATCTACAGAAAAAAAAATTCTCACTATTTTCAGGTATCTATCACTCGTTTTTAAAATAAAAAATACACTCACAACAATCAAGCATTAGTGAACTTATCTTGACGTCGGCGTTCACATGACTATTGATTTCCAGTGTTTATTTTGAAAGAATGCAATAAATTTATCTGAAATACACACCACCCATCTGTATCAGGGGGAAGAAATTAAATTATTTTTCCTATTTTAACTTGATTTATCGGCCCTGATAAACGAAAAACCACCTGAAATGGATGGAAAATAAAAATAAGAGCACAAAAAACAAGAGCAATTCGTTCGATCAAGTTAGTCAGAATGTTAGACTGGAAGATGGCGTTTAGTTGTTGTTCCCGGACGGGGCGCCAGGAAGACGTCCTCCCCTGGACGTCCGGGAAACATCCTAGAGAAGATCTAGTTCGATTTTTCTTCCATTGATGGGAGAGAAAGAAGTATATATATTAGATTCTCTCCCTTCATTCTCTTAAATGCCCTCATTTTATTTGTTGTTCCAAAATAGAGGAATATCGGAATTTTACCAGTGTTTTTCCCAGTGAAATTAAAATCGATTGAATTCAAAGAATAGGAAAAACGTTCTGCATACAAAGTTAAGGGGAAAATTCAATATGTATAATAAAAAAAGCGAGGTAAATTGGGAAGTGTAACAGTGAATGAAAAAAAGAAAACAGTGAAATGGGACTATTAACTTCTAGTGACAATCAGAATTAAATGATGATAAAAACAGATACAGCTAAATCTGTATAACGATGCAATGATGTAACGATATTCTGCGGACCAAGAAAAAAATGTCATAGTAGAGGGATTATCGTTACATCGAGAGACAATATTTTCATAACGTGTCCTCGAATTTATGCTTTTTTTGGCATCTTTTCTAAATCACCGTTGTTAGTACCATTAGAAAATGCGTTTTTGAGTATTTATTCGCGGAAAAAATATTGATTAGTTGATGAACCAATTTCAGTAAGTACGGTGGAATCACGTTATAACGAACACCAACACACTTCGTAAAATAACGAAATTTCGTTATGAAGAAACTCCAGATTTTTATAGTGTGCCTATGTAAACTTTGCTGGGATATTTAAAAGGTTTTGCTTGAAACGAAATTCTCGCTACAACGATGTTCATTAAAACGGAAATCGACTGTATCACCTCTGTATAGCGGTTTCCTTCATCGCGCTCATGTGTCTTACAGAGAAAAACAGCACAGCCAACATCAAAAGTTTTGGTGATTACGTTGTGAAAAAGACCGGTGTTATTAGACGTCCTCGGAAGATCAAAAATATGAGACGCAGTTAAAATTAAAATCAAGACGATTTTGACCGAAATATTGAAAAAACTATTACTGAAGCTGTTTCAAAATCTCTTAAAAAATGCCGTTAGAGAAGTATTTATCGTATAGTAAAAGATATCGTTAAATCGGGAGTAATTGAACATTATAGTGTAGGTAACTGGAAACTATTGAAAAAGATTAGAAAAATATTGTTCTAGAGGGATTTATCGTTGTCGCGAAGTTCCAATACGTCGAAATTCACCCTAAAATAGAAAAGGCTTGTAGATATACAAATACAGTAATTGTAATTAATGTCGATTCAGATTCATTTTCTTGAGATCTAGGAAGTAGCGCATTGAAATGTGATTTTTAATCTTGTTATATACAGAGGTTTTTCTCAATCAAATAATATATTTATATTTTCTATGATAATATAAATTTCAAAGGTAGAGAAGAGTTTCACCAACAGTGAATATTTAACACAAGACGAAGGATAGGAATGAATGGAAATCTTTGAAGCATTCGTAAGAGAAGTTTATCCTGACCCTGTGAAGATTACTTCACTGCGGAATTTAATATCAAGCACAAGAAACAGCATTTAGGAAAATGTTGCTCTCACGTGTTGAATAAACATGAAGTAAAATTAGAGCTCTTAAAAATTGTGGTGATAATTTTTTTTCCTGTAAATGAGGTTGTGTGATGAGGACTGTTTAAAAAGAATAAAAATTATATATGAGGATCTTATTTTTTCGTAATGGAATATTTCCACTTTAGCTAAATTTGCAGTAGAAGTAAAACTATTCTTTGGAATGGACTATACTTTACAAAAGTAGAAAATTTTCCTACAGAAAACATAAGGGAGTGGTATAACAATATTTACATGTTATGTTTTTTGATCAATATTCAAGGGAGTTATCAACATTCAAATTTTGGAAACATTCCGTTTCGAAAGAAAATTAGTGGAAATGTTACGTTTTTTGCTGGAAAAAATTAATGACCTTTACTTCTCTCTCGTGAATAAAATAAGAAACACGATCATTCTACCTTCCATAACGGACACCACCTGTTCGCGGCCACTTGCACTAACGGATACTTTTTCGAATTACATCAACGGGACTCAATGTATGTATTTCACTGTTTATTAATGGAGGAACCTCGTTAGCGGACAAAATTTTTCCCACGCTCAATGGCTAAATCTTATTTAAAATTAAATTTTAAATTTGAATTTTTTGGATATTAAAATGTAAAATTTGAAATTTATATTATAGATAAGATTAAATCAATGAAATCTCAATTTTTTGCTTCATTTCATGCAGTGAACAGTTTCCTTTATTTTGAATTAATCTTATAATTTTTCAATTACATTGATGTAATGTTACTTTATCATGCACGCAAACTGCTTTTAATGCAATTTTTTGAAAGTTTGTAAAACATTGTTCAATTAATTAATTTATTTATTAGCGATACGTAAAAATTTATACTGACATAGGATAGCGTATACAATCAAAAATATGTAAAAAAAAACAAATCAGAAATAAATCAATTAATTAGTTAATTGGTATTTTTAATGACATTTCAACTACAGCACAATTTATCACTATGCTAAAAGGTATAAGATTAAGCAAATGAATAGAGCAGTCAGAGCCGTAGTTAGCCATTCCTATGCCTTGTGCGAGAATTTGAATTTATGCCCATTCCGCAGCCCCTTCCAAGTGGGCCCTGTGCGGGTGCACCTATTGCACATGCCTAGTTACGGCCCTGAGAGCAGTGATAGAATTCCATCTCCGTGATAGGATAATCAGTAAAAAAATATAATTTAAAACTGCACTCATGTCCATAAATTAAGGATAATGCCAGCTCCGGCAAATAAAGGTTCAGAAACAAAACAAACGTTACTTATTCATAAAGCCCATTTATTAAACAAAAGATAAAGAACAAAAACAATGGTGTATGTATGATACCATTCATAAAAACTATGATTTTTGCTCCCTGGAGCAATTGTAAAAAATATCTCCTTTACAAAAAACTTACTATTACATGGTTGGTATGATGGTTTAATACATTGTATGTCTCCCATGCGATGAAATACAGTCCGTACAACGCCTAGGTACGCTGAGTATCAAATTATCGATCTGATCTTGGGGAAGATCATCCACATGCGTCCTCTGTGTCATAACTATTCCCTTATGGCACTGAGCGCCTTACAGAACTCTTGTGAACAATTTCACTTCTTTGCCACCATTCCTTATATACCCCCCTCTTACACTCTCGTCATTGTGATGTACTATCGGCATCATCTGGTGGCTTCCTGAAATTTGCATATCATTCTTGCAGATGTGTGTGATAATTCTTTAGGGGAAATTTTTACTTTAGATTTCGAATTCCGTGTGATTTTGAATTATCCTTAATTTATGGACATATGTATATATCATATACAGTCCCAATTGGATTTCATATATTTGCACCTGTATCCATTATGCTGCAAAAAAATTAACTCCGTAAAATTTTAATAAAAGTTTATTGACATTAATATGATTAAAATATGATATATATGATTAAAATTCTTGATTTTTCTCATCTTTTTTACGGTTTTTTGCTGAACTTTTTTTAAGATTGTTTATTAAGTGATTATTTTTCACATTTTACATAAATTTTAAAATCAACTGTAGAATTTTTATTTCTTTTGATGAACACTCTTCATAAAACATTCAGCATATTTTCGCCGTGATATTGAAATATCTAAAATCCTATTCAAAACGTTGATAAAAAAAATATAACCAAAATAATTTTTTTTCCAGTGTTACAATAATAAATATTTAAAATTGCGATTCATATGAAATTCATGAATACTTCTTACAAAAAGCCAGCAAGCAAAAGAATAATCTCATTTTTCGGATGGGATACTATCAAATGTTTTCACATGTTTTCATCCATATTCAACGAAAGTAGGAAAAATTATACTCGTACTTTTTCGTTTACTAATGAAGTGAATAACTTTTCCAGGAAGATGAATAACAAATTACTCGAGGCAAATTTTGAATACGATACAAAAAGTGTATCGTATTGTTTTGTACAAGTCCTTCGTACTCTGTGTTTTCTTAGAAAATGAAATGCGAAATATTGAATAGAAACTTGAAACGGAGCAGGATAAATATTCATAGCACACCCACATTCTTGGGAACTTTAAATTTGCATATTTAGTCAAATTTGAATCAAAATAAAACTTTTAAGAATTCTGTTGTGTGTGTGTGTGAAATTGTAAGATTTCAAATATTACAGAGAGAGAGAGAGAGAGAAAATAACAATTCTCTCAATAGGAATTTTTTTATGAATGAAAATAATGCGAACTAGAAAAATTTGAACAAAGTAAAAGAATGTAAAAATTTTAGTTGAGTGAAAAAAAGGGTGAATTTTAATTGTGCAAAAAAAATTCAAAATTTTCCATAAAGTGAAAAAATGTCAAAATTTCATTTATGTGAAAAGTATCAGAATTTCAATTATGTGATAAGTGCCAAAATTTCAATTGGGAGAAATGTCGAAATTTGAATTGAGTGGAAAAAATGTCGAAATTTCAATACAGTGAAAAAATTTCTAAATTTGAGTTAAGTGAAAAAATGCCAAAATTAAAATACAGGGTGTTTCTAAAAGAATCATCGGATTAAAAAAAATCATAACTGTTCAGCTTTTAATCCGTTTTGATCGAATAATGTATAGGTACAAAGAGGGGAATTTCGAGCTTCATGCAGTTGCCGACAGGTAGCGCTAACGCTCTTCCTTCGGCCGCCACTTCAGTGCTTGTCAAGATAGCGACTGCACAACAGAAATCGTTTTTTGTTCTAATCTTCGCGAATTGTGAGTCCGTAACAACTGTTCATCGTGCTTTTCGTTGACAATACCTTGGTGTTTAACTTCCTATCGCTCAGAGCATTAGGCGATGGTATAAACAATTCCAAGACACGGGTTGTCTGTGTAAAGAGAAATCCTCTGGCCGTTTCCGTATGTCAGACGAAAATGTGGAGCGCATCCGACAGAGTTTCGCACGTAGTCCGCAGAAATCCACTCGCAGTGGATGCAAACATGCTCGCAAAAGTTTGGGACGGATTTGGCTACCGTATAGACATATGCCGTGCATCCCAAGGTGGACGGACATATTGAGCACCTTTAATATTGTTTGTAAAAGAACTTTATGATTAGCCACATGTAATATAAATTTAATCTTAAGTGTAGTTGTGTTCAATATTTTTCGTAATATACGCATTTCACATCGGGTGATTCTTTTTTAAACACCCTGTACATTGAAAAAAATGTCTAAATTTGAGTTTAGTGAAAAATGTATCAAGACTTGATTGAGGGGAAAATAATGAAAAGTTGAATAAAGTGAAAAAGTTTGAAAATTTGAATTAAGTGAAAAGAAACTGAAAATTGGAATTAAGTGAAAAAAAGTTGAAATTCGAATTGAGTGAAAAATTTTCAAGTTAAAATTTATAAAGAGGGATTTTGCTCACTTGACTTAATTTTCCAAATATTTTACTAAAATTTCAATATTTGCATCATTTAAAAAAATTTCTCTATTTATACCAAATTTCAAGAAATTATTTTTGAACGAAGATTTAAAAAATAATAAAAAAATTAGTCGTATAATTATTGTCTTCAAATAGTGTATAAAAATTTTTTTTAAATAGAAAATCGAAAATAAATCAAACCAAGCATATGATTAATATTAGAAATGATTAATGAATTCCAAAGTAATATAATTCTTCTTAAATATAAACATCAATTTTGATCGGATCCATTACTTCCATGAAAAAGATGTAAGAAAACAATTTATAACCAATTTACGTTTGAGAAGATAATTTATTTTTTGGAAAAAAAAATCATCAACTCAGAATTATTAATTACTGGAATTATATATTACTTACTTAAAAGAAAAACATGGAATGTCTCAGTGTACATAATTTTCTTAAAATCTAATCAAAGTCTGGATAAAGCGGAACGCCATTAAATAAGTGTAATTAGTATTGGCCATCAGTTTCTTGATTGAGAAATCGGTTAAATTCAGGTTTTCGATTAATTATTAGTAAATATATCGATTAGATTCCAGAGAAATTTTTAATTTCCACACAGTTAATGGGACGCGTTTTTGGAAATGAATGTAATTAAAAATTTATCTGAAATTCCAACCGCTTGACTTCATGTTTATGTTCGAATAATTGCAAATTTTGCTTCCGGGTTTCTCTACTTTGATTAATGCTGAATAATTCAACATTATTTAAAAGAAACTTAATTAAATGTTTATTCCAACGGATAGGTGAAATTAGGAAATCATTAAAATTCGCTTCAAACGTTGCTTGAATCGGGATAAATAATAATTAAATATCAATGAAAAGGAAATTGAAACTGAAAATAGTTTTGTTTCCAGTTTCCTCGAATAATTATAAATTTATTTGATAATAATAAGGGTTGAGATGATTGTCATAGAGCAGCGTTTCTCAACATTTAGTCCACGACGATGACATAGGAGGTCCGCAGGCAGACTTGATAAAATTATTTATCCGTTGCAATTGATGGTAGTAATATCCATGTATGTTCAAATAAAATTATACCTTCATAGTTTAGGTTCGGTTCACCGTACGTCATCGTGAAGAATGCAGAAAATTGGGATCGGAAATATGGGATATCACTAAATTTTGCCAAAACATTTCAAATTATTGCTTTAAATGCAATTTGCTAATTACTGCACAAATTGCTGAAGGTTGTGAAAATAAAGGGCTGCTACATATCACAATAAACAAAACTATTTTACGTAAAGGAAATATTCAAACAATTCATCCAAATAAGTTAATATTTAATATATATATGTTAAATCTCTCTGTATACATGTGAAAATGAATTTGCGATTTCATTCTTCATTTCATGACCATATTTCATTGAGAAAAATACGGCAAACTAGGATTTTAAACAATAATCTGTAAAATTCGGGACATCGTAAATTTTCATCAAAGCCATTCTAAGAAGTAGGCAGAACAATCACCAATCATAATTAAGATTCAAAAAAAAAAATTGTAGAAAAAAAATTAAACCTGATTTAAACCTGCATTAAATCTGACGAATACGTCAGATAAATATTGATAATTTTTTCCAGGATTTTCATAATATTATTTTTATAATGAAAACGCTATGTGTGTAACGACTTGAGTAAATATTACTAATTCAAATAAGCATCGTTGAAAAAAACGGGACAAATGTATAAAAAAATATGAACAACGAAAGTTATAGCGATATCCCGTTATGCGTGACAAAAGTGGTTCGTCAAATTGTTTCAGGCATTTTACTGGTCTGGTCATTGTATTCAGAAAGACTGAGAAACACTGCCATGAAGAAATGTATTAATGGACCTTGCTTATATATAACAACGATGAAAACCACAGACAACCTCGGATATAACACCACATTTTTCGTCGGTTTTGCTTCAGTTTTTATGGCTTTCTCTCCAGCTTATAACAATTGTTCATCACATCGAGGCAATGTTTGCCTTGTTCTCTTGGTGCCTAATGTTGAAAAAAAAAAAAGATTTACACTATTACATGTTTGACGCTCCGATTTGGGTTGATGACTCCTATACGGGACATTCCCGTAAAAAGACTGAACTCGTCGAATCATATTACGATCTTTTTTCCTTCTCTCATCCCATCTATATTTATGTGTATATATGTAAATATTATCAATATTTTCATGTACCCACATGTAATGTATGAGATGAAATAAAATTAAACTCGGATTCCTTTAATTTTGCCCAAATCGTCTTTCCTTTTGCTTTAGACAAAAATGTCCCATTTTCATTCAACGAAACTTAATTTAATTCGTAATTTTTACTGGAATCGGAAACAAAAAAATTATGTTATCAAAATTAAAATTCTGAAGAATTTCACTTCATTGCGACTTATGACACTCTATTAGATCACTTTTTGCCAACGTCCGGTTAGCAAATCATGTAGGTTACCTACGAAAACAAAATTGATCACTCCATTGGTTAGACTTTGATCAAAAACTTTTGCAGATAAAATTTAAAATGGTTATCCGGTTATTTGCATTAAATGCAATTTTGATCAATAATTTTATCTTATCATATTAGATATTGAAATAAAGGGCGTCCCATAAATTCTTAAATAGTTTAAAAATTCATAAAAATTAAAGGAATTGGTATACATAATTGAATGTGGTTTAGGAAAAGATATTCTCACGAAGAGGGATTATTTTTCTGGTGAAGAAGAAAATAGTTAAATTTTTTTGTCTGTAGGGGGACGCTGCACGTCTGTCCGGCAGGAGCGAGTGGACTTGAACCTTTCATTAATCTCTTCTGTGTCCCAAACGTTCGGGAAGCTCCAGCCAGCGATCCGGGATTGAGGTAAAACCACTTCACCAATAGTGCTTTATTCCCTAATGTCAATGTTACGGTAAATGGGATAATCGGTTGGTATGCATACTTAGCTTACCAATGGCCTTAATAAGTTTGATAAAATTATCACTTTTACCGGAGATTATGTAAAATACACAAGTGTCGCTGGGAAATTTGATAATTTGATCATTATCACTTTTACCGGTGAATTATGCATAATAACAAGTGTCATCGGTAAATTTGATAAATTCTTAAAATTTATTGTCTTTATCTGTGATTATGCATAATACCCAAGGTATATAATTGGTGAATTTGATAACTATGAAAAAATTCCAAATGAGTCTAGTATGTGTGATGGTGGCCGAGTGACGTGGTGGTAAGATTGTCTACTACCGTGAAAGATGCTGTCATGGTTCTAGGTTCATACCCTGGGGGAGAACTAATTTTAACTACATATAGAAACGTCCTCTCCACTTGTCAATACAAGATTCATCGAAAGACTGGTTATTTGTGGAGATGTAGATTACAAGGAAGAAAATTCATCACTGCCCCCACGGGGACTCAAACCCCGGTTTCTATATGCATATGGCCATCTGGTTGGCCTTTGTCATTCACGAGCTATTAGTTGATTGTTGACGCCGTCCATGTACGGTACCTTTCAACATATATATACGCTCCAAGGTTGAAGTATTCTAACTGCATCCATAGCTTAGATGGTAGAGCACTCGTCCGGCAAGCGAGAGACCGGGGTTCGAGTCCCCGGGGGGTGATGAATTTTCTTCCTTGTAATCTTCATCTCCACAAATAACCAGTCTTTCGATGAATCTTGTAATTTTAACTAATTACCTTTATATTCAAATAATTACGAATAATTATGAGCGGAACGGACCCGCTCATACTTGGGTACTATGCATAATCGCCGATAAAAGTTAGCAATTTAGCGAAATTCATCAAACTTACCAAAATGCTCGGCGATCGAATTTATCACATTTACCGTAACATCAACATCACAGTGAAAAGGTGATATGAGTGCCAGTAACAGGAATATTGATGAAAGAGCTGTTAATTGTGCACCCTGCATTTTATACGGCTCTGATTTTCATATTTCCAGTGATTTGATTTCGTATAGCGCGTTATATCACTAAAATCTCGTACCCACTAAAATATCCTTTCGTGAGAATTACCTTTTCGGAAACCGCATTCGAATTTAGCAACTTTTTCAATTTTATGAGTTTATAAATTATTTCAGAATTGATGGGATACCCTGTATTTGAATGATTGATTCTGCATTGCATGATTTCTACTGATATTCAGACTGCTTTTGACGGTGAAATAGTGAAACGGTAGCTCGATTATCCGTCCGTTTTAACGAGAAGATAGAAGTACTCGCGTTGAAACAATGTTGGAGGACTGAATTTCACGTACAAACGACGGCAAGGGTTCTTATTAGAGAGATTTCTTTTTGCGATACGAAGAGAACAGACTATCAACTCTAATTGCACGAAAATCCTGGCTGCTCAAAGTAATCCTTCCCCTAAGACAAAGTGAAGTTAACCAATAAGAAATTAGGCAGGGCTAGCCTCGCTCACCCGGCTGGTTTGCAATGCTAATTAGAGTAGATTCCTAATTATGGCGTTCTTCCGCTCGATACAGGCAATGAAAAGATTTCGGTTGATAGGTTTTCTATTCACGATGCTTTTGAGTAAAAGGGATAGACGATGCTTTTTTTTAATCTTGAGACACACGTTTTCAAATGATATTTTTTTCCTTGGTAAATTTCAATCAAGTATCAGTTAACAATACTTAATGTCACTAACACATAAAATGAATAAGTTCCAATGAGTCTAGTCATTTAAAACTTCTGAGCAGAGCCGTCCTTAGGGGGTGTGCGACAGCTGCGGTAGCACCAGGCCCCGCGTTTTGCGCTTACGGTTATAATAATTACTTTCATAAATTAAAATTTTCATAAAAAATCTTGGAATTATTTATTTCGTAAATTCTGAACATTCATCCATTCTGGAATTTTATAAAATTTTATCAGTTCTGGAATTTATACAAAAATTGACATGTTTTTAAGACAAATAAAATTTAATTGGTCGTATGGTGACGCGTTTATTTTATTTGTCTTAAAAACGTGTAAATTTTTGTATGAATTTAAACCAGGCAAAGTTCTAATTTTTGTGATAAGTTCTGGAATTATTTTTTTAAAATTATTTTTCGCCAATTATGGAAAAATTATTTTTTCATTAATTTTTAATTTTTTTTTCAAATCTGAAAAAAAAAATTTATCTATTCTGGAAATCTATATTTTCATCTGGAAAAAAGATATCTGGAATTCTGCATTTTGATCTGGAAAGAAACAATTCTGGAAATTGTTTTTGTTTTATAAATCGTGAACATGCATAAATTCTAGGATTGCTTCAAATACAAATACAAATACATATTAGAATTTATTATTTATTTATTCGTTATATTAGAATTTATTAAAATTCTGGAATTTTGCATTTTCATCCATTCTGGAATAATTTCTTTTATTTGTTCTGCATTTTCATGGATGCTTGAACTATCTCTGTTACAATTTGTTTTCTTATTTTCAATTCATGGAGGTTGAATTTTCATTAGTTCTCTCTCAGACAGCTTCTTACATCAGATCCTAATTTTAATATGTTTGGCAATTTTCATTAATTTTATTTTTTGTTAATTTACACTTTGTTGTGTCAGTTTTCTTTGTATGGATGTTTTTCACCGTTCCTGTATATTTTGTATAATAATGTAATTATTTCTAATGCCGGTTCCCCTGTACCACAGAATATATAAAATCAGGGCTAAGGGGTCCAGAAATTATCAAGACTTGTCTGGCTTCAGTAATATTTTTACACCGGGCCTTGCATCTGGTATGGTTGCCCTGCTTCTGAGCTATAAAGGACTTAGCTCAAGGGTCTTCCACCTTTCAAGCATTGAGGGCCAAATTAAAATTATCAATGAAGTCCGCACCACACTGTCATACCATGGTATTCTCCGTTATTAAACAGGGTCCTGGAAATTATTTTTACTTCGAAATTATTTCTTTAATTAAATTTGAATTTTTATTTATTTTGAAATACATCTTTTTCATCGATTACAACGTTTTTAATTATTTCTTTTATTAATTCCGAAATTTTCCCGATATATATATAATTATGAAATTATTTTTCTCTAATTATAAATTTTCATTAACTTTGAGAGAAGTTATTTCATTCGCCAATTCTTTTTTTTCTACGTATGAATTATTGCTTTTAAAAATTCCTCTTAATTATTCTGCTACTGTTTTTTTTCATTAATTGTAAATTTTCATCAATTATGAAATTATTTTTTTTTCAATTATTCTAAAATTATTTCTGGAAACGCCTAACCAATTTCTTCTATGGTATTTTTCAATATTTTTTTGAATTCTGTAATTATGTCGTATTTTGTAATTTTATATCATCCTTTGAGATGCCGAATTTTACGTCTCGAAAATACTGTCTCGTATTATGAAATCATAGGTATCAAAAAGTGCTTTGTCACGGGTTTCCCGAATTCGTTACTACGGCCTTTTTATGTGTCAAATGCACAACATTGCTATTGAATCTGAAAAGTGTGTCATATTTTTAAAATATACAGCAGTACAAATTTAATTTGTCAGGGCTCATTAACGAAGTATTTTTTTGTAATTTATACGTTTTTTTTATGTCAAGTAGCTATTTTCTCAAAATGACCGGTGGGTCACGGCAAAAAGCTCAGAGGGCCATTGGTTGTAGACCCTCTTTTTCTGTGGATAATATTTATTTATTTAAATACACAAAGTTACAGAAAGCAATCCATTCGAAGCAAAGTTAGACGTAGAAGTGTAAATACAATGAAATCAAACCGGATAAAAGGGAATACACAGATATGAAATACAAAAAAAAAAATAAAAAAATAAAAACAAATATAAGTATATAACAAAATACGCCAAATAAAGGCTTATGTAAAATCACCGGATCAATTAAAAATAAAAACATCCGACCATAAAAAATAGAGAGATAGATGGCTTTTTATCAGCCCAATATATCAAAGAAACATATTTTCCGGATTTCACGACGAGTAGAACTCGGAAGGAAAAGTCATCTGGTCTCCGCCTAGAATCGAACCCAGGCCCACATGCATTCTGGGCAAGCATGCAACAATCTACATCGGACACTACCCCGCCTTCCTTATTCACGCACTGTGGCCTGGGTTCGAGTCCCGGTGGAGTCCAAATGACCTTTTTCCCCCCAAATTCACCTCGGCCTAAAATCCAGAAAATATCTGTTTCCTTGAAAATCAAAATAATTTAGCAATCGCATTTACGAAAGAAAAAACCCCTCATCAATCGGAGAGAAGAAGCTTTTTGAATTTATCAATAGGTGTAGTAAATATATGAAATTTCTCTGGTAAAGCATTACATAAAATACTGGTGAAGCATTATATAAAATACTAGTAAACTATTATATAAAATACTATATAAAACCTGTTTATTGCACAAGAAAGACCAATTGAGGTCCTAAAGTGAGGCGCATGAAATTATTTGCCCTGGTATTGTAACGTGTGACCAAAAATTCTATTTTATACAGCAGAAAAGAACAATCGATATTACCATTAATCAACCGCTAGAAAAATTTCAAAATAAAATTGAAATTGAAATTTCTTCTCTTTTGGAGACTGGTAATTAAAAAAATTTTCCGGTGGGAAGTTTTAACATTTAAATATTTAAAATTTTACACGCCGAATACAGTTTAATTAAGAAACATTAATTGAAAAATTCACGAGAAAAAATTGTCCTGTATGTTTTCTGGACTCACACATGTCCATAAAATAGATATTAAAATCAGAAACAAAAATTAAATTTTACTCTTTCTTGGAAATAGGCAATTAGCAAAATTGAATTGATGACATAAATGCTGAAATGAATGAATTTTTTTGTTCCGTACATTAAGTTTGAAATCTCACACCGTAAGGGGGAAAAAAAAATCAAGTGCTTTTCATGAACAAAAAATATATTTTTGTAATCAATAAAACTGACACTCCCAATTTGGAACATTGGCCATTAAAATATTGTTAAAATTATTGGAATCATTAAAAGTGTTCAATTCAAACTCACAAAAATGAATTATTATTTTTTTGACAAAAACCCGTTTTAATTGAAATAACTAAAAATAAATTAAACACAGAATTATAAAAAAAAAATACACAGAATTTTTTTAAACACTTCTGATTAATAACGACTCCGCTTGGATCGTCGAAAATGTAGAAGCATTAACAAGAAAACTAAGTGTGCGTTAGAAAAATAAACAGCATTTTGAGAGAAAACAAAATTAATTTGAAGATTATGAATCAATTGTTTTTAGAACTTTTAAAACAAAAATGTAAAATACTTAACGTGGGATTAAAAAAAATCACATAAAAAAAACTGCCTTCAAGGTACTTCCTAAGAGCTTATCGAGAAATCCATTTCGAAAAGTGATTCCTCCGAACACAGAGGTTTTTTAAAATTCATTATGGAATTTCCACCAAAAAATTATAGTTTTTACTATTTTATTTTCATGAAATTATTTTTCCTCTGATTCGACAGGTTTTCATAAGGAAGTTTTTTATGGAATGCATAAATTTAATTTTCTTCAGCTTTTCTTTTTGAACGATCAATGTTTCCTGAACGTGTTTTTGGACAAAAAACACATGAAAAGCTCAAAAATGTATGCGAGATGTTTCATGAAAAGTGTCCGAAATAAATGAAAATTCTATTTCTATGGTTGATTCTAAAATTATGATAAAGTATAAAATATAATCATCAAAACAGGGAAATCAACACGTGACAAAATGAAAATTTGGTGAAACATAAAAAAATTATAATACATTCGCAATAAAAAAAACTCAAAAAATTAGAGTTGGTAGAGGGGGCCGCAAGTTTTTAACGCGACTACGTTAATTACGTAGTAAAGCATTAGAGTGAGAGAGTGGTATATCACTACAGTTCCGCGCGAGACAATTCAGCGCCAATGATTTTGCGCAGATAATTCAGTGCGGCGACAATTCAGCGAGAGAAAATTCAGTGCAACGAGAATTCAGAGCAGTGTGTGATTGTGTTTTGTAAATAACAATTCCCTCCGCACTTTTCCAGACTCACTGATGACCGAACATGCACTGTTCTAATTTAATTTCTGTTAGCTTTAAATTCTCCTCTTTCGGCATAGCTGTTATAAATTTATAAGTATTGCGATGATGAACTTTAGAAAACTCTCTTTAACCACTCCTTATATTTAGTTTCTAAATCATTTCAAAGCATTTTGAAAGTACATATGCTAGTCTCAGAAAATGTGGGAAGGGAATTGTTAATTTACAAAACATAATCATTGCGGTAAATCCATGGATATAACACTTCAATTTAACAGTCAATCTTATGCCTATGGCTGAATCGTCAGAGTTGAATTGTCATTGCACTAAATTGTCTCACAGTGAATTGTCACCATGCTGAATTGTCTGCACTGAATCGTTGGTGCTGAACTGCCTCGCGCTGAATTGTCGTATATTAATTATTTGTCATATCTCACGTTATGTCGAAAAAAAAAACCTCACAATATTCGGACCATAACAATTTTCAAATGCTTCTTATTTGCTATTATTTCACCATGCTTGTGGAAAACTTGCTAAGACGAATCTAAATTTTTGATATTTTACACGACAGTTTTTGTATTTCATGTTTGCGATACACTACTGTGTGTGTTTCATGTTCACTATTGTGCTGCTTGATGGGACATCATACTTAGATCAAACTCTTATAATTAGAAATTTTTAATCTTCATCTTTCCAATGAGACATTGAACAGGTATTTGGATTAAAAGTCTGGCCTACTTGAGGGCTTTATGGTGACTTATGACGCTCAAATGTCGTGCCAATTTATATTTGCGACACCATTGTGCGATCCGATGACGTTACACAGAGATCAAAATCTTCTCATTAGAAATTTTTGAAACTTCATCTATCCAACAAAGTATTGAACATTGTGTGTGTCTAAAAATGTGTTGTACAAAAGTTATTTGGATACAAAGTTTGACCTATTTCAGTGACGCTCAAAAATCGTGTCGATTTATGAATCATTCACGTCAAAATGTCAATTTTTAAAATTTTCTGTCTATAAAGAAAGATATTTACTCCGTAACATTTGAATAAAAATTTATTGAGATATCGATGATTGATATAATTATCGAGATAACGATGATTGAAATAATTATTGAGATATCGATGATGATGAATAATTATCGATTTTGGCCGTTCCTTTCTGTTACCTCCATTTCTAATAATTTATCTGAGAAAGTAAAAAGTGATAAGAATCAAGAATTCAAATCATCGATATCTCGAGGATTTTTTATCAAACTAATAAGGAGTAAATTTTTTCGGCATAATGGAGAGAACATACATTGAAGCACAATGCACAGATGCACGATTTTTCGTAATTGATTATTAAAAATCAATTACTAGAAAATTGATTATATTGACCATATTTATACCTCAATAAAAATATGGTCCTCGATTTTTATTGAGGACCATAAAAATTTTTTAATTTTCATTTCTTCTTTTCGCTTTTCATTTCACGAGACTGACACTATCCCAGCTGAATTCCTTTTCATTCTCTGATTATTTCTCATGTCTTACTTTAATTTTTAAATCAAACGTTGAATTTTTATTCCCTTCGACACACATATATCTATATATACAATACGAAATGCTTATCGACGCGATAAAAAGACAGAAAAACAGCAAAAAAATTGTTGAACTCAGGTTTATGGGACGAAACTTCTTTCCTTTCTCGTATTATTTCGCTCAATAAAAATGGAAAATAGGTTTGACTGACATCACACTTTATATAAACACTTTTTCGCATAGTGAAATCGGAAAATGTCACAATATATTTGAGTCCGGAAAATAAAATACGATGGATACGGAAGGGGGTGGGGATGAGGGCTTTCCTCTTTTCCACTCAATGTATCTACGATACTACGTCTGTATCTGTCAGATTTCTTCAACTTGAAAGAAACTTGAGGAAGTCCAATCATAAAAGTAATTTTACTCTCAATTTTTTTGCAATTTTAAAATGGAAAAAGAGGTTTTTCCGATTTAAAAAAAATTTGCACATATATAAAATATCCAAGCATAAAAATGAGATAAAATATTTATCATTTCAAGAAGATGTGATAAGAATTTTGTTAGAATTTGTGGATACAGTACCCGCCGCTGATTAACACAGGTTAATAAAATCAACTGCTTTATAAAATTAAATTCAAAGGCCAAATCAAATCGATACCAATGGAATGATAAAATTTCCGTTTTATAAAATCAAAACCATCGCTTTAAAAAATCAAAAACATTTTTGAAATGAATTTCACATTCAAAAAAAAACTGTGGGAATCTCTGAAAACTGAAATTTGGGAATTTTTTGGTCTTATTTTTATCATCTTGACCTCGATTGGATTTTTTTTGTCAAATTTTCAAATTTGCATAAATGAAATTAATTATGTAGAAATTGCAAATTTTGATGTTTATTTATCATATTTCTTGTGTTCTATCTATCATGACTTTCTTTTATGTACAGTCAGTGATCGTTATAACGAGTCCCTTCTCTCCACGCAAAACGGAATCATCGATATATCCCAATAATTATTTCCATCACCGATATCTCAATATTGAGAGGTCGTTATATCGAAAATTATAAAGTTTAACTTTTCTGGAAAGTTGTATATTCTCTATTGGGACGTAATGAAAAAAAAAAAAAAGGCATTTCGTTATAATGTTGCAATGAAAATGTATCTGGCCTGAAAAAAAATTAAATGCATAATACAGTATGTAGATTGTACTTAAGAAAATACTGTGTATATGGCCAAGGCCTGCATTTACCTTTTACTACATGCAGGAAAAGACAATAATGAGTTAACTACCTTGTCGGTATAGTTTCCACATTGAGAAATTGCGCAATGAAATTCGGAATAAGATAAAAACCTATCAAAATGAAAAATGGGATTGAGATAGCATGTGAGATGTTTTCAGTGATGGCGCTAGTTAACCTACGGTTCTCTTAAAAAATGGCAACGCTTTATCTTTAAACCATCTTTGATTAATACTTTTTTTTCCATCATCAAAGATTAAGGGTAAACACATTCAAAGATGGATTTTCTTCATTTGTTTTTCAAAAAAAAGAAAAAAACACGAAGGAAAAACGGGGGGAGGCAACGAACGTGAGTTCGGTGATTGTAATGGATTGAAAGACATTTACCGGTCGTTATATACCGGGTATATGGATAATAGACATTTACCGGACAAAAAATAACACCACGGAGATAGGATAATACACGGTGGGCAAGAAGTCCGTAGAAATTTTAAAAATGAATAAAAACCGGAAAAATAACCGAAATAAAAAACGGTTTGCAGGGTTAGCATCGCGAGGCCACAACCGGTAGGTGGCGCAGGTACGAGCGACGTCGGGGGAAATATGCAATCAATTCACCATTGTAAACCGTGTATGTGGACCTGCTGCACTCTGCCGTTGCTGGATTTTTGACTCGCCTGCAATGTGTTATCACCTGTGGTGGTCGTCATGTGGAGAAGACATACTGCTGTAAAAAACGATTTGGAGGCATTCTGTTCGCTATTTGCGTATCTTTTCTTTGACTTGTGTACTTCAGCGCCACCTATCGGCCTTAATTGAGCTATTTTTTTTCCCAGCTTAAAAAAAAATTTCCGTGACCTAGCCATGTTAACCCTGCAAACTGTTTTTTATTTCGGTTATTTTTCCGGTTTTTATGAATTTTTAAACTTTCTACGGACTTTTTTCCCACCCTGTACTTGGGACCCGCCTAATGGTCGTTATAATGAACCGGTCGTTGTAACGAGCGTCGAGTATACTACGTGTTTAATTTTGCAGGCTTGCTAGGCTTAGAGAGATGTGGCACCTACGTTAATATTTTATTCATGAAAATACAATCTCTAACACTGTGAACTCTCAAGAAATCGCTGAAGTGACAAAATAAACCGAAAACTCGGGAGAGGGGTCATCTACTTCTAAATCAAGCACAATCTCTGTCTATCACCATTATGGGTAATCTACTACCGTAAAGAAAACCGCAAACATCGCCAAGAATTTTATGAATACATTAATTTTGATCAATTTAATACAGTTAAAAAGTTTTTTTTTGTGCATTTTAATGTTTTTCTTTCATGTGTGAATTGTCTCAGCTAAGCAAAACTTTCAAACAACTAAAACAACACTTTTTCCAATTTTATAAACCTTATATTTTCAAAAGAAACAATTTTCCTAAGCTTCAGATCCCCCTCTCTTTATGTAAACATTTTTAGCTCTGTGACAGAAATGAGTTTTATGTAAATCGTGCTTTTAAAGCAGAAAAAGTTTCAGGTATTCAAATCTCTCAGTATACTTTGAAAATTAGCAGTAAGAGAAAAATAAAATAGCTCAAAAATATTTTCTTTTCTATATTGAGTAAACAAAATACTTCTAAAAAAATTTCTGTTAATTTTTTATATGGTTAACTCTAATTTTTTTTAAAGATAATTATGAGGTAAATTATCGTATACTTAGGTTTTCGAAATGCAAGAAAATAATTAATTCCAGTGCTCTTATTTCATCATAAAAATTATAATCCTAATTCAGCACGAGAAAAAATATTTTTTTTGTTTACAATTTTTTTACTAATCACTCTGGAGATTTCCGAATTTTTTTTTCTAATGAATGAAGATACAGTATTCATGCGTCAAATATTATCAATTTCAATGTGTTTGAGGGTGAAATACTATTTTCAAAAGGAGCAATCAGAGCTACAACATTTAAATTCGTTCATAAAAGTAATCATTTAATGCCAGTTTTTAATTGATAATTTTTGTTGCGGTCTGGTCATTTTCTGCACGGGATGATTAGACCGTGACGTACAATTTATTGCCGATTCCGAATGGCAGCGTTCGATATTTTGCATTTTTTATACTCAACGAGAGGTTGGTGAGCTAAATCTTCTGTGTGGGGCTCCCTGTGATAGTAACTTTTTTCTGTGGTCATGTTTAAGGAAACTTTCTGGCAAGGACGAATCGGGTGTCGAACTTGAGACACCTCTAAACATCCTTTGTAGAGCGCGTCCTTAGGATTATGCGTGACCTTTAGGGTCCTCCGCACTTACGGTAATAGAAGTGAAAAAAAAAATATACGTAATATATATATCAAATACATTTTTTTGCAGCAAACAAGATGTCTGAGTTTTAACTGATTTGATTGGGGAATTTTCATCAATTTTGGAATTATTTCGTTCACAAATTCTGAATTTCAACCAATTCTGAAATTTCTTTATGTCATCACTTCTGCTTACTTTCCTAATTTATTTTGCATTTTCATGAATTCTAGGATTTTTTTTTATTTCTTTAGTTCTGAATTTTCATTGGTTATCAGATCATTAGTTCCTAATTTACAGTGGATTTTAAAATTATTTCTTTCATCAATTTAAAATTTTCTTCAGCTCCGAATTATTCATTGATTCAAAATTTTCATTATAATTTACGTAAATTCATTTTTGTTTAAATTATTCTACATCTATATGTGTGTGTGTTTACATAAATTTTTTTGAGGGGTTACTTTCCAGCATTCTCGCGTATTCTGCGATTATTCATAAATATTTGGATGCCAATTTCTCTCCCGCCCAAAATATACAGGATACATAACAAACAGGACGTGTGTTATTTTACTGGTGAACCGTTGATCCCAGAGACAAACTTCCAGTTAGAAAAAGTTTTCAAATGACGTGTAGTATTTGAATTTCTTTTGTTGGCATCAAGAGAGACAGAGCTACAACTTTCTAATTGGGTTTTGGGGCACACGGGGACTGTGTAAAAAGTTGTTTTTTTATTTCAATAACTGTACAACCCTTTGAAACATGAATGACATACCTGAGTACTACACGCTATTCGGAAACTTGTTCTGATTGGAAGTATATCTCTAGGATCAACGGTTCACAAGTAAAATGTCATACCCTCTTTTTGCTATGCACCGTGTATAAAATTGGGGCTAAGAAGCACAGAAATTATTTTCGCTACGGGCACCGCATCTGATGAGGGAGGCCTTGATCCTTTGGTACTTTAGGTGAGCATCACCTGAGCTACCGTGCCCTCCAGTTTTTCATTCCATAGGGGATTTGGGAAATTTTCCTAATTTGAAAATTTTTGATAACATATATATCGTTTATATTCACATATAATTAACTTATTTAATCACTTAAATATTGTAAAAAGCTATGTGAAAAGAATGTAAATTTTGGAAATTATTCTTTTGCATTCATACTAACAAGAAATTAAATTTTCACGAACAACGATTGCGAATCATGTTCCCTTCATGGACCTAATTAAAAACAGAAAAAGACGTTCAAGTTCAATGATGACTGATAATATTTCCGTAATTATGTGTACCGATACTGTCATCCTCTGGTGAGAAAGCAGGAAAAAAAATTGAAATGCCCTTTCAGTCTGGTGAGGGTCAGGATTTTTAGGGAATGTTTTGGTTTGGCTACCAAGGGAACCACACCTATGAAATGGAAAACACTTTTGATTGATAATCTCTGTCCGATGGCCACGGGGAACAAAGTGATAACAACTCAAAATACCAAAACAAACGATTTTTTTCAATTGATTATCTCTTTTTTTTTAACATCAATCACATACATGGTTGTTTTTCCAATGTGAAAACATTTGAAAGTTTATATGTTATTAAATGCAGTCGGCACTAAGATTTTAAATTCTCACGGAGATTCCTTACTTAAAAAATAATAACCTTTGAGAAATATAAGATGACAGAGAATAGCCCGTTTTGCTCTTTATTTCTTTCCTCTTAAGACATTTTACGTCTTTTTTATTTTTTTCGAAATTCCGTGTACCATTATTACTTATGTATTTAAACTATCACAATACACGATGAGAAATTCGTAATTTTACTAGTTAACGAGAGGAACAAAAACATCCCGAAACTATTTCACATACGGATTTTTCCACCAGGTTATTCGACTTAAACTAGCTATCTTCATTTTTATAAAATATCGAGGAAGAATTATCTCTGAAGAACATAATTAACGAAGAAATTACTATATGTATATATCTTTCGAAAACGGAGAAGAATTTCCTATACATGCATATTTTATTTTAAATAAATAGTAAAACAGTTTGAAAGAGGAAATCAAATTCTTTAAGATCTTGTGAAAAATTTCTAAATAAGAAATATTTCTTGTAAAATATAACACGGAATCCGCATATACTTACTTCTAGTTACTCTAGTCATCCTGTTAATTCACAGAAATTAAGAATAAATTTATGTTGCTACGAAGTGAAATCGATCCACAAATTGAATTGATCAAAAATACAGTGTCTCTTCAAAAGTTTTTTAGTCACTGAAAATATTTCCTCATAACAGTGAGTTTCTTCAAGCGCTGGTTCGTGGATCGGTGCCTGTTCTCCGGAATTTGGTTCGCGGACAGTGGGAATTCCCCGCTGGTTCACGTAACATTTCCGCCAATATATTAAAATCACTATGTATTATACCATATATTGTTCATTTTCACGATGCACACACCGGTTTAAAACCAACAACCAATTTAAGTTGGAGAACTATGAGAGACTTTTTGCTCATCCGATAGGCAGCGGCAGACGTCCCATCGCAACGAATTTCCTTCCGCTTACAAAAATACAGTATAACAAAAAAAATTAACATAACGTTATAGTTATACTCGAACCACTGCGTCTTTCTACAATACAAGAAATAAATAAAAAATTCATAGCAAATGTTCGCTAGTTTCAACTATGTATATTCGTTTTAAAGTAAAATCAAATATAGCAAACATATAGTCATTTTAACAGCTATTTTAGTATATAAAGTTTACATTGGTTTACAGCATAGTTTTCCAACCTTTTCCTCCCATAGGATCCTATGTTATGAAATTATATCCGTAGTTTCTACCTCCCCTGGAGCATTTTATCACCTCCCCCCCCCAGGAGGCGTTAACGCCCACGTTGGGAATCACTGGTTTGCAGCATGAAAATGAACAATGCATGATATCATAGCATATAATGTTCATTTTGATGCTGTACATCGATCTCTTAGAACAAAAAACAATTTTATTTCTATAATTAGACCAAACAGTTTTGTACATGCAATGATAACAATGGCTCAACTTCCATAATCACAATCAACAACCGAAAACAAATTATAGTGAAAACTTGATATAAAGACACTCGGCGGACCCAGAAAATATATCGTTGTAGAGCAGAGTGTCCCAACCTTTTTTGTTCTATCGCCCCCTTCTTAAGAAACTTCCCCCCCCCCCATCGCCCAACCACGCAAACTACCCCATAGGATCCTATGTTACACCCGTATCTTCTATCGCCTCCCTCCGGACCATTCCATCGCCCCGCAAAGGGTGTTATTGTCCACGTTGGGAAACACTATTGTAAAGGGGATCATCGTTATATCGAGTAGTAAAATTAGCATCATGCGCTTCCAAATTTATGCTGTTTCCCAGCATCTCCTATAAGTCAGCAGTGTTAGTACTACCAGAAAATGCACTTATAAGTATTTATTCCCAAGAGAAAATTATATATAATCAATTATAATAAAAATAAAATTCAGTGATGTTTTTAGTCCGTGTGTAAAGAAGTTCATCGTTTTAAATTTTTGGACTAAATCAAAAAAAGAAGCTTCATGGAAACTTCATTACTACTTTCGGGGCCACGTTGCGCAAAACAATGATGTTATTAGATGTCCGCAAAAGAACAAAAACTGGGTAGGACCACTACCTCCTGTATATAGGAGGTAGTGGTAGGACTGGTTGCCGCTGTGGTGGTCGGGTGGTCATAGTGATGAACTCGCATCGCAAGGACCCGGGTTCGAACACCATCCTCGCTGGCTGAGGTTGGTTTTCGGCGTTCCCAACTTCAAGGCCATCTCCCAGTTTAAAAGTCTCGCCACAGCGCATAAGAGACCTTCAACGGTACAATTATTCATTCATTACACATAGATAGAAAATTTGATGGCAGCATTACACAGAAACAAACTTCATGGTAGATTCACAACACGTACGCACATTCCATGTGCCAATTCGGTAGAAGTTCCGCAGAAGAATATGAACAATGTGTGTGGTTTAGTGGTTAGGAAAAGCAATTTTATATAGGGATTTTAGAGAGATTTTTTATTGAAAAAATCCACTAAACTATTTTGTGGAGCCGAACATGAACCATGAGTTGGACAAGAAGGCCAAGGTTGACGAAAATGTGAGAACCACTGCTATAGGCAATTCCAAATAAGATTTAAAAAAAATTGTCGTTGTAGAAGGAGTTATCGTTGTATCGTTGAATAGATGGAAGAGGCAGCATTTAATGTTCGAACGGAGAATACTTCTTCAACAACCATTATATTTTCGTGAAACCTTAAAATAAATCATATAATATCACACAACTATGAGATGTTAATTTAAGGATTTATAAAAAAAGATTTATGAAAGTGTCTTTTCAAGAAGGCGATCCCATTTTATTCTCAATAAAAGTAATCATTCAAAAATCGATACCACATAGTTTGAGAAACACTGCTCGAAAGAAAATTTACGTAGTATAATCTTCAATTTTGAGTAGTGTACAAAGTTATTTAAAGGGGAAAAATAAATAAATTGAAAGTTTTTTTTGTCACATTGGGGGAAACAATAACCTCAAGCAATTGGAACTCATCTTCTATGTATTTCCCATAGCAAAAAAAGGAAGAGAAGATGAAGAGAAAAGAGAAGCAGCAAGTCCCGCTACACCACTGACGAAGGAAAGAGAAGAGCAGTGGAGTAGATGTTGGAGCACAAGCCGCAAGCTGTTTATTTCATCAATTATGGAAAAAGCCCAAGTTACCGAAGATTGTTTCTTTTTCAGTTTTTTTCTCTCTCTCTCTCCTGTTTTTTGGGTTAGACGAAAGAACCATAAAAGCAAGAACAACAAAATATTTGTAGTTAAGTTTGGATGTAAGATTGAAGGGGGGTACACGCAGGGAACTCCCCTCCTCCCTCGGCGTGTAAAACATACGTGGGAATACAACACAACAAGAAATAAAAACATTGCACATTCGGCAATAAAACACTCCACGATTCCCTCGCTTGTATTGATCCCAGAAGGAGTAAAGTACAAAACAAAGTCCTCCGGGATCTCGGTAAAATGGATATTGATCTTTATTATGAGTGACTAGAGGAGATTTTTTCTTTTTTAACTTCCATTAAAAATGGTTTTTGTTTCCAATTTTTTCTTCATTTTTTTGTTTTTATTCTAAAATAAAACAATGGTCTGTTGACTTGGAGTATTTGTATTCTTGTATATGTGATCGATATTTTTTTGTGCTTTGCATTATTTATTCTACGGGCACGTTTGTCATTTTCGATTCTTACTCGATCTGGAAAAATTTATGATGACTGTTTTAGATATCTCTGGGCTTCATCATTTCTGGTTTTGTTTTGCTGTTTATTTAAAATTTTCTTCTAAATATATGTGCACTGAAAAATATTGAATGAAAAGTTTCACTGCCATTGGGATAGGAAAGTTCAATTTTTCAACTATCGAGAATTCGGGCTGTATCTTCCAAAATGCTGATATCATTGTGAGAAAACTGATCTTTTTTTGCGTGAGAGGGAGAGAGAGACAGAGAGAGAGAGAGAGAGAGAAAGGCTTTTATATATTGTATGAATAACATACATATACAATGACATAACAGAAACAACACAACACATAAACTACACACAAATTGAATACAAAGGTTTTTGAGCATGTGTTTATTGGTTTCTCTTAAAACTTTATATACTATTCATGGTATTCGTATTTTCCACATGTTTTAATCAGAGTTTTATATTTTTTTAGGCATTTTTCATTTTTTATGTGTGAATCCGAGGTATTGTAAATTTTTATTCCTAAATAGATATAAATTGGTTTTTTTTATTATCATTTTACGAGGAAGAATGATTTGAAATTGTGCTCCGTTATTTCTGATATATCTTTGAATTTGTCTTGTTTGAACCAATCTATTTCTTAATAGAAAGAGATGAGAATAGAGAAATGACTATATTTAAACTTATTTTTATTAACAAAATTATTAAAAAATTTCGGGCATAAAAAGGAGAAACCGTATTATCTGTAACGGACTATTGAAATCAGATATTTTTCTCACACCCTCGACAAACTCTTTTCCACTTCGAGGTTCGGAAAACCTCGTCTCCCATTGAAAAAAAAATGTCTCCCACGCAGTAAACAATCAGACGAATCAATATTCATAATGCACGCATAATACGAACAGGCAACCTGCAAATTCTTTTCTTATGAATTCGGAAAACAGATGGCAGCACTTCTCAAACGCATTGCAAAGCATTATCCAGATAATCATTTTCACGTTGGGTATATACCAATTGACATAAAAAGTACACTTTGCACCAAACTACTTATCGAGGCGATGATTTCTTTTGATGGACAATAACAAAACTTAAAAATTTTAGTCGCAGATGGCGCAACTCGGCATAATACATAAAATGAGACGCAAGCAGGGCACAATCACATTTTCGTGAGTTTGGATGTAGCCCGAGCTCGAAAGAGTGCTCATATTGGAAGGTGGTAGCTTTATGTAACGCGAATGGTAACTACTCTTTTTATGTCGATTGGTTGATTTTTTCTTAGTTTTTTAATGTTTAGTTAAATGTTTCCAGGATATTTCGCCCACCCTGTACATAGTTTTCTCTCTGCTTTTCAACAGAAAGGAAAAACTGAGAAATGAATACATATTTGAAATTTCAGAAAACTCTTAGAGTAGCAATATGTAAATATTTTTGGAAATAAATTACATTGAGATTTCAAGTAAATTTGAATTTTTTTTATAGGAAAAGAAAAATGTTCAATGTCCCCCACTCATGATTCTGAATAAGTTCTCATTAGTGCGGCTTTAATGAATCAACCACGTACATTCTGGAATCCGCCTGTCGTCATTAAACACGGATTGCTATCACAGGAAACAACGGAATCTTTTACCATCGCACAGAATCGGAAATGACTCGCTTCGTTAGCGAGATTAGTGTTGGTACATGTAGGTGTACCTCGTAGAAACTGACCGTACCTTAGTCAACGACAAACACGGATTTCCAAACCCCTTAAGACGATGTAAGAACTACCAGCATCGAACACGTATAATGAATAAGTAAACATCCAACAACTTCATTATGTTCCAGCGAGTTTTCGAACTCGACTTATGAACTTCTCTGGTTTTAAGTAAAGGGAGAAAATTGATTTTTATACGGGGATAACCAATGTTTTGGCAAGCTGTTACCGCCATCATATTTAATGACGTTGAATAACTTCCGAGATAATGTTAATTAATTTCGTAGCAGCCCTTTGATTCTATCCTTGTTAATCACGTTTAGAGAAACTCCGCGGTATTAGATTGAATTAAATGAGAATTACTGGTCATTTATTCTCGGTCCGTATCTACCCCGTTCCTGTGTTTTCTGTGTCTTTTTGAGACTATGGCTTTCATTAGAGACGAATTAGTTAAGCGTGCCTGCACTTTGTTTGCTGGCGGGAAATATCGATAAGTCTGTCTCGCCTTTCTCTCTGGGGTATCGTATCGTTTTCGGAAGAATTAAAAACAAACAAACATATGATTAAGGGGAAGAGATGAGAAATAACCAGACCGTGTTCAATATGGAGTGAGTGTATATGAGTTCGTGTAACCGTTATTAAAGAGATTCGTGATCGATGGCCGATGAGATTTCATACGTCGCAAGACAGTGATAAACATTAATCAATATCGCGTTGTGAAAGTACCAATATTTGCGATATAAGACATAGACTGAAGGTAAAAAAAGCTGTTGATTTAAAAATAGGTTTAATTTTAGTGACACGAGGAATGTGACTGATGATTAATTTGGTCGTTAAGAATACTAATCTTTTCATGAACTTTGTGTGTTTGTGAAACCAATGATGGTTTAGTAGAGCAATGTTATTCAAAATATGATTGTGAAGAGTAAGCTCATCCATCTGCGAAATTTTGAGGGAAATTTTTTTTATTAGCAAGAAATAATCTCAAGTCATCATGCACGTTTTCTACGACATCAACATTTATATTTCCAACATCACATATTTTCTTTTTGAAGCACCATTATTGGCTTATATTTTCTTAGAGAGCTTTGGCTTTACAGCATACATGCCAACTTTGGAAACAAGCCTCTCCGCAGTGGCACAATGCTCAACCCCCCCCCCCCCCCCCGCAACCCTAAATGTTTCTCTCAGGACTTACTTTAAAATTCAAATCAATTTTCTTCAACTTCAGGAGAAAATAATTGTGAGTGATCTGATTTTCTAAATAAAACTAGCACTAATACCTGGAACTGCCCGGGCTTTCTTCATATACTGGGGGGGGGGGGGAGAGAGCATTAAAAAGGTAATAGATAAACCATTGCCGCCTGGCAGTCCAGTGGTAAGGGAGCTAGCTTATGACTGTGCAGGTCTGTGTTTGAATCCCGGGACGGGCATGAATGTCTACTAACACTAACAAATTCCCTGGACAGATCGTAACGATCTCTTGGGATTACTTGCTTATCACTTCAAAAAAAAAAAAATGTTTGGTTAATTTTTTAGCCAAGTTAACCAAAGTAGACATTCCAAGAGTCATTGTTGCTGGACGGTTTTTTGACCCTATAGGGCATTTGCCCAACTCCGATGAACTTTTAATGTTGGGGCCTGCTTGATACATATACAAAATTCGGCAAAGACTGGTTCTGAAAATATAGATTTGTATAAATGACATACAAACACAGAAAATCAATTTTATATATATAGATGTCGAGTTTTCGTTATACAGCGTCATCTGTCAGTGATATTTGAACTCTCTCTTATTTATCAAAAATAACTCTAGGCCATGATAAGTTATCTTAGTACAAACCGCACCTTTTATGTGAATTGGTTGATTTGTTACTAATGTGATGTTTATTCTTGGCTTGATGTTTAGTCTTTGGAGATGCGGCATTTGCGTGACGCCATTTTGTTCTCGATAGGATAATGGAATTAAAAGATATTCTTGAACAGAAGAATTTTCGAAAAACAAAAAAAAAAGAACTAGACTTCCGTAGTTTTTCAGGATTCCCCGTAGTTTCGTATTTATGGTAGAAGACCGTAGAAAGTAAAGCATACTTGCATACTGTAGAAGAAACTTTTCGGTAGTAGTTGGCAAGTATGCTTTAAAGAAAGCCCATCTCTTCCTTTGACATCATATGTAAAGTTTCGAATACAACTAAATCAATTCTATTTGTTTGTGATGTGGCGTCTTTCATGCGCTATCCAAATACAACTTTACTTTGCTACAAGATATGCTTCATGATCAGCTGATGATCACGGTAGCAAGAAAGAAAGTTGCTCAAAATTTGCTGCACCGTTTTACTTACCTGTATTAGTCGTTCCCACAACTAAACTGCTTCATTTGACTACGTTTTGCACAACTTGAGAAGGATTCGGGTTTTAATTCATTACAAAGAAATAAACATGATATTTTGCAAGCTTTTGCAGAAGTAACCATCAGCTGGGCTTTTGCGTGGTGTTGATTTCCGTCGTACAGTTAAACTATCCCCCTTTATTTTTCTGTTGACAAAAGGCTTACTTAAATTCGTAATTTTTATAGATACCGGAAAATCGGGTGAATAGGAACGGCTTTAAACTTTAAATGTAAAGAAAACAATATTAAATATTTTGTGAAATGAAAGAATACTGCAGCTAATTATTTGTATTTATTTAATTATTATTAAGATTAGAGATACAAATATGTATTGCACGCATTTATTTTCAAGCCTTTTTTTTTATTTCTTAAAAAGCGATATACGTTTTGAGTCACAACAGGTTTCTGCAAGCTTTTTTCCTGCTCAAAGCAAGTTTTTTTTAAGCAATTTAAAGAATATTTGATAATTTTTTAAACAATTTGTGACTTCTTAGCACATTTAGCGGTGTCCCGTATCAGCAATCACCACTTCCCGTATTTTTCTTGATGAAATATAATCACCATGTACGATTATTAAAAAAACAGGGTGAGCGAAGGTGGTAAACACCCTAAATAATCAGTGCCTTTCCCAAATCATGTTTGTCCACAAGTAAAATGTCACTGAGAAAAACCGTTGCAGATGAATGCAGTTTATGGACGAGGTGCATGTCTGGTTTAGTAGATGAATGCAGATGGAGAAATTAGTTTTTTTTGCAGATACTAACAGAATAAAGAAAAAAGAACCAAAAGACAAAAGCAAATATGATTTACAGTTTTCCTTGCTGTTTGCCTTGATCGTTGGTTTTTTCTTGTCGTGTAACTCATCGGAGATCGATATTTGACCATCATATTATTTACCGAGAAGGTGAATGTCCATAATGGCTGCATTTTTATAATAACAATAGATATTATTGGCAAGTGAAAAGCTGTTGCCAAATTTTTTTCCTGAAACGGGGCTTGTTCCTGCACACTTCATTGATAATTGGGGTGCAGTTTTCTCGACAAACAGAGGATGACAGTGATACCACACGCAACTTAGCAAACATAATAGTCACTTGGCAATGGACTTTTAATCACAAAAGTGTGTCTGATCAGACTTGTTGACAATGATTAGCTGGAATTTTTTAAAAAAGTATAGTACATTCATTTTTTATTGAAGCTTCAGTGCGAGATCATTTTGTGCACACGATGTATGTAGTATTGTTATTTACTCGACTCGGCAGCAGTGAAAGAGAGAATGAATCATTTATTAACTCAAGATTTTAAACTCTCTCTAATACTCTCTATAATACATCGTAATATATTTTATCACATAATTTATTATGTATTTAATTTTATATTCAGGGTATAAGATGATTTATTCCCTGGGGCAGGAAGCGATTCCTAGAAAGTAGTCTGTTCAAAAATTGGGTGCGACCAAAGGAATGAGAGGTGTTCATAACCGGAACAAGTCGCATAACTCGAGACGCCAACAACATCCAAGAAAAGTGAATGAAAAAAGAAAGACAGAGAAAGTACGCCTCTTGCCTTTCACCCGCTTACCTTGACACTTCCTTGCCCCCAGTGATAGCGAAAACGAGTTCAAGATCTATCCCTGCTTTAGCATTTGGCGTTATGACGCGTGGGCGATGTTACCAGTTTGGCCCAAATACATTCCGTAAGTACCAGCAACAACCAACGCAAACGGAGCGTGTCGTTGACTTCAGCAGAAACTGAGAGTTCCTTGGCATTTTTCAACAACATCTGCTGTTTACTCATGTGTTTGTGATTTATTTCTTAAACTAGAAACACAGAAAAGACGCTTTCCACATTTGTCTTCACACTCAGAAAACTTTAACTATTCTTTCAACTCATAGATTTTTAAGTTAAATAAATTTTTGAGAGGACTCCAGTGTCAAAAAAGAATTATTATTTTTCCTGGAATACCTTTATTCGGATTCGGACCAGTTCGTTCAAGTTCACTACAGATATACACGATCTTAAATATTAATGAGCTAAGTATAAGACAACCATAAATATTTTTTGTGGGCATCGTAATATATTTTATCACATGTACATATTGGATAGTCTTTGGTATTTTATAATTGCATTTTTAATTATGTATATGTATTTAATATATGACATTCATATTTATTATGGACATCTTTTTTTTTAGCCACCTAGTTGGGCATTTTGCCTGTTGTGGTCTTGTATTTGTATAATGAATTTCATATAATGAAGCAACTTGAATATGCATTAAGTAAAGCGATTTGGTTGATGAGAGATCGAAATTTCATCGAACAATATTCGATATAAAAAAGAAAAACATTTCTGAGAATATGATAAATGAAGATCACTTAATGGTGTTTCGCTTTCGATCCCGGAAGCCATCAAAGATGTGTTTTAAAAGAGAGTCAGATTTATTTGATAATGTTATGATCACAGAGAAAAAGGAAGCGCTGGAGCAAAAAAGCCTTGAAACCCAATCAAGGTGAATCTCATATTTCACGCCGGACCAGTCTGAAAAATTTTTATAGCCCCGTGCGAAAACAATATTTTGTGTGCATTCCTTTATATTATCTGCACACGTTGTTATCTGTGCACAAATATTGATTAAAAAGCTTGTACACCTGAGCCAAAACTGACAATACTCTATGTCAAAATACCAAGAATTTTTTAAATTAATTAATTAGTTTGAGTCTATATGTTTACCAGGACCATTTGAGATGGGTATATATACATGTGTGTACCTCAGGTCTTAACTTGAAAAAAGAATAATTAAAACCATTTAAGCCGATTAAAAATAAGGTACAAATGTATACTTCTGAAGAGAAGAGGATAAAATAAGGTTTACTAATTATGACATATCTACAGGGTGTCTCAGAACTCTACCACCAAAATGAGAGGAGTTGATAGTGTACGTCAAGACAGATATTTTTTTCCATAAGCCTAGTGAAATCTACGATCGCAAATGACTTTTATTTAGTGATTGTTAACGCGGAATTGAAGCCATTGGCACTAAAAAAAGAGTGTGGGGGGAGGGGGGAAGAATTGTAGTACCTTTTTGGGAGCGAGCGAAAAAAATATCGCTCACTTTCCAACGCATAATAGGAATAGGGAAAGATATTTTGCTTTTCTCAGTAAATGCATGCAACTGAAAGGAAGAAAAAGGTTGAGAGAGATAGACGGCTTTTTCTCAGCCCGAGATATCAAGGGAACATACATATGGATATTATGCTGAGGTGAACTCAGAAAGAAAAGTCATTCTGGCAAGACGGGCCTGGGTTCGTGTCCCGGCCGAGACGGGATGACTTTTCTTTCCGAGTTCACCTTAGAATAATATCCAGAAAAAATCTGTTTCCTTGAAGAAAAATGTTCTCCCTCTCCACACCGTGAAAGAGATTTCTTTGCCACTCTATACGATGCGAGTAAGGTTGCCATATTTTGGCAACTTCTGAAATGTAAGGAAGCACATATTCCCCAAATAAGTGGGAAGATTGGTTTTATTGCTAATAATGCTTACCCTGGCACGTATTTACCATTACAGGGATACCCTGTATAAATTGATAGAAGTTTCTCCCGCTTTTCAAAGAATATTTATAATGATTAATGTGTGTACGTTTATTCATATTAATTTTCGAATTTACCTCAACAACCAATGACAATGGTCTGCTGAGTTCGTAAATACGCAGATATCATGTAGATTGCAATGTGGCTGTCTGCATTCAAAAAGTTCAAAATCAATGGAGATCTCCCCCCCCCCCCCCCAAAGGAATAAAATATTCAATGAGACGGAGCAAACCTTTTTACTCCGAAGTGGCGTCGGTATTTTACTTGAGAGCTGAAACTTATATTTACAGTATGGCTTTATTAAATCGCTTCTCAAATATTCCTGTTTATATATATATACACACACACAAAAGAAAAATTTCATATGTGCTGTGCAAACTGTTTGCCTTAGATAAAAGGCTCTCCACAAAGTCCCTCTTAAAAAAGCTATAAAATAAGAGCGGAAGGCTATAAATTACGAAATTCATACGCCTGGCATTCCTTTATTTCATTAGAAATTCCATTGGCAAGTCAGAGAAGGAGAGAGAGAGAGAGAGAAAGAGAGATGGATTCCTGGAGAACGAGAGATTTCAGGAGGAAGAGAGTAATGCTCATAATTTCATATGCTGTTTTGGAGGAATAAAGGATCGGCTTATGTTTGGAGAATATTGCGCTATTACGATGAGTGAGAGAGAGACAGACGCAGGTGGCTCCAACTCCAAATTCCGTTTTTGAATAAATAAACATGTATCAGAGAGAATATGTAGCAAACATTCGGAATTGTAAAGCTGTGAAGCATAAAAACATAATTAAATAATATTAGTTTGTGTTTCTAATAAATATCCCCAGACTAATTCAATTTTAAGACAACTTTTAAAGGTAGATTTAAATTGCTTGTGCTATTGAAGTCTGTGTAGGCCACGGATTTCCAACTGGTGTTCCATGACAGCTTTTTTTGGTCAAACTCCACGGAACCCCCGAGGAATCCCGGAACCCCTAGAGCTTTCGGAGAAGAAAACTTTCATGTTACTGATATTCTCAAAGTTGTTTTTTTTGTGCAGAATTTTAACGAGATATATTCGTTTAAAAAAATCCAGACCACATTGGAATGACTAACCTAGACAGTGTGCAAGCATGTGAGTGACCGAAGAATGACTTGTTGAGCGAGGGATGAAAGCATAGAATGGGTGAAGGGCGGCAGAATTTGTATAGCCCACAACTAACAAAACTATAAATCCACCTCCGGAGGGGGTCTAATAAAATTATGCGGATCTTGTTAATTACTTGAATTTCCGCGTGGAAAAATTTGACATTTGACAAAGCGGCAACTGCTATTTATCATCGCATCTGACCTAACTACCGTGAAGTGCCCCCTAAACATCCCGGAAGACCTCCTCAGGTGCCGCCACGTGATTTGCGAGCCAATGCATTAAGACGGCCCTGGGGCAGTTTACTAAAGAAACAGACTATATCTTCCTCCTTCAATTAAGAAACAAAAAAAATGTGTGAAACAGCATTCAATGCTTAATACTCAAAAAAATACCCTTCCGTTGAAAAGCACTGGAGGTGCGGTTCTGTTTTGATTGAAAAAGAACTGTTGTTCATTTTTGGTGTAGTGGCGCCATCTCTTGTACACATTTGTAAGAAACATAGCCTTGAATGTGTGCACATTCGTCTTCATGTCCAAGTTTAGGATAACCAAGATCAACGCTTTTTCTCGATTATTGAGTACGTAAATAATAAATAACGGCGTCACACATTGGAACCCTTGCTGCCATCTACGAAATTTAAAAAATACTAAACATCAGGTTGCTTAAAGAATCCTGCTACAGGTGAGCTGAATAACATTTTTTGTTTCTGTGGTATATACTTCCAATTGGAAAATAAAAGTATCCAAATAACGGGATCATCATTTCGATAGTTATTCCAAGATACAGGAACTTTCCTATGTACCTTGTACATGCGTATCCCTAACGTATTTATAGTGTCAGAGCCATGCTTGTTTCACGTTGTACTGGTGTTTCCATCTGTCTTCCATGTATTGAATTGAATTTGGTAAATGCTTGCATTGTTCATGTTATGTAAGTATCGTATTGAATGTCTTTGTAGGCTTTTTAGAAATGGAGAACGAAGAAGAACGATGAGCTGAGAATCACCTGGTCGATATAATAAAGTGATCTCCCAATGTGTGAATAACTGTTATAGTTTAGGTGGCAATATTTAAAACAATCATTTCACGGGTTGATCCAACCAGTTGTTTCTCGATGGTCTTGCGAACTTCATCAGAATGAAGAGTGCAAACAGCACTCAACACGTTTGCAGTCTCTATATTTTTAAGCAAGAAATCCACGTAAACCCGGTTTATGATCTCAGATCACCGTTTTCATACGTAACATTACTCGAAAATACGGCTGTGCGAAATGTCAACGATAGTCATCTGGATAAGATAGGATAGGAAATAAAGAATCGGGATCACACGATCCTTGATCTTCCTGATAATGAAAAGATATATATTGGTAGGAGCAAAACGCAGTCTGTTGTGTGTATGTGTGTGATGATCAGAGGGAGAAAAAAAGAACTAATCGATGATCATGCCAAATGGCCAACCCTTCCAATCTCTCTCTCTCAGAGTACTTTGAAATACTAGGCTGACCCATACGCCATCTTTAACTAAAAGTTTGATGTGACGATACATGTGTCGTTAAATCTGAAGTCGTTATGTTTTTCTTCGACGTCATAAGATTCATTAACCATATTCTCAATGGGTATCAGCTTTTGCAACCAATTATTGACGTTATAGCTTAGATATAGTAAAAACTCAGGTCGTTATAACCGAGTTTGACTATATTTATAAATTGATAAATAAATCTTCATGGAAAATCCTTTTTTTAGTTCTGTCATTTACTATACTTAATTTCTGTCGGGACAATCATTTCAATTTACCTTGTATTTATAACACTAAAAACTACCTATTTAAACAATTTTAGGGAACTTCTAAGCTTTTAAAAGAGCCATGGAATAGATATGTTAAAAAATTCACCTCAGCATTTCAGTAATTTCCAACAGCAAAAAGAATAAGAGTAATTCGTTTTTGATTAATGCGAACGAAAATAAATCAATCATTGCTGTCTTATGTTGCTAATGAAAATATTTTGTATGTAAAGGTCGTCGAACGGAGGCAGAATATGTAACACGGAGGTCACATCAAACAATTTATTTGATCGTATCCAGTACAGTAGAAGCAGATACAAATGTAACATAAAGACAACGGCTACTTATTTATGTGACAACTCTTTTGTTGCATCTTTAGCGCCATTTCGTGAAATATCGCTTGTCTAGAGCCACATATAAGGGCCAGTTCATAAATTGTCCGGGAGCGGAGGGCTGTCCGAAGCATGTCAACTCGGAAAGTCCTTTCTGTCTTTCACCATTACTCCGGGGGAAAAAAAGAGAAAAGGTTTTTTTTCCTGCTCATTCCTGCCAGGATTTGGAAGTGCAGAGAGAAATGTACAGTGGAGAGAAAAAAATAGGACAGATGGTGGGTAGGGGTACATAACAACATGAGAAAAATTTCTGGGAGAAGAATAAAGACAACGTCATGTTTCAGCTTTTTCCTTTTGTGCCCGAACAAACCATAAATTCAAGATCATTTTCCTGCTGACGTCTGGCTTCGTAGGAGGTACATCAAGTTGCATATTCAGAAGACAGAAGCTGAAATTTCTCATCCATCCACTAGAAAAAAAAAATAAGCAAATAAAAGATATATTAAGAAGAATAATGTGTATAAAGAGGAGAAACTCCGATAAGAATTTTTCTGAGGTTTAGACTCCGAGAAAACCAGAGATAATGCATTATCATTATTCATCTCTGTGGCGTGAATTGAGATGAAAGAAGAGAAGAGAAAGGCATCACTTATCCCGGAAATGGGCAACAACTATCAGGAGACAAGACGAAAGAAAATGAAGGATCACGTGCGATTTTCTACCGAAATCGCGAAAAATGATACCTTATAAGAAACTGAACTGGTAGTTATTAGTGATTCCGTTATTTCTAGCGGTGTCGTGTGTTAAAAGTTTTGACTGATCTGGGAAAGTTTTCGTGTATACGGCACTCATCTGAACACGAATTCAAGCAATTTCCAAGTATACTAGAACCGAATGAATTTATCCGGAAAACTACATTCCATCATTAACACTTCTTATACGCATAGGTGGATTAAGAATTAAAGTCGGTTGAGGACCCAGGAGCAGTAGAAATTGTTGGGCTGGTATCGCTACTGGCGATATCCTTCAGATATCGGGGCCCAGTTGCGCGTGCCGTTAAATCCACCACCAAACACAGCCCTGATATATTAAAACCCTATCGCCCCTTCTTGTTTGTATGTTTGAAGTATGAAGGAAAAATGTTTTCCTTCATCTGGCACCCCCAAACATCTGGTTAAAAACCACTGAACTATATCAACAGTGGAGAAATCTTTCAGGCTGCCACTTGAAAACTCCAACTATTTAATATTGTACTTCTAAAGAGGATCCTCCGCTTCTCATACGAAATTCGACTCATTCATAGAATCAGTTCGTCATATGCTTTGGGGGGGGGGAGAGTTCTGTTTCTGGAACATTGCGCACATGTCTGGTTACATTGTTATAAATGTATAGGAGAGAGTGAAATCTCTTGACCATTTCCAGTTTCAATTTTCGGAAAGAAGGAATGCCTGCGGGTTGACTAGTCTGGCGAATAAGCTGCTTAAGTTATCGCTCTCATAGGTTTTTTGATGAGAAACTACATTCGTGGATAAGTGTCCTATTTCAGTCCGAATATTTTTCACTGATTTCTTTTGAAAAGCACATCAGTGATTATGTGCACTGAGCGAATTACTGATTCCAGCTTCTCAGCGAGTAATCTAATGAATAAATGAAAGAAATTTACTCCGAGATGAACTTTAGAGGGGGAAATTGGTAGTCTTCGCATGGAACCTGCTGGTCATCTTGCAATAAGGGCAAGGACACTAACCTATATACCACTGGAGTACTTTTCTTTCCTCATTGGTATGGCTTTTCTTGTTTGGATTGTAAGCAGATAAGGATTCGTTCCCGGTGGATACCACGAACTTTTCTTTCCAAAGCTCATCTTGGCATTAATATCCAGAATGTGCCTTTCTTTCATGTGTTGTGGGCAGAGTAAATAGCATCTTCCTCATATTAATGTTTTTTTTCTGAAAAAAAGCTGTGATCTTGTTCCAAATTTAACACCTTCTCTTGGACGAAGGTTCTATCCATTGGTTCATCTTTGAAAGACTGGTACAGCTCCTTAGGAAATATCTGTACACGATATGCAGTTTTACCCTTGGGTAATAGACTGATTGGGGCGTGAACCGTGACCGTGGATCGTTGGTAAAGAAACTCAGATTTTACAAACAGGGCGTGAATAGGAGCAGGTATTCTAGTTAAAAAGTTTCGCCACGGAGAGTAACAGGCCTACAAAGGTACAAGTATTCAATAATTACACTTTACTCACACTTTGAAACATAGATTGCCAGCAATGAAAACTCACACGCAGTACTAGATATGCATTCAAACAGTTAGGTATACATCACACTTTCGGCACAAGTCATTCGGTAGTAAATTGTCAATGGGGATAGACCGGAGTTGTGCTCGGTTTGAGAGAAATAAAGTTTAATCCCTTGGGCACGATTTATCAACTTAAATAAATAAAAATATGATAACTATCATTTAAAAATAGAAGCGAAATTTTTGAAGAAGAACGCCATGGAATGAAAACAACAAAATACACAAAACTTCGTGGGCTTTGATGACACTTCAAAGTATTCTGTACCGTCTAGATTTAACATATAGCAAAAAAGGGGGAAAAATCAGTCTCAAGGAACATTTTATACAGAAGGTGTAGATATAGACAAGTGACTAAAAGTAAATTTTGTCCCTAACGAAAAAACCTGAAATATCTTACTGTTCTTACAAACAGAAAAATCACCATTCTTCAAAGTCAGGAAAAATAAATATATTCGACTTAAAAGAATGTCGGGTTGATGTACAGGTGACGTAGCGAATGTTCACCGTTCCGCAGACAAACACCAAATGAAAGAAGACACTAAATTTCGTGAATGCGTCACCGAATCAGCTGAAGACCTTTCAGTTTCTGTCTGCTTCAATAAAATGGACGCTTAAAGTCGAACTCTTATTTCAAAGCGACTTCCCGACGACATCGGCGACGACATACAGACGCATTTTTTTTCCTCCTTGGTTTCTATTGTTGAATTATCGAAAGGAATTTTTCTGGCACTAGCGATTTTTTCTCCTCGTAACTGGAAATCTTTTGCTCCAATTCAGTTTCGCATTTTCTCATCACAGATTCAGTTAACGAAGACAGCTTCTACTTAACCGTACATGCACCTCGTACACATTCCTCTACGGTTTTTCTAACGAAACGAAATGCGTGTTATGAGTGTGTGTGAGGCCCTAACGTATTTATGTTGTCGAGCTGCGCTTTGTTCATGCTCATGCTGCCATCTGTCTTCCATCTTCTGAAGTAAAGATGAAAATATATGAATTTTCATGTTATGCTAAGTTAATAAAGACTGCACAAAATGTATTGCAATTTTTAAAAAAAAATTAAATCTTATTCATTTATACAGAGCACATAGTTAATAGCACGAACTGCAAACCACTGGCGAACTGTTGATCCTGGAGGCATATTTCGAATTAGAAAAAGTATCCACACCAATAACCTGTAGACTTCAGATAAGTCATTCATGTTGCAAGGCGTTGTGTAGTTCAGCGATGCACAAATCCCAGGTGCCAGGTCACCACGGTGACTGAAAAAGTGATATTGCTGACTAATATTTTCTTTGTGTAGTGAATAAATTGCAGGCTGAGAGCAACACAAAATGTTTGGAATTTATAGTAGCGTATCTGGCAAAGACGGTCATTATGGCCTGAAAAAAGTCAAAAGAAGCATTATTTTGGATCTTTTTCTTCAGGGAAATTTTTTTTCTGGCGCCTAGATTTTTTTTTGGCGATATGTCCAGCCTATAGTTATTAAAATATGAAAATCAACTTTTCATTTGGTCACCCTCTCTTAAAAATCCCATTTATAAAGTTTTTGTCCAGCCTGTCCTGAGCCCAACCAAATTATAGATTCCATGTCAAGTGCTATATTCGCTGAGATATTTGAAGTCGAAAAATATTGAAGTTGAAGGAAAAGACAGCATATGAAGTGTGTAATTTCCTTCATTGATTTTCGAGTTAAAATATTTTAGCGATTATTGTATTCAAATCAACACGCAATTTTTTTTTCTGGGCCTGAAGAGAGATAGGGCAACAACATCGCAATTGCGTTTTTGAGCACAGGGTGTCCAAATAAAAAGTTTTTAATTTTATTTTCTATGCAACCCCCCTCTTGCAATGTGAATGACTTATCTGAGGTATACACGTTATTTGGATACTTTTTCTAATGCCTCTAGGTTCAACGATTTGCCGCTAATTTGCTTTTAGCTATGCACCCTGTATAACAATACTTTCCCGATATAAAAACGGGACTTGAATAGCTTTAAAAGTCAACTTTTACAATTAATTCAATATGCCAAGGTTTGTCCAGCTGCTTATTTTTTCAGATGTTCCGACTTTGAAAAAAGGGTCTTTAACCCTTACAGAGTTAAGCGCGAGATATCTTGGGTTCTTGAAACGCTATCATTTCGGCATTGACGAGTCCAGCACAACAGTCTTTTCTCGCACTCACGCTTTGAAGTATAGGGAACAACAGCAAACCGATTTCAGCCGACCCACCACTGTGACACCAGTGAGATTTGAACCCGGGACCTCGCGGTGCAAGTCCATCACTGTGACCACTCGACCACCACAGCGGCTGTGATTTTAATCACGATTTACATCAGCGTACCCTGGTAACAACCACTCAACGGGTTAGCACATGGCCCTCAGAGCGTTTTGACGGCGTTCGCATAGCATTAAAAAATAACTAAAATCATTGAAAGACTATTAAATTCAAAAATTATTTCGATAAAATTAGCAGAAAATCAAGAGTATATTCATTTATATATTAATAAAAATTATATTTCATATGAATTTTTTAAGATGCAAAGTTCTCTCTGTAATTTTGAATGAAAATTGTGTTTCTACGAAATTTTTGCTCTTCTTTAGTCCTGTCGTTTTTCTTAATACAACTCATCTACCAGAAATTTTGGTAATTGTCGCATTCAAAGCGATATTGCCTCGTATAAAATTTTTCCTTCAATTCCCAAAAAATATTGAAAATAAATTTCGCTGCCATTTCACGATATGGGTAGACAAATTTCAGTGAAGTCAAAGAGAGAAAACGGAATCTATTTATAATGAAGACGGTTGTTTCTGTGGGAATACTCTGCCTCTAAATTTCGCTAAAACAAGCAGTAATATAATCCGAAGAATGGCATTCGATTTTTACTTTGGTATTTGATTATAAATGAGACATAATCTAATATCCTCCAAAACACAAAATATACATATTGGTTTCCATTTTCGAAGTGAAAAGTAGAAGACTAATTATACTTATCCGCATGTGGAGATGACTCTATTTGCCAAGAGCTTTATATCTTATCCACAATGAAGACAATACGCAGCGTAAAATGTCCATAATTGACAGTCTAGTCGAAGAAAATTACCACGCAGCCATTTATTATAGCTCCCTTAGAAAGCGTAGCATTAACAGCGTAATTTAATTAGCTTTGAATTTTTCGCCCGTAGAATATTCGTTTATACGGAAAACGTGAGAAGCATTAATCTAAATTATAAGCTGTTATAATTTCGTATACATGAAACTCATTATTCTTCCCGAAGAAGCGATATTAATTGACATTTTCCATACACACACAGGGATTTTCATACTTAGTAATTCAGTGAAAATGGAATGAAATGTACTTTTTCCCCTCATTTGTTTACATACAACCCTAGAAGGCATGAATGAACTTACACTGGTCATTGAAAAAATGCTCACATACACAAAACATGTAAATGTTCATGTGAAAGGAAAACCAACCAAATACAGACAAATTCGCACTTCACAAATCATTACTTGTATCAAAAAATAAAACAAAATACAAAAAACACAAGTAAAATAGAAAAATACTGAAATAAATAATTATAAAAAGTAAACTTGAAAACTAAACTACTAAATATTAGTACTGAAATACTAAAGTGAAAAAAGTAAAATAAATAAACAAGTAAAAACGTAATAAAAGAAATACTGTGTGTAAAAATGATACACCGGTTGTTATGCATAATCATCAATCGTCTCGATAAAGTTTCATTAAATTTCACTACATTTATCACTTTTACCGGCGATTATGCATAATTGCCGAACGAAGTTGGGAAGTCTCATATATATATAGAAAAAATTATAACCTTTCTTTTCTTCAACTATAAACCAAATAAATATTTTTTTCCTGTACATGATACGAGCACTACACATATTTTGCAATGAAAATTGAATTAAATTGAGTGAGAGGAAGAAATAAACGTTCATAACATCAGTTATGTTGGCTTTCTTCACACGTATCAACATACGTAAACAAAACCAACATTACAATTCGAAATCGGCATCCTGGACCATAGTTATGTTCAGTTAATCAATTATGTTCAGTTAACCAAGTAATAAATTGACGGATTGCCATATTTACCAATACAAGCTTGGGAGTATACATAATCACCCTTGAATATCATAAATTCCCGATTTATGAACAAAAGTTCACAAATTAGAGTTTGCCTGATTTTACTGTCCGCTATCGAGAGTGCCCGCTAACGGGAAGGGAAATATATTAAAGCCCTATTCCATGGCACCGGGAATCAGAAAAGTGTCCGTTAACGGGAGGTGTCAGCTAACGCGATTGTCCGTTAAGGGAGGTTACACTGTATTAAAATCGTAGGGCGTGGTTAGCCTCGGTCAGTAATACCATCACCCTAACATCCAGAAGTTCCATGTTAACAGCCAGAATCTTTCTTGATACACAAGCACTATTTCCACTTTTAGAAAAGAGATGACGTCAAGATGCTGATCCAAGCACATGGCTACTCCATTAAAGCGATTACAAATTCGAGCGATTAGCGCACCAACATCTCGGTTGGATACGTGGATGAAAAACGTTGCTGGAATTGAATATAAAGAAAAGAAATGTGTGTCTTTCTCTCTTTAATTAGCTTTCCAATGCATAAAATAACTCAGAGTTGCAGGTCAAATGAATAGAAAATAGAAATGAAAAGAAAATAGAAAATTCCTCAAGCAAAACTTTATTTTCCTCGAATAGAGCCCCGCGAGTTCGAAAATAAAAGGAGGCTATAATATAACATGTGAGAAACGCTTTAAAAAGTCTTGTTGTTCTTGTTATACCCTGATCACGACACGGAACAGAATCAAACTGGTTGGATATAAGATATATTGATGGCGTTATGGCTGTTGATCGTCTCGAGTGTTCGAACAAGAAGGCGATTGAGATCATGTAATCCTAAGAAAAATGATCGGATTAGGACGTTATCTTTGTCATATATATATATTGTATATATCCATCGGGTTATAAATGTAATGATGTTTATGAATGTCGCGTCTTTCATAGTTTATGATGGCGTCCAAGATATTTCTGTTCATCTTGCGAATACTATTGATACAAGACGCCGTCGAATCAGCATGTTGTGCCCTTCTCCCGCCTTGAAATAAATTGAATAATCGAAATCCTACACCTATGTAGATCAGTGGTTCCCAAATAATATTAGTCGTGGACTCCCAGAAATCTGTGTCTGCCGCGGACCCTCCATTAACAGCAGCAGAAACTACAGCTATCTATCAGCGAGGATGTGATCGAACAATGGAGGATAGTCTTCCCAGTATGTACTAGTAAATGCGATGAGAGATAGCAATGTCATCTACTGGCCTGCAAAAAAAAAACCAAAAAAAAAACATTGTTTCATACTCGTATCGAGAGATGTCACCACATGTACAGTTTTTGTCAAATCATAACAATATTACTACTGCAGTCTACCAACTTCGCAGAGGTGCATTTTCGCGTTAGTTTAATTAAAAAGGTTTTGAAATATTTTATTTATAATATTTTTTAAATTTTGAATTAGTTTTCTTTTTTATAATTCTACAACTGGACCCTGGACTTACCCAGGCACTCCCAATTAAGAGCAACTGATGTAGATAATTAAACATTTTTTGCGAATTTTTCTATCAGTTATTATATGATTATTTTTATACTCCCAAGATTTTCAGATAATTACTCTTATTAGAAACGTATTGATACAATTAATGTTATAAAAGTCTGGAAGCCACTAGACACCAAAGACAGAGCCGTAATCAAGTATGCCTGTGAAGGTGCGCCTTACCGTTTTCTTCTGGCGTTATATAGTGAGGAAAAGCTGTTCTTTCAATATTTCATTGGATTTCCTATGGGAATCATAGTCTGGAATGCGAAAAGTGTTCGATTACTTCGACTTCGACCGTTTTAGTCGATCTCGCAGGATAACGGATACTGAACTGGTCACCATCTGTTGTAACCATAGACTGAAAAATATCAAGTATGATCTACGCACTATTTTAATTCTTCAAAAACATCGCCTATATTCGGAATTTCACACTACTAATAGTACTAATCCATAAATGCAACTCGTAAACATTCCTCTAATATCGTCCATAAACATGGCATCAGATCCCGTGACAGAAAAAAATGGCGCCAGCATATGGTGCATGGGTGTCATCTCGATAGTTCAATACCTTCTTTGAATCTCTAGTGAAGGCATGAAGGTCGATGCGGGTGCCAATAGCAATTTCTGTCCAGATCATTAGACCTTACAATTGAGAATTATCGGATTGTTGCTCAACTTTAGAGTGATTAGTGTATTTCGTGTTCGAGAAGTGCTATCTTCCTTGCAGATTGCAAGTTTTTTTGCCTCAATTTAGAACTACAAAATTACTACTTTATATCGCATGTTCAAATGCACAGCATAAAACACAATTGATCGTTTTGAACAGCTGTAGCTATCTTTCCACCGTGCTGGGGACTGCAATGCCCCTCTCGTGTTCCTATGCACCATGATATCAGTGTTGCTGACACTAAACCACTCTAGTCTTGGTATATAGCATTTTCAATAAAATAATTATATCAATTATTGCCTTCGGAGATGTGATCAGATGTATTAAATTATTGGTTTTGATGTTAAATTTTTTTTTTTTACTATTTTAAAATTTCTACATCATGCATGTCCTATTTTATAATACTTCTTTTTATAAGTTATATTATTCAAACCCCCAAACATTCGAAAATCCCTGAATTTACCGCACTCAATTGATCCAAAACCTCATATTTTGACCCATTTCAATCAAATTATGTTTTATCAATTCGGTTAGGCCTCATTAGCGCTTACACTTTATGTACGCATCAGTTGCTAGATTAGTGTAACAATCTATTGATAAGTTAATCTTTGCTTTTTTGAAGTCAATTACTATATATTGATAAATTTTGAAAATAAAAATCAAATGTTTTGTAGCTGTTATAGAGGTTTAGACCGATTTTTTTAAAGAAACTAGCTATTTATAAGCGCATATTTTGTAAAAGCGCACATATAGGTCATAAAAAAACCGGGCTTTTTTTGACTCGTGATGAGGAAAACTCCTACACATCAATTATGAATGAACTAGTTAGATGATTTAGCGCGATTTATACGATAACAATCTGATGCTCTAAAAAAAAAAAGAGATGGCTGTTGATGAATTATTGGCATGATGCGTCTAAGTCAATTTCCATTCAAATATGTGAACACAAAGGCCAAAACGAGAAAAATGGTCGACAAGGCGGCTGAAAGATCAGAAAAATTGACAAATTGTTATATTAATTTTAGAATGATTCAAAAACCTTGCTTTTTATTGCCCACATTAACCTTTTAACCCTTTCAGACAAGCGCGTTCCCTTTTTAGATGTTTTTTGCATTATTTATATTAAAAATACAATGAAACATAAATTTTAGCAAATCTTTATTTTTTTCCCATATTTTAGTGAAAATACATCACTCACCCACATAAATGTGTGGTGTGGGTATCAGTATGTGAAATGTGACATGGTGAGATGTTGATTAATTAAAGCAGTTCGATTTTTTTTGCTCAGACAAACTTACGGCGTACTTTTAACATCTAGTTCTCGTCCTTCTTTTACACGCTGTTTGTCTACAACATTTGGCAAATTTGAGATTCTATACAATTGGCCAGTGGCAAAAATTGACCTTTCTTTGCCAATACATTTTTATTGTAGGATATTTCATACACCCCATCACTATGTGTATGGATTCCAAACAGTTCTTTTTTAAAATTCTATGTAATTAAGTTTTTAGTGTTCGAAAGCACACGTTTTTCGAATGAAATTCCATCCATCCACTTGTAAACTACAAGGAATGTGAACTGTTTTCTATCTTCGAATGCAAAAACCGTACATTAATTTAAAAATGAAATATATCAGTTAGCAACGAAAATTGCTTTAAAATTTTCAGAAAGTTCAAAAACGTATTTGTTATAAAACAAACGGAATCCAGTCTCGACATGCACAATTGTTAGTATCGAAATTTTAAGCTTCATAAACAAAGAAATAATTCATCTCATTCAAATTTTTTCAGCTAAGATGATATAGGGTATAGTTTTATTCACATAAAATTTTTTTCCAGAATTTTATTGATAAATTTTATGTAATACATCACACACTCAATCCGAAGGCACCTTTTCCTGGAAGCTATCTTGAAAAAAGAGTAAGTTCAACTCGAAGGCATTTGCGCCTTGTGGTTCCCAACTTCAAGGCGCAAATGCGAGCCGATCTCCCCGTTAAAAAGTCTCGCCACAGAGAACAACAGTCCTACAACGATAAATCATTCAATCATAACACCTCACTTATAGTTAGAAAAACTGGTGGCAGATGGCAGCACTACACATAACAAGCATTACAGAGAAACAAAAAACGTCAGGTTTCACTACACGTACACGCACATTCCCGCATGTACCGATTCGTTGGGGGTTCCGCGGGGAGGGGGGGGTGGTGTTCGGGGTGCATGTGTGGTGTAGCAGTAGTAAGTAGGGCCTCCAAAAAATGGCTCGGGTATCCATGATGTTCTTAAGTCAGCCACCTCGTTGGGCAATTTGCCTGTTGTGGCGTTGTATTTGTATTAATATTTGTATTTGAAAGCCCCACAGTTCGTATCCTATCACTCTGTACTAGTTTTGAGAATGAAAATACAGTGTGTCACAAAATAGAACAATCTACATTTTTATAAGGTCTCCCCTTCTTTTGATATTCAATTAGAAAGTTGTTGCCCATCTCTTCTGATTTAAACTACAGTAAGGAAAAAAAATTGGATTGCAAACTTCAAGATTAAAAAAAAAAAAAGAAGAGGAATGCGAATATATGACATTTTTTAACAAATCAGAAAAATAACAGTCACATATGCTCTGTAACAAGCGAAGTGTTGATGTCTTTAATGAGGACCAGCAAACTCAAAATATGAAATGTAAAGAATATAACTTCACCTTATGTTCATAGTCAGTTCTGAATTTTTATCTTCAAACTGGCTGAAGTAAAGAACCATTTGCATATATGCGAAGCTACGCATTTAAGGGTTAATTTTTGTGTGTATTAATGGAAGTGTGATATTTTCCGAATAGTACACGCGCGTTAGGGTACCATGGGTTGGCTGGACAGATTTTTTAAGAGCGATCTTGAGAAATTACATTGAAAATAACAATTAAGACGGTAATTTCCATCGGTGTGTCGCATGACACTTTAGAGATCGATCAGTCATGCAGCAGAAATTTTGATATTAATAATTAAATTCAAATCTGAGCAGAAAATTTCTACTTTTGATTTCTCGAATAAATTTCGAGCTGCACACACACACACAAATCCCACGAAAAAAATTGCTCTATTCCCAAATATAACACAAAATTTAGTCACTCAAATCACGATTAGATTTATCTTAGTCACACAGAGCACGGGTCGCTCAGAACACGACACTATATTATTCATTTTGTTTAAAATAGTAAAGACTTCTATAATATCGACAATATCCACTCATTTACTAATAATTTATTATTCAAAATTCAGGTAACTTTACAATGAGAAAAGAAGCTAAAAAATAAAATTTAATGCAAGATTTGAATTAAATATTTTCCGAAAACTCATACACCTTCAATTTAAGAACCTGCGCGAGTAGAGATTGGAATATTCACCCCGGCAGCTGTCCAAAAATAGCTTAATATAATAATACAGTATTATGTTTGTACAGTAAAATTGACTTCAATATTTAAAAAAAAAATCCCTCTATTCTTAGTTCATCATAATGAAATCTAAGAATTTATGGAACAAAAATAATTAAGTCCTTAAGGAATTGTCTTTAAAATCTAATTCAGAGAGACAACATGTAAAATTAAATTCAGGTAATCACGTGCTTCTTTTTCAGTGTTTATTAGTGTCTAGAGGAGAAAAAGTAAATTCAAAATTAAATTTTCCATGAAAATGCTTTCATTTTTATGGCAACGCAAACACATTGTACTCAAAAACAATAATTATGATGAGCTAAATTTCTAAATTTCTAATTAAGCTCTAGGCGGGCAATTCTCTGTTTATTAAGGGAATAACAAATGTTTTTGACAATTTGTTTTCAGCAGATGCTTCAAGAATTCATGTTTTAAAGAAAAGAGTATGTATAATCAAATATGTTTTTAAAATGCTTAGCTACTTAATAGTAAATGCACCGAAATAAATATTTTACATTCCCGTTCTTTTCTTTTATCGTACTAGCGTATTCTTCATTTTTTAATATATTCTTACATATTTTCGTGTATTGAAGAAAATTAGAATTTTGGTTGATTGAAAAGTATTTTTGTTGAGATCTCCTCCCCCCCCCCCCCCATCATTATAAATTATGCCGAATCGACTAAACTAGAACTATTTTTTTAACCTAAATAATCATTATTTTTTTTCGGTTACACTATATTCTATTTACCTAAATATGATAAAAAACATACTTAATCTACATATAAAGGAAATATGAGCTAATTCAGTGATGACGTCACCGCTAATGTTTTCTCCACATGGCAACGAGCAGTTTAAGAGTCGTATCTACAACAAACAGTCGGAAATCGTTTTTTTCCGTCATCACTCTGCAGGGATAAATCGATGTATCGATCGATCACAGATATAAGAGGAAATAATCGAATATTGCTTGGATAATGAGAGTAGAAGGTATTTTTTTTGTAAAAACAGGTGTTTGGCCGATTACTAGAAGCCTGTATTTTGAGTCATGATGTAGAACTAGATATTGTACGAAATTTTCTTCAAAAATACTGAGATCGTCAGTGTCTTTTCCAGTAATAACAATTTTGAACCAGTAATAAATACCACATATTGCACCCTCATGCTAGAAGCACGAATATGTGAAAATTTTCACTTATCTTTTCTTTTTCATCAGCTGATTATATATCTTATTTTGCTATGTAAGCTTTTCCTGAAACGCCAGCATGTATTACTAAAGAAATATATGTTACAAAAATTTTTCATTTTCATTTATTAGATCTTAATTTCATACATATTTATACATCATTTTCAAGAGGCAATTAATTGCCAATACTGGGGTTATAATTATAACTTAAAAACGGTTACATACTTTTGATGAAAGAAAAAAAATCTCAAACCACCATGTAATCAAAATATAAATTAAAGTTGAATTGGAACAAAAAACTAGAAAAAATAATCGTCTCGCTCTACCATTTTAGGAAAATAACTTCCATAGAGTAACATGGGTACAGTAAACATTCAAACACTATATCTCACGTTCTTTTTTTTTCTTCCATGACTATTGCACATTATTGTTTCTAGAATGAGGGGGAGGATATATGAAGTTGACCATTGATATATTTCGGTGGTAACAGCAAATAAAACTAACCTCATCAGTTATTTTATTATTTTACGCATTACTTATGTATATCATTTTTAATTGAATATAGATACCGAGAAAATCGACTGAGGCAGAAAAAATGGTGGAGTGAAAAGCAACGATTTTGAAGGAGCTTTTTTTGAAAACTAATTTTTATTTCTGATTTTCGTGAAATCTTCATAAAAATTTAGATCAGGTCGAGAACACTACTAAAGGAATTGTTCGTAATTTATTACGTACAATACGTACGTAATTTAATACGTAAAGGAAGTAATTACAAGCTGGGAAATTACCACCGAGTAATAAATGCCATAAAAAAAATTCCATTCCAGACCAATTTAATTCACAATTGCTTTCAGTATTAAAAATCACAAAAGCGGTATCGTATATTCAGCGATATTTGAGTATTTGTAAATCATGTTTCTAAGGCAAGGTGTACACTGGGGCGATACTCTCTCTCTCTCTGCAAGCGATGCAGCCTGCCTTTGAAACAACCGCCGAGATATCGCATGCATGAAACATTTGATATTTTTATCGAGACATCTCAGAAGCAAGATCAGTTTGACACTAGAGTATATTTTTACTATGCCTATACCTCGTTCATAACTGTATCTATGTATTTGCGTTTGGCTCTCATGTGTATGTATGGAGATTTTACTTTGAATCTTGAACATTATCTATTTCAAGGCTACGATGTTTAGCTCTCATACAAACAAAGTTCTCATTTAATTTTTTTGATATCGTAGCTTATATCTCGACGTGGAAACTCTTTTACTGAAACACGAGGTTTCAACATTAAATGAAATCACCCTCTTTTAGTTCAAATATCTGGCAAATGCTCCCCTTGCAAACATGCAACGTTTTGTGTTCTGTCTAAATTAAGCGGTGTTCTTCAACAGATGGTCCGTGAGAATTTTTTGCTGGTTCGCGAAACATTTCCCAAATTATTAAAGCTACTATATGATTTGAGAGCTTTTGTAATTTCTATTTATGTGAAAAAAAAGTTTCCGTCGTGTCAGTAATAAAAATCGAATGGAACTTAATGCAGGTCTGTCACAATATAACAACATATATAATTTTTTTTCCCGCAGAGAAAAGCAGCGGATTCCACTGCAACTAAAAATTTTAATTCGGCGCACCAAAAACTAATTGCTGAAATTCTGCGAAATAAAATCGAAATATAGCAACCGTTATTATTACAGTCTGTTTCAAAAGTTTAGACACTGTAGATTTTTAACTCGGCATGGATACTGTCAAAAATTTTGATTTCATTTTTTTGCTTGTGATCAGAATTCGAAAACGTACTTTAAACTTCGGTCTTTGTCAAGGAAAATAAGTTTTGAATTTTTTAAACTCAAAATTTTGAAAAATAGCTGTCTCAAAAGTTTATAAAATCTTCTGATTACATGCAAATTTCGAAGGTTGCGTCTATATGGCGTATCAGAAACGTGATATGGAAAGTGGGAAGCTAGCGGATTGGTTTTCATTTAAGAAAAATTGCCGAAGTCGTCACACATTTTCTATGTGTGATGAAATCCTTCGAGTACTTCATTTGAAAGCAAAAAGAAAGACTGTGAAAGACATTGCTTTGAGTAGGTCGAAAGAAGTGTCTGACGTCTATTGACCGAACGTGTTCCCAAAGCCTGGTTGTGGCAGGCAACGCAGTACAAGTTTACGCGAAAACAAAACCGTTGGAAGACTGGCTTCAACGCAAAAAATGACCTTGCATGAAGCTATAAAAGATCCTGGAGTGAAAATTTCAACGGATAAAGTTCATAAACAGATCAGAGAAGCTTGTATTTGATTCATAAAATAGTACGATTAAATAATCGACGTTTGGGTGTACCCAAAATTCCAAAACGAACACGGCTATGCGCGTTTCAGAACTATATGAAGTTCCTTCATCAGTAGCAGAAACAAAGAAGAAAGAAAATATTGAAAAAAACTCCTTATAGCGGGAGTTACTCGCTGTTGTAGACAAGAGTAAAAATTTTTTTCAATATTTTTTCTTCTTTGTTTCTGCTACTGATGAAGGAACTTCATATAGTTCGGAAACGCGTATAGCTGTGTTCGTTTTGGAATTTTGGGTACACCCAAACGTCGATTATTTAATCGTATTATCAAACCCAAAAGGTAATCCATTTCATAAAATAGTGGTTAGGAAATCGCCTGTCACAAGGAAGAAGGAAGCACTAAAGAGGAATGGAGAAGAGAGTCGGAAATGGGCACAAAATAACATGTTTTATGGAGACAAATAGTATATTTAGTACTGTAGTTATCATATCGATTAGTATCATATTTAGTGGTGCAAAAAAAAAGAAAAAAAGAAAGGAACTCATATGTTCCAGACGGATGTTTTCAGGAGACAGTAAGGTGGAGCTTCGATAATGGTATGGGTATCATTTGCTTGTAATGGTCAGGCTTCCTTAAATTTTGAAATTGGTCGTCAGAACTTTGATGCTTTAAGGAGATCTTCGAGAAGAATTTGCTATTGACTGGAGAAGATTTAGGAGAACCAAACTTGGCATGTCAACATCATAACGTGTCTATTCAAAAATATTCTGCCAACAAAAGCTCCTTACTAGCAAAAATGCGTCGGTTTTAGACTGGCCATCGATGATGAGCCCTGACTTGAATCCTATTAGGAATGTATGAGGCATGCTTACGATAAATGTGTTTGCAAATGATATACACTATTTGACTGTTGATGACTGAATGAAGAGGGCTATCGAGGAAGCATGGTACAGTTTTGATATTGAAACCCTACAGAATTTAATTAGATCCATGGAGGCTAGTGTGTTCGAGGTTGTTAGAAAACAATGAAAAGCTATTAAAAGTCTATAATTTTTGTAAATCTGAATTTTCTCTAAATTTTTGAGAAAACTATTTTTTTGTATTTTCGATATTATAAATATTTTACATGTTGTTTCGTAGGAATTTTTTTCCCATCAATGTAGAAATGCTTCAGGAAGTACCCATTTTTTCGTGAATGATAATAGAACAAATTATACCATATGCATATTACAATATGCATATTACATATATATGCAAATTATACTATATGCATATTATACTGTATTCATATTGTAATATAAAACTACAGCTTCCAGATTAAGTAATAGCCAGTTAGTTTCAACTATATTTATATTCGACACATCAAAAAGTATAAAGTAAATTTTTATTTAATAATATATGTAACGCAATACAGCAATATAATAAAAAGAGTAACAACTGCGAAGCTCTGCGGCAAACATAAAAACGTATAAAATTAATAACATAATGGCGTATAAAATGTATATCGGTGTGCAGTAGCATGAAAGAAAACAAAAAATAGTATCATACCATTTTTAATTGTTCATTTTGATGCTGCATGTTGCTTTTAAAACGACAACCAATTTCAATTCCAGAATTATAACACATAAGTTTTGTTCTTATTTGATAGGTGGCAGCACGAGTCTCCCAGCTGAACTTTGTTTCAAAAATGTATAATAGACCAGGGTTGAGAAAGAGAGAGAGGGAGATTGAGAGATTTGTCTCCTGTCATATTTTTATCGGGTTAGCAAATCATTTTTCTCATCCTATCAATCGAAATTGTTCACTTAATTCAACAGGTCGACAAGTATGAAAAGGTTGAAGAACGCTAACGAAAAAAAAAACCTCCTAAATGTTGGTCATAGTTTTAAGAAAAACAATATAAAATTATAAAATTCGTACATCAATACTTATACAGCTTCTTGTGAAATGAATGATCCAGAGATTTACGCGCATTTTACTTTTTAGTATTTAATATGTAGCTATAATTAACTCTTCAAAAGATAAAAGGTGTTTAATATGTATGACTTTATTTTGCAACCTGTATGAACATTTCTTACATAAATTTTGAGCACATATCTTCAATTTTTGTAGCTATCTGTGTGCAAAACTTTACTAACTCGGCAGTTTATTTTGTGCCCAATCCTATATATATATATAACAATGTTACTGAAATGAAAAAATTCAGCTAAAAAAATTCTACTTCCAATTGAATTTAGAAAATCATAAATTCATTCGAAATAACTCAATGAGAGAATTACTACTATAACATAAATCATAATTTTGTATTTTTGAATATCAATTCGAATTGATAATTTTTAGTATTCTAAATATATTTTTATAAGGAATTACTTTGTTGATAAACATGAAATATGTGTGTAATAATGGAAAAAAATGAATAAATATCACGGCATTTCATGAACATTTTTCTTGACGTCGTTTCCACCTCAGGATGGAAGTTGATGGCCACCCTCTCCACTGCTATAAATTGCTATCAGATACAAAGCCGCTGATGCTTACGAAGCAAAGTCGTTCATCTCAGTGTGTGCGGTGTGAAAAAGAGATTTATAGGATGCTTACTATATACACGAGGCTTTGGGAACAATAAATTCTTAAGTCTTTGTAACAGTAAAAGCATTTTGAGGCTGCTGCCGAAAAAAAAAAAGAAGAAGAAGAAGAATTCTGCTATTTTTAAAAAAAAAAGCAACATCAAAGCGACCGATATCATATTCCGTTAAGTGCCCATCAAATCTTATTACTTCTACTGCTACAAAAGCAAAATGTTTAATACATTTGGGGTTAGAATTCAGCTGCGTGATGTGAAATGGCGATTACTTTTCGCTGCGTACAGAAAATTTTGTTTCAAAGTTTAAAGTGTTTCAGACGAACTATTGAATTTCAATTCTGGGAGGTAAGAGAAAAATTTAATTATGTAGCATTATAATTTCACAAAAGGTATGACTGGTTATCCATAAGATTCCGGCCAAATTCCTAGGCGATCTTTTCTGCTCTTTCTTTCCCTTAAAAAGGGTATCGCAGATAGGAGCAGCCTTCTCGTTTATTTATATATGGCCGGTATCATTTGCAGGTATCATAATGTCCCACTACAGGGTCTAGTATTTGACGAAATGGTAGCAGAGTTACCATATTTTTTCCGTTTCCAACACAGATGCAAAACTTCTGGGAAATCTCCACAGAATGATATTTCTTCATAACTACATGATTCCTGTTATACTACTTGGTGTCAGAGCAATGGGTAAGATTGCCTAAGCTCTTCCCTCTTGAGACACCAACGACTGATGATGAATCAAAAAGGTTTAAAAAAATGACAAAATATTTTGAAAGATATTAAATTGTATGCAGAAAAAACAACATAAAACTAAGTGAAATTAAATGAGAAATAATTTCCGAATTATTGAAACAAATAATTTCGAAATTATTGGAAAAATTGATTTTGGAATTATTGGAAAACATAACTGACGATTTACTAAAAAAAATTTCAGAATCAATGAGAGAACACAACCAGACTTAGTGAAGAAATATTTTCAAAGATAATGAAAAATATTTACAGAATTATTTTCTGACATAGTGAAAGAAATATTTTCGGAATTATTGAAAGGAATTTATGAAAAAAAGATGTTTTGATAAATAATCAAAAATGTGTCTGGAATTACTGAAAGATATTTTCAATAGAATTAATGAAGATTCATATTTAACGAAAAAAATAATTTCAGAACTAATGACAAAAAAGGTTTGAAAATCAATGAAAATATTATTCGAGAATTATTGAAAAAATGATTGAGAATGAATGAGAAAATAATTTCAGAACTACTAACTTCATAACTCATAATGAGCTTGTTCGTTATTTTATGAGGTTCTTTCCCTCATTTTCAGATATTTAAAATTCAAATATCTCAGATAATATTGCACTCAGTAACGTGAATTTCTTGTTGTTGTTGGCCTTAGGAGACACACTGCAGCAACTTTCTTTCTCTCTCCAATTGGATTTTTTAGGACAGGTTGACTACATAAAAGTGAATTTTCCTATATATTTTGATAAGTATAAAATCTCTTGTAATATGTGTGTGTGTGAATGGCGTATATGAAGTTTGAACGTACTTATGGATACTTTTCTAACTGAAAATATTCCTCTATAACCAACAGTTCACTAGCAATTTGCAGCCATGGGACTTGAGTGTTCATCCTGTAAGACATATTTAAGACCTTTTGATACTTCGTTAGGGCATTTATGCCGAAGCAATAAAATTGAATTGAAATTTTAAAGTAATCTCTTAATAAACGGGTTCTAAAGATATTCCAAATACACATTTCACAGCAACTAAAATTTAATTTTTGAAAACCATTAATCTGGAAACATAGAATTAACTTCTTTTGTAACTATATAAGAATTATTCCATGAATTCAATTCTCTTACAACGCTACTAACTTTTTAAAGAAAAGAAAAAAATCACTTAAACTTTGGTTGAGATAAGAGAAAAGAAATGGTTTCTTTTTCTCATTAAAAGCAAAAAAAAAAAGAAATCTTGAATAATAAATAGCAATGAAAAGAGAATGAAAAGAAAAAAAACAAAACAACGTTCTCTTAATTTTGTTGAGAATGAGAATCCACAAGAGACAGAAGGGAAAACTCATTATTATTATAACATAATTTTTTATTTTTCGTTTTCTTCTATTCAGACGCTATTTAAGCAATGTATTGATCGGATCCTCAGAACTAATTTGTAGCCCTGGCATTTGTAGATAAATTCTAATGTTAAAAAAACTAAATTAAAAAAAAAGAAAATAAGCTATTTTATTTCAATGCGTCGTCTTTTCTGTGGATCTTTTGTTTGGATTACGTTTATAACGAAAGGAGAAAGAAAAAGAGAGAACTAATTCTAAATGACTTTACTGAAGCAGAAAGAACAATATGCAAATGATGATGTTTTGATCAAAACTATTCGGAGAAAAGGGAAGAGATTTATTCTTTGAATAAAGAGAACTTTGAATATTGAAATCTTTCTATTGAATGTTAATAAGTATTTTTTTTTCCTTCACTCGGTATATTTGATACATGTAGCAGAAATTTTAAACAAGTTAATAAACACGAGATAATATTTATAATTCCCGTCGAAAGTAAATTAATTACCACGCGTCTGCTAATGAATTTTTAATTAATTTCTATTTTCTTTAAGACTATACGTTTCTTTGTTTTTTTTTTAATCAATCACTTGTTGTTCTGAAATTTTGTGATGGAGGGTAAATATTTGAGATGCCAATTAAACCTAAAACTTTGGTAATTTTCAAAGACGTTGATGACAGGGTTCTTAAAAGAAACTATTGATCCGAAGAACAAGAAAGTACTTGTAATTGTTATTTGTTGTTGTTTGAAGAGCGTATATACTTGGTATTTTCATTATGGGATTTTCTATAGAATTGACAGGTGTGCCGTGTATCAATGTTTATACATGCCGCCATGAAATGTTTAGTTGATTAACGTGCGGCAGTGGAGTTTTCAACCTGCTACTCTACTTAAATACTAGTTTTGAGGTATGTTTTTCATAAAAAGAATGCCTTTTAGGAGTGTAAATTTACGTAATTCTTTAAATTCTTGCGAAAAGAAAGATGTTTTATACCCAAGACTCAATGAAAAAAACTAATGTCGCCTTTCAAAAAATGGTGTTACAATATTTATTTATCGCTATATATGTATTTTGTACTATTTCATGAATTTTGACATTTTTGAGAAATTACGATTGTAAGAAAAAAAAGTTGAAAAAAAGAAAAGTAATGGAATACTCATTATAAGGGTAATTCTAATGACTCTATAGGGCCAATTCGCTCGTACAAACAACTGATGTTTTAAATTATTATCATTCAAATACGTGCCACCAGCAACATTCACAGAATTTTCTCTACGGAATCACTAAACATCCCACGACGGCGAATGAGCAAATCCTTTTATACATACATATTTTTTATGTGATGCTGATATTGTCAATAGCAACGTGGATTTTCATTACGGGATTTTCTATCTATAGAAGTGGTACAGGTGTCCCGTGTACCAATGTTTACACGAGCCACCATAGAAAGTCTAGTTGATTAACGTGAAGCAGTGGAGTTTCCAACATGCTACTTAAATAACATGAAAGTTCAAGCATTTACCATCTTCACTTCAAAATATGGAAGACAGCACAACTTCGAGGTGTGAATGTGAGCTGATATCTCCGTTAAAAAGCTTCGCTACACACAGCAACAGGACTGCAACAGTACAAATATTCACTCATTACGCTTCATTCATAGTTCGAAATATAGATGGCAGCACAATAATATGCAAAAACAAACTTTAGGTTAGGTATGCAACACGTACACACACACACATTCCAACACGTAACTTCGTTGTTCTGCAGAGGAATATGGACGAGGTGCATGTGTGGTTTAGTAGTAGCAGTAGTAGTAGCACCAGCAAGAACAATAAATACCGACACAACAAAATATGTTAGGGCCATGTACATAACTTACACTCCCACAACACGTTCTGATATGCACCAATTCGTTAGAAATATCGCAGAGGAATTACTACGAGGTGCATGTTAAGTTATGTAATATTTGTAAATCCTCTCCTCAAAGAGTAATCAGACCGATAGCATTTAGAATCCATACTTATGATAATCAGAGAACCAGTATTCCAGTATTTTCTTTTTCGATTCTCATCGATTCACTGGCCCACCAACCACTTTTCTGTCAACTTCCGCTATTATGAAATAGCGCGACATCAATGTAATTGAATAAAAATTAATTAAAAACCCAATAAAACTCAGGAAACAGATATTTTCTTGATATTATGCCGAGGTGAACTGGGATAGAAAAGTCATCTGGTCTCTGCCGGGACTTGAAAAAAATGGTGTCAGTTCTTAAAATGAGGCAAAAGATTGAGATTTCATTCATTTAATCTTAATTAAACTTCAAATTAAACTTAAAATTAAAATTTTTAAAAACCAAAAAAGAAATATATATTTTTTAAATCGCAAGTATTTATGAATTTTTCAAATATTTCGTCTCTTTTTGATTGAATGAACACCTGAATGTTTGAAAGAGTTTTTTCTAAAACATTTTACAGTGATACCTCGGCTTATGAAATTTGTTGGCTAACGAATATTTTTTCGTGATTTTTCTGCCTCGGGTAACGAATACGGATTCAGCTTACAAACATTTTCTTTCATATGAATGCACGCGCTCACAACAACCGCATTGTAAGCTGAATTTTCGTGCCAATCACCATCATAGAGAGAGAGAGAGAGTAATACTGTCACTCGAGCCCGAGTTATTCATGTTCACGCCAGAATCTTGCGTGAACATGCGCCTCCACTTTTATTTTTGAAAGTCTTTGAACCATTTCATGCAAAATGAAAGATTTAGATATTAGAAAATGAATTTAAAACGAAAAGAAAAGAAGAAGCTTATTTTTTTAGAGCACGTGTTATCTCAGTGCAAAACTCTTAACATCAAGCTGAACAGTCTGAACATTCTAGGACCTTATCATTTCCATCTGGATGTATCAGGCGCAGAAATTAGCTGATCAAAACAAAAATGGATGGAAACACTCGCGAACTTGACCAGCGTTGACCTATCCAACTCGAGTAAATAAAATCAGGTGTTGATTGTGTAACATAGAGCATAATAAAAAGATCGTCAGTATAATTTTTCCTGTAAAATTCTGATTTATTCAGTTTTGAAGCTGTTAAATTTTTCCTTGGGTCAGCTTTTCGTCTTTTTTACAGTGCTCCTTGCTTTTTGAAAAAAAAACTTATCTTCAAATTTCGGGCACTAGCTGGAACGAGCTAAACAGTTTTCCATAGAAACCTATGGGAAATCGTGTTTCGGGTAACGACCGTGATGTCATCTCTGTTAGCCGAGGCATCACTTTATTAATAAAGCATAGCATTGCAATAAAAGTATTTGTACCAAATCTGAAATATATCGGTGATAAAATACTACTACTACTTAACCATACATGCACCTCGTACACATTCCTCTAAAGAATTCCCAAGAATTGGTATGTGCCGATATGTGCATGTTTTAAACCTAACGTGAAGTGTGTTATCGTACAAAGCTTGTTATGTGTAGTGCTACCATCTGCCATCACTTTTCATAACTATGAGGGGAGTGTAATGATTGCATATTTGTACCGTTATAAGCTTGTTGTTCCCGTGGCGAGATTTTTTTAAATAATACTCTGTAAAACCCTCATAATGGTCACTTTTACGGCTAAAGAATAATTTCCCTTTTATAATAGAAATAAGAATTTCAAACCCATGATTAACGGTCAACTCTCTTTTACGGACGAACTTTCCTGTTCCGTCGGTGTTCGCAAAAGAGGGGTCTTACTCAATTTTTAATGCCATTTCTACTAGAGAATAGTTTTTATGTTTTTTAACCATATTAAAGGCAATGTGACCTCTTTGTACTGTAATTATAATCCTTCCTGGGATTGTAATCAATTTTTTACATCTCTATTTTCTAATTGTTTTATTAAGTCTTCAGAAATGCTCATAATGATCGGGAGAGGTATCAACCATCCGTTAAATTTTTCCCTCGAAAAATCGCATGAGTAAATCAGACACTATTGTTTTAAGAATTCGAAACTTTTTACAAGCACCTACGAGAGTTGTTGAGTCTTGAAGATATACTACCCGTTTCAAAAACATCTTTAATTTTATATATAAAAAAACCCCAATTCAGAGCGTTAGAAGATAGAATGTACCTTGTTTAACTGGTAAAAATGCTGCGAGTTATCGTATTACGAGTCAAAATTGAAGCATAAAATAAAAAGAGAGAAAAAAAATCTCTTTTTATTACTATTATTACATTAGATTTCGAAATTCAAAGTTCTTCTTTATTTGATGAGGCCAAGAGTTCGTTTTCCGAGAAAGTATCCGAAAGGAAAATATAGTAAAAAAAAAAAAGGAGCACTCGTTTCGAAAGTGAATCAGTTTTATTGGAGCAATCGCCAATCGATCGCGAACTGGGGAAGAAAATGAAAAACATAAAAGAAAAAAGTACATATCCATTTTTTTTTTTTGCCGTTCTCCTTATTGTAGAGATTCAAACTGTCGCTTTTCAATTCGATAAAAAGTTTTTCGGCCTCGTCATCGATCGATCGATCCGGACGTTATCTATCGAATTGGGTTAGTCTCCATAGCTCCGAGCGATAAGCTCCAAAAAAAAAGTAATAAAGTAATAAAAAACTTCTCTCCGTGCTATACCTTTGGTGCTCTCGTCGAATAGAATCTAATTTCAAATCGGCAACAAAAAAAACAATTTTTTTTTTTTTTACTTTTTTTTGCAGGATTACGAATTTGATTTGAAGCTATTGTGTAATTTAATATTGATCTGAGAGGTTCGGTTTTCCAAATGTTAAGCGACTTTTTGTTTTGTCGTTTTCAAGATAATCGTTGTAAACAATGGGTGGAACATGTAATAATAGCTTCTCTTTAAACTAATTCGTATTTTGATACCGCGGGCAACGCGGTGAAATCATACCGCGATTCTCTAATTGGATTTTGCGTGTTTACTACGTAATTACAAAGTGAATTGGTGTAGTTTGCATTATACGACTGAAGTGATTTTCCTTTGTTATATTACCAATGTTTGTTTGAGTGTGATTGTCATATTTCGCCGTTTTGGGTAAATCTCGGAAGCTTTGATACTTGTTTGTATCGATTTCGATTTCTTGTTATAGTCTATATCGGGTTCATCAAGTCCGAAATGACTTCAATCAACATATTTTAATCGATGTACCACGTCATCCAGATCAAAGCTGTTCACCAGTCATCCGTTATATGATCCATGTCTCGCCATACAGCCAATACACGGTATATTTAGAGACGGCTTCTTTGTTGTTAGCAGGAATACAAATTCATTCCACAGTGATCAATTCCTACAGCAAACTGCTTTGAGCTAGGTTCATAAGGATCCGTTTTTAGCGTTCTTCTTACACATATGAATTCATTTGGTTCTTTGATGTCCTACGATATTCACGTTGGATTAGTTCGAGAAGCTATCCATGCTTAGATGAAGGCAACTGTGACTTCTTTTTAAAGCGATGTACAAGAAAGTCTGAACAATCCGATGTGAACGAAACTGAGAGCACATCGGATATCTGAAAACTCGTATTATCTAAAAGTTCCCAACTTCAAAGCGCGAATGCGATCTGATCTCCCCTTTAAAAAGTTTCGCTACAGAGAGCAACAGGTTTAAAACTATACAGATATTCAGTCATTACTTTTCACTCATAGTTCGAAATATAGATGGCAGCAATATAACAAGACACAGAAACAAACTTTACGTTAGGTTCACAACACATATCTTCATTGAGGCAGAGTGGTTGGCCATTATCTGGCTAAGAGGAGGAGAAAGATTATGTAAAATAAAATAGTAGAAAATGGATTTTTGAAGGAGATTATGATCGTCCATGCCCGGTCCACCGGGCTGGGACCACGTCAGTCATTATTTTATAATAAGTAATTGTTCTAACTTTTTTTCTTCCGAGACCTAGTATTCGTACATACCTTACCTATTTTTTTATCTCAATTCAACGTCTGAATTGTTTGCAGATTAGGGCTGCACCCTACCCATGGCTTATCCAAAAAGGAGGCTAGTAAGGGTTCTAGCCCTTCATACAAGGGAGAAGATGACTGGGCTGTAGATCAGACGACCCATCAACTCTGTCTTTTGTTCTGTACATTGAATTGAAAAATATTGAGGTTTAGCTTGCTAAAAAGTTTGCTTTGGGGTATATGCTCATCAGCGTTCTCATTTTTCAAAGAACATAATTAATGTCGCCGCAAACTTTGCGCCTATCTAAGTCGGCTCTAATAATACCGATCGCAAGTACACAGTCTTCCAGAAGTTAAGCACGTAACGGGACTTATAACATTACGATGCTTTTTTAATCTTGCTCATCTGAATTGGTGGGTTAGTGGAGAACAAACAGGTGGTACTCAGCCTTACAGTCCCTTCTTATGGAGCATTCGGTGCACGGTACTGTCAAATATTGTCTTACCAACTGATGCCGCAACCATGGTATTTAGCAGTTTTGGCGGTCACTCGTCGATTCCGCATGGCAACTATAAATGCAAATACAAATACAACAGCACAACAGGCAAAATGCCCAACGAAGTGGCTGAGAAAAAGATGCCCATGACAAATATGGATGTCATATATTTCAAAAATAAAGCAACCCAATTAAAAATGTAATTAGAAACATTATAAACCGATTAGCAATATACCGATATACACCATATATACACCGTAGCAATATACTGATTGTGAAAACATTCAAACACAATTTCAAACAAAGACTCAATTTCAAACTAGTCGAACAATTCACTGGAGACAAAGGGCTATCACTCCTTCTGACGATTGGTACAATGTAACTTCGACTAACGAGCAATTCGCATAACGAGCAAAAATTTTGAACAAATTTCGTTTCGATTAACGAGCGATGATTCGCATTACGAGCAAAACTTTTGAGCTTCATTCATTTATATTGACGTTATCACAACTGAGCTGATGATTTTTCACTTTCGTTCACATACGTGCTGCTACGAAATTAAATATCATTATTCTTTCATACAGTCTTCGTTCAGCACACCTAACTTGAAAAATGAACACTGAACACCCTTACACATAAACGTGACTGTTCACAATACGAAACTAGGTGTAGCATTTTGTATGTGCACTCTTTCTCTCTCTCTCTCTCTCTCTCTCTTGGAGAAATCTGTGGGCTGATTGCATTATTGAACGTGACTTCAGTGCTTGCTCATGAACAAGGGCTACCATTTCTGAAGTCTTTTTTTTGTGTCACTGAGCAAGACAATGAGACTAGAGGTGCATGAGTCCGACATTCAACAACTAGTGGAGGAACATGATCATATCCACAGCCGAACTGATGGATCTCCATTGCGTGCTATAGGAAGAACTTATGCACGGGATCTCGTCTGAGGAAGACGAGGAGACAAATGAGGAGTCCGTCACTTCAAATGAGATTAAGAGGTGAGCAGAACGTAAGCATCTGGAAAAGAATCACCTCAAATAAAGTTGTAGCAGTAAATAAATAAATCTGTACAATAAATCTGTCCAACGATTGTGCGATTTCCCATTTCCGAAACACCAAAAAAAAAAAAAAAAAAAGGGCAAAACCAAGTGTCATAGATACGGTTCCTTTTTAAAGTCACACAAAAAAGAAAAAGTTTACAGACGGTGAGTGCATAGTGCAGTACGTAAGCCGTCCTAAACGATAGTCTTCCTGTCTGTAATGTTCAGAGTAAGTTAATCTGTAAATATTATCGTATTTTTTTGTATGTTTTTTTATGGCATTATTGTTTTACTAAATATTTTATTGTACTATTTATTATATTGTTATTGTGTTGCATTATTGATGAATGACGTTTTTATCAGTCATTTTCATGTAAATGAATAATTGGAGAGCGAATCATCCAAGTTTCGATTATTTCCTATGAGGAAGTGTGATTCGAAAAACGAGCGATTCGTATAACGAGCACGTTGGCGGAACGTATCAAGCTCGTTAACCGAAGTCCCACTGTATATTGCTATAGTAGCCAAGTGGAATCGACGAATGACCAACACAACTGTTACATTCATGTTTGCAGCATCAATGGAAAAGACAACATCTGTGTTTAGACAGTACCGTGAGCCGAAGGCCCCGCATGAAGGGACTGTATAGTGTACAACCGAGATACCATGGCTTACTGGCCGTCCAATCCAGAGGGGCAAGAAGATTAAAGTGGTGTTGCTATATTATATAAGCAGTCGCGTGCTTAACCTTTGGAAGCCAGTGCATCCACACAACATAATTGTACCACTAGACGACTTCCATTGCTGATAAGTTTCACAGTCCATTATTGTTGGTGTGTTTAAATTACATAAACGTGCAGTCATTTTTGTCCCAGTATATGAGAAAAAACTGAAGATATAGGTCTGTGGTTTTTTTTTTTGTTGGCAACAACAAACAGGGGCAATGACTTTCTAATCGGGTTTTTCTGTACAGGGTGACCAATTTAGATTTTTTTTTTATTTTGTGACAAACTTTCTTTTTCATTTCAAACCGAACACAACTCCGGTCTAATGCCATGGGCAATTCACTACAGATTGAGTTGTGCCAGAAGTGTAAGTGTGTGTACCTAACAGTCTGAGTGCATATATATTGTTTTTTGTGTTGCCATCTGTATTTCAAATTGTGGGTGAAGTGTAATTATTGAATATTGTGTGACACTGTTCTTTCACTCTCAAGACAGGGTGAGTCCTGGTTAGATTTTGAGCATTCTTTTAAAATCAAAACCATACGACGAACGGTTGATGAGAAAAAGGACAAATCAGGACTTTTAGGACACCCTGTACACATATATATATGAAATCCCCCTCCCTTCCTGAATCCATGCCTAAATTATTTTCATTATTCAGAGCAAAACTCCCACTTTTTTACCACGGGAAATTTTCATTCTCTCATAGCCACAGTTAATAGTAGAATCATACGAAAAACATACAAAACTGAAGCAAAATTCATCGCCAGACAGAATTTGTCCCGAACTCACCCCACTTTATTTAATTAGTTATTTCATAAATCCTTAGTCTGAGCTTGAATCTCATTTTACTTCCAGTGTGTGTGTGTGTGTCACCCATGCCGCCAGTCACTTGGCTAATCCTTCCTGTAATAAAAGTCAAACTAGACACAGAGATTAAGCCAGGTTTAATTCCCCCCGTGATGTATGGTTACCAAAAACGATGTTGCCCCATTCTTCCTCGTCACCAGATTCCATGCCAAATGACAGGAAAGTACGGAAATTGCATGAGCAGTGGTAGTTAATTCGGAGCTCATGAGAAATGCATCGGTCGCGCGATTAGCACAATTACAAACCGGGATTATCACGACTTATTCGACACGCACAGGTGTGATATTTCCTACGGGATTTTGGCATAAATTATGCTGCATCAGTGAGCTGATTCATATTCTAACATGAGCAAAATATAGGACGAGAGTTCTTTATTTCTGATTTCGTCCGTATAAATGGTCAACGAGGGTCAAATGGCTGATTTCATTCTGCAGCCGAATATGTAGATCACCTGATCGTGAGGCTCATTATCATCAATTATTATTCGTATTTTCAGGACTAGAATGTATGTTAAAAATGCAGTCGAACACTCAGTTATAACAACATTAAAGATTCCAAGAAATTTCGCCGTTATAACAGAGGTTGATGTTTCCAAGATATTTTAAGCATGAAAAATATGATCGCATGTAATCGAATACTATACATTAAAAGTGAAAAACCTTTTCAGTCCGCGGGCCAGATATGCTGTAATTCTGTCGCTTGCGGGTCAAAAATTTGTATATATATGGCTTGACCATATAACCTATAATTACCACGCCAGGAATTGTTTTTTGTTGTCCCAACTTTTTCATAAAATGTGTGTCCCATTTCCCCCTCCTCCCTCATTTTCAATGAGACTTACTTGAAGTTTTAAAAAAAAATAGATTATTTTCATGACTTCTCTGAATGAATGTCTTTACTATTTTTTTGCTGGAATATGCAACTATACTTGCCCTCGACAATTTTTTTGGCTGTAGTTTGCAACTTTACTTGAATTTAACAAAATTTTCGGCTATAATTAGTGAATTTACTTGGCTTTTGACAATTATTTTCATTGTAATTGGCAACTTTACCTGCACTTGGTAATTTTTTGTGATAATCGGTGACATCTCATGTGTGGATCCCCTTTTCCCGTATATTTATAAAGTAAATATGGTCAGCCAAGGTGTTATGTGCATTGATAATTTTCTACCGGAACACCTTTCGTGGGAGGCATTTGACCCGAGTGCCAGAGGTTGTGCATTCCTGCTATAGGTTATGAGCCGTAGTTCTATAAAATGTCTGTAGAAAACACAATAAAAACGAAACCAAATCTTTAGAAAAGTGAGGTTATATCCGTATAGTTGCGTTTTGATCGACGTCATATGCAAGGCTTAGCAACATAATTGGGGGGGAGGGGGGGGGGTTGAGAATGAAAGTGGTGTAAGTCAAGATTTGGTTGATTTGTACTTAGTCACATAAAATAATTAAGAACTGTGGTATTTACTTAAGAATGAAGCGGTGCAAGCTGAAGTTGATAAAACACCCCCCAGATGGCAATAATATAATTTTCCTAACACGATAATTGCTAGTAATCTCAAATGCAAATTTCTTTGTCCTGAAATAACCATCCGATTTCCTATGGGAATCAGCCAGGTCAACCAACTATTATAGTTATAGTCGAGGTTGTTATAACCGATTTTGACTATATTCAAATTTCGCATAAATTTTTCATGTCAAAAACGAGTTTTTTTTTTATGTGATTACGACCAATTTAGATCAATCAGTTCATTGACTATGAAATTATGGACAATATTGGTTAGGTTTGATTCATTTAATGTCATTTACAAATCTAAATAAGTGAACCAGGAAATTATACGCAAATAAAAGTTTTTCCCCCCCATTATGCTCCAAGTACGTGTTGATACAAAAAAAAGAGAGATTTATTTAGAGTTCTTAGAGAAAAATTCTCACGAAAAGATTGGCGCCAAATTGCTGAGAAAAATTAATCGATTGTCCTTGAGAACCGCTAACGAAAAACCGTCACTTTTTTTCCTCCCATCCAATGAGTTTTCTAAGAACTGGATTAATGAAAGTTGCCTTTTTTTTTGCTTTCTTCAGCAGTAAAAGCTCAAGTTGACGAGAATTTGAAGCTCTTTTGGTTCGATACGCGTCATTTGTAGTCCCAATTCACAAGGTTTACGATTGGAAAAGAAAGAGAAAACACACTCACAAAGTGTGATGGACTGAGAAGATTTACTTGAAAAAAAAAGAAAAGAGGATCACGTGGAATTCACGTATGAAAAACCTTTTGGAAATATACTGCGTGACGAAAATATTCATATTTCTCTTTCACTTTCATTCAGTTTAATCTTTTTCCACGTTACCTGGTTCCGGGGGCTATATATTAAGGGCTGTTTCATGACGCACCGGAGTCGGTACCAGCTGACGTCATGTGTGACGCCATTGCTCAAACAGAACGGAATGTGAGCCCGCTTTGCTACCCTGTCAATTGCGATAGTTTGCAATCGCTGCACCGAATTATTTCCAAAATTATATTTTCCATTATTGTCTTTAGTATTTGTCCATTCATCGTTTTTTTTATAGTTATTTCAAAATTTAAATAAATAAATTTTGCATTTGCTTACGAGGTAACTTTAACTGAGAATATTTTTCTCCGGTCTATTTCAGTCGAATCACGTACGTTATTTAAATTTTTTACTGGGTTGATTGAAAGCCAACTTATGTGGCAGGTAATATCAATCATCTTTTGAACTTTCTAATAGTTTTTGATTTCATTTGAATTAGGTGTAGCTTTTATAATCCTTAGACTTCGTTGTTACCAATGCAACATGGAAAGGTGGGAGTTAAATTTATAATTAAAACAAATCCTAATGTAAAATATTTGGCGTTATTATTTTGAATACTTAATAGCAAAGCCATTAATATTTACTAACTACTTCTTGGATTAGATCAATTTTTTAGATTATAGATTCTAAAAGTATTATAAAAATACAACACGCGCATATTTGTGACACTGCAGCAGCGCCATGAACGAGAGAACAATCACTTAGAACAATAGAATCACTTAGAATCACTAAGCAACTGAAATATAAAAAAAAAGCACGTTTCTCTTTTGCAGATGTCGTCTGCTAAAAGTGTTTGAGCGGTGACATCACGTAGTAGCTCCGAGATTCACCACAGGGAGCAACAACCCAAAAACGGTACAATTATTCAATCATCATACTTCAGTCATAGTTAGAAATAATTGACGGCAGATGGCAGCATTACACATAACCAGCATTTACACAGAAACAGACTTCACGTTAGGTTCGCAACACGCACATTCCAACAAGTACCATTCATTAGAAGTTCCGCGGAGGAATGTGGACCAGGTGCATGCATTGTTTAGTAGATGCGAGACAACGCCCACTGACCCAAGGTGGCAAGCGGAACTTTAAAGGGTGAAACAGCCCCCTAACCTGGACCTAAGATCATTTGAAATTACGAGAAAAAATGATTTTGATAAAAGACGAAAGAGTCTTGTGAGTGATCATTCGGCTTACGAGCAAGAAACCAGAATGATCTAGATATCTCAACTCTTTTTAGGTCTTTTATTTCGACAATGACTAGCCCAAACATTTTCAGAGCAGATTTCTCAATGGAACGTTTTTTGATATGCTACCTACCCATTGCCCGTAGCAAAAATAGTAGTAGTGCCCCTTAGCTATAGATTTTTCTCTTTTATGAGACGGGATTCGAAAATAAATAATAAATAAAGAATACGTTTAGAATGGGGAGAAATTTAGAATAAAGGAAAGGGATAGTTTCCTAATTGATGAAAATTCTGAATTTTAGAATTGGTGAAAATTCAGAATTTATTTGAAAAAAAAAAACAATTCCAGATATGTTAGAAATTAAAAACTTATTAAAGAAATAATTTTTTTTTTAAAATACCACAAGAGAGTCAACCGCCAATTTTGTATCTGGCATGTGCTGTATCAGTTCTTATGGACTTTTGGGAGAAGAAAGAAAGAATCCGTATCTGCCATTAAAAATGCGCTAAAACGTAAATTTTTTATGTAATTAAGATTTTTAAATATATTTTTTTTAAATATAGTTTTTTGGTTTGTGTAGATTTCGTGACGAAATACATTTATAAAATTAAATCTCTGACTATCCGAAACTGTTTGTTATCACACATACTACACAGTGGGTCCGTAATTTGTAAAGCTATGAACCACAAATGTCAGGTGAGAGAAAATCAGAAGACGTACGATCTTCAGAAGAGCACAGATCAGATTATTAAACATCAACTAACTTCATAGAACAGAAGGACCTGAAGTGATTTCGTTTTTCGATTTAAGGCTTTCTAAAATGCAAGCTGAATTTTCGAGTTCTAAGTTGAAAAAATAAATCAAACCTTCTGCTGAAGGAACAAAGATTCCAGTTCCAGATCAAGAAGTGACTGTTTTTCTATCGATATTGAAATGTGGAATTCAATGTGCGTGTGTTTCGTCATAAAAGGGCTGATGATGGAAATGGGCGTTCAGTATAACCAACACGAGGGATGACTATTCATTGATTCAAGTAATATCAGCTTAAAAGCAGTACTATTGCGCAATGGTAGCAAGTTTCAGTGAGTGTGGATTATGTAGTGGACGACCATATAAAAGTATGGTTCTGGAAGATCATGAGTGCAGACATGTAATGGTTACTGCTATTTTTACATGTTTACAGGGTTCACCAAGTACGATTGTTTCCTTTTCTGTCTATAGGACAGCAGACACCAAAAACCATTATAAAGCCAAGAAGTGGCCCATAAGAAAATCATATGTCATTGGAAAGGATAATGTAAAAAAAAATAGTGCACTGTACTCCACTGATTGAGCCAAGTAACAACCTTTTACTTTCACTTCATATCAGGTTGGCCTAATTGAGAATTTTCTAATAGCTCTCGATAAATATCAGTTTTTTTAATCTTTTGAAAGAAATATTTCTCAAACTTAGTGAGGAAAATCTTACTTACTTACTAACCGAAACCCAGCCCATATTCCGAGGACCGATAGGACACCGCTGGGGTAAAAAAGAGTATACCAGGGACATGAAGAGTCAGGAAGATGTGAATAATCAAAGTGAGTAAAGGCTGAAAAGGACCATATTTGTCGGACTTTTGGGAGTAGAAAACTGTTCAACAAATCAGAAAACTGTTGAGAGGTCCAACTTTCGATCCTAAGTTGGGAAATCATGAATTAGATGCACAGTCCTCTTTCAAAATGGTTATCTACGGCTTTCTTGGCAATAGAAAGGGCGCTAACCATGTTTCCATAGTGAGTGATTTGTTAGACAACAAAAAAGAACGTGGGATCCAAGATGTCACTAAAAATTCACTTTTACTTTGATTTCTTTCGAAAATTTTAGATGCTTTTAGCGATGAACAACGAGAAAACTTTTATCAAGGCATCCTCACTATTGAACCACACATGCATCTCGTCCATATTCCTCTGCGGAAGTTCTAACGAATTGGTGCATGTTGGAATGCGTGTGTATGTATAGTGGAACTGACGTGAAGTTTGTTTCTGTGCAATGCTTGTTGTGTGTAGTGCTTCCATCTGTCATCAATTTTTCTAACTATGAGTGAAGTGTAATGACTGAATAATTAATTGTATTATTGTAGGCCTGTTGCTCTCTGTGGCGAGGCTTTTTAACGGGGAGATCGTCGGCTCGCATGCGCTCCTCGAAGTTGAGAACCACAGAAAACAACTTCAGCCGACCACCACTATGGCGACGGTGGGGTACGAATCCAGATCCTCGCGATGCGAGTTCGTCACTTCGACCATTAGCAAGGCGGCAGGCGTTCTCACTATGGAGCATCGTTATCAGAGACATTGGAACCCTTCAATGATAGGGTATCAATGTTGACTTTTAATCAGGGAGATTGATGGTGCCCTTCACAAGAGGAAAAGAAGTCTCATCTCACATTTTTCCAAATCAAATGCACCTAAAACTTTTGAAATATATTATTAATTTAAGTGTTTTTGCATATAAATTAACTGGAAAACGTCAGTAAACTCTGGGAGGTTTATTTTATTCAAAACCAGTCAATATTAGCCATTCTTGTATTTTTGTATTGTGATGGTCGTGTACCTCAGAACTGTGACGTGATAACGAAAAACTGTTTTGTTTACTGAATTCAGCAAACCCAAAATTTGGTAAATCCACCTATTTGCTAAGCATATACAGAATAAAATTTTATTTTGTTGACTAGTGCAGTTTACTTTCTGGATTAAATGCAGAATTCCATAATTATTTCTTTCTAGATTAAAATGCGGATTTTCAGAATCGATGAAAATTCAGAATTCATTGGAGAAATTATTTTTATTGTGAATGTGACCCCCCCCCCAAAACGCGGGTCCCCATTCGACCGCACCTGTCACACACCTCTAAGGGCGGCTCTATTTTTACCTTGCATCTGTTGAAAGCTATTAGAAAGCCTAATTATGTGGGAAAGATGTGAAATTTTATACAGTCAGTCTAGGATTTCTACTGTGTCATTTCTATGTGAACCCATGGAAGAAATTTTTCCGGGGAATGGGTTAACTCTTTCTAAGTTAAATTTTTTTTTAGAAAATTGGAAAAAAAATGTCTTTGTTATCAATTTATTTCGTCATAACGTCCAACAAAACATGAACATCAAAGATTTTTCGGAAAAGTACATTTCAGTATTGAAATTCTGAAACGATTTTGATTCGCATTTTTGAACATTTTGTACGCAAATATATTGAAATTTTTATATATTTTAAATTTAAATATTTTAAACTCAAAAAACACAGTTCATGCGTATATTTATCTGATCATATGAGAAATAAAAGCAAATATTGGTATGATTCAAGTACACAGTAAATAACTGCAATAGTTTTTTAAAGTTTCACAGGCAGTCAGAAAGCAAAATGACACGTGCATATCAACAAGGAGAATGTGTAACGTTGAGCTCACACTCAACCGACCGCGATGGAACAGTAAGCTACTGAAATCTATCGGCAAAGAATGGAACTGTAATATGCAATGCTAATCGGCATCATTCTCTTCGAGTAACTGGCTGAAAGCCGCATTGGAATCACCAGGGCAGAAATTATTAATTGGAAATTCAACAGGGTATAGGCCATAGGATTAATTTTCATTTTCCAGAATGACATTGGGAGTAGTTTCCCAGTACGTTCGATTCTTGCTGGTAACCTTTTGTACATGATGCTATAATCAAATTACCAAAATATTCAGAAGAAAATAGTTTTTGAAGGCGATGATGAATAGTGTTCAAACAGTGAAACAGATTCAATAAAATAGAAAAAAAAATGGCTTAATTAATTTTTATTTTTATTACCTAGATAAGAAAACCTTGAGAAGCTTACTCGTAATACGTATAATATTAATCGAACATTTTGCATTTATGAAACATAATTATTGAACCAGTTTATGTGTTTCTCCACTTCCTATCGATGTAGGACCTAAAGCAAAGCCTTGGGGAATGCTATCGACCGCACCCAGTAGTTATACAGGATATTAACAGCTATTTAATATTGATATTGATTTTATTAACATTCGTTTGCGAATAGAACCATGTTTTTTTTTATAATATTCGATATCACCACGAAAAATCGATACGTCATCCGATGCCAACAGAACTTTTATTTATTTTTGTACGCACCCTGAGGACATTATGACTTACACTAAAGTGCCAAAAGCTAAGGGATGCCAAAAGCTAAGCCTAACATCATGTGGAACAAAGTATAGGAGGATTGAGTGCAACGCGAGATGAAATCTTCTTTCTGAACTTTGTGTGGATTGTGGAGGGTGCCATCATCTCTCTCCCTATATCGTACTGAATTTCATTGGTCCCAGTGCACAATAGCAACTCGACGCGGCATGGACTCTACCTGTCAATGGAATTTTACTGAAAGTACCCAGCTACACAGTCTGGATAACCTCCAATATTAACGTTATTGCAATCCAATATTAACGTTGGTTCTTGTGCACGAATCAACCTTTCGATTTATATATGCCATTGCCAAAGCCCGAAATCAGCCAGTTCGTGAATTGGTCAATTTCGTTGTGAATTGACCAGGCCAATATCCAAATTTCGTGCCTTTGTTCAGCCTATTTTCAAATTGGAGGTTCATTCTACTGACGCGTGTTATATAGATATTCCTATAAAATTTTAGAAAATTTAGTTGTTTTTTTTAACCTTACGGATGAGCTCAGAAACTGCAATCTGAGAAAATCGCGTGAAAGTGTATTTTGTTGTATACGCCTTTCCACTATAATTCATCAATTATTTTTGAATTATAGAACAAATTAATAGAACAAAAAACAATTTTTTATTATAGAACAAATTAACCGATTGAAATGATTTTTTTTGCATTTGATTTGCAATTAAATGAAGTATTTCTTAAAGTTATTTTTGAAAAATCGACATCAGCGGTCGTGACACCTCTGACATTAAGTGTCAGTAAAAATCACGAAACGTTTGAAAAATTTGATGAAATAGAAGTAAAGAAATTTTCCTACATCATCGAGTGTAACATCGTCTCGAATTCAGGCGAATTAAATTTTTCACTGAACAAATAATTTCCAGACTATGTTCCAGTAAGATATTGCTGAAAATGATGACAATAATTTATGCTCACCTTATACAAAATATCAATGAGAGAGGAAGAAAAGCAAATTCTTAAAATACTCAAGTCTATATAAAATAAAATGTGATTTCTTCAGAAAAAAAAAACCTCGAAGAAACTTCTTAACTTGGAAGAAATAAACAACAAAAATAACACTGAACAAACACAGACTGGAAAAGAGATAGCTAAAGGGACAAAAACTCAAATACTTTGAGTTAACTTGATTTCCCGTTGCCGGAAGAAAACGTAAGTGAGGTGAATTTTCAAACAAAAAATTACTCGATTTTTTCCCCCAAAGAAAGGAATTTTTTCCCCTTCAACTCTTTTACCTAAAAAAAAACCAGATATTCTTCTATATGGCAAAGAGCCTCACGAAATGTCATTGCAAATATCAACGTCGTAACTATTTGAAAGCTGATAATCAGAACAAAAGAATGAATAATTTTATTTGGTGTGACGGCAAGATCAGCGATAGGTACATCGATCTTCATCTGTCACCTTCAAGTTCGAAAGAATGTTAATGGATGCGATTGGTTATCGATAATGATGACGAAGTACCGATGATTTCACGGCAGTACCATCCGTAAAGAAGGATATTAGAAGAATTTTAAAATGTAAAAAGGTTTCTCACAAGCAATTTTCAAAGGAAAATCAACATTCAAATCTTTCAATTAGATATTTCTAGATGAATACCGTTTTTTGGTACCAGTTCTTATCCCGAGGACCATTTCAAATGTTCCTCTTGTTGCTTTCATTGAGTTATCCATAAGATCCGATTACTGAGATTTCACATCCAGAAACTCACGAATTTTTGAAATGGCAGTATATGATAGCACTGAGGTCCATAGCTGCACTCACATGAAGCTGATGGGCACAGTTACAGTAGAGATGGGTGGTATTTGAGACTTATTTGGTGAGAACCAATTCAACTATACAAGTTGATCATTATGCCAAGTAAAGAGGGTACTACGCAAAATGGTCAGTGAATTCAGAAACTTTGACATTCAGCATTTTAATAACTTCCATTATCTCGAATTACAGTATTTTCGTGATTAGGTGCTGCAGAGTATTCAAGTCAAGTTTAAGATCAAGCATTTCTCATGACAACGGAAAACTTTGATGGAATAGGACCCTTGCATTGGTCACGTGTTTCTAAAGCAGTGGTTATTAACCGGGGATGCAAGGAGAGCATTTTTCGGAGTGTGAGATGAAAAAAAAAAACCAAAAAAAAAAAACATTACAACATTTTGAATGATTATTCAGGAAAATTTAAATGATGATATAAAAATCGAATATTGCAATTCTTAGAAAAGTCTGGCAATCTATCACACCGAAATTTCGACACCTCATCTTTTGGCTTTCGCTTGTAGAAATGTGTCACACGAAATTTGCGTTGCAAGAGTTTTGTTTTCGATTAGCGATGGTAATAATCTTTAACTACGATATTGGGAAAGCAATACCATTAATATTTAAATATTTCATACGGTTTGTTTCATTTGTACCTCGTGTTTTGTCAGCATGTTGCTAAACAGTTTTCTAATACATAGAAAACGCATCATCCAAGGGATGTGCGAGAAGGTAAGTCGTATTTTGCACTGGGAGTTTTGAGGACGGAAAAAAAATATAACAACCACTCTTCTAGAGGTACGTCAGCGTATGCTTACTCATTTCGGCCGTTTGGGGCGATAAATTACATCCACCTTTTCCTTTTATCTCTTTGTTTTTCAGCCCACACATAAACCGGTTACGATCAGAGCGCCGCATCAGACTTCCATTATACTAATTTCTGCAGGTGCAACGCAAGTCTCTGATGTGCCGATTGCGATTCGATCCGTCTAAGATGGACATTCATCTAGTATACGTTGCTTGGCTTGCAATGAAATATTTTGTGACATTCACATTGATGGGAAATTTCAGAAAACAATTCAAGAGGATGTAGATGAGCCTTAACAAGCCCCGCGAACGTTCTAAACTTTATTTAGATCTAGACTTTTTTTCTTAAAATTTATGTTAAAACTCACTGTCGGGCTCCATGCCTTTTACAAACCATTCTTGCTCGATGAGTAGCAACATTGTCGTCACCAGTTTGGTAAAAATTCAACATCGCAGGATAAACTTGATTTTCAACACTGGTCATTGAGACTGTGAAGACTGCAGGCTTTCCAGAACTAACTGTTACTACACTGTACACGCAAATTTCATATAAATAATTGCCAGGGGAATTTTTACTAGAGTGGTTCATGTCGTAATGCGTGGAACTAACGTATTTATGCGTAGATCGTGTTCTACTACAACAACGGGGCGCGGTAGCCCGGTCGATAAGATACTCGCCTAAAGTACCAAAGGATGGTTAGAGGTGTCACGAGTTCGATACCCGGTTCGTCCTTGTCAGAAAACTTTCCTGACACAGGGGTACAGCAAAAAACGGCGGCTTGACCGCAGCAAAAAATTGCTACCGCAGGGAGTCCCCCATCGAGGGGTTAGCGCACCAACCGCTCGATGAGTATGAAAAACAAGCCTGCCGTTCGGAATCGGCAATAAATTGTAGGTCCCGGTCTAATTAGCCCTCGTGTGCAGAAAATGACCGTGTTGCGACAAAAATGATGAAATGATCAAACTACACCAACTCCGATCATATTTCGCCATTCGGCAATTTCCAACCAGTGGAGTTGGGTGAGAAATGAAGGCTTCATCCATCGGTGGTCGTCTTCGGCTCGGTAGGTAGAGAACTTGCTTAGAATGTTCTATGCCCGGATTCGTACGCATGGACCTTGAATAGTAACCTCCATGGTGGAAGACGAGCATCGTTACCTCTGCGTCACTCGGGCACTGTGTTCGAGAACTGTCGCCATCTGTTTCCTACATCGGAAGTGAAATTTCAATACTTGTGAAGCCCGTAGTCCCCCAGTTAGGGCCCTAATGCAAACAAGTTTTATGACATGGGGATTTGTATAAACATTACTCCCACCACAATTAATAAAATGCATCACAGGTTTTTCTAATTTGCTGGTGTGTGTGTATAAATAACAGAATTATCATATGCGTAAAAGATCCTTCTCAATCTTACTTTATTGAGCCGTCATAAATGATTTATCAACATTGAATATTCATTCCAACGTCAAAAAGAGCAACAATATATTCAAAATGCCCGTATCATAAAAAAAAAATACTCTCTTCAAAAGACCATTTACATTTACGACAGCCATTAAATACAGGGAAAAAAAGTGAATATTTTACTTCATAATCACCATTACCCGGTAAATATTAACAATCTCATCTAACACACACATAAAAAAAAAAAAAATTAATGAAAAAATACTTCTAGAACCGAAAAAAAAAATTTATAAAAATGGGAAATTTCCAATTTTTTTTCAGTTCGGAAAAATTTCCAAAAAGTAATAATAAATCGCAGCTGGTTAGGACGGATCTTGAAAACTTGTATACTATGTAGAGAGAATTTTTTTTTTCATCTTGATAAATTACAGGGGAGAAAAAACAGAAAAGATGAAAGAGATGGTAAACGAATAGTACAATAATAATAAAATAACAAGAGACGATCCTTTTCTATTTGAAGAAATGAGATGGATGTGGAAAGACAGTCAAGAATCAAGATAAGAATAAGAATTTTTCAAGAACACATACACGCCTTTTTTTCCCCCGGAAAGTTCGAAAAAGTTTGAAAATTCTTTTCATGACCGAAAACCCAAAAGAAATAACATAATATAAGATAAAAAAATATATAATAAATGCCGGCTATCTGTTCCCTAGGGAAAAAGTTTTATTTGTGAATAATGGCTTCTTACGAGTTCTAGTTTAATTTAGGATTCTTGTGACGACTGCTATAAAAGACGCTATAGTGCATAATCCTGTAAAAAACGAAGTTCGTGTTTTCTGTATTTTTTATTGCTTTTGTTTTTAGGTGAAATTCATTGTCCTTTTTTTCATTTACAACAAGCGTGTTTGGTTCATATATTATACAGTGTGTCCTGAAAGACCTAATGCGACCTTTATCTCATCAACCGTTCGTCGTAGAGGTATAGTTTTAATTCAAAAATGCTCAGAATGTATTCATGAATCGCTCTCTACCAGTTCTGAAAGTGAAAATACAATTTGTTGCAAAATAAAAAAATAAATTTTTATACGGCCCTTGAAAATCCAGTTACATAATTGTTGCCCTGTATCTTCTGAGGCTAACAAAAGTTTTTCTCCTTACCAAGTGCAATATTCGCTGAGATTTTTGAGTTCAAAAATTCAGAAGAGTTAGGAAAGAACAGCGTGAATGAGGGGACGGAAGCGTTGCCCGTTAGTTTATCATGTTCTTTTCCAATTTTTTAAATTCAAATATCTTAGTCTCAAAAGATACAGGACACGCACACACACACACACACACACACACACACACACACACACACACACACACACACACACACACACAGTTTACTCCCAAAACCTGGTACAAAGTGATTTCTGAAACTGTACCTCTGCAACGAACGATTGATGAGATAATGGCCACATTAGTACTTAAAGTACACCCTGCATAATTACTACCTTTTTAGAATTTATCTATTGCTATGATTATATACCGCACATATATTTTTTATCCCAGTTCAATAATTATTCATCTAATATATTTTAACTTTAATATTATACAAATACAAATACAAATACAAATACAAATACAAATACAAATACAAATACAACGCCACAACAGACAAAATGCCCAACGAGGTGGGTGATAATTATGGTGGCTGTAATATTATATTATCTATGTGGCGTGTTTTATTGATATGCAATTTTTTTCATATTATTTCAATTATTCAAATTAATAAAAAAATTATTTCAAAATTTTTACGGTCACTTAAAAAAATAGAGGAAAAATATACAGAACAAAAATACCCGAAAAAAGAAAAATTGAGATTTGAGTAATTCTGTAGAGAAATAAGTAAAAAGCATTAAAATTTTTATATTGTGCTAACCAGAAAAATTTTAATTTTTAAATTTGAGGAATCTCTCTATCACACCGAAAGAAATTTATCCCGCGAAATTTGAGCAAATATTTGGCGAAAGATCGCTAAATGAATTTTTTGCTTTTTTGACAATTTTACAATCTCCGCTTTCTTTTAATGGCAGTTATTTTAACTATTGTAAAAAGTAATATTATATTTTTCGATAATTCTAGTAGTCAATATTTCGATGAGTCAGACGTAAATTTTATCGATTTTGATTTTTTTAAAATTAAGATCACAAAGTTTTCCGTCATTATATTTCCCTAAATTATTCATTTACCGGACATTTTACAAATCAATTCACATTTTATATCGCTCATTACTTTCTTACATATTTTAGAATCATACATATCAATGTATTGGAGATGTGCATGATCGGGAAGAAAATTCTGGATTCACCCTCTTCTAAGGTGACTTGATAAGGGTCTTATTAATTAACCCCTATTGTATTGCCTATACCATCTTCTAGCCCTTAACGAGAACTTTGTCTTCGAATCTTTTTCAAGTTCATAGCTGATAATGAAAAATTAATTTTACTCGCTTTACAGAATGGTTCTAAATTAAGGGATGCCACGACCCCCGAAATCGATTGTTCATAAATGACTTTAAAAAATATTTCATTCAATTGCAAATCAAATACAAAAAATTTCCTGTCAATCGCTTAATTTCTTCTTTCAAAATAAAAGAAAGAAGTAATGAATTATAGTGTAAATGTATGCAAGGAAAAACACTTTGTACGTGATTTTTTCTCAGATTTCACTTTCTGAGTTCATCCGTAAGATTAAAAACAAACTGCTACACCAACATTTATAAAATTTTGCAGAAAATGTTTATTCGACACGTGTTAGTAAAATTAATCTCGAACTTGGATATCTGGCATTCATTAGAGTTTTATAAATTTTTAAAAGTTGAAAAGAAATATGAATTTCAAAAATCTGAATTCAACATTTTGTAAAAAATACTTCCTATCTGTCAATTTCTAAATCGGAGGTTCATTTTACTCACATATGTCGTATAAATATTCCTACCGAATTTCAGATTTTTTTGGTTCAGCAATTTTTTTTTTAAATCTTACGAATGAGCTCAAACACTGCAATCTGAGAAAATCGCGTTCAAAGTGTATTTTCCATTGTATTTCCATTTCCAAAGTGTATTGCCATTCCACTGTAATTCATCAAGTCCTTCTTTTATTTTGAAAGAACAAATGAACCGATTGACACAAAATTTCTTTTGTATTTGCAATTGAGTCACATATTTTTCAGTCATTTTTGAAAAAGTGACTTCGGTAGTCGTGACACCCATTAAGCCTAAATACTTTCTAAAAATGAAAAAGTGAAGAAAATCGCCTAGTGATGAAAATCCCCCACTTTCACAAATGATGATAAATTTCTTATAAGACATGAAAGATGTGACATTGTCGCAAGCATATGAACATCAAAGATTCCAGAGCGTCTGTTTAAGGGGTGTCACGACCTTTGAAGTCGAATTGTAAAAAATATTTCATTCAATTGCAAATGAAATCCTAAGAATTTCGTGTCAACCGGTTAATTTTTTCTTTGAGAAAAAAAAAAGAAGTAATGAATTGTAAAGCAAATGTACACAAGAAAAAACACTTTGAACGTGGCTTTCTCAGATTGCAGTTTTTAAGCTCATCAATAAGATTTAAAGAGAGAAACTACTGCACCAGAAACATCTGAAATTTTTTAGGAATATTTATTGGAAATGCTTTAGTAAAATAAAGTTCGAACTTAGGTATCTGACCAATCATTAAAATTTTATATCTAGTATTTTTTTAAAAACACTTTCCATTAGTCAGTCTCGAAATCCGCGGTTCATTTTACGAACGCATGTAGAATAAACAATTCTATGAAATTTTCAGAATTTTCGGGGTAGTCGTTTTTAAATCTTACGGATGAACACGAAAACAGCAATCAGCGAAAATTGTGTTCAAAGTGTATTTTCTTGTATACGTTTCCGCCATAATTCATTATTTCTTTTATCATGAAAGGACAAATTAACCGATTGACACGAAACTTTATGGTGCAATTGAATGAAATATTTTTTGAAGTCATTTTTAAGAATTCATCTTCAAGCGTCGTGACATCCCTTGAAGTATGAGTTTGTAGAAATTAATCCTCTGAGAGAGTGCCCTCTGTAATTGATCTCTCTAAGAAATGGCCTCTCATAGAAGTGAACTTGAATTCAAGGGAAAAATTAGATCCATAAAGAAATTGGCCCTATAGTAAGAGTGCCCCAACTTTTTCGTGTTCCTGGGTGACATTTCTTGACATTCTTTTTCGAGCGCATAGGAGAAAAAAAAGATCTGGGTTACATTCGAAATGCAAATGGTAGCTTATTAGACAACTTCAAAGCCAAACCTATAGGATCAAATAGAAAAAAAAATGGACAAAACTCCTTCTTTTCCCGTTTCTGAAACGACTAGAAATGATATTACAGTGTTAGTAAAATATTTACTCTTGCCAGTTTGAAATTACTTGTTTAGCTACAGCGTTAGCTGCTCTGGGAAGAATGTGGCCCGTCGGCTCTGTCATATAGGGATTTTCATATTAACAGAGTCGGACATATAGACAAGTTATAATGTAGTCTCGAAAGAAATGAATGCAACAGACTTTTTATTTACTCACTCTCTTATTATGAAATATACTTTCCCATACTTACTGTAGATGTTCGAAAAAAGATGCTCTTTTTTTTCTTTCCTTCTTAATCTTCATCAACAGTAAAAGTGTGGTTGCTAAGCAACAATTTCACTTAAGAAAGAACATAACGTCACAAGAAAAGAAAAGCAACGATATAAAGGAAACAAAAAAAATAAAATAAAAGAAGAAAAATACGCCAAGAAAATATATATCGGAGCAAGCATGTGAATAGGACGCGAAAAGAGAAGCGAACGCCTCTTTGCAAACATGTATTTAATTTCATTTTCCTAAAAACGTTATTGAAGGGTAAAAATAAATAAGGGCAGCGCATATTGGAATCGAAAATTCTTTTTGAAATTTATAACTACGTTTGAAATAATCGTTGGTTCGTATATCTGGTAAAACATACACTTTTATTACATTCGGAAGTCGAATTTTGCGCACCATATTACATTTACCAGCTTTTCTATCTCAGTAAGCAATACTTTCCAGAAGGGTTCGTGTGATTAGTCATCTTTATTACTTCGATATATCAAAAATCCATTCAATGTCAGCTGGAGTAAATTTTCTCTGTCAAAATGGGCAGATTAAAATAAAATAAGTCTGTTTCTATGTAGAGTGATTCATACGATTGAATCCTCAAAAATCAGGATCAAGGGATATTGTGAGGTAATACGTAATCCGTACAATCCAAAGTGAGTTCCTTTCAGGAAAACCAAACGTCGCATATTCTTGTAAAAGAGTGTGTCATCAAATACTATCTTTTGTGTACACTTTTTATCCAGTGAATCTTTCAAGATTGACGAGAAAGTGTACGTGATAGTGTGTCAAAATTAAGCAATTTTATTGCACTCGTGTTAGTTAGACGTCACCTTAAAGTGTTTTTTCCGGCAAGAATAAAATCACAGTCGATGCTTGATTTCATGAACTTTCTATTTACGAACTGCACGTTTTTACGAACTAATTTTTTGGTCCCAAATGATATAATATTAATTTAATTGTCTTTTCCACTTACAGTAGTCTAGGTCAGGAGTGGTCAATAGCTGGCCCGCGACAATATGAAAACAAAATATTGTTGCGGAAAATATGTAAATAGGCATTATTTTTATCATTCACTGTGTCATCTTTTACCTGTAATAGTCATTAACGCATTCCTCTATAAATTTCGCTGAGTTGACGGCAAACTTGGTGAATTTACCGATAACTCCGATGATTTGTCGATGTCAAGGCACCAAAAGAAAGGATTAGATCTCGTAAGTATATTGGTGAATGTTCTGGAAACTTTCTTCGTCTGCATATAAGCGCATCCAGGGCGGAACTAGGAGGCGTTTGTTGAGTTTTTGAAAACGAGATATCTTGCGTATGTACGAGAAGTTGTATGTCAGAGGATGCATATTTAGCGTGTTGCCAAATCGCTGCTTGTGAATACGTGTAAAAACTATTCTGTAAAATAAACCAGTGACGTCCTGCATTTTGTTTCATCCTCTGCTTATTTCAAGGATTTGTGTGAGACGCATTATCCGGAACACTATTATATTTTTGGTATCAGTTTCATACGTCCAAATTGCGGTTAATGTGGGGAAACACAAAGCCTCTTTAAACACACAGGCCACATGACTGATTTCAAAAACCTACTGTGGGAGTTATGGAAGTAACATCAGCAGATTTTCTTGCACAATCATCGGAGGGCAGTGATTGTAATCTCGACGAGAAAAATTACCACAAAAATTTTATTTTTAAGAAAAACTAAAAATCATACGCGAGGCATACAAGAAAGAAAGATTTGGCCGTGCTGCGAGCAACTGACAACATCAACTAGAGGGCTAACAAAAACCCCATCCAGAAACATCTCAGAAGAAGATTAAGTTCACCACGTTTAAAAAAATCTGAGAAAAGCTATATTTCTTTTTTAAGCGCCACAATGCCAAATTTCTATCGGGAGTTGCTCAGGAAAAGTTTCGCAAACATGAAGAAAACAAAGTTCAAAATCCAGCCATCAGTAGAAATTTTTCTAACACTGCACATAAAGGATCCACATCAACTGACTTCGCTGAATCTCCAAGGTCTTTTGGTGGTGAACCTCAGATATAAAGAGATACGAGTTAGAACGGACATTGTTGTTTAACAAAATCGCATCATGGGAAAGCATGCCTCATCATTTAATCATGATGGCTTTATATGCAGCTTGCCCAATAAGTCATCCAAGCAAACTGAACAAAGTTGCTAAAACCGGATAAAATTTACCTTCCCTTCGAGAAGTTGGATCTCTATATCGATTCCGAACAAACACACGTGCATTTTGGCTGCTTTTTAGACCGGATTGCTTAATTCTGCCTCATCATCAAATGCAGATATACATTTTCTTGACAGAAATTTTTTTTTCTCTACTCTGAGCAGATTTCATTAAATGAAAGGATGAGCAGAGTTCATTAAATGAAAGGATGAGCAGAGTTCATTAAATCGACTTTTACAAATATTTTAAATAATCCTCCTATACACAAAATTAGTCATTATATGTAATGCATGAACTTCTTAATGGACTTCTTATTCCAGGCAAAACTTTGTTCGCTTAAATAATCTATGAAATATAAGGTAACCACTATATTTTCATTACAAAATGTTTTAGATTACTTACAAACATCCGTAATTATATATTTAATGAACCATCCACTTTTTTGATCAATACATAACTCAACCAAAGCATAAAAGAGAAATAAAATGCAATCGATATTCATTTCATAATTTAATACTTTCCCACACGCACATATAAACTTATTTTTGAACTCACGAAAATGTTGCGAAAAAGAAGAAAAATGAAACTGGAAAACTCTTGCAGTATATATAATACCGTAGAGATGATAATGTATCTAAAAAATGTAGTTTCATAAATATTCATATGGACGGTAAATACTTCTTATCTTTTATTCAGGGAGTAAATCTGCAAGTTTCTGTGTGAAACGGGATGATAATGAACTACCTACCTACCTACTGGTTTATGTGCTGCTCGCATTTCATAAGACGCATGAGTTTGGTGTAAATCTTCATAATATAGTTGAAACTTCTTCATCTGGGATCAAAGAAAATCAGCGCAGGCTTCTCATTTTCCAATCAGTTAGCTTATTAAAATCGCGGATAATGTTATCTTTCTGTTATTGTTGTCGCTTTTTTAAAAAAACAGAGCAACCGAACCATTAACCATTAATCAAAAAATAACATTGGAAAATATCTGTTTATAGTTATCAGGACTTCGAATAATATCATTTTTTTGAGAATTTTGAAGCTGAGGTTTAACAAACTTAATTTTTTCACTGTAAGTTATCGTTATCAGGCTGCAAGATTATGTAGGAAGTTAGGTGTTCGCTCCTCCCTCCGTTGTTGGCAAACATTACCGTACTCCGTAGTGGGTTTGTAGAAAACGTTGTGGTCCATGCACGTGTGAAGCTGCTTTTACGATGACCTCCCTATGGTAAAGACAAATGCATGACAACAAGAAAAGAAAATTCCTTCAGTTCCTGATCAGTTTCTTTCAGTTGAATATATTCAAAATTCTATTTCAGAGAAGCTTTCTCAAGCGGTGCATGCAACGTATCGTGCATAAAAGAGTTGTTGTGCATGATACACATCAGAAAGTCTCATTCGAACGCGTCGCATTGACCGAATAAAAAATTCAGGATTTCAGCTTGAAGGAAAAAAAATCTTGTTTTTTAGAATTAAAAGGAACAAAAACGGAACGATTCAACATTTTGCAAACAATTATTCCGGAAAGAAAAACAGACTTGTCGCGTTTTACCAACGTCAATTTACCATCCATCCCTTTTGATCAAATGGGATGCATGGTCACCGTACTTGCAAACAGGTTTTTTCCTAGTTATAATTTGGTTACTGTTACCTGAAACTTCGAGTCCCTTAATGTGATCACCAAGTCCTTAATGTTGTTGCTCTAAACAATCTTGAAAACTAACTTCAAAAAATGCCTTAAAAATTGAAAAATAAAAATGCCCTCAAAACAACAAAGTTCTCTTGAAAAACCAGTTATGTTCGAAAGTCGAAAGAATAAGTTCTCACAGCATTAAAAGAAAGCATGTATGTAATTTTTTTTTTCTCAATGTTCAGATTTCATCAAAAATAACAATTTTTTCCAGTAAATGAGTTATAACTCATGAGTTGGTTAGGAACACTGGCATTATGCCCCCCCCCTCAAGGGTGGGGCTGACAGGACTCCGTCCCAGGGGCCTGACGATTCTTATCATTTTTTTTTTGTTTTTTACAAGAAATTCACTATTGAGAAGCCCATGTATAATCTGACCGGGGAAGGGGGGTTGTTGCTAGATGTGAGGGCCATCACTGTCTTACTAGGAGTAGTAGGGTTTTTTACAGTACTAAACAAAAAAAATGAACCCTCTCCCTCCGAGGAAATCCTGTGCATGTCTATAGTTAGGAAGTCATAAAAAAACCGTTTATTTCATTTTCCAAGAAATGCAAGCATATTTTTTCGTAAGCGCTCGATGCAACCACAGTTTTAATATAATTTTTTTCAATCGTTTTCATTGTCAAAAAATTTAAAAAGTGAAAAAAATATCCTGAAAACGCGCCAAAAAATGCTTCAACAGCGAAAAAATAAAAAAACAGAAAAACGCGAAAGATGCAAAAAAATGCAAATGTTATGAACATCCGGGCTCTGGTGATCCCATTAAACGGCGTGGACTGTGTGTATCACTGTAGACTTGTTTCTTTTCACGAAGTAATAACTTTTTTCACGTCTCGATTTTCTAGTAAACCTTACAAAATTTGGCTATCTCTTATATTTTCTAATATTGCCTAAAGATTTTCTGACGGATCGATAACCTCAGAATTAGCATCGAAACGGACGCATTTCGATTAGTTTTGTGCGAGCTAGAGTTTCATAACTCCTCAATCACCCCTTCTCTGTGAAACTGATAATTTCGCAGGATGCCAACTTTGACATCCCTAATGCGATTTCCAAATACCCATTTCGATTTACATAGAGTTCCCATTCCTCTTGTATGCTTCCCTTGTTTAGACGATCATTAAAACAACTTGGAAATTGTGTTACTTGGGTAAGTGATGAGTTTTAGGAATACATTCCGATCACATGTAAAATTCAGGCCGATAAGTATGCGGTCTAAAAAGAAAGTAAAGTCTACTTTTTCAGGGAAAAAGATCCGCCGAACTCTTAATTATAACGGTTAAATTTTATCAAAGACCTCAATCTAATCTTTGACGTCAATAAACTGCTGTAATAGACGATTAATAAATAATGCTAATAAATTTCGTTTTATAACGTCAATGAGAATGTAATGACCTGACTATTGTATGGGGTTTTTTTCATAAGACATTTATTAAATTTCAGGTCATATTACTGATAAATTTTCGTGATTTTCCGATTCTGTCTGCATTACGAATCAAGTTGGAGATATGATTGGCCTTAAAATGTGTTGAAGGTATTTACCGTAAAACACGTTTTCCACCCTCCCCCCCAACCAAACAACTTCCAGTGGACGGAGGCATCTCTTGTTCTAGGTGATATAAGAGAAGGTGCGAGAAAAATAGGGGAAAGAAAAATATACGCTCAATATAAATAATATAAAAGATTTTTTTCAAAAAAAAATATCTTCCTAGAAAGCCACACACGTCATAGCGGGGTTTCAATAATTGATAATTATTAAAATTATGATAATTATTATCGTGTGAATACTGATGATTAAGTTACAATTCGTCGTCATTTTACAGATCCAGCATAGATTAATTGAATAATTCGAACTTTTTTTTCAGTGACTTTGGACTTCGAATTAACAAGGTTAGATTCTACTTCAACTTGGGCAATAACGACTAAGTTCTACAATTCTTCAAACGATTTTACCCAGTCTGACTGTTTCCTAGCATGGCCCGTGTTTTCGACCACCTGCTAAAATCTCTTCATTGAGACAGAGCGGAGGGCCATGATCTGGTTAGGAGGAGGAGTCACTATATGCAATAATAAGTAAGTCATCACGTTAACGCTATCCGTTTAATTTCATTATTTACTGTGGAATTACCATTAAACGAGAGACACTGAGCAAATTAATTTTTTTTTCCAGTGAAAGAGACTTATTTCTCGTTAAAAATTACGATAAATATAAGCACAGTGAGGAATTGAAATCAGACAATTGAATCACTCGGTAACATGCGATATGATTTACAGTGTTGGCCTTAAGTTACATCTAAATCATGGAGGCAATAACCAGAGACGTATCCCTGATCTAATTTTTTTGTTTCTCTGTCGTCCATTTCAACAGGCGACCATTTACTCACGCACGGATCGTTTTATGCGGGGCTACTACACTCAACTCACTATATTTGCGCTATATCGAGTCGAACGTGTTTAATACCGAAGGTGAACGCTTGACGCCAATTATAATAATCAAATATCCATATAAGGGTTTATATCAACAGGTGATTAGTTATTTGTGATCCGTTAACACATAAAACACGAAAGACCCACATTATTGAATTTCTTCCATGTTGTATTACTCAACGGTCAGTAGAAAAAATTGAAAGTTTTCTCGTGTTTTTTCTGCAAAAAATATATCCATTTTTATTTTGTTTTCAGGTCATGGACATAATACAAAGCATCCGAAATAACCACCGACGATGACACGTGCTGCACTCACACATACAGATGCGACGAACGTCCGCAATTATCTCGGGAATTGATGCCGAATGTGACCTCGCGACACTCTCCGATACAATTTCTTTTTCGTTGGTCATATTTTCTGTCACTGAAGTATTGGACCCCAGGTTTCCATGAAAATAGGTCGTCGGCATTATTCTTATTACCTATCTATATAGGAGGGGGGGGGGGGAAAGAACCGAAAACAATGTGAATGTCTGTGAAGACGAAGAAGAAATCTCGAGTTTTTCATGGAATTAGAATTCCAAAAAAGGGGCCATAAAATTCGTGAATACTGTGTATCATGCATAACGATGATTTTGATCCAAAGGAATTACATTTTTACTATATTATAACCAGCGATTTAAGACAAGTGAGGATACAAATATTTCCGACAATGTAAATAACTCGTTTTCAACCCTTTCAGAAACGAGCATTAATTTTTTTAGAATTTTGAATATGTTTTTGCATTTTTGATACCCAAAAAATACATTAAAAACAAATATATATCAGCAAATCTTTATTTATATATTTTTTTAAAATTTTTAATTTTTTGTGAAGAAATAATTCATTTCGTTCAAATTTTTTCAGCCAAGATGATACAAGGTACACACATTCATCTTCACACACAAAATTTTTTCCACAATTTCATTGCTAAATTTTATGTAATGAATCAAAATTTCCCCGGACGCACTTTCTCGTGGGAAACCATCTTAATTCCCCCCCCCCCCTCCCCAAAAGTTTAGCTTCAAGCGATGCCTTTGATGGAAGCCCCTCCCCTCCCAAAGTGTTCATGTTCACCATATTTCTAACTCGACTGTTACTCAATCCTTTAAGTCAGGGCTCAACTCATTGAGGCAAAAAAAAAAAAAAAAAAAAAATCTGCAGTGAAGAAAAAAAATGTAACCACAACCGGGACGAACCACACTATATCTGCACATGCAGGATCTGAAAGCGATAAGAAACAACAGCTATATATCGACTTACGATCGTTTTGAGTATTATGGTAGTTATTTCTAATTCACTCTTTTATTGCTCTGGCCGTTTGACCTTTCACATGGTGACAAAAATTATTAAAAATTATTTAATACAAAGATTCAAAAAAATTCAAGATAAAAATATAAAATATTCTGAAAAATGCAATATATAAATATTCTAAATAATTCAATATAAAATTCTAAAAAATGAAATATAAAAATTCAAAAATATTATATGGCCTATTATGGAGATAACACCATAATATGGTATTATGGTAATAAAGATGATTGATGAAAATGATTAAAATTTATTTTTGACGCTTTTCTGATTATATACATATATGTATAGGCATTGTCATGATAAAACTGTCGTGCCATGCTCATCAGCAACAACAAGTTCAATAGAGTTTAGTAGAAGGAGTATGGCAACTATCCTCACAAAATGATCGCAACGGCTTCCAGTGGTGTTGGAAATCAATTATCAAGACAACGTAGTTGCATTCAAATGATCCTCAGAGCAATAAATAAAATTTCATTTAATACTTTTTCTCCAGAAATCATTCGCAGATCATTTGATTAAATCATTGAATCATAATTTTTTCCAGATTGCCGCAAGTAATTTCTGGCTGGAGCGATGATGGACGCCTTTGACGAGAGGCTGGCCCATGCTCTATCTTTGAGCGCAATTGTGACATCGCTGTAGCCAGACGATGTTTCCTGCTTTTTTGCAAGATTAGCCAAGGCACCTAGCGAGCCGCGTAGACTTATGGTCCTCCATCTTGGAGCGGGTAAACCAGTTCTTTATTGAAAGTGATGTCTACTCGTAGAAAAAACGCAAGATAAGGAGCAGCAATTGGCTATAGCGATGAGACTGACATAACACTTTCGCGCAGAGATGACGGATGAGTCTGCCTCAACTCCGCGCTGAGCCAAGACAGCCGGAGAAGCCAAAAAAAATGAAACACGGATGAGTCAGCCTGGTCATTCGAAGAACACTAGATAGCCATGACTGGGTATTCTTAAAACCATAGGCTGATTCAGCCACCTGTTTTGAGCGGTGGCTTCTGAGCGGGTAATACTGAAGCCACAGCTCAAAACAGGTGGCTTCAGTATTACCACTATAACGAATCGCTAATCCCATAGCGCTTTTCAAATGATTTCCGCCGATTCGGTTTCAAGTAGCTAGGGCTCCTTGAAACCGCTCGCTGACTAATGAGATATCTTTTACGGTAGTATAATTGCTATAGCCAATTGTGGAGCTCCTCGAAGCCCCAAGTTGGTACATCCGCCGTATTTGTGCGAAGTGTGAAGCCAGTATTATCGTTACAGCCAGTAGCTGTTCTCTACGCCGCTTTTTTTAACGATTGCATGCCGCTTTGAATGGAAATTTGGTTTTGCCGCTTTGCCACTTCAAGATGGAGGACGATGAGTCCACTCGGTATTCCCGGCACTTTAGCCAATCGCTGTTCCCTCTATCCTACTTTTTTCCCCAAAGATTAAACGTCAGTGTGGTAAAACCGGTTTTTTCAGAAGGGGGACGATGAGCCCTCTCTCATTTTTAGGCGCCTTAGGAGCAGCGAACCTGTTAAAATGTGATCTCGGCATAATATTGAGAAAAAATGTCTTTCTTTCATGGGCTGAGAGAGAAAAAAAACCCATCTCCCTCTAGCAGCAAACAATGATGACCAATGAGTCCGCACTCATCTATAGGAACCTCAGCCCGTCCAATCCGGAGGAACTTAGAGGCACCTTAAAATACATTTAGAGATAAAAAGAACAGTTAGAACATTTTTGCTTGATATAAGAATTGCATTACCAAAACGACTCGCTCCACTCCTAGGAGCCTAAAATTCTACGAAATAATATTTTGGGAACTATTATTTTTAATGCTAACGGACACATTCCAACAGCCGGGGTATTGGGTTGTAATTTCAATCGTCTACAAATCCTACGAAGTTTGCTTAATTCATAAATGCCCGAGTAATTAGATTTCTCCGATCAAAATAATTGATTGAAATAAATTACCTAATTTTTTTTTTTTTGTGACAGGTATTCAAATTAGAGAACATCCAATAGAATGAAATCATATATATTTGAAAAAATAATAATAAATTTTCCATTTATATCACTTAGAAACTGAGTTCATAAATTAATTTATCCCGATATACGAAATGTTAATAATAAAGAGTCTTTTTTATGTGTACGCAAATTTTTTTTTCTCCGCATGAAAAATGAATGTTGGTTGATTAAGCAGTTGGTTGTGTGAGAGCGAGTGATCGATTTTCCTCGTTGTTTGTTGTCTCGTGCCAAAGAAATTTTCAATTTTATGGACTGCTTTGTACCCGCCGGACACATTATATATATTTATGCACTTTTTTATATATTCTTCATTCACCGTATAGTTTTTTCGTCTTTATAGTGTATTTTTTTTTTTTTTTTTGTCATGGCCATGTTTTATGTCAAGAGCTTGTTTATCTTGTAAGAGTATGTGAGCTACGTTAAAATTGGAACGACGTATTTATCTTTTTTGACGCATAATAAATACGGTGTCTGAAGTATCAGTAAATGAATTTTGTATGTAATATTTCGTTGTGGATCGCATTATTATTTTTAAAATATTACTTTTAAAGATACAGGGTGAATTAATTAAAGTTCCTGTACTCATCCGAGGGCAGCCAAATGTTTAGGATATCTTAATGAGACCATGGGAGAGAGAGATTTATGCAATGAAAAATAGTTGATTTTTTTTACCACCAGGTGAGAAGTTGGCGCTTTTTGTTTTTTCATTTCCCTTTTTTCAACCATAGTTCGCATAGCGTAGATATGAAGTTTCAATGGAATACGTCCACCAGAACGAGCGCTACATAGTTCTGAGTAGTTTCAATATTCTGACACGGATCACACCTATGTAGCGCCCGTTCTGAAGGACATATGCCATTGAAACTTGGTATATAGGCTATATGAACCATCAGGAAAAAATTAAAATGTAATTAAAAAAGTGCCAAACTTTTCACCTGGCGATCAAAAATTGAAGTATTTTTTATTGCATAAATCCCTCTCCTATGGTCTCATTAAAGTATCCTGAAAATTTGGTTGTATTCGGATGAGTACGGGAACTTTAATTATAATCACCCTGTATTTAATATTTAAACTATCTTTCTAGAGAAAGGCCATGTCTTTCAACCATTAAATTTTAAATTAATTTATGTCTTACCAGTCATTTTCTTTACCCGGGAGGGGGGGGGGCTAATCAGACCTATACCTACAGTTTTATAATTAATGGGTTTTTCCTCTTCCATATTTATCACCTAAGAACGTGGTGCACTAACCGTTCGCTGTGGAAATTTTCCGAGGCAGTCATACATACGTGTAATCATCTCTCTTCAATGATTGAAGTTATTACCCCGATTATAGTAAAGATTCGGATAAGGACAGCGACTGGGTTTGGAATTCAATAAATCTTAGAACACCCCTTTTGTGATTATTCTCATTTATGTTATTAGAGTGTATGAAATAACGCTCAAAATCATATTTAGGAGAACAAACAATAAAGAGATTGCTTTCATTTCGAGAATTGAGAGCTTAGTGGGGGGGGGGGGCGCGTGATTTTTAGGAAAAAAAAACTAAGAAACACGAAACATATAAGAAAGTCTCAAAGGGGCGGAAAAATTAGTAGTGCCTAGGACGGCGAGAGTTTGGAATCAGTCTCATTAAGCGGGCCCCAGGGCAACCGTTATATTATAGACCAAACTTTGCGCGAATGATGCAGCTGGAATAAATTTCGAAATCATCAAAATTTTTTAAAAGGGTAAAGTTAATTTATTAACATTTCAGCGAGATAAAAAGCAATTGCAGCGACAAGGAAATGAAAAATATTTACTGCAACATGTAGAATTCGGTATGAAAATGTGACTCAATCAATAGAAGAAAAAAAAAACCGAAAAAAAAACAATTTCCGAATATGTCAAATCATAAAATAATTAGTTTGATTGAAAGTTTCTGATTGAATCATTGTTATTATTTTACTGTTTCCATCAACCATCCTTTCGTCACAATACCATACTTAAATTCTTTATTGAAGCTTTTTTACATGAAACAGTTTCGATGAAATTTTACAATAACCTACAAACTTTTGCCCTGTTTTTATGACCGACATGTGATCTGATTCGAAAAGGAAAGGGTAAAAAAAAAAACGATTGAGCAGTAAAACACTATGCACTTTTTAAAAAAAAAAAAAATTTCACTTTTCAGTGAAGGAGAGTAAATTACCGCATTTTGGCAAAAAAATATCGATTTGGTTGAACAATTTTTCAAATGAATCTCATTTGGCTGAAGCTCTACAAATCTGATGATAAATTTGTTAGTATAGTGGGCGAGACCACGGTGCCCGAGTGGCATGGTGGTAAGATGCTCGTCTACCATCGTGAAGGTTGCTGTTAGGGTCCCGGGTTCGAATCCAAGGTAAGATTTTTTCCCTAACGAACTCGAGGCGACCACCGATAGACAGCGCCTTCACTTTCAACCCATCTCACTAATGGCAGTAAATTACAATATAGCGATATGGCCAGAGTTGGTGTTTGGTGAAGTAGTATAGTGGGCGAAGCTAACAAGAGCAATAACAAGGTTTTTTTTTTTTCCAAACTGAGCACAACTCAGGTCTATCGCCATAGGCAATTTACTACCTAGTGAGTTGTGCCGGAATTGTAAGTGTGTGTACCTAACAGTCTGAGTGCGTATCTAGTGTTGTGTATGATTTTTCAGTGCTGCCATCTATATCTCAGAAGTGAAGTAAGTGATGTGTAGTGACTGAATATTTGTACTCTTTGTAGGCCTGTTGCTCTATGCGGCGAGACTTTTTAACGGGGAGATCGGCTCGCATTTGCGCCTCGAAGTTGGGAACCACAGAAAACCAACTTCAGCCGACCACCACTGTGGCGACGGTGGGGCTCGAACCCGGATGCGAGTTCGTCACTATGACCACTTGACCACCACAGCGGCAATAACAAGGTTATAACATTACACTACAAGGAGAGAAAAAGCGTCAATCGTGAAAGAAGAATGTCGTAGTTAGCTTCTAACGGGATTTAATTTTTCGGCTCATTTTCAAAAAAAGCTGTAACACTCTTCTGGGGTGAGATTTACTTCCGTTGGGTGTTTGGCGTGTAACTTACCGTTACAAAACTGACATGTGACAAAAACAAAACGATAAAACTCCCTAAATATTCGTGAGGTCTTAAAACGGAAAACACTTCTCACAAGGAATCTGTTTCACGTGTGTAAATAATATTGGGTTGTCGATAGTGTCCACCCTGGATACAAATACAAATACAATGCCACAACAGGTCAAATGCCCTCCTTCCAAACAAAAATACAGTGCATTTTTAACAACTTTTGTTGTAGCAATAACATGAAACACTGATGTACTTGGCGCGTTGAAAAATAAAGATAGCATAGAAAATATTTATCTCTGTGCTTTTCATTTTACATTCATAAAATGAGATTGATAATAATGATTATATTTAGTGTAAATAAAATGGAATGTAACATTAAAAACTGAATTTTTAAATGTGTATATAGCCCTGGGTTTAAATTCTTACTATTTAAATAATAAATATATATCTACAGATATTTTTCTTGAGAGATATCTAACAATGATTTCACCATTTCAACACAGCTATTCTCAGCAAGCATAAGTCGGTTTTTAATGGGCATTTATCATTATCTGAAACATACATACAATACGTTGGTGCGTTAATGGTCTCTCGTCGTACTTACCAGAACACTTTTAACACCCATTTGAATTTTCTACGAGAAGGACCCATTAAAAGAGCAATAATATCCGCGCATTTTCACTGAAGATTTCGAAGCTTTAATTTCATGGTCCGTCTAAGATTCGGTATTTCTTACATTTATGTCGTATCTACAATCGTGATTTATACTGAGTATAAAGGAAAAAAAACTTCATAAAAGTAGGAAATGCTTTTCCATCCCGTTTTCTTTACGTTCAGTTTCGATGGTTGAAACATCTGCATAGTTTAAAAAAAAAACACATCTTCAGTACACAAAAGGTATGTCGTTCGACAAATGGAACCCTAAGGCTATTTCTAAAAATAGCAGTATGTATATATTTATGTACGAAAGCTCCTTGGTGGAGGAATCCACAAATATCTGTTTATATTAGAAGGAAGTGGACATAAAACATACAAATACTGAATCTTTTCTGAAAGCTTTCATTCAAAAATCCCTTATTGTTGTTTTATGATCACGCTGCATACATTGCTTTGCTATACTGTTTTAAACACCATGCTAGAGTGTTATAAGAAGTTTTTTCCATTGATATTCCAAATGGGAAGTAAGATATAGCTAGAAGATTGAATGACCAAATCAGAAAGTCTCAACCTGGGGTCCATAGTCTACTTGGGGGGGGGGGGGGGTCTTCGGAGAGATTTCGGGAAGATTCCCCGTGAACTTTTATGAGAAAAAATAAACTCATTAGTTTTACACTGTTGTGTACAGCATTGAATATAATTTGACGCGTGGCTTTCATTTTATTTTCGGAAGGGGTCCGTGTACTTCTTTTAATTTTATCCGTGGGTTTAACCTAATTGGCACCGTCAAACCGAAAGATACCCACGCCATATCGCCATATGGCAATATCGGCTCATTGTCCACACGGACTGGATACATCTGGCAATTTATTCATAATAAAGCATACATTACAAAATATACCTTACAAAATATACATTACAATCATAACAACTATAAAATCATAATCTAAGTGTAAAATCATAACCTAAGTATAAAATCAATTGCGACATCACAAATCTACGTATACAATCAGAAATAATTGGCACCAAGGTACCACGGAACACAGAAGATTAAGAATCCGAATCTCTGTCTAAGTATTGTGGTTTTTCTGTTGCAAGTCTGATTATTCGTCGAATTTATCCTATATACATAGTGTATAGCTAACACCTCACACAGCAATTTATTGGCGAACAGTTGATACTAGGGTATACTTTCAATTAGAAAAAGTATCCAAATAACGTGTGAACCTCAGATATGTCATTTATATTGCAAGGGGTTGTATAATTAATAAATAAAAAATAACTTTGCATACGGATTCCCTGTAATCAAAAATCAAATTAGAAAAAAAAAGTTGTTGCCCTATCTCTCTTTAGGACAACAAGAGAAACTATACGTTTTTCTGAGTGCAATATTCACTGAAATACCGAAGTAAAAAAAATGAAGGAAAGCTGGGAAAGAACAGCACGAACTAACGGAAAATGCTTTCTCCACCTCCTCCTTTAAGCTTTTTTTTTTATTTTCCTGCATTTTTTGAATTCAGTAATCTAAGCGAATATTGGACTTAGAAATGTGGAATATTTTTATTGGCCTCAAGAGAGAGTTGAGTCGATTGATGACAGCAATTTTATTTGTTAGAAAAGTATTAAATATTGAAGATATACAGTAGCTTTTTCTTAAACCGTTAGTCTTAGACCTTTACTGATATCTACCTTAATTACAGACCTCTTTTCAAACGTCGTCATTCATTATCTTAGGCTAGGATTACACCATAAAAGTTTTAAAGAGATTCTTTTGTAAAACTTGAAATGCAACAAATGAGCTTATCGGTTACATTCGAGCACAAATGCGATAAGCTTATCAAGTTCAAAAGGAAAAGTCGTTGCATCCTATATCTTTAAAATCTTCATTCAGTGCATTTTAAACTAAAACCGATCAAGTTTTGAACATAGGGCATTTTTGTCATCTGGAACAATTCATTTTACTCACGGTTTAAGTGGCCGTATAAAATATGATATCATTAATAACTAATGCTCGGAAGTTCGGGCAAAATAAATGCGTTTTTGTGAACAATTTTCAAGCTTTTTTTCTGTAAAAATGTCTTTTTTGAATTTTTCCTTTCGTGAATGCCTGTTTCGACATTGTTTTGTGTCTATTCGTGAATTTCAAAGACCTTGTACTGTAGAACTTCGATATTATTTAGCATTGAGAACTTCAAAATAATTTTTATCATTAAAATATTCAACCCTTAGTACGAATTAAGGGCCTGGTCAACTGCCCCCATCAAAATGGAAGGGTTTGAATTTTCGTGTTCCCGTCAACAGGTCGACTGTTCTCAGTCTGATTTTGATCATTGTAGGTGATGGAGGGGGAGGAGGAGATTTCTCAACTTAAGTAATCAGATATCATGTGTAAAAATTATGTGCAATTTGGTTAAGAAATTGGAAGAGCGATCAGAAATGTGTTTATATGTGCCAGACAAGAAATGCTTTGCTAGCGTCCTCTGCTGTTAACTTAAAACATTATGAAAATTGATGCATATTATATAGGAATACTTTTATCTCTCTCTTTGGAGAGTTTATGTTGCACAAGTTATTATTTCAATAAAGTTTATCACAGACGAACTCAATCATAGAGAAATTTTATGCTGTCAAATATCAGTTAATACATTTTTATTTTATTTTGTTTTGGTGGACGAATTTTATTCATTCTTTCAAGATAATATAAATTTCAATTTTGTACGAGTGAAAATAAATTAGTTTCGTTTTCTAGCATCATCTATCTTTGACTTTAAATATCAGTTTCTAATTTTACACGTGCGAGTTTCGGCCATAATTTTTCACTTTATGTCGTTCCTTTTATGCGAGAGAAATAAATTTATCAGTAATTTCTAAAATAACTAATTATTTTCATAATTTGTGCTCTGTTATTAAATAACCGGATACAGTGAAATGTCGGTTAATACGGTGTTTCTCCTGTCTTGGTGAGCCCGAATCATTAAAAAACATTAAAAAATTAATGCCTATTGCAATGTACGCGTACTTGGTAGTGTTTGTTTATTATGTTGTGTATGTGGAACCAGGAGGAGGGAAATAATCTATTGCTTGACGCATGTAAAAATATTGACCAGGTATACATTTTTTTATGCGTTAATATGTTCCCTTCGTTCGGCACATAGTTTTTCTAAATGCTGAAAAAAATCCTAATCTTTAACGTTGATATTTTCGAAATGACGAGAAGCACTGGTTTCTTCTTTTTTGGATGATTTTCCAAAAACCCTTCCCACCGCTTTTCTTCCAGGCTCATTATAGATTCCTAGTCCCCTGAGATTATTTTCCGACTCGTGATTATGAACTTATTCCGAACTAAAAATTTCTAGTACCATTTTCATCGGCGTGGACATTCTATTTGTACATATCCAATTAGTGCATTCGTTCGTTTTGCGATATTTATACAGTAATTGAAATAAAGTATCAATTTTTTTCCCGTGCTTACTGGAAACGAATTTCATCCACAGAAGTGAAGATTAATAAAACACGGTATTTTCCCTATGGCAGGAGATCTCAAACTGTGCGCCGCGGCAATCATTTTAACAAAGAAAAATATTCTTTGTTAAACAACTACGGGGAGTCGGTGGAGCTCACGGATAAGTATTGAATAGGGAAATGGGCACCTCGGATGGAAAAAGTTTGAGAACCCCTGTCTTAATGGTGTAAGTAGAACTCCGAGAAACAACGAAAAAATATCTCGGATGAAACTTTGTCTGGTAAATTTGTATTTATATCAAGTGTTGCATGTTATAAGAGCGACGCTTCGCTTGCTGCCCGAGTAAAGATAATTTGTCTAATATTAATTTAGATGAAGAGTTTACTCTGTGCACCTGTCATGTTTAGAATTCAGAAGGTGAGGGCAAACAACCTGTTTTTCCGAAATAGGCTAAAGGAAATCGATTTTTTTTTTCTGATGAACGATTGAGCGTGAGGGCAGTCGACTTATACCCAGTATCGATTCAGATCAGTGAGTCCCCCAATATTTGAACGCAAATAGGCGTAAGGTTCTGAGAGACAGGAAAATTGATGTTGGGCATAGAAATGATAGACTTTCCATCTCCGCTTTACATAGCTTTCAGATAGCACCATACCGTCCAATTCTCATTAACGTCGTAAGGGTTTTAGATGAAGCACCCTATGCATAAGAAGAGCTGAGAATATAAATTAGAAATTTTTATTCTCCCATACATGTCATGTGCACACATTGCATAATATTTTGAGTTCATTTTTTTACACTGTGAATGAATGCATCGCAACGAACTGTTTATATTTTTTTACTAGCTATGACTTATAGAGCCCGGGGACCATATAAAAATGTAATGTTTTTCACTTTCGAAGAAATAATTTATTTGACTTCAACGGCTTCTAGGATGACGTCTGACAATCTCCGAAAAACTTTCGTAATTTAAATTTTCCTCTAAGACTAAAAGCTAAGAATTTGTCATCGGACAATGATGAGTGAGCACCCAGAATTTTTTTTGTGGAGAAGGCACGAGAACACTCGGAATTTTGAAACTCAGTGATAAGCTTTCCTTGTGAGAGCACAAAAATCTTCATAACAATATGAAAATTTACATGTTGTGGCCTTTGTTTTTGCACTTGTGTAATAGAGCATATGTGAACATGGGAAACGACGAAGAAATTTTGAAAGCGGAACGGCAAAAAGTGATGTGTTGATAAGAATGCCAAAGCTTTCAATGTTCGACTGAAATTTTGAATTCGATGCATATTTTAAGAATCATCATTTCTTTTTGGAAGGAGTTACTCAACTTAATTTTCTGTTCATAAATAAGAATATTACCAAGGTACTTGATGGTTTTGAAGAAAAAAAATGTTTTTACTTTTAAAAGGGGCAAAATAGTTCCGAAATACGAAGATCAATCACCATTTCTTAATGATGACACGGGTGCGACATTCTTAATTGATATTACGGGATATTTTTGAGTTACTTGGATATCCAACTTCACGGTAAAGTTTAGGTATACAGGTAAATTGGATTTTTGCGTGATAGCCATTTAGAAGAGAATATTTTAAATTATTTTTCTGTGTCAACAGTTGATCAATAAAATCTTGATATGGGGGCCTGAGAAATTGTTTCATGATTTATTCACGTGTAATTCTCGTATGTAATACGTATAATTTCTTGTATAATTCTTATACTTTCCTTCAATTCCTATTGAACAATCTTCGTAAATGTGAAACTAATTTTTCATTACTAATTAACAAATCGTAACAAACCATATAACATATTTTTGTAATTAATAAACTGATTTTTATTGTAAGTTAACCGATTGTTTAATAATTAATTTTTAATTATTGGCGGCCCACTTTAAAGCTAATCTTTAAGAAAGCAATTGAGTTTGACACCCCTGTGCTAAAACATATTAAAATTTACTTAAGCCACGTGTTTGCTCGTACTGCGAGAGAAACATAACCTCAGAAAATACTCGTATGTTTGCCCTTCGCATTTTTTATTGTTGACATGTCACACGAGCTGTATTATTATTTTCGCTCTTTCATTACTTTACGATCGCGTTCTTTCATCTAGGACAATAAATATATTGGCAGGTCGATCGAAAAAAAAAAAAAATAATAATAATGTACACATTCTCTCGCCGAATGGCCTTCCAATTTTTTTTTATGTACCATTGTGGACACGAAATCCATTTTGGCGATCGGCGCGTGATTATCGAGTCGCCAAGTTGGAGCAAGTTGCGTTGGCGACGAGATCGCGCTCTCTTTTAAAAGAGCCCTAACCTAACCTCAGTTTAACGGATGAAACCGTTCGTTCATCTCGTGTTCCCAAAAGTGAGCGCGTCTTTTTTTCCGTGTGTCATCTTGTTTTTCTGTTTTTAGAGAGCTTTTCGGAAACGTGCGGTTTTTCTCTTATGAGAGAGAGAGAGCCGATCAAGTGAAAGTTTTTACCGTTCGTATCCGTTGCTGCTGCCGGTTTTATTGACGCCCTATTGGATTTTTCTTTTCTGTTCCCTTCTTTGCCAAAAAAAAATATATATTTGTTTTCGATTTTTTTCTTTTTTACTCACGAGGAAGTAATGGGAGCAGTAGCTGCTGTCCTTGCAGTGAAAAATCTATTGTTCGACTGGAAATAGATGAATTCATCGACTTGAAATAATCTGCTTCACAATTTGACAGACTGAATTCATAAGAAATATTTGTTTTCTTCAATTTTTTTTTTCTTCAAAGACTAAATACATTCCATGAAGATGACTGGGATTAATATATTCGTGACTGCAGGTAAGTGAACATTTATAGAAATGAATTCTGTATCATAATATATTTTAAGTACATATATATTTATAACTTTTTACGGCAGGAGCCCTTATAATGCAGTACATAAAGTTGGTCATATACATAGCGAAAGTGATTAAAATTTTGATAAAAATATTTGTTTACTGCGCAATCAATACAAGATGTACATATATGCGTTCTTATGCAAAAAATATACATATACATTTTCAAAATTCACAAAATCGAGTAAACTGAAATTGAGAGGTTAAAAAGACCAAGAAAAATTAATTAATTGATCAAATATTAAGCATATTTAGATGCACTTTGGTATAATAAATAGGCTCGTTGAAAAAAAAAAAAGATACGTTTTCAATATAAACAGGCTGATGGAAGAAATTATATGATTTTAATAGTATAAATGCACTCGTTTTTTAAAAAGAATAATCTAGTTTCCATAAAAATTGCTGAAAAACACGATTTAGTTCCAATGGGCTAATCGAAAAAAAAAGATTCAGATTCCAACTTGATCAGAATCATTGCAAAAAATTATATGGATCTCATTTCCAATTTAGACAGGATCGCCGATAATAAAATTAAGTTCCAATATGAACAGAGTCATTCCAATAAAATGGTGCAGTTTCAAAGTGCGTAGGTTCATTTATATAAATAAATAGCAAGAACTGCAAGATAGAAGCTTTTTACAAATTTAGATCGTGTAACGCTGAATGAATATTTCATACTAGCGGTATTATTATTACTTTGTTGAATAGCTGTAGTTCTCTCTAATTACTTGAGTATTTTCATAATTTCCAAATAACGAGTTTTTTCTTGAGATTAACCTTACTGAGTATAAACGATAACAATCTTTTTTTTTTCAATATATTGTAATATATTCAAGGAAACTTCGTTATGTAATACTTGAAAAAGAATTGCGATTTTAAAAGTCTAAAAATGTAGATGTCGACTTCAAAATGATTTCACTTTTAAAATGAGTAAAATTGCATATTAACATCGAAGAAAATTGAGAATTTGTTGCTCGAAAAGTAGTTAATAACCACCGTCTTCCGGTTACTTATTATATGTAGGTCAAAAATATTAATATTCGTGACTCGTAGAATAAAACTTCATCTTCCGTTCAGATGTTTTCTCAATTTTTGTTTAGAGATTCACCTTAATTAATTATTGTACGTCTCTTAAGGTGAAAGTGATAAATCTTTTATTGCATAATTACCAATCGTCTCCCTAAGTTTGGTAATTTTTTTACATTTACCACTTTTACCGGTGATTATGCACATTTCTTGATTGAAGCTGGTAAGAATGATAAATATGGAAGAAATCATTCAGAGAAATATCGCTTAAATCCAACCACTTGGTTTCTCCGTAAGTGATGGGTGCAGTACACATATTTGGTGTTATAACACATAAAAAGTGTTATAAGGATAAAATTGCATAAATTATTATCAGCATCGTAATGTTAGCGCTTTCTTCAAATTTATCAACATTTTTAAACATAATCCACATTACCGATCGAATTAATCATTCTAGACTGAAGTTTGAGCAGAATGTCCTGTAAATTTAAGTAATTAATTGGCAATTCAGCATATTCACCAGTACGAGCTGGAAGTTATACATAATCACCGGTAACTTTGATAAATTAGCAAAATTTATCAAACTTACCAAAATGATCAGTAATTACGAATAATAACTGGTTAATCGTGCATAATAACTAGATTTATCACATTTACCGTAGCATATATATCGTATCTGTCAAAGAAACATTGCAGTAATTTTACAAATAATTAAAATTGCTGCAAAAATTAAACTAACAGCTGCTTCGCTGAATTATCGTCATGCAAAAATGCACAGAGTGAAGATTATTTGCAGAAACTGATTAACTAATTTCAATCGAGTTCCGATATTTTCAGTGGTCCATACGTCAGATTTTCCTTCTTTTATAACATTTAAAAAATCTCTCTGCTTCTTATCTGTGCACTTGGAAGGAGTCCAAATAAACTTAAAAAAAAACGTCATTTTTTCCTGCATAATTTTTTTTGTTAATTTAACGATTTCTGTCCAGAGAGGATTCAGTTCATTCCATAGAAATGAAGATAGGTTGAATTCACTTATTACAAACAACAGCATTATCTCGAGGTCTTTATGAAAATTATTTTTGGGATCTTTCAATGTTTGATAATTGTTTGGAAAATCTTTTGTTACATTGAAGCCCAAAAGCAATCAATAAAATTGCGTTCTCGGTTTGCTTTGCTTGGCGGAATTCAGATTTAGATTGATTTTTATCATTTTTTTTTCACAGTCACAAACTTTATCCAATCAAATTCATTCAAAAACACAATACAATTCCTTCTGATATTTCAGTTTAGACATATCAATAAAAAAAATTCCCTGTATGTTTTCTAGGCTTTGTCCATGTCCATAGAAACATTATAATTAAAAACGAAAAAAAAATTATTCTTACTTGAAAACGCTGATTTAAAAAAAAAACTAAATTGATAGCATATGTGTGTTGAAATGTTTGTTTTGTGGAAATTAAGTTTGGAATCTCACTAATTCAGGAAAAAAAAGCAAGTGCTTTCGTGAAGAAAAAATATTTTTTTCTTACTAGTAAAAACCATACCGTTGAAAGGTTAAAATGAATTTAACCTAAAAGCCTACAATATCAAGTAAAACGGAATTGTGGGAAGATTGTGAAGAAAATTGTGGAAGAATTGTGAATAAATATTATGCCATCTCTAACATGGTGTAAAAATGTTTGAGGACAACCAAAAAATCACCATATCTCAGAAACCTGTGGATGTAAATATAGCAAAGTTTTATAGCGATAACTACAACTGGAACTAAAAATTTTCCAGTGAAAATAATTTTGATGAATGCTGTACTGATCCAGAAAGTAATTGTTTGAATTATAGTAGAGATGCATACCAGCAAAAGAATATAAGGGGAACTGAAAACTATGTGCAAAAATTTTGTTTTAATCATGAAAGACACCTTTCACCTTTATGGTCTTTATCATTAGGAATGTCATTGATAGAAACAAGCCGTAAATAACTAGTTATGTTATGGTCTTCCAAGGTTGTTTGATGACTGCAAGAAGATTTTTTTCGTACTGCGTACCTTTTCTGTACCCTTCATAAGCCAGAATGCAACACAAGAGTGCTCTGGAGGATTAATAAAAAGGACTTCTCAATGACCACTCGAAATTTTTCACCTGAATTAGCTTCAAAGCAACATTTTTTAGACTTTGAAACATGTACAAGAACATTGTTCTATTGGAGCAACAACTGTCTAAAAGTTATGAGAGGTGCCTCAGAAAATATAAATTCTTCGGATACTGTCTTGATATGCCTATAATTCTAAAATATGGCTCTGTTCAATTCACTTCTACACTTCTTATGTTCATTCTTCTACAATTCACATCGCTTTTCTCTGTGCTGTTTTATAAGGGGAAGCTGGATTTTTTGGTTTCACAAACAGACATTAATTTTTTTTCTAAATCCCATTACGCCCAATTCAATATGTTCAAGGCGATTTGTATATCTTCTGAACTAGATAGAGATGTTTTCATGTGAAAACTGAATAATCGTCTTTTTTGTGCAAGATTTCAGTGCATAATTTTCGGACCCATTTATGAAACTTTATATAACCAACAGTCTTCAATCTTTTAATTCTTCTCAACATTTCATGACTAAGCATCGCCGTTTCTCTAAGAGCAAGTATTACCTTTTCAATGTCCAATAAATACGTTCTCTTTGCCCATCTTGAAACTTTCACAAAAAAATTCGATTCCACAGAGCATTAAAGATGAAACCAGCCTCGACTGTTACGCCAACATGAAAAAAAAAAATTCAAATTTCTTTTCTCGCCGTCAGAAAACACGCGTGTCCTTATATTTTTTTCCAGGTTTCAACTTTTACTATAATTCAAAAAATATTTTTCTGGAACAGTGCAGCACTCATCAAAACTATTTTCACTGGTAAATGTTTAGTTCCCCTTGTATTTATCGCTCTAAAATTTTCATTCATTTACAACCACAAGCTTTCGAGACATGAGTATCGGTTGTCCTTAAACTTTATTCCACCACCTTAGGTGTCTCTCAATAACAGGATTTGTTCATTGAAAGCTCAGGTTATTTCATTCGAAGTTTTAAACATTCTTGGTCCGTTAATGATGTCTTCGAATTGATGCTCTTTAAAATACTTGATAAAATAGTGCGATGTTCCATGAATATTTCAGCATTAGATGTTTCGAATTTATTCCAGAATCGACCGTAACCAGCTTCTTTACTCAATTCCCGAAACTTGTAGCACTATTCCTGACTATCATACGAAATTTTTCTGTAAGAGAATTTTCCTCGAAGCATCTGCTTTTTTTTTTTATCGGAAAAATGCATTTTTACGAATCTAAGGAGACGGGAGAGAAAAATTTTTCCAACTATATCGGAGCGATTCTCTGAACTGAGCTCGCGTGAGCAGAGTTGTATTCCGTGCTCCATCTGCATAAAATTCGAATTTATAATTCCAGGAGAAAAGATATATAAAAGCTAGAAAAAGAAGAGCGGGAGAGAGAAAAAAAAATATGTCTGTTATTAAGCTTTGTTTTTTTTTTTTTTCTTTTTGTATATTCGCATCTGTTCTGAGCACTTTTCAACGAGAAGTGAGAAATGACACGCACGTTGAAGTTCTTTTATCTTGCAATTTATGCCTTTCCCTTCTTTGTTAAATTCTTCGTGATGTAGAGTTAATTTCATGAATGCGATTTCCAAGATTAAGGAACACACAAAAATGCACGCGATTTTTTTTCGTGCCAGACGGTGGGAAAAATGTTTACGAATTTCTCTGAGGAAGTTGAAAATTTAGGTTTTTTTTATTTTTGCTCCTGTCTCAGACTAGCGAATTAACGTACACGAAAATTGACGTACATTTCCCTGAGAACTTGTCAATCTGCTGGAATTTTTCAGAAAAGAAAACCAACATAATTTTGTAATAATCCATTAAGAATCAGAGGAGCTTATAAATCGTGGGTTGGCGTAATTTTTTGAACGGCGTTTTCTTCGACGCATCGAGTTAACTTGCGATCGACATTCTCTTTTTAGTGTCAGTAATGAGTACGCGTGAAAATTCCAAATCATTCTGCAGAGTAGTTTATTTTATCCAGCTAAGTAGAGTCGCTCTTATGGGTGCGCGAAAGGTGCAGTCGCACTGGGGCTCCAAGTTCTGAAGGGCCCCCGCATTTACGATGATAATAATTTTTTTCATAAACTCTGAATTTTTTCATAAATTCAGGAATTGTAAATTTTCATGAATTCTGGAATTTTGAATTTTCATGAATTCTGGAATTTAGAATTTTCATGAATTCTGGAATTTAGAATTTTCATGAATTCTGGAATTTTGAATTTTCATGAATTCTGGAATTTTGAATTTTCATTAATTCTGGAATTTTGAATTTTCATTAATTCTGAAATTTTGAATTTTCATTAATTCTGAAATTTTGAATTTTCATTATTTCTGAAATTTTGAATGTTCACGAATTGTCGAATTTTGATTTTTTATGAACACCGAAATTTTGCATTTTCACCTGCAAAGAAATAATTATAGAATTGTTTATTTCATAAATTCAGAGTTTTTACCCACTTTGAAATTATTATTTTTTTATGAAGTATTCAAGTTCGAATCCCGTTTTACGACACAGTGGTGGTCAGCTGAAGTTGGTTTTCTGCGGTTTTCTAACTTCGAGGTTTGAATGTGGGCCGGTTTCCCATTTGAAAAAGTATTTTTTCAGGCAGAACCTTCTACATGATACGTACTTACATAACATGAAAATTTATGCATTTACCATCTTCACATCAAAACATAGAAGTCAGATTGCAGCGCCAGCAAGAACATGAAACAAGCACAACTCTAACAACTTGAGTACGTTAGGTCAGGGGTTCTTAAACTTTTTTCAGCTACGACCCAAAATAAACAGCAAGACCAGCTTTTCGACTCGTGGGACTGTTTGTTTTTGAAATTGGTGAAACCAGTGTAGCAAGAAGTGCGTTTATAACAGGACTAGTAAGTGAATTCCATATCTAGGAAGACCCTGCGAGTCAAGTTTGCGCCATAGCCAATGACCCCTGCAAGGGCGGGGATGACAGGGCTTAATCCCGGGGGGGGGGGGCAAAATGATGTTTTATCATTTTTTTTTATTTTTCAGACTAGAAATTCTATATATAGAGGGCCCGTTAAATTTTTTCTGAAGTTCCTAGCCTAGGGCCCTGCTGTCGGATGTGGGACCCATGTCATGGCCCATAACAAGAATTCCTGGCTGTAAGTGGATTTGTCAGACCCATAGAGTAAAATAGTAATAATAATAATATATCTTTAGTTTATCGTACGACCCAACTCGGTAACTCCTGCCAATCAAGTTTGGGTCGTAACTCATGGCTGAAGAGTTCTTTGATGAAAGTAGATTTGTACGACCCATCGCGGTAACCCATGCTAATTAAGTTTGGGTCTGACTCATAGCTCAAGAATCCGTGGCTATAAATGGATTTGTAGGACCCATTTCAGAAGCACTTGCGAATCAAATTTAGATCAGGACACAGCTCAAGAATTCCTTGCTGTAAGTGAATTTGTACAACACACACATTTATAAGAAGACTTGTGTTGGAGTCACACATTTACACACGCACGCACGCATGCGCGCGCATATACACAGGCACAGCACGTTACTGCCGATTTATTAGAAATTCCGCAGAAGAATGTGTAGGACGTGCATGTACGGTTACGGTTAAGTTGTAAGAAACTTGTTTTGACCCCCCCCCCTCCCCTGGTTCACAAAAGAAGCCAGTTGAGGAATTATACCAGCAACTTTCGCTTTCAGTCTATTCAGAAACGAATCATTACATCAGAGTCGTACACAGATCGTAAAAGTCTTTTTAGAAGGCATTATTCGTATAGTTTGAATTCCGTCAGGACTAAAATTTGTCTTTTAAATATTTGACATCAAGTTAGCAATGGATGAATTTCTCGAAGCCAGATTCTAAAGCATCTCTTGCGAAGTACCATGACCATCTTCAAAACTATATATTTCCAGCGTTTATTCAACATTCTCGGTAGAAAAGCGTACGGAAAATGTAAGCGCACACGATCATTTTTTTTTGTTCGGTTTTAATCTCCCTTGAGTACTTTTCAACGGACTAGGAATATATATTTTTGAAAATAGAATTTTCATACGCGCAATGGCACTTAGTATTTTCCTCTTTTTCATTGCTTTTACCGCTCGAAACTATTTTTTTTCATCCATCTTGTTTTTTTTTTTGTTGCTTCCAAAGGGATGAAAAATATAAGAGTATTAGCCCGAAATATACGGAGAAAGCATTATTGTATTTTTGTTTCAACGTTAGTTTCTTCATTACTCCTATGGGATGTATTAAAAAGCGTCGCGAAAGTCCCTTGGTATCGTTGAACACGTATCAAGAGAAGATAAAAAAAAAATGAGACACGAGTTTCATGTCTTTATTTTCAGAGCTTTCTAGAGCTTCCAGTCGATTTTTTTTCACTTTTTCCCCGGGATTTATTAAATGGATATTGTTTGAGGATTCTCCCTCCCAAAAAAAAACCAAAAAGCAAATAAACCCTGTGAAATTGTCTCATCGAAAGTTAACAGGCTGGTCGACTGTCTACCTGGTTAGTTGATTGATTAATGAGTATATATATGTCTCATTACTGATAACTAGGAAATGCGGTCGACGGTGTGAGAGGTGATCCATAATACATAGCTCGTTTGTAGAGACATTCGATAGATAGTCGAATGGTTCCGGTTCCCACTATCTCGTTAATATAAGTCGAACAAAAGCAATGGTGAACGTAATTCGTGGGAAATAATGCGGTTTTTTTTTTGCATCCTATATAAAATGACTGTCATCGGATGAAGGAAAGGATAAGTTAAGGAATTCCAGAAATCGCAAGAACGACATTCAAGAGCCAACGAAATCGTGTTGTTGAGACCGAAGTTGATTTCTTTTGAGATAAATGGTTTGAAATATGTTATACAATGAAGTGGTTATTTCACCCTAATATGAGAAAAAGCAGAAATACAATAAGAAAAGCTTACATCACCTCCTGGAGGCAGTCCTTGTGTATGGAAACGCAAAATAGCCCTATGAAACTTAAAAGTTAATGATAAAAGTACAAATATGTAAAGAATAATTTTGCCCCAACGTATTCCTTGAATTATGTTTCCGAGTGAATTCAAATAAAAGACCGGGTTAAGAATCCTGATAACCGTTAGATGCTTGTGCGTTACTTGCTATGGATACTGGGGAAAAAAATGTACTGCACATTGATGGCCCAGATGAGAAAGGCAACAATTCAGAAAATTACAATTTTGAGTTAGGCCCGCCATGAGAACAAATGCATCTACACATTGCAAAACAGCAACAAGTGTTAACTCTGCTTATACGCTCTCTACTGTAAGAATACGGCTCCGCTTAATAGGATAACGGTTAAACGGATAAAACCTCCAGGCACTAAAGTTTCCCCGCTAAATGTAATTCCAACGACTTCTTTGTCATTAAATGGGTTTTACTTTTGTTACTTTTTCATACTTTGTTACTTTTTCATGTCAATTGCTTGATTAATAAATCAAGCAATTGACATGAAAAAGTGCGATTTGCACTAAACTACACATCATGGCCTAGAGTTTTTTAGATGAATTAAAAAAAAGTTTGATTTCCACTCACAAGTGAAGCTGTAAAACGGAAACCTTGACATAACATAAAATGCAGCACAAACATAAAGTAATTAAATGTTTCAGGTTCATAATAAATTGAAACGTCCTCTCCACTTGTCAATACAAGATTCATCGAAAGACTGGTTATTTTGTGGAGATGAAGATTACAAGGAAGAAAATTCATCACAGTCTTTCGATGAATCTTGTATTGACAAGTGGAGAGGACGTTTCTATATGCATATGGCCATCTGGTTGGCCTTTGTCATTCACGAGCTATTAGTTGATTGTCGACGCCGTCCGTGTACGGCGCCTTTCAACATATATATACGCTCCAAGGTTGAAATATTCTATCTGCTTCCATAGCTTAAATGGTAGAGCACTCGTCCGGCAAGCGAGAGACCGGGGTTCGAGTCCCCGTGGGGGCAGTGATGAATTTACTTCCTTGTAATCTTCATCTCCACAAATAACCAGTCTTTCGATGAATCTTGTATCACAATTTCTGTGGTTCCAGTTTTCTGTGGTTCCCAACTTCAAGGCGCAAATGCGAGCCGATCTCCCCGTTAAAAAAAGTCTCGCCACAGAGAGCAACAGTCCTACAACGATAAATCATTCAATCATAACACTTCACTCATAGTTAGGAAAACTGGTGGCAGATGGCAGCACTACACATAACAAGCATTACAGAGAAACAAATCTTCACGTCAGGTTTCACTACACGTACACGCACATTCCCGCATGTACCGATTCGTTGAGAGTTCCGCGGGGTGGGGGGGGGGTATATGTGTGGTGTAGCAGTAGTAGGTAGGGCTCGGGGATCCATGATGTTCTTAAGTCAGCCACCTCGTTGGGCAATTTGCCTGTTGTGGCGTTGTATTTGTATTTGTATAATTAATTATGACAATTTCCGACACATAAAACTACCTTATTTCAACATGAGAACACTTAAGCTCGTTAAGATGTAGCAAAAAAGGGAGTAAATATTGAAAAGCAATAGTTTTATACAACGTAAATTCCAATAAACATTAGTTATGTACTGTTTGTGTTGTATTTTATGTATTATGTCGAGTTTTCCGTTTTAAAGTGCCACCTATCTGCGAAATTTGAACTTTTTTTTTTTTAATTTTATCAAATGTAAAAGTATCATCAGGTGCAAACCGCATCTTTTAATGTCAATTAGTTGATTTGTTGATAATTTTTAAAATTTTTCCACAAGACTTTCATCCTGTATGATAAAAATAATATGTTATAAATATTTTCAATTCCATACCATAACAATGGTCGATCAATGTTTCAAGTGATGAAATTTAGAATTTATTGAACCAATCACGTGAAAGTTGATGTAATTCACAGAAATGCAATATTCCCTGAAGATATGTTGGAGTATTTTCAAGTTGAAGAGGAATACCCCAAATTTTAATGGAGACGGTCTTCTGTATTCATTAGCATATAAAGAGAATCGAGATCCCACATGAGGTATTCTTAAAGTATTCTACACTCATCTCAATAATTCATATCTCAAGCATAAACAGGATGCAATTCGGGTTCGATTCCACTTGATGGAGAGCGGAATTTGGTTTTTATTTTTGATGTATAATCATTTGACGTTATTCGGGAGCCCCTCTTTGTTTCACTTCAATAACTTTTAATGGAAATAAATGACAAGAAAACTTCAAAATTCTAGAGAGACTTCAAAACTCTTGTCATACTTTCATCAAATAATTACATACCTGTATGCTTTGTGAGTTTGTCAAGAGCTGCCAGTAAGTGGGGTATACGACAGGTGCCGTCATACTGGGTTCTTCATTTTTTGGGGGAGGGGCGTGCATTAAAAAAAATCGCGGAATTTCTAATTTTTCATCGAAAATCACAGACGAATCTCGAAAATAAACAAGTATGTTTGCTTCAGGTGACCAAATGCATTTTTGGTTCTTGTTGTGGATCAAAGGAGCCCAGAGCTGGGAATCAAACAGGATGGGGGGGGGGGGTGCCAAATTATTGAGGGCAACCCCTAACTGAAATTATATTTAATCAATTTTTGAATTATTTCTTTAATCAATTTTTGAATTATTTCTTTAATCAATTTTTGAATTATTATTTCATCAATTTTTGAATTATTATTTCATCAATTTTTGAATTATTATTTCATCAATTTTTGAATTATTATTTCATCAATTTTTGAATTATTATTTCATCAATTTTTGAATTATTATTTCATCAATTTTTGAATTATTATTTCATCAATTTTTGAATTATTATTTCATCAATTTTTGAATTATTATTTCATCAATTTTTGAATTATTATTTCATCAATTTTTGAATTATTATTTCATCAATTTTTGAATTATTATTTCATCAATTTTTGAATTATTATTTCATCAATTTTTGAATTATTATTTCATCAATTTTCGAATTATTTCTTCCATCAATTTTAGAAATTCTGAATTTTCATGAATTCTGGAATAATTTTGATCTTTAATTCTGAATTTCCATCAATTCTGTAATTGATGATTCTCATTTCTTTCAAGGTTCCAATTATCATCAGTTTTGGAGTTATCTCTTTCATCAATTCGAAGTTTTCATTAATTTACATTTTATTGTATTTTCATACATTTTTTTTTGTAAATATTTCTCAGTATTAGTGTATGTTTCAATTTTCGGAAAGAGACTTCCTTTCTCCCCAAATATATATAATATCAGGGTTGATGGGGGCCTCCAAATTTTTTCATGGGGGCCTCCAAATTATCAAGACGCTTCAGGCTTCCTATTATATTCGCACCGGGCCCGCGTCTGGTAAAGGCAGACCTGGATTTTTTCAACAATATTTATTCAGTTCAGAAATTTTGAATGTTATTCTCTGTCAAAAATCTTTACAGATAGTTTGTGGAAGGATCACGACATATTTTTATGTATAAAATTGGTATTTCTGGTAAAACAACAGTGAAGTTATGACAAAAGAAAGAGCAATGGATAGAGATTTTATTTGTGAAATCATAGCGCCGCACAATTACGCTAATTCAGGTTGGTTTTCGGTGTTTAATAATCGATCGACATCCAACCCTTTTGGTAAGAGATAACGCAAAGAGATATAAAAGAGAGATTTTTCATCAGATATCATTCATCATTTTCATGTCGTCATGTTCCTTCGGTTTACGATGAAAGCGTTCATTAAAAACCCAGTCACGGATTCTCGAAGCTATGAAAACAATAACATGCGTGCCACATGAGCCCCTATTAAATACATATTTATGTAGGTATAGTGTGCGATGGCTTCAAGCGCAAGGATTCTTGCTTGCACAAGAAACCTCTTTTTTATCTGTATATATACATACTTTTCTTATTGTCATTATATTATATTCGTACACGTGAGCTATGCACGAGTCCGAGAGGAATGAGAACAAACTCGGTCGTAAACTTTCTTTCAAATTTCGTTTTCAAGGACGAGTTCTTGTCGTTGGTAGATTGAACTGGAGATCGGCGATGCGATTGTCTCATGTCAGGTTATTGTGACAGCTCAGCTTGTCGAAATAGATTGAGAGAGTAGCTGTAGTTTTAATTGAGAAATAAATCTTTCTGCGGATGTTTCGTGCTGTCCTCATGGAGGGTTTTTCCAGCGACCTGAAAAGTCAGGGGAACGAAAAGCGCTCAAGAAAAGTCAGGGAGGTATGAAAATTGTTTGTAATATAGTCAGGAACAACCTGAAAAGAGGGGGAAAAACATTTGGAGAGTTTGGAATTCGGAATTATATTTTTTTCTTAAAGGGAAGAACTAAATCAGCTCTCAGAACCTTGGATCAGCACTTGTTCAATGCTGATATGAAGTATGCCCTTTTCACTCAGGGGTTCTTGACCTATTGGTCGTGGCCCAAACTTTGGTCACAGGGAGCTTCCGAGATAGGTCGTACAAATGCACACTTACAACCCGGGACTCTTGAGCTATGGGTCATGACCCAAACTTGATTCGCAGGGGCTTCCTAGATGAGTAGTACGAATCCACTGACGGTCTGTTATAAATGTACTCATTGCTTCGCTGGTTTCACTAACTTCTAAGATAAAACATGGTCCCATTGGTCGCAAATCTGATGTTGTTGTTGTTGTCGATTTTGGGTTATGTCCAAAAGAGGTCAAGCACCTCAGTTTTAACACATCACAAGCACAGACTACGATCCAAGTCTAACCTCGTCTTAGTGGCACTTAAAACTCGTTGCAATATTGCACCAGTGTTGCACCTAGGAGAAACGATATAACACTTTTACTATCGCAGTTGAAATTTTATCCAAATAAGAAATGCTATTAAGGGAACGTTTTTTTTTAATTTTTGCGGGCAAAATCAGAAACTTTTCGAATTATGGTCACTGAAAGTCACGGCTGCTGAAAATCTTGTCATACCAGCAGCAGAGTTTTATTGAATAGGGAAATTTTTTTTTTTGGATAATTTCTTGAATTATGAGAATAGGTTTAATATTTTCTACCGATAGTCTCAAATTCCTTTACAACCTTAATAATAGCGTAGAACTTGAATTGCAAGTAGGAATTTCTCTCGGAATTTTTTTAGTGCTTGTGAAGGCATAAATAATTTTTTTTAAGGCGTTTGAAAATAATACAATCATACTCAATCTAGTTAAATCCGAAGTTTTATGATATTAAATACGAAAATGCACGCAAAAAATATCACCAATTGTTTCAGAATATGACAAAAATTTTCAAAAATCATCAATTGGCTTAAAATAATTGGCTGATCTCTATTCAAAATCAAAACCACGGAACAAACCTTAAGGAACAATAAATGATGAATAGTAATTTCAAAGTGGAAGATATTATCTATATTCATGAATATAGTGAAGATATCTTTCTTCATTGAGAAAAACGGTCGAAAATAAGGTACTTTCGCTGAAAAAACACAAGACATACGTGAATGCCCCATAAAACAGCGGTCACACGGTCGCCCTAAGGACATCGGTGATGCATATCCGCGTTTTTCTCTTCCGGTGACACCAACAGTAGCACTATCGCTTGAAGGAGTAAAATATATATTTTTGTCGGTTCGGACGTAATAATTGAATAAAATGACATATCATGCGGTTACCCGGATTTTCCTGGTCAGTAAGAATATTTTCTTTGAAATTTTATTAATAGCTAGTTTCCTGCACTAATTTTTTAGTTATAATGACGGAATTTAGTTTTCTTCAGTTTGTGAGCATGCTTTTTTTTTTGGCAAATAAAAAGACAATAACTCGAGCGAAAGATAACTTGCTTCCATAACTCATTCTTTTTTTTCCCTTATGGTTGAATTATGCAGGATGAGAAAAGAATAAGGATAACAAAAGCGGAGGAAATGAAATAAATGCCTTGTTGCGTTCCACGCGAAGCGTTTCCACTTGTCTTACATGAGTAAAAATGCTCAAGGAAAGAAAAATAAACGCCCTAAGTTTTTGGGATTTTTTTTGCTCTAAATTTACGTAAAACTTTTATTCTTCATTCTAAGTCAGTGGCTCAGATTATTAGGCATTATTCGAGAATGGCTGAGATTATATTTGAAATCGTCAAAATTTTGAATATTAACGTTCCATGATGTCTGCCAATTCCCGCATGATTTCGCGCTTTAATCCTCAGTGAGGCTTTCTGGACTTCGATAACTTGTAAAATACAGTGAAACATAGCTATAATGATACTGTTCGGACCAAGAAAAAAATTATAAAAATATATCGTTGTACAAAGGTTATCGTTATATTGAGAAATAGAATTATCATTAAGCATCGCCAAATTTATGATTTTTGGCATCGCTTCTCAACCGTCGTTGTTAGTACCACGATGAAATGCATTTATAAGTTTTTATTCGCACCATATATTCTAATGGATTAGTTGGTGATTAAATTCATTTGTTTTTAAAGTAGTTTACCGCACAGTACTTTTGTGTCCCACTAAAAAGTAGCTTCACGGCAACCTCCCCCGACACTTTTAGATAGTGCAAAATACCCTATTAGACACTCTCAAACATCAAAAACTGCTAAGAAATTTAACCACTTCACATACAAGCTTTTGGAAAAAAAATTGGATTCCTCTACATTTAACGAATCGGCGATAAATATGGCAAAATTGTCCTAACTTAACCACACGTTAAAAAAGGAAGTAAAGATAAAAAATAAATAAAGGGAAAAAGTACAATTGATAATATAGATAAGAGATTCTTTTTGGAGAGTCCTTTTTTCACCCTCACCTTACGTGTTCTCTTTCGCTCTTGCACTCGTATAGTAAAAAAATACATCATGAAGAAAGGAGGGAAAGAAAAAGCATCTTCCGTAGGTAATAGGGTTGCTTTAAACTTCTCAATGGTGAAGAGAGAGGAAAGAAAACACAGAGAACTTGTTTGAATTTATTCCACTGTCGTGATGTAAAGAGGTTAAATACACCAAGATCTCCCATTACGGCCAACTCTGAACAACAGCCAGATTTTTTTGGAACAAAAACCATTTTATTGGATTAAAATTAAGGTTAACTTCCGAACAACGGCAGATCCCTACATGACGGCCACTTTTGGAAATTTGAACGAGAGAAAAATTATGCACTTTTTCATACAAGAAAAATAACCCTCAAGATTTACTTTGAAGAAGTTTTTCCCTTTCGAACTTAAAATAACTCTCTACGGGTTCTTTTCTACGCCAGTGGTTTGCAAAATGTGGCCCGCGGACCCCGGAGGTTCCTCAAGTAGATGTCAACGGGTGCGCTATAAGCATTTCTAAAAGAACAAGACAGAAATTAGGATTAAAATTTGGCAAATGGCTATATCATAAACCAATGAATCACGAATGCACTAATTGAAAATGCTGACCAGATAACAACAAGAAATAGCTGATCGCTTCGAAGGATGATCTGAAGAACGCATGTCGCAGGATACAAGGATCACAGCCAGCTTACACATTTTTTCTTCATAAAAATTCTGAATTAAATTCAACAAAAAATAACAAATAACGTTCTTCATGAAAAAAATTCACGCATCTTCAATACAAAACAAATGTCTTGTGCTACAAAACATCTTTTTCCTAATTAATTATAGCATGAGTTGTTATAATTTTGCAAGCAACCAAATGTCTCAGAAATTCTGAACCTCTTAACAACGGTTATCTCCCAATAACGTCACATTTGCTTGGTCCTGTTAGTGGTCGTTGTTGGGAGGTTTCACCGTGTATATACTGAAGATGATTTTGAACGAAATATTAAAAAAATATCGTTGAAGTGGTTTCAAAATATCCTTAAATAAATATAGTAATATATTTATATCCTCTATAATATCGTTATCAAAATATCCTCTATAATATCGTTATAGAGGGATTTGGGATTTATTGTAGTAGAGGACATCGTTGAGACTGTAGAAGAGTTTAACATTAGAAATTTCAAATTGGATTTGGAAAAATATCATTGTAGAGGGATTTATTGTTGTATCGAGCATCGTTGTAGCAAAGTTTCACTGCACCTCTGTCATCGTAAGAGAAATATTTACTCCCCATCGAGTTTTCTCGTTGTGTCGAAATAGAGGAATAGAAACTTTCTCGAGAGAACTTTCAAAGAAGTTCTTCAGAAGCTTTTGCCTAGCTGTTCTTTGATTCTGAAAAGAGGAGAAAAACGAACTACGTACAAACTCATCGTTACCCATTCGTTGCATGAGAGAGAAAATAAATGCAATGTCAAAGGAAGAAGGAAATTGCGTTTCTGGAAGTTCCAGGAAAGAAAGAATGTTCTCTATGAAATAGTTTTCAAGATGTTTTGTAACTTGAACACATAATATACATACCAGAATTTATTCTACGTGTAAGGAGCAGCTTCGTGTTGGGTTCTGAAATGCGAGAACTCAATCGTTGTTATAAAAATATCGGACTTTCAAGAAATCGCATAAAATAATTCAAAAATAAACATTCTTTCTTAACTAACGCGTCATCCATATAAATATAATTATAAAAATCATACTTTGATAAGCATCGTTGAACTTGAAATTAAAAATGATATGCTATCAATACAGCTGCAAGTTTAAATGCCAATTGCGTTTCACACCTTGTTACTGTGCAGCGAGGTGTAAAATCTGTGCAACAACATGACCGGTCTTTTTAAATCAGGGCTACACTCGTGTCAAGACTCACATAAAACGTTATTTGATCATAGGCAAGTAGTGTGGCCTCTCCAACATTCGCAATGATTGTCAACTGTTGGAGGCCAGAAGGGTTTGAAAGACTGGTCGAGTACCTTCCAGGTTGCAACCCAAGTCAAAGGTACCGCCTTTCTTCACGAACGTCCAATCCGTCTGGCCACATTGGCCGAGAAACGCCAACAATCACAATACGCGTTGGCATATTATTTCCTTGGAGAGTGGAAGCAAATATTCACCAAGGAATATTACACCTGGCTGTACCAGCGTGTTGTCAGACTATACCACTGCTGCTTCTTTACATCAGGGCAAGGAAAATATTAGAAGCAAATATTCGCGAATGACTACTGAGCCAGGCTTGACATGAGTGTGGCCCTGGCTTTACCAAACCTGAAGGTGCCTTCATCACAAAACTGGATGTTAAATATCCCTATCTTTTGTCTGTAGTTTGTAGTTCCTGAGGTATAGCGTAAAATAATTTCACGATGATACATTATAGCCGGTCTGGTATTCAAACACCTAAACCTGTACATATAACGGGGGCAAATGCCATTGGATTTCTCTAAACGTAATGTATGTTATGTACTTGATGGCGTTTTATAATAAAATAATATTCGCATAATATTACATTACATGGTGTAACAAATTTCTAAGCAGTTTAAGAATTCATAAAAATTGAAGAAAATGATACGGTTTGCGAAAAAAAATTTTTCTCACGAAGGAAATTTTTTTATTGGTGTAGAAAATTTTGTCAATGCTGGACACAGCACAAAAAAATTCAATCTCTTCTGTGTCCGAAACGTTTGTAATGTTTTAGCCGGCGATTCGTGGCTGAGGCAAAACAACTTCACCAATAGTACTTTATCCACTAATATCAACATCACAATGAAAACGTTATGGAAGCTCCAAACAAAAAGAAAATTAAAAAATGAGCTGTTAATCGTACACGCTCCATTTTATAGGACTCTGATTTGCATATTTCCAATGATTTGCTTTCTTGCGGCGCTTTCTATCGACAAAAATTTGAACTACATTTTTTCTGTACCAAAATACCCTCCTCGTGTGAGAATAATGTTTTCACAAACCCCATTAAATATACAGATTCCTTTAATTTTTATAAATTTTAAAACTATTCACGAATTTATGGCATAGATTGTAAATAGCTGTAATTAAAAATTCACTTTAAACGTATTGATCACTTTATATACGTATAAAGACATGAAATTACAATAAAAAAAGTATAAGAATATAAGAATTTTAAAATAAGCTTTCAGGTATATGATTTAGAAATTTATGAAAAATAGTTTCGTTTTGCCATAATATTGTGGGATAAATTTTGCCAGTAGAATTTACTGTCACTTTGCATTTGATGGTTTGAACAATTTACTCTGATCTTAATTAAATTTATGTCCAAACATTTGAGACATTTTCTCATTGAAATAAAGTCTTTTTGAGTACATTGAATTTTAAATAGTAATATATACAGCAATTACGTACTTTTTCTGTCGAGTGTATTATAAAGTAAATATCAAATACGGGAATTGTCAATAAGTGAAAATAATGAAAAATTTAAATATTTTTTTTACAAGATTTTTTTACAAAAAAAAAAAATAATAAGATGTAACGGTGAAGCGTTTATAATTTCCGCAATTAAGAAGATTGGTAGCTTAATGTTTCTGCACATCGAATAATGATCACCGAGTGTTATTGATTCCATATGTACCTGAATTGTTTATTTTCTACCCCCGTTAACATGATACCATCCTATGATAAATATTTATGGTAATTACTAAATACATATAGTCTCATTAGTATGAGTAATCAAAATCTACTGCAGATATTCGTAAATACTTTGTATTTATATGATTTTTCTGCATAACTTTGATGTTGTATTGGAAGTAAACCCTCTGGTCCCGTTATTATATAATATATATTATTATATATTATATTTGAATACATGACAAATACACTAAAATTGAAAAAAAAAATACACCTTATACTGCTTTCTCTTTTTTACTATTTTGGTGTTTTAGACAATTGATCTTTTAGTGTCATTTGAGTGCAAAATATGGCTACATAAAATAAAGTGTATGTAAAATAGTACAATACTTTTTTTATGCAGAAGGTGTTGATTTCTTGTTGGTGTCATTTTTTATAGCTGCTGAAATTTTACGTGCTCAGAGATTTATAAAATCTCACTAAAAATTTAGGGAATTGTAAATAAAATTCAAGCCATTCACGAAATTTTATTCAAAAGCAGCCAAAAGGTAGATCAAATATTAGAACGTGTGCTACCATCTAATGAGCACAATTTGAACCAATATTGCAACGATTGGTGTCCCTTCAAAGGGTTTAGTTCAATGGAACGAATGATGAAAATGATGTCAGTGAACATATCTGAGAGGTGACTGTTATGAGGTATTTTACTGTAATAAACCTCAAACACGAATACGCAAAGAATAGAACCCCCATCATTTTCATTATGGTAACGGAGTTTGATATGTTTTCTCCCAGAAATATGCTGCATCGAATTAAAACATGTAAAATCTCTGGAATTTATTGCACGGGAGGCATACCGCGAGGTGAATTAATCTCCACGAGCTCAATTGATCAACCATATTTCATTTAGTGAAAGAAGAAAGAGATGAACATATTGTCGTAACACATTTTTCTTATCATTAATAAGATGGCGTTTGTGGAAGGATACTTCACCGCTGTTAATTTGAACATTAATAAGAGACATTTCTTATCTCTAGATATTCATTAAAATACTTTCCCAACTTAAAAGAAGGAGATGAGAGGATAATCTCTTATCTAAAGAGACTCTGGACGACTACTCAATGAGTGGGTACGAAGAAAGAGAGGGACTACCTTAACGAAAACGTATATTATTAAGACATTCCTGTCTCAAGGATTCTGAGAGGTAGAGTCTTGAATATTTAAAGGATAAGAGCGAAGAAATTGAATAGCGAGGCTCGGAAACTACCGGTGTATTCACCGAAGACACGGGTAAAATATCCCGATTGTCGAGAAATGTTTGTCGCTCAACAAATAAATCAATTATTGAGTAAATAGAGGAAAAGTAAGGATTAACTCTAAATTCTGGGAATTTAATTTCGACTCTTATAATTCAAAAGCGGACAAATCGTGAGCGAAAAGATTACCTCTACACATTATTTGGCTATTCAAAGTGCTTTTCATTTCGAAACAAGGGCTTGGAGGCTATTTAAAACTTGGATTAGATTTTCAGAATTCCATTATATTCGGGATTCAAGAGCCCTATTTATCATTTTGCGATTAAACCATACTTCAATGCCCTATTCGAATTAATATTCACTGCTCTAATTCAACGAAGCTTTATTCATTCTAATTTTTGTTTTGGAGCAGACGAATCGAATTGGGGATTAATCTTTGAAATACGAATTGCGAGGAAAAGATTTCGCATAAAAGACATTCAAGAGTAACACAAATACCTAATAATAAGTATTCATTCAATAAGAAATGTATATATAATCAATTATTTAAATCATTTTTGACACGGAATAAAAGTTTTGTTGATTTTAGATTTCCATTGGAATGAATTTCACAACTGATTTTGTAAGAGGTTTTTTTTTTCTCTTTAGGGGGTTATATATATAATATGAATAAGCTTTTATATATAAATAAATAATGATAAGAAAAATATTGTACCCAAGTTTTAAAATCACAAGAAAATTACCAGTATTTATACACATAAGCTCCGTAGATCAATTCCAGTCTAGATCATTGGTATTACTTTGAAATTTTTGCAAAATTCAAATTGTTTGTTATTTAATGGTTTTATTAAAAGTACATTTCTACTAAAAAATAATCGATTTATTTTTTTTCAACTTCCTTGTTTTTGACATTTCATAAATTTTGTAATATTGTTTCCTGATATGAAAGCTTTTACTGAAGTGAAATTGGTTTCTTACGAGGAATAAATATTAAAATCTCCATAACAAAGCCACGTTTTATATCTTTGAAACCCAACATGTCAGATACGTGGCTCTTTGATAGAGATGGACGAGAATAAAAATCATGTTTGATGCTAGTAAAATTTATAAATATATTGTTTTCATCATTTAATGCTCTCTCAATGCAAATCTATAACCTCCAGATTATGAACAAAATAATGAATGAAAATTCTCTGAGATGACTTACAATTTCGAAACACGATTAGTCTGAATCTCATTAAAATCTTAACATCAGATAATAATTTCGAGTAATTAGAACACATACATATTCATGCTTAACCCTTAATGGTTCACTCCAATAAAAACTATTAGAATTTTTTTACCTACAAAAACGGATTTAAATTGGTGTTATAAGCATATTTTTAATTGACACAATACATCAATGAAGCAATTTAAATTATTAAAGTGGTTTGCGAAAATAAGTTACAATGGCCAAAAAATTCAAGGTAAAATATAGTTTTCTTTTAGTTTCACTATTATCTATAAACTGATAAAATCTTTTTTAGTGAAGCTGAATAGTTCTTACCTCGAATATTATTTTCAATAACCTCAATTCGGTTTGATTTGACAAATCTCTGAACGCGTAATACTTTAGCAGCTCTCAAAAAATGACACTGATAAGGAATCAACGCTTTCTGAATGAAAACATTATTGTGCTTATAAAGCCGTATTTTGTACTAAAAATACATTAATTAAAAGATGTACTTTCTAAAATACCGAAAAAATCCAGAAAAAAATGGTATAATATTGATATAAGGTAATGGTATATAAGATTGTTTTTACCGCGTATATATCAAATACACACATATTTTAATGTAACCATAATAATCATAATATTCATAATAATCATAATATTCATAATAATCATAATATTCATAATAATCATAATAATCATAATATTCATAATAATCATAATACTCCGCAATTTCAATGATTTTCACAATGGATATAAAGTTTTTATCTCAGTTAAGTCGAGATTTTGGGCAAATTTGTTTTGAACTTTTTTATATTCATATGGTTTGGGTGTCTGAAGCGTTTAATACAGCAACTGTATATTACAGATTCAAAGAAATAAGGCGAATTCTTTGAGCTATACAACTTAGTAATAGCCATAATTACATGGATTCATCCCTCCTATATCTGCCGATCACGTATGACATTAAGTGCGGTACAAATAATGTAAAAATGAAACAATCGGTTGGAAAAAAAATGGCTGTTAAGCTCGGAACGCCGGGTGCAAGTACCCCTTTAATGGATAGAAATAGCTGACATTAAATTTATAGATGGCATCCCTGGACCAGAAAAAAGAAAAACACCCCTAAAGTTACAAGACCTTTTTGGTAGTGATAGCTTCTACGGAGAGGTTTTACTGTGTTAAAATAATTATGAAATTTACGCTATCACATGAAATTTTATAGTGGTATCTTCAGCTATTGCGATCAATAAAACCCTTTAACAGCCACGTTATTCCGGGAAGATCATTGATTAGTGTTTTGTATGACTTTATTTAAAATGAATACTATTAGAGGGAAATGCAGTGAGATACAAGCTCAATCTAATCAACTCGATCGTTAGCGAATTCCGCCTCTCTATATTGGATGCAGTAGACACAAGAGATTCCCAAATGCGGGCATCCATTCGATTAGGAAGTTTGATTTCTGTGTACCGTGTTTAGAGGGCGTCCATTAATTTTCTTGACCATAAGACGACAAAAGCTCAAACGATAAATCAATCAGATACCTTTAAGGGGGAGGGGTTGGTGGATATCACGGACACGCGCGACGATTGGTTTATCAAGTACCCCCCTGACGTAGAACCCTTCATCTCGACACTTACATCTCGCTGTCGGGATTGAAGGGCAGTGAAGTAATTGAATTCTGCATTGGGGATTTCTACAGACAGATATCGAGAAGCTTTGATTGGTTGGGTAGATGACAATAAAGAGAAACTATTGCTGGGAATATCATGTGGCAGCGAGAGATTTACTCATTCGAAGGTATTATGATTGGAGAGCAATACGCGGTGCGCAATGCATACAGATCCGGACTTGAGCAGGTGTGAACGGCATGATTGTAACTGATCGCAAAAATTTGAGGGCCGTATTACCGGATTTTAATATATTGATTGTGTATAGCATTTTGATGTTAACTGCTTAACAGAGCCATGGTTTGAAATTCTATGAATTTATGAATGTGTCATATGAAAGATGTTCATATTATACCTTGTGTTGATATTGACCCGTGGCCTCATAGGGAAGCCGGGCTTTTCGACAAACTAAGACTTTTAGTGGGCCCCTTGTGATGGTTTCAGGGAAATTTATATTTCACTTTAGGGGAATTAAAAATTTATAAGGTTCCCCCTGCTATCAGTGTAATGCATGTACACTGAAGAGCCAAAAAAACTGACAGACCTGCCTAATATCGTGTAGGGCCCCCGCGAGCCCGCAGAAGTGCCGCAACACGACGTGGCATAGACTCGACTAATGCCTGAAGTTGTGCTGGAGGTAATTGACACCATGAATCCTGCAGGGCTGTCCATATATCCGTAGGAGTAAGAGGGGGTGGAGATCTCTTCTGAACAGCACGTTGCATGGCATTCCAGATATGTTCAATAATGTTCATGTCTGGGGATTTAGGTGGCCAGTGGAAGAGTCTAAAGTCAGAAGAGTGTTCCTGGAGCCACTTTGTAGCAAATCTGGACGTGTTGGGTGTCGCATTGTCCTGCTGAAATTGTCCAAGTCCGTCGGAATGCACAATGGAAATGAATGGGTGCAGGTGATCAGACAGGATGCTTACGTACCTGTCACCTGTCAGAGTCGTATCTAGACGTATCAGGGGTCCCATATCACGCCAACAGCACACGCCCCATACCATCACAGAGCCTCTACCAGCTTGAACAGTCCCCTGTTGACATGTAGGGTCACGGATTCATGAGGTTGTCTCCATACCCGTACACGTCCATCAGTGGTACACGAGGTTGTCTTCGGCTCCGAAAGCCCATATCGATGATGTTTCGTTGAGTGGTTCGCACGCTGACACTTTTTGATGGCCCAGCATTGAAATCTGCGGCAATTTGCGGAAGGGTTGCACGTCTGTCACGTTTAATGATTCTCGTCAGTCGTCGTTGGTCCCGTTCTTGCATGATATTTTTCCGGCCGCAGCGATGTCGTAGATTTAATTTTTTACCGGATTCCCGATATTCACGGTACACTCGTGAAATGGTCGTACGTGAAAATCCAAATTTCATCGCTACCTCGGATATGCTATGTCCCATCTCTCGTGCGCCGACTATAACACCACGTTCAAACTCACTTAAATCTCGATAACCTGCCATTGTAGCAGCAGTAACCGATCTAACAACTATGCCAGACACTTGTTGTGTTATATAGGTGCTGCCGACCGCAGTGGCGTACTCTGATTGGTTCCACATCTTTTTATTTGCATACGCATGCCTTTACCAGTTTTTTTGGCTCTTCGGTTTATATTTAGATGTATAGGCCTTTGTTGTTCTCGGCGCTAGTAGTATTATCAATGTAATGCATTTAAAGATCGATAGCAGTAGGGGTGGGGGGAGAGCTCAGACTGGAGCATTGTCAGCCTGTGTAGGGACTATGGTCTATAGCAGGGCAATTATTCCTCGTCAAAGATTCTCTAGGGGCACCCACTTAAGACTTGAATTGAAGAGTAGAGGGTGCGCAACGTTTTTAGTACGTTTTCCAGATATGCGATACACCTCTCGTGGACCAGAAACTTCACTGAAATCCAGGATCGAAGTAATTTTAATATCTTATAAATTATATTATGATAATTATGAGTTAGGACTATAAATATCCATCTTACTAACACTCATATTTGTCAAATCAAATGGTTTTTTTTTTAAAATTACATTTGAATCCACTGGTGCTTCATTTCCTGTTATGAAGATTTTTTTAGTAATAAATGCAACTTTGCCTGGCTTTAACAACTTTCTCGGCGATAATTGACGACGTCTCGCATTTTACCGTGTGGATTCCTGATGGAGAAAATATTTTCAAACATGGAAGACGTGTATATGTGTGTTTGTTGATACTTTTCCATCGGAACACCTTTCACGGGCCGAATGAACCTCCTTGGCCCGCTGACCGGAGGTTGAGCATCTCTGTTGAGGAATGCAGCCAAATGCTTTTTGTACCGGGCCGCAAAGTTCTCTAGTTTCGGTTGTAAACGCATAAATCTCTAAGGAATGTTTATAATAAAGTATTGCATGCCGATGAATCGATAAATGAGCCCTTCTTCAGTTTCAGTGCTGCCAATAATTGACATAGAAATGAAGAAACAAACCAGAAAGCTGTGTCAGATGGTGTTCAATGATTAGTCTGTTTTTCTTTTCTTTTCCGTCTCCCGTTGTATGTATGTATGTATGTAAGTATGTAGGTCGAAAACGGGGCTTCGGAAATCGTTTAGGGCGAAAGTAGAAATCACTGGAATAACTGGTTCCCAAGTCAGGTCATTGAAAAGAAAACTAGCGAAAAAAAAGAAAGTGGACCTGTTGTTCTTTTTGTTCAGCCATTGTGACTGCCTTCGCTACTTTCACTCGGCAATAGTCTTTTAATGATTGCGTAACTATTTGATGAATCTAGTTTTCATTGGAAAGCTGTTTTTGTTCGTTTTGGTTCAATCAGTGGCGAATGTGTGTGTGTGTTTGTTACGTGGCGCTTCCGCCCTCGAGCCATCGAACAATAGATGATTATAATTTCATTGTTTACCAACAAAAGGACACTTCCTGAAAAATTTCCAATTTTATTCATTGAGTTACTCACCGAGTGTATTTTTATTTTATAATCTTCACCAGGTTTATACATAGATTCTAATAATAAAGATTTCCATGTTGACTCGATGGTTAATTAAGCATTAATAAATTCGAAAAGAATGTGTGTTTGAGAAGGATGATAATTATTTCCGATTCCATGTTTCAAATCACACAATATCCACAGACCTTCACCAATCATATATAATTTATACATTTATCACCGTCGGATGTTTTTTGAATTTTTTTTAACAGATTCTGGTTCGTATTTGACTTTATATACGAAGTCAACATGATTAAACATACATTTTTCAAGGTAAGGAACCATTTATTATGTTACCAGTGGTGAATTTGATAGCAAAAGTTGAATACAGGTTACAAGAAAGTGGAGTATTAGTTAGTGTCTTTTGCGTAAAGAGCTGCTGATAAATTTGTTAATATTTCCTCTCAAGATTGTACAGAAAGGGGGTGTTGAGGTAGAGTACGAAGGTGGTCTATGTTCAAGCTTAATAGAACAATTAATCGTTTATCAAGTGAGTGACCGTATGTCTGATCAAGGTCCCTCACCCATTTACTTGTTCAATCATACGGTCACTCAACTGGTTTCTCTTCCGGTCACTCGCGCATCCACTTGGTCACTAATATGGTCACTCACGCATTCACTTGGTCACTCATTCGGGCACACACTCGGGTATGCATACGGTCACTAACTTCATCACTGATTTGGTCACCCATATTGTCACTCACTTCATTACTCATATGATCATTCATTCATACGGTCACTCACCCATGTACTTATTCACTCATACGGTCATTAACCCGTTCAAATGGTCACATATACGATCACACAACCACTCACTCAGCCACTCACACGGTCAGGGCAGGTGAAATGTATGTCTGGGGTGAAACTTTTAGGAGCGAAATATCCCTAACACCCCCCCCCCCCCGTTGGAAACACATTTACTACATAAAATAAAATGAAAATGTGTGTGTAAACATTTTATTTTTGGCTGTGGTTATTGTTTTTTTCTCTACGGCTCACGATTAAACGCTTTGAAGCAGGAAAACAAAAGCATTCACGCCATTCTTCAACTCAATAAAAGGATAAAGAACGTAGACATTGACGAGATGGAAGCGGAAGCTTTTATGTATTAGTCGTTAATGCGTTAGCGTTTGCTCCTTTTCTTCTGCGATGTGATAGAAATGAATATTCCTTAATAGCTGGTGACATTGGGCTCAGTTTAGCGGAAGAGCTCAACCAAGAACGCTCTGTGTGCTTTCACGCACACATCAAATGTATCGATTGGATATTCCAACATATGTAGGTATAGATCCGTAAATAAAGCTGAGGGAATTGTATCAAAACAAACGCATATACGGGAGGTTATTGATAGAAAGATATATAATAGAGCGTTTATCTATTTCGAGTGTGTGGTAAATTGGCATTGCGTTTTGAGCTTTCGATTTGAATGATATTAAATATTTGAACAGAATTTTTGTTCGTAAAATGAGAAAGAACATCGTTGATAAATATTAATAAAGGGATTTAAACATTACCGCGAACAAAAATATTTGCATTATTTTTAGAAAACCGTAGTTTTTCGAGGAAAATGTTTTCTATGAGAATTCAAAAGAATTAATCTACTTATGGAAATAGCAAATGCATAACAAAAAAATCGCAGGGATTTAGCAAAATTTAAGAAGGTTAAACACTCAAAAATTCAGAATTATATTATTATGTGAAGGAGCGTTTTGCGTTTTATCTTTCTCCTTTGAAGAATTTTATCGTATTAAATCGGGATTAACTGTGAATAAGAATACCAAGCGAAAGAGGAAGTTTTTCGGCATAATTAAAATCTGTGATACATACAAACGCACTGATAGTGAAAAAGTCGATGTGCATATAAAATATTTAATGACAAATTCTAGCAATCGATGTTTCCATGCTATTCATAAAATTTTCTGAACTAAATTCGACGACACGCACTCTTCACAGATAACAGTTCCATTCCATAGATTAAATTCTTGAGAACTTGAAGGACTTAACTTTGGAGAAGTATATGATTTTTAAAACTATATAAGGATATTTATAGATTTATTTTCCGTATTTCTTCAAGTAAATAAATTGTTTGTTTCTCACGAACTCCGATACGAAGAAAAGATTCATCGAACTGTTATAGACTTATAAAAAATGGTTATCAAATTTTCTTCTACAGAGAACGCTTTCGAGCCTAGTTTATTTCAAGAAATGATAAGAAAGCAAAGAGAAAAAATTTTTGGAGTACATTTTTTTCTGGTTATAATCCACTTATTGACATCATTATGGCCGAACGTCTGTTTTTGTTTCACATTCTTCAAAATTTTGTTGCTGTTGGTTTAGTTTCCATTGCGCTGCCCTTCACATAACAAGAATGGCTTACAAGCCCGCTGAAGAGCAGTGTCCATTAATGAATTGTAATATAAATTGAGGCACCCGCCGAATTATATTATTCAGAAAAGTATACAAAAACTGGAGATGGGGTGTCAATGAGGAGGGTTCGTCAATCGAAGGTTCCACAGTAGGCTTAACTGTACATGCTTCTCGAAAACATTTCTCTGAGGAAAGTTCTGGTGTCGCCATCTGACTTCTATATTTTGAAGTGGAAAATGTATGATACTCGAATTTTTGTATTATATAAGTATCGTGTTGAGGGTCTGCCTGCTCTCTAAAGAGAGATATTTTCAAATGGGAGACCGGTTCTCTCTCAATCTCACCTGGAAGTTTGAAAACAGCAGCAAATATAGTCCTAGACTACAGCGTTCTTTAATTGGAGTATTTTTCAAAAACCAACTGGGATATTCCAAAAGTCAGAGGCTATATAAAAATCCATATTTCACTGTAAAATGCTTTTCCCTCTAGTCTTTCGGATGAAACGAAATACAACAACGTGGGAAAGTCCCGAAATAAATTATTTTTTTTCCTTGAAAAAATTGAGATAAATCTAAAAGGGTATTTCCTGGGAGGAAAAAAAATTCAGCCCAAAAAAAAGAAAAACATTTTTTTCGGGAAACATTTTGAGTAGAGGGTTTTCCAGAGTAAAATAAATCCGATATTTTTTGCAGCATCTCTGAGCTTTCAGCATCTTATTCCTCCATCTTTTTCTTCGCATGGTCTGGAAAAAAGAAGAAAAAAATCCCCTATGGAAAATAGAATTTTCAAATCTATAAAATGACTTGGGCACGAAAGTAAAGAGGAAAGAAAAAATAAAGCCGAAAAGAGGTTTTTAAAACAAAACGGATGAAAAATGGAATCTTCTCTAGTGGTGAACAGAAAAAGAAGAGCATGTGAGAAACACAATAGAAGGTATGAAAGTTACACCACAAGACACATGCTTACAATCAGAGAAAAAATATCCTATGATACCTTGTCAAATTCGTGCATTTAACAAAGTTTTTCAAAGAATTTTCAGCAATGATAAGTTCTTTGATGTTACAGCTCTATGGCCATTTTTTTTTACAAAAATTTCAAAAAGGAAAAATCGAAGGGCAATGCGCAATGTATATGATACTTGTAGTTTATTCGATTTTCGAGTTACACTTTTTTCCCTTATGAGAAAACCTGTGGAATTTTAAGCCTGAGGAAAATGCTGTGGTTTTTTGGTTTTTCCCTGACAAGGTACAGCTAAGGATCCTTAAACCTCAGGCTGACTAATTCAATCCACGGTTTTTGAGGGAAGTATGACGCCAGTATCATCGCTATAGCCGATCGGTGTTGCTTAAACTGTCTCGATAATCGTGCCCATCTTAGAGCGAAAAAAAAAACCTGTTTTTTATTCAAAGTGACGCCTTATCGTTAAAAAAACTGCATATTGAACACTTTGCTTAAAGATGATGGATAAGTCAATCTAGGTTTTCAGGAGCCCTATATGGTTCCTATATCCTGATTTTTTTTTCTAACGATTAGACTTCACTTGGATTGGCAAAACCAGTTTTTGGTTGTTAAATGGAAGAAGGATGTGTGTGTGTGAGAGAGTCAGTCGATTCTAAGCGCTTTAAGTATGGTGGATACAATGATACTATGCTTAAGCCGGTTCCACGCCCTCAGCGCTCTGTCGAGCCGAGCCACTCAAAAACCCATTTTTTTGAAATCTGATTGAGGTGATTTTGCTTTAAAAAGCCGGTTTTTGTCCCATTCTGCATTGCGCAGTGCTGCGGCCCTGGAACAGGCTTCACATAAAAACAAAGAATATTTTTACGTTTTTCCGTGTGTGTGTGTGTGTGTTTTTCGAAATTACGGCGCATACGCGCACGTGGCTGTTCTCCAAAAACTACGGTATCTTTATCGATTGAAATAGTGGATTACAGTCCAAGTTGGTTCCAATGGCATTGAAGAGACAGCGAAATCGTGTTAGAACTGAGTTTTAGTTTAGGAAGATCGTAATAAAAAAGGATTTGAAATCAATTATCAGATGCTATCATACTCTAATAAAGATGTGGGAGAAATCAACAAAACTTGAACCACACATAGAAGAAAGTAGTCGTATGTTACACAGACACACACGCACAGATAGACCACACCTTTGGAGTCTGAATTGAAGGACGTGCATCTTGAACTTGAATTGGACTTTGCAGTGAATTCCAGATGCCCTTGAACATATGACACATTCACGCTGAAGTCCGATCCCTGGAGCAATAATTGTGCTTTCTATGAATACCTAAAGAAATTAAATATGTTAATCGGGAACCACAGCTTCTAGGAAATCCATCATTCTTCCCCATGTACAACCGAACTAGATGTCTCAGTTTTAGTTCAGATGATGACGGATTGCATCTGGAAGCTTGTAATGTGCCGGGAAGTTCTAAGAAATTAGCTCTCTAAAATCGTAACTTCACATTGCAAACATTTCTCTAGGGAATTCCTAATGAATTGGTGCATGCCAGAAAATGCTGTTTGTGCATATGCGTAAGGCCATGCACACAGTGCTGCAACCAAAAGGTAGAGAATGCATAACAGAGACTAGCGACGAAAACAATGTGTATTGTATTGTTCTACACCGCACACACTTGAGAAGCGAGGTGAAAGATAGAAAGAGGCCACTCAACGAGGTGCGTGATTTGAAAAAAACCTGTTTGTTTTCACCTTTATCTGCTGATTAGTCGGTTTCTCCTTTTTTTTTTCTTTCCCTCTTCTGCGGAGAGATAGTTATTATCATACTCTTCGATTTCAGAACCCTTCTAGCAATTTCCCATATCCTCCTCCTATTTTATTATGAGTGGACATCTGTTCTCCACCAGTATGAATTTTTTCCTTCCAAGTCGCAATTCTTGTAACTCGTACGTCTTCGCTCCACCATGAGCGCAGCCTTAACCTAACGTATTTGTGATATCTTATGCGAATAATTAGCTGCTGCAAATCTGAATACTAGAAAGTTACGAAATCAGGATCAATCAATTTAGGTCGAATAGCCATCTCATCTCTCTCTCTCTCTCTCATTTGTTTTCAAATAAAAATCTAGAGATCAGAGTTCGTGAAAAAAACTAGGGCTATGGGTGAAATATTTGAGACTGTTGAAATTTGTGTAAGGTTATACGTATTAAAAAAGCATGAAGTAATGATTACTAAGTCCATATCAGGTTAAAAAAAGTTACAAATATCTTTACATAATACTCTAAGTTTCTTCTGTTTAAGAAAAAAAAATTAGTGAATTAATTGAACGTTGAAAACGTAAGGCTTTTCCATCAGAATTAAAAGAACCCAATTTATTTCGGTAAAATATAGTGAGAAAAACTGCTCTCTTTACTGTTCGTCCGTCCGCTCTATAGAATGACAAACAAAACGAAATACAAAACCCGAACTCGATTATTTCGGGGTTTTTTTTTCTCCACTGAACGGTGTTTAGTTGAATAAATTCGTCGCTTAAGGCTTTGCTCCTACACAAGTAAAAGTCGACTCCATTAGGTCACAGTTAAGGGCCCCCCAAACACCAAAAAACAAATTGATGTCATTTATTCCGGCTTTGAAAAGAAAAATCCGCTAATTAACAGTCCAGTTGCGGGATCCTGAGCGTTAATGAACTTTCGCATGTGGGTAATGGCGGTGGTGCATGGCATGTTTACGAATGGAGCCAGCGGTAAATCAAGGAATTGTCACAGAAGATGGAAATGGACGTGACGAAAGAAAAACATTGTCAAACTGAATTAACTTTATTTGTAAAGCGAAATCTTCGGAAAGGAGCGTCTCCATTGAATACGAGATTGCGTTTTGACATCAGATTCTGAGTTTGTCTTCGGTACTTGCCTTAAGGGGCTTTGGAAGATGATTTTTCCTCAACGTCATCATCTTCCTCGTTCCAAAGGACATTTCGGCGAGTTTTAAAACATTTAATAGACTCACGTGGATGACAAATGTTTCCGCTCCCTTGAGATACTTTTCTCTCCCTCTACTTGAATATTCATCTCGAGATATTATCATGAAATGAGCATAGGCGAGATCCGAACAATCCCTTGATAGTGCCGGTATTAAGTACTTTCAAGCTTGAGCTTGCTAAAAGTCATTAAAAGTGCGTGTGTGTTATTCCTATGCATTCAAGACTTGACTGATGCTCATGTGTTAAGAGAGTGTATAATGTAATTTTGTGCTGTATATATATATGAGGGACGTCCGATAAGAAAATAATTTCATGTTGGAGTGGCGCCAACAAAATGGCGTTTATAAAATTGCTCACTATTTCTTTTTAAAATCGGGTTTTACTGCAGTTTTGTTCTAAAACCCATTTCTGACTGAGCTATTTCTAAATTCTGGTATGTAACAGATGTTTTGTAATTTGCCATTAAGAAGCCCAAACTGATCATTTTTGAATTCGTCGACGGCGGCTAAATGATGATGAAAATGTGTGGCATGCCGAGACTGTATAATCATTGATATATTTTCCTCTGATTTATTGTTAAAAATGTATTGGAGCGTCGAACGCAACTATTTTTCAGTTTATTTGAAACACTACTGGAGCATGGATTTTTGTGGCAGTAATTAAAAATGGCCTACATCAGGGGTAAAATATTGCATTAGGTAATAGACATTTAAAAATAACGGACCTTTCAATTGTATCTTATGCACAGCATAAGTCTACGCATAACACTTGTCTTTTCTAATGATAATATCCAGAGGTCGAATACTATACTTTCTTGAAGTTATCCACGGATTAACCTCTTTGGGGCCGTTTATATTACGTAAGCAAATTTTTAGCAATTTTTGACCTCCCCCCCCCCGTCAGCAAAACGCTGACCTCCTCCCCCTCCCCTTGTCAGCAAAATTTCGTCATCAGCTCTGCCCCTCTGAATCGTAACTCATATTTTCATAAGGGGTGGTTGATGACGTAAGCATTATCCAAACCCCCCTCCCCCCTTGTTATCAAAAGTCAGCACATCGGAAACCCCCTCCACCCCCCATCGATGATGACGTAATACTTGAACGGCCCCTTTATAATCACGAGCGAAATATTACGTCCAAACACCAGTGGAATAATTTCAAAAACAGGTTCTCTATGTTTTCTTTCTTCTCTTTTCAACGTCACAAAGCTTTTAAGTAACACTATCTGTGCGGAAGTGGCTTCTTCTTTCCCTCTTTTTTTTCTATTCTACTGTTTATGATTCCCCCCCCCCCCCCACATATAATGTTTCTTTCTTCTGTACACGTAACAGCAAATAAGAGCACGTAGGGTGTGGTTGAAAAGATGACTCTAAAAAAAACTCTCTTATCTACCTTATCTATTCTACTTTTTAACTTTCATATTTTTTTTTCTTTCTCTCCCCTTCTTTTTCGTTCTAACGTGCGGATAAGTTAGCACAATGTTACCAGATTTATCGCTGATTCATCAAATACAGGTAATAACAATTTCTTGCCAAAAGCTTGTACGTGAAATGGTTAAATCCTCCCTTTTCTTAACATTCGAATATCGCATCTTGCTGTTTCGAGAGGATATCCATGGATCCTGTCATTTCTTGAGGATAACCAGAGATCGAACCCTGCCATTTCTTAAGGATAACCACAGATTGATCCCTATCTTTTTTTTAGCATAACCAGACATTGAACAATACCATTTCTTGAGGATAAGCGGAATTTGAACCTCGTCTCTTCTTGAGATTAAAATATCTTTCTTCTTTTCTAAAATCTTCTCTTTCTTGAGGTTTTTAGAGATTAGATCCTCTTTTTTTTTCCATTGGAAAATCTACGGATTGCATTGAATCTCGTCTCCTCTTGAGAATATCCAAAGACTGTACCTTAACCTTTCTCTCAAATATACACGTCCAGGCTGCACCAGACGTTAGATGCGCAAAATTACGTATTCCTGTTGAGATTTAAATGAAGCTATCACTCAAAATTGCCTATCTGAAAATGAATGTGTCCAGTCAGTAATCAAATTAGTGGAACCACAGAATTCACCAGACTTGTACATGGTAGATCTACGAGAAGCTTTTCGAATCAATCCTTTTCTTGATGACAAGAGCAGAGATTATAAGGATGTCGAGTGAATTTCCAAATGACAGTTTGGCTCGAAGGGAAGAAAATTGGATTTCTGTCAAAAGAGTGGAAACAGCATTTAACTGGATGGAGGAACATGAAAAAAAAATCATCATTTTATAAGATTTGAAGAAAAAAAATTTATAAGAGATCACTTTTTATTTCAGCGCCCTCTAAATTTAGTAAAATGTCTAAGAAAAGAAGTTCCAAATCTCAAGCAGACAATCTTCCCACTACCATATGAAATATATTAGAGAATATTCACTCTAAATAAACGTTGGAATGACACTGAGACATCTGTTCCTCCATATATATGCTGCGGTAAATGTGATAAATCATGTTATTATGCATATTAAACCAGCTATTATGTATAAACGAAAATAATTTTGTGGCAAGTTTGATAAATTTCTTTAAATTTATCACTTTAACCGGTGGTTGTGCATAATACCCAATCGTTGGCAAACGTGATGAATCGTACTAAATTATTCACATTTGCCGGGGTTATTATGCATACTCACTATTTCGTATCAATAAATATGAAAAATTGGTACCATTGTCGTGATGAGGTTTGTTATTTAGAAGACCGTTATTGCGAGCCAAAGTCTGAACTAGATATAACGAACTCTGATCCAATTAATTTTTCCGAACACCCCCGAACTCCCATCCGACGAATTCTGAACTCCGGACTTCGATATAACGAACTCCCCTTTAACAAATTTCAAGATCGTACCCAAATATAATGGTCTTTCATTTAACAAATTTTGCTATCGAACCCTTCAACAAATTCTTTGATTAAAAGAATTTCGGCCGACAGACTTTAAACTACAACCGCTGATAAAAGGATTGCCAATCTGTTATTCTTTTACCTCACATTGTATTTTGAACGCTGTCGGTGAATACGGCCGTTAGTGTGCTATGATCAGACCTCAATATAACAAACTCCATTTAACGAATACTATAATCACAGATCTATAATGAACTCTTATTTAACAAATTTTACGATCGTACCCCGATATAATGAACTCTCATACGAGGTTTTTAACAGCTGGCTGATGCGAAGATGAACTTTTAGGAAATAAAAAAAAATTCAACTCTGCCTTCGCGGGGAATCGAACCCACGTTCTCTCATTTGTCGGGTGAGCGATCTAGAGCAATAGCCTACAAAGACAACGAACATCAATCTTTCCTTAGAGCTCGTACGCACTGAACGGGACCGTACATGGACGGTCGGACCTAACGCAGGCCAACGCTCACAATTGCTGACACTCCCACTAGATTGCGACTTATCCTAAGATGATGTCACTCCTTACCCCCCCCCCCCCCATCCATACGGTATCAGCTAATCATATCCGTACGTAGGGTTACCAGCCAATTCCCTTTAGGGAGAAATGCCCTCTTTTTTGACGTCATTTTAGGCGTCCTCCTACGTTTTGGAAAATTTTGTCCCCTTTGTCCTCATTTTCAGATATTTCCGGAATTATTTTTCTTGTTTGGAGAAATTTTTTTTTACACTTTGAAACATATATTTCCTCTTTGCTGTGAGTGATTTTTTCCCCCCACGCATTCACCAATAGCCGTCAAAATTCCCAGAATTTTTTCTGTTCCTCTTTTTTTTATGTGTCTTAAGAGTTGAGAAAAATTATTGTGTTGTGGCCGGTGTTATTGGTCAGAACCTCGGTGCCATCAATTGTGAAAACTGGAATAAGTGATGTCACTAAGGGTGAGCACGCAGGCGTCCTCCTTTCTCAGTTTTCGAATCTGGTAACCCTATTCGTATTGATAGCGGAGAGTGACATCACCCTTGGATAATGAACTCGCATTCAAAAATCTTAACTGTAACTTGACTATAACCAACGGCGCTTGTGGGTGTAATGTGTAATCATCGGGTAAATAGTGATATTTTTTTTAAGTGTTTATCAAATTTATCAACACCGCTTGGGTATTATGCATAATCACTAGTAAAAGTGATAATTTTTATTAATAGCATTGATCAAATTTACCAACGGTGCTTGTGTGTGTGTGTATGTATAATGCATAATCACCGGTATAAAAGTGATATATATATTTTTTAATACTTATCAAATTTGCCAACGACGAAGTTGGCAATATTAAACAGTTATACACTATTTGAGAATAGTGTATAATCGCCGGTAAAAGTATATTTTTAGTATTTATCAACAACACTCATTTAGGTAATATATAAAATCACCGGTGAGGGAAAGTAATAAATTTATCCGACTTACCGAGATAGTTGGCGATTATGCATAATAACCAATTCATCAAATTCACCGTTAGATATACAGAAAATGAAAGCAAAGTGTATAAGAAAGACATCTCTGAAGAAATGCACGAAATGGAAATATTGTAACGCTATACTCTCTCGGTATGAGAGCTGGAAATCTCCATTGATTCAGGGAATGCTCTCAAAAGAATTTCTCCTCTATAAATGTATTCGAGTCCCTCGGCTTTGAACTGTTTTGACTTTTTCCGAGCATAACATCAAACACATATTTTCCATGTTTTCCATATCTATAACAAGATCGATATTCAAGGATATTGCTTCCTAAATATAAGTTCCGTTATTTTATTGTTATTATTTTCTAAATTTCATTCCAAATCAGATTGAATGCGTGCACGCATTGACTATATCAATCTCTATTCAAATTTTTCGAAGCCCAAATTCGATTTTAAATTCATGGAAACGACGAAAAGTTAAACATGCGACACAACCTCAATTTAAAAATTTTGAACGGTTGTTGAACTTGGAAAAAAAAAATTGATTGAAACGTGATGGATACCTCGGAAAAGGCTATTAAAGGAAATTCAGTTAAAAGGCATAGGGGGCCATGCGGATCGAAAATCGAGAAATTTTTTTGAAATATTTTTGCAAAAAAATTAAAATATCGAAATCAAATAAATCTTGATCAATTTCTGTTACTTTAAACGTATTTTTGATGGTTAGTAACTCAAAATATCACTGAAGAGAATTCCATGGTCCTTTCAAAGGTCCATCCTGGGTACGTCCCTGCATTCAAGTTTAAAGATCAGCTGCAAGGAGACTAAATAAATAATAAGCTTTGTGGGGGGGGGGGGCGGTATCGTATCACGACCTCTTAAGTAAATTTTTCAAAAATGACTTCGGATAATACTCCGTTTTAACGCATACCCAATGCAAAACATTTCGTACCAATCTGCCAATTTTTCCATCTAAAATAGAAAATAAATTTGAAATAGTATATAAGTGTAGATGTGTTACGGTAAATGTGATAAATCAGTTATTATGAATACTTATCAATCGTATGCGAATATGCATAATACCGAAGCTTCGTAAGTAAATTTGATAAAAACTAAAAAAAAAGAAATTTATCGGAGATCATGCATAATAACCATTTATCGTTGGTAAATTTGATAAATACTTGAAATTCGTCGCCTTTATCTGTGATTATGCATAATAATTGTGAGATTAGTGAATTTACTATTATACTTTGATAAATATATGAAAAATATTCCAAATGACTCTTGCATGTGACATGAATATATTCGGACCCGAATATCATGATAATCAATTTTACGGTATAATGATGCAATAACCTACATGTGTCTATTATCATGTATAGAAGCGGTTCTCAACCGGTGCTCCGTGAGCACTTCTCAGGGGCTCCGCGAACACTTGAGGAAAATAAAATAAATTTGTACATTTAATTAATTAATTAAAAAAGAGGCTTAAGAGGCTGAAATAAAAATCTAAAAATTGAATGAAAAAGGTTGAAAACCGATGATGTATAGTAATCAACGACGTTATCATGATATCAGCGACGCGAAGCTCAGGTAGTATGCAGAATCACCAGTTAAAGTGATAATTTTTTAGTGCTTATTAAATTTACCTAAGACGCTTGGGTACTATGCATAATCACCAGTAAAATGGGATTAATTTAGGGAAATTTATAAAATTTGCCAACGACGTTTGGGTACTATGCATTCGTGAAAAAGTGACAAAATTAGGGAAATTTATCACATTTACAAAATGCTCAGCGATATGCATAATAACAGGATTTATCGCATTTATCGTAACATATACAGAAGAAAAATCACTTTGAACGAGGTTTTCTTAGATCAGTTTCTGTGATCGAAGGTTCATTTTACATGTTGAATAAACATTTTCTGTGAAGTGTCAGAATTTTTGATGCAGTTTTTATTTTTTTAATTTTACGGATGAACTGAAAAACTGCAATCTGAGAAAAATTACGTTCAAAGTGTTATACATTTACACTATATTATATTTCTATTGCCTTCGATTATAGAGGAAAAGATTGACGGTCCAAGACGAAAATTTTGACAATAGTTTGGCACTAGTGAAAATGAGTGACCGAGTGATGAAAAGTCAGTGAGCAAGTGAGTGACTGAGTGAGTGACCGAATGAGGGAATGAATGATCGAGGAAGTAAATGAATGAACGAATGAGGAGTGATTGACAGAATGTGAGTGAGCAAGGGAATCACCGAATGAGTTAGTGAGCAGCCCAATGAGTGAGTGAGTTATTAAATGGGGGAATGAGCGAGTGACCTTGTGAGTGGGTAGGTAAGAAAGCCAATGAACGAGTGACTGAGTAAGAAGGACCATGAACGAGTGACTAGCAGAGTAAGTGAGTGAGCAAGTGACTTACCGAATAAGTGAGAGAACAGCCGAATGATCAAGTGAGTGAACGAATGATCAAGTGAGTGAACAAATGATCAAGTGAGTGAACAAATGATCAAGTGAGTGAACAAATGATCAAGTGAGTGAACAAATGATCAAGTGAGTGAACAAATGATCAAGTGAGTGAACAAATGAGCAAGTAAGTGATTGACTGACTGAGTAAGTGAGGGAGTCAGCTAGGGAAATAGATAATTATAAGTGAGTGAGTTAACAAGCGAAAGAGTGAGTGTTAACAGACTGAACAAGATAGTGAGTGAATGAGCGAGCGAGTGACTGAATACCGGTGAGTAAGTGCATCATCAAATGGTGGGAGCGTGACCGAATGGGTGAGTTTGCGAGTGAGCGATCGACACTAAGTAACTGAGTTGGTGGAACCAGAGAACCAGAAACATTATCTTATTTGCATTAACGTTAACGTGGTATATCATCGGAGCACCATTCACGTCCACGGCATCTCATTTTCTGAATGTTAGCTATTTACAGTTCCAAAACTGAATTATCGTGCTCCAAATGGATCCAAAAAAGACACCAATGGTTTTCTTCTCTTCGATAAACTTGAGGAACCAACACGTAATGTATATGTTTCCGACGAAAAAGACACTAAGAAGCAAAGTTTCGAAGCCGGAATATAACGATTATGGTTTGGTTGCCCCCGAATGTGTGTGTGTGATGCCATAAGGAAATCGATGGCGGAAAAAAAGAGCATGTGGAGACACGGTTATTGAGGTACCTGCACGCACGTAGAAAATACATTCAAGGGAACTTTGCGTGCGGTTGGAACGAGTACGAAACTCATTTTTTGTGGTCGAAGTTGCTATATTAAGAATAGGTTTCCCAACTGTTGCCTTGCGATGGCGCAGCCATTATGGGCGTATACTTTGGTTACACTGATAGAAATACGTCATCTATTGCCCTTTCTTCTTCTTCGCACGTGCATTAGGAGAATAGTTTTTTCGATGGTGGCAACGCAATGCAATGGAGTCAGGCAATGTCAGTTGAACCACAGTGGATTTACAAACCTACTCTGTTCTAGAGTAAAAGAACTTACCGTGCATTCGTAATGACAAGATCAAAGACCATTTTGAGCGAATGATCGCTTTTTCACCCATGGCTCTCTTTGAACCACATTTTAATCCCATAGTATCCTTCCCTCGTCAGTCATACTTACTGACATGATTTTGTTTTTCATTAAATTACATGGAAGAAAAAATTCATAAACAAAGTTAATCTCAAGGTGTCCAGTGAGCTTCCCTCTTTCAAAGGATTCATGCAGGACCGTCTCATCATCATGGCACCTCAGGTAGTGATATTCTGGGGACCCCTACTTAGCTGGAAAAGCAACAACTTATATATTTCCATACTTATTCTCGAATATAAAAGCACTAGATCTCGTTATGTAGGTTACGGACCCTGGGTCATGTCCAGATGAGCTCGCTCGTTAAGGTGGCCCTGGTTCTATGGGCTGCTCTCGATTCTGAAGGTAGTCATACTTTTTTTCCAACACATTTCACTTAAAAGCTTTATTTCTTTATTCCGCATTTTGCTTTTTTTAAAAGCACTCTGCGCTATGGCTTCTTCAACCACCTGTCATGGCTTCCCCTCACACTTGTATGTAGGGGGGAGTCACCGATAAAATTCTGGTTCTAAGGGTCATTATACAAGAACAGTATAATGCCGTGGAAATCGAACGATTTAAATTGAGGATGAAATCGATTATGAATTTTATCTGATTTATTATTGATTTCAATATGCGATACATAGGATTTTACATTCTAATTGAGATTTAATATGGAATATGGGATTATATGCTTGATTTCCGATTGTATACGTAGATTGTGATCTCGCAACTGATTTTATATTTAGATTATGATTTTATACTTAGATTATGATTTTATACTTAGATTATGATTTTATATTTAGATTATGATTTATATTTAGATTATGATTTTATACTTAGATTATGATTTTATATTTAGATTATGATTTATATTTAGATTATGATTTTATACTTAGATTATGATTTTATAGTTGTTATGATTGTAATGTATATAATGTAGAGTCCGTGAGAACAATGAGCCGATATTGCCATATGGCGATGTGGCCTGGGTATCTTTCGGTTTGACGGTCAAAAGGGGATCGCACTTCAAATAGTTTGCGAGACACTGGCTTAAGTGAGCTGCGGCGAAGTTCCAGATCACTCAGGTGACCTGCGAAGCTGCTCCAGATCACTTAAGTGACCCGCGTTACGTTTTCAAACCAATGATATAGCCCAGCGGTTCTCAACCTTTTTTGACTCGCGGAGCCTTTTTCAGCAAAAAATTCTATGGCGGAGCCCCATAGGTCCATTATTTAATTATTCATCAAAGTTACTGATTTATTTTTACTATTTAAGAATATTCACAATTATAATTTTTTTAATTTCACTGTTTTTATCATTTTTATCTATTTACCACAAGCGGCCGCGGAGCCCTTCGAGAGTGCACAAGAAGCACCGGTTGAGAACCGATGATGTAGCCTGTACTTTCCAAAAGGTTGAGAAAACTTGCGTTAGACTGTCCGCTGTCTTTTATCTTCAATGCGCCGGCTTAGGTTTTGAAAAAGGAAATTATATTTGTTCTCTGATAATAGGGGCACTTATATATTCTGTGGTGTAAACGAAATTGAAGAGCATTTCCACAGCAGTGTTTGCCCCTATTAAAAAATATCCCTTCTACAGTATGTACAAAAAATGTACAGAATCTGCATTCACTGACTCATAGTCTAGTCAAGCATGCATCATTTGCATACGTCTGTGCGGTGATGTTTGATGAAGATTCACTCATGCATGCGAGCTCGTATCACATATTTAAATTAATCCTCACTCTAGAATTTTCCAAAAGTGTAGGTTGTCAGAAAATTATACTCTCGGTCGAAATATACGGGGTAATGGAGTTTCCACTTGGATATTCCAACGAGTCTATCAAGTATGGATTTTGTTATCGGGAATGAGCGGGGCATATTTCGTAGGGATTATCTGAAACTCTTGAAAAAGTTTCTTGTGTATGTGCCTGTGTGAAGTGTTTTCCCGTAAAAATTCCTCACTCTCGTTCACGTTTAAATATTTCATCTTTGAAAAACAATTTTTTTTAAGCTTCATATAATGTATTGATTGATTACAGGTTGTGACACAATCTCGCTGCTGGGAGGAAAATAGAAGAAAAATCAACAAGGGCAGTAATTGATTCTAATTACCATTTTCAAACGGGGGAAAAAAAGTCAATTTTCCTCAAATTAAACGAATTCGTGAAAGAAGGCTACGAGTTTTTTTAATTAAAGTTTCAATTCATTTCGTACAAGAGACCGTAATAATGAAATTTTTATTTTAAAAAAAACGTATTTATTCTATCTGTTTTTTTCCCTGTATTGTTCTCATCTAAATTAGTAAAGGAAAATGGGGAAAAAATCCAAATTAAACAAAAACTAATAAGTAAAAATTTAGGTAATTTATAAAAACGAACGAGAGTAATTTTCGGAAACTATTCGAACACTTTAATAATTCGAAATTGCATTGGAATTAATGAAAAAGCCATAGGATTTTACTGGTCCATTCTTCTGATTTCGATTTTAATTATCTTAATTGCGAGAAGAGAATTAGGATAACGATGAGTTTCTCTTGAATGAGATTTCTTTACAGATATCATGACCAGTGTTCATCAACACTCATGTAGATGCGTGATTCACGCATGAAAATTAAGTGTTACCTCCAAATTTCATTGAGGAGTGAAAATACTCCTTTAAATTTCAAGTATGTATTTTTCCAAATGAAGTTATTCCTGTTTTTCATTAAAAAAACACTTTATTTTTCACGAATATGCCCATTAAACATTTTGGAGAGGAGTGAAATTTTATTCACCAAAATTATATTTTCGCATAACAATGGCCGTGACCAATATCTCCAGTCTGACTGGTGCGCTCAAAAAATGTTCAGCCAATCTTTTACATATCTATCAAATTCCGAAGTTACACGAGAAGCTATACTACTTCGGGCCTTGGAAGGGTAATGTGTGTGAACTGGACTGAGTTCGCATATATAGACCTTAAAGAAAAACAGTTGTCCCGTTTTATCAGTATTTGTTTACCATACGGTTACGATGTATGGTTATCGTACTTGCAAACGAGAATTTTTCGGATATAGTTATTATTCCGTAACAGTTTATATCCCCCAAGGGGACAGAGCGTTGGTCACGGTTTGTCTGGTGGTGTGTACTGTGCATCCGTTCTAAATCAGCCTGAAATTATAAGCAGTGCCGTCTTAAGGCATGGGCCTCTTTCAAATTCTTGAAAATTTCAAGAATTTGCCTGGTAGAGTCTTAGAAATATTACTCGGCATTGATCATATATGATCACTCGGCATAAATATCATACATGAGGCTCTTAAGACGGCCCTGATTATAAGTCCTGATCTGATTCGATCTTGAATAAATGAAGTTAACCTGTCTGCTGTGACAAAAACGGCCTGCTGATCAAACACGAAAACTGCTTTGTTATGGTTTCCCGTATGTAGAGAAGAGGGAATAAATTTTTTTACTGTGAAAAAATTCAATAACTATTCCGCTATATTCGGCGCGAGGGTTTTTCTAGTGCTAGGAAGGAACTATAAGAAGATGTGTGTATATATATATTCTCGTGTACTGTATACATGAAACACGTGTATGTGACTGTGTAATATCAGTCTGTTTCACTCAAGAGCAGAGGAAATATCCCACGTTATTGGACTCGGAAGTGTATTGGAATGTCATCCATTCAAATGAAAAAAATATAAGTTGTCATGGTCGCTCTCGGATATTTATAGTCTTCGTTTCAATAGTATTATTTCATTCTCGTGAAATTCTCTGAAAATCTGAAAGAAAAAAATCCGTCACAGGGAAAGGCTTTTTGACTAAAAGGACAACAAAATTGTCTATGGTTTTCACATTTGAAACGTGTGTCTTTCAACGAAACACATGGTATTGTCGTTTTATCGATCGAATCCTTTAGAATGACTGATTTCGTACGAATGTCGAATGACATTACTCCGGATCATTTTTCGTTCTCGATAAGGAGGAATGAAGTTTCTCGGCAAACTTTGTGCCAGTTATTATAACCGAAATCTTACATTTATCAGCATGTTATTATTCAGAACTGCACCGGAGACGTTGCACCATCAGATTTCCTATCTACGCAATAAGCAGTTATAATGATGACTATGTACCGTGATAAACAGCTGGGCTCTTAAATGCAAATTGGAGAAGCAGTTTTGCGAGTCCCCGAAGCGTTTATTATACGATGGAGAACACCTATTGTGTCCTTATGATGAATAGCACCTTTTGATAATCTGAGCAACGGTGTTGTGTATCTCGCGGCACACAGATTTATGACACGTAGTTTTCTGGTGATATAAAGGCCATAAAGATGGAAATTATTGATCATAAACAATTTTTTTCCAAGAATTTTATGCAATGAAATCACTAAAAATACAGAATAATAATAATTAAAGTTTGATTTCATAATGAATGATCAAAATGTTTCAAAATTATGTGGTATTAGTGAAGTGACGTTTTGTTCAGTGAAAAAAAGAATTGGACTATAAAAATTGACGATAGGGTGAAAATATTTTATCATTATAGAAAGCAATTAAAAATTAGTAAAAATTAAATAATGATATAAGAGATGTTCATCTGCATTCTGATATGGACTCAAATCACGAAATATCACGTTCGAGCAATAGATCTGAGTGTTTCCTTAGCAGTACTGATAAAATCTGCAAAATTTGCATGCCCGACATAAAATAATACATGGCCGAATCAATATTATACATGCTTGACAATATCGAACAATAGATTTGTCCAACTCTGTTCCGTAGCAGCAATATAACTACTACTACTATACCATACATGCACCTCGTCCACATTCCGCTACGGAATTTCTTACGAATTGGTACTTGTTGGAATGTGTGTGTATGTGTTGCGAACATGGCGTGAAGTTTGTTTCTGTGTAATGCTTGTTGTGTGTATAGTGCTTCCATCTCTGCCATCAATTTTTCTAACCATGAGTGAATCAATATTACTACGGAGCTCCCAGCATATCAGCAGCTGATATGTTGCGAGTGCTGGTTTAATTTCGGGCAAATGCCTGACATGTACGTCAAACGCAATATTCCTCAGATCTCAACTAAAAATCACATGAACACAGTCTTGATCGGCATGCTAGCAATATTAGAAAGGTGACTGCTGAATATTCTTATAAAGTCATTTCCAAAATGACTTCGAAGTAGCAACTTTATTGATGTAAATGTTGTTAAAAGGGATTCATTTCCGAATAAATCAGGGAGTTTTCTGGAATGGATGAGACAAATGAAGCATGCAAATGTTCTTTCGGTGACTAAATTCTGCAACTTTACTTAACATAAAAAACCAGTACAAAGACCATGACAGACAAAACATACGAGGCGGCTGAAAAAAACAACAACTTTATAATAAATAATGGACGGCCATGCTATATTGTGCCTGCCATGTTCAGACTTCAGTTGCTTAGGAGCTTCAATTTTTGTTTGCTAAGATATTCAGATTGCGAAGGACATAATATGACACGTTAGCTATTATTTATTCATATTTATATATTTTTATACTCTCACATTGATCACGCTGATCCGAAACGTTTATTGCTTTTGTATTGCTCTTTCAACTGCAACAAAATACTAATTTTCTCCCGCGAGGCGAATTCTTAAACTCTTCTTTTTTCGTTCTTCAAACAACATTCCATTGCTACACGAATATTCACAAAAATTTCAAAACATTCTGTGACTCCGGGTTCTTTTATTTCAGGTTATTTTGGAATCACAACTTGATAACCGAAATTCATATACAGCTGAAAATAATAATAAGATAAAACGCCTTATTATCAATTCATGGTGTTAATTATGCCTTTTAATTACTGGAATTCCCCTGCAGTCAATTGCTCTCAAGGCTGAAGAAATAAGACCCAACGTCCCTTGGGGTATTTGATTCAAAGCTTTATCGATTTTTTGGATTGCTTTTCCGATTTCTTTTATCAAAAATAACATGTCTACATGCATTTTCCTATCTTTGGAAAACTGAATATTTTTTTTTTTCGGACAAAAATGGTTTCAGAACGTGGATATTTCCTTGTGTATGCTAATGATTTAGTCCGAAAGGGGAAAGGAAGTCTTCCATCCCATTAGCGTCGCGTAGATTCAATTTTCGAAAACTCTTAATGTGTGATAAATGTCTTAAATGGAAAATGACGAAGACTTCGTGGAAATACACAGAGACGGACCTTTCATTATATACATATACTAAACAAGCGAATACAGCTTCGAAAGCGGAGGCCTCTCTTTTGCGAAATGGCAGGAGTACATGCGTGGAGAATAAAGTGAAGAGCCGCTACATTCCCTGCTAAAAGCCTTTTCCACGAAGCTACGACATGTTCTGTACTGGCACTTGTTCAAAAGTTTCTGGTGTACAATAGCTTAAGCAGCTACGTGCGTGCGAGGGACCTTTCTCTGAGTGTAGTCCGATCAATATGTAACACGATGGTTCCGCGATTTTGCTTCTGCGGAAATGGATGGCCACGAAAGTACGTTTGCGTAGACAGGGAAAAGGCTTTTCAATTATGTGCCGCGAACAATTAGTCGCCGACCCGATTCCTTGTCAGGAATGGACATCGCTGCTTTTGCAATGTGTGGAATTTTAATGGTTACGTGCTCTTATCATTAGGATCAGAGTCCAGACTTTACGAGTACTCGTGATTCTCCATCTTGAGATTCTGATTCGGTGACATTTGTGTGAGAAAATGTTGAGTTAGTTTAATTATCACTGGCATAACTCTGTAATATTTATGATGTTGAAACGTATTTCAACATATCCTTATATAATACGCATGATTGTGCATTTTGAATCAGAATTACTGCAGCGTTATATTGTCTCTTTCCGGTTTTCTGTACGTGAGCTGCAAAAAACAAAGTAGTATCAATGATGGTGTTTTTTTACGTCGCGTTTTAACGTGAGTGCGGTTCCCCAGCATGCTCATAGGAAAGTTGTAGCTCTCCAAAATATTCGTTGTTAATGGTATTGTGCATGTGTGGATAGTTGGATATACAGCTGTGATTCCCCGAAGTGAAATTTGTTAGGTTTACAGGAAATCAGAAGCAGCGTGTATGGATTAAAACTGAATTTCTGAACGGCAGTAACTTTAAGAAATGTCATGCTAGTCTTCGAGAAGCTTGCTTGAATAAAAACCTGCCATGTTGGATGGTTGCCCGTTTTGGAATCACGGTAGACTGTTTTCCTACATAGCAATGCCACTGACGTTGCGGCTTCAGTCGGGACTGGTTTCATCAGTCCGCAGTAATCTGGGCATTTTGACGGACTCGAATAGCGATGATGCCCAAGGTTTGAACTCCACAGGTGTCACGTTGGTGGTCGGCCGAAGTTGGATTTTTTATGGTTTTTTAAACTTCAGGGGTCAAATGCGTGTCGGTCTTTCTAATTTTTTGAAAAATCTCACCACTGCGAGTACAACCGATTTTACAACATTTAAATTGCACATAAAGGAATATTCATTCATTTTCAGTTTCATCTGTAGAGAATAGATGGCAGCACTTGAATACATACACGCACGAAACAACTTCACTGTTAGGGTCTACAACAGTTAGTTCCTATACAACCATCTTTCCAGAGGTAAAATGATAGTAAATCGCCCGAATGGATCGGGGCGTGTACGGTTGTTGAACTGAAGCGAGAGAATGGAAAGTACTTGAATACTCTTTCTCTATATTCACTCACGAGTCCCTACGATTTTGATTTCTCTTTCATAAATTCAACCATTAAAAGAACAGCGTTTCCCTCCCTATAAATGTTGTTCTACCCATACCAGCAGTAGAGGATTCTTTCAGAATCATCCATGGAAGCTATGCAGCCATTGATGTCCAGACTTTTCTAGAGTTGAGACGATGGCGCATAAATACAACCAGATAAGATAAATCTTCTATAGAAATCCCAGGAGAGAACGAAGCTGATCAAATTATATCAATTATCAAGAACTATTCTCCGATCATGAAGATTTATATTATTTATTTACCTCTAACATCATTATTGTGATTATAAATTGTTTTTACACTTGTTCACTGCCGATGTACGTGCGGGGTTAATGCACCTGCCCAATTACATAAGGTTTGTTCAAGAATTCAGTGATGGTTCTTTTCATATAGGTCATTAAATGGTTTCCCGGAGGCACCTGATTCCTCTGTGACAATGTGATTACATCACCTAGCATTAGATCACCTGTTACGCTAGGTGATGTAATTACATCACCTAGCGTGACAGAACCTATGTGGCTCTCGGTTCCAGTCACTATCAGAAAAGATAAATCGTTTTTGTTATACGCATGGGATATTGCTGTTTCATTTACAGCCCCCCCCCCACCCCAAATCTGATCAGTTTTTTAGAAACTATTTTACTCATACCTGCAGTAGATAAAATACCTTTACTCCCGCGGGATGTTTATCAGAACAAAGCAGAAATTATAATAACTTATTATTACAAAAATGCTTTAGAATGCTAGGACCATCTTTAAGACAATGAAACAGTCTTGAGGACAGATCTCGGCGAAGCACTTTTTTCTCATATAGCATTCCGCCCAATAGGCGATATCCTGAGTGGCTACATAAATGATACTCAACCTTTAGGGGAATATGGATCACTTCATTGGTTTAAAAGCGTGTCACGGGCTACTTAAGTGACCTGGAACAGCGCTTTCGGTCACTAAAGTGATCTATAAATCGACAGCGGGTCACTTAAGTGGTCTGGAAATGTGCGTGGGCCGCTGGAGTGCTCCCGAACTCTAGCGCAGCTCACTTAAGTGATGATGCTTGAGTGATTTGCAAATGTGCTACAGACCGCTGGTGTGATTTGGGAATGTGCAGCGGACGACTTCAGTGATATTAAAATGCACCTCATGCGACTTAAGTAATTTGTAAATGTGCCGCGGGCTGCTTAAGTGATCTGGGTCGTGTATGTCATAACGTTTTATATCCTGACGGTTCTTTAAAGTACCACGTTAGATCATTTGTTTTGAACTACCTACTTGTTTGAAAAACATTGATTTTTGTCCTTAATTAAAACTAAATGACCTACTAAATAATTTACATGACAACTATTTATATTATTACTATTAAATTTGTACTTTTATTTTAATTTGTTATAATTTTCTGCTTATTCTAATTTTCATAATGTCGGACATGAAGGTTTAAGGGATATAGAAAACGGTGCCTCTTAGTTAGTTTTCACAAAATCAGGTTTGGGGTCGCGGGCTTCATCAGATAACTCCGAGGGCCACATTAAGATCGCGGGCCGTGGGTTGAGCGAGCATGTATGGGCTACATCATATTCGAGAAGAAGGATCCTTGGTTTCTTTGAAGTGATCAACAGGTCCTCGGATAAGTTCTAATCGATAAAAAGAAAATCTCTATTCTCAATTTGCCATGTGTCATTGGCTCGATTATTTCATGGGGCTAGTAATGGTCAAAAAGCGTTTCTTATGGGATAACAATTTTTTTTTCCTGAAGTTTTTCAGAAGTCAATGCCCTTGATGAAGGAATGCTCTTTAAAATGACGCAGCTGTTGCCGGGATAATAATAATAACTCTCACGCCTCAGTTCGGAAAGGAAGGAGAGCGACTGAAATGCACTAAGTTTAGTATTTGCTTTCCTTCGGGAAAACGTGACGAATTGAGATGAATTCGGTGAAAGTCAAATCCATATAAATAACGGTAGTGGGAGCTTTTAAGCTCGGAGAAGGACCAGCGATCCTGGATGCATACAGAGATATATTGAGAGAGAGAGAGAGAGAGGGGGGGGGGGTTATTGGAAGACGCCCCGAAGGCTAAAACACAATCCTTGCCGGATGGGAGCGACGGACGTTTGCGAAAAGATTGAATTTTCCAGTCTAAAAGCACCGACGGTAAGGGTTTTAAAGCTCTTCACACCACACCGATGGCTACAGAATAAATTTATGTTCGAAGCGGCGCCTTTTTTTTTTTTTCTCTCCTTTTACCTGCATGAATGCTGTGTTAGAAGTAATGCAAAAATCTGTTGTTTTTCTTGCCTTCGGGAAGAGAAGAATCACTTTTATTTCAGTACTTCGATGCGTTTTAAAAAAAAAAAACTCGTGAAAATTTTTTCGCGAAATAACTCGTTAACTATACATGAATCGACGTGGAAAATTTTTTTTTCTTGTATATTACGTGATTTGAATACAACTAGGAAATAAAAGCTGTGCAGTTTTCGATGCCTTCATGTTTTTTTGTCCATATTTTGTCGAAAACGATGTTCGTAAGGATTGACTACAGTTTTTGCGTTTTACTCAAACTATCAGAAGAAAAATGGGAGAAGAAATTGATATAATCAGGCAAAGCATTTAAATAATTTAAATTTACGAAGAAAATATACCGTACTCCCCTCGCATTAGCCGGCACGACGTAAAACTCGAAGGACACCAGCTTTTTGAATGTTAGGGTCTGTTCTCTTCCCGGTATGCCAGGAAAAGTGAGGTTTAATAATAATCACAGTGTGCATTCAGCCAGTTAAATGAATTTTTCGTGTGAGTGAATGTTCTTTGTAAAATTCAGTTCATTAAAGTACATAATGTGTCCCAAAAACTGATAATGGCAGCCGATCAGTAATGGTCCAAAAGGAATTCCAAACTCAATAACTTCAGGATAAATAAATTTCGAATGAAGTATTTTATGGAGTGAGAAACATTTTTTTACAAGCAAATATATATGTTTCTGTAAAGAAATATATTTTATATAGAAACAGTAGAAGGTTATCAGATTCATTCAGTATGTAAACAGATTCATATGCTAAACGACAAATTCATCTCCGAACAAACAAGACTCGCAAGCGAAAATTTTTCTCTACTCCTGGATTACAGAAAAATTGGTTTTTAAACTTAGTTTTTTAGAATTCTGGAGCAGGAGTTAAAAAATAGAAGAAATTCACCGAAAACAAGACAGTGAATAGGGAACCAAGAAACATGCATATTATTACTATAAATCCGTGTCGTTATGTAGCTGGTTATTGGAACGATGATACAGTTTTAGCTATATAAGTTGAAAAAACAGTCTACGATCACATAGAGTCAATATTCCGTTTTTCAAATGCAAACAATGTAAAAATATTAAGAGAAGAAAAATCTGCATATGTATATGTATATATACAGTCGTGTGTATCACCGATACTCGACTAGTATCGAACGCTCTGGAAACAAAATAAAGATGTTTTGTCCTTCTTATCCTCTAGTAACGACGGAAAATCCACGACAGTATCTTCGGAAACACACTCGTGGCAAATGAGGTGAATCATTACCAAAGATCAGATTAGCTTATCTTATTGGTTTTTCTTTGCTCCTTACAATATCTGGAGAAAAAGAAATACAGCCCCATGATGAGCCTTGAGATTCTGAGTATGACTACTGGGGAGAAAAGTCTCATTTGAAGTACGCGCCTTCCACTCTGTATTTTGTACTTAGGGACAGACATGGATGATAAGGTAATTGTAAATAAAGGGTCAATTCTAATGTTTCTTTTAGGGAAAAAATGGAAATATGAGGATGAGAACTAACAAGTATTTTGAAATATTTATGGTAAAACCTAATCATTAAGCAATGTTCCCTTATACGGCTATTATTTATCCACGTGATCCAGAAATTTTGCAAAATTTACCTACGACTATAGTGTTGTGTTATGTGTAGCAAATAACATAGAAAATGACCTCTAGGAGAGGAATTTTAGTAGATATTACGCTGATGACCGTGCATTACTGACGTATAAGATTTGATGGCGTAAGATTAACGTGTGGTATAGCCAAATTCGGAAATACTTTGAGAGTCTGAATAAGGCTACACCATTTGTAGGAGCCACCTGAATTTTTTTTTTTTTACGAAAATTGAAGGTGCACGCACCAGATTGTTTCAAATTTTTCGCTCCGAATGAAAGAAATTCGACGATCTTTTTCTCTAACGAGTTTAAGGGTTCTCCGATTTCTGGGTCTTGAACTTGGCTGTAAGACAAATCTGAGCATTATCACTTGATATTATAAAACGATATACTTTCGTGATACTAAACATGATACTTTCTTCTCTCTGTGTTGCGTCTTAGTAGTAATGATCAATTGGAAACTATCTCCTTGGCATGTCATATTCCAGTGTGATTCATGCATAAAAACTCTGGGTAAAAACCATATGATATTGATAGTGACCAGACGTGCTGTTTCAATCGGGTGGTTCCCATGTAAACGTTTTGTCTGGTTGTCCCAGCTTTTGTATGAAGGGTTCTGGGAGTACATACAGTCGAACCTCGTGGGAAATTCGAAAGAGAAGAATTCGGTTTCTTTCATGAGATGTGATTGCCATTCCATTTCCCACTAGTGTTGGTGGTTTAAATGTTCGTATGAAACAAGAGAAGATATTATTGTGCTGTTAAATTTTTCCTCCTTCGCAAATCCAACGTGAAGAATGTTTTATTCGTATGAGGCAAGTTCATCTCAACTTGTGTACATCTATATACACTACAGTATAATTCAATCTCATTACTGGTGATAAACTAGCATTATATTTAGTACATTGAGTGGGTGTAAATTTCATGACACATTTTAAAAGTTGGTAAAAAATCAAACTGACATAAAAAAGAAGTGCTTTTGCTCTAAAAAGTGTTTGCTCTAAAAATACTTATTATATCATAAAGTTTCTTTTGTAACAAATAATAAAAAATAGTTCAAAATTGGATGCCGGAGGAGGAATTCAGAAAAGTCAATTTCTCAGTATATTTCAGGGCGAAAAAATACCATCTCTTCATAACTTATTCAGGAAAAAAATTAATATTTTAATTAGGATATAAATCAGCAAAAAAATTTACGCAACGATATATATTTCAGTACAAAGTGCATTTGGTTTATGACAATCGAATTATTTTTTCATTAACTTTTTACACAATGCCATGGACCTTTTGGTAATTAGTCATTAGACAAGCCATAATTGATTTTGGATTTTTATAATACTCATATGTAACGCTTTGTGGTCGCGCCCAGCTTTGTGTGAATTGCTTGGATTTACATCAAGTCTAACAGTGTGGTAAAATTCGTGGCGTCGACTTGCCATCGTCTGACAATTGCATGAAAATTGGACGTCCCAGCAATTTTCCAGGCTGCGACGTTTACAAAAGAGAACTGAAAAAATATCACAAGCACAGAAAGTCTACAATGTTCGAAAAAAATAAAAAAAAAATATTCCAACACCACCCTTTTCGTCCCGAAATGTTTGTATAGCATTCCGCAAAAATGGAAAAAGGAGTCCAGCCATTAGTGAACATTCGCCTATAAGTTCATAGCAAACGGATCTATTGACTTGAAGAATGAATCTACGTGAACAAAAATCAAGAAGAGCATCCTTTCTCCCCGGACTCTGACCATTCAGTGGCCAGCTCCAACTCAACTTGTGACATACTCGAGTGTGCAAAGTCCTGAAAAGTCCTGGCAAAAATTTGATTCTGATCTGATCTGATCTGACATGATGGAATAAAACAATTAGTGTTCCCCTTTAAAACTGATTTCCCGTGCCACCGAAGTCACGTACTCTCGTACGCACAACGGAACGTGGTGTGGAATTGCGATTGGATAACATGCATGAAGTTATGGAACTATAGTAACATCTATGTATTCTTCATAACAAACATCTCAGTTACAGAATTCCTTGCTTACAATCTTTCGAGCATAAATACTTGTGGTAATACCAAAAAGCACACACACATAAGAAGGAAGTGTGACATAACGTCTCCTTTCACTCCTTTCTTTCTATTGTCTTTTTCCTAACCATGCGTTTCGTCCACTGAAAAATCACCACCAGGCATTTACTCGGTAATGGTCAGTCGTACCAGACGCTAATATCGAAACCCATCGAACGAAACAGAGCATGAATTTTTCAAGAAAATACCATGTTTTCGAATCTTTCGAAATGTTAATGATAGGTTTTATATACTATATAAGGGTGAAAGAAAATAAAAGGGGTACTGGACATTGCAGTTTTATCGCACCACTGGATACCATTTTGTACTTCTTTTATTTTATTTTATTGTTTGTCCTCTCATTGTACCGACTGCTTTGTCTATGCATGTCAAATTAACCGGAGCAAATAACCGCAATAAAAACTGCCAAATATAGAGGAAGGCCTTTCGCAAGCTCCTGTCTTTTTTAACTGCGTTTAAGGCAAACAAAGCACTAATACAAGATTCTATTTTCGATAAGATTTATTGGATCATTGATCACAGCCAATGCAAATAGAGTTATTTCATGCCTCAATTATTATTATTATTCTTTATTCTTTCCGAAAAATCATTTCTTTTCCTTGAAATATTCTGATCACGTCTGACATTCATTTCCTATTTTATCCGAGCGATAAACGATTCCCCCCCCCCCCTCAACGACAGAATAGATTAAGCGTTCATAATACGTACAAGTGAAAAATACCGTGTCGTGTCGTGTACTTTATCAAATTTATCTGAGTATGATAATTTTTCGATGTTATATGAAGAGTTGTGTTTGTACTGTATAAGTTATCGATTGAGATCCTTTTTAAGAACCTCTACGAGAATAATCGAGTTTTTATACTCTGGGTAGACTCAGTATTAGATGAATTCATTCTTAGGAATTCGGTATTGCTGAATTCAAGATACTATTTAAATTCGGATCTCTAGTGCATGGAAGATATCTACGTTAGTCGATACATATGGAGATGAATGCAGCATTTATTTGTTTAACCTGTTTTGTTCAGAACCCCCAAGAGAATTTCCGGAGAAAAATGAGTTTGTATCTTTTGTCGGGGCTGTGTATCGTCGTTCTTCTATTCGATCATGATTTCTGAGTGTGTACTCAAGTAATATAATGCCTGAATGAGTAGAAGAGAGACATTTTTGATTCCTGGTGCAGTCGGATAGTCATTTCAAATGAAGATCTACGGAGTAGAATTATTCCGCTACTTTTCCTGATAGGAACTTGAATGTGTAGCATCCACTGCAGTCCATTTGGTATAGACCTGGCAGTACGAGGGTACATTGACAATCATTCGATTAATTGAAGATTGCTAGATTCTTTATGTGATGGACTATACACCACCATCTTTTATAATCCTGTTTATAACTTGATTGCCCATTAGTATTGTTTAGATTTTAATTATGTGTTATATGATTTCAGATGGACGATTGTTTGTATGCATATTTTATTTTTTATTGCCTTCGCCTGCAGCGAAAATTTTTCGGTGTATGTAATAAAATTTTCCGGATACACCCATCCTTCGGGAATGCTTTGATATCTGTCTGAAATGGGAAGCGGGTTGTGTCCGGTCTTCAAAGGTCAAAGTACGAAGGTACGTGTAGAGCTTGTTTTGCAATTGTGTCACTATAATGAAGGCATGTGTAAGATAAAAAATAAGTCGTTCATAGTCAGTTTTTTCAACTGAACAATTCACGGTTCCTCGTCCGGAACACTTTCACTAGGGATCTATGAAACGTACCGTTATAATATTATTATTATTTTAGAGAATTTATAGTAATTTACAATACACATTAGACAGTTCCATCGGAACTCCTCTCAATTCCTGAATTTAAAAAAGGTTTTTATCCAAGATGTTTTTACGATCTCTTAATGAGAATACAGTATATAATCAAGTTTTTCTTCTATGGGCAGATAGATATCAATATTCGATGAATTTATTCTTTAAGAATTCAGGTAATAACAAATTCAGGATACTGTTCCAATTCGGATCTTCTTGTATATAGAATATACCATTGTCAGTCAATACATATGGAGATGAATGCAGCATTTATTTAACCTATTTCGTTCTATAACCCCCCTCCCAAGAGAATTTCCCGGAGAAAAATGAGTTTGTATCTTCTGTCAGAACTAGATTGTTCTTCTATTCGATCATGATTATGCTGAGTATGTATACTCAACTGGTATAATGGTTGAATGAGTAGGAAAGAAACATTTTTTTATTCCTGGTGGAGAAGGATAGTCATTTTTTGAATGAAGATCGCGTACGCGGTAGGCTTATTTCGCCATTTTTCTGATAGATACTTGAAGTAGGGTCATATCCAGAACTTTGTGCAATCGGGACGATAAAGAGTTTAACGAGGTTACCACGTTTTAAATAAAGAAGTATCGAGTGTAAGAATTTTTGGTGTAAAGATTATTTATTACGAAATTTTATAAAAATACAAAAACGGATGTAAATTGGTGCTGTTAGCATATTTTTAATTGAAACAATACATCAGCACAGCAAGTTCGTTAATTAGACTAGATTTTTTTTTAAGTTACACAGTGGGCAATAAAAGTTAGAATATATAGTTTCCCTTTATATTGCTATTACCTGTAAACAAATAAAACTTTGCTTAGCAAAGTCGGAAAGTTGTTGCCTTGAATTTTATCTACTCACTTTGGTGCGATGATTTTGTGTCTCTGAGAAATTAAAATTTCAGCAGGTATCGAAAAATGACACCAACAAGAAATCAACTCTATCTAAATAAAAAAGTATTTTATTTATACAGCCGTATTTTGCACTGAAATGGTACTAAAAGATGTTCTTTACAAAATACCAATGAAATTGAGAAAAATTAGTACAATGGATTTTTGTTTTAACCATGTAAATATATACACGGAACCATAAATAGTTAACGTAAATTAGTTTGAAATCTAATTAAATGACAATACGCTTTCCTTATTGAGCTTTAAATGTGAGATAAAAACACAAAATATACTAAATTTTAAATTCAGTTCAATGGATTCTTTCAAAGTAATTTTTTTAGTATTATATAATCAAACAATTTCAAGTAATTCAACTCTGGGAATTACTTCATGGCACAGTCTCTTCCGTCGTAAAACGATAAGTTCATCAGAAAAGGGACCTTCACTGTAGATAAGATAAATTTCATCACAGACATACATGTTTTTTTGAGCGTCTTATCCGGTATTTGTCTTTTGTGTCTGTCTATCTGCCTGTCTGACACGAAGTTTAGAGAATGAAACCAAAAAGAATAACAGAAGCTTTCTTTAATATCCGCAATCGAAATTGCCACTGTTGTTACGAAAGTTTTACAGAAAAGCGGTACCGATTCGAGGATTTATATCCAGTTTCCAGTCTTTGGGAGTTTTGTTCAAAAAAAAGTCCTTTTCCATAGAAATTCAATTACTCGCTGGAATGAACTCTCTTTGTCTGTGGACGGACATTTAATCATTCTTCGATGTTTTTTTTTACTTTCATTTTAGCAACTCATGCGCTGGAACGATGTCATGAATACTCGAGTGAGAAAATTATATTCAAAACATGTGTTCAAACAAATGATATTCACATTTGATATGATAGGGTTTGCATATGACGGGATGAATTGAAAGGAAAGTCATATTGGATTCAAACACACACTTGTAGATTCCTCGAAGAAAAGTGTGAAAAATAGATTTGAAATTTGCATTTAGGTTACGGCTACTAATGCAGCCACACGCTCACTAAAATTATCCATAAACCTATAGAAAGGGTGTCAGGGTACTTATAATTAAATGTGGTAGTTTTATGCAATATAAATTCGTAAGTAACATTAATTATTTACCGTTTGGATTTCACGTGTCAATTTTTTTTATGTTATAGTGCCATCTGTGAGGAAAAATTTGAACTTTATTTTATTATTAAGAAAAAGAAAATTTTCACGCCATTTATGTGTTAAGAACTTTTAATAATTAATTTTTAACTAAATAGCAATTAAATAGAAGTTTTATATTTTTAGAATTTATGTATTGTCTACATAGAACTTTAATTTATATATTTTATATGTACTGTACTTAACGCGCATGAGGAACCTTTTAGCCTTTAAATTGAGCCCTACAAAGGAATAGAAGGGTTTCTGATACAAGGTCAGAATTATAGATAATTTTTTTTCCAAATTTTAAGCCCAAAAAATCAGGAAGGGGGTTCCTTATGCCTGTTAGAATACGGAGTTCTTCATAAGAACCATCTGTTTGAGAATGCCTTCCTTACCACCATCTCTCGAGGATTAATACCAAAAGGAAAATAATGGTGGTATAATAAAATAGTGATGATACCAAAAGGAAAATAAGGAAGAAGTGACATGTCGTCTCCCCAAAAGAAGGTCGATCCTGAGTATGCCTTTGATGACACTACGTAGTACTTGCCCTGTCGAAAAATTGCACACGAAATTTTCGAAGATAGTGTTTACTGGTACTCCGCGTTTGTTTAGTGTTTCGGTCATCAGTTTTATCTTAAAATAGTATACATAAATCGGCTTCTTTTCAATGAATGAAGATGTTATGAGGAGGATTCCAGATCTAAAAATTTAGAGGCATAAAAATACATTTGATGTTACATACTGTGATCCCTCATTTCAGAGGACACAGACACTTTAGAAACACAAGTGCCCACGAAACCCTTTCGTTTTCCTTTGGACGGGATAAAATCATTGAGAAAAGTGGAAACTTTATACCACTGGCATACAGGATGCCTGTAAAGTTCTAAATCGGCCTTTATTTCATCAACCGTTCGTTGTAGAGCAGGAGTGTATGTACAGCTTTTACAGTCCGCGGGCCAGTTTTACTGTAATTCTACCGCTCGCAGGACAGAAAATTGTATATTTATATAGGGTGATCGTGTGACCCATATTCAACGGGAAAATTCCTCACAATTTCAACGAGGCTTACTTGAATTTTTTTTTTTTAAAATAAGAATGGACATAATATTTTAATGACATAAATGTACGGCTTCGACGATTTTTTTTACTGTAATTGGCAAGTTTTCTTGACTTGGACAATTTTGGCTCTAACTGGAAACCTTACAAGTATTTCATAATTTTTTTTGGCTTTAATTAGCAACTTTTATTCCATTTGACAATTTTTTTACGATAATTGGCAAATATCCCATATGGATCAAGATTTTCCGTCTTTTTATGAAAGAAGTGTGGTCAGCATAGGCTTTTATGGCGTTGGGCATATAGACAGTTGTTTTCTACAGGAACAACTTTCGCGCTGACCGCATTTGTCCCACGGACCGGAGGCCGTTTACCACTGTTGTGGTGATTCAATTAAAAAAATGCTCCAAATGTGTTCAGGAATCACTCTGTACTAGTTTCGGGAGTGAAAATATAGTGTGTGATAAAATAAAAAAAATCTAAATTTTTTCCTGTCCCCCCCGTTTTCGAAGTTCCAATAACAAAGTCGCTTCCCTGTCTCTTTTGAAATTCTCTTGGAAAATCAGTGAAAAGTGGGGAAATAACAGCATAAATAAGAGAAAGAAGCATTGTCCGTTAGTTTATGCTGTTCTTTCCCAACTTTTTTTTTCCTATTTTGAATTCAAACGTCCCACAGCGAATATAAGAATATTGCACTTAGAAATGTAGTTTTTTTTTGTCGGCCTTAAGAGAGACAGGGCAAAAACTTTCTAACGAAAAGTTAGAGGATGGGAGGACCGTATAAAAATTTAGATTTTTTATTTCAAGACACTCTATAAGCTGGTACAAGGTGATTCCTGAACATATTTTGAGCATTTTTTAAACTGAAACAAAACCTCTACGACGATCGGTTAATGAGATAAAGGGTGAATTCGAAACTACAGGACTTCTTATACCAGGGGGTCTTCAAACTTTCAGCCAAGTTAAAACATTCCATGAAGCCCGCGGGCCACCAAGTTGGTACTGTGGTATTCTCCGTTACAAACAGGGTTCCCCAAATTATTGACCACTTTTATTTGCTCTGAAATTTGCTCATTAAATTTGAATTTTTATTTATTTTGGAGTAACTTCTTTCACTCACTCCGATTTTTTAAAATTATTTCTGAAATTATTTTTTCTTTAATTTTAAATTCTCAATAATTATGAAATTATTTCATTCACCAATTCTTAATTTTTTTGCTCATGAATTATCTCTTTCAACAATTCTGAAATTACTCTCAATCGTTCTGAAACTATTTCTATCAATAATACAGCAACTATTTTTTTATTAATTGTTAATGTTCATCAGTTATGATTTTTTTCGTTCAGTAATTGTAAAAATATTTCTCTGTAAGTTCTATAATTATGTGCACCCTTTGTGGATGCCAAATTTTACTTTTCCAAATGTATTAAATCATGAGCCTCAAAAAGTGTTTTGGCTCCGGGTCCTTAAATTCGTTACGACGGCGGCCCTTTCAATGTATCAAATGCACACAGCATTACTATTTACTCTGGAAAGTACCTCACAGTTCTAAATAGAGAAGTGCAGAGTTCAGTGGCCTTTAGTACATGTTTTTTCTTGTGGAATTTAATTGTTTTTCTATGCAACATATCTATTTTCTCGAAAAGTTCGATGGGCCACGGCAATAAACTCCGTGGGGAGCCACATTTGGCTCATGGACCATTGATCGCAGCCCGTAGGTGGAGATAAACTTGAAGTTTGGGGGGCATGGTCATTATTGCTGGGGGGGGGCACGATGATAATGATGTCATTTCATATATACATTTGATCAGTCGATTGCACTTTGACGCTGGGGGGGGGCAATGCCCCCACGCCCCCCTGCATATCCGCCCATGTTGGAAACCCCCTCCCCCCCCCGCCCTGTATAATACATCATATTTTTATGACGATAGTGCTTATTTTAAGGTTGCATCGGTCGTTCACCCTCCATTTTGTAATGCAAGTGAACAAAAATATTCACACGTATATTTACACCGAAAGAAGAGAAAAATATAACACAAGGAAACGAGTATTTATTCAGCAACCTGTTAAAAAAGGCCGCACGAGGAAACCTCTAACCTGTGTGACACCACGGGAACTTCACCCTTATTTTTCAGAAGCAATTACAAGCAAGGGTATATAGTTTTTTTTGCCACTCACGGACCAGAAAGGAAATATAAAGGCGGTTAAAACAACAACAAGAACAGTTTTGTGTTATCTTTTTCAAAAATAATCCAACAACCCTATCCTATTTCCGTGACCAGAAGCTTGTTTTGCCGTATTTTCTTCATTTAATGTTTTCGAGAAAGACCTCGGGCTGTTTCCATGAGAGAGAGAGATAGAAATGGCGTTCCCAACAAGTATCTTCCTACTGAAAATGGGTTCCGTGGATGCCTTCGGGGTGTATATATGTAAAAGAATAGCCAAAAATAATGATAATAATGATTTTAATTATTTTCTCTATGGAGTTTTTTCTATTTCGTCGATAAAACTGCTGCTGGATTTTTGTAAGAAATGTCTTGACCGAAGTGTGCACAACCTCGGGCCGAACGTGGTTCGTCAAGAGTAAGAGTACAAATTCACCCAAAGCGATAAATGCCTCTAAACTGACCAATATAGCCTTTATAAAAATATGGGAGATCGCGAGCTATACGGGTTATTACCAACTGTCGCCAAAAATTTATCAAATGGAGTAATTTTAAATAGAGTAAATTTATCAAATGCAAGTAAAAATATCAATTGCGGCCAAGAAATTTTCAAAGGTAAATAAAGTTGCCAATGGCCACAGAAAACATTTTCAGGACGTAGGTAAAGTAGCAAATTACAGCCAAAAAAGTTTTCGAAGGAACTTCTAAAATCGTCAATTATAGCCGAAAAATTAATTTTCACAATCACAAGAAATAAGTTAACAAAGGCAATTAAAGTTGCAAATCAGAGCCAAGAAATTTTCAAAGGAAAGTGAAGTTGTCAATCATCTGCAAAGAAATGTCTAAGGTATGTAAAGTTGCAAATTACAGCCCAAAAAATTGTCAGAGGCTAGTCAAGTTGCCAATCACAACCAAGAAAATTTCAAAGGAAACTGAAGTTGCTAATTACTGCATAGCCAAAAAAAAAGTTCCATAGCCAAGTAAAGTTGCCAATCACAGTCAAAAAGAAAAAAACATATGTCCGAAGCCAATAATTCATGTCATGAGAATAACCTTAATTTTTTTCCGACGTCACACATTTAACTAAGTAACTACGCCTCATTGAAAATAAGGGTGAAAAACGGGACGTTTTATGAAAAAGGCGGAACGATCAAAAAATGACGAGAATATCCTGTAAAATACGGGTCGTTTTACCTATACGAGTTTCTGGCCCGCGGATTGCAAAGGTTGGGCACTTCTGGTCTTAACGGTTTTGATACTATTTCTTCTCGGCTGATTATATTCTATATTTGAGTTTGTAATAGTGGAATGATTGTGAGGTTCTGCGGGGGTCGGTTCAGTAAAGACGTTCCATGGGTATTTTGAAATTTCAGTCACGTCTTGGCAGCGGGCTCGTTTCGGGAAGAAACTTTATATATGTACAGGTATATATATATTCTGTTCACTTCGTGGATTTTTTTATTTTTTGGTAGAGGAAGTTCATGAATTCCACTGACGATGGCCTACTAAGCCAGCATTTCTAGGGGACGGAGCAAATCTTCTTACCCTAGGGGTCCACGTGTATCTATCTCTATACGAGGAATTCCTCTGTTCTTTTCCCTATCCCAAAGAATTCAATGTCCGTGGACTGACAGATTTTTTTGAAGCATTTATTCTGAAAAATATGACTCTCATATTTTCTGTCCGAGATTTTTTTTCTATAGGTTTCTGAAATTTTATGTAAACTGCAAAAGAGAAAAAAAAAACCAATCGGATTTTTGTAAATTATGCATTGATTTGAGAATTTTTCCTCTGAAGTGAATTTTTTTTTTCTTTTAAGTAAAAATAATTTATTTGTATATCAAAAGAAGGAAATGTTCCAAAATCATTTTTTAGTTATTCGGGGGGGATAATGTTTTTATCAGGGGAGTGAACAACCTCCAGGCCAAATGCGGCCCGCCAAGGAATTCCATGCATGCCATTTCCATGCTGCCAGTTTCAACAGTAAAAAGTATCAATATACACAACACGATAAATACTTAGGATTACCTAACCCTTTTTCTTTTATAAGAATACGGTATATCGTTAAAGGATTTGTCAAGGCCAGTAAAGTTTTCAATCACAGTCAAAAAATTGTCAAAACCAAGTAAAGTTGCCAACTATCGTTAAAATTGCTGAAAAATTGCCAATCGAGGAAAATGATGGGCACTATAAGTGAAAACGCGTAATTCACCAAAAAAAAAAAAAAAAAGTATATGTTTGATAAATATGTGAGATTAATATATTTATTTGGCTTCAAATGTGAATGCCCAGCACTATCAACGGAAGCGCTGTGTGTTTTCTGCTTGTGTACATTGCATATTCCGTAAAAGGAAAGGGAAACAAAACTGCCCAGCATTGTGGACAGAGGCTTTGTTTCTTCGTTTCCCGTCACAGTTGAGGCGCTGTACATATATATTTTGTATATATCGTGTATTTGGCATTCTCAAATCTCTCCAACTCGAACATGCCAAATTCCTTTTCTTCTTACTTGCCCCACAAATCTTTCCACATTTCTTTTGAAATCCCAGGCTGCGGTCCCCGGCCCTTATGTACCACTGGGCGAACGTGCAATTTTTCTCCCTAGTCATTGGGTTCAGCTATGCATTTTAGTCAAATGACTTGTACGTTGCATCGAGTTGATGGCTGTTCTCAGAAGGAGAACGACGCGAGTGATTCGATACTTGCGAGCACGGGGCAAAGGGAGCCACCACTATAAATCTTTGCTAACTTTTCCTATACAACTCTGCCTCTTTTGAGGTAACGGAAGTGAGGTGCTTTGCATCAGTCCGGGGTTGTGTGTGAGCGGTTCTATCTATCTATCTATCTATTTATTTGACTCGAAAATAATCTGAATAATTCTAATAAATATTCATGAAAATAATCTTAATTCTTGATTTCAAAAATTCAATTGAGCCTCTTTGGAAATAAGGGAAATAACGGAACATTAAAAAAAAAAAACCTCCGCTTGTGTTTTACTCCGCTTCTCTATATTATATAATTTTATTTCCTCTGGGCATATGAAAGAGAGTAGAATGTGAAATGGACTATATGCAGTTAATTTTGTCCTTGCTTTTCGATCGAATAAGCAAAATGGGGAAAAACGTGAGTTAAAACAACTCGTCGAAAACTGTCGGATTTTTTTTATTTATTTATTAAAATAAATTATAATTTTAGTTCAACAACTAACGGCTAGTTCTTGATATTTTGCTTTTGTTTTCTGGAAAAAAATAATTAATACTACTTCAATAATTTGAAAACTATTTGTGTAACAAAATACATTACATTAGTTTCGTACACCGTCATGTGGAAGGCAGATGAAAGCACCATCTATAACAGAAAACGAGCACAACTCTGACGACAAAATCAACAATTACAACATTAAGGCCATGCAGTGTACTGAAATCGTAAATACATGAGCAACGATATGACGTGTCCAGTCTTTATATAAGCTATTGCTTGAAAGATATTCGAAATTCTTACCCCGTAGACCTGATAGAAGGACCTTCGGGTCCTTCGCGGTCGCAAAATGTATGTTTTTTACGTTTTTTGTATCTATGTATATGTTTGTATTGTTACATTAAAGAGAAAAAAATACGTTAGGGTTACACATACACGTAGAGCACACATTCCAGCGTGTACCAATTCGTTAGAAATTCCGCAGAGGCGTGTGTGCGAGATGAATGTACGGTAAGTGGCAGTAGTTACATGCATCGCCTTTGTATAACGTTTTCCGATTGAAGTTTTGTCCGTCCTATGTTTATTGCAACATAGACCCCAGATTTTTCCCCAGATTTCTGAAATTTTGAAACCAACGTGTTGGAAGTTTGGGTGCAATTCAGATGAAACTCAATACAGCTGGCAGTTGGAAAAGTTAAATTTATTTAGTTGTAATCAAAAGAGACAGAGCAGGGACTTTTTAATTTGGTTTATGAGGACAGGGTGTCCGTATAAAAAGTTAATTTTTATATTCTAATAACTATACAACCACTTGCAATATTACAAGGAATTATGCATCTGAAGTCTGCACGTTATTTGGATACTTTTTGTAATTGAAATTATGCCTCTAGGATGAACAGTTCTTTAGCAATTTGCGGTGCGCGAGCTGTTAGCTATGCAACCTGTATATCTGGGTTAATACAAACAGAATCAAGTTGTACAAATACCGTTCCTTAATATGCGGTGTGCAAACTTTAAAGTTTGAGAAGCTCTCAAGAATTCGTATTTACTTTAAAATGTGGGGAAAACTTTTTGACAGCTAATTTCCCTCGACAGAAAAATTCCACAAGGTCTTATGACAAAACGAATGCAATTTCACGGTGGCATTTGAAAAATGACTTCGTTAACTGATTCTTTTCTCGACTTGATGAGTAGCGGTTTCATAATTGGGCTCCGTTTTTCTGGAATAAATTATCATGACTGGAATTTTCAATAACGTTTTCTTCTACTATTTCATTTTATTTTTTTTAATGGAAGAACTGGTTCTGAAAATAACCACTGACCTCGTCTTCTTCATGTAGAATAATAAAATTTCCGTGCACAGAGAAAATAGAATTTTCTCGGTGGTCTTTTTAGTAGTTTTGCTGCGAGTCTTCTTCGTTGATATCCATTTCACCCTGAAGGTCTTGAATGTATCCTTGAAAACGGGAATATCATTCTTCACTCAAGTGGCCAAACAAGATTAAAGTATGTTGAGAAGAAAGAGGTAATAATGTGAAGGGATACGTCTTCTCCTTTTCCTGTGGATCTTCCATTCTCCAAAATTCTTGAGGATGGGAATGTTGTTCTCGTGACATGCTATGCGATAACGGGTGAAAAATTATCGGCTCCCTGGAGGCGAACGGTAATTATGCAAATTGAGTCTAACAGTTAGGATTTCTCTCTCTCTCTCTCTGTCTCTCTGCCGCTATTTAAAACTTCGACGGTGGAGTTTTCATCGTTCACGCGAACCGAGTAATTTTATTTCCTTATCTTTGAGTGTCAGATAACTTAGCACCTTTCGGTCGCGAGAAAACCAAAAAAAAAAAATTATAGGTGGTCGTGAATATGAATATACCGTATTTAATTTCCTTGGTCTATATCGATGTAGAGAAAAGTCAAAAATATATAAATGGTTTCGAAAGAAGGGAGTGACAATGCAATGTTTGTGGCAAAGCTGATGTTTCTTGGCACAAGTCACTGACCTAGTTTTCCTGTCTATTCTCACGTCAATGGGAATGAACCTTAATCATTTATTATTGTCTTGAAAATGATCGAAAGTCTGTGATTCAAACATTGGCCTTCGTTCACGAATCTGATTTGTTGTATTCACACGATTATTTGTGGTACGTCAATCTGATGAAATTATTATTATTTTCAATTCCCATAGCATCGTCTAGACTCTAGAGTCCAGAGCAGTGTTTCCCAAAGTTTTCGTCCCATCACTCCCTACTTCATAAAACTTGTCATCGCTAAATAAAGAGTTTTTCCACCCATTATTGACTTGTCATTTCTGCATCACCGTTTATCTTCCAGCTGATCGGGTTGGGATTTCCGGTCATACATGTGATTCTGCATAACCGGACATTCATACTTACTATATGATTCTGTTTTGTGTTTTTGTATTTTCTACCTCCCCTAAAAGTTTGTACCTTGAGTTTTGAATCACCCTGTATATATAGCGATTGGAGACAGGGAGGAACTCTATATAACCAGAACTCAACAACATACACCTATCCCATGCAGTACAAGAAAACTTGTCAGAGGATAGAGAAATAATAATACTAAAAAAACTAGAATATATATTCGTACGCCATCTATACGTCACTTGGAGAATTTCATTTAAAAAAATCACACATTTCAAATCATCACAGAATGATGATACACTCATCATCTGTGGATGATGGGCGCATCCGGAGGATTAAGCACCAAAAGCAGTGTAGCTCTCAATGACTTGAGGACATTTCCAGTTTTTTTTTAATTTAATCGTCTTTCAAATGTTAATTATTTTCTTTAAATGGAAAGGGGACAAAAAAAATGTAAGGTAAAAAACTCTAAGGGTCGCATGTGAACTGTGAGCTATGCGTTGAAGTAACACTACCTATAGAATATGTTCTATAGGTGGTGTTGGTTGAAGACCCCTAGTTTAATACATTGATTGTAAGATATTGATTGCTTTTATCCCTATCTGCTCCTCAAAGAAATAATTTAGGACTTGAACGTCCCTCAAAAATAGTCCTTTCCGAAATAACGTCTGAAAACCGTAAAATATTTGCACCCATGACGTAGTTCGTAGGCTCAGAGCAATAGTAAAAATGCCGTTTTCTCATCTAACACGATCGATAGATATTCTTTGCCGGTGTGCTATAATTTTCTTCCTCTTCTCAAAGGCAATAAAATAAGGGATAAAGTTATTTCATTGGTATATAGGGAATTCGCACATATACCGCCGACACGAGTCTGCTCGAAGTTAATGGCCATCTATTCGATCTACCATAGTGGTCAGTGACCGAGTTGAGTCAGCGTTATTATAACTTTGGGTGGGAACGATTTATACATAAGCCACCTGCTGGGTCAAAGGTCGGGAAGGAGAAAATGATCTGATTATGCAAAACCCGGGAAAAGAAATATGAATAAATACGGAGCATATCATGCGCATGTGCAAGTGCATCAACTCGACGAAAGTGAAAAAATATCTCTTTTTAACATGAAAAATATTGCTGACTTGAATTTTCCGTGAGTTATGCATTTGCAATGCGTATATGTTCCGGTAAATGTTATACATCGATAAAAATAAACGATAATCAAGCATGATAACCAATCAATATGCATAACCGCAATCGTCTCGGTAAGTTTTATAAATTCACCACTTTTACCGGCAATCATGCATAATATCCAAGCGTCGCTAGTAAATTTGATAAATACTAGAAAACGATCACTTTTTTACCGGTGATTATGCAACATACTCAAGAGTACTGGTGGACTTGATGAATTCTTGAAATGTATCTCTGACTGGTGAGACTATGCATAGCACTTGAACAATACATTTTGACTTTTATTGGTTTTATGGGGAGGGGGTGCGTGGAATTGATCTTCGCTGCAGGGTGAAATCTTAAGCTGCGGTCTCCGGCTCTTATGTGCCACTGGGCGCACGTACAATTTTCCTACCTAGTCACTGGGTTCAGATATACATTTTAGTCAAATGGCTTGTACGTTGTATCGAGTTGATGGGTGCTTTGATGGGGAGAACGACGCGAGTGATTCGATACTTGCGAGCATGGGGCAAGGGGAGCCATCACTATAAATATTTGCTAACTTTTCCTATACATTTCTGCCTCTTTTGAGGTAACGGAAGTAAGGTGCTTTGCATCAGTTCGGGGCTGTGAGCAGCTCTATCTATCTATCTATAGCCCACAAAGGTGGTAAAACCATAAATCCGCTTAGACCCAGAGAGTGAGGGACTAAATCAATGAGTGACTAAACGAGTGACCCACAGATTTTACAAGAAAATGTGCCAAAAGAGTGACCTAGGTGATAGCATGTTGGAGGCCAAAACAATGTTCAAGCATGTGGGGGATCCCCAAACAGTGTGAAGCATGTGAATGACTAAAAGAGTTATCTAGAGAGTGTGTGAGCGTGGAAGTGATCCGAAGACACAGACGTATTCACAGGGGAGGAGGCAGAGATGGTGAATCCAAGGAGGTGAATCCAAGAAATGAGTGGTCGAAAAAATCAGATTAGAATATGAGAATGGCGGAAAAATTCGTCTAGCCCATACGCACAAAACCATTTATCCGCCTCTGAGTGTGAGTCAAAAGTAACTTGACAGGAGAAAAATTTAGATGATCATAGTCATTATCTTAAGCTGCTTGAACTGTGAAAATGGCACTTGAAGTGTAATCTATTAACATCGAATTCGATCGATGAATCTATGAAGATCGGGTGAACAGCGGAAGATTAAAGAGACAGCAGATGTCATGTGTGGCGACACTAGTTGGCCCATCAATGCATGCTAGGTGTCGTATCGAGTGTCAGGAAACTTGTGATATAATCACGTTTGTGTGCTCTGCCACTGTAAACAGCTGTAAGATCACATCATCATCTTCCAACAAGACTGCTTCTAAACCCATCTTAGAGAAAGCATTTATTTTAGAAAATTTACACTCTGTATAGACTATGCACAAATGGAGTCCATAAATCCTCGTATATTTTCCGTAGAAATCCTTAAACATTATGCAATCTATGAATTCGTGTCTACATGTGGAAATCGGTATTTCATTTTAATAAGTTGTTATCCCAGAAATAGGGCTTAATAAATTTGAATAGTGGTTATTTCCGATTTTCAATTTCAATATTCGACGTCATTTACGCGAATCGTATGCTTCTTTTTTGTATTTCAACTCTGCACCAATTAAATCTTGATTTTGTTTTCCTAAATCGTGTTAAATTTCCTGCTTTCGTTTATATTTCTGTTGAATTTTAATCGCAGGATAAACCTAAATTCATTGGAGCAATAAAAATTCACAAAAATCAATCAAATATGCAATTTACGTGTTATGAAATCGGATTTCAATTGAAAAATATAGGAAAAAGAAGAGTTTAAATTTTTCTCGCTTGGGAGTGCTTTTCTACTAGAAACACAGACAAGAAAATTAAATAATTTTCGATTATAGACAGGGTGTTTCATCAAAAAAAAAAAAAAAAAAAATTCCAGTTTATTGGGCTATATTTGAGAGTTCTTAAAACTCACATTTTTAGTTTGAAAGCTTGTGCTACACAATTCGGCTTGTCCGATTAACCAATTAATTATTATCACAAAAAATGAGTAACTTTGCCTGGTTTTAATTTATACAAAAATTGCCACGTTTTTAAGACAAATAAATTCAATTGGTCGAATGGTCGACGCGTTTCGGCTCTTCCATGGAGAGCCGTCATCAGGACCCCGTGGTCAGAATACACACGAATGAGTCGTGGAAGAGTGATGTTTACGTCTGGTCGTCCGAAGAGTTCGCCTTTGTATTTGCTGCGTCCGAGTGGTCTTTGGATGCGAATTGGGGAGCCATCTGTTGTAAAGTGTTGAAAGTTTTTTCACGACTTTTTTCATTAACCTCAGTCGTGAAAAAACTTTCAACACTTTACAACAGATGGCTCCCCAATTCGCATCCAAAGACCACTCGGACGCAGCAAATACAAAGGCGAACTCTTCGGACGACCAGACGTAAACATCACTCTTCCACGACTCATTCGTGTGTATTCTGACCACGGGGTCCTGATGACGGCTCTCCATGGAAGAGCCGAAACGCGTCGACCATTCGACCAATTGAATTTATTTGTCTTAAAAACGTGGCAATTTTTGTATAAATTAATTATTAATCACTGTAAAAATTTTAAGTACAATTAATCGAATCGGAATGTGTAGAGATAGGTCCATCACAAATAAAAATATACGCAAAGATACCAAGATTGGAACAATCATGGATTATGCCAAAAAAAAAGCTCTCCAGAAACTCTGCTACGATTCTCTTCTAAACTTCGACTATAAACACCTTCGTGAAATCTCCAATTACAAAAATACTGGTACTTTCAGATTTGAAAATCTCGAAGATCAGGCTTTTGAGTTTTCTTTAAATATCCAGATTCAATGTTCTGGGGCTTTGACATGTACTTGTACGTATGGCTAATTATCTTCATTCTGGTACTGCCAGCATTGATCCCCTGCATATGTCATTTTAAATACTTCATGACTACACATATTTTATTCCCCATTTACCTCAAATAAAATATTATTAATCAATATTAACATATATGTTCATCATTATATCCATATAGTATTATAAATTATAGCATTGATTTAATTAACCGTATAAAGTTGTTGAATCTCAAGCAACTTATTCATCATATAGTGCGACTTTATCATCACATTTATCATATATTGCACCATATAGTCACATATCATTAGTTAGCATCTATTTATTATCAATTTATGTTGTCCATTAATACCTTCGGAGGGGGCTGATGACCGCCGGGGTAAAGATGTAATTCCAGCCACATTTCTTTTCTAAAATTTTCACCATCTTTGACATGGTGTAAATTGTCACTGACTCTTAAATTGTCGTTATCCCTATTCTCTTATACCAACCGTGGCTCTAATGCACTCCCGCATTTAATTGGCAGAGTGATGATGGAAGGGGTATGAGCTGTTATAGTCTTTTCTACGGCACTCCGATATACGAGTGAAAGTCCAAAGCTTTCAGCTCCAAGGAGTGATTAGCTTTATCATATGAATAAAGATTGACCATTCTTAAGTGGTCAAATTTCCATCTTTGAGCAAAAAATTTATGGTGGAGGCAATGATGGAGAAGATGAGGACTTCGAGCTCGGTAATTAGAATCAACGACGGCATCCTTATTATTTATTTTAACCTTCTGTTCGTAAAATTTTGCCGTTTTGGTGAAAATTTTATGGGGGGAAAAAATCAGCTGCAATATTTTTAAATAATGATTTCATTATTGTAGCACGAATTAAATATCGATAATGATAATAAATTAAGAATTTGTACCGTGACTAACAATTGATCGGTAGCCATTGATTGTATGCACTGTGAGTACATAGTACTTTTATTTCCTCCAGTATTGTCTCTTCATTATGATTAGTTTTATTTCAGAGATGGTACGATCGATCACCTGAAATGATTCGTCAATATATACACACAGTCAACCCTCTGTTTAAGGGACGTGTGTCCTGGACGGTATCCCTTTGAATGAAAACTCATTTACCTCCGAGTCAGGACATGCCTGTATTTAAGGGACAAAATGTCTGGTCGCATGAGTGCACGTTATTGAAGTCATTCGCATAATGTCCATAGGCTCAATATTCCCATGGAAATATAGAATATTTTGTCCAAAAACATGGGGGGGGGGGGGACAATAATTAAAGGAAACAAGTCATATTACGTTATTTTACCTTATTAACCCATTCAAAGTTACAAAAATTTCTAAATGTCGGCAAATATTAACAAAAAAAAACAGTTTTTTTATGCGTAGAAAGCTGTTTTGATAAAAATTTATTTTATTTCTATATGAATGATTCTAAAAAAAACATCCCGTATTGGGAACGTCTCGAACTCTCATCATATTCGTCGATTTGACCACAATTTCGTGCTATGGATTTTTGTGCAAACGCCTACTCCTAATGTAGTACGCCCCCATATGTTTACTCGCTTTGACCGTGGAGTTCTAAGTAAATACACCGGACTCTTTTCTTTTTTTTTTGTTTTTCTTTTTTCCTTCTTTTCTTCCTCACGCACAACCCTGTTGCAATCGCAGCTTAATAGCCCTCGCTGTACAAAATCCAGGAGGCGCAGCCCAAATCTCTTTGATGTGCCGACCGTCGGCTGCTTGTCCCAAGTTTGATGTTCGTCTAGTGCTCGCAATTAAATAAGTACGATGGTGACACATTGATGGGAAATCTCGGCAAACTATCCAAGGACAACGCATATCAAGCGAATGTAGATGCATTTTTACTACGATTTGTGCAATTTTTTGTGAATTTCTAAAAGGTCTCTTGACTGTTGGTCCTCATTGTAGCTGACATCCAACAGAAATACGAATAAAAGTAGGAAAATTAAAACAACCTCAGAACGGGATTTAACCCTTTCAGTTCTGACCACTAACATTTAACCCCGTAACACCCCTTACATACGTTGTTGGAGGTTGAGATTTTGAAGTATATGTGAAAGCTGAATAACTATGATTACCAGATCACAGCAAAATTGTGAGACAGCTAGTTCTGTTTAAATATGACGAAGATTTATGAATAAAAATTCACTTTCGCGATATCACACATCATTGTAAGTAGTTACAGTTGCAACTTTGCAGAGGCGCAATACGAAGGACATAGTTGAGGTGAATGCATAACATATTTTTCCTTACTATATGTTAATCCACATTTCGGTTCATGTCGCCATCTTTGTAAAACAATATTTATGTTTTAAGTACCAAGCAAATTTGTGTTCAACTGATACTTATGAGCATCGTCAGTATAAGGTGAGGTGTAGATTGTGCGTAAACAATGGTGAACTCAAATTCAATTATAATTTGAATGTGCGGTTTTTATTTAATTTTTAGAACTATTAAATGTAATCTCGATATAAGGATACTCCGCGGACTAAAAGACAATCCTAAAAAAAATCTGTAATAGAGATTATCTTTGTATCGGGATTCACAGACCATCATCACCGTGAACCTCCAGATTTATTCCGTTCTCGATATATTTTCCAAATCAAGTTGTTAGTACCGCCGTTAATATTAAAATTTGCGACCAAAAAATTATATAATAAATAGATTAATTAATAAATTCAATTCGATGTGTGCAATAAGTGTTTATTGCACACCGACAAAGTGCCCTTCTACAGATGTAAATAAAAAAAATTATGATTTTCTTCGTGGTGAAAAAGAATAAATATTCTTGTAGTTATATTATTCAACACATTTGAATTTGTATTTTTCATTTCCATTGTAAGCATTGAGTGCTGACGGTAGTACTTTAAAGTAAAACGTCAATTAATTCGCTATATGCTAACTAATTTTTGCAAAAATGCTATTTTTATTTCTAAGGCTTAGTTAGAACTAAAACATTCGAAAAACAAACACGTGAATCACGTAAATGACGTAAAATATTGAAATCCGAGGTTTTTAACTTCGGAAATTTTATTTCGAAATAACAACTTATTAAAATGAAATCTAGCTTTGGATGTAGACGCAAATTCATACCGATTTATACGCAAGATGAAAACAACTTCACCTCTAAAAGAAATTTCCTAATGTTATTCCAATCACGTTACTCGTAACTTCAACTGAAGTGAATGGTCATTTGAAGAATAAGCAATAAAATAAAATGGACAACAAAACCATATTATATAAAAAAGAAACACACACACGAGGTGAACTATTTTTATTTATTTTTCCCTTTGTCATTTCTGAGGAGAGAAAGGAAGCAAATGCGGATGGAATGGGCCCTCGTTACGAGGGATTTTGGTCGTTATAGGGGTATTTTCACTTTCTGGATCCTCAGGCAGAGCGGCCATTCTTGTAGTAGCGAATTCCACATGATGCTATGGAAGAGATACCCTCTTTCCACATCCCCCCCTTCGCTCTCCAATCAGAGCGTAGGATTTGTAAGGATTTAATCTGAACAATGACGGATGATGTACTTAAAACAAATGTCATTGATGTTGATTTCATTTCTAAGAAATTCCGTGGATCCTACAAATACAGGCTTAATTTTGATGTTTAATCTTTGGAAATTCTTTAATAGATACAAGGTTTAGTGTTTTATGAATGGTACTACTAACACTTTACCGCACATCAACTCCGGCCTTATAACTACTACTACTACTTAACCGTACATGCACCTCGTACACATTCCTCTTCGGAATTTCTAGTGAATCAGCATATGAAGGAATTTTTGTTCTGAGTGAATGTGTGGCCCTAACTTATCTATATTGTAGAGTTGCGCTTGCTTCGTGTTCATGCTGCCATCTGTCTTCCATTTTCTGAAGTAAGGATGGAAAAACTTGAATTTTCATGTTATGTCAGTATTGTGTTGTAGGTCTGCCTGCTCTCCGCCGGGAGACTTTTTTAAATGGGAGAATATCGCCTTACAGCAATTTACTGCCCATCGAGTTGGACAGTAATTTGTTCGAGTTTTCCAAACTTTCCTCCGTTTTTCGAATTCGAATATTTCAGTGAATATTGCACTTGGTGTGGCTGAATTTTTTTTGGCATCAGGAAAGACAGGAAAACAACTTTCTACTTGAGTTTTGGGGCACAAGGGTTCACTGTATAACAATTTATTATCTTTTTTATTTTAAAAACACATTAAACCCCTTGAAAAATGCTACAAGTTATTTGGAAAAACTTTTTCTATCTGGAAGTATACCTCTACAATCAACGGTTCGCCAGTAAAATGTCATACCCTCTGCTTGCTGTGTACCCTGTATACATAAAAAAATGACAAAAATTTTGCAATTGCTAAAGGAATGTTATAAAGCACTTAATTGAAATTTCAAACTACTACCAATTTCATGAATGTTACTGAAGATTCTTTTCCAGCACTTAATTATCGACGTATTTCTCACTAAATCACGTTTAGAAATTTCTCTTCGATTGCGACGGACTCTAATTAAATTTGTATCGATATATCCAGACTCCCCGTCGGTGAATTCCATTCTTAATCGATTTAGTCTGGACCAACAACTGGCATGAAAACTTGTTTTGCTAAATTGTTGTTTTGTGACATTAATTCCGAGTGAGGTATCGGAATTAGAATTGCATGAACTATAGAATTTTAAATGACTCGCTGTTTTCGATTAGCTGTCATCGATTATTATGATTCAATGGATAAATAAATGAAGAAAGCGAAGTTATATCTGTTCAAGGGCGGGCACTAAATAGCGGGAAATGGGGCGTTTTGAGAATTAGTGTCTACTAATAACAAAAATACGGATTCCAACGCCTTTTTTTTTGTCAAGGACTATTGATTTGGTTCCCGCCTAGAAACAACTTGAAATGAGTGTAATGCGATGAAATGAATCGAGAAATGTCTTTCACTTAAATCTCTTTATCTTCATCTTCCACTAATGCCTATAAACCCCTTCTCGTATTTTGTCTCTTATGTGATTTATGTAATCATATATATCAAGGTTTTTCATGCTAGGTGTATTTTCACATACTTCAAACCAGTTTAAATGTTTTCGAAATGAAAATTCGTTTCGAAAAATTGCTTTTGAATACATGTGAAAGGATATCACATTTTTTTTAAGAAAGTATTTTCCAATATCATGTGAGGTTTTTCTCCGCGTATTGTGAATTTTATGTAAGGGGCCGTTCAAGTATTACGTAAGCAAATTTTTAGCCATTTTTAACCCCCTCCTCCCTCCCCCCGTTGTCAGCAAAATTTCGTCATCACTGCCCCCCTACCTCCTAACCCATATTGGTGGGATCAGAAACGTACGCGGGAGGAAGGGATATGGGACTCGTGCTTGTCGTTTACATTTTGAAATATTTCCATTATTCTCGCAAAAAGTAGAAAGTTTGGGCAATTATAAATAAATTAATCCTATTCAGATCTCACTACTCATTGAATTTTGATGAAACTCGGAAGTGAATCATGGGGGCGAAGGGAGAGATTTCTGGAATGAAAATAAAACAATTAATTTATATCTTGATGTCCAGATTGTTATTTTGATGAAATATCCATGTATAAATAAGTAAATTTTACGATAAGAGTATTGCTGAACCGTACACGCACCTGGTAAATATTCCTCGGGGGGGGGGGGGATTTCCAAAAAATTGGGGAGTACCAGATGATGCCTTATCTGTACTGCATGTGTGAACGTAAAGTAAATGACAATGACGTTAATCTACAAAAAGTCTATATTTGGAGCCTGAAAGTCAGTCTGCGTTCCTGTTAAAACAATTTTTATCAGAACGGTAGAAACTTGAACTATGCTGCGTAGATATCGTCGTTCTAAAGGATTTCAAAGAAAATAAAATTTCAAGAACATGGTGAGAAACTTCTTTATGTGCTAACTTTGGAGGGGGAGGGGGGGGGAAGCGTGTAATATCTAGAGGTTATTCGGATGCGAGGCCTCTTTAATCACCGGAATCGAATCCCTTTGGTTCCTGGTGGAATTATACGCAATACTTCATAACTTGGAATTAAAATGATGGATAAATGTACACTGAAAAACTAGTTTCGTGTTTTTTTCGGTGTAAGAACACGAAACAAGCACTTCTGATGACCTAAAAATGTCAAGTAAGCGCATATACGCAGAACACGCTCCGCATGCACCGATTCGTTAGAAATCCCGGAAAGGAATGCGGACGAGGTGCATGTACGGTTAAGTACTACTAAACACACAACAGGCACAGCACCAGGCAGACATATAGTCTTACATAAAGGTCTGTGATAGCACATAGTACTTTCTAGTAGATATTGCATTATCCGTAATAAATTCCTTACAGGAATATTTTGTTAATGGCAAGAGTATTATTTTTTGGTGAATCATCATCTGTCCGCACAGCACACAGGGCTGTTATTTCAACTTTTTCCGGGGGGGGGGGGGGCAAAGCACATGTAGTCAATGTATGTATATATATATAATTTTTAGTGTATTTTCAAAAGTCAGGGCCCTAAATTACGGGCATGGCACCGCAGCCGTGTGGTTAGCTGCGATAGCATTTTCATACGTAAGTTTAAGTGAGGAAGCGTTTAAGCATCCGTTCTCAAAGATACACTGCTCAACAATAAATCGTGGAATATTTACGGTATATGTTCATATATGTTCGACATTCGTGAGAACGAACCCCCCCCCCTCCCCTTATTATTATTATATCGAACGTCTGAAAAATAAATTAGTTCTTTAAATCTTTAGAGAATTCATAATTGGACGGAAAATTCAAAAATTTTCTTATTAATTGTTTATCTCATAAGCAGTTGCAGAAAAAAAGATTTATCTGGTTAGAAAATAACAATTAAATTGTAATAATTAACTACATGCATGCACCTATGTACCGAATTTTCTAATACCAACGATCATGGTCAAACAAAATTTTGGCAAAAGGAAACACCATTTTATACATGTGGTGGAGCAGAGTGCGGACGTTGTATTGGTCTTTTAGTAGATCATTATATTGGATAAAAAGTATCATGAGATTAATAAGAAAAACTTTGAGACTTTTCGTACCGGTTGTTATAATGTAACGGTCGCAATACCGCATGGTCGTTATAACCAGAACTGCGTAAAACCTGTCAGAAACAGCAACCGACATAAGTATGTCCAAATTAAATCATTCAAATAGTGATCACAAAATTAGTATAAAAAAAATATTTTTTTTTTCAAAACAAACCAGTAAATAATATTTAAAAAAGTGTTCGAAAAATTACAGAAATTCTCCAACGGGATGACAACCAGGACGTGAATCAAATTATTCGCACTTTTTAATTAAACACGATGTGAAAATGGTGTCTTTTCGGATCGACAGGAAGACATGGATTTATTGATTTTTCTGTCTTACTTGCATTTGTTATTCCCGATGGATCAATGTCAAGATTTTATATTTTTGTTCCCTCTTTTGTATCATGCAAGTACTTTTCGAATGTTTGTGAATCCCGTACGAAGAGGGAAAAATAAATACCCTGAGAGCAAAAAAAAACAAATACTACTTCGTAGTAGAAGCAGATTTATGTCGCTAATGGAATCGAATGTCGAGAGATATATCGCCCATTTATTTATTTATTTTTCTTTTCTCGCATTTCCCGATATTTCTTTTCTGTCCTTGTTTATCCTGTTCTTAATTCCCGCTTGTGTGACCATTATACCGTTCCAACGGTGCGTGTTTATCTGCGAGCTTCGCTGTTTTTATTCCTGTTAGCATTAGTGATGGATGTGCGCTGCGAGAAATATAGAAGGGTCCATTTCACCGAGCCTGAGACTGCTGCATTTGCTGTTCGCACAAACATGAATACATTGATGTAACAAGTGATAACCAATAAGTACGGTATTAAAACTGAACGTCTGAATTAACTGGAGTAGGAGAAGAGTCGAGTTAATTTTTTCAGACAGAGCTACAGCCCGAAAAACCATTCCCTAATTAATGATAAAACCAATCACTTTATTATACGGTTTCCAGAAACTCCGTTAATATAGTTTGTGTTATGAAATTATAAACGTAAATGTTCTTCTGATCTATTAATTGTGATAGTAGCTATTTATTTTTCTTACACTTATTTTTCTTATTCTTCCAGTATTTATCTGCATCGCCCCATACTACAGCAGCGTATATACTTCTGAAGTAGATCCGAAGGCTAACACAGATGCGACAAGTCCACCGGCTTTAACGGATCAAGATGCCTCAACGACATTCTTGCCCAATAGCCAAAAATCATCGGGAGTTACGAACGGGGATGAAAATGTGACTTCAAAGATCGAATCCGTCACAGGAGGGACTTTGCCAACTGGTCCCGAAGATGGAAATATTTCCTCAGCTGCAACAGATCTAGATAGAACAGCGAGTCAATCGAGCACCGAAATCTTCAATTCGACTCATAAAGAGTATTTTCAGTCACAGAAATCAACAAAACAAACAGTGGTGGAAAAAGAACCAGCGACATTACTTGGAGATTTGACTACGGAACTGATTGACGTATTCACAGGAGAAACTTCTTCATCAACGTTGAAGAATGCATCTTACACTACTGTGAATTCCAAACTAATCACGGATCCCACTGTTTCGTCTGGTGCAACCCAAACCGACTACACCTCCAGAATAAATGATGTAAGCACCAGTGATGAATCAGAAAAAAATACCGAATCTGGGGCTGGTTATTTATCAAGCACTTACGTAACAGAAACTTCTGTGAAGTCGCACACGACACAAAGAGCGGGCACGACATCAAAAGTTGGCGATGTTTCCGAAACAAAAGATTCTAAGGAATTCTTACATTCGACTGCTAAGCGGAGTATCGTCACAAACAATGGAAAAACAGAGACCAAACCAGTTGATGATGAAGTTTCGACGAAGGATAAACATACCACATTATTGATAAAAAATCTACATTCATCTACATCAGGCGATTCACTAACATCCATCTTCACATCAGGAGCAGAATCTTCGACTGTTCTCACTGCTGAAAAAATAATGATGCTCTCAGAAACTGAAATTACGACTGAAAGACAGGCTGACGATAACTATTCCATGGAGCCATTGATTTCGCACGACGAAAATCCAGAGAGTGTATCTCATTCGTTTAGTACAGTGGATACTGAACCCTCATCGTACGGACCGGAGACGTCCAAGAGCTTTTCTACTCCGAAAATTGAAAAAAATTCTGAGATTTTGACTTCAGAAAATCTTGCAACATCCACAGATTCAATGTTACAAACAGAAACGACGTTAATCGTCCCAACAGATAAAGCATTATATATATCTACGAAAATAGCTGACGCACCAATTTTGATAACTGATAAAATCTCCAGTGAGCATTACCCTACAGCCATGACAGATAAAACTATGCCCGATGACTCACCGACAGACACTGATAACAAACAGACCGATTCGAAAAACGTTGACGAAGTAAGCACCGTTGTCCTCCCAATCTTCATCAGTAGTAGCACTCATACTGTAAAATCTACCGAGAACTCCGAAAATGGATTGAGCACTTCTGCGAACACAGAGACTTCAGTAGCGAATACACCAGGTATAACAAAGCTCTCCCGGGGACAAAGGAGCTCCGAATCCAAAATATCTTACACTGTCTCAACGCAAAAGCCTACCGAAACAGAAATGATAGATAATTCTAAAGAACCAGGTGCTATAGTAATAACTGATGTTGATTCAATGCATTCACCGTCAGAGTCTGTCGGGAACACCGAAAGGGACTCTGCTATGCCATCAAGTTCACAATTCATTTCACAATCAGACAAGTTTGAGGGTAGTTTGAAAGAACACACCGAATCTGTGCCCTCGAAGATCATCCTGAGCACGGCTGCTTCAGAAACTAAAGGTACTAACGACAAATTCGATGTTGTCACGACGAATTCTATTAAGGAGGAGCAGTCGTCATCGTCGCCTACGCAAGAAATAACCGACAACGTTCCGGAAGAATCAAAGCAACATATAGTATTGGCACCCTTATCTGTTGGAAAGGGGCTCGTAGAAGTTCCAAGTACCCCCAGCACGGAGGCCGCTATAAAAATCGAGTCAAGCTCACAGAGTTTGGATATCCATGATAGCATGATGGGCGATCAACCGGCAGGCCACTTAGAAGAGACTGCGGGTACTGAAGCAACAAAGCAAGACTTTTCACAAACCAGTTATGTTTCTAAAATATCAATGGATACTCAACCATCATCGATTTCGAAAGTTAATGAACATGGGTTAGATGCATCAACAATTGCGTCACATCCAACAACGCATGATCATTATCAACCAGAAGAAACAGTTCTGTCTGAAGAGTATATTATAATGAATGATTCGCCTTCATTATCATCCGGAGAGATTAATGAATCCGTTATGACATTGAGCAATTCACATCCATCGGAAAAACATGTTCTTGAGATCGTCGAAAAGCCGAATACTTCTGAAATTGGGCAAAACCCTTCGACTATTGGACGAACGAGTCAAAACACTCACACCCCCGAGAAAGAAGCGTCATCAATCCACAGCATAGCTTTCGATACTGAGGACATCAGCAAATTCTTGCCTCCGGGATACACACCACCACCATCGACGCAAATTCCGGACAAATCAATCCCTGAAAGAGTGGCTCTTGATGTTGCTCCCGATCCGATCGACGTCAGCAAATTTCTTCCTTCTGGATATACATCCCCAGAACCAGAAAAAACAGACACACTGACTTCTGAAAAACCAACCCCAATTATCTCAGTCGATTCCGTTGATATTAGTAAATTTTTGCCTCCAGGTTACACACAGCCACCGTCGACAGAAGCTCCAGAAAAGTCAACCCCTGATAAAAAGATCTCGGTTGATTCGGTAGACATAAGCAAGTTCTTGCCTCCTGGCTTCACTCTCCTATCGACAGACGTTCCAGGTAAGTCAACATCCACCGATAGAGAAGCTCATAATATTGCAGTCGGTTCTGTTGACAATCCTCCGTCAACCGAACTTCCAGACACATCGACTACTGGTAAAGAAGCAGTAAATATTGCAGTCGATATAAGCAAATTGTTGCCTCCGGGCTTCACCCTCCTGTCGACAGAAATTCCAAGTAAGTCGGACAGTAATAGGAAACCTCACAATTTGGCAGTCGATTCTGTTGACATTAGTAAGTTCTTGCCTCCGAGTTACACACCACCACGATCGACAGAAGTGACGACACAAAAACCGACTGCGGATAAGATCGTCGTTGATCCAGTAGATATAAGCAAATTCTTACCTCCTGGCTTCACTCTCTTATCCACGGAAATCCCAGAAGAGTCGGTCACCAATAAAGAAACGCATAACATAGCAGCCGATTCAGCAGACATCAGTAAATTCTTTCCTCCGGGTTATACTCCTTCATCGACAGACGTTAATACAGGCAAATCAAATGCGGATAAATCGACTCACAACATCGACTCCGATTCTGTAGATATTAGCAAATTCTTGCCGGCGGGATATACTCCTCCACCTAAGGAAATTATCATCGACGAGAAGCTTAATAATCGCGATCACAGCCACGAAGAAATTGTTGCCAGTACGCCCTCGAACCTTGATACATCCGTTGACACACAGAAAGCTCAAGGAAATTTCGATCCAACGACAACGAAGATAGTTGAGAAAACGAAAATTGCGATCCCAACGTTGGGTTCGTCGGACACTACTGACTCTTCGTCTAGAGACACTTCAACTGGCAAATCAGAAATCACAGCTGCAGTAAATAGTGAGTAAACATTTACATTTTAAAATTCATTGTACTAAAATTTCTATTATTTCAAACAAAATTAGAACAATTCTCTATGTCGCTTTTAAATAAAGTATTACAATATAGGCATAAAGTTGACTTATTCGCAGAATTTTCAGGTTTTTCTGACATAAAACAAGTCTCTCCGCAGAGAGCTGGAATATAGAGTAAATATGGAGATGAACTCCCGATAAACTGGAATAAAGCGTACTCTATCGAATGATTTTGTAACTGTTTTTCGTTGCAGAATCAATGAGCGCATCCGTCAAATACAGTACATAAAACCAGAACGTTTTTGATTGGCTAACTTAATTTTATTCCCATCTTGTATACATATATGGTCTGTGGTGAATAGTCGCGGCTACAGACAGCTCTGAATAGGTGAACTATAATTAAGTACATCCTGTATATTTTAAGTTTCTTAGATCTTGAATAGTACGCTATTACAATACTTCTTTTAGTCATCTCATCGACCCTTTAAATCAGAAAATCTTCATTGAATATAAAAGAACAAAAATTTTTGGCTTCATATAATGAATAAATAATAATAATAAAAAATAATTTATGTCTAAAATTCCCAAAATGTTCTTTGCAACGTAACAAACGTAACCATACTGGTCATAATTTCCATCAACAATGAAAACTGCCGTAATGTGAAAACATTGGAAATCGCCGTAAATAGTTCGGCAAATGCATTCTATTGTGAAGAGAAATTCCACGAGAGAGAATTTCATTTGTGAGTTGAAGTGAAACAAATTGGTTGGGGTAGGTGGTTACTGCAAACGGCTGCAGGAAATCATCACGCTAGATATCCCCTGAGCGGAAGCAGGCTTCCACAAAACCGGAACTTCCCTAAACTGAACCCAATATTACAGGTCAATAGAGAAAGCTATTCACTTTCTCTCTCTATTCGAGTTCGTTTTCTTCATTATTTTGACGGCAGGTCCTTTGTCCCGTCGTCTATCATCGATTGGACCAAGCCCTGAAAATTCTTTCCGCGCTCAAAAATATCTAATGAATTCTGTTCACGTGGGTAGCATCAGGCAAACTTTTATATATTTTTAGCTAGTACAGTAAAAGTCTGTTAGTTATAACTACAGTTCACAATAACGAGGAAAATTTTCTTTATAGCGGATTTTTCGTTATAAGCGAATACTCAATTTTTTCTGCCAGGTCAAGAGGCAGTCCTAGGCAAAGGTGGTCCGCAGGCAGACTTGATAAAATTATTCACCCGTTGTAAATGATAATAGTAATATCTATATGGGTTCAAATAAAATTATACCTTCATACTTAGGTTCATCATATGCCATCGAAAGAATGCAGAAAATATCGATCTTAAATACGGGATATCCCTAAATTTTGCCAAAAATTTTGTCATTTATTGTTTTAAATGCATTTTGCTAATTACTGCTAAAATTGCTGAAGGGTGTGGAAATAAATGGCTGCTACAAATCAGTTTTCAGAACTCTCTGTACGGGATTTCACAAAAAAAAATATATATATATATATTCAACTGATCTGGTGACCATTTTTCATTGAAAAAAAATACGGTAGACGGGGGTCATAAATAATAATTCTTAAAATACGGGACATCACCAACTGTCATCAAAAAATATTGCCAAAAGTAAGCATACTCACTGATTGTAATTAAAATTGCGGGACAAACATGCGAGATGAACATTTATAATTTTTACCATAAATATCACATCTAATTGATATTATGTAAACGCTGCGCATGTGAGCGCGCATTACGACTTCGGTAATTATTACAAATTTAAATTAATACCGTGACAAATGCATAAAAAAAGTCGGGAAAATGAAAATTACAGGAATGTCCCGTAAAATTGTTTTAGACATTTCACTGGTTCTTGTTTTCAGAAAGGTTGAGAAATACCGTTTTATAGAGATCGTTTCGTTCTATTATTAAACGAATGAACAGAATTTTAGTCATGAAATTGACTTTTTTGTTTCACAGCAGTTAATCATCTACTTTAACGCGCACCAACTCCGGTTTTTATATCATCATACGACAATTACCATTCAGCGGAGTTGGGTGGGAAATAAAAGCGCCATCTACCGGTGGTCGCCGCAGGATCGGTAGAGTGAAGAACTTGTTTCTGATGTTCGGCCGGATTCGAAACCGTGGACCATAACGGGAACCTTCATAGTGAAAGACCAGCATCTTACCCCTGCGCTATTCTGACGCTGCAGCTAATTATCTCTGGGACATCTTGCATAGACTTTAGTATTATCAATGCGATTTAGTCGATCACTAAACAAAACTCTCAATTATTATATCACTGCTCACTTCCATGACTGTAGGGACTCGTCATTTTTCCGCCAAGCGGAATTTTTTTTTAGCGTGATTTTTTCAGTCATTTTGAAACAACTCTGTACTATGAGATCGGGTCCCGTAGCCTCTCAGTCGCTGGGAGGGGACAAAAGTTGAATGAAATCAACACAAATACGTAAATTTCGCAACAACAACAAAAAAACGGATTTTGAAATTGGAAATTTGGCATTTTGCAAATCAAAATTTTTGCATTTGCAAAATTTTTCAAACAACGAAAATAATTTTTTTCTAGTTATAGTTATTGCTGTTTTTTAAATTAGGACATGTTTTTCATTGTAATGAATCGCTACCCTTTAAAAGATCAAGTACCAACATTGTTTTTACATTTGAAGAGTCTACTACTCCTACTTAACCTTACATGCAAATAGTAAACATTTCTCTGGTTAATTTTTAACGAATTGATGAATGTATGCGTGGCTCTAATATATTAATGTTGCCGAAGTTATGCATGTTTCGGGTAATACAGGGTGGTGGCATTTGAAGTCAGCATGACATAACCAAATGCATGTCAAGCTGCCGTACAATGAAACGCAAGTCACAAGTATAAGTACTGAGCGAAATTATGACTAATTTTCGCTTTTGAAACTGCAAATTATCGAGATTTCGCGGAGAAGTAATGAAAAGTAAAATTTTTCGCATTTATGTGGCCGCTGTATTTCGCCGCTGTGGTGGTCGAGTGCCGCTGTGGTGGTCGAGTGGTTATGGTGCCGGACTCGTGATGCGAGGATCCGGGTTCGAACCCCACAGTGGTGGTCGGCTGAAGTTGGTTTTCTGTGGTTCCCAACTTCAAGGCGCAAATGCGAGCCGGTCTCCCCGTTAAAAAGTCTCGCCACAGAGAGCAACAGTCCTACAACGGTAAATCATTCAACCATAACACTTCACTCATAGTTAGAAAAACTGGGGGCAGATGACAGCACTACACATAACAAGCATTATACAGAAACAAACTTTACGTCAGGTTGCACTACACGTACACGCACATTCCCGCATGTACCGATTCGTTGGGGGTTCGTTGGGGGGTTCCGCGGGGGGGGGGGGGTGCATGTGTGGTGTAGCAGTAGTAGGTAGGGCCTCCAAAAAATGGCTCGGGGATCCATGATGTTCTTAAGTCAGCCACCTCGTTGGGCAATTTGCCTGTTGTGGCGTTGTATTTGTATTTGTCGAAATACGCAAATTTCACATCTATCGCGTATATATTAAGGCATATATATATTATCGCATAAACATCGTAGATACGAAATTTGCGCATCCCTAATCATCACATATCCCGCGTTTGTAGTGGGAAAGCCCGAAAATAGGAAGATGCTATTTGAAAAAATTCATTTCTCTGTGCCCATTCTTTGTTAGAAGTGCCTCAGAGTAATTTTCACGAGGACCATGTGCTATGATGAGCATCATCATGTTCGATTCTTGGAGGCAGGGAAGGGAAAACTGAATTTCTAATGATTGCTTCTTAATTTCCACTCACTATAACAGAATATTCTGTGTATATTTAACCGAAGCTATTCGAAAATCACTCGTTATAGCGAGAGTCTTGTTATAAGCCGTATGTTATTTCGGACTTCTACTGTATTTATATTTTCGGATAGTTTCTTCAAAAAAATCCACTAGTTAATGGTAACTACAGTCGGGATGATAAAGCTTCCGTAATGGTCAGCAACCGGCCATTACGTATCGTAATGAAGAGCAGAAGAATTCCTATTTCACCAAGGATCAGATCAATCATTCGTCAATGGCCGTTTGTTTCTGGTTGATATCGTATACTTATGAACGAAAATAGATCGGACATTGAAACAGTACTAAATGACCGGAGCATTCATTCATTTCCTCTCCCTTGCGGTTACCTCATCAGTCTATTTTCAAATACATCTGTAAAGGTGAAGTGACAGAATTATTTATATATTATGCCATTATATTCGGCGATACCGAATCAATAAGAGAAAGCTAAAAAAATTAAAATAATAATAATAATAATGCTCACATAGACCAGCGTTTCTCAACCTTTCTATACCAAAGGACCAGGAAAATGTCTGAAATAATTCAACGGACCACTTACACACAACATGGGTAGAATGCAGTAGCTCAAACCACACCGTAGCCACAGCGGTTGTCGGCTGAAATTGGTTTTCTGTGGTTACCAACTTCCGAGGCACGAATGCGAGCCAATCTCCCCTTTAAAAAGTCTCGTCAAAAAGAAAATTATTAGACTTCACCATAGTTAGAAAAAGTGATGGCAGATGGCAACATTACACATAACAAGCACTACACAGAAACAAACGTTACGTTAGGTTCACAACACGGACACTCTTATACCAACATGTACCATTTCGATAAAAGTTCCGAAGAATGATGTAGACGAGGTGCATGTGCGGTTTAGTACTAGTAGCATGAGTGGACCGATCACGTATTCAGTATTTCAGGAGACATTATCGTTCTTTCACATAATTTTTGTCGTTCCGACACAATTGTCTAATTTTTTTCACCAAAGTTTATTTGAACTTATAATATTTACTAAAATATTGTGTATGGAGATATTTTTCTTAACTCTTTTTTTATGAGTTGTATTTTGATAATAATGTCTATGTATAATTTATAAAAACATGCCCTGTATAGGCATACTTCTTCTTCACCAAGCACTAACTTTGGCCGTATCGCAATTCACTGCCATTAATGAGATGGGTTGGAAAGGAATGTGCTTTCTGCTTATTATTGGCCCTTTTCTCCCATTCGACGTCACACTCTTAATAGGTATTTTTGCGACTTTCACAGACTTAACGTGGTTTGCGATAGCATGTTCTATGGCAATTTTTGCTCCTCTTGATGCCCAAGATCACTCCTCTGAATTTGTCCCCACTTCAAGGCAACACCCTGTTCACGGAAAACTGGTTGTATGAAGATATATTGATGGTGTAGGAAAAAAAAATGTATCCTGACCTCATGGGGACCCGAACCCCGTTCTTTCGCATGCCGAACAAGTATTCAATCGTCTAAGCTAAGAATAAAGATAAAACATCTCCTCATTGGAGCATATGTATATGCTGAATGGCTCTGCACGATGGACGGCGGCAACATTCTGCTAATACGTTTTCCGTTTACATTGTGCAAACGAAAGAAGACGTCTTTCTCCACATATACGTTGCCATCTGGTGGCCCTGGTGTCATTTGCGAGTTATTAGCAGAATGTTAATAGAACTATTCAGAGTATTATAAGGGAAATGAATATTCTGTCTTTATGGATTAGTTGATAGAGCACTCGTTCAGCATACGACAGACCGGGATTCGTTTCCCCGTGAGGGCAGAGATGAATTTTCCTTCCCCAAAGCATCAATGTATCTTCATACAGCCAGTTTTCCGTATATGTATTGTGTTAACAAAGGAGACGACGTCTTTCTCAAGACGCGCTTCATATACATGATACATGAAGGTATACAAAAGGACTCTAGTCTATATATATATTTCTACACAGTACACAGGTGCTCCCGATTCTCACAATCACTCTGACAGTTATCGGGGAAAATTATGCCGGAGTTCATACGTCGCAGATATCTAACGATTCACAGATAACAAAAAATGCAAATCCAGCAAACAATTACTTGGGGGAATTACATACTCATGCAATAAATCATGTAATTAACTTCTCACGTACTCGGTTACCTCTAAAATTCATTTATAATGAAAACATGTATCTTTTTTTTCCCTCCATTTAAAGGGAAAAAAGCACTGGCAGAAAAAACTCCATATTAGCCAGAAAAAATGCATCCTGGAAATTAATTCTCAAGCAGATGAAAAATCACCAAACTGGCATCCAGATTGTAAAGAAAAAAGAGAAATGACGCCATATCTAATTAAATTTTGAACCAAATAATCCAATTAATGGTGACAAGATAATAAATTGAAAGAAAAGCAAAATGTTTCTCCTTTCTTTTTCCCGTTAATTAACAAAAAAAAAAATTAAATCTCTATTTTCTTTTAAGCTAAATTCCATCATCTACTTTACAGTATAGTTTTTTACTTCAAATTTTATTCTTACTATCACGGTTTTAGATAGCATGCGTTTTTTCATTTATATTTGTTAAAACTGGTTAAAAGAATTTATAATTTTTATTTTATTCCCTCACTTTTTTTTAGTTTAAATTATTTGGAAAAAATTCACAAATGCTTCGAAAGAAATTTTTTTCCCCGATTAGGATCAAAGTAAATATAAATTAAATAATAGCCCACGCACTGAAATAAAATTGTATAAGAAGAATGTTTTCTCTCCAGAGAATTTGGGAAATGAGTTACCCTGTATAAAAAAACACTAACTTTTTTTTTATTGTGTTCAAATATGTATTTGCCTCTAAAAAAATTAAATTATTAAATATTAATAAGGAAGTATTCTTTTGTATTATACATGGTAAAAGAAGTTTTAAAACATTATTCTGCCAATTCGTTTAAAAAAAAAAGTTCTCTTGAAATTGCTTTTTTAAAAGCTTATTTATTTCATACTTTTCTTTATTTGCAGATAAAAAATTAAGTGAAGCGCAATATATTATGCAAATTGATTTCGTTAAAATATACATACTTTGAAAAATTATTATTTTTTCTATTCTCGACTGATTTCAAATGAATTTTCTTTCGCCGCTTACATACGTCAACTTTTGTAAAATAAACATACTACACGGTGATTCTAAATTCGTGGGACAAATTTTAAGAGGTAATATAAGGCACTTAAACAAGCATTTTTGTTCATAGAATGTGTGGTCGAATCACAATAGCAAACACGGTAGAGGGTGTTTTTAGGGAGTGTGCGCAACATCATTTCACCAAAAGAAAATATCATATTTTTCCTATGTATTTGCTGCGATACGTGCTTTCAATCTTTCAAGGGTGCAGGGGGTTGAAATGTGGTAGGCCTTCTCATGGTGCAACGTAGGTAACGCAAAATTTACCACAAGACATTATATTACGTGTCATTGTTTGGAGCAGTATAATGATGGTGTTCACACAAATAAAAACCAAACTCCTATCCCATCAGAAAATGCATGTGCACCAATAAAAACCAAACATTTTTTTAACCTAAATTTTTGTTTTTATTCACGCGTGGACCATCAACTTCATGCTGCGCCAAATAACGACTAGCCAGGTAGGTATCCCGAAAAATATGTTTGGAGGCGATTAATTGTGTAGGTTTAGTTTTATTTCTCTATAAAATACGGGATGCAGCAATTTTTCCCGTATTATTCAGCTTTTGGGAGAAGTGATCGCCTCTCTTTGGATCCTTGCTGTGACAAGCGGTGCTATGACTTGTAGATTTTGAGTTACCCAGGTTGCACCATGATGAAGTCATGCACCCTCGCATGACTGATAGCACTTGCCGCAGCAAATACGTCGGAAAAAAATGATATTTGCTTTTGGTGAAGTGCGTTGTGCACTCACTAAAAAAAAGACCCTCTATCGCCTTTGCTATTGCGATTTGACCACACATTCTGTGACCAAAAATGCTAGTTAGTTTAGGGGCTTGTTTAGCTTGTTTTATCACATCTTAAAGTATTTCCCATGAATTTATAATCATCCCGTATACACAAATATGAAAAAAAAAACCGCATGCAAGAAAGAAAAAAGAATACTATAGCTATATAAATAGTTATCATTTATACCTTGATGCAGCAATCCTGAGCCGAGAAAATATAGTAATAACGTGAAAATGAAACATTTTATTGGAAAAGAAAATAGGGTTCATAAACAAACGGTTATCATCAAAGCGGGATAATTCCTCGATTATAACTATCATGAGTTTCATGTTTATTTTGAAATGCGTCTATTGTAGAATTTTACGACAGCAAAATGAAAGATATTCCATGTATCCACAACTCTGTTGATAAAAGGAAAAATTCGACTCTAAAACCGGGAATCGTCCCTAGCCAATTGATGATTGAAAGCTTTTATCTCATTATTTTAATGAGGAAATTCGATTGTAATTTGTCGTGAATAAATGCAAATTATCGCAAATAAATACAGAAAATTAGAAAAAATATTATTAATTAAGTTATTTATTATAAAATTTAAAATTATTTATTTATTTCTATTTTATTTTATCTACAACCCTGAAAAGCAGGAAAGAAAGCTCTTACATTGAGCATGAAAGCATAAACACCAGGAATGTAAAAACTCGTGTCAAGAAAAAACCACCGGTCAAATACAAATACACAATTACTAAGAAGTGAGAAATCATCATCAACCATTTTCGATTCACTGCTGGATGAAGATCTCTAAAAATTTTTCTATTTTACTCTGTCTGATGCTTTAGCCATCCAGTTGACTCCAGCCACTTTTCTGATTTCGTCGATCCATCTTGCGCGGGGACGCCTTCTCGGACGTTTAACACAACGGGGGTACCAATCTAGGACACTTGTGGTCCATTTGTTGTCCCGTCTTCTTGCATTATGTTCAACTCATTTCCAGTTTAAACGCTTAATTTTTTCCATGGTATCATGTACCTTTGTGTGGCTTCTCATCCAAGTGATTCGTTTTCTGTCTCTCCTTGTGATACCTAACATGCATCTTTCCATGCTCCTTTGTGTTGTTTATATCGTCTTGCTCTTGTGAGTGTCCATGTTTCAGCTCCATAAGTCAGCGGTGGTAGCACACACATTCGTTTTTCAAGCATAATGCATGTGGTGCTTCAGAATAGTTTTTGCCAAAAGTGCTCCATCCAATCCCGATTCTTCTGTTTATTTCATTAATAATTCCGTTGTTCATAGCAATTTCTTGTCCCAGGTATACATAGATTTCTACTTCTATCTCCGTGTTGTTGAGCAAGATTGTCCTCTTCAACGCAAAGGGATTGCACATAACTTTAGTCTTTTGCAGATTCATTTTCAAGCCCCACCTGAATACTTTCATTCGCAAATTCTTTTATCATTTCTTCTAGTTCGTTTGGATTACTGTTGATAATAACAATGTCGTCGGCAAAACGCAAATGGTTGAAAAATCTCTATTTGTTTTAATTCCTTTCTCATCCCAATCCACAATTTCCAATTTCCTGAATACTTCTTTTAAAACAGCAGTAAAGAGTTTTGGTGAGATAGTATCACCCTGAAATCAGAAATACTAAAGTGAAAAAGCAATTAAAAATTAGAAGGAGCAAACCATGTCAAGGAGTTGCTGGAATTAAAAAAAAGCTGCTAAAATAAAAAAGAGAAAGATGCAAAGTAAAAGAAAAGAGAGAAAGATGTAAAATGACATAAAAGTAAAAAAAAATGCTAAAATAAAAATCAGTAAAAAAAATTGAAATACGCTAAAAAATAAATGAAAATATAAGTATAAATTCAAATTCAAATTGTTGAAAAATTCTTAAAAATAAAACATACTAAAATAGAATGAAAGAGGGAATTGAAATGCAAAAAATAAAAATAATTGAAAATATTTTGTTACTAGGGAAAGCACTTCAAATGCGGAGCTACGTCAAAATCTTCGATTGACCGATTCTAATTTCAATTACAATATAAGTTTATAAGTTTCAGGGATGGAGCGTGATTACTATATATTCCATTATTTTCATACTGAGTACTGAGATGGAAAATTAATCATCAATATTTATCTTCAAAACAGGGTCGATAGATTTATTAAGAACTTTTAATAAATATAAAAATTTGTGCCGCCTCTTAACTGGCAAAAAAATTTTAAAATTATGCAATAGTTTCCGTGATGACTCAGCAGACACAAAATGGAATATCCCACATCCTACGTAACACCTACTCAAAGATACTTAAAGATTCCCTATTTAGTAAAGATTGCGTAGGTCTGTGTTATCAAATATTTTAACGTTCGTGCAATTTTTCGTTCCTTTAAAATACAAAAAAAAATTATTTTCAGAACTTTTATTACTTGTTCGAGAACGAATTTATCATTGCAAGAAATTGAAATTACTGTATTCAAAATATATGAGAAATTTTCAAAACCTTCTCTCAAAAAATACTAGAAGCAGTTAGAAAAACTCATGTTTAAAATAGGATTTTTGTGTGAAAAATCACTACTTGAAAAAACTAACGCTATTTACAAACCACTTATAAAAGTCTATTAAGATCAGTTTTAAAGGGGAGAATATTGGACTTAATTTTCGTCGATTGTATAATTACTTTCATTTTTTCCTCCCTTTCACTGAATTAAAAATAATTGTAGATACAACAAAGATTATCATGTCTTAACAACTCTATTCATTCATCCGTAAATAATTATCTGTACATGCTATGCGTGTGTAATTTCAATGATGCACAAAATGGCCGAAGGACATGATGCCGAATCTGAGAGGAAAATGAGGTCAAGGCTTAACACGGAAGAGAAATAACAAGAACATATAGTTAGAGTGACGTGATGATGTTCATAAATAGCCAAGAATACTCAACCTATTATTAAAAAACATAGCATTTACAATCTTCTTCTACGTAACAAGCTGAAAAAGAAAAAGTAAATAAGAATTACAAGATGAAGAAATTCTAGTTTTGGATAATAATGCTTTATTATATGCAGAACCCTTAAGTAGAACCCTTCCCCAAAAATTTACAGAAGAAGAGATGATATCAGTAGAATTTATAGTGTCAGTGATGATACCATAAATTAATTTGTCGAAATTCGGTTTTAAAATCGCTGGCAAAGTTTAGATCTTAAGCTGTTTTTTCAAGGTTTCTACTTTTACCGCCTCAAAAAATCAGCTATGCTTGGCTGTATTTGTTGTTCTGATTGAATGGACAAGACAAGGACTAAGAAGATCCTTATATTTTTACTTAAGTATAACATCATAATTAAAGCATTGTGTTTCCATATGAACTATAATCCCGAAATACGAAATGCGCTGAATTCAAGAACCAGCCATTTTTTACAGAAAATCACATAAATCTGAATAGCTTAAGTCGGGGTATGACTGTATCAACATTTATCAATTAAAAAAATATATATGTAACGCAAAACTAATTTAACTATCAAACTAATCAAGGCTAATTTATTGTGATTACCACAATCATTTAATTACAAAATATAAATAAATTTTCTGTAATAAATCATTTGTTTTGCCCATTAAAGTTGTAGAAGTGGATTTATAAATTCGTGTAGAAAGCGTGGAGTTTCGCAAATTAGTTATATGTGAAAAAATATAGTTAAAACAGAATAATATTCATTTACAGAGGCTATTAATTTACAAGAGCTATTAAATAAAAAAGAGAAGTTCGAATTAATAGCATTTCATCCCATTTGAAGGAAATAATTTGTTTTTATGGAGGAAATTTGTACTTTCTTGTATGTAAACCTAGTTTTTTCCTCTTCATACATGGAGGAGATTAACTCGTAATCAAGCGAACGATTTGAAATCATTTTCCGTTTACCCTTCTTCCATACAATTGAGCAAAACTTAGTAAAAACATATATTAAAACAAGGGTGAAGGAGAGAGAGAGATGAGAAAATTCCTGAAGGAGAAATATTAATGGCTCTCTGCTTTGGTTTACGGAGGGAAAAAACCGAATTTTTGAACGAGATAGCGCTATTAAAACTCGTTTCCTTTCTATCGTGAGCTAATAGAGATAAAATTGTTATTGCTAACTTTAACATGGCTATTACGAGATAATTCGATGCACCTTCTCCCAATCGTGCTAATTACATGCTCCATCAAATAAATGGAAGTTCTTGATTACAACGACAAGTTAAAATGCTTGAATGATCTTTTCCGAATTACATGGTGATAATTTATTTGAGCTAATTTTATAAAAATTACCTTTGTTCGCGTTTTGTAGTTCGGACATTTTGTCGGGGTATTTTCCGTTCTTTTGTACAATTACATTATGTAGGTGCGAACTTTATCTAGTTTCCGTAATCTCGTAATATTTTTCACTGTGGTTTCTTTCATTAAATCAGTGGTTTCTAACCTTTTTTCTCATCCCTCACCCCCAGTGAATTATGACACACATTCCCGCGTGGGTAATGCGTTTTCTGTTAGAAAATTTAGTCTTTTTATGTAATTAATTGAATTGATTATCCAATAATTATAATTAATCCAATAATTATAACTCGTTTCTATAAAGTATTTTAAGAATTTTTTTTACAATCTTATACATTTGGTGTCCTTTTTTGGCTATTTGATTGATAGTTAATTTATCTTCTTTTTTGTTTATTAAAAGAGCTCAATGTGCTCGGTACTTTGCACAAACTAGCAAACGCGTCGGCATTTTTAAGTAATTCAAAAACTAGAATTTAAAAAAAAGTATTCAATTTTTTAACATTTTTCAAAATTTAGCAGTGAATATTCAGTGAATAGTTCTTCATTTACTGATTCCAGCCGAACAACAATATAAATATTTGTGTGGCACTTCATTAAATTTGCTTTACATTTTCCTGAGTCAAACTCATCACAGTATATAATCTGCGCGTGGCGTGCTTACAGCATGAGGTAAAAATGTAAACAAACCACGAAAGGTTTTAGGTAATAATGTTTTTTTTTTTCATCGAAATGGAAAATAATTGCTATCGCTTATTGGAAAAAGAATCTTTTGGAACGTAAATTCCACATGACACATTCCTACAAGCGAAAGCCAAAAGATGAGATGTCAAAATATTGATAGGTTTCATGTTTCCTTAAGAATTGAAAAACTTAATTTTTATCATCATTTCAATTTTACTTAAGTCTCAGTCAACATGTCGTAATCTTTTCTAATCTCGCAACCCCGGTTATCTCAGGGGAATGAATATATTTTCTGAAATAGTTCGCGAATGCAAAATTCTCTTCTTTAAAATAATGAAGTAATGTTAAAAAATTTTATAAGAACCACTGCATTATTAAATACTTGATGAATCGGAATTTTCCATAATTTAGAAATTCAGAATTTTTGTTGATTATTGGATTTACCTTTAATTTTGTTTAGATCACTTCTCGAATGATACTGCAATTATTTCGGATGGAACTTCGGAGGATACATCGCCTACGGCTCCTCCCACGACGACGGCTAAATCTTTCCGTATCCGAAAACCTAAACTTCGTATCACTGGAAACGCCGTGGAAACGACCAGGACTACGACTGCTAGGACAACTACGACAAAACGGCCCAGAAAATCCGAAGTTTCTGAACCTGTTTCGATATTCAGAAAGAATAGGACAAGGGCACCATCTATCACCTCATCGACGACACCTGGTACAACGACGCGATACAGTTTCAGACCAATCAATGTGAAACCAGCCAATTTCGCTGGAACAGAAGTTTTCGACATGTCTCTCCGTGAGTAATAAAAAAATTCTGAAAAAAAAATATATTTTGAAATTCCCATAAAAATTATATTTAAGCCATACTTAAAAAGTGTAATTTCTAAGGCAATCGCCATAACTTTCTCATGTTCAATTACCTCATTGTATATTACCTAATTGATAATCAATGTCTCGTTATAGCAAGATTCTCGTTATATCGACTTTTACTGTATTTGCGATTTTATACAACCTAACTTGCAGTTTCACAGGCCGAATTCAGATTCAGATTTATTTTCATAATTTTTTGCCCTTTTATTTCCCTCTTCCTTCTGATAATTAGATATTAGTCTGAGATTAAGAGATATTAACCGAAAAATTTATGGAAAAAATAATTCTCTGTATGTTTTCTGTTTAAGAAAATTAAAAACGGAAAAATTAAATTGTATGCGATTTGAAAAAAATCCAATTTATAACACAAATGATGAAATAGGATAATTTTTTTTTTTTAGTTTTAGAAATCAATTTTGGAATCTCACACCTTCATGAAGAAAAAAATCAATTCCATGAACGAAAATACAAATACAAATACAAATACAACGCCACAACAGGCAAAATGCCCAACGAGGTGGCTGATAAAAAGATGCCCATAAAAATATGGTTGTCATATATTTCAAAAATACAGAAACCCAATTAAAAATGCAATTAACACAAATTATACAAATACAAATACAAATGCAAATACAACAACATATACACATGATAAAATATTATACAATGCCCATAAAGAATACTTATGGTTGCCTTATTCTAAGAATGGATAGCTTCTCGATTTACCCCGACAAACCAGTCGCGGCCCAGGCTCTGTCCCTCCAGGGATATCTCGATTTACCCCAACATGTTTACCGTATTTCTTTTTAAACGTGTCAATTGTGTTACAATTTACTACCTCCGGGGGGTAAGCTATTCCATTTATTAACAACCCTATTAGAGAAAAATTCCCTGCGACACCATAGCCTTACATTGTCCCTCACCAATCGATACTGGTGTCTCTTGTAAAAGCAGTCGATCGGCAACAAAAACATTGGGAAAAAAAACAAACATTTTTAATCGATAGAACCAATTTTCTCAATCGGGAACTTTTGCCACTGGAAGGTTAGAGAGACACACATACTGGAGCTGGAGATCGCAATTATTCATACTCGAACAGGGGCAAATTAAGTCCTTAAAATATTTAAAAAAAATGTTTAGAATTGTTAATTAGGAATTTTATATAGCATCGTGGTACTTGGGCTCGTTTTTTATTAACTCCACATAATCACTCTAATATTATGTCGTTGATTATATAGTACCGCAAACGACTCCATCAACGACCACCACTACAGAAGAGGAAGAAGAAGAAGAGGAGGAAGAGGAAGAGCCCGAATTCGAAGAAACTACCACGAGTTCTCATGTTGACGACTCTTCCGTTTCGACGGAGACACCGGAGAGCGATATAATCTTGCTGAAGGTAGGCGCCGCAGCTGTCGTCGACAAAGGTATCAGGTGGAAAAGTCAACTGAACATCAGAAATTCGCCGGAGTACGTGAAACAATCCCAGCGAATGCAACGGACCGTAAGTTTCCTTCCAAGACATCTCTAAATCTCGCAGATAGTTCGATAACATTCCTGACATTTTTATTAGATGTAGCGAATAATATCTTCCTCCTACTCTCCTCAATATTTCAGCTCAAGAAAATACTCAAGGATACACCAGTTGGCAGCAGTCTTTGGAAAGTGGATATAGATGGTTTCATGTAAGTAATCTTATTGAACTCGCGACTCTAATCAGTTCAGATTACTGCGCAGTAATGGATTGTTTGAAATCTATTCAACACTTTAGCTGCGCTAATTATCGGCATTCTATTTTTTCTCGCTCGCAAAGTAATAGAGAGATGATTGGCCAATCCAGCGTTCTAATTTCTCCACGCATGCGCGTGTATGAAATTCTGGTATACCGAAGGTATTATTCACCAATGCAATGTCGGATCGGGCACGATTGAATTGAGGAAATAGAATCGCCGCAATTGACAACCTTTTAAGCGCTTCACGATCACGAACGAAATATTTCGTCCATTTCGTCCACACGTCAGCGGGAAAAAATCCATTCAGTTCTCTGTGTTTTCTTTCCTCTCACCTCATCATCGCGAGGATTTATTGCAACCCTATGCATGAACTCTAATCCTCCCCCCCCCCCAATATACCACATACAAAAACTGGTCATATCACTTACGGCAATTTTCTAACCATTAAGTCGGGTCCTAAATTAAGGTGCCATCTATCGGTGGTCACCTCGGGTCCATTTAGGGAAAAACATGTTATCTATGTTCTATCTCTAGGATCGAACCTGCGAACCTGAACTGACGACAACCTTTATGGTGATAGACGGGCTTCTTACCACTACTACTACCCAACCGCACATGCACCTAATACACATTCCTCTACGGACATTCTTATGAATTGGTATATGTCGGAATGTGTGTTCTGAGTGTATGTGTGACTTTAACGTATTTCTGTTGTCAGTTGTGCTTGTTTCATGTTCTAGCTGATGTTCCCATCTGTATTTGTCATCCATATTTGGAAGTAAAATGGTAAATGGTTGAATTTTCATGTCATATTGTCACTATCATGTTGAGGGTCTTCCTGCTCTTTGCGGAGAGGCGTTTTCAAATGGAAGACCGGCTAGCATTCGCACCTCTATATAAGTTGAGAAACGTTTGATCCTTGATTGGTTGCAACGAGGTTCCTAGTTCCCCCGTACTACTGTGATTGCGGAATCGATTAGTGCAGGTAGTATGTTACATGCGTAGCCTTTTACTTTATTATAACGTGTTGTGCTCCGTATGAAATGCATCTTGCCACAGCACTACTCTGGCACCAAAGTGAATTCAGCCGGCCACGGCCAGATTTGAACCAGGTTCTTGAGAATTCGACCTTATTAACCTTACTTGATCGCCTTTCCCGATTTCTCAATCACAGCAGTACGTATCGCAATCACTTCTTATTTTAGTCGGCACCTCGTTTCAACCAATCAAGGATCAACGGTTTCGACACTTCAATTTCCTTTCGTCTCTGCTTTGTTTAAAAAAAAATAGAGACAAAAGAGAAAGAAAGTGTTTTCGAAAAGAACAAATCTTTTTTTCCCCCTACACATCGGAGTTTCCCGAACGTTTTCATTCTATCGCTGCCCTTTTCAGAAATATGTTTTCTTATTTCCCACAACTGAAGCCAAATCACGGGATCCTTTACTATAAATATAGATTCCACCGCCTTCTGTGGACCATTCCATTATTACTCACTTGAGGCAATGAAAAGCTGCAATGAGCAGATGGTGTACGAGTGGATCTAAGGCACCTAAAGAGAGGTGGAAGACGGACTCATCGCGTCCTCCATCTTTGAAAGAAAAACTCGTTTTGTTTCTACAGCTGACGGTAAGGAATAAAAAGAAGAAAAATAGGGAGCAGTGGTTTTTTTAGCTAAGGCTTTTAAAGTGCCGGCGGATTCGTGAATCTGCCCCAAAGCCTCCATTTTGGAGCGGCAGAACCAGTTTTTTGTTCAAAGTCACGTGTAGTCTTGCAAAAAAAAGCAGGATGGGGAAGATCGATTTGCTGTAGCGATAGCACTAACATCACACTTGCACTCGGAGATAGTGGATGAGTGAGCCTAGGGTTGTAGTGAACCCCAGATGGCTACAATTGGATCACTTTGAAACCTTAGGCGGACTTATAGCGGTGACGTCAGTATTATCGCTATAACCAATCGATTTTTCCCTATTCTGATTTTTAACAACCTGGACGTCACTTGTAGTGACAAACAAATGTTTTGTTCCAAGATGGACAGACGATGAGTCCACTTTCCTTTGTAGGTGCCTTAGCTACGCCAAATCCGTATGTTATCTATCCGTCATTTCAAGAACTTATATCCTCGATTTTAAGAACTCGTGAAACCTCGAATGATAAACATTGTTAGTGGATTATCGAGAGATTATTGCGAACATTGTCTATAAGCGGTGGGAACAGTTTAATATAATGAGATTAAAAAGAAACCATTTTTAATGAGATGGGAAAAATATTTTCGCATACTTGCTGCCACACAGGTTTTGAAATGTGATAAGGGAGATTGGGGATAATGTGGGATTATAGGCAATTTATCATTTTTAGCAGTATAAGGCTTACTTAAATTATGATTGAGCTCTACACGTAATATTTCCAACTAAAATGATGGATTAAATGTCTCAGCTTAATGAGTTAATAATTTATTATCTCTTGTTTTACAGTGAAACCTACCCGGGCTCTCGCAGTATAGTCGTCGATTACACGGTGTATTTGGTGAAGACGTCGCTTCCTGTTCATGGTGATCTCTTGGTCCGAGTATTCAACGATCGGCTCGTCAATAACACTTTCTCCAGATATCTCTTTGACCCGGCGTTCACGCAGTTCCAAGGTGAGACGTTGCTCGAAAGATATGCATTGTGATTCGAATATCAACGCACAAACTTTTAGGAAAGGTAGAAAACACAAAAACAGAACAGAATCACATAGAAATATATGACCAGATACCCCAACCTAATCAGTTGGAGGATAAACGGAGATGCAGAAATGACAAGCCAATAATGGGTGGGAAAACTCTTTATTTGTCGATACTTTACATGAGTACAGTGTGTGTGTACACGTTAAGTTTCACAACAATTGTTCAAAGTTCTTACCATACACAGCTATGCACAAAAGAAAAAAAATGTGATACATTCCTGGATGATCCTGTTTTGTTTTTGTGTTTTCTACTTCCCCTACAGTCTGTACGTAGACTTTTGAATCACCCTGTATAAATTTTGAAATTTCTAAATTGAAAAACTTCTACGAAATCTGCTAGATTATGCGTTAGTAGAATCTAGATTAAATTATGGCATTATGGACCGTTCAAGTATTACATCAGTAGAGTTTTAGCCAATTTTGATCCTCTTCCCCCCACTTCTGCAAAAGTCTGCAAAACTCGACTTTTACAATCCACCCTCTAAGCCACATACGCTAAACCCATGGCCCACGGACCAAATTAGGCCCGCGGGGTTATCTCACGTGGCTCACCACGTCATAACCTAATTTTTGAAAAATGAACTAAGCGGCACTTTTTTACAGATCGCTTAAGTGACCCGTAGAATATTTCCAGATAATTCCGATTCCCATTTAAACGACCCGTACCACATTTTCAGATCCCTCAAGTGGGCCCGTGGTACATTCACAAATCACTTTGGTGACCTGCGACACAGTTCCAGAACACTAAAGCTGTCTGTGACACATTAACAGATCCCTTGAGTGACATGTTCGACAGTTTTGGAGCACTTTGAGCAGCTTCCAGTGCAGTTCAACATCACTCAAGTTAACTGCTGCACATTCCCAGATTATCTAAGTGATCCACGGCATAATAACGTATCACTTGGGTTTCAGAGCAATCAGCCTCTTTGAGCTGGGCATGGGGGAAAAAAATTTGATTCTGATCTGGTTATTTACAAATCGGAAGGAATATGATAAATTGAAGGCCGGCTAAGCCTGCACTCAGCGAAGACCGTCGTTTCACCATTTGAGAGATTCCAAGATACATATTTATATTATAATGATTATGAGAATAAACCATCAGTTCTTAATGTTAAGTTTCGTTTTCTCAGCGATTTGGTGAAATCCGTCAAAAAAGAAATTCTAAAATGTGCTAGAAAAAGTTCAGAAATTACTCAAATTTAATTATTTGCTAATTCGTTTTCGTGTATTTCACATCGAAAAATGCAAATTTTGCAGCTGCTGCGTAAGTTGAAAAAAAAAAAAATATCTCACACAAACTGTTCTGTCAAATTGAATAAAGCGTAATATAGTGAATTTTTCATTATTTGATACATGAAATTCATATTTCTTTATATTATAATTCTTTATTTTCATGAAATACATGAAAATAAAGATCTTAAAAATTTTTCACCTAAAAAAAATAAGAACTTGGGGAAGATGGTATGATTGGAATGGTGCCATGTTATGGCACGATTCCAAGGAAGTTTCAGCAACAAAAGCCCATTTCTCGTTCGTCGTTTCAGACTCATATTTCCCCAGACTCGAAACGATGTCCAGACGATGATAAGGATAATGAGGAAATCGATTCCGGAGACAGACAGACTGTCCAACAACGAAACACTTCTTAGCTCTCTAAAGGAAGTATTTTGATGCTGGGAATGAAGTGATGATGACGCCATTATTGCATTCCCTGCATATTATCTCTGTTACACCTTATTGAGATTTGCTTGATTGCTATTGGATGTTTGTTCTGGAAGAGCATAAAGACGGCTTTTTGACTTGAATGCGTTTTTTAAATCACGATACTGGGTGCATCCCCAAAAAGTTGTGTAACAATATCCTTCAAACACCCCATATCTCAGGGAGTATTCATAGTGTATCGGTGTTTTTTACGTCTACGTGTGGATCATATTAAGAAAATTCAATGATTCTCTACTCCGGTTTTAATACCTCTTCCGGTCTGGGCACCAGGCTCACGACCCGCTCTCGTAACAAAATTATTTTACGCCTTATCTCAAGAGGTTCGCAACTCAAATAAAAGACAACGGCGTTGTCTTATAGGCACTTTTAAGACAATTCCAGTGACACCACTCCGGTTTTAACAAATCTTCCCACCTGAACAAAGGTCCGCTTTCTAACAAACTCGTTTTACGCTGTATCTTGCGAAGTTCGCAACGAAATAGACAACATTGGTATCGTCTGTCAGCTATTCCAAAGACAACCAATCTTGCCAATCTTATTATGTCAGTACCTACCACGCAAAGAACGTAACGTATCCACGTCAAAACTTGTGACCGTATCTATGACGCAGTCCACCCCAATTTTTTTTTTCTTTTGTTTCATATACATGAAGTCCAGTGCATCATGTAGAGAAATAAGTCAATAAAATAATTAAAAATTGCGCAGAAAAACATTCGAGTTGAAAATTGGCAGTTAATGATAATGGCTCGATAGATTCGATTGAAATATATTTGCTCAGATATCTGATTCAAATATTTTTCAAGAAGACGTTGTCAGAGAATAATCTATCACTATAATTAGCCCTTTAAGCGTTTATAAATTACCCTGATCCGCATTGCCACAAACGCCATCTGTTTTCAAGAAGAATATTTTTCCGGTCTCGTGCAAGTGATAAGTGCTTTTCCCCCCTACACCGAGATCAATAATAACAAAAAATAATAATAACCAGAAAAAGAAAATATACTGTCCTTTTCAAAAAAATGTATACTGCCCGCATATTCCTATACTGCCTTGAAGGCAAAAAAAGGAAGAACACCGCTCTCTTCTTCTAGTATCCAAATTTGAATACAAGCTAACTCCGCCCACTGGCAGTTGACCTGACAGATTGGGGGAGGGGGCATGAAAAACAACTACAATGCAGTAACTAGGCTTATCGTTTCAGAAATCAGAGGCTTTTAAGGAGGCGAAATATTTCACGATTGCCGAAATAAAAAGCATCAAGTTAGGCGAGATTTCTCGTCATTGGATTGATGAAGAGAGTTCTAATGTTAGATTTTCTGGCAGTCAGATTGATAATAAAAGCTTTTCGATCTCATAACGCAGCGGTTCTCAAACTTTCGCCTGTCGCGTGCCTTAGTCCACATGTGTCCGCGGCTCCGAGAATAGTCTAACAAAGAACCACTTCAAAGACCGAATAGGCACGTATCAAGATCGCCAGCTTACGGAGTGTGGCGGCTCTTTTTTTTTCTGAGCCGCAATGCACACTTTGGAAACCCTTGCTATAACGTCTTCCTTAAGGTAGGCTTCCAAGTGAACCTCTATCCCCGGAGTTATACTTTTATCTTACGATGGATACACAAAACAAGGAACTTGGGGGGTTCCAGAGCTCCTAGAAGCTCTGCCAATGTTTCCTCGTAAAACTGACGGCAATTGAACAATCAACTTAACAGCAAGCAACTGATCGACGGTTATGCAACTCGAATTTTTAATTGCGTAATTATCGATATAAAGAGTCAGACAAACGCATCTACTATTATTATTACTACTTAACTGTACATGCACCTCGTGCATATTCCTCTGCGGATTTCTAGCGAATCGGTACATGCCGAAACTTGTGTATGTATAGTGTTTCTTCAAAGTGTTCGTCACGGCTTTGAGGCGTCCCAGCGAGCTGCAAATGTCGATTTTATGCTTTGAAGTGGTTTTATTTTATAAGGGAATATTTCTACTAAACTCGTCTGGACAGCTGCAGATGAACCATGAATTAGGGTAAGGGAGCCGTGGTTGACAAAAGTTCGAGAACCACTGCTCTGACGTATTTATTTTGTCAGGGTTATGCCTGTATCATTTTCCCGATGACGCTGCCATCTGCCTTCCGGTGAAGATGATGAATGCTTGAATTTTACAAGTTCCGTAACTATCAGGTTGTAGGTCTGCCAGTTCTCTGCGGAGAGACTTTTTTCAATTTTTTCCTGCTTTTCAAACGGGAGATTGGCTCGCATCTCCAACATGTCATCCGTTGATTGACCTCTAATTCCAAGAACTTTGGGGGGAAAAAAAAGTGCTATTACAAATACGGTAATGCTGGAAAATTCGTCGTTATATCGGAAGATGTTATGTTTCATTGACGTTAAATATCAATATTAATTATTGAAATCATTCTCTATGGGATTGGCATAAATGAAAAATTGCCATTACCATATTAATGCTCTATCCGAGGTGTCGTTATAAACAAGTTAGACCGAAGTTACTTCAAGTAATTTGGACTTTTTATACTTCTTTTGAAGAACAGATAGTGCAGAAAATATCCGTCATAAATGTATATTGCTTATGCACGAAAATTGTGTTGATAACGCAACAGAACTTTTTTTCCCGAGTCGCAAGAAACGTTCCTGATAGAAAGGGAGACTTGATGCAGTTATTATTGACCCGATATCCTCGGGGGGGCGAGGCTTAATTTCTTTCTGCTCTCTCAGCGGTGTGCAAATAAGTAGCGAAAGCCACGAGGGAATTAAGAAACATCCTCGTACTTTCCTCTTTGTGTGCGCCACAAGGGATATAAATGCGTTCCATCGGTCACCAGAAGCATATAAATAAGAAGAAGAAGGAAAAAAAAGAGTAGAAACAGGAGTTTTCTGTTCTCAGGAATAGAAATAAAAAGACGAGAGACGACAACAACAGCAAGAACTGAATAAGGAACGATCTGCCTGGACTTGATGAGAAGGATCACTTTCTCCGGGTGCCTTTGATGGGGTATCCACTCGGAGCCGATCTAATCAATGCTCGCTTCCACGATCTCCATGTTTATTGAGGTTTCTTTGCGGTGATGTGCTGATCGCTTCGGGAACTAAAGAAAGACGAACTTTCTTGGAAGTTAGAGGTGAATTTTTAGAAAGGTAGTCATTAATTGATATCCGTCATTTTGTTCTTCGTGCATACGTAGCAGCTTATTACAGGGGTTTTCAAACTTTCAAACACGTCGGGTCCATGGGCGGAAATACGGGGAGGGGCATACGTTTATCATATATATATATATATTTGTCTAATTACAGTAATATACTTGATACGTAGAATGAAATTTCAAAAAATTCACTCGTACACTAACAGATTTGAGTGTAACTTATATGCGTGCACTACAATACTTAAATGTTGGTTCGTAACCTGCATCATTACTAGATGAACGTACTGTGAAAGGAGCAAAACATTCCATTCATAGGAATTTTTGCGTTCGTGTTTCGAACATCACATGAATTTCGCTTAAAATTGGCATGAAAATGACAGACGTTTATTGTTTTCACCATTTTTTTTTATGGGCACTTTCCATCAAAAAATGTTCTTAAAGTTCACTTTAGTACCATATTATAGAAAAAGTGACGAGAAAGGTAGTCGGATACCTTAATTTTTATTTCTAAATATTTAGTTTGCTTAGTACTTTTTCCCATTTTTGTACATTTAATACAATATTTGTCACTTTAAATTAGGTTCTAAATTCGTGGAATCACCGTCTAGTTTGTATATCCGTTCTGCGGTTTTCAGACTTCCCATGGGTCAACATTCCCATGGGTCGTGATCATGGGCGGAGTTACGGGGGTGGGCCGCACAGCGTCAAAGGTGGAGTCAGCTGATCTAATGTATACATGTATATATGAATTGACATCATCATCATCGTGCCCTCCCCAGCAATAATGACCGTTCCAGACTTCCAAGTCTATCTCCACCTATAGTATGGTCAAATTGAAACTTCCCACGAAGCCCGCGAGCCCCTAACATGTATGATTTAATGGCATCTTAATTGATGGGGGCCAATGGGGACCCGAGTTTAACGGAGGACGACATTAAAGATTTACTTATTATGAAATTGTTTCCTTTAATAGTTATAAATTTTGATTAGCTCTGAAATGATTACATTAATTAATTCTGAGATCAATTTTAGTCTGAAATCATTTTAAGGGAACAAGGGACGTTCAAATGAAAATTTCTTATTACGGTATATTTCTTGCTAAAAATGCTGTAACGACAGTATCAATATAATAACCATTTCAGGTCTCTTAGCTTAAAAAATTTGTTTCAACAAGTTTGGCGCCTTATTTAGACACCAAAAGGCGTCAAAGTGGAACGGTCATTTTTTGTTCTCTGCGTCTCAAATTTCACTGAAAAGGATATTTTTTTTTTATTTTGCTCTCTAGGCATATATCAATGATTTATAGCATTTTGTATTATGAGAAATCATCAACGAATAAAAAATATATAAACCTGTTTTTGTGGCATAAATTTGCAAATTTTTCATAATTTTAAACTTTTTTTCCCAAAGTTATCATGAAAATAAAATCCCACAGTAAAATGGACTAAATTATTTATATACGCCTACACAGAGTAAAATAAAAAAAAAAGTTTACGCTTTTCAGTGAAATTTGAGATCACCACAAAAACCTCCGTTCCAGTTTGGTACTTTTTGGTGTCTAAATAACGCGCCAAGCTTGTTGAAACATTTTTTTAAACTAAGAGACCTGAAATTGTCATTATATTGATACTGAAATGTCATTAAAGAATTTTTAGCAAGAAATATACAGTAATAAGAATTTTTCATTCAACGTCCCTTGTCCTCTTAAATGATTCTGTAACTGTTTATTTCAGTAATTCTGAGGAAAAATTATTTTCTTTCAATTATTATTTTATTGACTGCGAAGAAATTTTTATCAGAAATTACGAAATTATTTCTCTCACTGATTTATAAGTTACTTTTTTTTTAATGATTCTGTGAAATTATAATTATTTTAAAAAATTCTAAAATAATTTCTTTCAGTTTTTCTGAAAATTCATCAATTCCGAAATTATTTCTTTCATTAATTTTAGAATTATTCACTTTTCAATGTTTTTAACCCATTTTCTGAAAATGATCAGCGGACCACGCAGGGCCGTCTTAAGGGCATCAAGGGTCTCCGGGCTAAATGATTTTTCACATTTTTTAATGTGTTATCACTGATAAAAGTGACAACTTTTTAAACATTTGTCAAATTTACCAGCGACGCTTGGGTATTAAACAAAATAGCCAGTAAAAAGCGATAAATTCATCAAACTTATCGAGATGATTGGCAATTACACATAATAACGTATTTTTATGCGTAGTTGCCAATTGATCACATTCACCGTAACAAATATACGCAATAATTTTATTGTGAAGTATTTTGTTGGCCGATTTAAACCTACTTTTCTTTTACTATCATGTGTGTGTGTGTGTCGATATTTCCATTCATTTTCTTCAACATTTACGTGATTCTAAAAATTATTGTTGTCTTTCTTCTAGTGATAAGCGAAGAGAAATTGCACAAGCCTACGGAGAAACCCGACATCGAGCCTCCGATCCCTCAATGGGCGATAGCGGTGATTGTGATCGGTGCGGCGTCTTTCATTTTTATTGTGCTTTTCGCGGCTGTCACCGTAAGTACAGATTCTAGTATCATCATTATCACGTAGAATTTTCACCAAAATATTATTTTAAGATTTCAAAAAAACCGTAGTTTTAAGAAAAATCCGAAAAAAGTCTTTTTGAGAGAAAAGCTAAACACGCCGCAGCTTCATATAAGTAAAACAAAATTTTGAATGTTCAACTTGCGTAATTTATTGTAGAGAATAAGAAAATATTGTGATCAAGCATCCAAAAAGAAATATGTATTTAAACCAAGAATGCTCAGCCTTCAGGGGAGTGCTGGCCACTTCATTGGTTTGAAAACGTGTCGCGAGATATTTAAAACATTCGGAAATGGTGTGAGTAACTTAACTGATGTGGAACTGCACGACGGGCAGAATGAGTGCTCTAGAAACGTGAGTCACTGAAGTTATCAGTAAATATGCCGCGGTTCACTTGAGAGGCCTGTAAATATGCCGCAGGGTACTTGAGTGATGTGAAACTGCCCCACGAGCTACTTCAATGCTCTGGAACTGTGTCTCGAGTCAATAAGGGCGGTATTCACCGACATGGTTTAAAGTTTAAGTGTTTCCGAAAGTGGGCAATATCGCCCCCTGGTGGGCGATAGAACGTACTGATTTAACATAGGATCCTATGGGTTTACGTGAGTTGGGGGGCGATGAGATGAAAAAATTTCTGATGAAGGGGGCGATGGAACAGAAAGTTTGGGAGACTATGGTTTTTGACAAAATTTTTTGACACGGATTGGTTAAATTCAGATTTTTAACCAATCTATGTCGATCTCTTATCCAAAAATTGTGACTACAGTTTAAACCATGTCGGTGAATACGGCTCTAAATAATGTGGAACTGCACCTCAGTTCTAAAAATTAGGTTTTGGGGTTGTGGGCTACATTAGATGAATCCGAGGGCCACATTTATCCCTCGGACCATTGGTTGAGCATGTATGATATACATAGTCCTGAAGTCAAAAAGTTATTTATTTTTTTAACGTATTGGGGGGGGGGGGGAATGGATAAAACTGTTCACCCAAATTTATTAGAATTAACCGAAGTTCCGATCACATTGTGTCACACCACGGACATTTTTTGTACACGAGAGCTAATTGGACCGTTACCTACAATTTATTGCCGACCTCGAACGGCAGCCTTTTTTATACTCACCGATATGTTGGTGCGCTAACCCCTCAATGTGGGACTCCCGTTGCGGTAGCAATCTTTTTCTGTGGTCACGTCGCCGTGTCTGTTGTACCCCTTTGTTTGGAAAGTTTTCTGACAAGGACGAACCGGGAATCGAACTCGCGACACCTCTAAACATCCTTTGGTACTTTAGGCGAGTATCTTAGCGACCTGGGATGCCGCTCTCATTCACCCTAAGCTATAATACTAAAAAAGAAAATTATTGGATCGTGTTCGTATCTTCTCTCCTATCGTTTATATTGTTATTTTCCAATAATACACTGAAATCTTGTATAACGATACTCTCTACAACTATAATCGCCGATATAGCCATAATCGCTTGTACTAGTATTCCATCATACCAACACTAACCATTAATATCATGAGGAAATTTGGAAAGAACGGCTATATAATGCGTGAAACCCCTTTTTTATCAGCATTTAACGCTGTTCTTTCCCAAATTTCCTCCGTTTTTCGAATTCGAATATCTCTGTGACTCTTAACACTTAAAAACGTGGATTTTTTTTTTTTTTTTTTTGATGGCAGTAGGAGAGACGGGCAACAACTTTCTAATTGGAAGTTGGAGTACGTAGGGGGGGGGGCGTATAAAAATAAGGATTCTTTATTTTGTTAAACACTATATTTTCACTCTCAAAAGTGGTACAGCGTAATTTTTGAACGCCTGTTGATCATCTTATAAATCGGAATGATACCACTGCGACGGACAATTGATGAGATAAAGGCCGCGCTAGCACTTACAGGACACCCTATATATATACACTCCATTTCTCTAGTGTATTTTTAATCCCCTTCCCAAATGGCAAGCCTGTCATGGACATAGGCAAATCCGAGTCCTATAAAATGCAAGGTTTACGATTGATCGCTCATTTCTGAGTTTTCCCTGTTACTGGCGCTTTTTTGTTTATATGGAGAAACTCTAAAGTATATATGAGTATGAAATATGGTCAGTTGATTTATTTGAATATGTAGAGATTCGCTGAGAAGGAGTTTTTAAAAATCGAATCCCTAAAGGTGCCTTAAGGAAGAATTTTCAGATTACCAAATCCACGCGAGCGAACAGTAGGTAAAACTAGTTAGTTGATGAATCAAACACTATTGGGGAAGTTGGTTTATCTCAGCCACGAATCACTGACACCGAGGCATTACAAACGTTTCGGACTAAGAAGAGATTTAAGAAAGGTTCAAGAACTTCCACTGTCACTGGGCTTCCGTGCAGCGCTTTCCGTCGACAAAAATTTGAACAATTTTTGTTCTTATACCAAAAATAAATCCCTCTTGGTGAGCCTTTTCTGACACCTTCGTGATACCTTTTTTCTCAAACGCATTCAAATATACCAATTCACTCAACTATTTGCGAATTTATGTTGCACCCTCTATATACGTTAGACATACGAAAGTTTAATTAGCGAGAGCTAAAGTTTCTCAAATAAAACTGCAAATTTTTCGTTAAAAATTGCTTTTTTTTTTAGATTTCTGAGACAAGATTCCGGAATGACTTTCCGATTCACAGAAATTTTACAAATCACACATGATTGGATTTTCTCAGAATCGACAAAACCATAATCATTTCTTCAATACCAAGTACCAAAAAAAAAACATTTTTACGGTGTAAGAGGAAAAGAAGGGCGAATAATAATTAACGTGTGGATCTCTTAATGAGATTCAAACTGTATTTTTGTTTTTCCGTTTTCTCTCACTGGGAAGACCGCGGACGACTAATTAGACAGTATTTTTTCCCCTGGTGATGATCATGGAGATTTTCCTCGGAATTCACATTCTTTCTCCCCACCCCCACCCTTCTCTTTACACACACACACATATTGGACTTGTATGTGAAATGGTGGTTCATTTTTGTAGGTTTATGGCCGCCATCACATGAGGAGGAGATACATGAGCAAATTAGACGAGGATCTGGAACGTTCCGTCGACTCCAGGGAATGGGAAAACAAATTAGGACCTGGAGCAGCTGCTTACGAGAACCTGGCCGCTGACGCCATCTATGACGCCGAGGAACACAGCAGCGGCTCGCTCGAAAAAATGAAAAGGGTGAGTGAACACTGCCAATAGACATGATACGTTGCATAATTAATAATTATGATAATTACCATTTTTTTTAATTAACATTACTGTATGAGTAATTTGAAGATAAAGGATGGGGATTTTGATCATATCCCTCTTTAATTATTATTATCTAAACTTTAAGAAAAGCGATGCTGTTTGAATGGGAACTTTCGTAATAATTCTTTTAATTATTAATTAACATATTTGTGATAATTATCTCTGAAACATTGTTTTCTTTTTCTCCTCCTCATGCAGACATATTTGGTGGATTGATAAGAGGTAAATCGTTTTGTGTTATTAATCTGTGTACAGGCACTGTGTGCACTTAAAGGGTCTGCTTATGTGGCACTGCCTCCAATTTCGATTACTGAAATTCACACCTGATGACTGATTAGCACATTCACTGTTGGTGATGGATGAAACAGGGCTTTAAATGCATGGTGTAATCTGTCATTGAATATTTTGTAGATTCATGGCGATGGTTTGCTGAACGATATTCCGTAGTTTCTGAATAGCACGGAATTAACGGAATATAGTTTATAGCCCACCTCCACACTATTTTAATACTTTAAAAATGATCTCTATAGTTGAGGGAGGATGGATGTGTGTGTGATTGTTAACTTAGGGAATTATATACATTCACGCTGGTTATTAAAATCATTGATAATGTTATCATTTGGGTATTCTTATCAGTTATCACTTTTGCAAAGAACGAAACGAATCAATATGATAATATGGGAAAAAAATGTTTATAGTTATCGGATGATTTTCTAATGTTAATTTTTTTCCGTCGAAATTTTTTTTATACATTCTGAAACTAACGTTAACTACTTTCCTCCCCTGAAAACCTGATCATTTGCTTAATATTTGCTCCTAATTTGTTTGTGTTTTTCATTTTATCAATTTGTCTAGACAACTTTCGTTCCACCACATCCACCTAGAAACTCAAGAATGAAGCACTACGACAGTTGGCGGACTAATTGGTCAGAACCACCAAAAAGAGTTCGAATACCAGTGAAACACATCATCTACTGATTCATTATATGTAAAGAAAGAAACCCATTACAAGAAAAAAAAAAACAAAAGAAAATTATAGCACCCGTGTGTCTGTCTTGGCGTCTGTATTGTACGTATATGCACTCGTATAGTGATTTATATAAACGCCGTTTATATATAATATTGTACATTTATCCTGCCCCACCCACGCATGCGTGAATCTGGTGTGCAATTAATTTAAATCGGATAACATTTTGTACATAAGTGACGTCACGCTTATCTACATACAACTATAAAACTTATGTGTACACACACACACACACTCAAGAAGAGCTGCTATCACGTGCCCTAAATCAATTACCCAAGTGCAAAAGAAAGTTTGTGAAAAATATATATTATTGCCTGACATATATATATATACTGTATATTACAGAATGTTCAATTTACTATTTTAATCTCTCTCTCAAGATGCATGCATTTAAAATGATTTTTTGGCTTCTTACGCAAAGGAAATTGACGATAATTTAGGCGATGATTTTTAGTAGCTGTAATTTAACCACACGTTGTTTTCTTATCACTGCGTCCGCGGCTTAAATTGTATTGAAAAGAAATCTGAACTTTTTTTGGATCACTTTTACACTTTACACTTAGTTTTGCGTCGCATATGCTGACTGATTCGTATAGCTTTCTCCTTTTTCTACCTGATAAAATACAAAAAAAAGAGATAAATGTTAAATTATATTAAAATATTGGTAAAGGTATTCAAAAACCGCACATTAGAAAATTATTGTATTTATAATAATATATATATATATATATAAATATATATTAATATAAATAGTTGTCCGAGTTTTAAGAGATCTAATATTACTGTTGGTATACTCCTGTGAGTAGTTTTCAGATGAGTATGAATGAATTTCAAACTCGAATTTATATACTATACCGATTCCGTAGTTATGAGTTAATCTATTCATAGACTTCTAAATAATATTATATAAAATAGCTCTACATGACGTATACAGTATATTTTTCGAAGAAATGATTACATTTATCCACACCAGGGTACAAAATTATGTGAACGCTTTTAACTTATTTTATCTAGAACATATGTAGTTTCCTATTTTCTCCTATAATGTAATTAACATTGTCAATCATTGATTGATATTGTTTGTTTTAAATCGATGACATGCTTAGTAGCGATGGTTATATATAGCGTGACCGGACGTTCCGACCGATTTTTGAGTCGCACCGGAGCAGCATAATAGGTGATAAATAAGAAATATTTGACAAAAGCATTGGCAATATGTTACGAGAATTTAAGATATTTGGCGGAAATTGGCTATAACCCCGAATTTGGTCATATTAAAATCTGGTCACCCAAAATTTAAGTGATATCAAAATCACGATGCAATCACCTTATTATAGAAGACAAAATGACGGTAATTTATTCTCTTTTTTTTTTGCGTGGATGTTTCATACTTTTTTTCAAGCATAAATGCAGTCGGCCTCGCTTATTTTAAATTCTCCAGAATCAAAATTTCTCCCATACAGACCATGTTAACCTTCTTCATATAAATAATGGAATAATTTAATAACTTTCGTTTGAAACTTCACTCAAATATCGGGGTGGCCTGGGTGAGATTATAACGGCTCATTCACTACCATCGCAATTAAATGTAGCTATAGTGATGCAAGAAATTGCTTGCTCCCTGACTGAGCGAGTCTACCGACATAAGTACACTTGTTTTATTTTTTGCTTTCATTTAATGCCTAGCTTTCTCAATAGAATGTTATTGTTAACGCAACTACGTTTAATACACATCAACCACTATGTATAAGATGCTTTCATTTCATAAAATATTGGAAAATAATGATTAATATAATAATGAAAATAATAAGATTAATGGAAAATATGTAGCCAAGTTAAGACTTGGAAAAACTCAGACTAGACAGAGTGGATACTGGTCTCGAAGTATCTGAATTATCTTCAGTACGAACATTTGATTATTTTATTTTTATTCTCCTTTCACCCCATAGAAAGCGCTAACTTTTTAAATCAAAAGTAAAAATCTCGATCATTTTAATTCAAATATAATTGTGATTTCATTTTGATGTCTGACTTATTCCAGAAGCTTTATTAATATTGATCCTTCATCAGTTTTAAATATACAAATTATTATAACGGTGTTGAACAACAATCTAATTGTTCCCCGCTTAAGCGGATATTGTGTGCTGGAACCGTTGATATATGTTTAAGCAGGGCCGACTGTATATACATTTGCTATCTGTAGTTTTTTTCTTGTTGATGTCATCAGTGGTGTGGTAGAAATTAATTTTGTTTTTATATATAACGCTTTGAAACCACCCACTTTGTATTATCCATTATTTCGAGAAAAAATTGCATAGCTTTTATTATCAAGGATTTTTTCAAATTTAATTTGTTAATTTAAATATTTTTTCTCGGATAAAATCTTATCCTTCGTATTCAGGGGATTATTCATCCGAGTATTAGCGATAGTTTTTGCTTTAAAATTTTATTTGTTAAAAAGAATTTAAATTTCTCTATGGACCCATTGTTTTTAAATCTAATCTGTGGTTCTAATTCAAGTTTTCAGAAAATACTTGTTAAACTGATACAGTCGGACCTCCATAATTTGATACCGAATAATAAGATAAACCGTGACTATTATCTTCTCTAGTCCCATCTCATTCCCATACTAATTAATATTAAAAAATTCGGATAATTAGAGCTGTTCCAGCGAATATACAACCACTTAACTGAATGATTATTTGGCAGTACAAAATCTTCAGATACAATATGCAGTCAAATATCGATAAGTCGAATGCGCTTGTGCCGACAAAAACTTCGAGTCATCGTTAGTTCGAATTATTGGAAATTCCGATCTCAGAGCGAAAAAAAGGGAAGATTTATTAAAATAACAGCGCTATTTACGAATATCGTATTCGTAAAACATATCAAACTATTGGAGATGAAGAAATCCGCGAAGATAAGTTATTCTAATTCAGTCATATTTAATTATTGAATGAAAATGCTTAGAAATAAACTAGACGCACTTACCGTGCTATGGAAAACGGACGCATTCACGATACTCTATGAATGAAACTAATTATAAAAAATGTGTAAAAAAATAATAATTTTCTGTCCAAAAATGCAGTGATTTTTGACTATCTTTCTTTTGTCCTTCCGTGATTCATTCATTTTTTGCAAACAGACAAATGAATCTGCTGAATAAATCTAAATTCCATTACTAAATGCTAAATTCTCTTGCTAAATGCTAAACTCAATTACTAAATGCTAAACTCAATTACTAAATGCTAAACTCAATTACTAAATGCTAAACTCAATTACTAAATGCTAAACTCAATTACTAAATGCTAAACTCAATTACTAAATGCTAAACTCAATTACTAAATGCTAAACTCAATTACTAAATGCTAAACTCAATTACTAAATGCTAAACTCAATTACTAAATGCTAAATTCAATTACTAAATGCTAAACTCAATTTTGCTAAATACTATTTTTTAAATTTCTCTCATTCCCGAAAACTCCGATTAAAATGAAGGAAACTTCGAGTCAAAAGGGAAAACTTTAACACTAAAATATACGGAAAAAACTCAGGGGCTGGGTAAAAACTTCGAATCAGATATTTGAGTTATCGGAGTTCGACTTATCGCGAATTGACTGTAAATAACACTAAGTAGATACTTTATGGTTCACTTTTTTTCTTTTTTCACCTGTTTCCACAACACCTGTAGAAAACGTTTTCATAGTACAAATTTACATGTTAAAAGTAATATGTGCATAATTTTCTGATGCATATTAAAAATAATTTAATGGGAAAAAAAATTAATTTTGTTAAAAAATCGCTCAAGTAGGTTATTTTCTTTCGGTATCACGGTATGATCTTGAAGAGGTCCAATTTTAAAATTTTGCATTGAATATCATTCAAATAATATAGAGAAATGTATAATGATTTCATGATCGAGTTATACAAACGTACCACAATCATTATTCCAATCTAAAATCATATATAAACTGATTCCCATGATATTGGTCCAATTGTATTACGAGTTTTATCCATTCTATATCGAACAGATCAATATGCCCGTACCGATTCCATTCAAGTCAATATTATACCACCGAAAATTTAATGAATACTAGAGCTCTATTTTCATCTATGGTGCTTAAAGCTGATCCAAAATTCTTAATTTGTTTCAACATTTTAGTGCTAATTTCTATAATATCATAATATAATTGAAATCACATGTGCATATGTCATACAAAAATTTCTAGTCATGTAAATCAAGAGCTTGAACAATTTTTTGTTCTGATTTTTCCTGCGCCAACACGTTGAAATTACTGGTCATGTGAAATGCAAAAAAGTTGAGAAATATTTAATTATTGCTTTCCTTTGTATGTTCTTTACGTTTCGAGACTTGTTGCATCGCCATTCCATTTTCGTCCTCGAGCATATTTGAAGAGCTTATTTTCGAACGGGAAAATTTCCACAATTACTGAATTTATGGTCGAGGTAAAAAACGCATTCCTTCGTAATGAACTACTACAACTACTAAAACCACATATGCACCTCGTCTATATTATTCCTCTGTAGAGCTTCTAACGAATTATTGCAATGTGCGTGTACGCGTTGTAAACCCAACATGAAGTTAATTTCCGTATAATGAAGTGCTGCCATCTACCATCTATTTTTACAACTATGACTGAAGTATAATAATTGAATATATACCGTTGTAGGCTCGTTGCTCTCTATGGCGAGACTTTCCTTCGGAATAGACGTCGGAAAAGCGGAAAATAGCCTAACAGGTAGCATATAGTGGATGCACGTTTAAATACTGTGTATCTTGATCAACATTCAAGGGGATTATATACATTTTAATTTTGGATATGTTTCCTTTTGATGAAAATTGGAGCTAGTCAAGTCTGAAAAATAGGTGCTTTCTACTCGACTTGTTGATTCCAGAAGGTTTCGCCTAGCCAAGGAAAGTACCCTCGTAAGCAAATTAGGAAACACGAACATTCTACAGTGGAACCTCACATAACGGGCACTTCCGTTAGCTGGCACCTCTACAAACGGACACTTTTTTTGAATTACGTCGACGGGACTCAATGTATCTTACTATCCATTAACAGAACTCGTTAGTGGACAAAATATTTGGTTCCATGGGTGTCCGTTATCGAGAGACTCTATTGCAAATTGCAACTTTGGAAGCACTTATGAAAAATTTACCGTTGTGAGAAAAAAAAAAATTCTTAACGTAAAAAGTAAGGACAACCGCCTTATGTTCATTTTGGATGCAAAAAGGCCGAAGAGAATAAACAAGATGGTTATGTTCTCCTTTGATAGAAACGAATTACTTTATTTACATTATAATATCTACCAAAAATATATTCCTGAATAAAACCCTGCTGCGTAATCCGACAGAGCTCATCCCAAAGCTTCAGAAACCATTGAAAAGTAAGTTTGGAAAAAAAGTGGGTGGGTGCAATGTTCCCTTTTGAAAATAAGCTCCTCGTTTGTGCATGCCATTGTATGAGTTACGTTTTTCGAATAAGGTTTTATTCGAATTTTGTGTTGATTTGAGAAATGACCGAAACACACGTGATTCTCAATAACTTGAAATAAATGTATGAGTTCTAGTCGTTGAAACTGCCGAATTTCGAACCATTTTCTCGTGCTATATAATTACAGTTTGTAATGAATTATTGATATACTTGCTTTTTCCCGCATTATGTATTGAATGTAGCTGCATGTTTGTTAATTATCGTTGAAAAGTTAATCATTGCATTGGTGCTATTTTTTGCCGGATATGCTTGGAAATTGAGTCCAATAATTACCGTATATATATATATATGTGAATTTCATAATTAAAACTATGTATGACTAATCCAAATCAATTTCCCTAACGATGTTCATAGACGTCGAGATTCACCAAATTTTTAAAGAAAATTTGATTTTAAAATGACTATAATAGAATTTTTTGGGAGTCTCTTTAATAAGACTTGACGATCACGTTGAAGAATATCTCGAGTCATGTCCGAAATCGATATATTTCTTAATAAATATGCTTTCGTGTTGTAATTTTGATGTCCATTCATGTTTTCAAATGATACATCGTGTATTTGTACAGTGCTGGACACAAGGAATGCATTGATTTATTTTGTGTGTATGCGTCTCTTGGAATCTTTTTTTTTTCTTTTTTTAGATATGTGCATCAATGCACATTTGTGGATATTGGGCATTACAATTATTATATAGTCGTAGTGTTACTGTTTATGTATGTGTAATGCCGTAATTAACTGCTCTTTTTTTTTTCTGAGATGCGATTGGGTCTGATGTGCCATGAATGAGGAAAAAACCAATTAATAATTACATCTAATTTTGTGATTACTTGAGTAATAGATTGTAAGTCGGTAAATATATAAGGCGGACACTCTACCACCAAATAATTATAAACATGATTCCTTATGATAAACTAATATTGGAATGTTTTTTCTGTTTCAGGATCAGGTGAATATTTAACGAGTTATAACGTTTTGAATTTTTATTGATGTGTCATCAAACATTTAAATGTTCCTTGGCCATTTTTTCAATTTTGTAACGGTCAGTTACCCGTCCAACACCCATATAAAGCAGATTTTTTCCCTAACAGAGGGTTGCAGCTTTTTGAAAATAAACTGAAATATACAATCCCGTTAGAAGCCATCGTCTTCTTTTACGATTGGCGCTTTTTTTCTTCGTGAAGAGTAACGTTATAACCTTGTTATTACGTGATAAATTCACCCACTATATAAGCAAATTTATCACCAGATCAAATGGATCTACTTGAAAAATTGTTTTTGCAAACTCAACACTTTGCGGTAAAAATGTGGTCATTTTTTCTCGTTCATTGTCAAGTCAAAATTTTTAAGAGGAAGTGCACACAATGCATTGTATGCATTGTGTGCACTTTCAATCGATCAATGCATACAATGCATTGTGTTTATTGCGTGATCGTTTCTTTTATGCCGTCGTTTTAATCAGATTACATGTTGATCGATAAACTAGGGCGCCATTTTTTGAGTTATTTTAAACTTTTATCGAAACTGTTACGTGTGAAAGGTTCAATGAAGTATGTAAAAACGGTAGCTGGACGAAGGTGACTGGTGGAAACAGTAAACTAATAACAGCAATTCAATCAGAAACTTTTCATCAAACTGATTTAATTTACGAATTGAGATATTCAAAATAATTAGTGGTTTCGGATTTTTCCCCTGTTGGTTATTCATCCAGTCCATTTCATACTGAATTTCTACATATTGCAATGAAGATTTTCATTTCCTTGTGACTGTAATTGATTATTATCAAGCTAAAAATGTTAATAAATTTATTTACGTTAATTTTTCACAAGAAATATTTTGACGACGTAGAAATTCATTTCAGACTGCACGATTCACGCAGAACTTGTTCATTTTTTCACGTCAAGTTTCATTCAGGGGCGTATTTATAAGGGTTTGATAGCCCTTGGGCCTCTCTTAGCAGTCACGGACTTCAATATTTCACCGTTCTAAGCACTACTGATTTCGCAGTCCCTTTGAGATGCTCTTATGTTTCGTTTCTCATGTTTTTATTCCCGAAAAATTATGGCCCTTCCCCCTTAGCGCTCAGTTTGCAAAATGAAAGCGATCTCTTTACTGTTTGTTCTAAATATGTTTTTTAATATTGTTTCACGCACACACACTCATAACATAAATGAGATGCCGTAAAAATTTTAAACTGGATTTGATGGAATTCATCATGATTTTTATCACAACAAATGTGATCTATATCATTCAACAAGCTTATTGTATTAATCAAATTATAAATGTATTGCAGAATCGTGTGAAAAGCCATGATGCAACATGCAAATCTTTGAAAGATGCACTCACACACACACCAAGGAGAAAAAAAACTGGTTTGCTTTCTGGATTTTGTTTTTAGGGCCAATATAATTGTCAGCTTCAAAAACTCCAAGTTTTACGTTTGGTGAAAGTTCTGTGAACTTGGATTATGATGAAGCGACGCGATCAATTTTGTAAACAATAATTATTGTTCAAATTAAAAAAAACTGATAACACTATATTCCATATTAGTTTTTCTCAAGGAATCACATGTGTGGAGTTATAGTGTGTCCCCTTGTATAATCTTAACATCACAATGATTATTATTACGATCAATTAATCTAATTAAAAATCAGAATGAAAGTTGCGTATAAATATATGAGAGAAAAAAGCAACACATAATTCGCGAAGATATTGAACCTAAATTTTTACAATGAATATTATATCTATGATTTTCTTCATGTCGCGTCGTTTTGTTCGATTGTTTCGTACTTTTATTTATTACTATTATTATTATTATTGCTTGTTTTTGTATGTTACTGAGTTGACGTTATGGCATGAATTATCAAAAGAAAAAAAATCACTTTATGTGTATGATTCGATGGATATTAAAGAAAACGTTTTTTATTGGAAACCCTCTCAATGAGAGTATGATGTTATTCCCGTGGCTTATGCCTGATTGTGATAAAAACGTACATTCCGTACTGCTTTCTGATTTAATAAAAGTGTGCACGTATTAAAAAAATAATGAATTGTGTGTCGAGTGATTTATTCCATTTTTGTTCTTGGATATTAAAGAAGTATATATGTTACGGTAAATGTGATTAATCAGTTATTATGCATACTTACCAATCGTCTCGGTAAGTTTGATGAATTTATCTCTTTTACCGGTGAATATGCATAATACCCAAGCATTAGCGTACGCAAAGAGTGGAGGGAGGTTCAAGCCGAGATTATAGCGTTATTTTGCAGGGAAAATCGGAAACCTCCTCCCCCTTGAGAAGAAAAAAAAATTGAAACCCCCCCCCCCCTGAGAAAATTCTGCGTACGCCTATGTACACAAACGTCGTTGGTAAATTCAACAAGTACTGAAAGCATTGACACTTTTAACAGCGGTTATGCACAATAACGGTTGGTAAATTTGATAAATACTTGAAATTTTATCACTTTTTTCTGTGATTATACATAATAAATACCCTGACGTAATTGGTGAATTTGATAAATATGCGAAAAATTCCAAATGATGCTTTTTCTATTATGGGCGATGAATATAGTCAGACCCCTATACAATGATAACGAATTTTACGATCGTACCCCGACATAATTATATAATACATGTATGAATTTCCATGTGTGGTATACAATGTAGTACGATCTATCACCAACAACGCTTGGGTATTATACATAATCTCTAGCAAAATCATTAATTTAGCGAAATTTATCAAATTTACCAACGACGCTTCGGTACTATGCATAATCGCCGGTAAAAGAGACAAATTTTTTATATAAAGAAATTTATCAAACTTACCAAAATGCTCTGTGACTAAGCATAATGACACATTTACCTAACATATACTCTGAAACCTCTCTGAAAGAGCACCTTTATTATGTTGCCCATCTACCAATGGCCAATATTTTTGAAGCAGAGAAGATGGCTCTTTTTGTACAAGTCTCATTGTGCTGCAATTTCCTGCGAATACTTTCTACTACTTAGAGAACAACGTCGTATAATCCACATATATGCAAATTTTATTCGCAAATAATCAAATACTATATTAAATAATGGAATAGGTTCATACACAGTCTTTCAAAAGTTAAGCACGTAACGGGGCTTATGGCATTACGATGCTACTTTATCTTGCCCTTCTGAATTGGAATTTTAGAAGAGCACAGACACTGTTCGCGGCAGTACAGTCCCTTCTTACGCAGCCTTCGGCGCACAGTACTGTCAGATATTGTCTTACCAAGTGGTGCTGCAACCATGGTATGTAACAGTTGTGGAGGTCGCTCGTCGATTCCGCTTGGCTACTATAGCAGTATACCGATTACGAAAACATTCAAACACAATTTCAAACAAAGACACAATAGACACAATTTCAAACTAATCAAACAGTTGACTAGAGACATGTGCCCGGTCGACCAAGGGTTATCACCCCTTCTAATGATTGGTAAATTGCTATAGTGGCGAAGTGGAATCGACGAGTGACGACAACTGTTACATTCATGGCTGCAGCATCACTTGAAAAGACAACATTTGCGTAGCAGACAGTACCTGCGTGAGCCGAAGGTCCCGCATTAAGGAACTGTACGACCGAGGTACCATGGCTCACAGACCGTACAATCCTGAGGGACAAGAAGATTAAAGTGGTGTCGTTATGTTATATAAGCAGTCGCGTGCTTAACTTTTGGAAGCCAGTGCAGTGTATAATTTACCCTCCTATAACTTCCTTCTTCTCCCTTACTTCATTTGGACCTACTTTACATTAAAATGGACTTTCCCTTTTGTTTTTTCTTCTACAATCTGAATATTATCACCACCTGCCTGCGGCCGCCATGACCTATCAATTCATACTGTGTTTAGTTTTGTTTGTTTTTTTTCTTCTTGTGTTAATTTTTTTACCTTTTTATTTATTTATATGCTGTACTTACATGATTCATATCAAATTGTAATTTGTGAATGACAGTAAAGGTCATTGGGTTTCTTGATAATTTTTTTCCTCCCTTTTCTCTGTTATTGTTGTTGTTGTAAAAAAAATGAGAAATATCTATCATACTATTCTGGTGCGGGGGGGGGGGGCAGATGAGTCATGAATTGGGAATGGGAGCCGCAAGTGACAAAAGTCTGAGATCCACTGCTCTAGGCTCTGAGGAGGGCCGTACTTACCATACATAGGGTCCTTTATCCCCGATTTTATATTGTATATTCTGCAGGAAAGGGGGTGGAGAATTGGCGCTTCCAAATAAATTCAAGCGTTATTACAAAATATACAGGAATGCTGAAAAATTTCCATACAAAAAGTATAGACACGATTATATTTGATTTAACAAAAGAGATTAATGAAATATTTTTTAGACAGTACAATAGACAAAACAGAAAATAAATTATAAATGAACAATTTTCAATCCAACGGGATATAAATAACCTCCCATGGGTCACCAAACACCAACTCTGACTATATCGCTATATTGCAATTTACTGCCATTAGTGAGATGGGTTGGAAGTGAAGGTGCTGTCTATCGGTGGTCACCTCGAGTTCGTTTGGGAAAATATCTTACCTATATCCTCCCTTGGGTTCGAACACGGGACCATGACAATAACCTTCACGATGGTAGACGAGCATCTTACCACCATGCCACTCGGGCACGAATCCGTGGGTCGTACAAGAAATTATATACAAAATTTCTTGGCAACATGCAAAAATATATTCTACAATAGCAGCAGGCAAGTCATACTAAATATATTGCTTTCATATAATATACTAGACTCTGATGTGTTACATATGATACATTACAGATTTTTCCTACACCAAAAGTATATGCTTATTTTTCACCTTAGAAGTATTTTCTCCCGTCTTAAAGAACAAATGTTTTAAATTGGTGAAAGAAATAACTTCATAATAAATTAAAATTGGAACCTAATGAAAGGAATTGTATGAGAACTAATGTAAATGCAGAATCGATGAAACAAAAATAATTGGCACAGATAATACCAGCACCCATGAAAATTCTGAATAAGTTTAAGAATTATTTCTGCAAGTTGTTTAAAATTCTGAATAAAAATGAAGGATATACTTCCACAATTCTCATAAAATTTCAGAAATACAAAATTGGCCAAAATTCAGAATTTACGAAACAAATTATCATTACCATAAGTGCTGGGATTCCAAAAACGTGGGGGCCGGATGCACCTGTCGCCAGGATCGTCTTAAGAGCATCCTGGGCTCCGCCTGTCGGACACCCCCCCCCCCCTACCGTCGTCTGAGGCTTCGGGTACCTATAATCCGTTATATAATTAATTATAATAATGTTTTCTTTATTAATTTTCCCTCAAATATAAGTGTCATGAAATTGAATATTATCGATTTATATTAGAGAAATTATCATACAGCCTTATTTATAATTATTTCTATAACTTTCAGAAGTATATTTGGGAAATTACTCACTCAGGAACTTATTCACTGAGGAAGAACTGTAAAATTAAGATTTCATAGATAAGAGGGAGAGAACGGCATGGGCGGAGATACGGGGGGGGGGGGCGTGCATGGGGGGCATTGTTCCCGCAGGTGGAGTTGACTGATCTAATGTATATATGTATGAATTGACATCATCCTCATCTTGCCCACCCCCCGACTTCCAAGTCTATCTCCGCCTATGGACGGTCTTTTTGTATTTTGATTTTGAAAACAAAAAGTATATAATTTTTCAGTACTTTTATAAATGATAGATGGCAGCACAATATGATAACACAGATGTCACATTCACTATCTGTACTAGGGTTACCATACGCCCCTTTTTTATGTCATTTCAAGCGCCCTACGTTTTAGAAAATTCGCCCCTTCCGTCCTCCATTTCAGGGGTTTCTGGAATTATTTGCAGAAACCCTTTCTTTTTCCTTCGGGGAGGACTTTTTTTCGAGAGTATTCCCCCCCCCCTCCCGGTAGAAAGGTATCAATACACACACAACGATGAATAACTGAATAACTACGGCGACCATATTTTCTTCATACAAATATGTAAGGGCAAGCGGAATCCATATACGGGATATCGCAGACAGATAAAATTTTTAGCCAATTACAACTAAAAACATTATCAAAAGCAAGTAAAGCTGCCAGTTACAGCTAAAGAATGTCGAAACTGAGTAAAGATGCCAGTTACAGCCAGAACCGACAGTAAGCCAAGTCCGCGACTGTACCCAATTGTCCGGGGAGAATATATTGTAATTTTTTTGTTTTTTTTGACGCAAAATAAAGTGTTCCAGACTGTCAGGAAGCTGGTCTGGAAGAGAACTCGGCAACGGGATACGTCCGGTGACAAAGTTCTGGAATCATTGATTCATTCAGTTACAGTCAGAAAATGTCAAAACTGACTAAAGTTGTCAATAGCAGCCAAAAAAAAAATTGTCCAAGGAAATTAAAGTTGCCAACAATCACTAAAATCGCACAAACTTTGTCAATGACGGGAAATAGAGGGCTACTGCAAGTCCCAATCGGTGACACAATGTAATTCAAATAATCATAAAAAGTTCATAAAAAACGTATGTGAGTTGAATATATTATATGACTGATTAATTATGATAAATAATGACTGTCATAATTCAATTTATAACTCTGAGCCCAAACAAACCTGAGCCCAAACTAACATTTAAAAAAATATTTTTGATTGATTTATCAAATGTAAAAATGCCCTTTATAAAGGGAAAAAATAATAATAATTAATAGTTAACCAATTAACTAATTTATGTTATTTCCTGCCCGTACCTGGACTCATACCGTTGCATCTCAACAAGTGATAGAGGTATATCTGTCTCTAGTAGGTGCTGGTTCCTCCGAGTCCAACAGGGGGGGGGGGGCCTAATATAGGGCCGTAAATGAGGGGGCGGGCGTGGCAAAATTCAGGGGCGGCGGCAGCTTTATTAGGGGAACAAAGAACACAATTACAAAATTAACGAATTTTAAAGTTGTGGGGGCGGAAAAGTAATGTTTGCCCCTAGCGGCAATAATCCTAGCTACGGCCCTGATGTATATTTATGAGAGAATTTTATTTATAGTGAAATTAGTGAAATTAGGATTTTTGTTTTTTCAATTCGTTGAATGGAAATTTTCAAAAATTCTGAAACATAATTTCTTTTTTTCTTTTTTTTGAATTCACAAACTTCTGAAAATTTTACTGTTTTTTTACATTACGTATGGGTCTTTATTAATTTTGATACTGCTTTTTTGATTAAAAAAATTAATTTCATTCTTAAAATTAATTTCTTTTTTCTTCCTTTCAATACATATGAAAATATTATTTAATTCTCATTAATTCTTTTTATTTCCCATTAATTCTGATTATGTTTCTGAGCGCGGTAGCCCAGGTCGATAAGATACTCGCCTGAAGTACCGAAGGATGTTTAGAGGTGTCGCGAGTTCGATACCCGGTTCATCCTTGTCAGGAAATTTCCCTAACAAAGGGGTACAACAGAAATGGCGACATGACCGCAGAAAAAATTGCTACCGCAAGGAGTCCCCCGTCGAGGGGTTAGTGCACCAACCTCTCGATGAGTATAAAAAACAAGCCTGCCGTTCGGAATCGGAAATAAATTGTAGGTCCCGGTTTAATTAGCCCTCGTGTGCAGAAAATGGCCGTGGTGCGACAAAAAACATAAAGTTATTTATATTTCTTTCAATAATTATTAAAATATTTTTCATTATTTCTGAATGCATTTGTCATTAATTTTAAATATATTTTTCAATTAGTTCTGAATACATTTCTTTCAATTATTATGGAAATACTTTTAATTAATACTGGATATATTTTTCTTTCATTAATTATGAAAATATTACTTTTTATTTTTCATTAACGCTGAATAAATTTCTCATAAATTAATTTTTATTTCCAATTTAATGCTGAATGTATATTTCTTTCATAAATTTTGAAAATATTTTTCATTAACTCTGAATACATTTCTCATTTATTCTGAACTAGCTGATACCCGGTGACGTTGCCCGCCCCGTAAAAAATGTATAGCTTATTAATTACTTCTTAATCAAAAAAATTTCTGCATCAAGTAAGAAAAAATTACTTTTATTTTTAAATATTTTAATTAAAATCTTCAGGCAATCGCTTGTGGATACACAATACTTTTTCTTTTTCCATCTGGTGTGTAGATGTACAAATTTTTGCTATTACCAACACGCGAACAGGCGACGAAAAGGTGTCCGTGTGAAAAACAGGGCTCAAGTAAGTTGATACCTGCCACTGGCATAACGACTGGCCTTGCGCTTTGTTGATTGTCATGGCAAAAGCTAAACGAATCGGGAACTGTAATCGCTTGAAAGTGAATGACATTTCTCCAGTGATAATTGGGGTACGTGGAATGAAGACGTCTTCTTTTGGCACATCCAGTTAGAATCGTTGCTTCGATGATGTAATTGTGCAATTTCTTCACGCAGAGTCTGTTGCTATTGCAGAGCATTGGTGTTTCCAAATTTCTCAAAATCATTATAGGTGCTCCGACTTTGAGGGTCAAGTTGTGTGGTGGCACACCCGGAATATCCAAAGAGTTCAGACATTCTGCAGGATACAGAACTGTCTGCGCTGTGTCTGTGACAGTGTCAACCGATTTGTAAGATGTGGAGTCTCCCGAAATAATTTTTAGGATTTTTCCGTTGATCTTGTTCACACTGCCATTTTTCGGTGCCAGAATCGCACTCTCACAAAGCCACTCATGGTTTCGGTGATTTTGTTGAATGTTTGGGAAAACGTGGTCTGCAAGTTCTTGAACTGAGTTTATATATATAATAACTGGCAAAATCCAGTTGGGAACGTTATCAGTCTAGTGCTTGGGTCTACGGGAATTCTTCCATTGCCAAGTTTGATCAACTGATGTGAAAATGATAGCAGTGCTGAGTCATTTTGCAGTTGAGCTCGCATGTTGGTGGATAATGATAATTTTTTAGCTTCATGCCAGAGTGTTGATGTCCTAACAAACTCGAGGCGACCACCGATAGACAGCACACCACCTTCACTTCCAACCCATCTCACTAATGGCAGTAAATTGCAATGTAGCGATATGGCCAGAGTTGGTGTTTGGTGAAGTAGAGTGCTGATGATTTGAGGCAAGCATTGAGTTCATCAGCTGGCGTTGAACATTTTTATTCCCAGTTTTATCGCCGTAGTTGTTGTTCTCTGTTGTTAGTGACGCCATATGTCCAGCTTCTACAGCGAATATTATTCAAACTCCTTTTAAGCACTTTTTAAATTGAAACTATACCTCAACGATGGGTGGTTGATGAGATAAAGGCCACATTAGCACTTACAGGACACCCTGTAAAAAAATATCTGGCGCTTCCAGGGTTTTTTTTTAATTACTGGGAGTATTGGAAAAGAGCCAAACCATTATAAAGGAATAAACTGTAATGATGGCAGAATTAAAGATTTGACAAACCATTGTAAAGGCACATATTCCCGTCTGAAACGCATTGTTGGGAACCACGGTAACCAAAGTAAACGTTCCGAAAGTGATTGTTGAGGCCCCCAAAACCATTGTTGCCCGACAGTTTTTCGCCCATTTCGGGCATTTGCCCAGCTCTGACGAACTTTTAAAGTAGCCTACGGCTCAATCCCGGTCCTGTTTGGTATATATGCAAAATCTGGCGATGATCGGTCTAAAACTGTAGATTTGTATAAAGAGCATACATACATACATACATACATACATACATACATACATACTTTCACATTTATATATAAGATAGATTTCACATTAGTTCTGAGTGTGTATTTCTTTTAATGGATATGGAAGTATTTCCGATCGTGTGTAAGGCATCGGAGTTATTCAATATAACGAAGCAAAAGAAAAGGAATGTCTCACATTCAATAGGGCGTTGTAGTGCGTTTGAGTTGGTCCACCATTTTCTAACAGATTTTTGGAACGTTTGATTAATGTGAAAATTTAGAATAGAGTTTGTTTTTTTTTTTTTTTTCCGCTCTGCTAAAATTTTTTCGATCACTTTGGGACCCGATTATTCCTTCAGGAATGTCTAGCTCGGATTTTGTACAAGGGATGAAAGCTCTGAAGAAAAAAACCGTTCCGGACCTGAAGTTGCAACCAGATGCGCTGGACTTGTTGGCATATCTATGCGCGGACTTTAACGCCAGATTGGTCAAAGAAGCGAAGGAATCCTACAAGAGCAACAAGAAGAGGTTCGCCGAAGGGATGAACGATTCGACGGCAGAAATGGCATCGAAAAAAGTCATCAAGTCCCAGATCAAGAATTTCGCTGTCATCGAAGCTCAGAGGTACACCACGAAATTCAAAGCCGGCGAAATCCGATACAACGCCTTACCCGTCGTCCATGAATACGAGGAAGAACTCAAGGAAGCGGCGAAAATGAAATCCAAGATTCCGAAGCCCGTGGGGTACGAGTTTTACCCGGGAGTGAAGAACCTGCTGAGCTGGACGTACGGCGAGAAGCAGCTGGACACGAATGCCAAGGCGTTCATCGGGGAATGGATCTACGATAATATCTTGGCTATATTGGAAGCGGCTCGATCCACGGATGGCAAGATCGGCGTGAGGGAGATGGAAGATGCGGTAAGGGCTAAGCTGGGGTCTCAGATGGCCTCGATCGGTCACCTGGAAGGATCAAAGAAAGTCAACCTATACTCGAGGGGTATGCTGTATTTGGAGAAGGATGAGGAGATTGGTCCACTTGAGCACACGGGATACAGCCGCTCTTACAGGATTCGTTCCCCTCATAACAGACCGATTGAAGAACCAGGAGCTGTAGAACAGCGAGCCCCAGAGGATTTCGCTAACGTATTCAACAGCGGGATCAAACGTTTAGCCTCGACAGTGGGCACCGGCTTCAAGTTGGATCCGAGGGCGACAAAAGTGCTGAACGCCATTCTCGAGTGTGTGTGTTCGGAACTCGTTCACGTGTCAGTAGCCAAGGCCCCGCCTAAGATGAAGACCGTCGGAATAGTCCAAGTCGAATCCACAATTCAAGACACGTTGAAAGGACAAATGGTCGAGTGCGCCCTAAGCGAAGGTCGCAAAACCTTGAGCTTATACGCAGACGGATTGATTTCGTTGCCGAAGTTGAAACCCCAGCAGCAGCAGACTACGGCGAAGAAGAGGAAAAAAGCCGGAGCCCCCGCAAGCCCACCGAAAAAAAGCGTCGCTTCGTTAACGGAACTCGTCAAGCCAAAAAGGATCCCCACGATCGATTTCATTCCGGGGATTATAGCCCTGGCGACAGAGATGAACAAATCAGTGGTCCTCGACAGAGCAGTTGGTCCATTCCTGAACGAAGTCTTGCAGTCGATCACCGACCTGTTGTCTTCGGACCTGGTTGGCCAGATGGACGTAATTACCGTCGAAAGCATCCGGGAGTCCGTCGCAAAAAAGTTCCCTGGTCGATTGTATGCTTACGCCGACCTCGCGGGTAACAAGGCCATCACTTTAGACCCAGATGCCAAGAAATTACTCACACTGGCGAAACCAACGGCGAAAACACCGTGTGTCTTCTCATCGTGTTTCTCATCACGCCGCTGAAAGAATCATTGGGCCATCAGTTTGGCCGTGACTTGAGGAGAAAAAAAAATTATAATAAACAGTGGAGACAGTTTTCCCCCCTAGATAAGACATCATGTATAGTCCAAATAAAAATTTAGTTTATGAAGGGACCTATATTTGTGCTTTGTATCGAAATATAGGTGTGGATCTGTCAAACGATGGCTAAGGTCCCTGAAAGAGCAGGTTGTCCGGGCTAAAGGTATTTAAGGCTTATAGCGAGACAACAACACACGATTAGTGATGAATTTAACCCTCGATAACTTAACTTAAATCAGTGTTGCTCAGTACTAACTAATCAGATTGGTAGTCTATTAGACTAATGCTTAGTTATCTTAGTTAAGTTGCATTGAAGAGGGGAAACTCCTACAGCTTGTTTGCATGTTTTGCAACGTTAATACTCTTATTCCTTCACGTATAGGTTTTGACAATAAATTTGGATCATGGCACTATTGGATGCGTCGGGGATAAAATTGGTAACATTTTTCGCATGTTTTGGAAATGAAGAAGAAGGAAATAAAAAATAAATAGAAAAGGAAAAACAAAATGGTAGAGATAAGAGAGATAGAGAGATAACAGTAATTTCTCTTTCACCCTTCCCTTACGTGTTATCTTTCGCTCTTACATGTATATAGTATGTAGACAGGGCCGCAACTAGATGCTTGGTCACCCGGAGCAAGCGCGCATTTTGACGACCCCTTGTAATGTTGAAGGTGAGGTTTCAGACTGAAATTTGCACCCCTTTGGGTCTAGCGTCCGGGGCACGAGATCCGCCTGTTTCCCCCTAGTTGCCGCCCTGTATGTAGATACATTATACCATGATTTTAGCGGCTGTCCACGCCGCTAAATGTGATCAATCTGGACTCGGGATTTCTGATAATAATAGCTGAATGGTATGAGGTCATTCATGTGTTACGTCAGCATCGATGGGAGAGGGGGTTTCCGATTTGCTGACTTGATGACAAGGGGGAGGGGGTTTGGATGATGCTGACGTCATCAACACCCCTTTATAAAGATATGAAATATTCTTAATGGCATCTTATTCGGTGCGACAAAAACGGAAAAAATATTTCGATAGTTATTAGGCACCTGAACTAACATTCTCCCTATTGATAAGTGCTCCACATAGCCACTTTAGTGATCTCTAAATGTTTCACGGATCCTTCAAGTGCTCTGGAAATGTGTCTGTGTCGCTGAAGTGCTCTGGAACTATGCTACGCATTACTCAAGTGATCCGTAATCATGCCGCGGATCAGTTAAGCTATCTGAGAATGTTCCGCGGGTAACTTGAGTGAAGTAGAACCGCACTGGGGGGGGGGGCGCTTAAGTGCTTAAAATTTTTTCATCGGGGGGGGGGGTGCACGAGCCCCCTTTGACCCCCTCCCGCGCACGTTTCTAATCCCACCAATATGCGTTAGGAGGTAGGAGGGCAGTGCTGACGAAATTTTGCTGATGGGGGGAGGTCAGAGTTTTGCTTACTTTTGCTGACAAGGCGGGGGATAAAAAATGGCTAAAAATTTGCTGACGTAATACTTGAGCGGCCCCCAACTATATCGCTAGTTACGTGACCAAACGGGATGTATGGTATACGGAAATTGGTAAAACTGCTCGCTGTTTTTCTTCCCCCACGTAATTGGTTGCAAAATGATCAATAATTAGTGTTTTTTCCAAGAAAAACTGATCAACTACTGAAGCAAATGGTTTTTCTTTTGTCATGCATTTGCCTTCCCTGTAGCAGGGCCATTGTAAAAGCAGCTCCACACGTACATGAAATCACAGTGAATACTACGAACTGATTAGGACATCAAGTACATAAATGTTCGTCAACAAGAGTAGGGAGGAAGAGAACACCTTATAGCCTTCTACATAGTCTTGTAGCCCGATAACGATAACTTACATGGGGAAAATAGAAATTCGGTTAAACGAAAGGCTAAAGAATGTGCAAAAAAACTTATGACGGGAAAAACTTGATAGCATTATTCAAAATCCCGATAACTATGAACGAATTTCCTCCATATTATGATATTGGCTCGTTGCGTTCTTTAGAAAATTGGTAACAATACCCGAATGATAACATTATACGTGATTTGAATAAGCGGCGCAAACTGTATGTGCGGGGAAAAAAATCATTAACAGGGGTATATAGATAGAGAACGGAAGGAAAGAAAAGTTCTGTTCCTCGGGGGGTGGGAAACCATTTTCCAGGGGGGGGGGCAAAGCACATGTACTCAATGTATGTATATATATATTTGTATGGTATACACCATTTTTAGTGTATTTTCAAGAGACGGGGAGGGGGCAACCCCCCCCCCCCCGCCTAAATGACGGGCTGCGATTGTGGACTCGTTTCAACGTGAAGTTTGTTCTTGAGGAACGCCTGTCATGTGTTCCAGAAGTGCTGTCATCTGGCTTCCGAATTCGGCAGCAAACAACGCGGCAGTTTAGATTTGTCATATCACGTTTCAAGTTTGCCATGTATCACTTTCTATGGGTTAATTTTAAATGTCGTTTGTCTGATTGTGTATGTATGTGTATACTCACACATCTGTTTATGCTCATGAGCATAAACAGAGAGTTATACAGGGACGGAAATCGTACAACTACAGCGTTCTCGTTCTAGCCGTCAACGCCAGGACCGCAATTAAGGGGTGGGAGTGAAGACTGTTCAGGTGCACCAAGCGCTGGAACCAGAGGGGAGCCAAATCTTATCCTTTAACCTTATCTTCAACACTACAAGGCGGCGCCAAAATGTGTGGTTGCACTGGCTGACAATTCATCCAGTTGCGACCCTGTTAAACGCAACTGCTGCGAAATAATTCTCAAAGCATCTGTCGACAATGTACATGAGGGACCTTTGTGGAAAAAGTCCACAAATATCTTGGTGCAATGCCGTTCAGAGAGAAATCATATAATTCGTTCCAGAAACGGACCAAAATATGAAGATAACTTTTATAAAACACTAAAAAGCACTTTGACCTCTGAAGACCAGACATACCCCACTTCCCATCTCGGAGACATATCGAAGCGTTCCCGAAGGATGGATGTGTATCCGGGAAGTTTTATTAAAATCAAAGAAACATAGCCTCCTCAGATGAAGGCAACAAAATATACAATAAATAAATTGATACAATCATCTTGAAACATCAGCAATCATCAATCTGGAATCAGACTTCATCTCATCTTATTAATCAATCATATAAAATTATTCCTTAACAAACATAATATTGAACTTAAACATTACCTCGACACTCATCTCATCAAATATAGAAAATAATAGAAAATAGGCCACTCACCACCACCAAAGCCGTTTGGCAATATATATGGGCATCTCCGATTTAGCTTAGCCCACACAAGGTTCACCCGATTCACAAGTACCCATAACGCTAAGAATTTCAGACTGACCATTTAAACTTTTAACTCAGTGCTCTTGTATTGTAAGCACTACTAAATCAAGACAGTTTTTCGGTGAGAGTGGATTCTCTATCCAAAGCTGTATTAAGAAGCAGGGGCGTAGCCAGAAATTTCGTTCGGGGGGACCAAAGTGACAGAACAATAGATTTGGCCATCTTTTTCCCTTTTTACGGTCATTTTCTCACATTTCGTGGGGGGACCAGACCCCCAAGTCCCCCCCCCCCCCGGCTACGCCCTTGTTAAGAAGCTCTTTAATACAATCTCTTTGGTTGAACTAAAAATGCCTGGCGACAAGGCCACGCTTATGCTAGGTTCTAAAAGTTAAAAGACGTGAGAATATTTACATGTAGCTGGCTCTTCGGCTAGTCAGTAATTCATAAGCTGTAAATGTCGGTGTGTCTTTTCTGATACTAGAGATATTTTGAAAAACAAGGCATGTTATGGCTTGGCGACTGTCATGAGAATGCTTTCATATATTGGCGTCAATTCTGTTGACGCGTCCCAGCAACTTAAATCTATCGCCCGAGTGGCGTCATGGTAAGATGCTCGTCTTCCACTATGAAGGTTACCATCAAGGTCCATGGGTTCGAATCCGGGCATAAAACGTCAGAAGCAAGTTCTTTACCTACCGAGCCTGGGGTGACCACCGATGGATGGAACTTCCATTTCCCACCCAATTCCTCTAGTTGGTAATTGCTCTCCATATGGCGATATCTGACCGGAGTTGGTGTACGGTAAAGTAGCAACTTAAATCTAATATTGGTAAAATGAGTGCGTTGTGAGATATAGCGTGGGAAAAATCTAGGAACATGTTAACTTCTGATCAAAATATATTTGATCAGAAGTGGGATTTTCAGAATGAATACTTTGGGGGGAGGGGGATTGCGATCTTGACAAGAGTACGTGTTCTTTCAGTACAAGACTCAGCATAAAACTGGACGTTCTAGGAGCTTAGCTTTCTCACATCTGGCTGTACGAAACGCAGAAATAAGCTGGCCAAAACACAAATAGATGGGGGACACGTACGAACTCGAATGAGTTGTACCAACACCAGCTATAAGAGAATAAAGCTGGTGTTGGTTGGGGACATAGTGTAAGGCCAGGATTACACTATGAAAGCTTTGTAAAAGCTTTATGATAAAATTTGAAAAATTCCACCACGAAGATGACCGGATGCATTTGCTCGAATGTAACCAATGCGTTTAATTGGTTGGATTTTTCAAGTTTTATTAAGATCTTTTATCAAACTTTTATAGTGTATAATCTCGGTCTAAGATAAAAATATCTTCAGTACCTCATCTTCCTGTATAAATTCTCATTTATCCAATTGTGAAGCTGTGCAGAAGTGCACAAACATACATTACTTTTGATTTTCTTTTTGGACTGAAACCATTTTTCCCCCAACCCGTCATTCGAAATCGATCATAAATTTTAAAAAAAAATCATAAAATTTATTTATTTTTTGAAAAATGAATTGCATTATTGTGTGCATTTTAAATTTTTGTTTCTCCTCATATTCAAGAAATTAATTTTCCCGAGTTTCGATATCGATCCCCGGGCACGAAATAACAACCATAAATTCCTTTTATTTTCTATGGAAAACGAACAACGGTGCGAGAAACAACATAAAAACATAGCATTATCACCGTATCGTGATAACTTGATCTTTCTTCTCCCTCCACCTCCGTCCCATGTCTTTGTTATTATCTGATAAACTCGCAATTTTCGACTTATTGCGAGTTCAGATTAAAACACTGGTGGGCGTTCACATCAAGGTATCCGCACCGGTGACGAGAGAACATGGCTGCTATTCCGCTCTCGTTGGGATGTTTCCTTTTCATGAATTTACTACACTTCTTAATAGCGGCAAATGGTAAATAAAATATTTTATTTCATTTCAGTTTTTTTCTTCACTTATATTTAAAATATGATTTCAATGAATTTTCCATTTAATGTTTCCATTTTAAGGAATCCGACTACGTTGAAAACGTTATATATTTTGGAAGAAAATATCTATTTTTATATATATCGGTATTATTTTTTTAATTTTCTACGAACGCTCAGTTTTTTGTGATTCCAAAAAAATGGTCTGGTTTTGTTCACAAGCCGCTTATAACCAAAGTTACGTCAAATTTACTGTTGCGTTTTTACATACAAGTAATCCGTGAATAAAAATTTAATGCTTTCAAACCTGAGCATTATTTTTTTTGGAAATTTCATACTATATTTTACATTTCTGATACTTAAAAAAATGCTTTTAAAACAGTAAATCATTATTTTTTCAGATTTTTCTTTCAAATGTCCATTTATATTTATTTTATTTTCTTCTGTAAAGAAATATTTCATCTCATTCAAATTTTTTCAGCCAAGATAATGCAGGGTATATATTCATCTTCACATGCAATCATTTTCCAGAATTTTACTGCTAAATTTTATGTAATAAATGGCACTTTTACTGGGGGCACTTTCTCTTGGAAGCCGTCCTAAAAACCCACTGAAAGTTGGTGCTGCCCTCTGATGAAAATATCCAAACTTTATATTCACCATATTTCCAACTAAAAATTCACGCAATCTTTTAAGTCAGGGCTTAACTTCCTGAGGGTAGAAAAAAGAAGAAAATTCTGCATTTAGAAGAAGCAGCCCATACATTTGTGGCACCAAGGTCCAAAAGGGTTAAATGTGTTTCACGAACAATGTACTAGAGCAGAGGTCTTCAACCTTTTTCTAGTCGCGAGCACTGCCTGTACCCGTCATCCAAAAAAGAGCACTCTTACGGCAACTTTAACATACGAATGCATGAAATCAGGATGTTCTCAATCCTTGAATGCAATTTTTACAAGGTGTTCTCATTGAAATGCTGATCAAGTGCTCGCGAGCATGAAATCGAATACGGGCATCGCACACTCTGGGTACTTCAGGGAGCACCGTGGTAATCGAAAGCAACGGGTTGAAGATGCCTGTACTAGAGTTTCAAACATAATTTCTTAAAATCTATTCATTGTATCATTATGAAATTTGAAAACCATATTTTGCCATTTAATTTTAAGGTTATGAACCAAAAAACTTTAGGTTTCCCATATATATTTGTCTAATTACAGTGTTTTATACACGATACATAGAATTAAATTTCAAAAAATTCACTCGCACACTAACAGATTTGAGTGTAACTTAAATGCGTGCAGTGCAATACTTAAATTTTGGTTCGTAACCAGCATCATTGCTAGATGAACGTACTGTGAAAAGAACAAAATATTCCATTCATAGAAATTTTTGTATTCGCGTTTCGCATATCACATGCATTTGGCTTAAAATTGGCATAAAAATGACTTTTTCATAGAAAATGACAGACAATTCGTTATTGTTTTCACCATATTTTTTATGGGCACTTTCCCATAAATGCCCTTAATGTTCACTTTAGTACCATATTATAGAAAAAGTGACGAGAAAGGTAGTCGGACATCTAATTTTTATTTCTAAATATTTAGTGTTTGCTTAGTACTTTTTCCCATTTTTGTACATTTAATACAATATTTGCCACTTTAAATTAGGTTCTAAATTCGTGGAATTACCGTCTAGTTTGTACCTTTATTTTTCGGTTTCAGACTTCCCATGGGCCAACATTCGCATGGGTCGCGAAGTTAATTTTATGGTTGAAAAGGATAACGAACCCCTTGACTAGACTTTAAGCTGTTAAGCTAGCTTAAGCTGGAAGTGAAGAGGGTTGTTACAGTAAACAAAGATCTATACTTCACGAAAAATATATTCAAATGATCTGACGACCATATTTTTCATTGAGAAGGAAAAAATTCGATAAATCGGGACCTTTAAATAATAAATCCGTAAAATACGGGACATTGGTGATTGTCATCAGAAAACATTGTAAGAACTAGGCAGAATCACCAGTCATAATCAAAATTCCAAAAAAACAATCGAGGACATAACATAAACCCGATAAATAAAACGAAACAAAGATATGGGATCTGGTAGATGTGAGATTAATTTATAATTTTTGCCATAAGTATCATAATATAATGAATACGGACGAGTGTGTGTGTATTCACGACTTTAAGTAAGGGCCATTCAAGTATTACGCAAGCAGATTTTCAGCCATTTTTACCCCCTCCCCGTCAGCAAAAGTCAGTAAAACACTGACCCCCTCCCCCCGTCAGCAGCTTAGAATATTTCATATCTTCAAAAAGGGGTGGTTGATTACTTAAGCAACCTTCAAACCCCCCCCCCCCCGTCATCAAAAGTCAGCAAATCCGAAACCCCCTCCCCCCTCGATGCTGACGTAATACTTGAATGACCCCTAAATATTACAAATTCAAGTAATCATTATTGAAAGAAAACTAAAAAAATGTGTAAAAAATATCGGAACAACGAAAATTTCAGGAATGTCCCGTAATACGGGACACATTTAGTCCTTTAAATTATTTCAGGCATTTTACTGGTCAGTGTTTTCAGAAAAAGTTGAGAGACACTGCTCTATGGGGGAATCGGCCCAAGCCGCCCAAACCATTTGCGTTATAACCGAGGTGTCGTTACAACCGAGGTTGTCATAACCAAATCTGACTGTATTTAAATATTGTGGAATATAATCTTTGTTTTTTATCTGAATTCTTTTCTAGATCCCCCGATATATTTGGACCGCAGTTACAAGGCATTTGGGGAAATTGTAGAAGACCTTTCAGACCCGATGTCCGAGATCACGATGCAATTGGCTTTCAAGGAAACCTACGACAATTCGACGAAAGACGCGGCTTTTACTGTTTGGGAGGCCGGCACTAACATCACGTTCTTAGAAATCGGACTGACCGGAGAAACGATGAAATACTTCCAACGAACAAGTATAATCTCGATTATTCTATTAATCATCGTAATTCATTCGAAATACTTTCATCAAATTCCACATCATACGCGTTAAAACTGTGGACCGCGATCCAAATGTGATCCTCGGAGTCATTTGATGTGGCCCGCGACCTAAAAAACTCAAAAAAAGAACTCAGTAACACGTAACCAGATCCCGTAAAGGCCCGGACAGGCGCATTCACAGGCTACTTAAATGACCCTCGGCACATTTGCAGACCACTTGAGTAATTCGCGGGTCATTCTCAGATCAATTATATGACCTGGAATGCTGTTCTAGATCATTTAAGTGATCCGCGGTAAATTTACAAACCACTCAAGTAACATGCGGCACATTCACAGATCACTTACGTTAACTGAGGCGCTGTTCTAGATAACTTAGGTGACACGCAACGCACTTCCAGATCACTTAAGGGACCCCACGGTATATTTACAGATCACTCAAGTGAACTGAAGCACATTTAAAGATCACTCAAGTGAACTGAGGCACATTTAAAGATCACTCAAGTGAACTGAGGCACATTTAAAGATCACTTAAGTGACTTCGGGTGCTGTTCTATATCACTTGAGTGGCTCGCAACACATTTCTTCACTTAAGTGGCCCGAGTTGCATTGATAGACCACTCAATTTGCTTGAGGTACATTAACAGACCACTTAAGGGGCCCGCGGTACATCAACAGACCATTTAAGTGACACGCGACGCACTTCCAGATCACATAAGTGACCCACGGCATATTTACAGACCACTTAAATAAAATGCGGCACGTTCGCAGACCACCTCTAAAGTGATCGGCAACAGCGTGCTGGGAACTTGAGTGGCTCATGACACATTCTTACTTGAATTAAGTGACCCGAGGCACATTTAAAGATCACTTAAGTAACTTGGGAAGCTGTTTTATATCACTTAAGTGGCTCGCCGCATTCTCACTTCACTTAAGTGGCCCGAGGATCATTAACACACCACTTAAGCGACCCGCAATACATTTGCAAATCACTCAAGTGACCTGGGGTGCACATTCCCAGATTACTTGCGTGGTCTGCGGCTCATTTACAGATCACTTATGTGACACGTTTCAAACCAATGAAGCGGCCTGCATTTTTAAAAAAAGTTGAGCACACTATGTTATACATCATTCATGTTTAATTTAATTTTTTTTTTCCTGGGTGTATTTAGGCACGCACGTCACCGTATACACTCTTTTGCAATAATTGACGGATACGGACGTAGGCCCATACAGGCCACCCTTACCAGAGAGGCGTAGAGCAAAAATGTTTTGTTATACCTTACGGGATGAATATTTCTTCTCATTCATGTATTACAATACATAAAGTTCGTATTTGGAGTGCAGCCACTTCGTTTGGTTATCACTGTTTCTATTTCTGTTTCTTTCATTTGTATAGCTTAAGGTAGGGGTATTCAACCTTTCCAGACATTGCGGGCCAAAAAAGAATTTCCATGAAGCCCGAGGGCCATACTGCGGTACCTAAATTCATATATTGGTGTCTTAAAAGGTGGGCACAATGGGACCCAGGGTCACGTGTCAAAAGCAAAGTGGGGGGAATGTCTACATCATAGTTTCCCAACCTTTTTGTCTCATCGCCCCCCAACGGAATCTAACCCATAGGATCCTATGTCATACCCGTAGCTTCTACCACCTGTCCGGAACTTTCCATCGTCCCCAAAGGGGCTTTAACACCCATGTTGGGAATCACTGGTCTATATCATAGTTTCATTGATCATTGATCATTTTTGTCGCACCACGGTCATTTTCTGCACACGAGGGCTAATTAGACCGGGACCTACAATTTATTGCCGATTCCGAACGGCAGGCTTGTTTTTTATACTCATCGAGAGGTTGGTGCGCTAACCCCTCGATGGGGGACTCCCTGCGGTAGCAATTTTTTGCTGCGGTCAAGTCGCCGTTTTTTGTTGTACCGCTGTGTCAGGAAAGTTTTCTAACAAGGAAGAACCGGGTATCGAACTCGAGACACCTCTAAACATCCTTTGGTACTTTAAGCGAGCATCTTATCGACCGGGCTACCGCGCCCCTATATATCATAGTTTCCCAAACTTTTTTGTTCCATCGCCCCCTTCATCAGAAATTTTTTTTCTCTCATCGCGCTCTCAACCCATTGGATTGTATATTATACCCGTTGCATCTATCGCCCCCTGGACCATTCTATTGCCCACCAGGGGGACGATGTTGCCCCCTTTGGGAAACAATGGTTTATATTGTTTGAGAAATTCATTCATTATGAGATTGGCTTTTCATTAAACATGAATTTTCGTTCATTCTTGAAATTGTGTGTTTTTCCATCAATAATATGAATTTTCATTTATATATTCTGAAATATTTTTTTAAAATTAAATATGAATTCCCCCGAATTCTGAAATCAAATTTTCACTAAAAATTAATCTTCATTTAGTTCCTGAAAATATTTCTATACGGAAATATATTTTTCATTAATTATGAAAAATATTTCTTTCTGTAATTCTGGAAATATTTTTCACTAATCACTAATTTTCATGTGAAACTATGAAAGAATTTTTTTCAACCAGTTCTGAAATTATTTCTCTCATTAGCTGTGATTTTTTTTTTTTGGAAAAGTAAATTTTAAAAGCCTTAATAAATGCATTTATATATTCATTAAATCTCGAATAATTTATGTCAATGATATTTTTTTCAAAATTTCCATGAATTATGCAACTATGTAAGTTGGTTCCCCCTTTAAAAAAAGTCTCTCCCGCAGACAGCTGGCATACCTACTACACGATAGTTACATTTACCATCTTTACTTCAAAATATGAAAGGCAGATGGCATCACCAGCAAGAACATAAAATAAGCACAATTATGTCAACATAAATACGTTAGGGCCACACATACACTAAGAACACACATTCCGAAATCTACCAATTTCGTAGAGCCGGACTCTTCAACACCTGTCCCGCGGGCTAAATATGGCCCTCGAAGCTCTTCACCATGGCCCGCCGACTGTTTTTAGGAAATAGCTGAGAGACGATTAATATTTACAAATTGAAACAAAATACGCAATTTAAACGTTTGAAAACTCCTTAATTAAAAAATAATAGTTTCATAACTTTTAAAATAAATAATTTCATAACTTTTAAAATAAATAATTTCATAACTTTTAAAATAAATAATTTCATAACTTTTAAAATAAATAATTTCATAACTTTTAAAATAAATAATTTCAGAATTTTTTGGCAGAAATAATTTCAGAATTTTTTGGCAGAAATAATTTCAGAATTTTTTGGCAGAAATAATATCAGAATTATTCAAAATAATGATGTCACAATCAGTGACAAAAATGATTTCAGAATAATTGAAAATAAAATAATTTCGAGGTATATTGAAAAACATAATTTAAAAATAAGTAGCAGATAGTTTCAGAATTACTGAACGGGTTGATTTCAGAATCCGTGACAGAAATAATTTCTCAGAATATCAGGGATAAAAATAGTTTCAGAATTAATGACAGGATTAATTTCGGAATAATTGAAAAAAGAATATTTTCAGAATAATTGAAAAAAGAATATTTTCAGAATAATTGAAAAAAGAATATTTTCAGAATAATTGAAAAAAGAATATTTTCAGAATAATTGAGAATAATAATTTCGGAATAATTGAAAAGAAATAATGTTAAGATAAATTGAAAGCAATAATTGCGGGATCAATGAACGAAAATGCAATGTACAGATATTCTCAGAATTGGTGAAGAAATGGTGCCACAACGAACAAAAATCTTTAATCAAGATTCAACCCTACAATTATAAATACCGCAGTATGACATGATGTAGCGGCCCGCGGGGCGTCAATTTTGAGTTTGGCCAGCAATGTCTGAAAGGTTGAAGACCTCTGCCTTAGGGCTAATGCGTATGAGGTGCATGTGCGGTTAAGTAGTAGCAGTGGCTTTTCGTCAGCGGCCCACTGGAAAGGGCTTTGAGTGAGGGCCATGCGTTTAAGACCCCTGTCCAAAAAGGAATATCTGGATAACGATCAGACTTCTGAAGAATGAGTGACACATCTAAGATGGACACGTTATCAGAGCGCATTTATGGTTATGCCACCCGTGGGCTACACGAATTTTTTGCTGCCCTTCTCCCATTCTATTTCAATTTTCTTGACTAGTCTTTCCTAAAATTCGCCAACCTTCATCCCGCTTGCGCCCTCTTTCAAGTACAACTGTATCTCTGAGGCCGTGCGCATATTGAGGCGACCATCCATGAGGTACGGGAGTACATGATATAGACTAACGACGAAAACAATTGTATTGCTTTGTTCTACACCGCATACACTCGAGGAGCGAGACAAAGAAGAGAAAGAGGCCAGTCAACGAGGTTAGGGGGGTTGAACAAACATGTTTGTTTTCACCTCGATCTGCTGATTTTGGCCATTTGCTGATTGGTCCGTTTCCCCCCTTCTTTTTTTTTCTTTCCCTCTTTTGAGGTGGGATCATCATCATCATCACATCCTTACATGTCAAAACACCTCGGGACATTTTCTCTGTTCTCCTCCTCTTTTACTATGTGCGGACATCTCTTCCTCCACCCTTCTTCCTAGTCGAAATTCTTGGAACTCTTAGCCTCTTCACTCCACTATGAGTGCAGCCAAAGTCGCTCTTTCGCTCAGTCCCATTCTCACACACTCTCTAAGTCACTCTTTTAGTTACGCACATGCTTCTGCACTGTTTTTGTCACTCACGTGATTGCACATTGTTTTGGTCACTCGCATGCTTGCACTTATTTCGTCACTCACCCGAATGGTTCCGTAATTTATAGGTCACTCTTTTGATCATTTCCACGTTTACACATACTCTAGGTCATTCTTTTGGCCAGTAACATGCTTGCACGCACTCTGGATCACTGTTTTGGTGATTCATAAGCTTGTACATGCTCTAATACTCTTTGTACAGCACATGCTTTTACAGCACTCTTTTGATCGTTTACACATGCTCTAGGTCACTCAGTGGCCTGTTCCATTGCTCCGAATGTCACTATTTTGTTCATTCACATGCTAACTCAAGCTCCAAATCACTCTTTTGCTCACTCACGCGTTTACAAACTCTCTAGGTCATTGTTTTGGTCACTCACTAACCTAGTCAGTAGCTGTCTGGGCACAGGCGGATTTATTGGGATTTATGCAAATTTTGCCGCACTTCTCCCATTCTGCAAACTTTCTTGGCCACTCATTCCTGATATTTGCTGACTCTCTGAACTTGCCGCTCTGGGCAATTCAGCTCGCTAAGTCTCTCCCTCTTAAATACACATCTGCACGTTGTTTAACTAATTTTTCTCATTGAAAATATGCATCTATAGTCAACGGTTTACGACTTAATTGAGGTGAAATGTACTTACGTTTTCACCCTGTATATGAAACTAAGAATTTTATTATAATAACTTTATCACTTTATTTTTCTATTATTATTATCCAGATTGCGTGGTAGAATCCAAACAAGACTGGTTGACCGTAGGAACATCTCTCCCTGGCTACGGCTTTAAGGACGGGAGGATCACATTTTCACTGCGACAGCTGTTCACAATCGATACTGGAAATTTAGTTGATTCAGAGAGAGCTAAACCTACGACTATTCGTGGAATACCAGCGACATCATGGCAGTACAAGCTTAGCCAGACCACCGGGGACAAGAATACTATCGACGCTACAGTGACAGCGTTTTTCTCAAGTAAATTTCAGTTTCGATTTCAAAATTTATATCAGCGAAAAACAAGGGAAAATTCGGGTACACTGCATAACACAGGGTGTCCCATAAAATCGAAAATCCATAAATTGATAATTTTTGTCGCACCACTGCCATTTTTTGCACACGGGTGGCTAATTTAGACCGGGACCTACAATTCATTGCCGATTCCGAGAGAGAACGACAGCCTTTTAAAAGAAAAAAAAAATCCATAAAAATTGAAGGAATAGATATATATATATTTGAATGTGATTTACCAAAAAATCCATTCCCACGAAAGGGGGTCTTTTAGCACAGAAAACAAAAATTCGAATATTTGTTGATCGAGGGCGCTGCACAAAATCAAATCACAGAATTTTCGACCCGAGCTTTTCTTTAATCTCTTCTGTGCCTGGAACGTTCGTAAAGCTCCAGTCAGCGATTTGGCCGTTGGGATAGATGACTTTTCCTAACGGCCATACCATGCTGAAAACACCAGTTCTCGCCCGATCACCAAAGTTAAGCAGCATCGTTCGCAGTTAGTGCCTGGGAGGATGGCCGCCTGGGAACTGCCAAACGAGTGCTTCTGGCATCAGTTTTTCCCGAGCGGCGCAGTAGTCAGACGTTCGTCCACCGTGAAAGTCACCGCGAAAATCCATGGGTTCGAATCCAGGCAAGAACATCAGGAACAAGTTCTTTACCTACCGAGCCTGGGCGACCACCAATTAGCCCCGTTTACATGGGAAATAGCAAAAGCGGGTTTTTAAAAACCGCTTCAAAAATTTTCACCAAAATGACTGCTCTCCATTTATTTCCTTATGAAGGAAAAAAGTCGTCAGGCTGGTGCTAGAACTCCCAATGCTACCGCAATATTTGCACATGTGAACGGGGTTATATATGTCACCTTTATTCCCCCCACCTAATTCCACTGGTTGGAAATCGCCGTATGCGTATGGTGATATATGACCGGAGATAGTGAGCGGTATAATAATGGGCTTTTCGAGGATAAGGCAAAGCAATTCTACCAACAGTGCTCAATCCACCAATAGTCAACATCACAATGAAAACTTTACGCAAGCGCCACTAACAAAAAAAAAGAATTCAGAAATGAGCGGTAAATCATACACTCTGCAATTTTTTTTTGTTCAGGGGAAACAAAATTATTTCCAATTTTTGTCAATAGGGGGCGGTGCAAGCAATCAGGAGTTATCGGACCTGAACCTTATTTATTTCAATCCCTTCTGTGTACGAAACATTCATAAAGCTTCAGCCGATGATTCATGTGTGGCTAAAGTAAAAAAAATTCATTCTGTTTTATCCACTAATGTCAACATCATTATAAAAACCGCATGTGAGCGCTACCAACAGTGAAAGGAGCCCGAATGGCGTGTTGGTAAGGTCGTAAGATCCAGCGTTAAAATTGAAATAAAAGTACGGGACCCTACTGGTCCGCAGACATCATGATTAGTCCGCTAAACGAAATCTGTTCTAAATAATATGGTCGTAAAATGACTGCCAATACACGAGCCGTTAAGAAGAAGCTGACGAATGAAATGAGAGAAAAAATACTTGGTCGAGCGGGTACGGTCACTGCAACGAAATTTCGAAAAAATTCGAATGACATCATTCACTTTTATGCATTGCAAAATGATTGGCGCAGTAAAAAAACCATGAATGACGTTGAAACGGTACCTGCACCACCATAAACGCCTGCGCAAGACACAGACAAAAAGAAAAGTCTCACCAAAGGGTTGGTGCGGGGACTAGCTGTAGATTGGAGAGAGATGCCCGACCGAGCGGATAGCATACCAACCCCTTAGTGAGACCTTTCTTTGTCGACGTTCTGCTCTGACATTTATGGTGGTGCAGGTACCGTTTCAACGCCATTCATGTTTTTTTTGTTTTCTGTGCCAATCATTTTGCAATGCATAAAAGTGAGCGCTGCCGTTTGAATATTTTCGAAATTTCATTGCTGTGACCGTACCCGCGGAGCAAAGCTTTTTTTTTCTTACTTCATTCTTGAGCACATACTTTGAAACACCTATATCTCGAATTTCATTAGCATTAGTTGCATTTTGCGACCGCTAAATGCTCGTATATTGGCAAAGTAATTTTATGAGCACCCTGTATATAGGCAATTCTCACAGATGAATTTCAGAAGGTATTATTAAGTTTTTTATACGAAACTCATTTTTCTCTAATTTCTTTAGTTTTCAATCATTTATTGCAGAAATTTATGCCCCCCATCAGCAGTTTTTATGGCATAAAATGTCTTTTTAACCCTTAACTGGCGTTGTGAAAGTTATGTGCGTAACTGGCGTCACGGTGCCATTTCGACACCAGCAAGTGTTAATGCATTTTAAAAATCAACAAAACAAATTTTCATAAAACCAACGAGTTTTTCACATGACTTCAATCATTAATTCACTAAATAATTTTTCAAATTTCTTTAATTATTTTCTCAAAAATGGTCTTTTACGTGGTCTTTTACTCAAAATGGTCAAAGACACGCATTCGCAAGAACTGGAGGGATATATACATGTCTTTTGAAATTTTTTTTAAATTATGTATTAAAATTTTTGAACGCAATTTTTATGATTAAAAAATTAGTTTAAAAAATAAAATTTACGAATTTAAATAATATTTACTATATTTATAATACTATATACATTAATAATATAAATATAGTAAATACGTGAGATCACACAGGTCTCACGTACAATACTATCCTCATGCTCATCTCGGATACTGATGTTTCATCATTAATTTGAATCCGTTACCGAGAAAACTGGCGCTCTTCCGATACGCCATTGCGATCTGAACACTCCGGCCGTCAGACATAAAAGCCTTAAGCAAGTTGTGACGGAAACTTTTTGATCAAATTTGTCATAAACGTGTAAACAACTTGCTTGAAAGGTACTGAAAATAAGATGGTCCACATGTATTTCTTTCTCAAGGTGTGACAAGATGAAGAATGCATGGGGTCCCCACCATGCCAGTTAAGGGAGAAGTAGAAATTTTTCGTTCTTGTAATTTCATTTGCATATTTTTGAATATTTGTAGATGAAGGTTGGAGCACCACATCAAGTGAAGGCGTCCAGGTACCACTGGGATACGAAATGAACAAGACAACTAAGAATTCGGCTGGAGAGATAATCGATGAAACAAACATGTTTATCAATGTTTTCGTTTTCATCCTTGATGTCGTGGATAAAAAAGCTTTGGCTGTTAGTATTAACGTTTGTTTCTTACAAAATATAATATAATTTTGTATGGGTGAGGTCATCGTAATACAGGCTGGCCCATAAATTAGTAAATAGTTTAAAAATTCATAAAAATTGGAATATTTGAATGGTTTGTGAAAAATTTATTCTCAAGAGAAGAGAGATTTTTTTTTTTTTGTGCAAGGGAAAAAAAATTGGCAATAGAGAATACTGCACGAAAGCAAATCACTGAAAATATGCAAATCAGATTCCTATAAAATGCAGTGTGTACGATTAGCATCTCATTTCTGAATTTTTCCGGTACTGGCACTTGCATAAAGTTTTCATTGTGATTTTGACGTTAGTGGATCGAGCACCATTGATGAAGTTGTTTTACCTCAGCCACGAATCACCGACTTAAGCTTTACCGACCTTTCGGACACATAAGAGATTGATGGAAGGTTCATTCCCAGTATTCTGTGATTTGCTTTTGTTCAGCACCCTCTATCGATAAATATTTAAACATTTTTTTTGTGTACAAAATAATGATCCCTTCGTAAGAATAACTTTTTTTTTGCAAATAAACCGTACTAAAATGTACAAATATCTTCGATTTATATGAATTTATAAACAATTTCTGAATTTATAGGCCATCTAGTATTTCCATATGATATTAGAAACAGATAAAAATAAAACAGTAACATTAAATTTCTTAATATCGTTTAAGTAACAATTAAGTAACAAGTTGATGTTACAGTCGAATACCGTTATAACGAACTCCAAGAGACCAGAGAAATCACTTCGTAATAACGAGATTTCGTTATAAATGAATTCCAGATTTTTGCATTGTTCCTATGTAAACTTATCTGGAGGATTAGAAAAGTTTTCGTTTAAAACGAGATTTTCGCTATAACGGTATTCGACTGTATTACTTAGTCGATGTGTGATGGAGATTTTCGTTCGCTGAGATTTCAGTGGTTTTAAATATAGTCCACGCCACTTAATGCGATCATATTGTGGGGGGGGGGGGGGGAGGTTCTGATAATAATAACCAAATGGTAACTATATATGAAAAAAAAATCCCGTTTGTGCAAGCACGGTGACTATTGTTTCGTCGAAAGGGATGTATGGCAAACGAGTATTGGTAAAAACGGGACAACTCTTTTCCTTTCCATATAACTACTGACAAAATTCTCAATCATTCAATTTTTTTTTTAATTTTTAAACGGGACCTTGAGCTCTGAAATTTTTTTTTTTATTCGGCCACTGTGTGAGGCTTTAGAATGAAACTGTCTATAATGTGTATAACGAATCACGATAATTTTTTCAATATGCGGTACGTTCCATAAATTCCCTTGAGAAAGACTCTCGGAAAAAGAAATTTCAATCTGCTCAACTGAAAGAAACTGATCAAGAACTGAAGAAAATATGTCCCCCCCCCCTTCTTTCGTCATTCACTCCATTTCACTTCACTGCAGGAAGGCCATTGCAAAAGCAGCTTCGCACGTACATGGGCTGCAACGAATACTACGGACCAATTACTACATTAAATACGGAAATGCTTGTCAACAGGGTCTTGAAGGTGAGCGCCTTATAGCTTTTTACGTCTCGTAGCGTGATAACGATAACTTACAGGGGAAAAAATAAGTTTGGCTAAACCTTAGATTCAGAATGCGCAAAAAAATATGATAATATTATCCAAAGTCCTGAATTATATAAATGGATTCCCCCCCCCCCATATGATATTGGTCTTCGTTTTTTGCAAAAGCGGTAACAATATTCGAATGATAACATTATCCGTGATGATATAATGTAGCGTCGAGTAGTAATGTTGTAATGTCATCGTAATGTAGTATATTGGAGCATTACGATAACAATCTCGTTTCTTTTTTTTTCTTTTCTTTGTTTTTCAGCCAATGGAAAACGTCTTTTGTCCACATCGCACTCATCCACTCGCTTTCCCGAAGTTTCCCAAATGGAAAGCTTTCTCTATCAAGTCCGAAATCGTTTTACCAGATGACCAGGAAATTAAGAATATGGATGTAAGTATTTTTTCACCCAGTATAGTTCAATCGAAGTAACGTTTGTAACGACTTTATTATGCCGACCATTAGACGAAAAGCACAAATATTGCAACTCTGATATAAATCGGAAATGATGCAAATTTTTCTGAATGCAATTATGTGTGTGGGGGGTATTTTATTGGGAAGTATATTAACTGCTCACGCGCGAAAACGATATCAGGCATAAGCATCGAGTATTCGTGGGTGTTGCAGTAAACTTATGGAGCCGCTGCGCGGTTGTACGGGCATCGCGCTGGACTCTTATCACGAGGATCCGAGTTCGAACCTCATTGGTGGCGCAGTGGTGGTAAGCTGAATCGGTTTTTGCGGTTTTCTGAATTCGAGGCGCGAATGTTAGCCGGTCATCTATTTTTAAAAAGTCTCACTGCCGAGAACAGGCAAAGGCAGATCTTCAGCATGGCACGTGAAAATCAATAGCATTTACCAAGGATGATGTCACTCTCCGCACGGAGATTTTTAATAGCTCTCTGATACGGATATATATGAATTTAGGAAAGAGAGGAAATTCAACTGCCCCTGTGGGGAATCGAACCCATGTTTTCTCCTTTACCGGGCGAGAGCCCTAAACCACTAGACTACAAAGAGCCCGAATATTTCAATCTTTCCTCCGAGCTCGTGTGCACTGAACGGGACCGTACATGGATGGTCGGGCCTAATTCAGGCAAAAGCTCACAATCGCTGACATTGCCACCGGATGGCGAATTATCCGAATACGGCGCCACTCTTCTCTATCCACACGATGGAAATATTGAGATATTCGTTGCTTTTGCAGTCTAAGTCGCTCACCCGGCAAGTGAGAGAACGTGAGTTCGATTCCCCGCAAGGGCACAGTTGAATTTTCTCTCTTTCCTAAATTCATCTTCGCACAGATATAAAATATATAAATATATCCAGAGGAATTATTATGGGTCACTCAAAAAAAAAAATAAGAAGCAGATAATAATAGTTTGAAGACCAAGAATGAATTTAAAAATCCCGCAGAGCTCTAGAATGGCGTCATTCAAACGACATGTGATCAAGAGCAGCACACAGACGAAGAAAGAGAAATGACTAGTCTCTAGAAGAAGATAGCTATGGAGGGAGAAGAGAGAAAAAAGTTTTTTTACAGGATAAATTGCCAAGAAAGTTCGAGAAGTAATGTTAATGAGTAGCCAACTGTTGTCATTTTCAGTATTTTTTGCGGCTTTATTATTTGTACTCCGCCGCTATTTTATTTATTTTTAATGTGTTTCTGGTTGAGATGAATGAACTTGGATTTTTTCACGATTTTTTGAGAACGATACCTTGGGACTCTTTCCTTGTGAGAGAGAATAATCATATCTCTCACTCTCTCTCTCTACTATACTTCATCAAACATAAACTCTGGCCATGGTGTTGTATTGCAATTTACTGGCATTAATGAGATGAGTTGGAAATGAGGGCGCTGTACAAGGGCGTAGCGAGGGGGGGGGGGGCTTTGGAGGTCTGGGTCTTCCCCCCACCTCCGAAATGTGAGAAAATGACCGGAAAAAGGAAAAAAGATGGTCAAATCTATTGTTCTATCACTTTGGTCCCCCCGAAATGAAAGTGGTCATTCCCGAACGAAATTTCTGGTTACGCCCCCTGATGCTGGGTATTGGTCGACTCGAGTTCGTTAGGCAGGGAAAATATCTTATCTTAATCCTTTCTCGTGTGCTAACCCAGGACCTCTACTGTCGCCCCCAGGGAGCATTTGCTGGAGTTTGAGGAAGCTGCAGTCTCAACTTCAGCGCGTCACGCTACAGTGTAAGTTGTTGAAGAAGTCGTTGTCTCTCGTGGCGAATTGGTGTACGGGTTCGATCCCCACCGTCACCATGGTGGTGGTTGACTGAAGTTGGTTTTTTGCGGTTCCCAACTTCGAGGCACGAATGTGAACCAATCTACCCGTTGAAAAGTCTCTCCGGAGAGAGAGTAGTAGGCCTACAACGATACAATTGTCTAATCATTACACGAACTTTATCATCACACTTCACTCATAGTTAGAAAAATTGACGACAGATGGCAGTACTACATATAACAAGCATTACACAGAAACAGGATTTACGTTAGGTTCACAACACACACACATGCACAGCTTCCAGCATGGCCCAGATCTAATTCAACCACCTACTAAAATCGTCATGATCTGGTTAGGAGGAAGAGGTGTATTGGTTGCGCACTTACTTGCCCCGATTAAAAGAGGGCCGAGATTCGATTCCCGCCAGAAACCAGCAGACCTTTCTTTTCGAATTCACACCTCGTCATTGATATCCATACAGTCTATTTCTTTGATATATCGGGCTGAGAATATACACATTTTCTTTCTCTCTTTACATTAAATTATATCAGAAAAAATATGATAACCATCTAAACGCAGGGTTTACAATTCAATTAATGAAGTATTGAAGCACCTTATTACCATATACAGTCGAATCTCGTTTTAACGAATACCTTTATAGCGAAAAAATTCCGTTTTAAAGAATATTTCTCTAACCAGATAAGTTTACATAGAAACATAGAAACAATGCAAAAACCTGGAATTCCCTTATAACGAAGTGATTCTCCGGTCTCTTGGAGTTCGTTATAACGGAATTAAACTGCAGTATACAGTGAAAATTTCTATTGATGTACATTTTGGTGGCATCTCTCTCTCTCAACAAATTTAGTCATTTTATTTTCATACAAATATATGTTTTTTTTTAAAGTTTCCTCAAAGAAATTTAAACGTAAATAATGAAAAAATATAATAATGTTTCGCATCACGTCGAAAAATTTATAATCATCTGCCACATTATAGGTTACTTTATCCTGTTTTGATTGTGTGAAAATGTATTTTAGGTTTACTTTGACTCGCTGAATAGAATGTTACGAGTAGATCTGGACAGAATGGACAATCAAGAAATCGGTGGTGATATTGTGATGGCAAGGAAATCGACATCACAAATAACCAGTAAAGACCTCGGTAAGTGATCATCGTATAGGCCTATTTACCCATATCTGACGGCAAAAGTATTTAAATCTTCGAGATGTATGAACAAGGTGGATGGGATGGACCCCATAGGTCAGGAGTCTTCAACACATGGCCCACGAACCAAATTTGACCCTCAAAATTTTTTGTCGTGGCCCACCAATCATTTTCAGAAAATGGTTGAAAACATTGATGAAAAACGATTAACTCTAGAATTAAAGAAATTATTCCGGAATTAATGAAAGAAGTAATTCTAGAATAAATAAAAGAAATAATTCTAGAATAAATAAAAGAAATAATTCTAGAATAAATAAAAGAAATAATTCTAGAATAAATAAAAGAAATAATTCTAGAATAAATAAAAGAAATAATTCTAGAATAAATAAAAGAAATAATTCTAGAATAAATAAAAGAAATAATTCTAGAATAAATAAAAGAAATAATTCTAGAATAAATAAAAGAAATAATTCTAGAATAAATAAAAGAAATAATTCTAGAATAAATAAAAGAAATAATTCTAGAATAAATAAAAGAAATAATTCTAGAATAAATAAAAGAAATAATTCTAGAATAAATAAAAGAAATAATTCTAGAATAAATAAAAGAAATAATTCCGGAACAAATTGATGAAAATTCAGAAGTTTTAATGAAAGAACTAATTCCAAAAATTATGAAAGAAATAATTCCAGAATTAATGAAAGGAATAATTCCAGAATTAATGAAAGGAATAATTCCAGAATTAATGAAAGGAATAATTTCAGAATTAATGAAAGGAATAATTTCAGAATTTATGAAAATTCAGAATTGCTGAAATAAATTATTTTAGAATTTCTTGAAAAAAGAAATTTCAGAGTTAGTGAATAAAATAACATAAATCAATGAAATAATTTCGTAATTTCTGATAGGAATTACTTTTCACAATCAATGAAAGAATAATTGCGTAATTATTGATAGAAATGATTTCCAGATGTATTGAGAAGGAAAATTTCAGAATTCCCGAAATAAATAATTACAGAATTATTTAAAGTGACATCAGATTTAAATATTCTCAGAATTAATTTATTTAATCAGTAATTAATTGAAAAGAATTCAGAATAAGTAAAAATAACTAAGAACCAATCAAAATTGGTAATTAATAAGAGAAATATAATTTCAGAATAAATAAAAGTCTTCAATTATTTTTGGCCCTGTTTAACTCGAGGGGCCCCATTGGTCTCTTTCTATTAAGATGACACTAAATTGTATGAGTTGGTGGTCCGCAGGCTTCGTGAGAAGTTTCAGTTTGGTCTGAAATGTTGAGAAGACCTCTGTCTTACAGAATCAATAATCTAGAATTAAATCTTACATACGCGATGATATTTACCGATTCTAAAATTACATAATGTATAAGAGGTTTATTCTTTTTTCTACTATTTCTCGTTTTTAAAGGCGCAACATTCATAATCGAGCTATATAGGAGAAGTGCAACTTGTACGGTCTCTCCTGTCAACGAGTATAAATTCGACATGCAAGAGCTGGTCAACCCCAAACTCGATAATAAATTTTGGAGCCTGGATTATATAATGGGAGCTAATACGACAAACTATACGTACATCGGTAAGGTGAGTAGTTGAAATAAAAATTTTAAGAATGTGGTAAAGTACAAATTGAAAAATTTTCTATTTAAATTTCCATTCAATTTCTACTTAAAAAAAATTAAAATTTCGAAAGCAAACACCTTTATATGTGCTATTTTGATCAATTTCTATCAATTTAAATGCTTTTTGTCATTTATCTACCTACCTATTCATTATCTATTTTGGTTATCTACCCAAAATTTATCTGGGAGAAAATTATTGTGCCCCTATCCCAAAACTTTGGAGTCCCCCTTCAAACGTTGATCCTGCTTACGCCCCTGAATGGCATTGACATAAGAAATATCTGATTACATATTCACATGATTGAGACTTTCACTCACCTGTTTTTGTTTCATTTGCAAAAAGTTAATTACCCGAAACTTCAATCTTTTCAGACATCCAAGAGAGAAATTCCATGCCATCTATTCCAAGGAATACGTACAGACTGGCCAGATGCCGCTTCAGGTGTCACTTCCATATGGGAATGGTGTCTCAGCACAGATTTTCAAAAAGAGGTAATTCATTTAATGGACTTGGATGCGTCAGCTTTTCTTGCATATTTATTTCAAAGTTTTAAACTAATAGAATGCGGTGTCAAATGTGAATAGCGATAAGTTTTTTACTTTACAGGTTAACACAGTACGATTCAGGGATGGAGAATTGGGCATTATCAGTGTGTTTGTGAATGTGACGGAGGTTAGTGTTACTGTATTACAAAACTACCGTTTATTCAAATGTTCTTCAACCATTCTACAATTCCGGTGAAAACGAGTGAACAATAACTGACTGAAGTGCGGGGGGGGGGGGGGGTAATACTGCGTGCTTCCGAGAAAAAAGTAAATAAATAGAAGAAATAATTTTTGGGCCAGCAAACAATGCAAAAATGGGAGAACTAGTTTGTTTACCGGCAAAAATTACATAATTAGACGAAATGATTTGCGTACTTCCAGTTAGAAAGTTGTTGTCATGTCTCTCCTGAAGCCAGCAAAAAAAGCATCCACGTTTGTGAGCGCAATATTCACCGAGATATTTGATTTCAAATAAATTGGAAAAAGTTGAGAAAGAGCAGCTTAAACTAACGAGCAACGCTTCTTTACCTCATTCATGCTATTCTTTACCAACTTTTATCTGAATATTGAATTCATATATCTCTGAAGGAATGAATGAACGTCAGAACTTTCCAAACTGGAGTTACCCCACATTGCCGGGATCTCTTCCAGCCCAGCTTCGTGGTAGAGTCCGGAAAACTTTATTTTGAGTAGGGAAAAAAAAGTACTTGAGTAGGGAAAAAATTTTTACAATATATTTTCCCCGGACAATTAGGTACTGTCGAGATTCACTGATTTTGTGGTGATAACAGACGAGATGGGGTTGAGATTATGAGAAAAAAAAAGTTCCGGGGTTTCGTTAAGAAGAGGGAATGTATATTAATGAAGGTTCATTTTAGAAGTAATTGGAGAGGGCCCATAAGGGGCCGTTCAAGTATTACGTAAGCAAATTTATAGCCATTTTTGACCCCACCCCCCCCTTGTTAGCAAAATTTCGTCATCAGCTCTGCTCCTCTGAATCCTAACTCATTTTTTCATAAAGGGTGGTTGATGACGTAAGCATTATCCAACCCCCCCCCTTGTCAAAAATCAGCAAATCGGACCCCCCCCCCCCATCGATGATGACGTAATACTTGAACTGCCCCTAACATGTCACCTGTCATCTTACACTTATCGTATTATATACAAGGATACAACAAGCAAACAAACGAAATTGTGTAATATAAAATACTCATCAGAGCGAGTCATCTCGCTCAACACCTTGTTGGTGAGCAAATGGACTCGATTGGCGAATATATCTCCACGAATATTGCAGTTTAAAACATTGATTTTTTTTTTTTTTGTTAGGCTCAGAAGAGACAGTTGAAACAATTCTCATTAGAAGATGGGGACTAAGAAGAAAGGGGGACTGTTTAAAAATTTAGAATTTTTTATTTTGCAAACACTGTAGTTTTACTCTCAAAACTGATACAGTGATTTGTGAACACATTTTAAGCATTTTTAAATTGGAACTATATGGCCAGCATTATGACTTACAGGACACCCTATATAGACTGTATTTTATTTACTTAATCTAAAATTATGGATCGGGCAAAACATTCTGCAGACCGCATACCAGTGGTTGAAGAACACTGGTTTATTCTACTATATTGATATTTCACGAGATTTTTGTCAATGTATAATTACAATACATAAATAAGAGAGAAATACTTATTTAAAAGTGACTTTTGTGAATTTTAATTAGAGTGATAATGACGAGATCATGGTTGGTTACCGTATGGTTCATCATTTTTACGACATAGTACAGGAAGACTCTCATGCTCTAAGTCTCAATCAGTTTGATGTCAGTCGATGGTGTTTCAAAGGTGCTTCGCAAAAACGAAGACTTCAGTTCACATCCAACAGTGAGTAGAAGTAGTTGTTATCGGTGTTTATTATTATTATTCAGAGAGAACAACAATTAATTTTTTTTTTTTTCCTAATCCACGAATGCAGAAATTTTCAAAATGTGGCAACAGCACCCACTATAAATGCTTGCCAACGTTATCGGCCATCAGCCAAACGATTATTTTTCTTTCCTAAATGACGTAGATAGACGAGCTATTGCGCAATGCGTTCTGGCATCTGTAATTTCCACCTTTCGACATTATTTTTCCCGAATGAGATCCAACTGTTTTCCATCTCCCAGCGGTTATCTTTGGAATTAGATTCGAAGAATCCCCATACGTCTTATATTGAAACTTTACGCGAATCGTTTCCAGTATTGGATAGAATTTATTTCTTTGCTCGATGCTTTATGAGAAATACTTTGAATATACATCGAATAGTAGGCCACGAATCTTCTATCAAACTATCAAATGTTCAGAAGACACTGTATATAAAGGTTTCTAACCTTACTGACTTTCTGGATCGAATTGGAGGGGGGGGGGAGGCTATTTTGAGCCGATTTCGAGTGTGTTCCTCTATGCGGCCAAGATGAGAAAAGCGTGCAGTCCTACACACCACAGCTATAGCCTTGGCCACACAATGCTACCTAAAAATATAAATTATAGCTGAGATTCGAGAATTTTGAAACCCAATTTACCATTCCAAATGAAAAAAAAATAGGCAAAGCTTCTCTATGGTGGCGAAATACGCTGGAAATCTGCCAGAAACATTGAACATTGAAGGACCGGACACACTCCGCTTCCCATCTCAGAGAGATATCGAAGCTTTCCCGGGGATGGGTGTATCCGGAAATTTATTAATTTATGTGAAAATAACAAACAACGATATACATATATAAAGCACCTGGAGTAAAAATTATGATCATAGCATCATCGACAGATAATCAGTCCGTAATCATAATAGCCCTTATATAAATAATCAAAGAATAATTTTTGTCTTGTATGTGATAGAATCTGAAACTGAGTTTATCCAATCTAGAATATACCAATCTCAGCAATCAAGCTGTAATAAGATATAAATTGACGTCTATATGTCCGGCATCTCCATTTCATTCACACCCGCCGGAAAAGGATGAAACAGTTGACACTTGTCTTCTTGGGAGTAAATTATATCGATTATTAGGTGTCGGTGAAACAACCGATGCTTTTCTTCTTGGCCGTAAATTATACTTTTTAATAGGTAACCGTGTTACCTCTCTTGTCGGCTCGTAAGACGGGTCCTCCGAGCTCGAATGTCGTCCACTTAATCCCACAGCTCGCGTCTTAGGCTGGCATTACACTATAAAAGTTTGATAAAATCCCTTTTATAAAACTTGAAAAATCTAACCAATAAGGTTATTGGTTACATTCTAGAAAATGCAACCGTTGCCCTTATTGGCTGCATTTTTCAAGTTTTATAATAGGACTTTTATCAAACTTTTATAGTTTAATATCGGCCTTATTGTGGAGTAGATGTAGGTTACGGCGCAACAATTGAATCAACTTCTGCAAACGTTGAAAGTTCAGAGGGCTGTCTAGAATTCTTATCTTCCAAGCCAGCATTCTGGACTCTGGTTGTTGGCCAAAGTGGAAGTCTCTCGTCTGGGGACACGTGGTGATGTAGTGCCACAGGGAACCATTTGAACCGCAGATGCATACGCTGTTACCAGAACGTTTAAAACGCAGAATATACACCGGAAAAGGGCCATGCTCGGTGATAGCGATTGTTTTCTCTCTAGGCCATACGATCAAACGCCAATGAACTCGTCATTGTATCTTGTAGGCGTCCTTTGCTGCACATGCATTCTAATTGGTCTGCCACTCCTGCAACACGTCCTCTCTAAGCGACCGATGGACCAAACTCCTTGGGGGTCATTCAAGTATTTCGTCAGCATCGGGGAGGGAGGGAGTTTCGGATTGACTGACTTTTGATGACAAGGGGGGGGGGGGAAAGAGGGTTTGAAGGTTGCTTACGTCATCAACCACTCCTTATTGAAGATATGAAATATTCCAAGCTGCTGACGAAATTTTGCTGACAAGGGGGGGAAAGGGGGTCAAAAATGGCTGAAAATCTGCTTACGTAATACTTGAATGGCCCCCTTGGTCAAAGGTGGTCGTCTTGAGACGGAAGTTTTGTGGCCTCCTTGGCAAGTTTGTCGGCTATTTCATTACCAAAGATGCCTGCGTGGGCTTTAACCCAAGCCAATCGGATTCTCGTGTTGGCGCATAAAATTCGGCGAATCTCCCGTACATTAGATGATGCATAGAACGTGGGTTTTTGATTGATAACAGGCCCGAAGCGCTGTCTGAGAGGATCAGCACTGGTTTCGATAAGGCGTGTGCCCTTGAAACAATCTACCAGAAACAGTACCATGGAACCTCCCATAACGAACACTCGCCATTTGTGGACACCTCCCAGATCGAACACTCCCCGTTTGTGGACTTTCCTATGACACTCCCCGTTTGTGAACACCTCCCATAGCGGACACTCCCCGTTCACGGAAATTTTTTTAAAAAGCGTCAATTGGCTTCAATGTGTATGTAGTGACCGATCATAAACGATACTCTGTGACGTCACGATGTCACGTTTTCTCGTTGTAGCGCTTTTCGCCTTGTGATGGATGGTAACCTAGCAACGGATGGCCAGAGAGTTTTTCGAACGTTTTAATCAGTTGATTGTATTTCGTCGTACAGAATGGATGTCGCGTATAACTTGTCCGTGTGTGTAAATAAAATGTTCATGTCTTTAAAAATGAAATTTACATCTTCTCTTTGCCGTCGCCTTTACTGGTGACCCGGACGTGATCCCGAACCTGCCAAGAACTTATCGCCATGGCTGAACAGCAAGAGAGCAATCTTCGAGTTCAAGCTGTCCACGCGAAACTGCCGACATTCTCGAAGGACAATATCAAACTTTTTTTCGTCCAGCTCGACGCTGCCTTCAAGATCAACCATGTTACTGCCGAAGGAACCAAGTATAACTACCTAATCAACTGCCTAGATGTGGAGATCTTGTCAACGGTAAGTGGCATTGTTTTCGATCCTCCCGCATCGGATCCGTTCTCGAAACTCAAGGAGAGACTTCTCGCTGTGTATAAACATTCAGCCGCGAAAGAGATCAAGATATTGTTAGAAGATCTATCCCTAGGTGATCAGAAGCCTAGTACGTTGCTACGTAAAATGCGCGAGCTTTCGACAGGGCGAATTAACGATGAGACCTTCCTCAAAAATTTGTGGCTTCAACGGCTACCAAAGAGTATACAAACGGTGTTAGCAGCTAGCAGTGAAGAACTGGACAAGCTAGCCGAGTTAGCTGATCGAGTAGCTGAGCTCACCGAACCCAATTACGGTCATGTAGCAGAAGCCTCGTCTTGCTCGGAGCTAAGAGACCTTAAACTTCAAATCTCGGAGCTGACTAAAAGAGTCGAGCAGTTGGGCAAATATCCAAGGAATAGCCTGAACCGCTATCGAAACTCCAGTCTAGACGGACGTTATTCTGATTCTAGGAATCGCTCGCGATATCGAGACTCCGATGAAAACTCTAACGTGTGTTATTATCATAGCAGGTTCGGAAATAAAGCTTCCAGATGCAAGTCTCCCTGCGCTTACAACGCTCAGAATATTCAGGGAAACGGTCCAAGCCCCCCGCAGTAACGGCATGCGGTGGCGGCGATAGCAGTCTTCACCATAGCCGTTTGTTCATTATGGAAAGGAAAAGCGGCATGAAATTTTTAATTGACACTGGAGCTGATATATCAATTTTACCTTACAAAGGCAACGGCAAACCGACAACTTATGAGCTTTTCGCTGCAAATAGTTCCCGTATATCTACCTACGGTTTGAAACTCTTGGAATTGGACTTGAACTTACGGCGGAATTACAAATGGCATTTCACCCTCGCTGACGTTGAGAGACCAATTATCGGATCGGATTTCCTTGCTCACTACGGACTCATCATCGATATCAAAAACAAGCGACTTATAGATCCACTCACTTCTCTCACGTGTAAAGGTTTTACTTACAATGGACCTTCGACAACGATTAAAACAATCTCAGGAAACAGTGTTATAACTGAAATTTTGAAGGAATTTCCCGAATTAACGAGACCTCGTCCGTTTTCGAGGAAAGCTTCCCATAATACCTTGCACTACATAGAAACTAAAGGTCCTCCTGTTTTCGCAAAGCCACGCAGATTGCACCCAGCTCAACTCAAGATTGCCAAGACCGAATTCCAGATGATGTTGGACCAAGGTATATGTCGTCCATCCAAATCAAACTGGGCTTCCCCGTTGCACATGGTTTTAAAAGGACCGAATGAGTGGAGACCAACTGGTGATTATCGAAGTCTGAATCGAATTACTGTGCCGGATAACTACCCAGTGCCACATATACAGGACTTCGCGCAGAATCTGCATGGATGTAAAGTTTTCTCTAAAATAGATCTGGTCAAAGCATTTCATCATATTCCTGTAAATCCCGACGACATTCCCAAGACAGCAATCATAACTCCCTTTGGTTTGTTTGAATTCGTAGTCATGCCGTTCGGACTCTCAAACGCTGCGCAAACGTTCCAACGCTTCATCCACGAGGTGCTACGCAATCTCGACTTCTGTTTCTCGTATCTTGATGACGTGCTCATCGCCAGCCATGACGCAGAGCAACATCACAAGCACCTTAGAGAAGTGTTTGAAAGACTCGATAAGTACGGACTGACAATCAACACATCTAAATGCGTGTTCAATGTACCGGAAATTTCCTTCCTGGGCTATTTGGTCAATGAACACGGCTCGAAGCCTCTCCCGGACAGAGTTCGTGCAATCCAAGAATTTCCTCTTCCAGAAAACATCAAGCAGCTGCGAAGATTTCTGGGAACTTTGAACTTTTACAGGCGATTTCTACCATCTACAGCAGCTGTGCAAGCACCACTTCATTCCTTCTTGTCCAGCACCAAGAAGAATGACAAGACATCAGTTCCTTGGACTCTTGAGACCAGACAAGCATTCGAAAAATGCAAAACGCAGCTCGCTAATGCCACTCTTTTGCACCATCCTTCAGCATCATCACCATTAGTTTTACATGTGGACGCCAGTGATTTTGCTATAGGTGCCGCCTTGCATCAAGTATCTAACGATAATCAGCTACAACCACTTGCATTCTTCTCAAAGAAGCTTTCAAGCGCACAAAGAAGTTATTCTGCATACGATAGAGAATTACTTGCAGCTTATTCTGCTGTCAAGCACTTCAGGTATATGCTAGAAGCAAGACAATTCTGTATTTGTAGTGACCATAAGCCGTTGGTGTATGCGTTCAGGCAGAAACCAGAAAAGTGCTCACCTCGCCAGCTACGACAGTTGAACTTTATCAGCCAATTCACAACAGAAATTCTCCATATAAAAGGTGTCGACAATATTCCAGCTGATACTCTTTCTAGAATATCGACCATTTCTGTACCCACACCTTTAGATTATGTGCAACTCGCAGCTGACCAAGAGAATGACAACGATCTCAAAACCATCTTAAATTCTAGTGTATCATCTTTACAACTGAAAAAACTCAGCCTTCCTGACGCAACAGCCGAAATTTGGTGTGATGTGTCAAACGGCAAAATAAGGCCTTTTGTACCAATTTCTCAACGACGACGAACGTTTGAATCATTGCATTGCTTATCACATCCTGGCATCCGAGCAACATCAAAACTGCTGAGCGACCGATTTGTTTGGCCTTCAATTAGATCTGACTGTCGTGAGTGGACTAGAGCATGTATTCCATGCCAACGCTCTAAAGTTCACCGACACACTCGATCCGCGCTGGCTGAATTCAAGGTACCTAACAACCGATTTCAGCATATCAATCTTGACATAGTTGGTCCATTACCATTATGCCAAGGTTCTCGGTACCTCCTAACGATGATAGACAGATTCTCCAGGTGGATCGAAGCCTCTCCAATGCCAGACCAAACTGCCGAAACAGTCGCCAAAACATTAATTGCCACTTGGTTTTCAAGATTCGGCATACCGCACAGGATCACCACCGACCAGGGCAGACAGTTCGAGAGCCAGCTTTTCCAAAGCTTGAGCAGATATCTAGGATTCCAACATCATAAAACAAAACGACTGCTTATCATCCACAAGCAAATGGGCTGATCGAGAGACAACACCGATCGCTGAAAACTTCCCTGAGATGCCGTATTCAATTGAATCCTGCTTGGGTTGATGCTCTTCCATTCGCTCTACTGGGTCTAAGAGCAGCAGTGAAAGAAGACCTGGGATGCTCTTCCGCAGAAATCCTGTACGGAACACCATTGCAGTTGCCCGGCGAGTATTTTTCCAAAACACCAGACATTATACAATCCGATTTCGTCCATCAAATCCAAAAGCTAATGAGTTCAATGAAGCCGGTGCCTACAACAACTCACGGACACACGCTGACGTATATTCCTAGTGATCTGCAATCCGCGTCGCATGTCTTCGTACGCAACGACGCACCACATCCTGCCTTACAACCAACATATCAAGGCCCGTTTCCTGTCAAAGATCGCAGAGAAAAATTTTTCGACATTGGCATCAATGGGGCAAGCAAGAGGATCTCCATTGATCGTTTGATTCCAGCTTTCCTTGGAGATAGCTTTAAGGTACCTTCAGAAGTGCCCATACAGCCATCCAGTACAGCGTTGCCAGCACAAGCAGTACCAGCAACTGTGACTCGCTCCGGTCGTCACGTCCACTTCCCCGACAGATATTCGACCACAAATTTCGTTGACACTAGGGGGGGAGTGTGTAGTGACCGATCATAAACGATACTCTGTGACGTCACGATGTCACGTTTTCTCGTTGTAGCGCTTTTCGCCTTGTGATGGATGGTAACCTAGCAACGGATGGCCAGAGAGTTTTTCGAACGTTTTAATCAGTTGATTGTATTTCGTCGTACAGAATGGATGTCGCGTATAACTTGTCCGTGTGTGTAAATAAAATGTTCATGTCTTTAAAAATGAAATTTACATCTTCTCTTTGCCGTCGCCTTTATGTATTTTACTACCCATTGACGGACACCTCCCGTTAACAGTCAAAAATTTCGGTCTCAAGCGTATCTGTTATTGAGAGGTTTCACTGTACTTCTTTTTTTTCAAACCGAACACACAACTCCGGTCTATCGCCATTGGCAATTTACCGAATGAGTTGAGCCGAAAGTGCGACTGTGTATACCTAACAGTCTGACTGCATATATATAGTGCTGTGTCTCATTTTTCAGTGCTGCCATCCATATTTTAGAAGTGAATCATAATGATTAAATATTTGTACCATTTGTAGGCCTGTTGCTCTCTGTGGCGAGACTTTTTAACGGGTATATCGGCTCGCGTTCGTGCGTCGAAGTTGGAAACCACAGAAAACCAACTTCAGCCGACCACCGGTGGGGATTGAACCCGGTTCATCGCGATGCGAGTACCGCCACTGTCACCATTCGGTCACCACAGTGGCTCAACTGTACTATTATACAGTATCAGAACAATATTTATGTGAGCAAGTTTTGAAAATGCATTTTGGGCTGCGTGTGGTCCTCCAGTTGAACATTCTCACGGTACATATGTAAAAGTGTAACTAGGCTATATGAAATATTAATTTTCCTTTTCACTTGGAGCCAATGCTATGAAATTACATAAATTTTGGTTCATATTTGTTGTAATTACAAAATATGTTGCTATTCTTGAGAGACTATAAAACTTCATATTCTTCTTTTAGTTACCGTTTCGGAGGATAATTTTCACATATTCGGAAATGCGACGTCTGACACCACTTTCCTTCGACTCTGGCGGAATTCTATTGCCGACGCTAGTGGATTGCTAGTCCCTTACATGAGGATCACTCGAATGCGAGCGGTACGTTCTGTTTTAACCAACTCAATTTCATTGCTTTCATCAGCACTTCTTTCTTCACAATAAGGAATAAATGACGGGAAAAAAACAAAACGGGGCTGATTATTGCATACGGGGATATACCTAATCCGCATCAAGTTCTTCCAGTCGGAACTTGAACCTAAGACGTATTGAACCGAACACCGGTGTACTCTCTTTCATCTACCTTGACACTCGTGTTTGCCTGTGAGACCCTTGTGAAAATATTTTCTGTCAAAATAGATAGGGTGATGAGAGGCATCATGGGGTGAGGGACCGGTCTTGTGATGTCCCACTCTATTATTAAATTGGCCCAAAAAATTATTATTAAAAAGAAATACGATAACATGTTGGGGTAAATCGAGAAGCTATTCATACTTAGAATAAGACAACCATAAGTATTGTATATTTACGCTGAGTTGGCCTCTGACTACGTCATGAAACGTCCCGATGGCCGATTCCATTTATCTTCTTTCGGTAAAAAGGTCGCAGGGAAAAGGAGCAGCAGGTTAATATTTTCCATTGGCGTCTTTTGCGCTATTATAATAAGTTTTCTTCTCCTTTTCCCCCTGTTTCCCCTCCTTGGAAAATTAACCATCCCTTCGCGTGTCAAAGTCAAAGGCCAACTCAGTATGGGCATACAATATTCTTTATGGGCATTGTATAATATTTTATCATGTATATATAGTGTTTCTAGTTTATGTAATTGCCTTTTTATTAGGGCTGCTGTAATTTTTAAGTATATGACATCCATATTTTGTTATGGGCAATTTTTTCTCAGTCACCTCGTTGGGCATTTTGTATGTTGTGGTGTTGTATTTCTATTGATCATAAAACAACAATATTACATGTTTATTTATTTTTTTATTTTTTTAACAACAACCATGTATCTAATAATTTTATGTCCTACAAATTCATTAAAAAAAGACCTCTTTTGACAGTCTTTGAAGTTTTAATTATTAGGAACCCATAAACACACATTTTTTTCAACGTGACTAGCCAATGGTAGTTCTTCCTCGGCACTAAAAACCTTGGAATGTGATCTAGTTCTTTCAGAAAATGCTTTTTTTTTTCTTAATCGTGCTTTGGGGTACTTTAAAATTATCTGCGGCTTGTCTTTAGTTTATCTCAGCAGATCTAATTGCATCTTTAGTAGTTTTTGAAGGTGGTCGTTGCTGTAGTCTTCATATCTTTGACTTCCAAGCTAATGCTTGTATTTATACATCTTTCCAATCTGGAAAAAAAACAACTTGAAATAAGATTAACATTTAAAAACAAACGTAATTACTCAATGCATTATTATGTTTTCAAGTGTAATCACAAACAAATTACCAAGAGTTGCAAAAATACGATCCACTTTGGCCCATCAAAATGCTGATTCAAAGCAGGGCGCATTTTTTTAAGCTTTTTTCCCCAGTTTAAATTTTTAATTAATATCTTCGGGAAAAAATGAAAGATTTGACGAAATTTTAATTATGCTACAGTTAAAAAACGACAATCACAGCATCAAAACCACCACTGTTGCTGCCTAGTTGGCCATTGGTGAACTAACCGATGCAATCAGTTGCCTTGCTTAGTATCGCTACTTTTAGCAATAACTACAAAAATTTGTTCCGAAAATTTTTTCTACAGTAATTAGAGTACGTTTTATTATTTTATCGTTTTGGGCTAAAGATGAGTCCCAGGGCCAAAGTATCCCGCGTTGAAGGGAGAACGTAGTGTATATATATATAAGCAGTTTAATCGTACTACTGGTCAAAACTCAGCATATTCGATCGAAATTGGTGATATTTGGCGGTTATCGGCGGTATACAGCAAGAATTAATTATTTTTGGTGAGGTTATGCTGGATATCCTGATTTCTGCACCCTACCTATTTGACTGGAAGGAGTCTGGCCTCATTTCGTTACTTCAGCCATAGAAATTTTGCTGTAAATTTTTTTAACTGCTAGACAACAATTATTACCATCCTATTTCCGAAGGAATAATTTGCATCATAGTTTCAATAGACTTGTAAGAAAGCGTGTCAGTAGATGGTTCAATATGCGTTTCAGAAAATGTTTTCCTGGGTACGTATGGAATAATCTGATGCTATCGCATGCTGTGTGAGGGGGGTTTTTCAATATCTAGCTCACACCTGTGCTTCAAGTTTAGGAACCACGGAAAAGCAAACTGAGTGAACGTGAGGCTACTCAATTATATAATCAATTCACGGCTCTTTAGCTTGCGAAATCATCAGCATAGCTGTACTATAGGTAAACTCCTCTTAACGATCACCTTTCGGATGCTGTCATCCCTATTTTACGGGCAAATTAATAATTACATTTTTTTATTCAATTTCTTCCATTTTCTCTTTTAGGGGAAATTTTTTTGTCCCGCCAATATCCGAAACAGAGGCGTTTTACTGTAATTTTATGAGAAAATAATAGAATGAAACATTATGAAAATGACAAATGAGAGAGAGAGAGAGAGAGAGAGAGAGATAGGTACCAAACCATAGGTTAAGTGCAGTTATCAGTCTAATTAAAAAATTAGTGAATTATTTTTTTTTCTTTTCCCATTCCTTCGAATACGAAATCTTCAAATAAATTGAATGTGCCTTATCCAATTTATTAATACACTCTATAACTATGATTTGCTTTTTCCCCGTCAACAGGCTATCTTAGACAACCAAGTGATTATCAGTTTTATTCTACTTGGAGTACATGAAAGTTTACCTAAGGAGTCGAAGGAAGGTCAGCCATCTCTGGACGAAGCTCAAAAATCTCTTAAAGCTGCTGTCGACAGTGGTGACCTCACAATCAGTTACATTCCATCTAAAAAAGCTCAGGTATGTATAGCATGGTGGCAATTTTATTTGTCTTTGAGACACTATTTCATGAAAAATTAAAAAAAAAATGTGATGCTGCGTACAAGGTGGATACTATCGACTGCCTAATAATTACACACGTGATTCCTTGTGAAACATTTATAGAAAAAAGTGTTTTCGGTGTTTTGATTTGACCAATAATTATTGAGTTGTATTACATTAAAAATTGATGACATCACTTTCGAACAGGGCCTGAACTAGATACTTTTTTCAGTCGTGGCGAGAACGCATTTTGGCGCCCACATACAATGTAGAAGAACCAGTTAAAGAGTGCGTTCGGCGCTCCCTTCTGTCCAGTACCCAGGACACAAGACCCACCTGCCCCCCTCCCCCAGTTGCGGCCCAGCTTTCGAATCCTGCCGAATTCACCGAATGTGCACCAAACGCAGCTTGGCGTTCTTAAGGTGATAGCAATGCTATTACCCTGAGTGTAATCAAGAAAGCTAAAGCTGTGCAAACCTGTTTTTCCGCCCTCAAAATTTTACTGAACAGTAAAGGAAAAAAAATTACCACTTTTTTTTTTTTTGGCAAAAAAGTGTTGATTTTTGGAGAAAAAAATTCAAATAGATTTCGCGTTGAGCTAGCATTTTACAAATCTGGTGATAAATTTGCCAATATAGTGGGTCGAAGGTGACACAAGGTGATAACAAGGTTAACATCACTCTACACCAGTGATTCCAAACGTGGGCGATGGAAAGTTCCAGGGGGACGGTAGAAGCTACGGGTATAACATGGGATCCTATGGGTTAGATTGCGTTGGGGGTGATGGGAGAAAAAAAATTCTGAAGAAGTGGGGGGGATGCGTGGGAAAAAAAAGGTTGGGAAACTACGTTCTGTACGAAGAGGAAAAAGTACCATTCGTAAAAGAAAATAGCTGAATTTGACTTCTGAAGGGATTGAATAATTCAGTTCATTCTCAGTTAGCAGCAACTCGCTGCATGGGGAAACTTTTTTTTTCCGTTGAGTGTTTGTTGCGTAACTGACCGTTACAAAAATGACACGTCATAAAATTTCAAAACTTAGTCGACGCTCGATTTTACGAACCTCTAATTTACGAACTAGACGTTTTTACGAACTAATCATCTAGGGTCACAAATAATATACACTATTTCTCTGAACGCCTTTCCCATTTACGGACTTCCCAATTTTACGAACTATTTTTCAAGTCCGTACGGGTTCGTGAAAACGAGCGTCGATGTAACTTCCTTAATATTCGTCCGATCCTAAAACGGAACACACTTTTCTATTTTAGTTTTTCACAAGGATTCACGTATGTGGGTGGTTCATAGTATCCACCCGATATACAGGGTGATTCAGAAAAAAGACGGGAAAAACTTTAAGATTTGATAGTACACATCGATGCAAACTATTGTCATCAAAGAATGCATTGTCTAACATGGAACGCAAACGCACTAGCGTGTTTCGAAACGGCGGCTCTGCAAACGTTAAAACGGCATTCCTGTTGAAATTTATCGGGAGAAAAAGAAAACCATGCATGCAAATGTAACCTGGGGAAGAAGAAGAAACGGTATGCAAATCTGCGCCATAGTGAATAAAAGGCACGGACTCAGTATTACGAAAGTGCGCCATTATCCCGTACGTCAGTTACACTGTTAGAATGATTGCACGCTGGAATTAACTTCACAGGGCTGGCGTCCGCGGCTGGCCCGCGCCGTACGTAGATTTGCATACGGTTTTTTCTTCTTCTCCAGGTTGCATTTGCATGCATGGTGTTATTTTTCTCCCGATAACTTTCAACAGGAATGCCGATTTAACGTTTCAGAGCGGCCGTATCGAAACACGCTAGTGCGTTTGCGTTTCATGTTAGACCATGCATTCTTTGATGACAATTGTTTGTAGCGGTGTGTTATTACCTATTAAAGTTTTTACTATATTTTCTGAATTACCCTGTATATCTGAATTCTCAACTCACTCAGATTATTTTATTTTCATTCTAAGCCCATAGATATAGGGGCTACTCCAGGTTCACTCAGTGATTCCGAGGACCCTGTGCTTGACAGAAGCACGTCTCCTGTTCCAACGAGGGTACCAAAAACGACACCTACTTTGCCTATATTTACTGTGTCAACGGACAGATCAAGAAAAACGGATAGCTCAAAAAAGACACCAGAACCGTCTGGCGGAACGGCATCGACGAAAGAAGTGACGGATTCTTCTACGCCGCCGACAACGACGAAAAAAATCGGAGAAGATGATGATAAAAATTCACCGCAAGGATATGGACCTGGAACCGTTGCTGGAACCTCCATAGGTATGCTTCTTGCAGGTATTTCGATGGGCGCAGGAGGAGCATATTTCCGACTGAAGGGTTTTCCAAGTAGATGACCTGCGTCTGTTCCGGTGGCAGAAACGTGAAAATCTGTACACACAAGACAGAAAAAATATCATCGGATCGTATATTGAAACTGTTTTCTATCACATGAAATGCTTCATACTTTTTTTTTTCTATTCTTGCTTCTATCTCTTCTAATAAGAATTGTTTGGAACTCATTCAAAGCTTTTTGAGAATAATAAATACTCAAGGACTTATCAAATATGTTGTAGTGACTTTTTATACCTGAACAAATCCATGCATTTTTTTCTAATCTGATTCAATTTTATTACTCATTTTATGCAATCGAAACCGGTACTAATGTTCCATAACAAATAATTATGAAAAATTGTAGCAGTTGTTTTAATCACCGGTTTCCTCAAAACTGTTTGCTTCTGCTTACAAGAATTGTTAGTCCCTAAATGATTTTGCATTATACTACAGAGTTGGAGAGGAAAAAGATGATAAATAAATATACTAGGTGATTCCATTATAGCGGTATTTTACTGACGCATCGAACCCAGAGGCATACTTCCAATTAGAAAAGGTATTCGCATGGCGTTTAGAACTCAAATATATACGTCGTTCATGTTGAAAAAGGGTAGTATAATTATATTAAAATACAAAAACTAACTGTCCTCAAAAACCCAATTCGTACGTCGTTATCCAGACTCTCCTGAGTCCAACAAAAAAATTCCACGTTTACAAGTGCAATATTTACAGGGATATTTGAATTCAAAAGTAGGAGAGAAAAATTCAGAAATAACAGCAAAAACTAATACCCAATGCAAAACAAATACTGTACATGAATTCCCATTCTCACAAAAAAAAGCGGATCTCTGAAGTGGTCATTTTGAATGAGATACGAAATTTCGATGTTGTACTAAAGTATACGCAAATGAAGTTGAACTACATTCCGTATCTTAAAATCTCGGACGGTCATTACGTCATGAAGCCCAGAATCGTTGGAGTGACTATAGTCTAGATTTTATTAAGGGTCCGCTCAACACCTCCTAGAGATAGAAGGCCTCCGCACGGGTTGCCATAAACGTCATTCAGGATACGTAGCAAGTTGGCCACATTTTGAAACACAGCATCCTATTTAGTTTCTTCTTATTTTGGCGTAGAATCTTCTTGATTCGCTCACAAATACCGCATAGTGATTGGATGTGAGGCATAGAAATCGCCAATTCCGAGTCCGATCATTTCTTTTCGGCACAACGATGATAATTTCACGAGTAGGGAATTTTTTCCCCCTGAATATTCTGAGGGAAAATGGACTACTTAGGGGCCGTTCAAGTATTACATCATAATCGATGGGGGCGGGGGTTTCCGATTTGCTGACTTTTGATGACAAGGGGGGAAGGGGGGTTTGAATAATGCTTACGTCATCAACCACCCTTCATGGAAATATGAGTACATGAGTTACGATTCAGAGGGGCAGAGCTGATGATGAAATTTTGCTCACAAGTGGGGGGGGGGGAGAGGGGGTCAGTGTTTTGCTGACTTTTGCTGACAAGGTGGTAGGAGGGGGTCAAAAATGGCTAAAAATTTGCTTACGTAATACTTGAACGGTCCCTTACTGACTGCACAAGCAGCGTTTCTATCTCTAGGATGCGCTTGTCCACTCTAGACAAAATTTATGGTGTAAAAAAAAAATCATATAATTTATTTCGAACCTTCGAGCTGGAGAGCTGTCCACTCCTCCCCCCCCCCCCTAAACAAAGAACACATTATCGGTTCAGCAGGTCCTGATTAAAATTCCATAGAGAAAGAGTTTAAAATAAGGTCCGAATCTCCGCAAGTCATTGTGATCTGTCTATTACTTTTCTGGACGAAATACGATCGGAACAACTTTAACAACAAATGAAAATGACATTGCGAGAATTGTGATAAAATTGCACACCATGAACATTAAACCGAAGACATCCCCCAAAAGAAATTGATTTGGGAGTTTTGTTATTATTTTAATTATTCAAATTGTGAATTTCGCGCTACCATCTCATTGGTCGGGAAACCGGAAGCGCAGAGAAACGAAACATAAGTTATGTACAAATGTGACTGCACAGCTCAGTCAGGTTTATGGCCTTCTATACAAGCAAGGGATATTTACCCATGAGATCCCAAATTTTGAAGTCTCACGCTGTTCTTACCGTCACGATATCGTCATGATCATCTTGCCCAATTTTTTTTTTTTATTTCTCTCGCTTTTTTTTTGTTTCGTAAGTCCCTTATGTTCCAATCCATTTGATAAACAAAAGTTTGTCCCTCCTCTAGTTTGAATTTCTGTCTCCATTCTTTGTTCCTTTTCTATATTGATTTCCAGTGGCGTCGGAGCGAGAAGGGGGGAGTGCTGTGGATGCTCGAGCACTCACACTATTTTTGCAAACGAGTTTGAGCTTCCCAAGAATTTATTTACAGTTCAGAATTTCGTGCACAAAACTCAAGCTGGGCACCCACAGGTTGAAATTCTCTTCCGACGCCTATTCTTAAAATACGAAAATTTCCAGGAAATACGGGATGCATGGTCACCTCATTCAAGAGAGAACAAAAATCAGAAAATAGACATTGATCAGTTTAGAAACTAGTAGGATGAACATACGTATTTTCTTGGACAGTCCCGACCTTTTTTGCAAAAATGTCCCGGGTTTTCCCGTATTTTCAACGAAGCAAACGTGACTTTTTATTCTGCATTTTAGTCATCAAATCAACGAATAAAATTACGACAATTACGATTACAAATAAGAATATTCATTTCACTTATATTTGTAATGCTTTTTATTTTATATTCACTGCAATTGACTCTTCATTTCCCGCAATTAGTAAGGTGACCATACGTCCCGTATTTCACGGGACAGTCCCGGTTTTCTTTCTTTTTCTAGCCGTCCCGACTGACTTTGTGGCAATTTGTCCCGGTTTTTCCCGTTTTTTGCATCACACCTACTTGATTTTTTATTCTTCATTGAAGTCAAAGATTGGATTATAAAACAAATAAATAAATAATTGAATTATTAAATTATATTATGATAAATACAACTACAAATAACAACACATTAATCTCCCACATTTGCCTTGGTGAACGTTTTATTTCGTGAAATCCACTGCAATTTGCAGTAGTACTTCGTTTCCCGCCATTGCGATTTTTCCGTAATTTCAGCAATATTTGGCAACATTGTTCACTTTTAGCGTCGTTCTTGGCGATGTCCCGTATTTTCCCGTATTTGGAATCTCAATTTCCCGTATTTCTCTCGACCAAATATGGTCAGCCTAGTAATTAGCGACTTTCCTGTGATTTTACCATGAGTTTGCAATGTCCCGTATCTCTAAGTTCAATAGTCGGTATTTTTAAAAAAAAATAATGGTCAGCTTTGCAATTAATCACACTAGAAAGTTTGGTGTATCGCCACCTAGCGTTGCTTTCACCTAGAGGAAAGGGAAGAAGTTTTGGCATCAGTTCAAATTAACCACTCCCAAAATAAATAGCGCATCCCTTTATATATACTTTTTTTTTTCTGCTTCCCGTCATTTAAAGGCCTCGCGCATCAGCACTTTTGTGCATCCGTCGTGGTTTGGACCCCCTTCATTTTTGTTAAATATATAAAATCTCAACAATTACCCGGTAAGTAAAGACAAACCTTCATATTACAATTTGATCAATATCCTTGACTGTAGAGTTCATTGTTTCATTATTATTAATGACCCTGAATGACATTAAAACCCGAGATGCCCTCTTTTTTCGCTAGACTCACTCCGCGAGGAAAATAACAGCTACGAGGTGTTGTTTCGCAAAATGAAAGTAGTCAAGGAAAACAACTAGCAATAAGTCTCGTAAACACCCAAGGTTGAGAAACTATATTCGTCTCCGAAAAAATCTTATTTTTTTATATATTTACAACGAATTTTTCCCTCCAAAGTGAGCACCACTTGAATGAACTCTATTAGTTGAAGGCGAACTCTATTTATTGTGCACTTGTTTAGCACTGGCGCTGGCTGTTATACCATTGGATTACTGGGCAGGGAAGTGCTTTTACTGTGTACCATACGTTTAATTACATTAATCGGGACTGTGATCTATACTTGACACATCAGTGAGTTGAAGACCATATACAGGTAGATTTTGAATTGCAGATGTGTATCTATGCATTTGTGTTGTTTGACCTGTATCTTTCAGTTGCGTTTGTTTTATGTGCATCGAAATATAATTCTTTGCTTCTTTGTGTAATAAAAAGCTTTTTTGTTATAGTTAGGGCGACAACTGGGACGGGACAGGGGGGACGAATAGGGGTCTGGTGCCCCTGAAGCTGGACCAGAAGGGAGGTGTCAAAATGTGCGCTTGCTACAGCTGACAAAGCATCTAGTTGCAGCCCTGGTTATAGCATTATGCGTCTCGCAAAATGGGTTTTTTTTTATTATATGCATGGATTATATAATTATCCGTTCTGATAATTGCTGGTGGAACAGGCTATAGTACGATCACTTTTGGGGATTTTATACTTTATTTTGCTATTTCTTCTTATTGCAAACAGAACGTTTTGCTTTTTATATGAGTAGAAGCACCTTTTATGTTTTTTTCCAAGTGTTTGCTACATAAATTTTACCACATTTTTCCTATTCTAGGTCTGGAATTCTTAATTTTCTTGACCACTCTTTTCTCAAACTTGTCACCCTGTGCTGTAACCCGCTTGGGCTCCCGATTCCCCCACACTTTTGCGAGTAAACCTATGTCTCTGAAACTCAAATACTTGCACATTTTCTAGGTCATTCTTTTGCTCATTCACATGCTTGCATGCACTCTAGGTTACTCACCGACATATTTTGCTGCACTCCAACTCTGGTCATATCGCTTTATGGCGATTTACTACCAATCAAGTCTGGTCAGATATTGAAGATGCCATCTGTTGGTGGTAATTTCGGATCTTTGTAGGGAAAGAATTTGTTATCTATGTTCAATCTCCAGGATCAAACCTGATTGCAACCTTTATGGTTGTGGACGAGCATGTTACCACTACTAAACCACACACGCACCTCATTTAAATTCTCAGTGGAATTTCTAACAAATTGGTACATGTTAGGCTCGTAAAACGTACATGCACATTCTAACGTGAAGTTTGTTACTGTAATGCTTGTTGTGTGTAGTGCTGTGATCTGCCACCAATTTTTTCCGAGCGAAGTGCAATGGTTGAATAATTATATCATTGTAGGCCTGTTGCTCTCTGTGGTGAGACTTTTAAAGGGGAGATTATCTTCCCTCTGCACCACTCTGGTGCTCACTCATCGACCTGGTCCCTCGCTCTGTTAGTTACTATTTCGGCCATTCACATGCCTGCTCTAAGTATTGAATAAAAGTAATTGAATCTTTTGAAAATTTGCTTGGTAGAGGGCCTCAGAAAAATCCCTTGGCCCGGGGCTCATGGTGCTCTTAAGATGGCCCTGTTAGCAATATATAACTATAAGGATTATATATGTCATGTTTAACAAAATTTAAAAGTATTTCAGGATTATTATAGGACTGTGTATGATCGACATGCGTTATCTATGCAATAAGATCAAAGCTGCTGGAAAGACATCAGATATAACAGCCAATTGAAATGCTTAGAAACATTTTTAATCGTAATGTTTTTTGTCATTGTGAGTTACTATCTCCATGAGGTAGATAGAAGCATACTTGACATAACTAGAAGTTTTAAATTGCATAAATTGCACTCAGTATATCAGCTATAGAGAGATTGTGTAAATGGCGCTGATTATTATCATGAATGAATGGGGCTTTTTATTAAATGCTGACTTGATGTCTTATATCTTAATTTTATGACTTAAAATAAAGAGGCTATTCTTCCCTATCATTTGTTCTCGCGTCTTATCGATACTGAATATTAGGATGAAAGATTGCTACAGTTGCTGTTAGGAATTCAAAGTATAGTAACTTGTGATTTTTTTAACTGCAAGTGTAAAACTTTAGTCACACCATTCAAATTTTAATATAGTATTATGGTAAGAAAGATGTCATAAAGAAGTAATGTGTTAAATATCTGAAATTCTCAAAAAGCTGTGATTGTGTTTGAAATGCTCAGTTCTGCAAATTCAGCAGGTTAAAAAAAATTTCATGTTATTGAATTCGCCCTCGCACCTTTGGAACAGCCTAATGGCTGTCATAACAAAAAAAGCTTTGTTACACTGAACTGATGAAAGTGAACAATTAATTTTAAAATGGTCAAATTACTTTTATTGACAAGAAATATAAAATTCATAAATAAGACTTTTTATTCAAATATACAACTGATTAAACCTTTCAAAATTGATATTACATTGATATTACATTGACATTACAGTGGATAAAATCTTCCTGTAACAGCATTAAATTAAGCTTATGGATGCATGAGTATGAAAAGAAGTAATGTTTTAGAAATCAGTTTTTCACATTCAGTGGAAGAAAGCTGTTTCTTCCTGTTGTTTTTTCCATGGTTTTTTCCAACTCTGAAGGAGCTTCCTAATATTGGCAGCGACATATACCTGATGAACTTGGTAGATGTGTCAAAATACTTTTAAAATGCCCTTTCAAGTTCTGCAGAACTGAAAAGAATTTCCTTTTGCGTTCGCTCATTCTAAGCTGAGAAATCGATTACAACATACAACTGCTAAAAACTTTTGTTTTTCAATGTTGCACTACAGTGAGGAAAAAAGGATTTTAATATTTTCTGATATTAATCTGTTTTCTAATGGTCTTTAAAATAAGACAATTTCATTTTCCAATAGTACAGCAGAGATCAGTGCCATTTAATAATTGAATAATGTTTAATCGTTTTGTTACGTAAAAAAGATAAAAATAATTTTGTCAGTTAGATTGAAATTAGATAAATGGATTTTATACTTTTAATGAAATTTTCCTAGGTCTGATAAAAAGCTTCAGCTAGATATGTGATCTTGGTCAACGGGCAGATTATAATTTTTGCAATTGATTTTACATGTTCATAGTTAAATTATCATAGGCCTGATTCAAATGTATTAGTGGTGTTAAAATGTTTTTGCCACATCTAACACTGTAGATATAAATCTACACTAAATATCTTGCATTGTAGTGCAAATGATCAATACAGGAAGGGTTTCTTCCGTTCGGAAGAAGCAGGGTTGGAAGTTTTTTCCAAGCAGAAGAAACTGTCCATCTCTTCAAAAGCTAGTAATTCAAATTAGGTTCAGCTTAAAAGTAATTCAGCTTCAAATAGCTAGTATTTCCGGCAATTCACCTAATGCAATTGCTAGAAATACTAGCTATTTCCAGCATGAAAAGTAATTGGCAGAGGCACCTGTTTTGAACTAACACAGTGATTTTCAATTACACAGGACTATATATAGTGAAATTGATTACTAGATTAGAGCAGCTCATTTTATTTTTCTTCCTTTTTTGTATATTGTCTTTCTCTATGTTGCAAGCTAAAGCGAGAGGGGAAAAATAGCAACACCCATATTGTGCCCAGGAGGTAAAAAAAAAGTCCACTCTTCAACTTTACTTGAACTAGCAGAGTGAGCTGCAAGTTTTTTTGATAGCGCTATTATGCTGAGCAGCGAGTAGCTAAAACAAAAGCAAACTCTCCTAATATAGGCCTTAAGTAGAAATAAGGAAAAATACACTTGGGAAAAATGTATAACATGGAAATTGATATATGCAAGTACACCAACCAAAGTAAAATATAGGTAAGAGTATTGACTTTTTTCTTGAAACCAACTGTTTAAGACAGTCTTGTTCACAGTGAGTGGAAGTGAATTGTCAGTTTTTTTTGTTGTGATCATGTGGCGCTAGACGGACAATGTAAATATGCAACGCTTCCTATCGACTAGTACTCATCTAGTTATTTTTATTATGCACTATTTGTATTGTGAGAAATGTGTTTATTATATAAAATTTTTTGAAAAAAGTTTATAATTTGTTCTCATCTTTCGAAAGATTGCTTGGTAACTGAGTGAAAATCTGTTGAAAATTTTGGTTTGGCTTGGTAAACCATGTAATCAGAAGTTTTATTGTGCAGTTTGTTTTTCTTTCTGGTTATGAATGGCATTGCTATTAACCATTTGGCTACTCAAATAGGCGGGACTATGCTTTTCTGTGTGCTGGGATCGGTGCAAAAATAATGGCAGGACTTTGTTGGAAAGCAATTATTCGTACATTCAGATTATTCATAATGTTTCCATAACTTAGTTATGCTATATAAAATTATTTTTCAATTAAATATGTTTTTGTAATACTTATACAATTCAACACAACAAAATATGTAGGTTACTTATATTCTTATTCACAATCATTTTTCATGTGGAACAATCACATAAACCATGAAATAGTGTTTCAATGTTTCTATTAATGTTCGGGATTTGTGATTCAACAGTGAAGTAAATGTGTACAAAGCCAAACATTTAAGTTTCAAAAAAATCATTTAAGTTTTACCATGTTAAGAGATAGCCAAAATGCCACTTCGGATTTGCTTATTTCAGCACTTGATATTTATACTTGGCACTCACAACATGCATCTATATATTTTAGTCGTTTATTTTCACCTTGGACAAGCACCGATATTCTGAATTTTTTTGCCCTTTTACTTTTCTCTCTCCTTAACTTATGTTCAAATATTCCTTATGGTTACCTAATGCCAGGAGAAAGACATTTTTATATGTTTTGCAACACATAAAAACTATATGCTGAAAACATGCTTTCCAGAAATATTAGAAGTCCCTGAACTAGAACATGAGGTAAATTGAAATCCCTCCATGAAAATAATTTTCAATGAGGGGGCTATATATTTCTCACAAAAAAATAGAAGAAAAAAAGCATTTAATAAAGACGCTAGTTTTTTTTTTTTCCTGAATAAATCTAATTTACAACTCTAAATTGATTTTTAAAAGAAAGTATAGGATGGAGCCTAAGTGATGGCTACATTCTTCCTAACCTTTTTACACACAAAGTTTGATAGATGGGACGCAGTGTTGTAGGACTTGAACCAATGTTATATCCAAATGTCAAAAACAGGGGAAAAAAGCTGGGGAAAATTTCCATTTGTTTATAAATTATTGATAAAAAATATTTAAAAGTTTGTGAAAAAGATGAATTATAAAAGCATGCAAATCCTAAAAATATATACTATTGAAAAAAGATTTTTGTTCTAAGATATTTTTCAAAATTTGAAAAATAGGCTGCGGAGAGCCAGGAGAAAGAAGTTTCCATAAGAAATCAAAATTTGTTGAAGCAAATTTTAAAAATCATAGTGGTGACTTGCCAGATAAACGAATATAAATATCAAGTGACGAAAAAAAAAAAAAATCTGTACCAAAGATATTAAATGTAAACTTCTGGAGATACAATTCAGGCAAATTCCATGAGAATCGTCCATTTATTGAACAGGTATAGGATTTACTCTTATTTTGGACAGTTTTTGTTGGGCAAAAAAATGCTTTATCCCTCTTGTAAAAAAAATTTTGCGTTACCGAAATTTATTTTTGTCATTCCCTGGTATAAGATTTCGTTAATTTTATGAGAACAGTATGAATATGTTGAATGTTTAAACATAATTTTTAGGCTATAAACATGAGTTTATTGTATTTGTAGTGTTTTATCATATTCATAGCTATGTTAGAGGTGATATATTTGTCTATCAGTTTTTTGGAGACCATTTTTTTTTTTTTATCCTCTTCCTCTTAAGTTATCGTACCAATTTTTCTAGCTTTCAGTTCTGACTCTTGCATTCTTCAGAGCAGATTTCATCTGAGAACCATGGTGGTATGAAAATTTTGGGCTATAAAAGTCACTAAACTTTGCTTGACCATCGCTCATAGTTACGATCCTGTCTCATTCATTAATGTTAATTGGAAGAAGTATACTAAAGCAAAAATGTGGACATTTATAACATTTACTGTAGAATTTTTTTGTGGGAATGGTTTTATTTTTATAATGAACTAATATCATATAGGTCTAAGCTTTTATTCATTGGCATCGCATTGCTTTTTTGCTTATAATTAACAGGTTATTTAACTTTTTTGTGTGGCATATTTTGGCTACTGATTTTTTAACTTTGGTTTTCTAAGGTTGAGAGCCGTTTTGCTTATTGAAATGTTCACTTCTATATTTAAATGTATATAAATTAAGATTCAGAATCTGATATTTGACATTAAAATTTTGGGAATGCTTCAGGCAGCCTAGTGCATCAACAACTTTGTAAGCAAAACTATGGAAATTAAACTCGTATTGGAAATTGATTATTGATATACGTGATCAGTGCAATAACATGTAACTATTGATGAAGACAAAGCAAAGTATATTTCACCAGCTGCACAAGCATTAATAAACATATTATTAAATATTAGTTCTATAGTGAGACAGACATCACACTTTTTTTTGACACCATGAGTGAGTTGATCAAAAATATTTTGACCGGAAATACTTATTGATGACCATGAAATTGTTTTATTTCCCACGTTCCTTTTCAATGTTTAAATTATGGAAGAAGAAAATCTTGATTCAGGTTCTTGGCTTTGATATTTAAAATGATCAATTTTATTAACTTTTAAAAAATATTCATATATCTTTTAATAATACAGGCGTGATGTCAGTCTTTGTTGCAAAACTCATTGGTAAGGAGAAAGACCTGGACGACACGGATATTGATGAGTTATTGGCTTCATTGTCTCCAGAAGAACTTGAACAGCTGAGTAATGAAGTCGATCCAGATGTAAGTTATGAAGAAAAGTTACATTTTATGAGGTTTTTTTTTTTGCTGCATATAAGGGTAGCTTACTTGACATATATTGTGTAATGCAGCAAATATAAGTTATGACATATATTTTAAGTTTGTGTCAAACTTAAAACACCATAGCTTAACGATGGAAATAGCAAATATAAGTTTTGTTTATTTCCTTTGGTTTTAATGTGGAAGATAAAATTAGATTTTTTTTTTTTTGTAATTTGGATGCAATAGTAATATTCATTTAGATTTTAAATCATGATATAGGCTTATAGTCACACCACAAAATGAGAATTCTGATCTCTCTCCTCCAAAGATGAAGTCCATTGTGAGCAAAACATTAGGATTCGAAACCTTTTTATTTGCCATATTCGTTGAATAGGGTGTTAAAACTTGTTAATAACATACCCACATAGCCTCAACTAAGTCCCTATTGTATTTTTTTGAAAACAGTATTTTTTAGCAAAAAAATTGTTACTCATTGCAATCGTGTAAAAAAACAAATAAAAAAATCTGCATCATTTTTGAAAAGCAAAAATTTTACTTTTTGAATTTGATCTATTCCACTCTATTATTTTAGTACCAGGTTTGTATTTTTGCCTATCAGAAGGTCAGCTGAGATTTTTTGTTAAGAATTCTTAAGAGCTTCAAGTGTTTCTACTTATATCTAACCATATCCAATATTTTTTACCCTGTACTTTGTAATATTGAGACACCCATTGGCCATACTTGACAACAATCGGTCATTGATTTGGCTTCTAGTACTTCAATCTAAATTTTTTTTATCACTTTTAAAAAGAAGTTGCTTGTGGGGTTTTTCTACTGATAGCAAAACTCATGTTGGCGTAGTGCCAGATATGAGGACCTATAGGCTAATGTGATTGATGATTATTGTAACATAATGAGTCAAATCAAAAGATTGGTACTTATCTCATCCTTCTTTGTTGGAAAATTACTTGGCTGAGCTCATTGTGTTTCCAAAATTCAATAGAGGCCCCCTCTTCAAGTTATTTTCAGAGTCATCAATAACAGATTTTGAAACTTTGGCCAAAGTTAGATAATCAGATAAATATTTGAGCTCTTATTCACCCACACTGGGTGGTTATAAGATAACTTTGCCAATACGTGAGCCTTTAGCGGCTGCAAAAATTAACAAATGAAATTTGAGATAAAGATATTTTAAAGTGTGCACTCAAAAATAAAGAGTGAAATAAAACTCTAGCTTCTGTGATTAGCCACAGCAATAAAATTTTGATAAATTCAAGTGTCAATTGACTATTATGCATCCATAAGTGATCAGCACAGCGAAAAACTGTAGAGTATTGTAAACATAGTATTTGTAGCACTTTAAATGTCAAAAGACAAAGAAAGATCTCCCCAAGGAATTGGTGTGTTAACCCCTGGGAGGGGAAATTCTCTGGCAGCAGAAATGTGATCTGCATTGGTTGTTTCCCCGTGTTTTTGTCTGCATCTAGCGCCAGTGTTTATGTTGCTACAGGTACTGTTCTAACACCATTTATAGTTTTTCATTGTGCTGATCACTTTGCAATTCTTTAAAAGTGAGTTGCCATTTGAATTTTTTGAAAATTTGTTGCTATAATTGCAACCACAAGACCTAGGTTTTTGTTTTTATACCCATTCTTGAGCACATACTCTTAAACAACTATATCTTGAACTTCATTTGCATTTGTTGAGTTTCGGGGCCACTAGAGGCTTGTATATCAGCAAAAAGTGTTATTTTATGAATACCATGTAAGCTACATACATGTGTATGTGAAGGTCATGTTTATCGTTTCTAATGTTAATAAAAACTCTGCAAAGACAAAGTTTTTAAACTAATTATAATTTTTTTAACATGAATTATTTTAATTTTTCCAGGATTCCCTACTGCCAGCATCTCAAAGGTGCAAAGATCAAACGAAAAAGTCCCCAACTGGACCCTTAAACAGGAAAAAACTTCTTGAATTCTTGGAGCGAACAGCTAAGGAACAAGCTGATTGGCCCGAAGCGAAGCCCTTTGAAGCTGGCATCAAACGAGGTAATTTATAAAAATATTTTTCAAGTTAAATTATATATTCAATTATCAAGGATCTATTCAGCAGAAATTTTCATCCACTTTCCAACTGTCTCACAAAATACAAATTAAGGAAACCATAAATTTGACATTTCATTTTTTTTGTGATAAATTAACTACAGTTTTTGCTTTCCACAAACATACTTGATTTTCCATATTTTTTTGTGAAAGGTTTCACAAAAGCAGGACTTCACAAAATTTGGACATACCCCTGATTATTGTAATAAATTATGAATTGCACCAAAGTTTTGATTAATTTTTCATAATGCAAATGCTCTACGTATCTGAGTAATCTCATTTTAACTTTGTTTCCTTGCATATTAATGCAAGAAAAAAAATGAAATTAATACAGCAAATTATTGTGTTATAAACCTGTAGAAGGGCAGTAAAACATATTGGATGCTAATGCAAAAGATGCCATTACAGTTGTGGCATATATAGGTGACCATATGTCATAGAAACATTAACAGAAAACTGGGATTGCCAAATGGGGAAAAATATGGGACAATGCAAATGGTAGCTAAAATGATTGTGAATAGCTCATTGAGCTGTTAAAATATATTAACCATCTTTCAATAAACTGCATTTTATAAAGTTAAATTTCAACAATTTTGATTATAAATATTTTTTCCCATGATGCAGCATACCAATGCACTCCTGGTTCTCGTTTACTATTCAAAGCTTACAGATAACAAACAGGAAATAAGCAGAAACCTTTTTCAACTTCAAGTGTCTTATTCATTGACACAAACTAGTTTAAAATTCTTGATCCTATTTTTTTTTTAAATCAGGGAATATTGCAGGCATGACTAGCAGCATAATTAGAATAATCTCACCTAAGTTGTCTAACTTGTCTATATGTGGACAGAAAAGTTCAGAACCCGGTAAATTTTAAGGGAAGTTTACAAAACTTTGCCACCTATCCACTCCTAGACCGGATCTCAAAAGTGTAATTCACACTATTGTGAGGTCATGATCATGTACTGGTAGAAAAGATGCCCTTTCTAGAGCAACCACCTTGTAAGGCTGCACAGGTTGAATAGATGCTTAAGGCATTAATTAAGGAGCTTTATTGAGATAAAACATACCAAAATCCTGTTGTGTGGATAGTATTGACCATTCAGAATGAGTAAATATGTGATAGTACCAAAATAAAAAGAACCTGCATCACACTAGCAATATCTCTATGGGAAATACATCTCTAGGATGAACAGTTTTACATGGATCAGGCAGACTACTTATACTTACCTACAAATCTGGAAATATGTATGGGCAACATTGCCTGGTGCTCCTGTACATCCATAAATGTATATTTATTACATGAGCTACTTTCTTTAACTAGAATGTCAGTGATTTTAGGAAGCATGTAGGCCTATAATAGACTACTCCTGTTATAGAGGATTTCAAGTTGTACGTGGAATATATTAACACTATGAAAATTGCATTGGAACCAGAAAGCGACGTTTCCTCTAAATTTTTTTTCCCACCCTGTATAAACATTTTTTGATAGGCTGCAAGGAAATCTGTTGTATCTGCCAGTGGTAAATTTTGGGATTTTGTATGTGTATAGCCACTTTCATGCACATGCAAAGCTTAGAGGGAATATTGTCACAGAATAATATCATTATAGAAGGCATTGCATAGCATTTTCTCTGTATGCATTAAGAAGTAATATTGAATCCAAATCACAACCATTACAGGAAAAATTTGGAAGCCAAAGGAAGTTCCAAAACCAAAATCAGACGATATAGAAATTCAGCTGGATTTGGGTGATGAATATGATGAAGCTCTCAACACTGCAAATGAGACCGAGCTTGTTGACCTTGCAGGTATTACTCAGCAAATTACTGTAATATAAGTTTTTATATGTGAAATATTGTGCATTTATGTACGAGATTCAAAATACATTTTAGATTTTCATATTTTTCCAGTTTTTAGTTTGAACATGCCTTATTAAAAAATGGATATATTTATTTTACTTAATAGCTTCTATATTTTACCAAATCTTGTATGGAAAAGCTGATTTTTTTTAAATATCCAATTTCACCATTGGAACATATATGATCATAAATATATTTTACACAGAAACTTTAGAAACAACCATTTTCCATTTAATGTCCGATGTGTGGGAAAAGCACTCCTACACACCTGAAAGTTTGTCCCACAAAAGCAATCCGACACATACATTATACATTCCGTATCAATTTGCTCTTACCTCTTACCACTTTCTGGCATTCACTAATTTGTTAGAAATTCTCCATGTAGTAATGGTTACAAGGCAGTGTGTGGCTTAGTAGTGGTTAAGGAAAAGTAGGTTATTCAGAATTTTCGCTCAAGATTTATGTGTCGTGGAATTGTCTCCCCTCCTTTGTGTTTGGGTCAATATTTTAACCTCCTCAGTTTCTGTATTGCTTGTGGGAGACTACTAAACTGTACATGCATCTCATACACATTTCTCTGCAGAATTTCTAATGAATCAGTAGATGCACAGATGTGTACAAGTAAAGTAGAACCTTATCATAACAGACTAATAGGGACTGAAAGTCATCCATTTTGATGAAAGTCTGGTTTATAATAAATAATTCCTATACATCAATGAAACTTCAGTAGTTAGCTGTAAAGAATGCTTATTATATATTAAATAAAAAACAGACTTCAACATTGGTTGAATTTGAAAAGATGTGTATGAATATGTTATACGGTAAATATGATAAATCCGGTTATTATATGCATAATCACAGAGCATTTTGGTAAGTTTGAATCTTCCTAAATTAATTGCTTTTTCTGGTGGTTATGCATAATACCCAAGCGTTGTGCCATTGGTAAACATGATAAATCATGCTATGGTAAAACATCTTTTTTGCAGACACTGGGCAGGATAAAAAAAATTCATATGTAAAAGAGGGATGACTGTTTATCGGGGGTTTGAAATGCATACTTTTATTATGCACTAGGAAATTATTGTTTGGCCATAGAAGAGGGGTAACCACATCTGAGGGGTGTCCGTGAAGAGGGGTTTTACTGTATATGATACAATATACGTATGAATTATCATACATAGTATATCGTATCAGGGTCCAATTATGTT